>NC_134083.1:19163681-20592431 GCF_000715075.1 Nicotiana tabacum | reverse complement strand
TTTGACCGGGGAGTTGACTTTTTGATATCGGGGTCAAAATCCAGTTCTGAAAAATTTCATAGGTCTGTTATATCATTTATGACTTGTATGCAAAATTTGAGGTCAATCAGACTTGATTTGATAGGTTTCGACATCGAATGTAGAAGTTAGAATTTCTTAGTTTCGTTAAACTTGAATTGGGGTATGATTCATGGTTTTAGCGTTGTTTTATCTGATTTGAGGTTTCGACTAAGTTCGTATCGTGTTTTAAGACTTGTTGGTATGATTGAATGGGGTCCCGAGGGGCCGGGGTGTGTTTTGGATCACTGGTTGAGAAACTAGTTAAGTTAAGGATTTGGAGTTTGACCATGGTCAATATCGGGTAAAGATGACCTCTTTTTAGTGTTTAGAGTGCACGAGCAGGGCTCGTTCGTAGCATGTGTTAGGATTGAAACGCATCCGATAGGTTCTGAATGAGTTTTGGGGTGCTAAAACGAAAATTCTTTTGTTGCTGATTTTCTGGTGTAAAATAATTACGCAAATATCATTTTTTTTATCCCTTAAATTTTCAGACTTCATTTAAATCTTCAAAATATCATATCTCCCTCATTTTAAGATCAAATTGGATGATTCAAAAGCCTACCTTGACTGAAATTTCACAAGGAATCTATTGGAGGCATAAAAAGAAAGTTTTGGGATTATTTGGTACGAGGCATCTGTCACGACCCAAACCGATGGGCCGCGACGAGCACCCGATACCTTACTCAATCGAGTACCAACATAATATATCTTTCGTATCATACTATCATAGGTAATTGATTCGGAGAGGCTATCGCGAGATAAATAGAACAAAATATGAGGAAATACTCAATATAGGGTGACCCAACTTGATATGCCGACTTATACATATTACGTACTGGCCTATAAGGCCATACCAGTATTTGTATACATGACATTTGTCTACAAAACTCTAAGAGTACATAAATATCATAAAGGTCAGGACAGAGCCCCGCCATATCAAACAATACATATTCAAATCATACTGACCAAATAGGCAACTCCGGAGCAAGTGGAGTGCACAATCACCTTCTGTTGAGCTGATAGCCTACTAGGATAACTCTCAACCTGTCTATCGGGACCTGCGGGCATGAAACACAGCGTCCCCAGGCAAAAGGGACGTCAGTACAAATAAAGTACCAAGTATGTAAGGCATAACAGTAGTATATAAAAGACATGAAAGAAACATGGAGTAAAGAACTCAATCTGAAATTCTGAATAGCTCTATGAATCGTGAAAATTTATAATGTCATGCATGTGCGTATAAATGTCATACCATGCATAGGTATATGCGTTCATAACATTATCAAGCCTATGAGAGCATCCCATAGTATCAACTCAGCCACTGTGGGCAAAATCATCAACGTATACCAGCTGATCAGGTGGTGGTGCATATATAACGCCATAACATTTTCCCATATCCCATATACATATAATATACGCGTATATAATGCCTTCTGGTCAAATGTACATGTATAAACGCATGAAATGCATAAGAAATACATTTATAAGATTTCTCGAATATCATAAAATCAATATGCTTTTCGGACAAACTTTATCAAATACATATTTTTCTGAGACTCATGAATAGAGGATATAATAATAATTCACATGTGGAATCAAGAATATAGACATCCCTAGTATTTCATGAATAGAGTCATTTGTGAAAGTTGCGTATTTTGCTCGTTTCGTTTGTATCATTTGGATCGTGCCAAAAGAAAAAAGGGATAGCCTTAACATACCTTAAATCCGTTGAGTCCTTAATACCTTCCAAGAAATTATTCAAACAACTCAATTCAATCTACCACATCATAAGGAGATTCAAAATCAGTATTGAGTAAAGGCTAAGTTCTCAACTTAAACTAGTAGCTCATTTACGTAAATTTGGGCAGCATCTCCCCTGTAACTAGGCCCTCCTCCAATAACATATACCAACAACAAGAACACAACAATAATAATATGTAAGCATCATTTTTCAACCTTATCTCTATCACAATATACCACAAAATAGCCCACACACCCTAATAACTTCATACATAAAACGACAACTAAAGTAGTGTCAAACAACTTTAAAAAATATAACGACGAACGACTAGCCCACCATTCCGTCATTATGTGGTGTTTCTCCACACCATTTTTCCTCCAAAACTCTATTAAACATTAGAAAAATATACAGCCCAAAGGCAACACGAAACAACCCACAAAATAGTCTACTACAAGTCAAATAACTCGAACTCACGGCTTTCGATCACCGTCCCGTGAGTTCTAACTATTAGAAAATGAATTTATCAATATTTTTTGATATTTAAATACTTAAATACATAAAGTACACGTTTTATTAACTATGAAGTACCTTCCAAAATTCAAACTACAAAGAAAAAGAGAGGCGATATAGCGATACTTACGTCGTAGAGATCGTTTTAATGCTATCGCTTCTTGATTCCGTGCCCGGGATGATAATCTTATTTGAAACACTATTAGAGAGCTCAAGGATAAGTTTTATGGTGTTCTATGGTCAGGTTCTATGTAGAAATGAAGAGACAGACGAGTTAAGACATATATATCAACTTTTGAAAAGTCAAAAGGTGCTAGCTTGGTACCCTCTTATTCGCCCATGTTCCGATGCTTATATCTTTTTATGCGGGTGTAGTATGAATGAACAGTTAAATGAGTTAGAAACTACATTCCAAGACCTTCAATTTGATATATAATATTTCCCAAAAGGACCTCATATAGCATACGAAATATATTTCTCAAAAAGCTTTGTTACATGGTAAATTCTTAGTTGGTGTTTCCGCAACTTTAATCCGTTTTTCTCCAAACTTCATATTTTCTATCCAAACATCATATATATCCATATTATGACTTTAAAATTATTATTAATAAGTTTCATATTCATTACGTCACCTTGGGACGCACAGGGTGTAACAATCTTCCCCCCTTAGAAACATTCGTCCTCGAATGTTAAATTCCCAGAAATCTATAAAAATTGTGGCAGTCTCCTCTGTAATGGTACTACTACCAACTTGTCACACAGTAAACCCAACAATACAAATCCACATAGGGCCACAATCATCAATAACACCAATGGCCTCACAGGACCAATAATAATAACTAACATAAGAATCAAGTACCATATACGTACCTAAAGGTTGTGATGTCTTAGTCTGATCCTCCTCCGGAAGTGGAAACAAGTGAGGATACCTAGTCTTCATTTCTTCTTTAGCTTCCCAAGTCATCTCATCCACATTATTTTTAATCCAAAGTACTTTAACCGAAGCTACATCCTTAGTTCTTAATCTCTGAACTTATCTATCTTTTATAGCAATGGGAGCTTCCTCATATGATAGCTGCTCTATAACCTAAACATCGTCAACTGGAATGAATTTAGAGGGATCTCCAATACACTTACGGAGCATAAACACATGAAATACTGGATGTACAGACTCCAATTTGGAAGGCAAGTCTAACTCATATGCTACTTGGCCTACTCTGCGTATAATCTTATAAGGTCCAATGTCCCGAGGGCTAAGCTTTCCTTTCTTACCGAATCTCATAACACCTTTCATCGGTGACACCTTTAGGAATACCCAGTTATCTACCTGAAACTCTAAGTCTCGTCGTCGATTATCTGCATAGGACTTCTGACGACTCTGAGCTGCTAATAGCCTTTCCCTTATAAGCTTAATCTTCTCAACTACCTGTTGTACCAACTCTGGTCCTACTAACTTAGTTTCCCCAATATCGAACCATCCTATAGGAGACCTACACTTTGGTCCCTAATGAGCTTCGAATGGAGCCATCTGAATGGTGGAATGATAACTATTATTATATGTAAACTCAATAGGTGGAAGATGATCATCCCAGCTACCCGTGAAGTCCATCATGCAAGCCCGTAGCATATCCTCCAATGTCTGAATAGTACGTTCAACCTGACCATTTGTCTGAGGATGAAATGTTGTAGTAAGACTTACTTGAGTCCTCAATCCTTTTTGGAAGGACCTCCAAAAATTACTTATAAACTGAGCACCTCTATCTGAGATAATAGATATAGGGACACCATGAAGTCATACTATCTCCTTAATGTAAATCCTTGCATAGTCCTCTGCTGAATACGTAGTCCTGACAGGCATAAAATGGGCTGATTTTGTAAGTCTATCAACAATAACCCATATAGAATCGAATTTACGTTGGGTACGAGGTAAGCCTATGATGAAATCCATATTAATCACTTCCCATTTCCAAGTCCGAATCTCTATAGCCTGTAATAATCCACCGAGTTTCTGGTGCTCAATCTTAATCTACTGAAAATTAGGGCACTGAGTAACAAACTCTGCTATATCCTTCTTCATTTCGTCCCGCCAGTATATTCCCATGATATCATGATATATCTTAGTCGCTCATGGATGAGTAGAATAACGAGAATAGTGAGCTTCTCCCATAACCTGTTGGCGCAATCCTGCCACATTAGGAACACATAATCGACCTCGATATTTGAGGACTCCATCTCATGTAATGGATGAGTAGAATACCGAGAATAGTGAACTTCTCCCATAACCTGTTGTTCATTTTTCATTTTTGATGAATTGGAGCTCGGGAAGAGGCAATTTTCGAAAGCTTTTCAAGAAAAACTACGGGATAAGTGTTCTAAACTCAATATTGGTCAAATTACCCGAATTCATAATTATTTTTAACATTTAATTAGTGAATTAAGTTGGAAAATTTAGAAAAATCCCTTGTTTTAATTTGAGGATTTGAGGATCGAGTTGATGTCGGAATTTGGTAAAATTGGTATGGTTGGACTCGTGGTTGAATGGACATTCATATTTTGTAACTTTTGTCGGGTTCCGAGATGTGGGCCCCACGGGCGATGTTTGAGTGTAATTTCGGATATTTTTTGAAAAATTAGTATTTTGATATGGAATTAATTCCTATAATTTATGTTGATTAAATAGAATTAATTGTGACTAGAATCGAGCCGTTCGGAAGTTGATACGCACATAATGGAATTTCTGCAGCATTGTTTAGCTTGGTTGACATTGGATTTGGCTTGTTCGAGGTAAGTAACATCTCTAATCTTGGAGCTGAGGGTATGAACTCTGATTATACGTGTTTTGTGAATTATTTGGAGGTGACGCACATGCTAGGTGACGGGCGTGTGGGCGTGCACCGTAGAAATTGAGACTCAATTGATTAAGTAGAGTTGTTTAGTCAATTAACTTGTATTCTTCCATGTATTTTTATGTGTTAGAGAAACTGAGTTGTGACTCATGTTAGAAATCATTCTTAGGCAAATGTAAGTATTATTGGGACCCACTGAGGTCATTTCTACTGTCGAATTATATGTTTAATCTATAATTTCATACTCAGTCACATTCATTCATTGCTTATCATATCTCAGTCTCTGTTGTTATTTATTGATACATCATATCATTATTTTTGGGTTGATTCTTTTCATGACACTGAAAGCCCGAGAGACTGGAGAGATTGATGGTTGAAAGGCCGAGGGCCTGATGGTGAGGATATTTATGGGATCGAAATGCGCGACGCAACATGTTTTATTGATTTAAGCCATGTTTGGCTTGTTACAGCATTGGGGCTGAAGGAGCCCCTCCGAAGTCTGTACACACCCTCAGTGAGCGCAGGTACCTACTGAGTGTCGAGTGCCTAGTGCCGAGCGATTGGAAGGATTGAGTGACTGTGATGACTGAGTGATTGAGAGGACTGAGTGACTGTGAGGATTGAGTGATTGGGAGGACTAAGTGAATTGATACTTTGAGAGTATGCATATGGTTTTATTACTGAGTTGTATCACATTCGACATGCACACTTGACATACAGGCATAGAGATGCATTTTTCCTCATGCTGTACGGTATCACGTCATTCATGACTTCTCATATATATTGACATGTAGGTATAGAGATGTATTTTCCTCATACCATTTGAAAATGAAACATTTACCTGTTGAAAGCTTTGAGAAAAATCACATATCTCTGACTTACTCATATTTCGGTGACTTTCGGCAAAATATTTGAGTTTTACTGTCATACTTGAAAAGAAAATATTTATTTTCCAGAACTGTGAACGAGTTGAGATTTTTATCTCTGAGCTACTTCTTTTATTACTTCTATTATGTTTTTATGAACTGTTGTTGACTATTGGTGTTAGACCCTGATTTTTGTTCCAGCTCGTCACTACTTTCAACCTAAGGTTAGGTTTGTTACTTATTGAGTACATGGGGCCGGTTGTATTCATACTATACTTCTACACCTTGCGTGCAGATATTGGATGTTGATGTTTCTGTGATCGACAGGAGTTGGATTTGAAGACGCACCTGCGTTCTGGTCGTAGCTGCCTCTTGTTCATGGTAGCCTTAGATTTATAAAAATCTGTTTATGTACATTTCAAATAGATGATGTATTTATTTTATACCAGCTTATAAATTCTAATCTTAGAAGCTCATGATTTATACTACCAGTCCTTGGGGAGTGTATTAGAGTCAGTTAAATATTAATTAAATTGAATAGTTGTTAATTGGCTTACTTGACGGGTTGGGTTAGGTGCCATCACGACTAGGTGGATTTTGGGTTGTGACAAGTTGGTATCAGATCCCTAGGTTCATAGGTTCTACACGTCATGAGCAAGTATCTAGTAGAGTCTTGTGGATCGGTATGATAACGTCCATACTTATCTTCGAGAGGCTACAGGGTATTTAGGTTAATTTCTCATCTTTCTTTCCTTTTCGTGCGAAATTGATTTAGCTTAAAGCATAACTCCTGAATTCCCTCCACGTATTCGTGTGCGCATGTGAGCGTTCGGTATCAGCTGTGCATCGTCGGCTTGTGATTTGAGGGATGATGTGCAAGATGTGTATTCTATTTTTTGGTGATAGGCCAGTCTGGAGGACTTGAGGCTAGGTTTAGACTGCATCTTAGACTCGGCAGTTTCGGTTGTGAGAACTTGTACATTTGGACTCATATGTACGGTAATGTCCCTACGAGTGGAATTTATGGCTCGAGGAGAATTTAAATGGCTACATGATAAGTATGATGTGATTGCGGGATGTGTTAAGATGGTTTGAATGTAACGAGAAGTGTTTCCTTGTGATAAAAAAATAGGCTATTGGGTGCTTGGTGTCTATCTTGATTTGATGTATAGTCTCGAGTATGAATGCGCTGAAGGATCTTTCACGTTGCTAAATTGTGGGACAAATAAAATTCTCATGTCTTATCAATGAGTTTGGACTCAATAAGGTTAAGTGATTACGTAGTAGTTGTGGCTGTAAAAGTGTATAGAAAGATGCTAGTTTGAGGCCAAGCAGACGGGTTATCACCTGCAGGGTAATTTACGGATGTGTGATCATTATAATGTTGAGTGGAGAGTTTATTTTCTAAGCAGAGTGTATATGTTGAGATTTGAATTTGAATATGGGTGAGAAAGTTGACTTGAGTGTCAAGAGAATAAATGCAATCTTAGCGGATAATTGAGGTATTTTATGGCTAGTGTTGCCTGAGCTTGAGAAGAATTTTCATTGAACTGACTGCAGTATTATGGCAGTAATAGAGTATGAGTATTGTGAGCTATCGAGTATTTTAATCCATGGCTTTGAGCCAAGTGGGGGAGCCTGCTATTGACAATTCAATTTCATTGTTATATGTTAAATTTTAGTTTTGGTCTGAGACATAATTGTGGGTTAGTCATGACTTGCAGAGGTTGAGATCGAGGATGACTCGATTAAGGAAAATTTTTGAATACGGGTTACATTGCACTTTATGAAAATATAAAAATCATGAAATGATTAAGTTGTTATTTTGAATAATGTAGTGCGCACGAAGTATGAATTTAATTGATTGTGTTAAGGCATAATTATTTCTTTGGGTGTTGTTGTGATAATGGGGCATGTGTCTTTCGGCCAGTTTGGGAGGCCCAAATTTGGATTTGAACAACGTGGGCGACTCTCGAGAAATTTCCAATGGGTTCGAGGTTTATATATAGCAATTGAGAATTTCTCCAAACTTGTGTATGGATAAAATCTGAGATTTGCCTTTGATGGTGCCTGGACTTGCGGTAATTCTGTATGTCTATGGATTCTACATTCCAGTATAAGAAAGGTAAAAGAACAATTTTAAATTCACATAAGATACTTTCAGAGTGGGCGTTTTGGTTGTGGTACTTATGTGGTGCTTAAGAAGAATACAGTGGCTTATGGGCCTTAGGGCGGTGTCGTTTTATATTAGGAGGTCTTGTAGTGAGCTTTGGGTAATGATCGTAGTGTTCTGACAAGGAGAAATGTCAACTTGAGGGTAATTCAGAAGAAACTCGGAGAAAATAGGACAATTGAGTAGTAGGCTAGACCAATATGGTAATGGTATGCTCGGTTCTTTTGGGAAATTTTGATGTGGTGAGGCTCTACAGATGTTTTGGTGGCAATATTCTTGGGTTTGATGACCTGTGTGGCTTGGTCCAGTTAGAAGGATTCAGTTTTGATGGCTTGGTTATATGCAAATGGATCTCAAAGCATTCTTGATGATTTCTACCATGGTTTGAACCAGATATTTTCTACCGGTGTGGGGAATGTGTTGTGTTGTGTATTGTGATTTTCTCCAGGAAGAAAGCAAGTGGAAGGTTTCTAATTGATCAGTTATGTAATTTGTTTGTGACGCAGAGTTGATAATGGGATTCTCCTGCTTAGCACATGATGGCATAATAGATATGGTATGTTGTGCGGGATTAGGATTTACATGTAGAAGATGGCAGTTCGGTCTTGAAAGGAAGATCACAAATTATGGACAGAATGGTCAATTTCAGATGTTTAGACGAATGTTATAACTGTTCGGTAATCCCTAAGAAGGGTGCGCATTTCAAAAGGCGCAGTGTGTTTTGACTTACAGATGTTCATTAGTATTGCGGTACTCATCTGGTTGATAGACTGCTGATATTCAAATTATTGCTATGTGGCACGGAAGAATTATGAAAGTATTCCCCGTGGGATGATCGTGCATGAAAGATGTATTAGTCATTCGAGTGCTGGAGTTGGGATCAGTTACGGTGGTTCATGTGTTCTATGAATTTAAAGACTGAGAGTCCTCCGAAGCATATTGTTTCAGGGTTGCGGCCTGTTTGAGGTGAATGTTTTATTTAACTCAGAAAAGGCAGTAGTTGTGGTAATTATTTGTGATAGCTACGCGCTATGAGTGCGCATATATGTGAGGTTTGAGCCCATGTGCGGGCATCAGAGCAAGTATTCATACTCGGAAGAATGCTTAGGCTATGATATGCCTAGAGTTGACTGTTCAACGTAAAGTTATAACTTTTCTCATATTCGTACCTTTGTTGAGAACTATCTAGGCTATACTTGAGGTTACAAAGAGGCTGATTCCATGAATGAATTGGGTAGTTACTATTTCTGCGTTAACTTGCCGATTTGAGTTGTGATAGCACACTTTGCACATGTCTACTCTATGGCGTGTTATTTATGCCAGTCCAGGAGCATGTGAATCTTATTTCGTTTATCATATACATGTGTACTTATTTGATTGCTAATGTATGATATGCTTGGACTAGAGGCCTGTGACCATGACAGGCAGATTATTTTATTGGCACGTGAGTTATCCGTGCAGATCCATATACTGATATTATTGGCACGTGAGTTGTCCGTGCAAGTCCAGATATTGATACTATAACACGTGAGTTGTCCGTGCGGTTGATGTTAATGTGATCTTTAGAAGAGCTGGTTATCATTATTAGATTCGTGTGTCTTGTTTCGACTATGTATGATGAGCTCATAGCATTGCGATTGTAGTGGTGCTTATTGAACTTGCGAAACGGTTTTCTTTTTCGAGACATTTCCTATTTTTGGGTGCACGGATTGCATAATTTTTGGCTTGAGATATATTGGTGTGGCGTGTATGTAGAATAGTTGTGTTTGATAATATAAGGTCATCGGACCTAGAATGTGTACTATCGGATTTGATTATGGTATATTTGGGAGGATGATATCGAAAGTCGGCTTAGAAAGTGATTATAGTTCTGGTTGGGGCTAGAGAGCTCCATGACTAGTTGATATAATAAGTGGTTATGAGATTTCGTGTGTTTCTTTCATTATCATCGGTGTATGAAGGTTTTGGTAATGAGGTTTTGTTTGATATGTGGTTAATACTAGTACCGAGTTGGTTTTCAGTAGTTACTGTGATTGGAAATGGTGTTGCGAGAATGCAATTTATGTGGTATATCATGTGATTACATCTTGGGTTATGGCTATGGACTGATACAATTTGTTCAGATATATACAGGGTGTAGATGTGAGATTTGGGTCTTGAAAATAAATTCTGAATGTTGGAAATTGAATTCCAAGATTCACGGGCCAAAGTTAAATTAATGATCTTCATTTATATTGTGTCGTCAGGCCTATATGAAATAAGGTGGCATGGGATCAACCCCGGGTATGTGCATGGTAAGGTTACACGGTGATCTGACGACTTAAGAACAACTCTGGGCACGTTCGAGGATGAACGTATATTTAAGTTGGGGAGGATGTAACGACCCGACTGGTCGTTTTGATCATTTGCACTTTGCTCGGTAGTTTGAGGGCATGAGTAGTTCTGTATGATGTATTATGACTTATGTGAATCGTCGGTTTTGGTTTTCAGGTTATTCGGAATTGATTTGGAAGAACGATTCTCAACTACGAAGCTTTAAGTTAGAAGAGTTGATTAAGTTTGACTTTTATGAATTTGACTTCGGAACGGAGTTTTAATGATTTCAATAGCTCCGTATGATGATTTTGGACTTAGGAGCATGTTCGAAAAATTATTTTAAAGTCCGTAGTTAAATTATGCTTAAAATGGCTAAAATAGAAATTTAAGTTTGGAAGTTTGACCAGAGAGTTAACTTTTTAATATCGGGGTCGGAATCCAGTTCTGAAAATTTTTGTAGGTCCGTTATGTCATTTATGACTTGTGTGCAAAATTTGAGGTCAATCGGACTTGATTTGATAGGTTTTGGCATCGAATGTAGTAGTTGGAATTTCTTAGTTTCGCTAAGTTCGAATTGGGGTATGATTCGTGGCTTTAGCGTTGTTTGATATGATTTGTGGTTTTGACAAAATTCGTATCATGTTTAATACTTGTTGATATGATTGAATGGGGTCCCGAGGGGCTCGGGTGTGTTTTGGATCACTAGTTGAGAAACTAGTAAAGTTAAGGATTTGGAGTTTGACCATGGTCAATATAAGGTCAAGATGACCTCTTTTCAGTGTTTAAAGTGCGCGAGCAGGTTCGTAGCATATTTTATGATTGAAACGCATATATGGTTTGTGTCCGGGAGGTTCCGAATGTGTTTTGGGTGCTAAAACAAAAATTCTTTTGTTGTTGATTTTCTGGTGTAAAATAATTACGAAAATATCATTTGTTTATCCCTTAAATTTTCAGACTTCATTTAAATCTTCAAACATCATATCTCCCTCATTTTAAGGTCAAATTGGATGATTCAAAAGCCTAACTTGACTGAAATTTTACAAGAAATTCATTAGAGGCATGAAAAGAGATTTTCGGGATTGTTTGGCACACTAAATGAGGCAGAATAACTAGGCAAAAAAATATTTAATATCAAGAGTTTGTTCATTTTTCATTTTTGACGAATTGGAGCTCGAGAAGAGGCAATTTTTGGGAGAATTTAAAGGAAAACAATGGGGCATGTGTTCTTAACGCAATATTGATCGAATTACCCGAATCCATAGTTATTTTTAATATTTAATTAGTGAATTAAGTTGGAAATTTTGGAAAAACCCCTTGGTTTAATTTGAGGATTTGAGGGTCGAGTTGATGTCAGAATTTGATAAAATTGGTATGGTTGGACTCGTGGTTGAATGTGCGTTCATATTTTATAACTTTTGTGGGGCTCCGAGACGGTAAATTTTGAGTGTAATTTCGGATGTTTTTGGAAAAATTTGTATTTTGATATGGAATTAATTTTTATAATTTGTGTTGACTAAATAGAATTAATTGTGACTAGATTCGAGCCGTTCGGAAGTTGATAAGCGTATAATAGAATTTTTGGAGCATTGTTTAGCTTGCTCGACATTGGATTCGGCTTGTTCGAGGTAAGTAACATCTCTAATCTTGGAGCTGAGGGTATGAACCCTGATTATACGTGTTATGAGAATTGTTTGGAGGTGACGCACATACTAGGTGATGGGCGTATGGGCGTGCACCGTAGAAATTGAGACTCAGCTGATTCCGTAGAGTTGTTTAGTCAATTAACTTGTATTCTTCCATGTATTTTTATGTGTTAGAGAAACTGAGTTGTGACTTATGTTAGAAATCATTCTTAGGCAAATGTTGGTATTATTGGGACCCACTGAGGTCATTTCTACTGTCAAATTATATGTTTAAACAGTAATTCCATACTCAGTCATATTCATTCATTGCATTGCATATCTCAGTCTCTATTATTATTATTATTATCATATTATTATTTTTAGGCTGATTCTTTTCATGACACTGAGAGCTCGAGAGACTGGAGAGATTGATGGCTGAGTGAGGACGAGGGCCTCATGGTGAGGATATTTATGAGATCGGGTTGCGTGCCTCAGCATGTTTTATTGATTTATGCCATGTCTGGCCAGCGCTTGGGCTGGAGGAGCCCCCTCCGAAGTCTGTATACACCCCTAGTGGGTGTAGGTACCTACTGAGTGTCGAGTGCCTAGTGCCGAGCGATTGGAAGGATTGAGTGACTGTGATGACTGAGTGATTGGGAGGACTGAGTGAATTGATACTCTCAGAGTATGCATATGATTTTATCACTGAGTTACATCGCATTCGACATGCACACTTGACATACATGTATAGAGATGCATTTTTCCTCATGTTGTACGGTATCACGTCATTCATGACTTCTCATACATATTGACATATAGGCATAGAGATGTATTTTCCTTATGCCATTTGAAAATGAAACATTTACCTGTTGAAAGTTTTGAGAAAAATCACATATCTCAGACTTACTCATATTTCGGTGACTTTCGGCAAAAGATTTGAGTTTTACTATCACTACTTGAAAAGAAAATATTTATTTTCCAGAACTGTGAACGAGTTGAGATTTTTATCTTTGAGCTACTTCTTTTATTACTTCTATTATGTTATTATGAACTGTTGTTGGCTATTGGTGTTGGACCCTGACCTTTGTTCCAGCTCGTCATTACTTTCAACTTAAGGTTAGGTTTGTTACTTATTGAGTACATGAGGTCGGTTGTATTCATACTACACTTCTGCACCTTGCATGTAGATATTGGATGTGGATGTTGTTGTGATCGATGGGAGCTGGATTTAAATTCCGGTTGTAGCCGTCTCTTGTTCATGGTAGCCTTAGATATATAAAATTCTGTTTATGTATATTTCAAACAGATGATGTATTTATTTCATACCAGCTTGTAAATTCTAATCTTAGAAACTCATAATTTGTACTACTACTCCTTGGGGAGTGTATTAGAGTCAGTTAAATATTAATTAAATTGGATAGTTGTTAATTGGCTTACCTGACGGGTTAGATTAGGTGCCATCACGACTAGGTAGATTTTGGATTGTGACAAGTAGGTTTTGGAGTAATTGAGGTCCGTTCGGAATTTCGGGCCTAAAAATAATTCTGTATGGTGATTTAAGACTTGCACGCAAAATTTGGTGTCATTCTGAATAATTTAAGTATGTTTCGGCGCGTTCGAAGTAAGTTTGAAGAACTTGAAATTTCCAAGTGGAATCAATTTGGTTTGGGGTGTGATTTTTAGTTTTGATGTTGTTTTACGCATTCCGAGGGTTCAAGCAAGTCCATTTTATGATTTTAAACTTTTTGGTATGTTCGGGCGGGGTCTCAGATATTAATCGAACGAGGCTCGGATCAAGTTTGAACTTAGGAACAATGGCTGAAACTTCCAGCTTCTGGTGGAACCGCACCTGCGCATGGACAGGCGTAGGTGCGAGCAAGAAGCTGCAGAAGCGGTCCAGCGGGGGCATCTCAGAAATCGCAGGAGCGGAGCCATTTAGCACACCTACGAGCGCGCAGGTGCGAGGGAGGAACCACAGAAGCGACGCGAGACCTACATAAGCGGACCCACAGAAGCGGGCAGATGGTCCGCAGGTGCAGAATTTGGCCTAACTAGAGGAGAACGCATATGCAAGGATTTTTCCGCATATGCGGGACCGCAGAAGCAGTCGTACCTTCGCAGGTGCGAAAATCATAGAAGGCAGAACCTTCATTTAAGTCGGAGTTTGAGTATTTTTGACTCTTTTTCTTCATTTTGGGGCGATTTTGATGCTTCTAGAGAGGGGTATTCGTTTAGCAACTTGGAGGTAAGTTAATTCTACCTATTGTAAGTTAAATACATAGATTATGGGTAGATTATAACATATAAATTGTGAAAAATAAGGGTTTAGATGAAAAACCTAGGTTTTTGATAAAAATGAGATTTTAACCATGAAAATAGTTATAGAATGTGATGAAAATTGTATATATGAGTTCTTAAGGTTATGGGTGACGATTTTCTCCGAAAATTTCCAGAATTCGGGCACGTGGGCCTGGGGTGAATTTTAAGAATTCTACCAATTTGGGTTGGGTAATTAATTTATTAATTTAAATTTCGAATTGTTGAGCATGTATTGATTAAATTATAATATTTGGCTAGATTCGGGTTTTTCAGCACCAAATTGAGGCTTTAACGCGAAATCGTGATCGGGAAGTTAGCTTTGAGGCTAAGTAAGTCTCTTGTCTAACCTTGTAAGAGGGAATTTACTCCATAGGTATTTTAAATAAATATTTGTTTCTAATTCTGGGGGAGGGGGACTACGTATGTACGGGGTGACGAGAGTTCGTGCGTAGCTACTATTATGCTATTATCCCGGTAGTTTTAGGACCCAATTCATGAACTATTTGTAATTTTTGCACCATACGTGTTAATTTAAAATGTCTAAATTGTATTAGTATTTGTTGGAGAAATTGTGAAAGATCGCTACTGAAATTCGTATTATTTTTGTATAAAACCTCAATAATATTTAACTCAAATGCTTATAAAGTATTCTTCTCTTCTTGTGGAGCGGGCCGAACGCCTCGGCAGTAGATATATGCATCTATGGTTCGTGCCGCTCGACCCTCGGCATTGTACATATTATTCTGAATCGGGCCGTACGACATCGGCATAAATCGTTCTTAATAATAATAATTGCACGGTGCCTTGACATTTTTTATTGCATCTTGTGAAGATTAATGACTTATTGGAAATTATTAAATTGTGAAAGAATTATTTATTCCTGCATGCTAAGGAAATTTGCTATTATTCAACCGTGTTTATTTAAATATTCCTATCTTAATATTATTGACTCATAGTAAGTATCGAAGTCAACTTCTCGTCACTAATTCTTCAAGATTAGACTTGATACTTACTAGGTACACGTTGTTTATGTACTCATGCTATACTTGCTGCACTTTTTGTGCAGGATCGGAGACAGGTGCATCAGGCGGTCCTACCGGCGCGTATCCTCGATATCCCGAGGCCTAATTGTGAGCTGCTTTCTGAGCCGTTTTGTAGCTCCTAGAGTCTCTCCTTTGTATTTGTATTCTGTCTATCTTATGTTCAGACAATAGTTAAAGTTTTTTATAGCCTATTAATTAGATACTCATACACTTCTGACACCAGGTCTTGGCACACACGTTAGTAGAATTATGATTTTGATCTTATTACTTGGTTTTATTTATTTAAACTTCTTATTTTCTTAAATCTTGCAAATAAGGAAAGTTTAATTACTCGGAAACTTATTAAAAGAGGAAATATATGTTTAATTCACTAGTTGGCTTGTCTAGCAGAGATGTTGAGCGTCATCACGACCTATAGGCGAAATTGAGTCGTGACACGTTCAAGACAATATTAACGAAAAATTCGAATAGTAACATATTACATGTCCCAACATACTGTTTTTTAAATTTTATTTTAGTTCACTATTCACCCAGCATATTCAATCATTTTCTTTAGTGGAAAGTTTCTCAATTCCATTAATCAAATGTTAAGAATATTAGCGAACAAATTAATTAGCAGTTGTTTCAGTACAGCTGCGAGCTATGACCTTAATGTGAAATGCAAGAATTCTAATGCTATTAGGGGTCGTTTGGTAGGATGTATTAGAGAAACTAATGTATACATTAACTTTTGCTATTATTAATCACTTGTTTGGTATACTTTTTCAACATATGTATCACTAATGCAAGTATTAGTTATACGACCTATTTGGCATTATGCTATGTATAACCAATACATATGAAATCATGGTATTAGTAATACCAAGGCTATTAATGCATGCATTAGCATGGTTAAAGACAAAATTATCCTTAAAGTCTCTTGAGCTAAAGAATATGGAGGTTATTTTTGTAAATAACTATTTTTTTTATAAATTATGCAATGCCTTTTAATTTTTAGTACATCATATCAAACAATGGATAAAAATAATCTCTGACTAATTTTAAACTTTGTATCACTAATTACTCATCACTATTATTATACACTCTACCAAACGACTCCTTAGTTTATGCAAAAGTAAGAAGTCTCTGTATGGAATCTTTGGTTGTGAATTCACCCAATCTAGTCTTGATAGTCCAAGAAGAAAAAGAAGAGAGAACGAACTTTGCAGTTAAAACGAGCGTGAGATAGTCAAAAAGTTTACAGCTTTCCCAAGGAATCCGTGTCAGATAAGTTTCGACTTTCGAGTTTTGTAGAAAAAGGGTTTCTCTGATGCAGTCTAATTAAAGAATTATGAGACCTCTGTTTACACTTCCTTTGGATTGACTATTGAGTGAGTGTACGACCATCACCAAATTATCAAAGATCACAGATAATCCAACTACTAGTATGATTAGAGACGAATTCAGAATAATTAGTAGTATGATCTTATTATATTTATAGGTAAGTTTAGTCAAACAATGGATTCAGCCGAACTTAGCAATGGAATTATTGAATTATGACTATAGGCACCAATCAAGTCGAGTATATTCAAGTACACAACACTAAGTAGCGAGTTAGATAGACAGAAAGAATATTTCCATTAGAAACTAATTAAGCAAGCAATGCTGCATTGGATTCATGGTTTATTCATTGAGAACAGAAGACAGCTCAATAGATCCATAATCAAGCAACTCCTCAATCATCTGCTCTATATCCTGATCTTCCAGTGGCTTGAATTGGTGCGCTCTCTCGCTCTGAACTTCGCTATATCCCTCATTCACTGGCATGTTAAAGCACATTTTGCCATCTCCCCTGTTCCTAACTTGTTGGGATATCTGATTATTGTCCAATTTTGTCGTTCCAGATCTTTT
Organism: Nicotiana tabacum; assembly: GCF_000715075.1. Taxonomy (NCBI): domain Eukaryota; kingdom Viridiplantae; phylum Streptophyta; class Magnoliopsida; order Solanales; family Solanaceae; genus Nicotiana; species Nicotiana tabacum. The sequence continues at coordinate 20,575,045 of NC_134083.1, read as the reverse complement.
AGAGATGTCATGTGACATCTTTGAAGTTTAGCTATCAAAGCAGAAGACAAAAACCTTGTTGACGGCGACTGAGATTCGCTTGTATTATAAGGGAAATTAGTGCGTGCTATTGGACCACACATAAGTGTTGCAGCTTCATCATATGCCCGTGCAGCATCCTCTGCTGTCTCAAATGTTCCTAGCCATATCCTTGTCTTCCTGTTTTATATAACAAATACCAAACAAGTACGATTCAGCCACAAATTAAAAAAGAAAGTAACAATGAAATAGAACTTGATCATAGAAACTGTAACAAAGAAGAATTACAATGAAGGATGACGAATTTCGGAAACCCAAGATCCCCAATGACGCTGGCGGACTCCTCGGTATCGTTGTTGTGTTCGAGCCATTGGGGAAATTAAAAAGTGGCAGTGATAAGTGTTTAGGAGATGCAGGGGAAGGAATTAACTTTGAGGGGCTTTTGTAATGGCCTTCAGCTGGCAATTCAATATGGAGTTGGGTCCACAGAGACTTTCTATACATTTCCTTCCTCTTTTCTACTAGTAGGAGTAATAAAAAACAAAAAAAAGTTCTATTTTTCAAAAGAAAATTAAAAGATTAAAAGGATGAAAGGAAAGGAGTTGCGCGGATACAAAAGTACCGATTAAGTGAAGTCTGAATTTTTGTTTGTGAATTGTGAGGGATAGTAACTGAATACTCTCAATCTGACCTTATCCCCCTGTTATAAGGACATGAGTTTCATGTATTGGATAGTAGTATAATTAATATGATATCATGATATATCTAATTACTGTGCGCTCTCTGTATCCTGTGCTGGTTTAATGTAGCTGAAATATTTAACTTTTATCTCTCAATAGTCATACAAGATCACGCGATCCAAGAGTAAAACAAGGAGTTGACATTCACGTTTCTGGATTCTGTTTCCTCCAAGCTCTTCAAGGTTAGGTCATTCCCATTTACATGATGCAACGCAGACTGCCAATCTTTGTCTTTTCAATCTCGGGGTCAGCTAAAGCATACGTATCAGATGACATTTACTATTTGTTAAAGGTAACAACAAATTTGGAGTACGAAAGGAATCTAGTCAAGAAATAGTATAACGAACGTGGTAGTATTTTATTTCATATACAGTAAATGTTACAATCTCTAGAGTGTCTTTAAATTTGATGAAAATGTTTTGTGATTCTTCTCTTTAATTGTTGGCTCAAGCCCTTAATAACTTGATTTTAAGTCTCGCGAATTTGAATTCAAGTGTTTGAAATTTGATCTTGAATTATAACTCCGAGGCTTGAATTTAGATTCATGTTTGATCTTAAACTTAAATTTTGCTGTTACAGTGCTTGTTTTCTTGATTTCTGTCCCTATTATGGGTTATTGTGCCTCCCAATTTATAATTGCGAAGGAGAAGAGTTTCAATAAGACCAAATTAAATATTTTATTTTTATTTAAATGATCGGGCCACAGTCACCGATCAATCAGAATGAAGTAGGAGAAGACAGTAGTAACTGGACATAACATGTCACTTCTACACTTAATACTTCTTATTGACCTTTTGATTAGAATTGACATGTTACGTGATGCTATTGGCTATTTTATTTGACTTGATTTAAGTTAGACATTTAGAATAAGATGACACCAATCGACTTTAGACTAATAAAGTTGGCATATTATTTGAATCCTAACTACGTGAACTAGCTAGTCCAATGAAATTGAACTATATATATATATATACATATATATATATATATATATACATATATATATATATATATATATATATATTTATTTGGACTAATATACTTTAAATTTAATATAAAGCTCTTTCTTATAAATTTAAATTCAATAAAATTTTAAATGCCTACATGCAATTACATCATGTTTTCTTGGGGACTAATACTTAGTTGGGTGAATTTCTAAGAGTGCAAACTTAATTTATGCAACCTTGTTCGTTCATCCATGTGTTTTTTTTCTTACTAGTATTTATAAACGTGTGTTAGCACGTTAATAATGACACATGATGATTTAAATATTTATTTATATGAAAGAACAATAAAATTTAATTAATGAGAAAAAATTTATGTATAATAATACAACAATTATCTAAATATCGAAAAATATTATTTTCATTAACATAATACATGAATTTAAAATAAAAGGATATCATCAAAATATACACAAATGATCAATTTTGTCATGCTAATTAGATAATTATATATTATAGTTTAAAAGTAATAATGTGATGATATCTTAACGTGCACTTCTTTATGAATAATATTTTTTTGTGTATGTGTCCTCCTAATGCGTTGGTTGCTCTGCCTTAACCATAACTCTTGTTGTCGATCTTGATATCCCTCTTGAAAGTACAACATATATTTATTCGTGTAAGAAAATATATTGCGGTAAATGTAGTCCAATATTTAGGATGTTTGTTCTTATGATTTATTTATTATATTTGCAAAATATAAACATACTAAAAATTATTTTCACATAAATTTAAAAGGATATTCCTTAGTTTCGGAAGAGGAAAGATGAATTTAGGGATAAGAATATACTTAGAAGCACTTTAACCAGTATGATATTTTTTGCGTGTATAAGATTATTGTCAAAAGTTCTATATACCATATGTGTGCAATTACATAAGTTATTCGGTGTATCTAAGTTTTTTATTAGCATGACAGACATATTTTTCTTCAAAATTAACCTATATACAATGGAAGATCAATTTTACCTTAGTCTATTATATATACGGTGACACTAACAATAGAAGGCCATTTGGTATTAAAGCATTTAAGTATTCTTCTTGATAGTAATTATTGGTATTATTTTCTGTTGAGTCAAAAACTGAAAAATATTTTATTTTTACTATAAAATTTTGCAATCTATATTTTATTTAGTTGATCAACATATTCATTTATGTTGGCTAAGATATCTTTTTACTTCTATCATGCGATTTGCACAAATTACATTTTAATGTAATGATAGAAATATTTTTCTTATTAATGCACTACTATTACCATTGAGATTGATAACCAAGTGCTCAATAAGAACCAAATTATCTTTTATTGGATGCTCTTCTTTGTTTCCCACACGAAGCAAGAAGACATTGAATATTGGATCTGTTCTTACTTTATATTTCTTGTCAGTTGAATCTTTTTCGTTTGAGGCCAGAAGTATAACTTTAGCAAGCTAGCTTTTACAATCTCTGCTTTTGTCGATTTTGGAACTACTGGCAGTACTTGACAGTTACCTCCCAAACCATTAATTTTTTACCAAACAGTTCATTAATATCCAATATATCTCTAGAACTTCTAGCAAATATTTTGATCGTTTGACACTTAGCCATAAGTGCTTCATCCCATATTATCAATTTTGCTTTTCTTATAAATTTAGCATCATTGATCTGCTTTGATATATTTTTTATGGTTATTTAAGTTGTTTGAAGAGGTATATCAAATCTAAAGTGGGTGGTCTCACAATAAAATCGTTGTTGGTACACCACTTTCTATTATTGCTAATAGTGCCATGCCTCTTGATATGATATTTGCAAGTAATGCATGACATAGAAATATTATTTTGACTCCGCCGGAGGCATCTACAAAGAATAATCCCGTTATACCATAGTCATCTCTTTATAATATAGTCTTGAAATCTTGTTCTTGTTTAAAATTTAGCTTTGATTGTGCTTACCCTGACACTTCTATAGCATTTTGATTCTTAATACTATATTAACCTTTTTATCGTGTTCTAACGCTCTTTTTTATAAAATAAATTTATATACCCTAAGATTTATTTTAACTTGAATAAGAATTTTACTCATATGATGAATTTAAAAAATAATTGAATTAGATTCTCTTGCTAAATAATTAATTAAAAGATTTAATTATTTAGTTTTAACATAAAAAATAATTTATTCTATGTTGATTCAGATCTTAATATTAGTTCATCTCTTGTTTCAAATATTTAATCTTAATTATAATTTTATCTACCATAAATTTTATTTTCAAAGAGTAAAAGATTGATATGACATTTCACTTTTAGATATTTATGTTTGTAGAATCATTAGTGGTATTGACTCTTACCTACCTTTTTTTTCTCTTTCTCACACATTTATATTCTTAAATATTTTATTAGTTGTTGTTTAATAATTGGGTATTTTTTAATATTATACGAAAAATTGATAAAAAAATTTATTTGAGTATGAAAATAATTCAAATATAATATAAAATATATTATCGTGGGGGTATTTTTTTCTCAATTTCAACTCTTTATGCAGTCCATTTAATATTACTTTTATTTTTTCTTTGTATTTGACATTATGAAGTGGTAATGTAATGCCAATACGGAGGATTCTTATGAAATTTATTTTATTAAACCTTCATACATATTTTAATAAGAATTTAATAGACAAAATTTTATTAATTTTAAAATCTTAAATATTAAAAATTAGCATAGAATGTATTGTAGTCCAAAAATAGGTTATTGCGGTTATGTCCTTTCCATGAGTTCTTTCGTTTAATATTTTAGGAAAATTTTGATATATTAATATTGTATTTATGCTTTTATAATAATATAGGCTCTCATTTTTCTAAATGGATTTGGACAATATAATACATACTGAAATTAAATTAGTAATAGTATATCATAATATATTTTCAAATTAAATTAGTAATAGAAATTTTTAAGAAGTAATATGATTGCATGACTAAAGATATTTACTTATTCAATTTTATATGAATTAGACAGCCCGGAGTAATTATACTAATAGAATTCCTAAAGGTAATCATGTAATATTCTGAACGTGTAGTATTATATCCTAAAACTAAAAGGATTATAATGTTAATATCTAGAATTTCGGTTATATCCTTTTATTATAAGTTATTATGCTTAATATTATAAGGTTACTTTTGTAAACCGGCATTGTATTCATACTTTTATAATAGATAGATAGATAGATAAATTTGACTCCAATAAAATTTACAAATTCGTTTATCCATATCTTCAAGTTAATAATTGAAGGCTTTAATGGAACTCAATGATTAATATATTTGTATGGGGGAAAATATGACATGACACGTGGCCGCTTAAAGGAAGGACACATGGAACAGAAGATGGAAATGGCCACCGAACATAGCTATTATGCTTGTCACCGGAAGGAATAACGATCATAAAAGGAGTATTAAATGCTTTGCGCCCGGTAATATTTAATACGGAATATTTTGCAGCATTAAGGATGATGTCCCGATATAAGGAATTTGGCATTTATGGATAACGTTACATCTTCATCAATGAACCTCATAATTGACATTAAAGAAGGGCATGATTCTAGGACTTCCTTCTCTAGACATAGCTATAAATAGAGAGCTCAGTTATCATTGTAAGGGGCTGAATTTTCTGGCTAACTTACACTACATTCTATACAACATATTAATATAATTTTATTCTCTCGCTTTTGATCTTATCATTGTTGTGCCCGGAAACCTTGTTCCCGAAATCATTGGCTCTGCTATTTCATCTACGTTCTAAGGCTAAGTATTTTGCATTTCATCAGTTATTTCATTACTTTTTGGATCAAATTAATTCACTTGTCTAGAAACTACGAACAAATTCAACTATATCATTTTTCGGGTAAACAATTTGGCGCCCACCGTGGGGCCTAGACAGTCGTACAATTGAATTGATCCTTGCCTTTTTTACTAACAAGTTTGATTATTTTTGTCTTAGCAAAAATCACAAAAAAAATGACAGACAACGTTATTAACGGCACACACAACCCTGAAATTCAAGGGGAGCAACCTCATTTTGAGGATACAATCAGTGACACTCGCAATGAGGAAAATGACACTTCACCGATGCATGACGGGTGATACCCTCCACAGGTTCGGAAGAGGACTCCTGATGATGCTGATGAGGAGCATGTAGCGAGTGCAGCGAGGGTCCTGCAAGAGTAACATGCAATCATTCTAGGCCATCTCACGCGGCAGGATCAGGTTGTGAATAAACTAAAGCAAGCGCTATCAAGTGCTTCAAATAATGCGAACATGCGAGATCCAATCCCTCCCGAGGTTCCCGCAAACCAAATGACGCGGAGAGTCGACAACAACACTCCCAGGGGCGAAGTTGGCTCTGATGGGGCCGGGGGGAGTAGATTCAGCCTCAACAACGATAACGATTCGTTCAAGGAGGAACTTTTGCGGTTCATGAAGGAAGTAAACGCCCACATGGATCAAATCCTGGGCGCACTGCCAGTATTGAAGGGCCCAAACTCGAAGAAGTATATTCAATTACGGTACAAGCCGAGTGCGGCCTCGGAATTAATCCCGAAGCTATGCAAAATGACCGAAGTACCGAAGTATGACAGAATGTCAGATCCGCAGGAGCACATTACCACTTATACAACGGTAGTGAATGGAAATGATTTGGCTCCTCACGAAATTGAGTTTGTGTTGCTAAAGAAATTTGGTGAGACTCTCACGAGGGGGGCTTTAACGTAGTATTCACTATTGTCTGAGCATTCTATAGATTCCTTTGAGATGCTCGTGGATTCTTTCATCAAGGCTCATGTCGGTTCCAGAAAGGTGCAGCCCCGAAAGGCCGACATATTCAGGATAGCACAGGGAGAGTACGAGTTATTACGAGAGTACGTCACTCGATTCCAGAAAGAAAGGATGTTGCTACCGGCCGTCCCGGGTGAATGGGCAGCTGAAGCATTCACCAAAAGTTTAAACCAGAGAAGTTCGGACGCTCCCCGAAAGTTAAAGGAAAGTCTGCTCGAGTTCCAAGAGACGACTTGGGAGGAAGTCCACAACCGGTATGAGTCAAAAATAAGGATTAAAGACGATCAGGTTGGCTTCCCATCGTTGACCAAAGGACGGGAGAAGAACAAAGAAAAAATGAAATATGATATTGACACATATAGACGGACTTCGAGAGGTCGATTTTTACCCTACGAGCGGACAGAAGGTCGTGGCAGGAACTTCAGGACAACAGACAGGTTCACCGTTGATAAAAAGTAAGATCGTGGCCGGAACAACACATCATTGCAGGATAGAGAAATCTCGGGGTCACGAGATTCTTCTTACTCAAAGTTATCAGAATATAACTTCAATGTCAGTGTCATAGAGTTGGTGTAGGCCATGAGGAGTATCAAAGAGGCACGATTCCCAAGACCTATGAAATCCGATCCCATCCAGAGGAATCCCAATTTATGGTATGAATACCATGGAACTAACGACCACCTGACTGGGGACTAGCGACATCTCCGGGAAGAAGTGGCAACATTATTAAATAACGGTCACCTCAAAGAATTCTTGAGTGATCGAGCTAAAAACAACTATGGTCGAAATAGAGGCGATGAGGAAACCTCGAAAGCAGGAGAAGAACCTCCACGCAAAACGATCAACATGATGAGGGAATGAAATTAACGGGGTCACATTTTCCGTAGCAAAGAAGACAAAAGTGTCAATACCTCATAGTAAGAGGCTCCGTGACGACGATATCACGTTCACGGACGAAGACGCAAACAGATTGCAACTACCACACAATGACATGCTGGTAATTTCTTTAAATGTGTTAGATTTTAAAATTAAACATGTTTTAGTGGATCTAGGAAGTTTAGCTAATATTATATAATGGAGAGTACTAGAGCAAGCTAAACTCACCAAAAGCATTATCCCGGCAACGAAACTCCTCGCCGGATTCAACCTCGCAAGCATGACAACACGGGGAGAAATTTTGCTGCTCACGAACGCTGAGGGAGTAATGAAGACAACACTCTTCAAAGCGGTAGATGGAGACATGGGGTATAAAGGCATCTTGGGAAGGCCATGGTTGCAAGAGATGAAAGTCGTGCCTTCAACATATCACCAATTGTTAAAATTTCCGACAATCGAGGGGATCAAACAGATAAGGGGTGATCAACCGGCAACAAGGGAGATGAATGCAATTTCAGTTTCTAGTAGCAAAGGAAAGGAACGGGTGGCATAGCAATTACTGGAACCGACACCTACCCACGAACTAGAAGAAGTTAACCCGAGGACAGAAGAGTCAGAACAATATTAGGTACCAAAGTATTTTCAAGTACCGGAAGAGACGGACGTGATAAAGTCCACGACAGAGGAACTGGAGCAGGTTGTATTGTTCGAAGAATTCCTAGAAAGGAAATTCCATTTGGGAACAGGACTACACACGGAGCACAAGTCTGCTTTTATTGAATTCCTTAAAATTAACGCTGATTGTGTTGCATGGTCGCACGAATATATGACAGGCATCCCAACGAATATAGCCATACACAAGTTAAGCTTGGATCCTAACATACCTCCGGTAAGGCAAAAGAAGCGTCATATTGTTGAAGCAAGGAATAAATTTGTCAATGAAGAGGTAAATCGTTTACTTAAGATTGGTTCAATCCGAGAGGTAAGATATCTGTACTGGCTAGCCAATGTAGTAGTAGTACCTAAGAAGAATAATAAATTTTGCATGTGCGTAGATTATAAGGATCTTAATAAGGCGTGCCCGAAAGATTCATTCTCATTGCCAAATATCGATCAGATGATTGATGCTACGGCCGGGCACGAGTTAATGAGTTTACTTGATGCTTATTCTTGGTACAATCAAATCAAGATGAACCTAGAAGATCGGAAAAGACTTTGTTTATAATAAATTTTGGTATATATTGTTACAATGTGATGCCCTTCGGGCTAAAAAAATATCGGAGCCACTTATCAATGGCTCGTGAATAAGATGTTTGAAAAACAAATAGGAAAGACTATGGAAGTATACATAGACGATATGCTCGTTAAGTCTTTGAATGCATGTGACCACTTGAAGTATTTTTAAGAAACATTCGACATCCTGAGGGAACATAATATGAAACTTAACCCCGAGAAGTGTGTGTTCGGGGTCAGTTCGAATAAGTTCCTAGGATTCCTAGTATTACAAAGGGGAATTGAGGTAAATCCTAACAAAATCAAGGCCATAGAGGACATCCCGGATCAATTGTCTAATGTAAAAGAAGTCCAAAGGCTCACGTGGAGGTTGGTAGCTTTGAATAGATTCATCTCCTGTTCATCGAAAAAATATCATCACTTCTTCGCACTACTCAAAAAGAAAAAACAATTTCGAGTGGACACCGGAATGTCAGCTAGCCTTGAAGGAATTGAAGAAATATTTGTCAAGCTCTCCGTTGCTCTCAAAACCAAAGGTGAAATGTTGCTACTCTACCTCGCGATTTCAAAAGTTGCGGTGAGTGTAGTTTTAGTCCGATAGGAAGAAGGTATGCAATCTCCCATTTATTACGTTAGCAAAATTTTATCGGTAGCAGAAACTCGCTATCCAAATCAGTTCGCCTTAGCTCTCATAGTTTCCACTCAAAAACTAAGGCCCTACTTCCAATGCCACCCGATAGCTGTCGTGACTAATTTACCTTTGAGAAATATCCTTCATAAACCTGAGCTCTCGGGTAGATTGGCCAAATGGGTCGTCGAAATGAGCGAATTCGATATAGAGTATAAACTGAGGGCTGCAATTAGGTCGCAAGTCTTGGCTGACTTTGTGGCCGATTTTAGTACGAGACTATTGCCTCTGGCGGCTAAGGAGGCAATAATGTTGTTAGAATCAACATCGGGAGTTTGGACGTTATTTACAGATGGAGCTTCAAATGTAAAAGGGTTCGGTCTCGGAATAGTTTTAATCACGCCTTAGGGGAAAACCTTAAGGAAAGCCATCAGGACGATTCCTCTAACTAACAATGAAGCAGAGTATGCAGCTTTGATTGCAGAGCTTGAATTGTCTTGGGGGCTTGACTCTGAAGTCATCGAAATCAAATATAATCCGCAGTTGGTGGTAAATCAGGTATACGGAATTTTTGACACCAAAGAGAAACACATGCAACAATACGTGGTAAAGATTCAGGCTCTATTGGCACAATTTCGGGAGTGGTCAATAACTCATATCCCGAGGGAAAATAATGCGGAGGCAGATGCATTGGCAAATTTGGGCTCATTAAAAGAAATCCAAGGATCGGAATCAGGGATGGTAGTAAAACTAATGAACTCAGCTTTGCACACAGATGGTTATTATGAGGTGAATTCGACTAGTTTGGTCTGGGACTGGAGAAAAGAAATAATCGATTATCTCGAGCATAGAAAGTTGCCTGAAGACCCCAAAGCATCAAGAGCGTTACGCGCCAAAGATGCACGTTATAACTTCAAAAAGGCCAATTGTACAGAAAATCCTTTCAAGGCATGTTGGCCCTGTGTTTTGGAGCATCGGAAGCTAACTATGTCATGAGAGAAGTCCATGAAGGGATATGCGGCAACCACTCAGGTGCAGATTCTTTGGTGCTGAAATTAATTCAGGCAGGATATTACTGGCCCCGTATGGAACAAGATGCCAAAGACTTCGTATGAAAATGTGATAAGTGCCAACGCTATGCACCACTAGTACATCAACCGGCAGAACCCCTACATTTGGTTCTGTCCCCGTGGCCATTCATGAAATGGGGGATGGGCATAGTCGGACCACTACCACCGGCTCCCGGAAAGGTAAGATTTTATTTAACTTTAACTGACTATTTTTCTAAATGGGTGGAAGCAGGTCCATATCAGAAGATCGGAGAACAAGAAGTGGTCGACTTCATGTGGAAAAATATAATTTGAAGGTTTGAAAAAACAAAAGAGATTGTATGTGATAATGGGCCGTAGTTTATCGGCGCAAAAGTTACAAAGTTCCTTGACGATTTAAAGATAAAGAGAATTACCTTTTTGCCTTACCATCCAAGCGCAAATGGTCAAGAAGAATCAACAAACAAAGTGATTATTTAAAACCTCAAGAAAAGGTTGGAAGCAGCAAAAGGCAACTGGCCCGAAGAATTACCTAGAGTTCTATGGGCCTACGGAACAACGGTCAAATCAAGCATAGGAGAAACCCCATTTTCCCTTGTATACGGTGCAAAAGCTTTGATACCGGTGGAAATGGGGGAACCAACCTTAAGGTATTCCCAGGTGAACGAATAATCGAACAACGAAGCAATGCTAATCAACTTGGAGTTTCTCGATGAACGCATAGACTTGGCGCATGTCAGAATGGCGGCCCAAAAGCAAAGAATGGAGCGATATGATAATCGAAGAGCCAACCTCCGATATTTCAAAGTAAGTGACTTGGTCTTGAGGAAGGTAACCCAAAACACTCGGGAACTCAACTCGGGCAAGTTTGGCCCAACATGGGAAGACCCTTATCGGATTTCAGCCATCACCGGGAAAGGATCATACGAAATGGAGAATCAAAATGGAGACAAATTGCCCAACAACTGGAATGCGGCTCACCTCAAAATATATTACGGATGACGAACAAAAGTAAAACGGAAAGTATGTGCAACACTCTTTTTCCCTTCATTCAGTTTTTGTCCAAATCGGATTTTTCTGGCAAGGTTTTTAACGAGGCAACGACAGAAAGCATACTATAAAGACATCAGCGATAAGACCTTTGATAACAAGGCAAAGAAGCAAGTTTCCACTCGGGGATGGTTATATAATCTTTCCTACGATAGCAAATTCCCACCGAGAAGTTATGTTTGATATCAAACAGGGGTTATCCGATCCTTCCCGAGCACAAATCACTAGAGGACTATTAGGTATTCTTTCGCTCGATAGCATGGGTTCCTAATAGGAAACAAGATATGTTACCGAGTGAAGGATTACCTAGCAATTCATTAGTGGGATCTTCGAACACTGGGGGGATGATATGAGAATACGGCAACACTGAATGCCATGTCAACCCAGAAACAAAAATGTAGAACCGAATACATCATCAGGACCGGGGACTGTGCAACCAGCCCCGTAAAAACAAGTTGTACAAGATAGCAACAAGGCATGGCAATTTATTTATAGCCACAAGTCATGGCAAGTTCTTTTCTGCATAGCAAAATGCTTATGTACGTTTGAAAATAGAAGGAATTAAATGAAATGAAATCATTTTGTTTCTTATCTTGTTTCTTGTCTGAACGATGATTAATCGTACCATTTGAAAGTTAAACAAGTACTTCAAATGTTTGTGCCATAATGAATAGGAGACGTCCTCTTCAAGAGCACCATAAACATAATAGGGCCCTCTCTTATAAAAACCCTCACGATGAAGGGTTGGTTCCGGAAAAATCAATGCCCGAAATCCATAATGTCATCGGGAAAAAGTACACCCGAAGCTACATACAAAAAAGACGCAAAAAGCAAACTTGCGCAAATACTTATTTAAACCCTCATGTAAAATGGATAATTCTCGGAACCAAAATGCTTCGAAGAATAGGCATCCGAGGTTACACATAATAAAGCGTGAATATAACAACATGTGCAGAATACTTAAGCAAATACGAAAGTTAAACACATGCATATTCAAAACAAGACTCAAACGATACTTGAGCAAAAAATATGTTCTTATTTACAAAGGCGTCTTAGAGTGATAAAGGTGCAAAATAGAAAAAGAAAGAAGAAAACTAAACTGCAACATCTCCGGAATTAGCAGGAAGAGAAGTATCTACATTCCCGGGAGTCGGTTCCATCGATGGCTCAACGTTTTCCCCAGCTTGGTCTTCGACATCATCACCTTCCGACCCCTCTTCAATTTACGAAAACTCAGAACCGGAATCAGAAGAAACTGGAATATCATACTATGTCAGGAGTCCATGTTTTGCAGCTAACTCAAGCTCTCTGACCTTAGTAATTTCGGCATCAATGTCAATGATACGGTCTTGGCCTCTTCCAAGGTCTTTCTCATCATACTATACATGGAATATATTTTTTTAACAATAAGGGAAGTCGCTCGGCGCTTGATCTCTTCTTTGAGTTAAGCAACTTCGGCGGAAAGGTTTTTCCGGGCGGACCTAACAGATTTGAGACTGACATCGAGCTCACAAATAGTTGAACAATAGAGCCTATTATGCTCGATAGTTTTCCTGTACTTCTCTTCCAACTGGGCGTGGTTCGCTACCACAGTAGAGAGCTCTTCACTTTTGTAATTTAAGGCTACCTCTAAGTTAATCATTCTTTCGCGGAGGCAATCTCACGATCATTTGCAGCAAGAACAACGTTCTGGGCTTCTGCCCCTTTAGCCTTGGCTTCATCAAATCTTACCCTCAACGGCCCAATTTTTTGTCTAAGGGTTACCACTTCTTGCTCGCTTTGCTGCAAACGAGCCTCCAAAAAAATGACCTCAGTAGCCTTGGTTTCCAGTTCCGAGAGGCGGAAGACAGTCTGGTCCCGTTCCACCAAAAGTTGATCCCGTTTAGAAGTAAGTTCTTCCTTCTCATGAATCATTATTTGAAGGCCCTCGAAAGCAAGAAAGTTGGCCTACAAAACAAGAAGAGGTAAAATGTAGAGTATGTTTGTTCAAAAATAGAAGAAATAACAAAGGAAGAAAGGAACGTACCGCTGCGGCATTATGCATAGAATTATTCAACAAACACTCCCCAGAGAGTGTCTGAATCTTCTCCCAGTCCTTTTCTGAAGCCAAAAGCTTCAGATAGTTAGCAGGTTCCACCGACGTCGAGAGCAAGTTGCACCCGGTAGAGACCGAAAAGGTAACATTCCTCCTCCTCTGTGGATATTCAGAAGGGGCGGCATAATTTTGCCCCAAATTCCCATGAACTGTGGACTGGGGAGGAGGGGCACCTTCTTCATGTTCGGGCGCGGCCGATGGAGATGATGTAGCAACCGTTGTTAGAAAAGTGAATGAAGATGGGAATGACGTAGCAGTTACTGGTGATGGTGAAGGTGGAGATGAAGCTGATGGAGTTGAAGAGTGAGAAGCAACTGTATCAAATGTAGTGCTGGTTATTTGATGCTCGCCAACACAAGATGGCATGGACCTGGTACTCAGCCTCGTAGTACCGATTATAGCAATTGGGTCCCGAGAGAGGGAATTGGCATTATCCACCAAATTAAATTCTCTACAAAGTGCTAAGACGTCATCTTCAATTGTTGTAATTATCTCAATAGGTCGAGCATCATTTTGAGACGATGAGGATTGTATCTGTCACGACCCAATTTTCCCTCCGTTTGGTACCGTGATGGTACCTAGTCTTAGGGACTAGGTAAGCCTAACATTAATTGAAAGAACAATATTATTTGAATAACATCTAACAAGTTATATAGAAATCTCTTAAAATTCCCAAAACCGGTAGTACAATCTTATTGTCTATAGAGTTTGCTAAAATTTTCTAAATACAACTATTTGAAATAAAGTAAACATTATGAATACAAATCAGAAGGTGACTCTGAAGCCCGCGAACGCAGCAGCAGGTTTACTTTGAGTCTCCACATCAACAGTCCGCACAACTAGCTAATGATCAACTAACTTCGAAATACCTGGATCTGCACAAAAATGTGCAAAAGTGTAGAATGAGCACACCACAGCGGTGCCCAGTAAGTATCAAGACTAACCTCAATGGAGTAGAGATGTGGTACAGTCAAGGCACTCACTAGTCTAATAGCATGTGCAATAAGATATTCAAAATAATAGGAAATAAATAACAATAAGGGCAACAAGAACACCATTAATAACGCTCAACTATTTATGAATATAAGTACACCCAATTAAATCAAGTATTTCAAATAAATATCTTTCACATATAATTCTTCCGAATAAATCTCTTTCAAATATAATTCCTTCAAATAAATATCTTTCGAATGTAATTCTTTCAAATAAATCTTTTTGAATAAAAATCCTTTCAAATAAATATTTTGAATATAATTCTTTCAATTAAAAAGCCACCATGTGACACTTCATTTCATAATCATACAACTACGGGTCTCAACCCATTTTCATATTTTTCATAAACTACGGGTCTCAGCCCACTTTCATATTTTCACGGCACTTCGTGCCTATAATTAAATCATCATATTTTTCCGGCACCTCGTGCCCTCATTTCATATCACAACTGCACGGACAATTCACGTTCCAAATATCATTATCAATGCATATAAGATCCACATGATCAATTTATTTTCCATAAAGTAAGTTTAAATTTTTTAAATCAAGTAAGAAAATCAACAAAGAAATGAATTTATTTTAGAAATTATCTGGGTGAAGAAAATAACATTTCAATTAAAATGAAGCACCTGATAGTTGCTGATTTGGATGTAAAACTTATAAGAACTAAAGCACACAACAATTTCTTTTATTCAAAACAACTTAACCTTGAAACTAATAAAGAGTAGAACCACAAATCCTTAGAGTCTCGTACAAGATCCAAAGCCAACACATTACAACAAGAGATACAAACACATAATAGAATCAAATATTGCATCACAAAAGAACACAACAATTTACCTATCACGGAAATACAAAAATAACCGAAGACAAGTGCAACCACAATGAATGTCAACAAAGGCACTCCGGAGATACTGTCTCGTAGTCCTAAAAGTAAATAAACAACAACAACAACAATGCCCCCAGACCATCACAAGTCATCACAATTCAATCTGTGACATAGCCCATCTTGTCTCGCCACGTGTGCAATAGTAAAGTGAATGCCCGCCTTGTCTCGCCACACGCGCACAATAATGTTCCCACCTTGTCTCGCCACATGCGCAAACCCACCTATATATATATAGCCCGCCTTGTCATGCCACATGTGCATAAATCAATAGCCTTGTCACACCGCATGTGCATAAATCAATAGTAATAATAGCACGGCAGAAACCTCGTGCAAACACCCGAACATAACTCCCACAATATAATGTGCCAATATCACATCTCATAAACTGCACCTGCTCAAATATTACAACTTATCAAAAATTGCACATCAAGTGCTCAAATATTATAAATTATCACAGATTTCACATCAAGTGCTCAAATATCACAACTTGCAACAAAAATCAACAATACATTATTTTTCACAATAAGGAGCCTATGGCTCGACCATAATGTGCACAAAATCTTAACAAAATATATGGAAGTGAACAACTCAACAAAATAATATTTCACATAAAAATCAAGGTGGAAATCACACCAAATCATCATGTAAAAATAATTTCAACAAATAAAGATCTAGGCATGACAAATAGAGGATTTAATAAGTGCCAATAATTTCTAATTTAATACATAAGGGCGTCTACAGATTTTTAATCAATGAAATTTGCACATATAAACCAAGTACGTACTCGTCACCTCGCGTACATGGTTTTCAATTACACAAATTACACGTAAGACTCAATGCCTAAGGAAAAATTCCCCCACTCGAGGTTAAGCAAGACACTTACCTTTTTAAAATTATGTCGATATTTCAAATTCGCCTTCTTGCTTGAATTGACCGCCGCATAGCTCAAATCTATCCAAATTAATTGCATAACTTCATTAAAATTCATCGGCAATAATTCCGAATAATAATATGTCGACTTAAAAATTTATTCCAAAAAGTCAACAAAAGTCAACGTGGGACTCGCTTCTCGGAACCCAATATAATTTTTATAAAATCCGAACACACATTGTGATACGAGTTCAACCATACTAATTTTATCGAATTCCAATAACAACTCGACCTCCAAATCTTAAA
Organism: Nicotiana tabacum; assembly: GCF_000715075.1. Lineage (NCBI taxonomy): Eukaryota > Viridiplantae > Streptophyta > Magnoliopsida > Solanales > Solanaceae > Nicotiana > Nicotiana tabacum. The sequence continues at coordinate 20,558,502 of NC_134083.1, read as the reverse complement.
TTTTTATTTTTGGAAAATTTTACAAAAATCTTGATTTCTTCCATTTAAATCCGAATTAAATGATGAATATAATCATGGATTCATGAAATATAAACACTTTAGGATATAGAACACTTAGCCCAACCAAGCTTGTGAAAAATCCCTCCAGATCCGAGCTCCAAAAATCCAAAACGAAAATGGCAAAAAGACCAATTTTGACCCTTAATGATTCTGTCCAGTTTCTCTTCTGCGAGCACTGTTCACGCATCTGCGGGGCTGTAATGACTCGGCCAGTCATTTTGAGTATTATAATCTCGTTTCCCCATTTACTGCTCAAATTGTGAATTACAGTTGTTATTTGGCTTGCAGGGGTAATTAGTTTGGGTCCGGTTAGGTTTTGAAATGATTTGGAGCACTTAGTTCCAAGGTTTAGAATTTAAGTTGAAAAGGTTGACCGGATGTTGACTTATGTGTAACGACCTCAGAGAAATTTTTGCTAAGGAAACTAAGGTTTTGTGGCATCGAGGTAGATCAATTAGTAAATGCACTGGAAAGTAAAGAAAAATTTTTTTCAGAAAAATACGTTTCTGCGGTCCATTATGCGATCACATAATCACTCTGCGGGCCGCATAATGGCCGCAGAAGTGAGGCAGAAGAGGGCCAGTTTAGATGAAATCTGTGGTCGACTATGCGACCGCATAACTGTTCTGCGGACACTATGCGACTGCAGAAAAAGTATGCTGGCCGCATAGTGACAGCATACACAGGCAGATGTTTGCCAATTTTGGACACCGATTATGCGACCGATATGCGGTCCGCATTACTGTTATGCGGTCGCATATGCGACCGCAGAACCTATTCCGAAGTTTCATTTTTCTTATTTTATAAACCTAACCCCATTCTTATAAAACACTGTTGGGGGTCATTTTGAAGGGTTTCATCTGATATTTTAGAGAAAGGTGAGAGCATTTTAGAGAGAAAAAGTGAAGACTTAGTCATTTATCCATCAATTTCTTGTTCAAGGTTTGAAGATTTCACAAGGATCTTGTTAGGGCTTCATAGAGGTAAGAATTTCTTTCCTCAATTCTTCAATTTCGGGTTTGGAGTAAAGATGGGTGATTAATAGTATGACTCTTGGGTGTAAGAGTATTATGTATACATACCAATAAGGTTGTGGAAGGATTTTTAAGTTCAAATGGGTAAAGATTGGGCTGAAAATGGTAGAAATCTTCATAGACTTTAATTGAAGATTTGAGGTTCGAGTTGATGTTGGATTTTGGTGAAATTTATATGGTTGGACTCGTGGTTAGATGAGCGTTCATATTCTGTAACTTTTGTCGGATTTCGTGATGTGAGCCCCACGGGCGATTTTGAGTTAATTTCGGTATTTTCGTTAAAATGTTGATTTTGTTAATTAGATGAGTCTATTATTGTCGCACTTATGTTATGTAATCGCTTTTGGCTAGATTTGGGCCATTCGGAGCCGGATATTCTTGGAAAAGGCATTGTGACCGATTGATTGAGCTTGGTTCGAGTTAAGTGGCTTACCTAACTTTGCGTGGGGGAAATCCCCTTAAGATTTGGAACTATTATGCTATGTGAGCGCCGTGTACGTGAGGTGATGAGTACGTACACGGGCTAGTTGTGGAAAAACCCGATTTTCTTGCCAAGCAGAAATATGTTTTCCTGTTATTTTGAGTTATACCATTTTAATGAATACTAATCTATTTTTATTCTTAATTGAGTTATTCCAATATGTGTAGCTATCATATTTAGTCTAATACAATATGTCTTAATTATTTATGTGAATTATGTGCAGCATGCTTAGTGAATTTCCTGCTTCTTCCCTGACTGGTACTTAGTCTAAATTGTAAGAATTTTTTGATATAGTTGTCTTTCTATCACTCGCGCTGCATATTTACTTTGGGACTACGGAATGGTATTCTGGGAGATACCCCTGCATATTTACTTTGGGACTACAGAACGGTATTCCGGGAGATTCCCTTGCACATTTACTTTGAGATTACGGAACGGTATTCCGGGAGATTTCCATGCATATTTACTTTGGGACTACGGAACGGTATTCCGGTAGATTCCACTGCGCATTTACTTTGGGACTACGGAACGGTATTCCGGGAGATTTCCCTGCACATTTACGTTTGGGACTACGAGACGGTATCTCGGGAGATCCCCTGTTGTGTTTCTGTGTACTGAGCTGTTACCTTCTATGATTCTATTGTTGTTAAATTTCAGCCTTTATTTTATTGTGGTATTACACTCTATATTATTTTATTATATAATTACCAGTAAGGCCCTGACCTGACCTCGTCACTACTCGACCAAGGTTAGGTTTGGCACTTACTAGGTACCGATTGTGGTGTACTCATGCTACTCTCTGCATATATTTTTCGTGTGCAGATCTAGGTGCACCTTATCAGCCGCACTATCAGTGAGCCGGGACAGCTTTGGAGACTTCAAGGTATATCTGCCGCGTCTGCAAACCTCGGAGTCCCCTTCTGCTCTTTCTCATGTCCATTATCTTCTGTATTTTCCTTGTTAGAGTTTTGATGTATAGAGACACTCGATTTTTCCTTCTGTAGGTTGTGATTTACGATGTTCCGGGTTTTGGGATTTGCTGTGTATTTTTGAATAGTTAGGTGTTAAAATTTTGTTTTCATTTTATTATTTCGCGAATGTTAGGCTTACCTAGTCGTAGAGACTAGGTGCCATAACGGCATTATACAGAGGGGAAATTTGGGTCGTGACAGGGGCAATGTTCACGCTTCAGCACTGCCTTCGCTTCTGCGAGTAATATTCACGCTTCTGCGAGCACTGTTCACGCTCCTGCGATCACTGTTCACGCTTCTGCGAATCACTGTTCATGTTGCTGCCTAGAAATTCCAGCAGCTTATCTTCATGTCCGAATTGATCCGTTAACCTTCCGAAATCCACCCGAGGCCCTCGGAACCTCAACTGAATATACCAACACATCCCAAAATACAATACGAACCTAGTCGAGGCTTCAAACCATGTCAAACAAAGCAGAAATTACGAATCGCGTATCGAATCAAATTATAAGTTTTTCAAATCTTCCAACTATTATATTTTGCGCCGAAACGTATCAAATCAATCCGGAATGACTTTAAATTTTGCACACAAGTCATAATTGACGTATTTGAGCTATTCCCATTTCCAAAATTAAAATATGACCTCGTTATCAAAAATTCATCCTTCGTTAGGGTTTTCCAAAATCTTCTATTTTTTTTTAACTTTCGCCAAAATAAGTCGAATTGTCCTGCGGACTTCCAAATACGAATCCGGACATACGTGAAAGTCCAAAATTACCATACGAAATTATTGACATCATCAAAATTCTATTCCGAGATCGTTTGGTTAAAAGTCAACTCTCCGGTCAACTCTTTCCATTTTAAGCTTCTAAATAAGAATTGTTCTTTTAATAAAATTCCAAATCTTTTGAAAATCAAATTCGACCACACCCGCGGGTCATAATACATATTAAGAAACTGCTCGAGACCTTAAGTCATTGATCAGGCGTAAATTTTTAAAACGACAAGTCGGGTCGTTACAGTATCCTTCTATGTAAAGAAGCTCCCTCATCACTAGCTTCTTCATCATCGTCGATCATCACAGTGTCTATGACCGGCCCGGAAGGAGGACCAGTCACTATCGCAACCGGAGATAACTCAGGAGGATCAACCTTTGCCCTCTTATTCCTTTCCCCGGCCGTAAAGGAACGTCTTCTATTTGGTTGCTTTATCTCTGACCGGGGACTCCGTGAAGAAACGTTTGTGCCCGAAGCAATCCCGGAGATACATGTTCTAGTAAGTGCCTCTTGAAGCAACCTCGCTGCATCAGCAGGGTCAGCCTAAACGTCCTCCTCGGGGACATCAACTGAGCTTGTATGTAAACCTAATTTCATGAACAAGTCAGAAGGGTTCAACCAAGTTCTTCATATACAAAAACTGGAAACAAGGTAAGTTAAAGTTACCATGATATTTGACATTCCACCTGTATTTAATGGACAGATCTTTTCACAAACGGTTTTTAGGTATTGTGATGTCCAAGATCTTTTGAACCTACCGGTCCAAACCTGCTATTACCGGTGGGATCCATCGAGTCACTGTAACAAATGAAGGTTGAAGGATCAATACAAGTATGAAAGAATATTTAGTAAGAAAAGATGTATTACAGAGAACTTATGAGAGAGGTTCCAAGAAACCGGGAAGGATGATGCCGATGTTAGAATAATGTCGGTGATGGAAAATGTAACAAACCATTCCATCCACTCACGGTCATTGTCGCGTCCATGCTAGATAGCAAAGCATGGTGGCCACGTTTGCAAAGGTTTATCATTCCCCTATGGAAGATTTTGGGGGAATAGAGATATATCATATGAGCTAGGGTTAGATCCTCTCTAATTTCTAGGTACAAGCGTCGAAGGCAGGCAACCGTCCTCCACAATGAAGGACTTACATGTGCCAAACACATTTTATAGCGAAGGCAAAAATCTGCAATCACAGAATCAAGCTCTCCACTTAAAGAAAACTCACCCAAAGTAAATGGATACATGAAAAAATATGTAAACCCTTTCCTGGGAAGGGTCACTCGCTCCGATAGGTCAGGAGCAATGATGTCCAACTCATGACATCGGCATTCCTCCTTCACAATAGGATTATTGAAAGGGCGAATAGAAGAAGGGTATCTACTAACAACCCATGTGCGAGGGTTACCAGTAGGAAGTTTTTTTTCAAAATCCTTCGAAGTACTAAGCCTTCTTGGGATGATGGGACCCACCGTTGGAGGAACGGAATCCTCGGTTTTGTTCTTTCCCTTTGAAGAACTAACATGTTTTGAAGAGGAAGCCATTGGAATAGAAGAAAGGAAAATTTCTAGTTCGAAGAAGATTAGAGAAAGGTTGGAAAATAAAGATACAAAGTAGAAGTTTGAGAGATTATGAAGTACATAAGAGAAGGATAGTGCGTATAACTAAAATTTTGGTGGCTAAATTCATGGCCATGATTACCTCGATAATTGGCAAAAAACGTGCTAAATCATGGGAAGGCATATGTTCGGGTCATTAAATGCAGAAGGACATGCGTCTAATCAACTATCAATGGCCTTCAAAAGGAATTATAGTAATTCCCTTCAAAAGAGTGTTTCTATCAACTTCCCGATAACACAAAGGTATGTCACCGGAAAGCAGGGAGACTATCTATATAGGGAAAAATATGACATAACACGTGACCGCTTAAAGGAAGGACATGTGGAACACAAGATGAAAATAGATACCGAACATAGCTATTCTGCTCGTCACCGGAAGGAATAACGATCATAAAATGAGTATTAAATGCTTTACGCCCGGTAACATTTAATACATAATATTTTGCAGCATTAATGATGATGGCTCGTTACAAGGAATTTGGCATTTATGTCTAACGTTACATCTTCATCAATGACCCTCATAATTGACATTAAAGAAGGGCATGATCCTAGGACTTCCTTCCCTAGACATAGTTATAAATAGAGAGCTCAGTTATCATTGTAAGGGGACGAATTTTCTCGCTAACTTACACTACATTCTATACAACATATTAATACAATCTTAATTTCTCGCTTTTAAGCTTATCATTGTTGTGCCCGAAATCCTTGTTCCCGGAATCATTAGCTCATCTACCTTCTAAGGCTAAGTATTTTATATTTCGTCAGTTATTTTATTACTTTTTGGATCAAATTAATTCACTTGTCAAGAAACCACGAACAAATTCAATTGTACCGTTTTTCGGATAAAAAATATTACCACCATGTTACACTACTTAAATATAGTACTTAGGATTTCAGTCTTATCTAAAATTTCATTATGGAATTGCCGCTAGTGCTTGCTTTAACGTTTTGTTTACTATTTAATTTGCTTTATCCAGCTTTCTGTGCCCAAAATCTTTTTGATGAATCTTTTGTACCTTATTTTCCAAATCTTGAATTAATCGACTTACTATCATAGGCGGATTCGGGATTTGATAGTTATATGTGTCACTGTCTTTAGTGTAAACTTACCTCTAGTCAAAGAGGTCGAATTAGGGTATTTGGATAGTCCGCTCAATTTTAAATTAACTCGATCGCTTTGATCCATTTTTTAATTAACATTAATTAAGAAATTAATAACATTAATTAGATCAAAAGATAAATGGTTAAAAGCATATTAAAATTTCAAAATTCGAGATTTAGAAAAGGAAAACAAAAATAAAATACTTTTATAATCTAAATAACTAATAAAAATGGAATTGTATAAAGAGAAAATACAAAGATAAAAATAAGAAATTAAGAGAGAGGAAAAGAAAATTTTGAAAAAGAGAGAACATGGAAAAGCAAAATAGGCTTTGTTAAAAAGTGAGTGAGAGTAGACTCAATCTTGAGCCTTGGGCCTAAGAGGAAGCACTTGAACCATGGCACCTACCATAACCGTTTTACTCAGTTGTGCTACGCTTTAATTTATATACCTATTTTTACATGATATATCAATGCAATATCAATACTAATATGAATTCTACTGGAACGACCGGGTAACGTACCACTCCTTCCCTTTACATAGATCCGCACATGCTTACTTTTATACCTGTTAAAAAAAGGACCTACTACTCCACCCGTCTTAATATTAATTTATTTTATTATTTCAACTTTAACTTAACGTATTATTTTCAAGAATTTGACTTTAAAAGGAAGATGAAGATTTGTTAGTGAAAATGACTATTTCACTAAAAAATACTCTTCAAACAATTTTTTCAATATTTCATTCATATTTCAAATAATGAAGTTTAGTATTGGTCAACATCGATATCACTCTACCATAAACTTTTCAATCAAAATCGTTTAAGAAGGCCAAGGTTTAAATTTGAAATAAATGTTTATTCAATTTCAAACTAAAGACATTTTGTGAAAATAACACATTCTTTGAAATATACAAGGTACATCTAATTTTTAATTTAATGAACCAAACAAAATAGTGTTTATCCGTAAAATAATACAGTTAAATTTATACGTGATTTCTGGACAAGTGAATTAATTTGATCCTGAAATACTATAAGAATTGAAGAAATATGTAATACTTAGTCTTGATATGAAGATGAAATAGAGGAAACAATAAATATGGGAGCAGGGCTTCTGGGTACAATAGTAATGAAATCTAAAAATGGGAAGATTGAATTGTATAGAACTTTGAGCAGATTATAGCGTAAGTTTGCCAGAAATTCGTGTCCTTTACAATGATAACTAAGCTCACTATTTATAGTTGCACATAGGGAACAAGGTCCTAGGATCATGCCATTCTTTAATGTCAATTATGAGGGCCATTGAAGAGTGTGTAATGATGAGCATAAATGACAAATCCTTTGTAACGGGCAGTGTACTAAATACTGTAAAATATTCTCCATTAAATGCTATCGGGTGACAGGTATCTATTGCGTCTTTATGAACGCCATTCCTTCCGGTGACAAATGGAACAATTGTCTTCGATTTTAACGATCCTCTACCTTCGGCTCCACATGTCACTCTCTTATGCAACCACTTAATATAGCATATTTTACCCTATACACTCTTATTTCATGGATTTTCTATAAGATTCAAATATAGCTATGAATGGTAAATTTGTTGAACGTATAGGTACGAATAGTAAATATAATGTAAATGTTTGGACAAAATGCCTCGAACAAGCGTCATCCCATGATTTAGCATAACCTTTGCCCGTTATTGAGGTAATCATAACCACAAATTTAGTTGCCTAAACCTTTACTTATGCGCATCAACTTTCTTCATTCATACTCCATAATTCTCAGAACTCTCTCAAACTCTCTTCATTCAACTTGCATTCTGTTCTTCACCATTTCTTTAACTCTCTTCAAACGAGAAAAGTTTTTCCTTCTTCCATAACATACGATGGCTTCTTCTTAAAAAAAATACATGCTCCTCAAAGAACAAAAACAAATCTGAGGATGTCGCTCCTCCAACAGTGAGCACCATCATCCCTATAAGTCTTGTCACAACAAAAGACTTCGAAGAGAAATTTTCTTCTTTAGCCCTCGTATATGGGCCGTTAGCAGATATTCTTCTTTCATCTGTCCTACCAGCATTCCTGCTGTGAAGAAAGATTGTCATTGCCAGGATTTAAACATTATCTCCCATGACTTGGCGGAGCGGGTAACTTTACCCTAGAGGGGTTTTACGTATGTTTATACGTATCCCTTCACTTTGGGGACATTTTCCCTAAGTGGAGAGCTTGACTCTGTCATTAGGAAACTTTGCCTCTGCTATCAAATGAGTTTGGCACAAGCGAGTCCCTCCATGTGGATGATGATTGTTTACCTCTAACGTTTGTGCCAGAAAACGGGGGAGGAGCTATCTTTAGCTCATGTGATGAACCTTTATTCTCCCAAGATCTTTCGTGGAGGGATGATCAACTTCAGCAAGTGAGGCCACCATGCGTTGCTATCAAACATGGATGATGATAATGACCATGGGTAGATGGAACGATTTATTTTCGTTGCCACTAGTGACATCATTCCAGCCTCGGCATTTTTCTTCCCGGAATTGTGGAACCGCACTCGTAAGTATACTATTTGCTTCCACTCTTGTTAAAGATCATTTTCTCGTCATTATTAATGTTTCTTTCTTTACCCGCCTCAAAGATTCAGTGGGTTCCCCATAAGGTTGATGGCTTGGACTAATGGGTTCAGAAAATTTTGGATATTGCTACGCCCGAAACCCGATTGTGGAAAGAGTTGTCCCTGAAATATGAGTGGAAGACCAAAAATCATGGTAAGTTTAACTCGTCATGTCCTTACCTTTTCTTAGGAGAAAGTTATCTAATTATGTTCTCCTGTTGAATAGAGGTCTACCCCAGGGCTCGGTTGTCATCCCCGAAGAGGACATTTTGGCTGATCATGTTGATGCAGCGAGGCTGTTGCAGAAAGCTTTTTCACATACAGGCGTCTCCGGGCCTGCTTCTGGTGTAAGTGCTTTTTCTCGGAGTCCCCAGCCGGAGAACAAGCAACCAAAAAGAAGGCATCCCTCCGCGACTGGGGGAAAGAATAATAGGGGAATAATTCTGCCCCCGAGTGGTCTCTGGAAGTCATGGTGACGAGCCCTCCTCCCGAGCCGGCCACAGATACCATGATCATTAACGATGATGGAGAAGCTAGCGAGGATGGAGCTTCTCTACATAGAAGATGACGACCTTCCTCGACTCAAAAAACTGCTCAATCTGTTGAATTAGTTACATCAACCGAGGATGATGTCTCGGTTCTCTGAGGGGAGTATGAAATGGTAAAAAATGGCAACTCCCGCTTCCGGATCCCAGTCATTGCACTTGGTATTGTGGGACTGAGTACCGGGTCCCTGCAACCAACAACCAGCACTGCGTTTGTCACAAATTCTTCCCATCCTTCAATACCATTAGCTTCATCTCCATCTTCACCAACTCTTTCACCAGCAACTGCTACATCATCACCACCGGTCGTATCTATCCGAGAAGAGGGTGTTCCTCTCCCTCAGTCCCCATTTCAAGGGGATTCGGGGGCAAAATTATGCTCCCCCATTAGAAGATCCGCAAAGGAGGAGGATAATTACTCTCTCGGTCTCCACCAGATGCAATTTGCTATCCCGACCGGTGTAACTTTCTAACTATCTGAAGCCTTTGGCTTCAAAAAAATATTGGGTAAAGATACAGGCTCTCTCTCTCGAGAGTGCTTGTTTAACAACTCCATGCACAACTCCGCATCGGTACATTTTTCTCTTCTTTTGTCATTTCTTCTATCTTTGGCTGAAAATTATTCTGAGTTTGCCTTTCTTGTTTCGTAGGTCAATTTCCTTGCTTCTGAGGGCCTCCAGAGGTTGATTCAAGAAAAAGAAGAACGTACCTCCGCACGGGATCAACCTTTGGCCGAGCGGGAGCAAACTACTACTCGCCTCTCAGACTTAGAAGCCAAAGTTGTTGATGCCGTTGCGTTGGAGACTCGTTTACAGCAAAGCAAACAAGAAGTGAAAACCCTTAGCTAGGAGATTGGTTCGCTGATGATTCAATTTGATGAAGCCAAGGCCACGTGGGCTGAAGTCCATAGCACCGTTCTTGCTGCAACCGATCGCGAGGCTGCCTCCGCTAAAAGAATGACCAACTTAGATGCAGCCTTGAACTCCAAAACCGAAAAGTTTGCTGCTGCGGGGGTGAAACATGCCCAGTTGGAGGAGAAGTATAAGAAGACTATTGAGCATAATAGGATTTTCAGCTCAACTATATGTGACCTCGATGTTAGCCTCAAATCCGTTATATCCGCCCGGGAAAACCTTTCTGCCAAGGTTACCCAACTCAAAGAAGAACTTAAGCGTCAAGCGACTTTCCTTGTTGTTAAGAAAACTTATGTTATGTACAACATGAGGAGGAAAACCTTGGAAGAGGCTAAATCTGGTATCATTAACTTTGATGCCGAAATCGCTAAGGCATGTGAGCTTGAATTAGGTGCTAAAAGGGGTCTCACGGCAGGGCCTGATGCTTCCGGTTCTACTGGTTCCGGTTCTGAAACTTTGGGAACTGAAGAGGAACCGGAAGGCGAAGATGTTGAAGGCCAAACTGATAAGGACTAAGATGTTGAGTCATCGGGAGATTTACTGTAGCAACCCCTTTGGGAGGGTGCTACTTACGAAACAAATCTAATTTATTACTTATAACATTAAGAAGATATTAATTAAAAAATATTCAGAATAATTTAGTTGCGGAAATAGGCACATGCGATGAGGTCCAAAGTGCAATATTTTTATTTTCGAAAATACTCTTCATAATTTTTATTTTATTTTTAAAAAATGAAATACAATGTCAAAATTTCAACATAAGGTGATATAACCATTCTTGAATAATCAACACGTTACAGCAACTTCCTAATAAAATTATACTTTAATTCGATATCACTGCAAGTTTGTATTGTATATAAATTTCAAACTATCGGGTATAAAAAAGAAAACTAGTTTTCTCCTTTGTACACACACACACACACACACACACACACACACACACATATATATATATATATATATATAAGACAAAGTGTAAATTTAACATATTACAAGACTTGAGTTATTAACACACCTTAAAACTGCAAAATAAGTTACCAAATTTAAGTTACAAGATTTTGGTCTTAATATCCAAGCCTCCAAATAACATATATAAGTGTGACATATATATCATGTATAATTCCCAAAACTATACAAAACCATGGTGCATATGCAAATGTGATCTCCATAAGTGCTCCCAAAAAGACTACTTCATAAGGCCGTCTTTAAATTTCATCTCGTACATTACCTATGATAGAAAACAACTATCGCTAAGCATAAAGCTTAGTGGCGTATAAACTTTGGGGGCTTGGATCCATTAACTTCTCCAATTCCCATTTTTAGTCATAGGTAGCTCAAATGAAATATAATTTAAAACAAGTGAATAAATATATCAAAAGTATCAAATATCAACCCTTGAAGTGTTTCTAATTATCAATAACTATGTTCAATATTCAAGAGTTGAGAAAGCGTGTACTATCAATCCAAGAAAGCTTGTCAAATATCTATTTTTCGCCCAATATGTACGCCATGCCATCACACTAAGCAAAATCAGATATCAAGACGGACCGAAGCCCCAAATCAAGTAAGGTCAAAACCCAATAGTCAAGAGAATCAAGAACCATATTAAAAATGGCTTCCTAGTTCATACTTAACACAGACAAGTTCCATAATTTAAGATGAATTACAAATCCAAAGTCAAGATGGCAAAAGATCCAAATCAAGAGGCATGCCAAGATGAGTGACAAAGTCACTTCCACAAGAAGGACAAAGTCCCAACAAGAATGCAAAATGATCAAACAATCTGTACGAGTGGGCGATTAAGCAAATATCTTGCAATACTTAATATAACACGAATACAATGCTATTAATTGAAGACAATAAAAATAAAATATCAGGTTATTTCAAAGTATTCTAGCAAATAAAAAGAGTACAAAGTTTATATACAAACCTTGGTGTTTTACCACAAAATAGTTCAACCACAACTTGAGGACGTTCGAATCGTCTACGCCCTAAACAAACCAAATCCGTCCACTTCCTCAAACACTTCCCCTTAGATTTTACAAGGATATATATACCTTAAATACATAATAAAATATCTATATAAGTTCAGTGATTTAACATTTCAAACTAAACATGATATTGGTGAAAATTGCCCAAAATGTTTGAAACAGAAATTCTGGACAGTATCACTCTCTCATGTTGTGACTCAGATTTGAAGATGAAAAGGGACAAACTAGACTATGTGGTCTTCTTTACAGTTGTAAATATGTATCTTAGCGTTTCAGAATATTTTGAATTACCCCCATATCAATTTTGTACAAAAGTTATGCTAAACTTACTAACAATAGTATAGGGAGGGTTTGTAAAATAGAAAATCTGGGCAGCACCCGCCCTCTACTTCATCACCTATTTTCGGGTAAATAAAAGATAAACCAGGTTTTGGTTCCTTCATAATAGTTATATAGTTATAAAATAGTTTTCTAGAAAGTCTTAGATCACTTAAAACGGAGCTCTATACAAAGAGATATGAAGAAAACACTAATACCTGTCTAGTGTAAAAACAGGTTTAGTAACTTACCACAAAAGAGAGGAGCAACTTGAGCTTCACCAAGAACAAATTTTGCTGGTTGGTTTAGTGAAAATTTATGATGGTTTTCATGAAGTTTTCAGGTGATAAGAAGGAGAGAGGGTAGGGGTGTTTTTCTTTTTCTTGAAAGAATGAAAATGGGGAATTTATGGAAGACTAAGTCAATCAAAGTTGTCTTTAAGAATTTTGGATAAATATGAAATAAAAATGGCTGCCCAACTACTAAATATCCTTAGATAAATACAAAAGAGTGGCAGCCAAAAACTTAATTATAATGTATTTAACAATAATTCATCAAAATAATATTAAGTGTTACGCATAGCAACACCATGGAACTTCTTTGTCAGTATTAACACAACCTAGAATAAGGAATTTTCATGTATTGTAAATTTCACGTTTAGGAAGTGCGAAGTAAAAATATTTCCTCATTATAAAGATGCTCAATCGAAAATGTAAATATTAGTAAAAATTTGGGGTGTTACAGCCATGTCCCGACCTTTATGATGTTTATGTTCCTCCGGGTTCCGTAGATGCACCAGTTTAGCTTTTCCTTTCTTTTTTCAACTTTTGTATCTATGTCGCTTCAACACGTTTATTGAATATAAAGACATCTTTTGCATGAGTCTTTCTTTCGTTTAAACATTTATGCAAATTTTAATCTTTGCATTCTTTTTTGCTTAAGTGTTATGCGCAAGTTTTATTGTTTGTGTCTTATTATGTAAGACCTTGGGTTTATTTTTCCCCCGAAAGCATTTGAATTTCGGGCACAAGTTCTTTCGAAATCAGCCCATTATCGTGAGGGTTTTTATAAGAGAGGGCCTCTTATGTTTATAGTGCTACTGAAGAGGACGTCTCTTGTTAATTACGGCACTAACATTTGAACCACTTGTTTATCTTTCAAATGATAAAATCAACTCATCGATCAGAAAAGAAACAATATAGAAAATATAAGGACTTTACTTTATTTATTCTTTTTTCAAAAAGTACAAAAGCATTCGTTATGTTAAAAAAAAATTGCCATTTCGTGTGGCTAACTCATACAACTTGATTATACGGGGCTGGACGTGCAGTCCCCGATCCCGATGATACAACTATGTTGCCGATTTTCATGATCTAGTCGACGTGGCACTCATTGTTGTCGTATCCTCATATCATTCCCCCCAGTGTTCGAATGCGAATTGGAACACTGTAAGTTTTGCATTTCTGAGGACCCTACTAATGAATTGCTAGACAATCTTCAGCTCAATAACAAACTTTGCTTCCCCTTAGGAATTTATGCTATCGAGCAAAAGACTATCTAACAATCCTCTAGTGGTTTGCACTTGTGAACGGTCGGGTAACCTTTGCTTGATAGCTAACTTACTTTCCTGGTGGGAAATTATCTATCGAGCCAAATATTATCTAACCGCTCCAGAGTGGTTCTCCGCTTGTGTGCCTTGCCGTTAAAGGTCTTATTGCTGATGTTGAAACTTTCTTCATGGTATGCTTTCTGTTGCTGCCTCGTTAAAAACCTTGCAAGAAAAACCCAATTGGGACAAAAATTGGATGAAAGGAAAAAGAGTGGAGCACATACTTTCAGTATAGGTGATGTTTGTCAGCAATAATATCTCTTTTCCAACTCGTATGAGCCTTTTTCGGTGACAGCTGAAACCCGGTAGGGACCTTCCCAGGTTGGACCTAGCTTCCCTACATTGATTTTCCGGGTGTTTTGAGTTACTTTTCTTAGAATCAAGTCTCCCACTTTTAAATAATGGAGGTTGGCTCTTCGATTATAATATCTTTCCATTCTCTACTTCTGGGCCGCCATTCTTATATATGCCAAATCCCTGCGCTCATCGAGTAGCTCCAAGTTGACTAACATCGCTTTGTTGTTCGTCTCTTCGTTTACCTGAAAATATCTCAAGGTAGGTTCTCATACTTCCACCAAGATTAAGGCTTCTGCTCCGCACACAAGGGAAAAATGAGTTTCTCTTGTGCTTGATTTGGCCGTTGTTCGGTACGCCTATAGCACCTCAGGCACTTCCTCGGGCCATTTACCTTTAGTCGCTTCCAACCTCTTCTTGAGATTTTGTATAGTCACTTTGTTCGTTGATTTCGCTTGACCATTTGTACTCAGATGATAGGGTGAAGATGTGATTCTCTTTATTTTCAAATATCAAGGAACTTTGTGATCTTTGCACCTATAAATTGTTGCCCGTTATCGCATGCTATCTCTTTTGGTACTCCAAATCTACAAATTATGTTCTCCCACAAGAAATCCACCACTTCATTTTCGCCTATCTTCTAATAAGGACCCGGTTCAACTCACTTAGAAGAATAGTCAGTTAAAATTAAAAGAAACCTTACCTTACCAAGGCCCGGTGGTAATGGTCCGATGATATACATTCCCTACTTCATGAATAACCATGGAGATAGAACTGAATGTAATGATTCTGCTCGTTGATGTACCAGTGGTGCGTAGCGTTGGCACTTATAACATTTTTGCATGAAAGCTTTGGCGTCTTGTTCCATTCAGGGCCAATAATAACCTGCCCTTACCAGTTTTAGCACTAAGGAATCTGCTCCCGAATGGTTTCCACATATCCCTTCGTGGACTTCTCGGATAACATAATTAGCTTCGGACGCTCCCAAGCATCGGGCTAGCGGGCCTTGGAATGATTTCCTGTACAGTTGGCCTCATTTGAAGATATATCATGCTACTTTGTCATAGTGAGCGGGACACCTTGGATTCTTCGGGCAACTTTCCGTGCTCGGGATAATCAATGATCTCATTCCTCCAGTACCAAACCAAATTAGTTGTATTTACCTCATAGTAGTTGTCCACGTCCAGGACCGAGTGCATGAGTTGTACTACCGTCCCAGAATCTGATCCCTTCATTTCCGTTGATGAACCGAGGTTAGCTAGCACATCTTACTCTTTCATTTTATTCCCTCGGGATATGAGTAATCGACCACTCCCGAAATCGAGCCAGTAGAGTCTAAACCTTCACTACGTATTGTTGCATGCGTTCCTATTTGATTTCGAAGATCCAGACTTGATTTACCACCAGTTGGGAGTCACATTTGATTTCTATGACCTCAAAATCTAGTCCTCGGGCCAGTTCGAGTCCTGCAATCAAAGCTACATACTCTACTTCATTGTTAGTTAAAGGAACTGTTCTAATGGCCTTCCTTAGGGTTTCTTCCGAATGCGTGGTTAGTATTATGCCAAGCCCAGACCCCTTTATGTTGGAAGCTCCGTCCGTAAATAAGGTCCAAACTCCCGATATCAATTCGGACACCATCACTGCCTCTTTGGTCGCTAGAGGCAGCAACCCCGGACTGAAGTCGGCCACAAAGTCGGCCAAAACTTGTGACTTAATCGCAATCCTCAGTTTATATTCTATGTCAAATTAACTCATTCTGACGACCAATTTGGCCAATCTACCAGAGAGTTTGGGTTTGTGGAGGATGTTCCACAGGGAAAAGATGGTCACCACAGCTATCGGGTGACATTAAAAGTACGACCTCAGCTTCCGAGTAGCGACTACGAGAGCTAAGGCCATCTTTTCCAAATACGGGTAACGATTTTATTCTCCCATTAAAATTTTACTAACGTAATAAATGGGATATTGCGTACCTTCATCCTCACGGACTAAAACGGCTCTTATCGCTACCTTCGAAACTGCGAGATAAACTAGCAGTGTTTCACCTTCCTTCAGTTTTGATAGTAACAGAGGGTTTGACAAATACCTTTTCAAATCTCACAAAGCTTGCTTGCATTCCGGGGTCCATTCCAAGTTATTTTTCTTTTTGAGCAGTGCGAAGAAGCGATGGCATTTCTCTGATAACCGGGAAATAAACCTATTCAAAACGGCCAATCTCCTTGTGAGCCTTTGAACTTCTTTCACGCTTGATAGCTGGTCCGGGATGTCTTCGATGACTTTGATCTTATCAGGGTTTACCTCAATCCCCCTTTGTGATACCAGAAATCCTAAGAAATTACTGGAGCTGACCTCGAACGTGCACTTCTCGGGGTTTAGCTTCATGTTATGCTTCCATAGGATGTCAAAAGTTTCTTGCAAATGCTTAAGATGATCACCTGCGTTCAAAGAATTAACAAGCATATCATCTATATAAACTTCCTTGGTTTTCCCTATTAGTTTTTCAAACATCTTGCTTACGAGTCGTTGATAAGTGGCTCCGACGTTCTTTAGCCCGAAGGGTATCATATTATAGAAATATGTGCCGAAATTCGTTATGAACGAAGTCTTTTCCTGATCTTCCAGGTTCTTCTTAATTTGGTTGTACCTGGAATAAGCATCGAGGAAACTCACTAACTCGTGCCCGGTCGTTGCATAAATCATTTGATCGGTGTTTGGCCGAGGGAACGAGTCTTTTAGGCACACGTTATTCAAGTCCTTATAATCTACATACATGTAAAATTTATTATTCTTCTTAGTAACTGCTACTACATTAGCTAGCCAGTCTAAATATTTTAACTCTCAGATTGAACCGATATCAAGTAGGTGAGTTACCTTTTCTTTGACGAATTTATTCCTGGCCTCCGTAATAGGGCATTTTTTTTGTCTTACCGGAGGGATGTTGGATCCAAGCTTAGCTTGTGTATGGCAACTTCCATTAGGATACCTGACATATCCGCATGCGACCACGCAAAATAATTGGCATTATATTTAAGAAATTCAATAAAGCCAGACCTGTGCTCGGGAAATGAAGTCTTGTCTCCAAGTGGAATGTCTCTCTCTTATACAACCACTTAACAAAGCATATTTTACTCTATACAGATAGTACTACATAATTCAAGAATTATTAATTCTAATTTTTGCACTATAACTTTGATCGTGAATCGAATGGCTGCCGACCTCCCCTGCAATAAAATAAAATAATGCAAGCACTTGGGGCTTCTGCTCAGTGATTACCGCTTGTTTGGATTGTCGTTACACGTCTTATAATATATCGTTTGGTATTGTACTATATTATATTGTTTGATAAATATAACGTTTGGATAGATGGTATCGTTTACCATTATTTCATGATCTTATGCACCAATAATATGAAGAGTAAAATTGGAATATTACTAAGAAAACTCAGGATACAACGTAGAATTATTATATAAAAATATAGCGTAAATGATAAAATATGATTATTTAATAATAAGGAAGGGCAAGATGAGAAAAAAAGTAAGGAAACGACGCCACCACACCAAATTCGTGATTCCATAAAGTGGCACTTTTTATCGTTACATAACAATGAATTTAAATATACGATACAATAAAATTTAAGTAACAATCAAAACAAATATTGTTTTTAAAGTAACAATACGATACAATATAATATGTAACAACCATCCAAACAAACTGTTAGGGTAAAAACGAGAATAAAACATTCAAAATTAAAATAATCAATAAATAAATAAAAATAAGTGTAACAAATTACTCTCTCTATCTCAATTTATGTGATATTTGTTGCTTTTTGAAGTCCAAACTTTTTAACTTTGATTGTTTATTTTAACATAGAATTTTTATTTTTTCGTGCTAAAATTTATATATTTGCAAACTATTAAAAAATATATTGTAAATTACAATAATTAATAATTCATAATATTTAAATACATATAAAGAAGTTATGGTGAAAAAATAACTCGTTTGATTCCGCACAGAGGGATATAAAAGACAACGGTGATTCAGACCTGATTTTTCTAAGTGCCCGTTTGGACATAAAATTTGGTTGAAGAATTTTACAAAAAAAAATTTCACTTTTTTTCGAATCAGCGTTTGTTCATAAAATTTCCAATTTCACTTGAAGATGCATTTTGGAAATTTTCGAAAATTTAAAAAATTGCAAAAAGCTGTTTTTCACAATTTTCACTCAAATCACTCACAAAACTTCAAAAATAACCCAAACTGAAATTTATGTCCAAACACAACTCTAAGGGCCCGTTTGGACATACAATTTGGTTGAAGATTTTTCCAAATTTTTTTTATTTTTTTTCGAAATCAACATTTGTTCATAAAATTTCCAATTTTCACTTGAAGATGCATTTTAAAAATTTTCAAAAATTTGAAAAACTGCAAAAAGCTCTTTTTCAAAAATTTAACTCACAAAACTTAAAAAACAACCCAAACTTAAATTTATGTCCAAACACAACTTTAAGGGCCCGTTTCGACATACAATTTGGTTGAAGATTTTTCCAAAAAAATTTTGCTTTTTTTCGAAATGAGCGTTTGTTCATAAAATTTTCAATTTTCACTTGAAGATGCATTTTGAAAATTTTCGAAAATTTGAAAAACTGCAAAAAACTGTTTTTCAAAATTTTCACTCAAATCACTCACAAAACTTCAAAAACAACCCAAACTGAAATTTATGTCCAAACACAACTCTAAGGGCCCGTTTGGACATACAATTTGGTTGAAGGTTTTTTCAAAAAAAATTCGCTTTGTTTCGAAATCAGCGTTTGTTCATAAAATTTTCAATTTTCACTTGAAGATGTATTTTTTAAATTTTCGAAAATTTAAAAAACTGCAAAAAAATATTTTTCAAAATTTTCACTCAAATCACTCACAAAACTTCAAAAACAACCCAAACTGAAATTTATGTCCAAACACAACTCTAAGGGCCCATCTCGACATACAATTTGGTTGAAGATTTTTCCAAAAAAATTCGCTTTATTTCGAAATCAGCATTTGTTCATAAAATTTCCAATTTTCACTTGAAGATGCATTTTGAAAATTTTTAAAAATTTGAAAAACTGCAAAAAACTGTTTTTTAAAATTTTCACTCAAATCACTCACAAAACTTCAAAAACAACCCAAACTGAAATTTATGTCCAAACACAACTCTAAATTTCAAATAACATTTTCACTTGAAAAAAATTTCACTATTTTTTTGAATTTTACAATTCTTATGTCCAAACGACTACTAAATTTCAAATATCATTTTCACTTGAAAAATTATTCACCATTTTTTCGAATTTTACATTTCTTATGTCCAAACGCCTACTAACCCATTTTTACTGCGCCGCAGGCTCCTTAAGTTTCTGAGCTCCACATTTTACCCTCTGACGCATCACGTGCCTCCCACGGGTCACAGGCGAGGGAGTAGGGCAGGGAGTGGGGGCGGGAGTTTGGGAAATTGAGAAAGCAAAGCAATTTTTTTTTCTTTCTGAGTCTAAAACCTTCCGTCTCCCTCCAGTCTCAGCAACATTCATGAACACGAACGCCGAGAAGTAAAGAAGCTAGAAATCTCTAATTTGTTCATCGTAGTGTAAGGTAAGTGTATTCCATTTTTATTTACTGTTTCTTCGTTTTCTAAGGTAGATTTCAGTTCGGACTCGTTAGGGTTTTGGGAGCTGCTCTGCTTTTTAATCTTTGATTCAGTCTTTGTACATTCGATGCCCTAAACGCTTGAGTTTGAGCTATGCTAATGCTATAACACGTGAATTCTCAGGTTTTTATTTGTTACTTTTGCGTTACCCATGTAAATTTAAATATATACTAATATAATACTATGTACATTTGGATTTGATTATCAGGCACTTGCAGCGAAACTTTAAAAGGAGTGAAAGAAGTAACATAGTAATGGAAGTTGATTTAGGGACTCATGACCAACTTATTGTTTCTCAATCTCAATGTAAAAGAAGAAAAGTATCCCTTGACGGCGTAGCTTTAGATCAGATTTTCGGCGAGAATGAAGCTGCTTTACCTACCTTGCGATCTACTGATTATTTTACTGAGCCTTGCTTGAGTGAATTGGCTATTAGGGAGCTTATAAGCCCAGGGTATTGCAGCAGTGTTCAAGATTTTACTGTTGGGAGGTTTGGATATGGGTTTGTCAAGTTTTTTGGGGAAACAGATGTTAGAGGGTTGGATTTGGATCGAATTGTGACGTTTAGCAGGCACGAGGTGGTTGTATATGAAGATGAAAATGACAAGCGCCCAGTTGGCGAGGGACTTAACAAGCCTGCTGAAGTAACTTTGCTACTGAAAATACGATCCTCCAAAAATTGTGATGTGGATTCTTCTAGAGAAATGGTGGAGAAGTTGAGATGTAGAACTGAGAGGCAAGGAGCACGTTTTATCTCGTTTAATCCATCAAATGGAGAATGGAAATTCTCCGTTCGGCATTTCAGCAGATTTGGTTTGATGGATGATGATGAAGAAGATATGATAATGGATGATGTGTCTCCAGAAGTTCTAGACCCGGTGGATATGAATGGAGGAGACGTTTCCTACATTGATGAAGAAACCACCTTAGTCAATACAACTGATCTTTCACATTCTCTTCCTGCTCATCTTGGGTTAGATCCTATGAAGATGAAAGAAATGAGAATGCTGATGTTTCCGGCAGAAGAGGAGGATGTAGATGATTATCATTGCGTGCCTTCTGATAGAAAACCACAATTCAGCAAAGAATCTTCAAAATCCCCTTTCCAGCATAAATACCCGAGAATTAGTCCACCTTTGACTCGCAAGACTCCATTGGCTTTGACCGAATACAAACATGGTAGTTTTGGCTCGGACTCACCAGGGTCCATTTTGCTGACCCAACAAAATAAGGGTGTGCTTCTAAAGACAACAAAGGCTGAAGGTTTGAAGCTGGATCTCAGGCAGCAAACACCTATAAGTGGAAGCCACTCTCATAATGTTGTTGATGCAGGATTGTTCATGCGTAGATCATTTGGAGTTGGCTGGGGGCCTAATGGTGTTCTTATCCATTCTGGCGCGCCAGTTGGTAGTAAAGACAATCAAAGTTTGTCCTCCATAATCAATTTGGAGAAGGTTGCATTTGACCAAGTAGCTAGAGATGAAAATAAAAAGTTTAAGGAGGAACTTGTTGATTTGTGTTTTGATTCACCTCTCCTTCTTCACAAGGAAATTAGTCATGAAACCAAAGAGTTTGGGGAGGGACCCTTCACGTTAAAGCTACAAAGAGTTGTGTGTGATCGTGTAATGCTTTCAGATGTATGTCGGAGTTATATTGGTATTGTTGAGAGGCAGTTGGAGGTTCCTGGATTATCTTCAGCATCCCGTGTTCTTCTGATGCACCAAGCAATGATTTGGGAATTAATAAAAGTGCTTTTTTCATCCAGACAATTGAGTGGGAAATCAAAGTCTCTAGAAGATGAGGATGAGGAAGACATGATACCTGATACGAGAGAAACTGTTTCAGATGTTGATCCAGAAGCACTTCCAGTGATAAGGAGAGCAGAATTCAGCTATTGGTTGCAAGAGAGTGTTTGTCATAGGGTGCAGGAGGAAGTAAGCTCTTTGAACGATTCAAGCGATCTACAACATATGTTCTTACTTCTAACTGGTCGGCAGCTGGATGCTGCTGTGGAACTGGCTGCCTCTAGAGGAGATGTGCGACTTGCATGTCTTCTTAGCCAAGCTGGTGGTTCGATGGTTAATCGTTCTGATGTTGTTAGGCAGCTTGATCTTTGGAGAGTAAATGGATTGGATTTCAATTTTGTTGAGACAGAGAGGATTAGGGTTCTTGAGTTGGTTGCTGGCAACATTCATAGAGCTCTGCATGATGTAGACATTGACTGGAAAAGGTTTCTGGGGTTGTTGATGTGGTATCAGCTTCCACCAGAAACTGAATTGCCTGTTTTATTCCGCGCATATCAGCGGCTTCTCAATGAAGGAAAAGCTCCATCTCCTGTTCCAGTTTATATTGATGAAGGACCTGTAGAAGTGTCTATGAATTGGCATGCAGTGAAACATTTTGACCTTGGCTATTATCTTATGCTTCTTCATGCCAATCAAGAAATTGATTTCAGTGCTCTAAAGACGATGTTCAGTGCCTTTGCTTCAACAAATGATCCCCTTGACTACCACATGATCTGGCATCAACGAGCTGTTTTAGAAGCCATTGGTGCTTTCAGTTCTAATGATCTTCATCTCCTAGACATTAGTTTCATTTCTCAGCTGCTGTGTCTTGGTCAATGTCATTGGGCTGTCTATGTGGCGCTTCACATGCCTCACCGTGAAGATTGTCCTTATTTGCAAGCTGCTCTTATAAGGGAAATACTCTTTCAGTATTGTGAAACTTGGAGTTCTCAGGACTTACAGCGACAGTTTATTGAGGATCTAGGTATTCCATCAGCATGGTTGAACGAAGCTTTGGTGAGTCAGTGGTCTTACTTTGATTTCAGTTTTATGTTGATCCACGCTTCTTGCTTTCCACTTTATGGCAAATCAAAGCTAATCTATGTCACCGAGATATTATTGCTTGCTGTTTCTGGACAAGATGGCTTAACATTATGCTGAAAAGAGAGCAATTTCCAGCGTGTACTTTGAAATTTCTTTGAAGATGCTAGTACTTTTTTGTCGAGTTAGTGCTTTGCCTGCAGTTGATTGCTACTAGTGTGGAATCACTCTTCTGCTTGCATCTTATTTTTCACCCTTGGCTTACTCTATTGCAGGCAACATATTTTAATTACTACTCTGAATTCCCCAAAGCCCTAGAACACTTTTTGGAATGCGGAAAGTGGCAGAAAGCGCACACCATTTTTATAACTTCAGTTGCTCATTCTCTTTTCCTATCAGGTACAAGATTGCTTATCTCTAGATTTATCTTTATATCTTTTTTGATCGTTTAGATTCATCTTTATATCTTACTATTCGTTATCCAGAATATGTACCTAGAGACATCTGTGTTTAATATCTCTGTTCTTTTACTCCCAAAAGTTATATAGCTTTACCACTTGCAATACGGTATGTTCAGTTCCAGAAGGATGCTATTTTACCGTTGTTTGCTCTTCCCTTTTCTTCTTCCAGCTTCAATCTTTTTCTACGTGAACCTTGTTTAATAATTTAGAACAGAATTAATGAAACGCTGTAAATGCCGTAAGACTTGTCTTCTTATGGCCATCTGAGTCGTCATCGAGTCTAAATGTCTCATCATATAATTTGTTATGTGCTCATATACTCTGATATGCGTCACCTATTTGATTTGGGGGCTTGTTTTACAGCTTTATCTTTTTACTCAAAATTTGTTCTGGTGCTAAATTACTCGAATATTGTTTATTCACAGAAGAACACTCTGAAATATGGAGGCTAGCAGCTTCCATGGAGGACCACAAGTCAGAAATTGAAGATTGGGATCTGGGAGCTGGAATATATGTAACTTTTTATTTGTTGAGAAGTTCTTTTCAGGAGGACCATGACGCTATGAACCAAGAGGTATGAAATTTCTCTGTTATCTAGTTACATGTGTTTGAATCCTTTTCTCAAATATCCTGGAGCTGTTAACCTTGTTAGATCAAAATTTGCTTTATTTGATGGTTGCATATATAAATGCCGGTGAATGACATTTTTGCGTCCATAGTTGCGCTGAAAGTTTTGACCTCCCCCCTGGTACTATTACAATTGGGAGGTCACATGCATTTTGGAACAAAATGCTCTTTTCAGGTGGATGTGGGAAGCCTATGTACTTACTGACAGGAAAACTGGACTGGAAATGAGATTTTAGCTGTGCAGCTTGGTCAGTGATCAACTTGTAAATGCACAGTTCATGTAGGAATTGAATGATAGAGGTCACTGTCACGAGATTTCTGCATAGTAATAGGAAGTAGAGAGAATATCTGTTTACGATTATTGCTTGAAGCTTATCGACATATCTCCTAGTTATTCTAAAGCTTTATAGGAGATTTGACAAAACACATTTTTATTGACAGGGCTCTCTAGAAAACAAAAACAGTGATTGTACAGACTTCATCAGTCGCTTAAACAACTCTTTGGCTGTTTGGACTAGCAGATTGCCTGTCGAAGCAAGGTACTTAACATTGAATTATTAATAGTCTTACGTTCAAATTCCAGTGGAGGCAAAAACACGAGATGATTTCTTTCCATCTGCATAAGCCTTAGTAGGTAGAGTTATCTGGTACCTGAGTTGATATGAGGTAGAAGGTACCCGATGGAATAGTTAAGGTGCGAGCAAGCTGGCCGGGGTACCATCGTCATTAAAAAAAAAAAACTGAAACATAAAACTTACAGTGCTGCTTCTTGCTAGAGGCAACGCTCCCCCCCCCCCCCCCCAAATAAAAAAGAACAACTCCCCCCTCTTTCCACCATCTCATTGAACCCATAACCCTTCGTTTCTCATTTCTAAGTTTGAATTCTCATGTATGATTAAATCAGTAGAGCTTTATGTCAGCTGGTTTATGTTGAAGTAAAGTATCCCATAAAGCATGGAAACTTGGCATGATCCTCGAATGCTTTAAGTCCATTTGGTGTAGGCGAGAGCTCCTATAGTAACAAGATTGAACTAATGAATGTATATTGTCTCTAGGGTGGTTTATTCGAAGATGGCTGAGGAGATATGCAATTTGCTGCTTTCTGATAGCGGTGGAAGTTCAGAAAATGAGGTCCAGCTAAGCTGCTATGATACCATATTCAAGGCACCCATACCTGAAGTTACCCGTGCATACCATTTGCAGGATGCTGTGTCTCTTTTTACATCTTACCTTTCGGAGGTGGCATCATAGCCCTTATGTCAAGACCCATCTCTCTAGTTTAACAGCAAAATTTTGTATGTTTATACGCCGTGAAAAGTGTGAGCATTAATGTAGTCATAGCTCATTATCTTGCAATCCTTCTCCCAGAGAACTTCTGTTGTTTGTGTTAATTTGTGTATTCATTTACAAGTAAAGGATTTACTTGTAAATGTTTGGGTTTCATTGGACAAATTGGCATTGCAGTTCAATGAATCGATGTTCTGCAATGTCTTGAAGACATGATTTGAATTGATTGTAATTATATGCTTTCGTACTCGTGCCAGAAACTTTCAGTTATTTGGCATAAAACAAAAGTGGCACAACTGATAGCATTTATATGTTTCCTTAGTTCTCCAGCGAAGAGTATGAGTTCGTGGATTGATTATTGATCCTTCTATTGGTCAGTTCGTTTGGCAACCACTCAAATGCATACATGTAAAACACAACGTGAAACCTCAACATGGATACCTAGGACAAGAAATGTGTTTTGAGGAAAAGGGAAAAATCACCTACGTTACTTGGTGTTATGTTTAAGAACTCGAGCGAGTACGTGGATACATGGATCCTTCTGCATTGCCGGCTAGTTAGGTACTAGTGGTGTACGTAAAATATTTTTCCATCAGCACTAAGTGTGATTTATGAAAGTAGAGAAACAAGAGATCCTTTGTATAGGATAGAGTGACTTTGTTCATGTGAAGAATAGCTGCTTATTTCTATTCTTTGGTGCATTATGAGGTTTTGAATTGTATAGAAAATTGACTGTATTTAGTATTGAAATATTTAATCATATGCAGGTTGTCTTTATTTTTTTTGGTATACCGTTTGTATGCAAGAATTTAGTTTGTAACATTAATAATATTATTTACTTTATTAAAAGAATTTCCCACCACTAAAAAATTGTATGAAATTTACAACCAAAAATAATATAAAACTGGACGTATTATTCGATAAGGAAATTGTCACTGTACCATGTTTCAACTTACGTCCCATACTTAAAAAAATATACGTCCCTGAAAGAAGAAGATCAAAATATACGTCGCAAAAAGAGGTAGCTTATTTATGGTTTTAAAAAAAAGACTTACCTTCACATTAGCACATATAACTATACCCATAGTTATAAGTAACCTGTTAAATGGGTCGGGCCGGGCTAGCCCACTGACAACCCGGTTCAGTCTGGTCCGCTAAGGGGGTGGGACATGTTGGTTAGGGTTGGGGGTTTAGCCGGACGGAGGCGGGTCATTTTTGCTAACCGGTGTCCCGGAACCCGACAAGCCCGGTAATTCACTAACGGGTTTTTACCGAGATACAACCCGGTCCATCCCGATTACCAGTATGCAGTTTTTTCTACCGTTGCCACGTGGGACTGGTTGGTTAGGGTTGGGGGTTTAGCCGGACGGAGGCGGGCCATTTTTGTTAACCGGTGCCCCGGAACCCGGCAAGCCCGGTAATCCACTAACGGGTTTTTACTGAGTTACAACCCGGTCCATCCCGGTTACCGTTATGTATTTTTTTTTACCGTTGCCAACAGTCAAATTTAAAAATGATCGTTGGGCAACGGTCATTTATTTTGTATTTTTGGCCATTTCGGCCTATCACATTAAGAAAATAGCCCTCCCCCGCCTCTAATAATTAATAAATTATATTTTTAACCTTTTAAAAACTATAAATAACCCACCATCTTATTCATTTTTTCTCACAAATTTGCTCTTTTACTACTCTAATTCTCTCTTGATTATTGAATTGCTTATTGTTCTCAAGTTCTCAATTACTTATTATTTTAGGTTTTATCAAATATTTACGGTAGCCACTACAAAATTATAATTATCAAGTGAAGTGTGGTATCAATATCATCAAATATCAATTGAAGTGTGATATCAAATTTAGTGCGGCATCCGGACTCCCGGTACACTAGTTCTATCTCTTTCTCTTCTTTGGTGTTTATTTTTATTTTATTTTATTAATTTAGATTTTTAATTAAATTGAGTATATTTAGAGCAGCCAAAAAAATGTGTACTAGTAGGGTGGTACTAATAAGAGTAAAAATCTTAAAAGATCAAAGATGTGGTACTGGTTCTTCTAGTAGTTTTACACATATTTCTGAAAGTTCTCTTGAAAATTTAAATATAGATTATGAGCAACTTCAAGAAGATTATGGTATAGATGATAATTTAGATGATATTCAATCACCTGATAATCTTGAAACACCACCACCTACACCTGGCACTGCTAGTCAAAATACTAGGGGTGAATGTCATGGTAATACAGGTAGGCCTCCCCTCCCTATTAAGAGAATCGAAGATTAAGAAGTAAGTAGGGTGGTTACTATTTGTAAGGAAATTTATAAACATGAGACCGGAGGTAAGCAGGGGGAACGAGTCAACTTCGTAGGCTCATGGTAGATAACCACCCTATTGCATGGGGTGCTAATGAAGAATCTGGCCAACAAAAACTTAATTCGAGTACTGGCGGTTTAATGAGTAAATACAATATAGTGAGAGATTGGAAAAAATTAGCTAAAATAATTATTTTAGGTTGTTTACCTTTTAGTTTTACAACTTCATCATATCCTGTTACTTATATTCAAGGAATTTATAACCCTTTGTTTAAAGGTATTCCTAGAAGTACTTGTAGAGCTGATATCTTTAGGCTTTTTGGACAATATCAGATATATATCCGTTATTTGTTCGCTAGTCTTTCTTGTAGAGTTTCTCTTACTTCTGATATTGGTCGTGCTGTTAATGAAAATATTTATTTAACTGTTACATGCCTTTGGATAAATGATAATTTTTGTATGCAAAAACGTATTATTGCATTTAAATATGATAAAAATCAAAGTCATACCGGTGCATTTATAAGTAATACTATTCATGAAGTTGTTATAATTTACAATCTTTCAGAAAAAGTTTTGTGTATATCATTTGATAATGCTTCTAACAACAATGCTGCTATTTCACTGTTAAAATTGTATCTACACCCACCATTTCCTCAAATATTTCATGTGAGGTGTGCATGTCATATTTATAATTTAATTGTTAAAAGTGACCTTGAATTATTTAGAAATGAGATCACTTTAGTTAGAAGAGTTGTTGGTGTAATTCAAGAAAATAATAGAAGTGCTAGATTAAATGCATTTAAGGATAAATGTGTACAATATGGACTAAAATCAAGACTAATGCATGAAGAAATAGTTTACTAGGTGGAATTATACTTATTTATTCTTAAGATACTGTTATAAATATAAAATGCCTATAACTGAAGTTGCTAATTCTCATTGTACCGATCCTATCCGTTTGTTAACATTTAGTACTTGGGATGTCATCGAAGATGTTGTAAAAAAATTTATAAATTTTTTATGTAGCTACACTTGAGTTTTCTGGAGCTTATTATCCTACTATTGCAAATGGTTTAGTATATATAGCTGAAATTTCTCTTTTACTCCATAATTTCAAGAAGAAAGAGGGATATAGTTCTGTTGTTGAATCTATGCTAGATAAATTTAAGAAATATTTCTATCTTATTCCCCCTATTTACTTAATTGGTGATATTTTAAACCCTTCTATCAAAATGGCTACATGTCGCCAATTAATCACTGCTTTATATGTTTATATGGATATTGGACCAACTGAAATCCCTGGTATTGAAACTTGTATTTCTGATCTACACAAACATTTACAAACTTTATATAATTATTATGCTAACATTGTTGATGCTTCTTCTGCTATAAATGCAAATATTCCTTCAAGTTCAGTTTCTACATCTGCATCCAGTGCTTTGGATGATGATGATAGTGTTGAAGATTATTTAATTTGGTTTACACTAGGAGAGCATCAACAAATTAGTAACAAGAATATTGATGAACTCCAATTCTACTTGCAAAAGGCAACATAGCCCCGCACAAAAAAATTTCTACCGCTGGGTTGGTGGAAGACTAACTCAAATCAATTTCATGTTCTTTCGTCCATGGCTCGAGACGTGCTAAACGTGCCGATTTAAACAGTTACATTAAAGATCGCATTTAGCCAAGCAAGGCAGCATCTAGGAGATACCCGTCATTCATTGGGTGGCAACGCTTTGAAAGTTTTAGTGTAATTCAAAGACTGGATAAGATCAAAACTGAAAATCAAGGGCGTGAAGAGGTAGATGAAACAGAGAACCGAGAAATTAGAAATATAATAGTTTATGGTTCCGATTCAAGCAATGCCGCAAACCAAGAACCTCATGTTGACATGGATGAACTTACAAAATAATGCAAAGCATGTGATGTACTCTTTCTTATTTTTTTTTTATAATTGTTGTAAACTTTTAATTTGTAAGTTCAAAAATAAAAAATTCAAAATAGAACTTCCAAATTAATTTGAAGTATTATTTATTATTCAATGAAATATGAATCGAAAGCCTTTAGAGTTTGATACTTACATATTGGTCTTATTAAATAATTTTATGTAGCCACTTAGTTTCAATTTTAAAATTCAAATTTCAAATTAAAAACTTAAAACTTTAAAGTTTAAAAAGCTTAATTTTCTGCCTTAAAATATTTATTTTATTATTTAAAAGTTTGCTAACACTTAAATATCAATTACATTGAATAAAGAAAACATAATATATATTTAAAAACCGGTCCGGACCCGATAAGCCCAAACCTTGGATGGGCCCAATTTAACCCGAAAATTCCCAATCCACTATCAGCCCGGTAAGCCAGCCTACTACTCAGCCCGCTCCACTAACCGGATAGACTATTTTTTTTTCATGTCCAGCCCGGACTAGCCTTTCCGGTTAACACCTTTAGTTATAACTAATTAACTACCTGTAGATTTATTAAAAAGAAAAGAAAAAGAGACCTAGTCTTGTAGCACCCAGTTGGGGAGACGGCTGCGAAGTGTGTTAACAGCTGATCACGACCTCTTTCATTAATATATATATAAACAAAACACTTACTTGCAATTCGTCGATCCCCAACGCCAGCGAAGCTTCCTCTCTCTTTTGTTACTGCCACACGCCGCCTTCGAATTGCCACTGACACGCGTATATATATATATATATATATACATTCATCCCCACACCAAATTCCAGAAACACCCACTTCCTCTGGAGACCCTTGGACCGTTCACTCCGAGGATCATCATCTTCTTCTTCTTCTCTATTTTTTTCTTTTCTGACGCTCCTCCTTTTACCCCAATTATATTACTTGAAGATGCCTCGTACTTCATCCAAGAAAGGCGTAACTGGTTCTGCAGCCTCTACCAATCCTGCCGTCGATTTGTTTCGCTCTGGTAAATTCTTCCTCTTCTTGTTATGTTCAGTTTTAATTATTGATTCCAATGCATCTTCTCGAAAAATTAGTATTGCATGTTTACTTTGCACATGGAGTTAATTTTGTTTTATGCGAATGTTCTCCCACCCTTTAAAGTTCCTATTCTTTGAATTAATTATTTTTCTTTTGGATAGATCACGTAACCCTCCCCCTTCCCTTTTTGTTTTTATGAGTATTACATCATGTAGACCCCTTAGAAATTGGATTTTGATAACTGATGATTAATTCGCATTAGCGGCTTCCAAATCTTGGGACATGTACAATTAGATTAGTTTCAGTGAAGTGTCTATGACAAGAGGGCAGAGTTACCCGGAGGTAGCAGGTACTCGATGGAATAGTCGAGGTATGTGCAAGCTATGCGGACACCACCGCCATCAAAAAACAAAAAAGAAAGGAGGATTTTACCGTAAGAACTTGTTCATTTATAAGAATCTTGTAAGCCGCATGTTGGACTTGATTGCCACTTGAACTACGCTATCTGATTAAAGTTTTTCTGGAATGTTGTTCGAGTATAGATGAGAATTCTTGAATTAGTGGTAGCAAGGAAATGGTGTAAGTACTAGTTGCAACAATCTGGTCAAGATACAAACTATAGGCAGCTATGACCACCGGGGCAGAATAGTGTCACTGTCAAGTTTTGTGTGATCATAAGGATCCCCATTAACCCCCCCCCCCCCCCCCCCCCAAAAAAAAAAAAACCAAACAACGCACACACACAAAGAAGAAGACACTATAGGTTAGGAGTTTTAGTTTTTCCTGTATTCTGTAGTGCTTTAAATTTTCACTGGTTTACCTTTAAGTCTTTAACCCTCTTCCTCATGTGCCCAACATAAAAGGAAACACATTATCTTTAAGGTCATCCCAAGGTATCATCCACTTGCCATTGCACAGTATCCGGTTGGTGTAAGCTTTGATGCTAATGTAGTTGGTGTTGTTAGGTTTTAGTCCTTTTTTTGTTTTAATTTTTGTGAGTGCTTGGGTATGGCTTTGTGAGATGTTATTCTTGGAATTTTTGGGAGTATTGGATGTGGATTTGTTGTCTCGAAATTATGTCTCATTTAATTTGTATCTGCTGAAATTTTTGTCATAGGTGCTTGAGAACTACTCTATTGATGCACTCAGACCTCTTGGACACTTAGTATTTTTTTATTTTTTTTTCTGTCATTATGTGTTATGAGTAGAATATAATATATGCAGTGTAGCTGCATTACAACAGTATCTCACTTCGTTTTCATTGCTTCAGCTTCAAGTAAAGCAGCAAATAAGGAATTGGAACGTATCGACCAATTATTTCATACATATGCCAATACTTCGTCTGGTATGATTGAGTAAGTATGCATTACCATTTTTCTTTTGTATCAGTGTAATCCCTATTCTGTAATTTCCGAGCATTACAAGTACCTTATGTTGTTTGCGCTTCTAATATCCATCGAAGAAAATATAAGATTTTGAAGCAAGAAAGTTTTGCTTGGAAAAAATAAAGAAGAAAAATATGGATATTATCATTCAACTTTTCCACCCAATTAGGGCAGTTTCGCCAGCTTGTTTAAGTTCCTCAGTTTTGCACTTGATTAATGCGCTTTATATTTTTCATGGTTAGCCCGGAAGGAATTGAGTTTCTTTGTTCCGATTTGGAAGTCGAACATACCGACGTCAGGATATTGATGCTTGCATGGTGAGATCCCTTACACCAGTTACTTGTTAGTTAGTATGAAGTATCCTACATCTTCAGAGGTTTAATAACAATAACTTTGAAATTTAGGAAGATGCAGTCTGAAAAACAAGGATACTTTTCACTGGTATGTATTTGTTTGACTACTTCTAATATTACTTTAGCGTTGCAGTATGTACTACACTTCTTTTGCTGTTTCAATCATCTTCCTCAATCTTTCACGGGTAGCTTTTGTTTCTTCCTTGCAAGATTGTCTATTGGGTCTATACTTGGAAAATTAAACTCATCTGTTATGTCTGTTTATCTCACATACTGTAGTTCTTAAATTAAGACTGGGTTCTTTCTTTTCCAGGCATATAAATGTACTTTGTTATCTTAGGGAGTTTGTGCCAAAGGGTACTCCCGTGAAAAGGGTGCTGAAGAAAATTGATCAAAGTCTCAGTTTTTCTTAAATGCTTAACTACTCTTAACCTGCTTGTTGGTAAATAGAGCAAGAACATAGGATATAGGCACTGTACGCAGGATGACAGTCTTGCAGTGTTTTTCCCCAGGCAAGCCAGTTCCTGCAAAGATTAGCCAGCTAAATGGACGAATTGGTGTGCATCTTTTTGTCTGTTTGCTCAGGATAATTATTCAATTGGATTTTTTAATTATGCTTTTGCCACCTGTGTCTTAGATATGCCCATTTGAACATGTTCATACTTGTAGAATAGTCTTTTGTCCGGGATGGCATGTAATCTAAAGAATGGAGTATTTGCCATGCGCCTAGAGAATATTTGTTTTAAGAACTCATCCCAGGGCTTAAGTTTTGGAAGTTTATGATCAGTGAGGTCTAGAAGCTACATTCATTGAGTAATAATTATGCAGCATCTTCTGGAAGGAAGTTGAGATACGGAAATAATAGCTGTTTATTGTACGAACCTAATTGTATATGATTATTCTATTGTACTGCATTATCTGCCATATCAGTTGGGTACTACATAAGGTGTTTGTAGTTTTTGTTGAGATATTAGTGTTGTCTGCTACAGTATTGAAAGCGTTGCATTTATTTGATGCTCTAATGAAGCATCACTCATGGTTTCTTGACTGTACCTCAACGTTTTACTATGAGTATGCTTGGGTCATTTTATTAAAAAAATGTATGCTTGGCGTATTGTCAGTCCAATTAGTTTTAGTTTGCACCAAAGTTTAATGGAGGATCAATTTGTACCAAAATAGGAAGGGTAGTGAGCATTTGTAAAATAGTGAGCACTTATAATCCTATCACTTAGTAAAATGCAAGAAATATATGTGTATCAGGTTTTTCTAGGGATACAATTATTCTTTTTGGCCATAGTGTAGATTGTCTTGTTTGTTTCTACGAAGATTAACAAATATTCATGCTCCCTCTTCCACAAATCCGAAATAATGATTTGAACCCATTAACCAGTTGCTGGGCTACTTGTCAGTTTGATAGCTTTCTTTGCTTATATTTGCTTGTATGCTTCTTATTAACTCACCATTGCTTTGACTACTAGGATGAGTGGCGGAGGGGCCTCAAAGCATTAAGAGCTGACACAGCACAGAAATTGA
This sequence comes from Nicotiana tabacum, assembly GCF_000715075.1. Lineage (NCBI taxonomy): Eukaryota > Viridiplantae > Streptophyta > Magnoliopsida > Solanales > Solanaceae > Nicotiana > Nicotiana tabacum. Next base: position 20,524,772 of record NC_134083.1, on the reverse strand, counting down.
AGAAAGCACTCCCAGAACTTGAGAAGGAGGTACCTATTATATTTGAACTTTCGCTCATGCTATGTGGAATTTTTGGTGCCCTTCTGCTGTGAGAAGGATTGCTGTTCTGTTCCGCTAATATCCACATTTTACCCTTCTTTAAAAGGTCAGAAGGCCATCAAATTTTGTAGAGTTCTACTCCTATGCGTTTCAGTATTGCTTGACGGGTATGGTGCTTCCTCTTCACATGCTGTGTAACATCAAGTTTCGTTAATTCTTGAAGGAAAGATTCATTGATCAGCTTTAGACTGAAAAAGGAAACAAAGATGAAAAAGTACAGAATACTTTTATAAAATATTGATATGAAAATGTATAATCAGATATAAGGCTTTGGAGCTTGGAAAGAATAAGGTGTTCTGTTATGCTGCGTTTAGATTTTGTTTTCATTTATAATAGAAAATTTTAATTTGTAGCAGAAGGTAAATTGCTTATTTGAACTGTGTCTGCTTTCTTCTGATTACCAGTTTTCTCTTTTTATTACCTCTTTTCTAGAGGAGAAGCAGAAGAGCATAGACGTCGAGAGCATTTGTCTCCTGCTTGATCTCGTTTTAGGGTTTGAATTTCGACCCCAAGTTGACGCCCTTATTCAGTATTTGAAGGTGAGTTGCACTGTGCTCCTCCTGCTATTTATAATTGGCCTCTGATAATGCCCTTAGGGTGCTTTTGAATGATATCATTTACTGCTAATCATTTATGTTCTGGAGCTCATTCTACAGTGGACACCATTTGTTTGACCGGAACCCTGCAACTTCTATCTATAGCTCCTTTTATAGTGGATATTTAGTCACTTCCCTTGTAAAAGGAGACTTTCCCGTTGAAAATCTTACTTTTTTTAGTCATTGTTTCATATTTATTGAAGAAGAACCATCAGCAAGCATGCATTGAAGATCAGAGTAATCCTTCTAAATTCTAGTAATTAGGAGTATGCTTATGTGCTTGGTTACTGGTGCAGACGCAGACTGATTACAAGGTTATAAACATGGATCAATGGATGGGATTTTATAGGTTTGTTAATGAGGTAAATCTTCGGTTCACTTTCACTTTGTCAATCTGTTTTAGTTATCCTATTTGTGTCATCACCTAATATGAGCAATCAGGTTGTCATCTGACAGTTGCATGCATCAGAAGCCTTGTGGCTACTTTGATGACTCAATGTTAAGATAAAAGTCTTATATCCTATCTTAATGTTTCCGTGTAACAGATTAGTTTTCCAGACCTGAGCAATTATGACCCCTTCCTTGCCTGGCCACTGATCCTGGATAATTTTGTGGAGTCACTGAGAGCAATGCATGGCTAAGAACACCGCTGTTTGGCATGTCACTGTGTGCACCAAATATTATTTGTTAATGCGAAGTAGGTTTTCTGTTTCCACATAGTGATTGAATTCTGAAATTTGTTTGGGAGTCGTTTGCTGATAATAAAAATATCATTCCTGTGCAGGATTGTTCAAGCCGCGCCTCAAGCTGCGCATGCTATTGTTTGGAAATTTATCTTTTTCTTTCCTTTATTCCCCCTCTGTTCCCCCTTCCCCGACTTGTAATGCTAAGACAAGATATGGAACGGTAAGTGGAGCTATTCTTCATATAACTACTCTTATTCAACATAAATATATAGGATTTTCTTTCTACCTTTTAGTGTAAGGGTGGAATTTGGTGTAACAACGAATTTAATGTGTGTTACCGCAAGGCTACCATATTCCATGGTAGGTTTGAGAGAGCTAGTAGATAGTGTTATGACTTGTGAGATATGATAGGTCGGTAAGATTGTGGGTCCAATTTCAGGTATAACATTAGATTTTAAGACTAGAAATGGGCGCGCAAGAATAAAAGATTGGTAGACAAATTCGGGAGGGGTTTGGTATTTGGTAAAACTAGAGGAAAAAGGAGGCCTTTTGATGCCGAAAGCTGCAAAAAGGCAACTTATTCTCAAAAAGGAAAAGCAGAGCAGATTCCTAGTCACCCTAAATCTGATGTGTCTCATTGTACTACGGTTACGCTTTTATATTGTGTTATAGTTTTAAACCAAATTAGGACCTCTTGGTCTTGAAGTATTGCTTGGTCTGAACATGTTATCCAACATAATGCAAAATCATGATGACGGCGGAAATATTTATACAATAATATACCCAGTTATTATCTCACACATGACGGAACTATTTATATTCTAATAAAATCTTATATAAGACACTCAAATTTAATGTTGATGCAGCTATCTATTGCATCGAGTCCCCATTTCATAGAAATCATTCATGTACAGAAATTTCAGAGTTGTTTGCTTTATGAAGTAAAGTAGAGAGCAAAAGAATAAATGTAGAACAGAACAAACTTCATTATCAAGAAATCTATGTTGAAGTGGATATCAAGGCTGAAGATGAAGGCGCTGGACTCCTGCTTCTGTTGCTTCTACTTTTGATTAGCGGCGGGGAACACGACTTCTCCTCCGAAGATGGAGATGAATCCGTCGACGGAGTCAGTCTATTAGAGCGGCTTCTGAGTTTCTTCTTCTCCCCTTCATCACATGCCTTGTCTTCAATCCGATGGTGGCCAACTTTGGTCGAGTTCAAGCTCACTGGAATAATGCAATTGCAAAATAAACCTACCCAAATTTAAGACGCAATTAATTCCGTATGGTAAGCAGAAAACTGGAACCGACCAAATTTAAAAAGAATCAGAACAATATTTTAATCACATCAAACCATATCAAGGAAAGTTCTTGGATAAGCAATTCCTATAAGGGTATATCCTTAATTTAGAACTAGCTTTTCAATTGGGGAATAGGACGTTTACTACACTCTACGACTTTGAGTAGCTATCAGGCCACATCTGGGCCCCATAAATTTCCTAGTATTAAGCTATTGTGAAAACCTAATCACCAAACATAATCCAGTTGTCTTCGTGTGACCTATGGGTCACGAGTTCAAACTATGAAATCAAGTCACTGACGTTATATCCCTTGGGGTGCAGCTCTTCCCGACCCTGCATGAACATGGGATGCTTCGTGCATTGGGCCCTTAATTTTTTTTTTTTTCAGAAATTCAGTTGCAAAACAGAACAAGAACCAGTGCTGTGAAACTGAAGAAACTTCCTAATTCAGCAACATCATGAGAAAACAAAAAATTCCAATGACAGGAAATTTTGAACTCCATAAAGTGACAAGAAATTATAGTATAATTACATATTAAGTAGTAACATATTAACAACCATTACTTTGGATTGCAGTAAGTTAACAACCAATAATAAACATAGTTAGCCCTGAGGGATGGTTTGGTTGGAAAACAAGTTATCCTTTCATTAATTATCTCGGGATTAGTTATTTCACCCTCTCATATTTTAGATAAAAAATGTTACAATTCCGGGATAGCTAATACTGGGATTAGTTATACCACGATTTTATCTCAACCAAATGTGAAATAAACTCATCTCAAATTTAATCTCGGGATTAATGTACCAAACGAGTCCCGACTGTTTTGGATATGAATTGTGCGCCACTATTCAGATGATTCATTCATATAGCCGACTCATAGTTAATTAATTGATTGATTAAGAGACTTACCGATGCGTGCAAGTCGATTTACCCAACTGGGGATAGGATTGCCTGTAAGTTTAAGACAAGCATCATTGCAGAAATGGTTACAATTCTTAGTTATAAGGTTGTAAGCATTTCCTCTGTATTTCTCAGCAAGCTCTTCCATTACTCCCCTCACTTCTCTATGAGTCATCTCTGTCCATCCAATCAAAATTGCTTTCCTAAACGTAAATCCCTCGCACTGTTTCGGTTCCCCTTCAAATATCCCCGTTGTTGGATACTCGTGAGCTCCAAATGCATACTCTACGCCGTGAACTAACAAAGAAATTACAAAATTAATTAAGAAAATTTCTTGCTTTTCAAATAATTAAGCTACCTAAATATGCCTAGATCTGATAATATAAAGCACTACAAAATGTTTTAAAAAAAAAATCAAGAAGAGAAACAAGACTGAGAGAAACAAGACTGAGTTATTACTGACCTTGAACACCAGAATGGTAAACACCAAGTCCAAGCCAATAAGCATAACCATTAATAGAAGTGAGATCGTACACATTTAGATACACTGGTACTGTTCCACGACCACATCTAACTGAATTCTTTCTGCAAATCATTTTTGTACAATCCCCAAATTTTTCTTCTCCTGCTAACACCCTTTTAGTCAATGACCATAGCTAAAAAACAATAAGCAGCCACATTATAAAGCAAAGACTGAATTTTTGACAATTAAATTCAGATATGTTAGTAGGTAGAAGAAAGAGAATTATGGGTTTTCTTTCTTTTTCTCTTCCCTTGGGAGAAGATTATCGGCGGCGTTATAGTGCCGGCGCCGTCTAGTTTTGGCGGAGAGTGTTGTTGTTATATACTTGTAAAAATGTATAGAAAACAGAGAAAAAGAAGCTTTTATAAATTTGAGAGGGAATTAGGGGAAAGAGCCTTTTAAAAGATAGGTTGGAAATATGGAAATCTGAGCTGTGGGGTGATCCAGTTTTTTGAAATTTTAAAAGCTCTATTTTTTTGGGAGAAAGTAACGTACACTCATTATGATATCCACTGGAAATCCAGGAGTGGGTTCCTTATTATATTGGGATGGGGCTCTCTCTTTCTCAGTAAACTAATGAAGGGGCATTTGATTACTGTTATGGAATGATTATGGACCCTTTGTCTTCAATCATTCTGGTTTTAAAAAACTAAACAAACCTTATTCACCTCTTAATATTAAAGCTCTTGAGATAATAAATAAAATATATAATTTATCATAATATTCATATTAATTGATATATATTTTTAATGGATTTTAGAAAATAATTTAAAATGAATAATTAATATTGTGGGTATAACAGAAAATTTTTTGTCTTTCTCTTGATATGCTAAAAGTGACAAGTAAAAGTGAATTATATTTTGTTTTCTCCAGATATCCTAAAAGTGACAAGTAAAAATTTTTCTTTAGAATATTTGACAAGTAAAAGTGAACAGGGGAATAGTATAGTATAATACATCTTGTAATTGGTTTCTATTCTTTTCTTTTTTTTGAAAGAAATTAATCTTATATTCATCTACATTGTGGAGTTTGTTGCCTTAGTTTAGAGAGCGACATTGTGGTTATACAAGAAATAGTTCAGCGAGCTATACGAGCTTAAGTTATGGCTACACATAACAAGTGAAATTAATAACGAAAAAATTAAGAAAATATTTTCTTTTAGGTTTTTTCTTCTTCTTTGGTAAGTCAAAACTTTCACTACCAAACTGAAATTATGTACAAGAATAAAAGGCATTGTAGTTGGACATCCCCAATAAATATAATAGCAAAACTTTATCTACTCAGCTATCTGCCAACCAGCTACAACCAGATTATACATTCGGATAAGTTGTTTTAACAGTCTCTTCTTCAAAGAACCTTTATAGTGAACCTCCTGTGTAACTCTTCGAATCAGTTTTTCTTTAGGTTAGTAGTATTTAATGATGAGAAATATAGGTTAATTATGGTAATATTAAAATTTATGGATAAAATAATTTATTTAATGATTTGATGTCTCCAAATACGGTAACAAAGCGATATGGAAAATTTATTTTATATTTTATTAAGAGGAGCAAAGACTATACAATTATCTACTGTTACTGATTCAATCTACAATAACATCATATTTGATCTTAGATCAGTTTAGACAGTTTACGTAGGCATTTTATGAGCTTTTGACCCGGTCCATTTCCACCTCCCTTTTTCTTCTCATAATTTTTACTTTCAATATTAATAAGGTTTGGACTCTTTTTTAATCTACTATAAAGTGATGGATACTAATAGTCGCGACATAGAAATAATTATTTGACTTTCTCAAGTTAGAATCCCAACTACAACACTTATGCGAGTCCAATTTAATTCTGTTGCGTTAAATAGGTATCTTCATATTTTTTATTTATGTCCATATACAGTGGCGGAGCCACCTTATAGGAAGGGGTGTCAATGACCCCCTTCGCGGAAAAAATACATTGTGTAAGTAGATAATTTTTTTATATGTATATACTATGTATTGACTTCCCTTAATTTTCTGATATGTTTACTTTTATATATTTTGACATTTCTTAATAAAAATTCTAGCTACGCCGTTGTCCATATATAATAACTATCTAAGTTTGAGTTGTGTTTTTCTGGTAGCGTTTGATGTCCAAGTGATGCTTAGTCCTATCTTCCTTCTACGACACCATAGAGTCTACGATGTGTGTTGGGTTTTTAAGCTTAAATGTAGCTTAAAAAGGGTGAATGGGAAATGGAGGAAAATTGAAAATATTTGAGTTTCCCTCATTGACAAAGGGACATTGTCCCATATTGGAAGAGGAAAAGATTTTGATGGGTATATATACAACTGTTATTCTTCTAGCTCTTAAAGAATTAAGAAGAAGGCAAGCCTCGCGCTGCCATCGTCGCTCGCTCGTCTTCGGTCAATTGATTGATTGGTTTTTTGGACCAAATTTATTTGTTAATAATAAATATTAACAGAAATATTAGTTTTTCTTGTAAGCGAAAAATTAATATTAAATCCAACGGAACATTATATGTCTTTCGGTTTTTGTAAAAGTCATTTACGTTATGGCCGTTTTACACAAACAACCCTTCTGAAGAGTTGCACCTCTTCAGTTTTGAAGAGTCGCACCTCTTCAGTTTGAACTTAACATTGGCTATAAATACCAGTCCATTTTCTCAGATTTTCCATACGAATTTCTGAGTTCTCCTCCTTTCTTCTACATTGTTTTAACTACAAAGAAAGCAACAGTAAGTGTGATTTGCTACCGATCTTTGTGTTCGCTGAAACACTGGAGTTTGAAGTACCGCTACACCAGTGTGTAATTCGTTCTATCCTGTGAGGAAATAATCCACAACCTTGGTAGTAGGAGGAGATTAAATTTCTTAAGGAAACACTGTGAATTCAATGGGCTCAGATTAAATCATGTTTCTTTTACATTTCTGTTTATATGTTATTTTATCTTCTCCAAAATTATTTTACAAATACAGTTTACTATCAATATGCATTCCCCGCTGGCCATGGATTTGGTAGCTTTTGTAGTTTATTTCTGTATATAAACTTAGGAGTTAAAGAAGCGATGCTAGATGCGAGTTGTATGCAAACCTACTGGTGACACACCATTTTATCTAGCATTTGTGTTCAAATGTTGGATAAAGTTAAGTCGTCCGAACTAACATGTAAGATGCATCTATCTTTCTCTCTAGTGCATTTGTTCAAGCTCACTCTCTTTCTTTTTTCTCCTCTTTTTCTAGCTTATTCTTTTCTTTATGTTTTTCTTTCCTTTTTCTACCTTTCATATATTCATAGAATAATTTCACAGCTACAGACGACTCCGCTTGTGCTTAACTTATAATGTAACACAGTCGGTCCAGAGCATGGACAAAGGAGAAGGATTTTGCATCTATTAGAACTCACTTTATTCACTGTAGTGTCTTAATTCCTTTATTCGACTTACGAGGAGACAAAAGGCAGAAACTGGTTTGGACCTTGACATGCCACACTTCTTCTTTGTGGTGGAGTTTGTTGCAATGCATTTAACTCTGTATATTATATACCTTCCACGACAACCTTGAACTTTTTTTATTTCATTTGAGGCTCTTTCTCTGTTTCCTTTTCTAACATCATTTCAGCGAACATAGATTTATGTTCTTATTTAGGTTGAGAATTCATTTAAGGATACCAACAATAAGATCGTCCTTATTAAAACAACAAATTGGAACAATAATGTTATTAAGCTTCTTTGGTGTTAATACTTTGGATAGGCAAAAACAACAAATTTATCCTTTTAACTTGACTTAATTGTAAAAACAGAAAGAAAATGAATATTATGATCTGTTGTTCAACTTTGTCGCATTAATATTCTTAATAGTTAGAATAGTAATATTATTAAGTTTGCTAATCATGTACTTTTTCTGCAGCATTTTGTTGAATAAATGGATCTTGTTTACCCTCAAAATCGGTTAACAATTGAATTTATACGCGGTTTTAAGGATACGTGATCTATTTGATACAAAGGAAGAAATCAGATTTAATGTGGAGGTAATTAATGGAAAGATAATTGTAAACCACGCAAGTTGAACAACCTAGGCCTTGTGAGTTCAATCTCCTTCGACCTTAGATATAATATTATTGAAGTCGGAATGGTATGAACAAAGCTAGAAACAATAGCATGTTGTTCTTTGAAGTATGTTACAATGCTTGCCCATGAATTAATGAGTTTCCCTTATATATTAAGGGAGATCTTCCTTTTAAGATATTTTTTATAAAAAAAATATAAGTCCTTGATTTTGTAGACCGTTGGCCCCTTTTTGACTTAATCCCGTGATTTCTGCCATAATGATTGGTTAATGGCGAGAATCACGGATCCTTATCGGATGAGTTGACGAAACTTTTCTTCGAGGCCATTAGAAGCAGGATCGGTCGTGCCTTCGGTAAACTCAAGGGCAAATCTGATGGTCTCGATAGCCTGTTTTGACGATGCTTTTAGGTCTGACAATATCATATTCCGATCTTGGCTGATCATGCCGAACTTCGAACCTCGATATCGAGATCGGTTTCATCCGTAACTTCGATCTCTTACAGATGTGTCGAGCCTGGCATACCGTTCCAGATGCTCGATCAAGCATCGAGCTCGGTTTTACTCGTATACAGATAGCCCCCTCATTTTTTGGAGAGTAGGCGATGAAAAATGATGTGAACCCTTAGTTCTCACTTCAATAAATCATGACGTAAGCGACAGAAGGTAATTGAATCGTCCCATCGGTCCAATCTTCAAGGCATTAAATGTGTGTCAGTTGACGGTCGGCCACTTCGGGAGGTGAACCACCGCTTGAGAAACATATAAATATCCTTCAATCCGTTTATTAGAACTTTTACACTCAAATTCTTCTTGTATTCTAAGAAAACTTCACCACCTTCACCTTCTGGTTTACTAACTGTTAGACTCAAAGCTTCCCTTACCAGTAATTTCTTTTCTTCATTTTCTATTAAAAAAAATGGCAAAGACTTCAAAGTCTGTTCCTAAAAAAGAAACACCTTCTTCTTCAAAACATTCTGAAAATGCTCCACACGCTGTTACTGAGGAACCCCCTCTGAGGTCGTATATCCCTGCTGGGTGCCCAACTGTGGCTGACTTCAAGGTTGAGAATACGCCTATGGTACCGGGTCGGTGTGAGCCAGTCTTGAGGTACATACGTATGATTACAGCCAGTATCCTAGATAAAGTCAAAAAGTACTGCAACTGGAAAGATAAACTCGTAGTGGTTCCTACCCCCGAGGAATCGATCACCACCTACGTGAAGGGTTTCTTAAGTGTTTACACTTACCCTTTCACGCTGGGTCCTTTAGACCCGATTATCATAGCCTTTTGCAAAAGGTATGAAGTGACTCTAGGGCAGATACATCCTTCACTTTGGAGGATCATTATTCTACTTCGATTCTTTGTGAGCAAGGGGTGTCCATTTACCATCGATCATCTCATGCGCCTGTACAGCCCTCGACTTTACGGAGAAGGATTAATCAAACTTGCACGCCGAGCCACTAAGACCTTGTTCTCAAGTATCGACGAGGATCGGACCGGGGCTGGCTTGGTCGATTTGTTCGAATGAGGACCTCAGACTCGTAAGTATGATTTTGTCTTCAGTATTTCTTTTATTGCTTTTCATTCCGTTTGTTTCTCATCGATGTTATATGATGCAGCTGTCGCCCAAATGCCGGACGTCGTTCCTGAGCTTAAAGAGTGGGTCGAGGGCATCATGACACAGATACCTTACTCTGAACGCTTATGGCGTGAGCTCTCTAAGGGCAGATGGGAGGCCCGTAATCATGGTAAGAGTTTTTTCCTAATAAAATATTTGATCTTATTTTCTCATCATTGGTCTCTAATCAGTTATATTTTCTTTTTGCAGGTTTACCGAAAGACGTCGAAATAAGACCTCCATCAGCTGATAATGACATATACGCCGATCCCCCTGCTCTGAAGCAGGATAAAGAGAAGAAGAAAAGAAAAGTGATGAGTCCCTCGAACCCTGAAAAGAAAAGACCGAGGAAGCGACTTGCGTGCAAAACCAAAGATGCCAGTGTCCGGGAGCTCTCATCGGACTCACTCCATCGGTTGAGGGATGAGTCCGACGAAGAAGAAGATTCCAATCTGGTGGCCCGTGTGAGAAATGGTTCTGAACTGCCTCAGGCCATGGAGGCCGTAGAAGAAGTAGCGGTCGAAGCCTCTGAACCAGGGAGGGCCGAGACCGTTTCGCCCCGAGCTGTGGAAGTTAACAAAGGGAATTTGGCCGGTACTTCCCGGTCAGAAGATAATATGCCTAAGGAGGCGCTTAGGTTGATCGACCTCTCTGGGTCACCTTCGTTTACCGATTCAATGATAAATGAGGCCCAGACGCTGAAAGGTAATCTCGGCGAAGGGGCCCAAGGAGCACTAGATTCTCTTCACCACTTCTTTGATGGCCTAGATTCTACCGCCTCGGAGGATGTTACCGGGTTGGCAACTTACCGGTACCAAAAAATACATCGTCCCCAGGAGCCGGTGGGTCCTCTTCGAGCCCAAAATTAGTGAATCGATTCCCATCCCCGAGTGTTTATCCTACTCGGAGACGGGCAATTTATATGCCCATCCCGAAGGATGCCCGGGTTTGTTCTGCCCCGATGGGGATTGTCAGTTACCTTCGGTGCTTGGTGATTGAATAATATCAAACAAAAATGAACGAGGTAGAGGCGCCCTGCCTATTCAACGAAGCTCAATAGGCGTTGAATCGGGTAATTTCGAATGTCCCTTCATTATGTATTTAGATTTAATCATGAATAATCATAACGTTTTCCTTTGTGTTTGCAGGCCTCGGTACTTCATCATGAGGCCTTTCTTCGATACCGGGAGGTGTCAAAGTGTTACGAGGCCGAGGCCCGGGAGCTTGCTGAAAAAAGGGACGCTTATAAGCTCCGTAGTGAAAAATCTCAAGCTGAGCTAGAAGCGGCTCGTAGGGAACATACCGACCTAGTCGAGCATGTAAGGAGAGTTTTTGGAGTTAGTGATGATGAGTCAGACTCAGTAGATAACAATCTGAACACGTAGGTTCAGAATAAATTTGACATGATCTAGCAACTCCGTGGTGAGGTGGATACGGTCAAAGCCGAGACCGCAGAGTGGAAGAAGAATATGGATCGCTTGGCCTTGGAGAAAAAGACTGCCCGGGAACAGTTGGTTTCAACTGAGTCTCAGCTTCAGGCTACAAAGGAGAAGAATTTGGCGCATGCCAAAATGATCGAGGGAATCCAATCTCAGCTGAACTCGGCTATTTCTGGTAAAGAGGATTTGGCCAAGGAGCTTGAGGCTTCCAAGTTAGAGTTCATCACGGCCAAGACCGAGGCTGATAAAAAGGTGGCCCAGGAGCATGCGAGGTGGGAATCCTGAAGGGATCCCTCAAGGGAGTCCATGCTCAGAAATTTGACATATTTACCGAAATCAAGAACGCCAAGATATGCAAAGCCAATGCCCGAAAGCTGGCTTTTCCCTAGAAGGATTCCGAGGCGTCTGAAGAGTCGGGTGAGTCTGATGGTGAAGATGACCCCGCAGGCGACGACGTATCCCCCGATGAGGATTAGGCCATTTTTCGTCTTTTGTACTAGCTTTTTGTTGAGGTCGTTCGGCCTTTGTAAAAAACATGCATCGGGGCTATTCAGCCCTGGTAAATAAATTTTGATATATATATGTATGGCTTTTCCCTTCTATGGCTTTTGAACCTTTCCTTTGCTTTTCTATTTGTATTCGTAAAGGTTGAAATGCCTTAGCATGAAATAGTTAGGTTATTTTCGAAAATTCGATCAAACCTTGCCTTTATCGCCACTTTGGGTTAAGGCGTTGTAGGGGTTTGGTGTTACCGATAATTTTCCCCCGAAATATCCTAGCTTTATAGCCTTGTCGAGGGTAGCTTTTAGAACCGATTATAAAAAAAAATCGAAGGCCTTGTTTTTGTTACGGGTCTCGGACGTCTCCAAACCGCGTTAATACGGCCATAACCTTTTAGTTCGGGCGTCGCCCAGTGGGATTGCTATCCCGAGTTATCCGGGCATGCCTAGGATAACAGTCCCCGATCAGGGGTGGTCGTAGCCTTAGAAATTTGGGTGTTGCCTAATAGATCTTTTGCCCCTGTAATATGGTAGCTCAGACCATCCGAGATTGTTTTCGATCGGTAGTCCCCGAGTGAATGTTCGAACTCGGATTTGAGGTAGCCCTTGGGCTCTATTGGTAATCCCTGAGTGAATGTTTCGAACTCGGATTAAGGTGACCCTTGGGCTCGATACCCTTAGGGGACCGGGAGTAGGAAATTCCTTAAATAATGTTATATCAAAAACAAGAAAAGTCTTCTTTTTTTATTCTTGTGCGCAATGATTGTATATGTATACATGTCTTGTGCCAGGTCTCAATCGATCTATGTGGGCACGATTCATTTTGACTGTTTGGCCCTTATACTAAATCCTATTGATCGGGCCCTATCGATCACGAAGTTTCTTTTGTTGTTAAATTCGATATCCGAGGGATATTGCCCTCTCGAATTTTGTTGTGATCATTATCACCGGTTCATAACCGACCTTCAATTCTAAGTTAGGACAAAACCGGTTCAAGGGAAAAAGGGTGCAACGCATGCTTTTAGACCTAGGACTTCGTATCATCCTTTGTTGGTTACCTGCAAGTGTTAGCTTGAAACGGAAAAAATATAAGAAAGAAGCGGGGCCGTACCTTAGCAATAATATCGCTTTAAGTGGGTTATATTCTAGTTGTTCGGTAATTGATCGTTGTTCATTGTTCCGAGCTTATAGGATCCTTTGCCGGTGATCTCGATAACTCGGTACGGCCCTTCCCAGTTCGTCCCTAATTTCCCTTCGTTCGGGTTTCGGGTGCTTAGTGTGACTTTTCTTAGTACCAAGTCCCCTGTATTGAAGTGTTGAAGGCTGGCCCTTCGATTGTAATATCTTTCAATTCGTTGTTTCTGGGCGGCCAGTCGTACAAGGGTGGCTTCTCGCCTTTCGTCCAATAGCTCAAGTGTGATGACTCAAAATGTCATCTTTAAATTTAATAAGTAATTCTATGTTCTAAGACCTTGAAAAGTACAATTTATCATTCCTCGACTTGCGTGCGCAGTCAGTACAATTTTCCTTAAGGTTTTTATGTGAAAAATGAATTAAAATGTGAAATAGAGCCTTAAAACTCAACTGAGTTGACTTTGGTCAATATTTTGAGCAAATGGAACCGTATCAGTGTTTTGAAAGTTCCGGTAGCTCCATATCGTGATTTGGGACTTGAGCGTATGCTCGGAATTTAATTTGGAGGTCTCTAGCTCAAGTTATGACCATTTAACGGAAACTAGTAATTTAAAGGCTAAAGATTTCCAAGTTTGACCACGGGGGTGACTTTTTGATATCGGAGCCGGAATCCGATTCTGGAAATTTGAACAGCTCTGTTATGTCATTTATGACTTGTATGCCAAATTTGAAGTCATTCCGGATTCATTTAATATGTTTTGGCACGAGATTTGCAAATTGAAAGTTTAAAACTCAAAGTTCGAATCGGGGTGTGAATTGTAATTTCAGTATTGTTTGACGTGATTTTAGACCCCGAGTAAGTTCGTATTATGTTACGGGACTTGTTGATATATTCAAACGGGGTCCCGAGTACCCCGAGTGTGATTCGAATCGAAATCGGAACAAGAATTGGACTTAAGAAAAATCTAAAATTCTGGGTTCTGGTGTAATCGCACCTGCGGATTTTTGACCGCAGGTGCGAGCTCGCAGAAGCGAGCCTTCCATCGGAGATGCGGGACTGGGCTGGCCTGGGGTCTTCGCAAGTGCGGCCTTTTTGCGCAGAAGTGGATGTCGCAGGTGCGACAGGAGTGTCCGCAGATGCGGAACTTCACCTAGCAGTCTAGCATCGCAAATGCGAGCTTTGTCTCGCAAATGCGGAACTTTTGTCCGCAGATACGAAAATGACTGGGCAGAGCCCATAAATTCGGAAGTCGCCATTTTTACTCATTTTTGAGTTTCAAGTCTCGGATTTGGACGATTTCAAGGAGGATTTTCACGACTTTGAATTGGGTAAGTGTTCTTTAACCAAAAATGATTATATTTCATAAATCCATATCTATATTCATCATTTATTTCGGATTTACATGGAAGAAATTGAAATTTTTGTAAAACTTTCCAAAAACGAAAAATTAAGATTTGAAGACCCATTTGATATCGGAATTGGACAAATTTTATATGGTTGAACTCGTATCGGAACGGGTGTTTGGATTTCGCAAGTTTTTTCGGGATTTGAGACGTGGGTCCTACTGTTGAATATTTTAATAAATTTCGGATTTTTATTCGGAAAATGTGTAAATTCATATGGAATTAATTCCTATGATTAGTATTGAATATATTGAATTATTTGTGAATAGATTTGAAGCTTTCGGAGGCAAATTTAAAAGGAAAAGTTGTGGTTAAATAATTGATTGAAATTTGCAAAGCGAGGTAAGTGTCGAGGTTAACCTTGACTTGAGGGAATAGAACCCTTAAATTATTTGTTATGTGAATTGAATGTGAACGACGTATAGGCGAGGTGACGAGTGTCTATACGTCATCAAATTAATTATTTGCCTACTAACTTGAAAAATCATAAATTATTTTTAATCATAAATTAATTATTATAATAATTATTTCTCTCTTATTCTTTGTCAAATATTAATTCTTGAATTCCTGCATTAATTGTTACATGCTATTTGAATTATGTGTTTTAATTGTTATTTGACATTTAGCATATTAAATATTAAATTGCCTATTTTCTCCCTGATCTTTATAATAATTTACTATTTGTCATTGTTTGTTTCATAATTAAATCATAATTGTTGTATGCTTGTTGTCTTATAATTTTATATTAATTATTGCATTTATTGGGAAAATTTCTTCTATAAGAATTGATTGAAATGGATATATTGGAGGATCAGGTTGCACGCTGCAACTGACTTATTAAAAGTTAATATTGGAGGATCGGGTTGCACGCCGCAATAGACTTATTGAAAAGTCAATATGGAGGGATTGGATTGCACGTCGCAATAGACTTATTGAAAAGTCAATATTGGGGGATCGGATTGCACGCCGCTATAGACTTATTGAAAAGTCAATATTGGGGGATCGGATTGCACGCCGCAACAGACTTATTTAAAAGTCTATATATATACTTGATTGAAATAAATATGTGACAGACTTGATTAAAAGGAAAATATTGGTAGAGCGGGTTGCACGCTGCAACAGAATTGGTTGAAATAATAATGGATTATGACTGCTGGGTTGGCTTCAATTATTATAAATGAGTTACCTGATTTATTTGTGGTTGTTATTAATATTGCGTACAAGTTAATGTAAGTGAACCGCCTTAGCCTCGTCACTACTTCGTAGAGGTTAGGCTCAGCACTTACCAGTACATTGGGTCGGTTGTTCTAATACTACACTCTGCACTTCTTGTGCAGATTTCAGAGTTGGTCCCAGCGGTGCGCCGTAGACTTGCTCGGATTTCAGCTATTCGAAGGAGACTTGAGGTATAACTGCATGGCGTCCGCAGTTCTGAAGTCCCCGTCTATTTTACTTTAGCTGTGTGTGTATTTCCAGACAAATTTATTTTATTCAGACCTTTATTTGTATTATTCTAGAATGCTCGTGAATTGTGACACCAATTCTAGGATGGTATTTAGACACCGTTATTTTTATGGATTATTTCACTATGTTTCAAACTTTGCTTCTGCCTTTGTTTTCTTGATTATTAATAATATAAAAATTATTTTAAAAATAGATAACATTATTCTAATATTGGCTAGCCTAGCAAGTGAAATATTAGGCGCCATCACAGTCCGAAGGTGAGAATTTCGGGTCGTGACAGTTGGTATCAGAGCACTAGGTTACATAGGTCTCACGAGTCACGAGCAAGCTTAATAGAGTCTGAAGGATCGGTACGGAGACGTCTGTACTTATCTCTCAGAGGCTATGAAGTTTAGAAACAATACCACTTCTTTCTTATTCTGTCGTGCGATTTTATTCTATCATCGATGATTGAACCATTTTACTCTTATTCTCTCGCAGATGGTGAGAACACGTAATACCTCTACCGATGGACAGGGACCAGAACCTCCGGTGGCAACTATGGCCAGGGGTAAAGGTTGAGGAAGAGGGCGTGCTAGAGGCCGAGGTAGAGGCTGAGGTATAGCTCAGTCCAGAGCTCGAGCAGCTGCACCTATTGAAGAACCTCAGGTAGACCTTCAGGTGGAGGCTCCAGTTCAGAATGTACCAGTTGGACCAGTTCAGGTCCCGGAAGGATTCATAGCCACTTCAGTACTTCAGGACGCTCTAGTCCGTTTGGTAAGTCTTATAGAGGGCGTGGCCCAGAATGGTACATTTCCAATGGCACCAGCCATCTCACAGGCTGGGGAGGAGCACAAACTCCCACTACTCCCGCTCTGGAGCAGATGGCTCCCCAGAATTAGGCTCCAGCAGCCCCGCCAGTTGGGGTAGTTCAGCCAGTTATTGCGGCACAGATCGGTGATAGGCCCGCCATGTCTTTTGAGGCCTTATTGAGACTGGATAAGTTTACCAAGCTCTTTCCAGTTCACTTTAGTGGTACTCCTTCTGAGGACCCACATGATTATCTTGAACGCTGCCATGAGGTGCTGCGGAACATGGGTATAGTTGAGACCAATGGGGTTGATTTTGCTGTATTTCAGATGACGGGTTCCGCCAAGAGGTGGTGGAGAGATTATACATTGACCTAACCAGTCGGATTGGGAGCAGTTCTCTCAGCTATTTCTGGAAAAGTTTCTCCCTATCACACTGAGAGAGGAATTCCGCAAGCAATTTGAGCGTCTACAGTAGGGCAGTATGACTGTTACTCAGTATGAGTCCCGTTTTGTGGATTTGGCCCGTCATGCTCTCCTTTTACTACCTACGAAGGGAGAGAGAGTGAGGAGGTTTATGGAGGGACTCACTCACCCTATCAGACTTCAGATGGCCAAGAAGATCGGAACCGAGATTTCCTTTCAGGCGGCTGCTAAAGTCGCAAGGAGGATCGAGATGGTTCTTGCACAGGAGAGAGGACAGAGGTCCGATAAGAGGCCTCGTCAGTTCGGTGGTTTCAGTGGTGCCTCGTCTGGAGGCAGAGGTAATTTTGGTATGGGTCATCCTCCCAGTCCGTTTCATTCATCACTTCATGTATCTCCCAGTGCTTCAGGGAGTCACGGTCCTATTATGCCTTAATCTGGGCAGCCAGTATTCAGTGCACGTTCAGCTCCTATCAGTGCACCACCACTCCAGAGTTACTATAGAGGTTATCGGGCCCATCTGGGTCAGCTTCAGTTTCAGCAGCCATGGCATCAGGATGGGTGCTATGAGTGTGGGAACATTGGTCACATCAGGAGGTATTGCCCTAGATTGGCGAGTAACAGATCTCGGCAAGATTCTCATGCCATCATACCGGCACCAGTTGCTTCACCGCCTGCTCAGCCAGCTAAAGGTAGGGGTCAAGCAGCTAGAGGTGAAGGTCAGGATATTAGAGGTGGAGGTCAGGCTATTAGAGGTGGAGGTCAGACCGTTAGAGGTGGAGGCCAGTCAGTTAGAGGCCGTCCTAGGGACGCAGTTCAGAGTGGTGGGGCCCAACCCTAATTTTATGCTTTTCCAGCTAGGCATGAGGCCGAGTCATTTGATGTTGTGATCACAGGTATTATTCCAGTTTGCCATAGAGATGCTTTAGTTCTATTTGATCCAAGATCTACTTATTCCTATGTGTCCTAATATTTTGCTTCATATTTGGTTGTGCCTTGTGATTGTCTGAGTGCTTCTGTGTGTGTATCTACACCGGTAGGAGATTCTGTTGTAGTAGATCATGTCTATCATTCGTGTGTGGTTACTATTGATAATCTTGAGACTAACGTAGATCTTTTACTTCTTGATATGGTAGATTTTGATATCATCTTGGGTATGGATTGGCTGTATCCTTATCATGCTATATTGGATTGTCATGCCAAGATAATGACCCTAGCTATGCCAGGGTTACCTCGGTTAGAGTGGAAAGGAACTCTGGGCCATTCTGCCAGCAGGGTTATTTCTTATATGAAAGCTCGGCGTATGGTAGAGAAAGGATGTCTAGCCTATTTGGCTTATATTCGTGATCCCAGTGCGGATGTCCCTTCTATGGACTCAGTACCAGTTGTTCGTGAATTTTCAGAAGTATTTCATGCAGATCTTCCAGGGATGCCACCCGACAGAGATATTGACTTCTGTATTGATTTGGCTCCGGGCACTCAGCCCATTTCTATTCCACCATACCGTATGGCCCCGCCAGAGTTGAAAGAAGTTAAAGAGCAGTTACAAGACTTGCTTGACGAGGGATTCATTAGGCCCAGTTTCTCGCCTTGGGGTGCACCAGTATTATTTGTAAAGAAGAAAAATGGATATATGCAGATGTGTATAGACTATCGGCAGTTGAACAAGGCCACTATCAAAAACAAATATCTGCTGCTAAGAATTGATGACTTATTTGATCATCTTTAGGGTTCCAAGGTACTTTCGAAGATCGATTTGAGGTCTGGTTACCATCAGTTGAAGATTAGGGCCTTTGATGTCCCTAAAACAGCTTTTGAACTTGGTATAGGCATTACGAATTCAAAGTGATGTCATTTGGGTTGACAAATGCCCGAGCAATATTTATAGATTTGATGAATCGGGTGTTCAAGCCTTATTTGGACTCTTTTGTGGTTGTATTCATTGATGATATCTTAATTTACTCCAGCAGTCGAGAGGAGCATGAGCAGCATCTTCAAAGTGTGCTTCACACCTTGAAGAATAATCAGTTATATGCCAAGTTTTCAAAATGTGAGTTTTGGTTAGACTCAGTTGCCTTGTTGGGGCATGTTGTATCGGCATAAGGCATAAAGGTGGATCCTAAGAAGATTGAGGTTGTTCAGAATTGTCCTAGACCTACTTCAGTTACAGAGATCCGGAGTTTTCTGGGTTTAGCAGGTTATTATCGTCGGTTCGTGGAAGGATTTTCATCTATAGCAAGCCCATTGACCAGATTGACCTAGAAAGGTGTCCCATTCAGATGGTCAGACGAGTGTGAGATGAGCTTTCAGAAGCTCAAGATCGCTTTGACTACGATGCCAGTGTCGGTATTACCCACAGGTTCAGGATCGTATACAGTATATTATGACGCATCTCACATTGGGCTTGGTGAAGTATTAATGCAAGATGGCAAGGTAATTGTATATGCATCGCGGAAGTTGAAGGTTCACGAGAAGAATTATCATGTTCATGACTTAGAATTGGCATCCATTAATCATGCACTGAAGATTTGGAGGCATTACCTCTACGGTGTCTCGTATGAGGTATTTACTGATCATCGTAGCTCCAGTATCTGTTCAAACAAAAGGATCTTAATTTGAGGCAGAGAAGATGGATGGAGTTGTTAAAAGACTATGATATCACCATTTTGTATCACCCCGGAAAGGCCAATGTGGTGGCCGATGCCTTGAGTAGAAAGGTTGTGAGTATGGGCAGTCTTGCGTATATTCCGGTTGGTGAGAGGCCATTAGCTGTAGATTTTCAGACTTTGGCTAATCAGTTCATGAGGTTAGATGTTTTTGAACCCAGTCGGGTTCTAGCTTGCACAGTCGCTCGGTCTTCTTTATATGAGCGCATCAGAGAAAGGCAGTATGAAGATCCTCACTTACTTGTCCTTAAGGACACAGTGCGGCACGGTGATGCCAAATAGGTTACTGTAGGGGAAGATGGAGTTCTGCAAATCCAGGGCCGTATTTGTGTGCCTAATGTGGATGGGCTTCGTGAATTAATTCTTGCAGAGGCACACAGTTCCAGGTATTCTATTCATCCAGGTACCGCTAAAATGTATCAAGATTTGCGGCAACTTTATTGGTGGAGGAGAATGAAAAAGGATATAATTGCATATGTAGCTCGGTGTCTGAATTGTCAGCAAGTTAAGTACGAGTATCAGAGACCTGGTGGGTTGCTTCAGAAGTTAGAAATTCCTGAGTGGAAGTGGGAGCGTATCACTATGGATTTTGTTGTTCGTCTCCCACAGACTCAGAGAAAATTTGACTCAATTTGGGTCATTGTGGACAGGTTGACCAAGTCAGAACATTTTATTCGAGTGGCAGTTACCTATTCTTTAGAGAGGTTAGCTGAAATTTACATTCGTGAGATTGTTCGCCTTCACAGTGTGCCCGTGTCTATTATTTCAGATCGAGGTACGCAATTTACCTCACATTTTCGGAGGGCTGTACAGCGCGAGGTAGGCACGTGGGTGGAGTTGAGTATAATATTCCATCCACAGACAGATGGACAGTCAGAGCGCACTATTCAGATATTGGAAGATATGCTCCACACTTGTGTTATAGACTTTGGAGGTTCTTGGGATCATTTCTTGCCACTTGCGGAGTTTGCTTATAATAATAGCTACCAGTCGAGCATTCAGATGGCTCCATATGAGGCATTATACGGAAGGCGATGCCGATCGCCAGTTGGTTGGTTTGAACCGGGAGAGGCTCGGTTGTTGGGTACCGATTTGGTACAGGATGCCTTGGATAAGGTCAAGATTATTCAGGATCGACTTCGCACAGCTCAGTCTAGACAAAAGAGTTATGCCGACCGTAAAGTTTGTGATATTGCATTCATGGTTGGAGAAAGAATATTGCTCTGGGTTTCACCTATGAAAGGTGTAATGAGGTTCGGAAAGAAGGTCAAGTTGAGCCCTAGGTATATCGGACCCTTTGAAATTCTTGAAAGGGTGGGTGAAGTAGCCTACAGGCTTGCATTACCACCTAGTTTATCAGCGGTTCATCCGGTGTTCCATGTGTCTATGCTCCGGAAATATCATGGTGATCCGTCCCATGTGTTAGATTTCAGCTCAGTCCAATTGGACAAAGATTTGACTTACGAGGAGGAGCCGGTGGCTATTCTAGCCCGGCAGGTCCGACAGTTGAGGTCTAAGAGTTATCCTTCAGTTCGGGTGCAATGGAGAGGTCAGCCGGTAGAGGCATCTACCTGGGAGTCCGAGTCGGACATGTAGAGTAAATATCCACACTTATTCACCGGCTCAGGTATTTTTTTCTAACTCCGTTCGAGGACGAACGTTTGTTTTAGAGGTGGAGAATGTGATGACCCAAAATATCATCTTTAAATTTAATAAGTAATTCTGTGTTCTAAGACCTCTAAAAGCACCATTTATCATTCCTCGACTTGCGTGCGCAGTCAGTACAATTTTCTGGAAGGTTTTTATGTGAAAAATGGATTAAAATGTGTAATAGAGCCTTAAAACTCAATTGAGTTGACTTTGGTCAATATTTTGAGCAAACGGAACCGGATCAGTGTTTTGAAAGTTTCGGTAGCTCCGTATCGTGACTTGGGACTTGGGCGTATGCCCGGAATTTAATTTAGAGGTCCCTAGCTCAAGTTATGACCATTTAACGGAAATTAGTAATTTAAAGGCTAAAGATTTCCAAGTTTGACCACGGGGTGACTTTTTGATATCCGAGCCGGAATCCGATTCTGGAAATTTGAACAGCTCCGTTATGTCATTTATGACTTGTATGCCAAATTTGAAGTCATTCCGGATTCATTTAATATGTTTTGGCACGAGATTTGCAAATTAAAAGTTTAAAACTCAAAGTTCGAATCGGGGTGTGAATTATAATTTCAGTGTTGATTGACGTGATTTTAGACCCCGAGTAAGTCCGTATTATGTTACGGGACTTGTTGGTATATTCAAACAGGGTCCCGAATACCCCGAGTGTGATTCGAATCGAAATCGGAACAAGAATTGAACTTAAGCAAAATCTGAAATTTTGGGTTCTGGTGTAATTGCACCTGCGGATTTTTGACCGCAGGTGCGAGCTCGCAGAAGCGAGCCTTCCATCGCAGATGCAGGCTTGGCCTGGCCTGTGGTCTTCGTAAGTGCGGCCTTTTTGCGCAGAAGCGGATGTCGCAGGTGGGACAGGAGTGTCCGCATATGCGGAACTTCACCTGGCAGCCTGACATCGCAAATGCGAGCTTTGTCTCGCAAATGCGAGTCCGCAAATATGGAACTTTTGTCCGCAGATGCGAAAATGACTGGGCAGAGCCCATAAATTCGGAAGTCGCCATTTTACTCATTTTTGAGTTTCAAGTCTCGGATTTGGACGATTTCAAGGGGAATTTTCACGACTTTGAATTGGGTAAGTGTTCTTTAACCAAAAGTGATTATATTTCACAAATCCATGTCTATATTCATCATTTATTTCGGATTTAGATGAAAGAAATTGGAATTTTTGTAAAACTTTCCAAAAATGAAAAATTAAGATTTGAAGGTCCATTTGATATCGGAATTGGACAAATTTTGTATGGTTGAACTCATATCGGAACGGGTGTTCAGATTTCGCGGGTTTTACCGGGATTTGAGATGTGGGTCCCACTGTCGAATATTTTAATGAATTTCAGATTTTTATCCGAAAAATATGTAAATTCATATGGAATTAATTCCTATGATTAGTATTGAATATATTGAATTGTTTGTGAATAGATTTGAAGCTTTCAGAGGCAAATTTAAAAGGAAAAGTGGTGGTTGAATATTGATTGGAATTTGCAAAGAGAGGTAAGTGTCGGGGTTAACCTTGACTTGAGGGAATAGAACCCTTAGATTATTTGTTATGTGAAATGCATGTGAACGACGTATAGGCGAGGTGACGGGTGTCTATACGTCATCAAATTAATTGTTTGCCTGCTTACTTGAAAAATCATAAATTATTTTTAATCATAAATTAATTATTATAATTATTGTTTCTCTCTTATTCTTTGTCAAATATTAATTCTTGAATTCTTGCATTACTTGTTACATGTTATTTGAATTATGTGTTTTAATTGTTATTTGACATTTAGCATATTAATTATTAAACTGCCTATTTTCTCCCTGATCTTTATAATAATTTGCTATTTGTCATTGTTTGTTTCATAATTAAATCATAATTGTTGTATACTTGTTGTCTTATAATTTTAAATTAATTGTTGCATCTATTGGGGAAATTTCTTCTATAAGAATTGATTGAAATGGATATATTGGAGGATCGGGTTGTACGCCGCAACAGACTTATTAAAAGTTAATATTGGAGGATCGGGTTGCACGCCGCAATAGACTTATTAAAAAGTTAATATTAGAGGATCGGGTTGCACGCCGTAATAGACTTATTGAAAAGTCAACATGGGGGGATCGAATTACACGACGCAATAGACTTATTGAAAAGTCAATATTGGGTGATTGAAATAAATATATGACAGACTTGATTAAAAGAAAAATATTGGGAGAGCGGGTTGCACGATGCAACAGAATTGAATGTGAATATATTGTGAGAGCGGGTTGCACGCTGCAACAGAATTGGTTGAAATAATAATGGATTATGACTGCTGGGTTGGCTTCAATTATTATAAATGAGTTACCTGATTTATTTCTATTATTTGTGGTTGTTATTAATATTGCGTACAGGTTAATGTAAGTGAACCGCCTTAGCCTCGTCACTACTTCATCGAGGTTAGGATCAGCACTTACCAGTACATGAGGTCAGTTGTACTGATACTACACTTTGCACTTCTTGTGCAGATTTCGGAGTTGGTCCCAGCGGCGCGCCATATACTTGTTCGGATTTCAGCTATTCGAAGGAGGCTTTAGGTATAACTGCATGGCATCCGTAGTTCTGAAGTCCCCGTCTATTTTACTTTAGCTGTGTGTGTATTTCTAGACTACTTTATTTTATTCAGACCTTTATTTGTATTATTCTAGAATGCTCGTGAATTGTGACACCAATTCTGGGATGGTATTTAGACACCGTTGTTTTTATGGATTACTTCACTATGTTTCAAACTTTGCTTCCGCCTTTGTTTCCTTGATTATTGATAATATAAAAATTATTTTAAAAATAGATAATATTATTCTAACGTTGGCTTGCCTAGCAAGTGAAATGTTAGGCACCATCACGGTCCGAAGGTGGAAATTTCGGGTCGTGACATCAAGGCTCGTACTCATAGCCTCGTCGTTCGATTCCTTTGTTGCGTATCAAAATCTGATGCTTGGTTCTCCAACCTCGACCGATATTAAAGCTTCAGTACCATAAACCAAAGAAAACTGAGGTGGCCCCAGTACTGGACTTCGAGGTTGTTCGGTATGCCCATAGGACCTCGGGTAGCATTTCCTTCCATTTTCTGTTGGCGTCGGTTAACCTCTTTTTAAGGCTTTGGAGTATGATTTTGTTGGTAGATTCAGCTTGTCCATTCCCACTAGGGTGATAAGGTGTCGATAGGATTCTTTTGAACTTATGGTCTTCAAAGAATTTGGTCACTTTGCTTTTGACAAATTATTTTCCATTGTTGCATACAATCTCGGCTGGTATCCCAAATCGGCATATGATTTGGTCCCAAATGAAATCGATAACTTCCTTCTCCCTGACATTTTCATATGCCTGGGCTTCTACCCATTTAGGAAAGTAGTCAGTCATAAATAATATAAATCGGGCCTTACCAGGTGCCCATGGAAGGGGGTCGACGATATCCATCCCCCACTTCATGAATGGCCATGGAGACAAAACTGAATGCAGCAGCTCCCCAGGTTGATGAATCATTGGAGCGTATCTTTGACATCCATCACATTTTCGGACGAATTCCTTTGCGTCTTTTTCTATGTCGATCCAGTAATATCCACCCATGATTATTTTGTGAACCAATGATTCGGCGTCCGAATGATTTCCATAGGTACCTTTGTGGATTCCCTCAGAATGTACTCAATATCCCCCGGCCCTAGACATATTGTAAGTGGGCCATCGAATGATCTTCTGAACAAGGTTCCATCTTCGGACAGGCTAAATTGGACTGCCTTTGTACGCAGGGCCCTCGATTCTTTCGGGTCTGAAGGCAGCTTTTCGTTCCTGAGATATTCCACGTACTTATTCCTCCAGTCCCAAGTTAAGCTCGTTGAGTTGATCTCGGCATGGCCTTCTTTCACCACAGATCTCATAAGCTGCACGACTTCACCCGAGTTGAACTCGTTGTCTTCGATTGGCGATCCTAGGTTAGCGAGGGTATCGGCCTCGCTGTTTTGATCCCGAGGTACATGTTGTAAAGTCCATTCCTTGAATCGATGTAACGTCACCTGTAACTTGTCTAAGTATCTCTGCATTCATTCTTATCTAACCTCGAACGTTCCATTAACTTGGTTTATCACAAGAAAGGAGTCACACTTAGCATCGATCACCTCCGGCCCCCAAGATTTTGGCTAGTTCGAGACCTTCAATCATGGCCTCATATTCGGCCTCATTGTTAGTCAATTTCATAGTCTTAATAGATTGTCTAATTATATTACTTGTTGATGCCTTTAGTACAATACCAAGTCTGGATCCTTTTGCGTTCGAAGCACTGTCTGTAAAGAGGGTCCAGATTCCCTAAGAAGTTCCTGAGTTAACCAATAACTCTCTTTCGACCTAGGGTATCAGGGTCGACGTGAAATCGGACACAAAGTCTGCCAAAATTTGGGACTTAATGGTGGTTCGAGGTCGGTACTCAATATCGTACCCACTCACTTCCACTGCCCACTTGGCTAATCGACCCGAGAGTTCGGGCTTATGCATAATGTTCCTTAACGGATAAGTAGCTACGACACATATGGGGTGACATTGGAAATATGGTTTTAGCTTCCTAGAGGCACTTAGCAAAGCGAGCGCCAGTCTCTCTAGGTGAGGGTACTTAGTTTAGGCCTCACCTAAGGTCTTGCTAACATAATAAATTGGAAATTGCATACCTTGCTCTTCCCGAACCAAGACTCTACTTACCGCTACCTCCGAGACCGCTAGGTACAAGTACAGTTGTTCGTATGCCTTTGGTGTGTGAAGCAGTGGTAGGCTCGATAAGTATCTCTTGAGCTCGTTTGACATTCCGGAGTCCATGAGAAGCTATTCCTCTTTTTTAACAGTGCAAAGAGTCGGTGGATCTTATCGGACGACCTCGAGATAAATCGACCCAGGGCGACTATACGCCCTGTTAGGCTTTGCACAGCCTTTACGTTGTCCACGACCGTGATGTCTTCAATGGCTTTGATCTTGTCGGAGTTAATCTCGATCCCTCTGTCAGATACCATGAACCCGAGGAATTTTCCTAATCCAACTTCGAATGCATACTTTTCTGGGTTCAACTTCATATTGTACTTTTTTAGTATGCTGAAGGTTTCCTGCAAATGTTTTAAATAGTTCTCTGCTCGTAGGGATTTAACCAACATATCATCAATGTAAACTTCTATCATTTTTCCTATTTTTTCCTAGAACATTCGATTTACTAGACGTTGATAGGTGGCACATGCATTTTTTTAATCCGAATGGCATTACGTTATAGCAGTACGTGACGTATTTAGTGATGAAGGAAGTTTTTTCCTGGTCATACGGGTTCATCCGTATTTGATTATACCCGGAATAGGCGTCGAGAAAACTGAGGATCTCGTGGCCGGTCGTGGAATCGATCATGCAATCAATGTTGGGCAAAGGGAAAGAGTCATTGGGACATGCTTTGTTCAAATCCTTATAATCTACGCACATTCTTAATTTGTCTCCTTTTTAGGGACTATCACTATGCTTGCTAACCATTCCGGGTATTTAACCTCCCGAATGGACCCTATTTTAAGGAGTTTAGATACCTTATCCTTGATGAAGGCATATTTCACTTCAGACTGGGGTCTCCTCTTCTGCTTGACCGGATTGATTTTCGGGTTCAGGCTTAGCTTATGAGTAGTTATCTCCGGTGGAATCCATGTCATATCAAGATGGGACCAAGCAAAACAATCTATGTTAACTATAAGAAATTAAAAAAAAAATTCTCTTGAGCTCGGGAGTTAGTTCTGTGCCCAGGTATACCTTTCGATCGGGCAAATGCTCGATCAATATAACCTGTTCCAGCTCTTCGACCGTCGATTTGGTTGTGTCGGAGTCATCAGGGATTATAAAAGATCGGGGAACCCGTAATCATCGTCTTCACAAGTCTTTTGCTTATCTGATTGGATCGTGACCGATATCGGTAATTGCTATTTGGCCTCTAGGTCGGTGCTCGAATTCGGCTCTTTCGGTGTTGTGAGTGTTGATGTCGGAACCACTTCTTGGATGGCAAACATCTCTTTTGCGGCCGGTTGTTCCCCTTAGATTGTCTTGATCCCCCCGGAACATGGAATTTTAGCACTTGGTGAAGAGTCGAAGGTACTGCCTTCATGTAGTGGATCCACGGCCTTCCGAGAAGGGCGTTGTACCTCATGTCCCCTTCGATTACATAAAACTTGGCCTATCGTATGATTCCGACGGTATTGACCGGCACTACAATATTATGCATCTATAGCTACGAATTCTCAGCAACAAATACGAAAGTCGTGGCTAATACCTAACAACAACCACAAAAATTAAAATTTCATAGATATTTACAATTTCGTAAAATTTATTAGCTACAAAATTAAATTGGCAAAACTAATTCTCTATTTTTGCTATAGTTACTAACTATCGTGGCAATAATTATCCAAATAGCTACAAATTTATTGCTACAACAAAACTTCGTAACTAATCGTATATTTTTTGCCACGCATTTGAAGTTAATATAGCAATAGCAATCTTATAGCCACAAAGAATTAGTTGAAATAAAATGTTATAGCTAAATAGATCTTTTTGCTTCAAGCTATAAAACTTTGTGGCAATAAGTGGTTTAATAGCTACAAACTTATTCATACATTTGTAGCTAATAGAAAGTTTTTGCTACGCGTTTGAAGCTATTGTAGCAATACTAACTTTTTAGCCACAAAAATTACTTGAAATAAAATGTTGTAACTAAATGAATATTTTTGCTTCTATAAAAAATTGTAGTAATGGCTGGCTCAATAGCTACAAATTTATTTTCATAATAAAATTCATAGCTAAATATAAGCTCTCATCACACATTTGAAGTTATTTTGGTAATATTTAGCCATAATAAAAAATTTAAAACAAATGTTGAATTGAAAGAATTTTTTTTATTCAAGTTATAAGAAATCGTGGCAATAGTTGGATTAATAGTTACAAGGGTTTATTATGATAAATTGGTATAACCACAAATTGAGAGAGACAATAAACTTCCGTAACTAAATTATAAGTCTTTGTCATGCACATGAAATTACCATATCAATAGTATTATTTTGAATCACAATAAATTAGTCGTAACAAAAACTCATAGTTGAATAAATATTTTTTCTTTGATTACAGAAATCATTACAAGAGTTTTTCCAAAAGAGAGAAGTTTTATGGAAAATAAATTTTAAATATAAAAGTTAGATTACTCCTACAATATAGAAAATTAGTAATTGTATATAAGTTAAGTAACTTAATTCGCAAATAACAAATATTAAGGTACAAAGCACAATCTTCAATAATGCTCAAATTTATACCTATTTTAAAATAAGTACTCATATAGTAAAGACTTTGATAGTTTGTAGAGATATTTATATATGTGTGGTCCTTAATTATTTAAAATAAATATTTAGAGTAATTTTATATACTTTAACTTATTTTCAAGATAATTACTTGTATATTAAGAACTTTGTGGTAATTTTGGTGCATTTAATTTTGACAAATGACCAAAGGTCCCAAATTCACACAAAGAACATACTAACTCTATACAAAGAAAAAGAAAATCTAATTCTTGTGACATATGAAATTCTGTAACCACGAAATAATGATAGACATTTAACAAAATTTCGTTGCTAACAATATAGAAACTAATCATATTAGTTTTAAAAAAATATGTTTTACTAATTATGTAATTTTAAAAAAATAAGTTTTCTAATATCTAGTTACTCTAAGAGTTAAGAATCTAATATGGCTGATATTTAAGTCCATAACAAAAATAATTATATTATAAGTCCTATTAAATAAGTATTACCTATAACTATAAGTTCCCATTATAATTAAAATAAAATTTTAATTATGTCTAAATAATGTGTAAATAATTAATTATATAGAATAAATAACCATAAGCTCACTGTATAACTAGTAATGTATATTTAATCTAGACAATAAATATATTTATAATGATTTGGTCCTTTATCAAAGAAAAAAAAACATTACCATCTTTTCAGCTATGTCAGAGTCATTATCACATTCTGTGATTAGTAAATCACTAGGTATTTTATTGAATTAAATTTTTGTATCTAATATATCACAATTAAACAAGTATGATCTTGTATATAATTATAATGATTTCTAATTATATTCTATTTGAATAATAATAAAAATTTATTCATGAAAATATTTAATTTGTTCTACTATGTATAATGTAAATTAAATATATAATTAATTTTGTTTTTATACATTTATCTACATTTATAATATTTGTGCATAAAAAGTTAAAAAATTAAAAAAATAGGGATATAAAAGAAGAATGAGATCCCCAAAACCCAGCCCCTCACCTTTGTTTTATCTCTCCAGCCGCCACACCTTCTCCCATTTTCCCAACTCCTTCGTCAACCACTAGAGAAGCTAAGGTATGTTTCTATCTTCTTTAAATCTCACTTTTATGTCATTAATCACTAACATATATATCAACATTTCGTTGGTTACTTTATTTCTTCCTTTTTATTATTTTCAATGTGTACATCAGATTTTATTTTGGTAGAAGCATCTTTATTCTTCTTCTTAGTTAATTGGGAAAAGAAAAAGTTATGAGGAGAAAAGTTTTAATCTTTACGTTTATTATTAGATTGGTATATCAGTAATACTTTATCTCGTTATGGTTGAAGCTTCTGAAATATGATTCAGGAGATGCTTTAATCATTTTTTATGAAATTAATTTTGATCCTTTTCCTTAGTGGTTTCAGGTGATTACGGATTTTTTAACCGATATTACTCTTTTATCGACGCGAATGAATTCTATTGGTATTACCTACGCCTGTTGTTGCTCATGTTAATATATATGTCGGTATCTTTCCTATAGTTCTTCCATGAAATGATAATGTAGGACTACATGCTTGTTCTTTGATTGAGCTAAGGCTTTGTTAAAAGAAACTTCTAGGGCAAAAGATTGAATTGTATTATGAAATATTTGGAGTTTTACTATCCGTTTTAAGATTATTGGGAGTCTTATTATCTCATAAAATTGGTCATATAAGCATGTTAAGGAGATATTAGTAAAGCTAGTACTAATTAAACCATTTAGAGAGATATATGATCTTTTTATGAGAAGGTAATCTATAATGCTTTTCTATAAAATATATGACCATTCTGAACCTATTAATAAAGTGTATATATGATCAATTATTTTTTGTTTCCTAATGTTAATTTACTTTATCAAAACTGACAGGCAAATTGTGGAATCATCAAGCTAAGATTGTATTGATCAGACTAAGGTGCAGTTGGAGCAATAGAAGGAGAGAAAGGGGAAGATTGTGTGGCTTTTGGTCTCAAGCAAAATATTGCTAACATGATCCGATACATAGAGAATTATGTATTTTAAATGTTTTGAAATTTTGAATATACAATTATGTGCAAGTTGGAACCTATTTTGGAATCTAAAAGATTTGGATTCTTAGCTTCAAAATTCTTGTGCCTAACAATGCTTGTGGCAAAATTCTTCAATTTGTAGCAATAGAATTTTTGATGCGTAGCTAATTAATATAATTGCCACGTAACAAGAATATGGCTATACATTTTTTCTTTTTGTAGCAAATGGAAAAAATCTTTAGCTATAAATCTATATATTTCATAGCAAAAGAATGGATTCACAGCTATAAAAAAAATTTAACTCGTAGCTAAATATAAGTACTATTGCCACGAGACTCAACTATAAAAATAGCCACAAAAGTTGAATTTTCGTGGCAAATAAATTAAACTTTTTGCCACAGTAGAATATCTTGTGGCTACAATATAAAGATTGCTACATAGTTTATTTGTCGTGTCAAAAAAAAAAATTATTTGCTATAAGTATATATTTCGTGGCAACAAAGCTTACCAATATAACAACAAGACAATTTTTTTTGTAGCAATATGTATTAGTCCTTAGCCACACATCATTTAAAGTTTGTAGCTAACTTTTAGTTACGTTACTTCTTGCTAGCAATTCTATAAAAAAAAAAATTGTAGCTAAAGTGTATAGCCACGGAAATTTTTATATTTAGCTACGATGCATCTTGTAGTTATAGATGCATATTGTTGTAGTGCGGTAACATTATCTCTCCCTTGGTGGTTTCACATGCCATGTTGAACCCGTTTAGGACTCGCACTGCTGACACGATCCTGTCTTGTAGACCGAGCTGTTCTACGACCTTCGACCGAATAATATTGGCCGAGCTACCTAGATCAATTAACACACGTTTAATTCTAGTTTTATTTACGAGTACAGATATTACCAGTGCATAATTGTGAGGTTGTATGATCCCTTTCGCATCACCGTCGCTGAAGGATAAGACTCCTTCCGGTATGTAGTCTCGAGTTCGTTTCTCCATGGTGATGGAGATTCTGGTGCGTTTCAACATTGGCTTCTGTGGGATATCGAGTCCACCGATGATCAAATTAATTATGTGTTGAGGTTCGGTATCTTCTTATTCCGTTTGTCGGTTAGAATCCCTATTCCTGAAATGATTCTTGGCTAGGTCGCTCAAGAACTCTCGAAGGTGCCCGTTGTTGAATATTCGGGCTACTTCTTCTCTCAGTTGTCGACAGTCTTTCGTTCTATGACCGTGAGCTCCATGATATTTGCATAGTTGGTTGGGATCCCTTTGAGATGGATCAGATTGTAGAGGTCGAGGCCATTTGGTATCCTTGATTCGCCCGATAGCTGATACGATAGCAACTACATCGATATTAAAGTTGTACTCTGATAGCCTCGGCGCTTCTTTGGGCCCATTGGGCCTGTCAAAACTGTTTTTGGTCATTACCCCCGGTTGCTTCAACCTTGGTCATTTATTTTTTTGTTTATTATGGGGTTCTGCCCGGACAAACTGCTCATCCGATCTCCATTATATGGCCGATATCGATAGCTGTTTGATCCTAGTTCACGATCGATGTCTCTCTTGACACTATCGAGAGTTCTGGCGGGATAAATAGACTCTGAAGGTGCCCCGAGTTGATCATCTTCGACTCTGATTTTTGATTGATATCGATTGTGTACATCGGGCCATGTAACGGCACGGTATTCTATCAGATTTTGCTAGAATTGCTGCGAAGCCATCGAGCTTCGAATATTGAGTCCCTGAGTGAAAGCCTGAACAACTCAATCATCAGCGACCGGAGGTAGATCCATTCGTTCCATTTGAAAATGGGACACGAACTCCCTCAGCATCTCGTTATCCATCCGTTTAACTTTGAAAAGGTCTGATTTCCTGGTTTCGACCTTGATGGCACCAGCATATGCTTTTACGAAAGAGTAATGAATCAATAGAATTAGGAGGTAAGTTATGATACCATATCATGGCTCCCTTTGACAGGGTCTCCCCAAATTTTTTCAGTAAAACAGACTCGATCTCGTCGTCTTCCAAGTCGTTTCCTTTGATGGCACATGTATAAGAGGTCACGTGCTCGTTTGGATCGGTTGTTCCGTTATACTTAGGTATTTCGGGCATACAAAATTATTTGGGGATCGATTTTGGGGCCACGCTTGGTGGAAAAGGTTTTCGCACGAACTTCCTGGAATCCAGTCCCTTCAATATCGGGGGCGCTCCTGGGATTTGATCTACCCTGGAATTATAGGTTTCGACTTTTTTATCGTTCGCTTCGATCTTCTTTTCCCCTGATTCTACCCGCTTTGTCAACTCCTCAAGAATTTTTATAATTTCGGGGTTAGTCCCTGACTCTTGTTCATTCGATCTTACCACGACCGGTTAGTTCTGCGAGTGACTTCTTGGGGCGGATCGGGTCCAACTCTGCTCGGTGTCTGGTTTTGGCTCTGTAACTGAGCTATCACTACCTGTTGATCTTGCAACATTTTGAAGATCATGCATAGACTGATCCCGTCTTCTTCAATATTTTGTATGTTTCGATCTGCCGATCGGGGTCCACCACGGACGCTATTTTCAAGGTTGGTAGGCAAGTTCGCGTCGATGGCCACATGCGAATTTACATCAATTGGATCCGCGGTCCGAATTCCAACGACATCAATGGGTGGCCCTGCATAACCGGATGCCATGTTGTTATTCTCACCTTGATGACCGGACTCGTTGTCGATATGTAGATGTGCTAATCGAGAGTTTGTCATTTTTAGCCTGAAATCAAAGACACTTCAAAGGGCAAGTGTAAAGCAGTGTGTGTTATGAAGATTTGTATCAAATAACCACTATTATCCTTAGCCCCACGGTGAGCGCCAAACTGTTTACCCTCAAAATCGGATAACAATTGAATTTATACGCGGTTTTAAGGATACGTGATCTATTTGATACAAAGCAAGAAATCATATTTAATGTGGAAGTAAAGATAATTGTAAACCACGCAAGTTGAACAACCTAGGCCTTGTGAGTTCAATCTTCTTCGACCTTAGATATAATATTATTGAAGCCGGAATGGTATGAACAAAGCTAGAAACAATAGTCTGTTATTCTTTGAAGTATGTTACAATGGTTTGCTATGAATTACTTAGTCCCCTTATATATTAAGGGAGATCTTCCTTTTAAGACATTTTTTATAATAAAAAAAATATAAGTCCTTGATTTTGTAGACCGTTGGCCCCTTTTTTGACCTAATCCCGTGATTTTTGCCATAATTATCGGTTAATGATGAGAATCACGGATCCTTGTCGGATGAGTTGTCGAAACTTTTCTTCGAGGTCGTTAGAAGCAGGATCGGTCGTGCCTTCGGTAAACTCGAGGGCAAATCTGATGGTCTCGATGGCCTGTTTTGACGATACTTTTAGGTCCGACAATATCATAGTCCGATCTTAGCTGACCATGCCGAACTTCGAACCTCGATATCGAGCTCGGTTTCATCCGTAACTTTGATCTCTTACAGATGTGCCGAGCCTGGCCTACCGTTCCAGATGCTCGATCAAGCATCGAGCTCGGTTTTACCCGTATACAGATCTTAAAGGCATGATCACAGAAAGAAGATTTGCTAGAGCAGCTTATTTTTTAATATAGTTACTTTGGATCTAATCAACCTACTTTTAGTATCAACTCCTCTAAAGGTAAAATCATTCTTCTTCATGTACAGTGTGAGGAAATAAGGCATTTTAATTTTTGGATAGAGATGAGATAAACTTGACTAGGAGTACTCTAGAAAGGAGTTTCGGCGCAATAATAAGAGTTGTCGTTGTATGATTAAAATATTACTGGTTTAAGGTGTGGAAACTCTTTAGAAATGCAAGGTAATTAGACTTTACACAATAGACCAAATGGTAGCTTAGTGTACAGGCTCGGCATTTATTGTTTTACTCCGTAAACTGCAAACATGTTAGTATAACATTTACAACCGTATAGAAGTTTGTAGCCTTCTGCTTTCCCTCACCAAAATCATAGCTTTGCCTTATTAAGATTTAACTTGTAATTTATTCATCAGCTATTATAGGTAAGTTATAAAGGATTAGACAACTGATTCTTAGTTTTTCCATAGGAATGACATTGCCAGACACATCATGGTCTAATAAATCCCAGATCCGAGTATAAGGTAAAATTGTAAATTTCATTTGTTTAGTGCATTTTATGACATCAAATTGATCGTAACTACTATAAGAAATTGTTCAGCAAATCTCCGATTGGTTGGAGAAAAACTTGGGAACACATTGAAAATGTATTTCTTTGATGGCAACTTTGTTCAAAGTTATTCGGTTTTGGATTTGTTCTCATTCAGTATATCTATGAAACATTGTCATATGTCATACCTTATTCTGTAAAATTGTAAGACTTGGCTTTAAGGTAATTACTGAAATTACATGAGATGCATGTGGATTAAAAAAGCAAACTCTGCTTATGAAGAATTAATGGAAGAAAATAGTAGTTTTTTATTGATGTTTATGAACAGAAAAGCTCCTTCTGAGGTTTTGAAATTCTTGCATGCAAAGTAAAACCTGCCATTCACATCTTTCCCCTTGATACTTTTGCAATATGACTGTTACTTAAGCTGGGTGCAGATAATTTAGAACTACTATTGTGTTCTGCAAGGTGTTATAGGGTCATCATGGAGAATTGCTTGGAAAAATTGGCGCATTTCTAGATTGTCTCAACTCTCAATGATATTGGCATGCCTATTGTAGCATTTTCTCTCAGAGACAACAGTAAATGTCCGTTTCGAAGTTTCTTAGCATCTTAGAAGATTTGGATAGATTGTCTCGACGTGCACCGCGCTGCTACATGCTAACACATTTAGTTTATAACATGCTTAGTGTCTTAGCTGAACATATTGTAATAGCCTTTAGGTCTTGACTTTGGATCCTTGCAGACATTTCTCTTTAGGTAACACAGTGAATGATGAAATGATATAGCATTGTTTTGTTGGGTCCGGGCTTTGCCCAGGATAAGGCTTTTCAAATACAAAAGGATGTTTGTTGAGCTGATACATTACTACTATTATAGAAGCCGCTAAGGAGAGGAGCTTGGGGTCGTTCATGGGTATTTTGGTAAATTTGATGGTAAATTTTGTTTGGGCACGTGCTACTTCTTTTGACACGTGTGATAAGACAATAAAAAGGGGCAATCACAGGGATTCATAGGACATATATCTCCGTGACCTTCTCTGTTTGATGTCCAAGGATAACTTTGAATAATTATCGCTATTTTACATTTGCTTCAAACTCGTTGCAATTTGTAGCCTAACCCTTACCCTCCAAGAATACCAGCTGCTGATATCAGCTCGTTACTGTCGCCTCTGTTGTATTTGATGTTCTTGATGCTTTGTATTTGACTTATGTACTATGATCAGTGACGGAGTTAGGATTTTCATTGAAGGGTATCAGAATATTATAAAGAATTAAACATACAAAAATAACAAGGGAATTCAACATACAAATATACATTTTAAAAAAAAAAAAAAAAAAAAATTACCTACCTACATAATATATTTTTCTCACGATGGGTATCAATTGACACCCCTTGCTATAAGTGGCTCTGCCACTACTAATGACATTGTTGTATGAATTGTACATTTTAAATAGAGCATCAGTATGATTGTTGGTTTGCTTCTAACAACACTCAAACTTCTATTACCTTCTGGTTATGCTTCGGGCATCGCTTGCATTTACTTGGAAGGTACTATATGATATATCGCTTCACGTGGTTGACTTTTACTATTTGACAAGAAAAATTGCTAGGCACTTAAGATAGTTTGATGAGTTCGAAGCTTCAGACAAGGTAACTGTATTTCTGTTGAAGAGACTATATATTCCTTCATTTTTTATTAAGTGGCTAGCTTTTGTCTTTGTTGTTAATGTGCCTCGCTGAATGATTCTTCTATGGTAGATGATATGTATACTAAATTGAAGATGTTTTGAGATTGAGGAAGATCAATTTACATCAAGTTTGAAGCTTTATTGAATTTTTATAACACACAATTTCTTTTGGTTATGTTGCTAGAATTAGATGTTACTCCAGTTTTTTACTGCACATATACTGAAGTTTTTGGGATCTTGAAGGTCAATTTAAATCTTCCTTGTGTTGGTCCCGTGCATTGGACGAGCATTCCCTTGCTAGAATTGTGAAAGCTTTAGCGGTAAGGTGCATTCCTGAACAGCAAATACAATTATTTTACATCTGAATATTTTATTTTGTATGCTGACAAGTAGTATTTGTTGAAATGAAATAGGTTATAACAAAATGTTGGGCCCGTGGGCCTATCCCATCTAGTTTATTTACAGGCATACCCTTCTTGCGCTCTCTCTCTATAGTTTACACTTATGAATCTGTTTGGTAGATGAGATAATGATAATAATCCCGAAATAAAATTTGATATTAACTTTATGTCATGTTTGGGTTTGGGTATTAACTAATAACGCGATAACTTTTACACTAAAATAACGAGATTAGTTATCCCATATAAAAAGTAGGATAAATAATCCCATGGGATATCCCATGACCGTTGTACCAAACAACCCCTTAGCATTATTTAGTTATGCGAAAAAACGCCGTTCTTAGCTTTTTCCATTCTTCTTCTACAAATTTTTAGGGTTGTAAACCCTTTACCCTATTTCATTATTGGGTTCACAAATACTTAAAGAATTTTTAGATATTTCATTTTTACTATTTTTTCTGTCCCAATTAATGTGATACTTTTTATTTTTCGAGATTCAAACCTCTTACTTTTTATCCTATATTTGTGTATAAAAGCTTTAAGTTTTTGAAATAAAATTTAAATATTTAGAAAATATGTAAAATGTACTATAAATTTCAAAAAATAATAATTTAAAATATTTAAGCAACAAACCTAACGTTAATTTGTCAACCTTCATCAAAGAGTCCTACAAGTTGCAATTTATAATTAATTATTCTAGTGATCTTAATAAGCACTAAATAAGATTTTCAGGGTAATACTCTTTTAAAAAAAAATATTGTATGGTTATATATTGGAATGGTTTGAAAAAATTGAAGATGAGTTTTAAATTTGAAAAACTAGTACTTTTTGTTCCCCTTACAAACTATAATATTTTTTCAAGTAAGCTGCATGTCCAAACACAATTTTAATTTTATATTTTTTTTTCAACTGAACTTCAAAAAGTACTTTCTTTTCAAATTTCACGTTCTTACGCTTAATGAATACTTGTTACCTAGGGTAACATAATGCATGATCCACCTTTAAATTTTCTTTTTCGATTGAGAAAGATCAAGTTCAAGTAAATTATATGTAGTCAAAAACAATGTTTTACGGTCCTTAAAAAAATAAATTTTTACTATTTTACATCAGCCCACAATTCATAAATTTAAACATTAGAGGAAAAGTCCAAAATCATACATCATATATAGCTTTAGACTTAAAATAATACATATTCTTTAACATGGTACACTAATAGTTATTTTTCTTTAATAAAGTGGTGTACTTTTAATCACAACCCTAAACACCATTAATTTTTTAACGGGACTCACCTCACGTGCATGTCACACGATTTATTTTCCCTCCAAACGAATAGGTACTTTGTCTCTCCGTCTTCCTTTCTTGTGAAGATAGTAATACCAAGCCTTGTTGGAGCCAAAACTCTGACCGCAAATCATACCTACTCCTAATCTCATCTGCAGCAAAATCAATTATTAGGAAGTAACAATGCTCTTAAGGCGCAACACCGGAAGAGAATCACCTCAGTTTTATGGTGAGAGTTTCCTCTCGATTTTCATATTGAAGAATTTTGTTGTTACAATATGAGCATTGTGTTTCTCATCTTGATTGTGTTAAACCCTTTTGTATTTCTCTACTCTTGCTAAAAGAACTATTCAATTGTTAATTCTGCTAGTTCGTTTTTGACAAACAACTATTTTGTATTATTCTTGTCTACAATAATACCCTATAAAATTTACTATTTGTAATTTCAGATTCGATAACAGAGGCTTCGTTTGTCACTGTGAAAATATATCATGGGGGAATTATGAAGCATATACCAAAGAAGCACTATGTTGGAGAAAGTATAGATTACATTGATTATGTAAATGTCGCAGAATTGAATATTATTGAGTTCAAGAAGATGGCAGAGATATGTGGTTATTTGAGTGATTCGATAATTTTGGTGCAAGTGTGAAAAGTCTGGTAGTAGATGGAAGTTGGTCTCTATAGATTTTGAAGCCTCTGCAGTTGGTAAAAGCATCCAAAAGGACAATGTGCTTGAGATATACTTTGAACACTTGGACTCTTATTTTCAAATGGACAGAGTGGATTCAATAATTTAATCAAATATTAAAGAAAATAACAAGCAACAACTTATGTGTGAAAATTCATCTTGTGATGATTTTAGTGATTCGGAAGCTGATATATCAGATGATGTGTTGGTTGATACACATGAGAAGAGAAACCAAAGCATTTTGGAAGAGAGGGAGCTCCTTAGCGATGAAATAAAAAGAAAAATGGTTGATATAGAAGGGTATCCTGACTGTGTTGATTCTGAAGACATGCAGAGTTTGGATAGTGATTCTGAAACTGAAAGTTTTAACTTTCCTCAGTTCAATCCAAAGACCGATAGAGATAACTCAGCATTAGGTTTATAATATACCTTTGGGACAAAGCGGGAATTTAAGAATGTTGTAGCAACTCATGAGATTAAGAATGGAAAGTATATCCAGTGGAGTGGGAACGATAGTGTAAGAATGAAGGCACGTTGCGTACATCATCCATAGTGCAAATAAAAAATCATGGCTTCTAGAATACAAAGAGACAATGTTTTCCAGATTAAAACTTATAATCCCATACATACCTGTAAGGAGTGGCATCATGAAAATAGAACGATCACGTCATCTTTTATTGCATGAAGATACCTCAAAGAAATTGGATCAAATCGGGATTTGAAAGTGGCTGATTTAGGGATAGAGTAAGCATTGAACTTAGAGTCAAGAATCTTTATTGCTGTTAATGCTGGAATTGTACTGCTGTTTTTGAAGTTGGTGCTGGAATCTGACTGTTATTTTTGCTGGAAAATGACTATTATTTTTGCTAATTTTTTAGGCTGGTGATGAAACTTGCAAATTAGTTGCTGTTTTTATTAGTTTTTGGAGCTGCTAAATGCTAAAAGTTGCTGCTGAAATTTTTTCTTATTATAATTAGTGCAATGCACCCA
Organism: Nicotiana tabacum; assembly: GCF_000715075.1. Classification (NCBI taxonomy): domain Eukaryota; kingdom Viridiplantae; phylum Streptophyta; class Magnoliopsida; order Solanales; family Solanaceae; genus Nicotiana; species Nicotiana tabacum. The sequence continues at coordinate 20,484,909 of NC_134083.1, read as the reverse complement.
CATTTTTTATGTCACAATAACATTCATCTTTCATTCAATATATAATCAGGAAATACTTCACAAGCTTTTCATAAAGTATAAGTTGATACTTAAAATTGAGTAAGAAAAATCTAATATTTAACAATCCAATATCAGAACGGATATGGTAGACCAAACCTGTTGTCTAAGCCAAGCTAATCATTTTGTCAAAGTATTAGTTTTTGTTGTCGATGCTTAACGAAGTATGACCAATTGCAATGAAATAGAATTTTTATGCCCTTTAGAGCAACTACAACCTTGTCCCCAAAATGGGAATTTTCTCATTTTTGGGGACAAAAATAGGGAAATTTCACTCCAATCCTCCCCCATTTTTGTCCCAAAAATGGGGAGTGAATAGTGTCTCCCCAAATTTTGGGACATACTATTCATCTCCCCATTTACTATTTCTCATTAAAATATTATTATTTTTATTATTTAATCTTTTAATTTATCTTTTTATATATACTTAATTATGTTTATATAATATATTTACCTAATTAATTTTTCATCTTAACTTTGACGTATAATTTTGAAAAATTAATTATCGTGCATCTATTTTTTTTATGTAAAATTGGTAGTTAATTTTATTATGAGTTATAATTATATGAAAAAGATATAACCATCACAAAAAATGAAAGGTGCAAATATAAAATATTTGATGTTGTTACATGATATAATGATTACATGTATTATACTGCACAACATGATAATCGAGAATGAGCGTGATCTTAATGCACCAATTCAAGATGATTTGGAAGGTCCACCTCCAATAGTAGAAACGGCATTAGATGAAAATCAACGATTTCAAGAATTTTTAGCTCGGCATAGAAGAATTAAAGACAACGATACTCATTTTGCACTTCGTAATGCATTAATAGATCATTTATGGGAGAATACTAGAGGTTGAAGTTGAATATTTATGTAGTATTTCGAATGAATTTTGTCGTTATGTAATATGTATTTAATTAATTTTGTATCGCAATGATTTCACTTTTATTTGAATTATTAGTTAATCTATAATAATTGCTTACAAGTTATATTATTTAAAATTTTATGGAATTGTTTTAATGGAAATTACAAATTAATAAAAATAAAAGATGGAATTTGTTTAATGAAAATTAAAAAATAAAATTGAAATGAAAGACAATAATATAATATAGAAGACAGAGAAGAATATAAAAAAGAATATTCTTTTTTGGGAAAAAAAAATGGAGGAATTGTTGGAGTAAGTTGTCCCAAAATGGGAATGAGAAAATCCTCATTTTAGGGACAGGGACCAAAATGGAGGTAAAGTTTGGAGATGCAATAACATTGATACTCATTCATCGAAATCATTCATTACATAGAAAAGTAGCGTGATCTTGATTTCAACAAGAAGTAAAACACACACTAAGTACCAAGCATACCTTTTGAACAAGTAAAGAACTAGATGTATTTATGCACTTCATATTCCTACAAAAACTCAAATTCATAAATCCTTTTTTTATAAGATCTCAAATTCATAAAACTTCTACCACATTGCAGAAACATATCCAAGAGAGTAGTATAATCTGGATGAATTATTATTTACCTTAGTTTATTTCATAGTCAATCAATGAGTGTCTTTAGCCAATATTGTATAATCCTTCAGCTAGTAGCAAATTAGCTGCTACCAAACGAATAATAATATACTGAAATTTCAAAATCTAAAAGGAGATCAAACTAGTAATAGGAAATAGAATCAGAACAAAGTTAAAAATTCGACAAACTATAGGAGAAAAAATAGTTAATAATGTGCCTTTCAAGAGGATGTGGAAGTGGCAAGCAAAGTTTCTAACTGAAAAGTTTCATTCTTGTGACAGTGATAGTTAAATTTATCGATATTGAACCTACAGAAAATAGAAATGTGTACACTCTTGCATCTTCATTGCGTTTTCTTCTCTTTCTCCAACAAAACCAATCTGACTCACATGATTACCCACTTGGTCTCATGAATTTATAAACTAGGGTTATGAAAATTGGGGGAAGAAATGGGAAAGAGAAGGAAGAGAACGTCGATCTTTTGCAGAGAAATCTGTTTTTTTAAAATAGAAATCATGTGACATGCACGTGAAGAGAGTTCTGTTAAAAAGCAAACGCTATTTTAAGGTTGTGATTAAAAGTACATTGTTATAAGAAAAATCAAATTATGGTAGATGTATACTCTTCCTCCATTATCTCCTTTCATGATCTTCATCTCAAATGCTTAATGACATATTCAATGACATATATTTTTTTCACTTTTCATGCTTATACAAAGGTCTTGTAATAAATAGAAAAATACACACAATTGAAGAATAAAATCTTTTCCTTCTCTCTATCTCTATTTCTTATTCATGTTTTACTAAATTGCTTTTATTTTATAACACGTTATCAGCACGAATTAGCTTCTACTCAAATCCGATCCGGCACACACTAGCTACCACCACTCTGCTTTCTGGTATGTTTCTTTTAAAGTTGTCGTAGCATTGTTATTACGTCTGGAGAATTTTTTTTTTTTTCCAAGGTTGATTGCTAATCTGCACATATACTAGTTAATTTAGATGTTACCATTCTTTAAATATTTTTAACCAATCAATTCTATGCTTATGTAAGCTCCATTACATGGACTTAGTTATTCTGCTAACCACATAAAAGTGATGTATCCATATAATTTGTGGTTTAAGACACTATGCAGTTAGTTTTCTGAGTATATTGCCAACAAGTTTTAAAATAATAATAATAGATTGGCATTTTATTCAAAATTTAAAAATATATACAGATGTCAAATTTAGATTGTAAAATCATTATAAAATTGTTATTAAGATATTATAAGAAAATATAGAATACGTATATTAAATCATTCCGTAACAAGACTTTGCCATTACAGTTGAGCTTTACTTCTCTTTTTATTTATTTTTCTCTAAATTCAATTAAGAATTTGCCACAAAAATTTTCGGTCAGTTTTATTGATTCAAAAATTTTTTTGTTGAATTCTGTTTATATAAATATGAATACCATATTACATGACTTATTATTTTGTTGTTGTTTCATAATTATCCAAATTGCTTTCAATTTATCTAATTTTTTTAATGATAGTTTTCATTATGTCGAATTTATCAAAACTTGAATTTGTGGCACTTGACATCTCCGGAAAGAATTATTTATCATGGGTCCTTGTCACGACCCAAAAATTAACCTGTCGTGATGGCGTCTATCGTGATACTAGGCAAGCCGATATTTCCAAAACACTTTCAACATTTAACAAAAATGAATTACGACATTTAAAATAACCGGAGTTTTTCATAAAAAATAAAGTAAAACCCAAAATATAAGTACGAAAAAATAGCCCGACATTAGGGTGTCACTGAGTTATGAGCATCTAGATATCCAGTCTAATACAAACAGTGTCTAAGTATCAATACATAAAAGAGAGAAAACATTAAAGGAGAGACAAGGTCTGCGGACGCCGGCAGCTACCTCGTAGTCTTCGATACTCGATCGCGCACGAACTCAACGATCTCCGTGATCAAACACACCTGGATCTGCACATGAAGTGCAGGGTGTAGTATTAGTACAACCAACTCAGCAAATAATAAAAATAAATAAGGAACTGAGAATGTAGTGACGAGCTATACAATACGGTTCATTTTTAATAATTCCAGCAAAGAGTAGACATGCTTTCAAATCCGGCAGTTCAAGTCAAATCAGTTTATACAGTTACAGTGCAGGTAATCCGAATATAGAATCTTTCAGAAATTTTACAAGAATGACAGATAACAACTAAGTGCATCAACAAATGAAAAACAAGTACAACCTCTCAGGGCAATAGACACTCAACTCGTTACAACAGCTCAATCACTCGGCTCTCAGCCCTCAGTACTCACACTCAATAGGTACATGCACTCACTGGGGGTGTGCATACTTCGGAGGGGCTCCTTTTAGCCCAAGCACTATAACGATGTGGCGTGCAGTCCGACCCAATCATATAAGTAGCCATAAGGCCCGTTGCGGCGCGCAACCCGATCCATAATCCATAAATAGCCATAAGCCTCGTTGCGGCTTGCAACTCGATCCATATACCCTCACATAGATCACAACTCGGCACTTAGGCCCTACCTCAGTCACTGACCTCTCCAGCCCCTCGGGCTCACAGAATATCACAATAATTAGCCTAAACAGAGAATACAACAAGTATCAACAAGAAATGAGAGGGAACAGAGATATAACACACAAGTAAGACTGTGACTGAGTACAAGACAGAAATTAGCAGTCAATCCAATAAGTACTCGATCGCTACGGGTCCCAACAGTGATAATATATGGCATAAGCATGGTTTTTAACATGAATGGCAGTCAAATTTCTAGAAGACAGAGGGAACATGAATTAACAATGAGCTATTCGACTTTACAGTCTCGCGGGATGGACCAAGTCACAATTCCTCACGGTGTACGCCAACACGCCCATCACCTAGCATATGTGTCAGCTCCAAAACAATCACATCATACCAAAATTCGGGGGTTTCATACCCTCAGGACCAGATTTAAAACTGTTACTTACCTCAAACCGAGCAAATCTCTACTCCAAAATGCCTTTTGCCTCTCAAATCGGTCTCCAAACGTCCCGAATCTAGCCACAAGTAGAACAATACAATCAATATAGTCTAAAGGGATCAATTCTACAAGAAAAGTACTAAATTATAGCCAAAAACCGAAATTGGCCCGAATCCGATCCCGGGCCCACATCTCGAAATCCGACAAAAGTCACAAGATCCGAAAGTCCATTCACTCACGAGTCTAACCATACCAAATTTACTCAAATCCGATAACAAAATCCCATTCAAAACCTCAAAATCCCAACTCAAGAGTTCTTCCTCTTTTGCCCCAATTTCTCACCCCAAATCACAAATTAAATGATACAATTAAAGATGAAATCATGGGATTTAACCAAAACCAAGTAAGAATCACTTACCCCAATCAACTCCACGAAAATCCCTTCAACAATCGCCCAATTCTGTGTTCTCTAGCTCAAAATGTGAAAAAGAAATGGGTTCAAACCTTCGTTTTGAAATTAATACTGCCTCCCCAGATATCCTTCATCGCGATCGCGGAACATTCCTCGCGATAGCGAAGCACAACTATGCTGCTCCATATTTTTACCCTACGCGAATGCGGCAGATCACTACCTCTCATACCTACACAATCGCGGATCACTGCCTCTCATACCTACACGATCGCATCCTTCCTCACGCGATCGCATAGAGCATTGGCCCCACCTCCCCTCATGCTCAAATCCTTCTACGCGGACGCGATCTTAGCCCCGCGTTCGCGAAGCACATCTTCGCACACATACGCGATCGCCTTACTAACCTTGTGATCGCATAGAATAAGCTTACCTCTGCCCTAAATAAGCTTACACGATCGCAAATAAATCTCTGTGATCGCATACAAGGAAACCAGAACCTGCTCAAACCAGAACTTCAGCTGTCAAGCCAAGTCCAAAAATGATCCGTTAAGCATCCGAAACTTACCCGAAGTCCCTGAGATCTCAACCAAATATACCAACCAATCCTAAAATACCATACGAACTTAGTCGAGCCTTCGAATCACTCAAAACAACATCAAAACACCAATTACACCCGGATTCAAGCCTAAAGAACTTCTAAACTTTTAAATTCCACAAACAATGTTGAAATCTACGAAACCACGTCCTATTGACCTCAAAATTTGTGCACAAGCCTTATTCAACATTACGGACCTATTCCAACTTCCGGAATCGGAATCCGACCCCGATATCAAAAAGTCAGACCCCCGATCAAACTTCCCAAAATTTGACTTTTGCCATTTCAAGCCTAAATTAGCTATAGACCTCAAATTCATAGTCCGGACACGCTCCTAAGTCCAAAATCACCCAACGGAACTAACGGAACCGACGGAACTTCATTCTGGAGTCGTCTTCACACACTTCCGACTACGGTAAAACTCTTGAGACTTAAGCTTCCGTTTTAGGGACTAAGTGTCCCGAAACACTCTGAAACCAAAAACATGACCTCTCGGCAAGTCACTTAAGCAAAACCAGATACGGGAAAAACAGTAAATAGAGGATCGGGGATAATACACTCAAAACGACCGACCGGATTATTACATCCTCCCCCTCTTAAAATAATCGTTCATCCTCGAACGAGCATAAAGACATACTTGAAGTAGTGAAAAGATGAGGATAACAGCTGCGCATATTGTGCTCGATCTCTCAAGTCGCCTCCTCGACCGGCTGACCCCTCCACTGAACCTTCACAGAAGCAATACTCTTCAACCTCAGCTTTCGAACCTGCCTATCTAAGATCGCCACCGGCTCCTCAACACAAGATAAATCCTTGTCCAACTGGACTGAGCTGAAATCCAACACGTGAGATGGATTGCCGTGATACTTCGGAGCATAGAAACGTGGAATACTGGATGAACTCCTACTAGACTGGGAGGCAAGGCAAGCTCGTAAGCAGCCTCCCCAACACGTCACAATACCTCAAATGGACCAATAAACCTCGGGCTCAGCTTGCCCTTCTTTCCGAACCTCATAACACCCTTCATGGGTGACACCTGGAGCAAGACCTGCTCTCCAACCATGAATGCAACATTACGAACCTTCCGATTCGCATAACTCTTCTGTATGGACTGGGCTATGCGTAGTCGATCCTGAATTACCCTAACCTTCTCCAGAGCATCCTGAACCAAGTCTATACCCAATAATCTAGCGTCGCCCGGCTCGAACCAACCCACTGGAGACCTACACTGCCTACCATACAGAGCCGCATATGGTGTCATCTGGATGCTCGACTGGTAACTGTTGTTGTAAGCAAACTCTACTAGAGGCAAGAACTGATCCCACGAACCCCAAACTCCATCACATACGCACAGAGCATATCCTCTAGTATCTGAATAGTGCACTCGGATTGTCCGTCCATCTGAGGGTGAAATGTTATGCTCAACTCCACTCCAGTACCCAACTCATGCTGTACGAACCTCCAGCACTGTGATGTAAACTGCGTACCCCGGTCATAGATGATAGCTACCGGTACGCCATGAAGCCTGACGATCTCGCGGATATACACTCGAGCCAGCTGCTCGGAAGAATAAGTACCAAGTCGATCCACAATCACCCAAACTGCATCAAACTTCCGCTGAGTCCGTGGAAGCCCAACAACGAAATCCATAGTGACCCGCTCCCATTTCCACTCCGGAATCTCTAACTTCTGAAGCAACCCACCTAGTCGCTGATGCTCATACTTCACATGCTGGCAATTTAGGCACCGAGCTACATACTCCACTATGTCCTTCTCCATTCTTCTCTACTAGTAATACTGTCTCAAGTCCTGATACATCTTCGCGGCACCCAGATGAATAGAAAACCGTGAAATGTGAGCCTCATGAAGAATCAACTCACGCAAACCATCTACATTGGGCACACATAGCCTGCCATGCATCCTCAATGCTCTATCCTCCCCAGTAGTGACCTCCTTAGCATCACCGTGCTGGACCGTGTCCTTAAGGACAAGCAGATGGGGATCTTCATACTGACGCTCCCTAATACGATCATAAAGAGAAGACCGAGAGACAATACAAGCCAATACTCGACTTGGCTCAGAAACATCCAATCTAACAAACTGACTAGCTAAGGCCTGAACATCCAATGCCAATGGCCTCTCTGCTACTGGAAGATATGCTAAGCTCCCCAAACTCTCTACCCGATGACTCAAGGCATCGTCCACCATATTGGCCTTCCCGGGATGGTACAAATTGGTGATATCATATTCTTTAGGAAGCTCCAGCCACCTCCACTGACACAAGTTAAGATCATTCTGTTTGAACGGATGCTGCAAACTCCGATGATCAGTGTAAATCTCAGAATGGACACCGTACAAATAGTGTCGCCAAATCTTCAAGGCGTGAACAATAGCTGCTAACTCAAGGTCGTGGACAGGATAGTTCTTCTCATAGGGCTTCAACTAGCGTGAGGCATAAGCAATCACTCTACCCTCCTGCATCAGAACACACCCAATGTCGATCCGAGAGGCATCACAATACACTGTGTATGACCAGAAGCTGATGGCAGAACTAGAACTGGAGCCGTGGTTAAAGCAGTCTTGAGCTTCTGAAAGCTCTCCTCACACTCATCTGAACACCTAAATGGGGCACCCTTTTGGGTTAATTTGGTCAAGGGCGATGCAATAGATGATAAACCCTCCACAAAACGACGGTAATAGCCTGCCAAACCAAGAAAGCTCCTAATCTCCGTGGCTGGGGATGGTCTGGGCCAACTCTGCACCGCCTCTATCTTCTTCGGATCCACCTGAATAACCTCACCGGACACCACGTGCCCCAAGAATGCCACTGAACTGAGCTAAAACTCATACTTGGAGAACTTTGCATAAAGCTTCTCTTCCCTCAATCGCTGTAACACAATCCTCAGATGATGGGCACGCTCTTCCTGGCTACGAGAGTACACCAGGATATCATCAATGAATACAATGACGAACGAGTCCAAATATGGCTGAAACACACTGTTCATCAGATGGATGAACGTTGCTGGGGTGTTGGTCAGCCCAAAAGACATCACAAGGAACTCATAATGGCCATATCGGGTCCTGAAAGTTGTCTTAAGAATATTTGAGTCTCGAATCTTCAGCTGGTGATACCCTGACCTCAAATAAATCTTGGAGAATACCATCGCTCCCTGAAGCTGGTCAAATAAATCATCAATATGCGGTAAAGGATACTTGTTCTTGATTGTGACCTTGTTCAACTGTCTGTAATCAATGCACATTCTCATAGTATCATCCTTCTTCTTCACAAATAGAACTGGTCCCATGGTGACACGCTAAGCCGAATAAACCCATTATCAAGGAGTTACTAAAGTTGCTCATTCAACTCCTTCAACTCAGCCGGTGCCATACGTTACGGTAGAATAGAAATGGGCTGAGTACCCGGCATCAAATCAATACCGAAATCAATATCCCTGTCGGGCGGCATTCCCGACAGGTCTGCAGGAAACACATCCAGGAAATCTTGCACCACCAGAATAGAATTAATGGCAGGAGTCTTTGCACTAACATCCCTCACAAAAGCCAAATAGGATAGACAACCCTTCTCAACCATCCGCTGAGCCTTCAAGTATGAAATTACTCTACTGGGAACATAATCTATAGAACCGCTCCACTCAACCCTCGGCAACCTCAGCATCTCCAATGTCACAGTCTTAGCGTGGCAATCTAGAACAGTATGACATGGAGACAACCAATCCATACCCAATATCACATCAAAATCGACCATACTGAGCATCAAAAGATCCACTCTGGTCTCCAGACCCCCAATGGTCACCACACATGACCGATATACGTGGTCCACAATAATAGTATCACCCACAGGTTTAGACATATGAACAGATGAAACTAGAGACTAACGAGGCATATCCAGAAAATGAGCAAAATATGAGGAAACATATGAATAAGTGGAACCAAGGTCAAATAATACAGAGGCATCTCTGTGGAAAACTAAGACAATACATGTAATCACAACATCTGAAGCAATGGCATCTGGTCTAGAAGGAAGAGCATAGAAATTGGCTTGGCCACCCCTTGATCGGCCTCCCCCTGACTGACTGGGCTCTACCCCGAGCTGGCTGAGTGGGTGGTGAAAAAACTGGTACTGATGTCAGAGACTGGCTCCTTTGCTAAGCCGGACCTCCCGTAAGGCGGGGACAATGCCTCCTGATGTGGCCAAACTATCCACACTCATAACAACTCCCCGGTGCTGGTGTTGGGGGCTGAAGAGAGCCCCGAGCACCGGGATAACTGGTAGAAGGACCTGGCATAGACGAACCCTAACCCGATGGAGCACGGGACGAACTCTGAGCTAGGAGGGCACTAAGAGATGAATGACCCTGCTGATAACCGTGTGAACCATGGCCAGCTGATGCACCACAGTGAACTGGGCGAGCCGTCTGAGCATGTCTAAAAGGACGACCCCTACCATGGTGGAACTGCCCCCAGAAGGAACACCACTAAATCCACCCTATCCATGAGGCCTCTTGGCCTCTCTCTCAACCCGCTCCTAGCTGCGAACTATCTCAATCTGACGAGCAATGTCAACAACCTCATCAAAAGTAGCACCAGACACGCTCTCTAGTCATAAGCAATCGCAGCTGAAAAGTGAGGCCATCTATAAACCTCTTGATCCTCTTCCTGTCTATGGGAACCAACCAGATAGCATGACCGGCCAACTCTGAAAATCTCATATCATACTGCATCACGGATATATCACCCTAATGAAGCTGCTCGAACTGCATGCACAGCTCCTCTTTACGGGACTGTAGCACGAACTTTTCCAGGAATAGACCGGAGAACTGCTGCCATGTAAGGGGTGCTGCGCCGACCAGCCTATGCCTCTCGTAAGCCTCCCACCAACTAAAGGCAGCCCCAGAGAACTAAAAAGTAGTGAACGGGACCCCACTGGCCTCTAGAATACCTGATGTACGGAGTATCCTCTGATACCTGTTCAAGAAGCCCTGTGCATCCTCTCCCTCGGTACCACTGAAAGATGGAGGCTGGAGTCTCCTAAACCTCTCCAATCGACGTTGCTCATCATGAGGCAAGGCAAGAACCATATAGTCCTGAGCAGTTATAACCAGCTGGGCTGGTGGTGCCCCCGATGTCTGGAATCCCTGTACCACCTGCTCTAGTGTACGAGCGGCGGGAGTCTGAGCACCTCCCCCGGCCTGAGAAGTGGTTGTTGCGGCCGGAATAGAGACCGCTTGAGCAGGACTGGTACACGCAGTCAGAATCTAAGCTAAGGCCTCCTGAAGGCCTGGAATCACAATAGGCACAGGTGGTGCCTGAGCTGGTCCCACCGGCTCATCCACAACTGGAGTATGCTCCTGAACTGGGGCAACTGGTGGATTTGCAGGTGCTGCCCTAGCTGCAGTGCGAGCTGCAACTCTGCCCCTCCACGACCTCCATCGCGACCTCGGCCTCTTGCGGCCCTGACTGGTGGTACTAGTGGCTGTCCCTCCTGCCCCGTACCATGCGTCCTCACCATCTGTGAGAGAATTAGAACAACAGAAATTTAGTTACTAGAATTAAAAGATTCGCACGACAAGAATTCAAGAATGTGAAAGTTTCCTAAGGGTTTGGCAGCCTCTCGAAGATAAGTACAGACGTCTCCGTACCGATCCGCAAGACTACTAAACCTGCTCATGACTCGTGAGACATAGGTAACCTAGGCTTTGATACCAACTTGTCACGACCCAAAACCTAACCCGTCATGATGGCACCTATCGTGATACTAGACAAGCCGACATTTCCAAAACACTTTCAACATTTAACAGAAATAAATTAAGACATTTAAAATAACCGGAGTTTTTCATAAAAATGGAGTAATACCCAAAACATAAGTGTGGAAAAATAGCCCGACATCGGGGTGTCACTGAGTCATGTGCATCTAGATATCCAGTCTAATACAAACAATGTCTAAGTATCAATACAAAAAAGAGAGAAAACATAGAAGGAGAGACAAGGTCTGAGGACGCCGGCAACTACCTCGTAGTCTCCGATACTCGATCGTGCACGAACTCAACGACCTCCATGATCAAACACATCTGGATCTGCACATGAAGTGCAAGGTGTAGCATAAGTACAAACCAACTCAGCAAGTAATAAAAATAAATAAGGAACTGATAAGGTAGTGACGAGCTATACAATACAGTTCATTTTCAATAATTCCAGCAAAGAGTAGACATGCTTTCAAATCCAATAGTTCAAGTCAAATCAGTTTATACAGTTACAGTGAAGGTAATCCGGATATAGAATCTTTCAGAAATTTCACAACAATGACAGATAGCAACTAAGTGCATCAACAAATGAAAAACAAGTACATCCTCTCAGGGCAACAGACACTCAACTCGTCACAACAACTCAATCACTCGGCTCTCAGCCCTCAGTATTTGCACTCAATAGGTACCTACGCTCACTGGGGGTGTGTAGACTCCAGAGGGGCTCCTTTCAGCCCAAGCACTATAACGTTGTGGCGTGCAGCCCTACCCAATCATATAAGTAGCCATAAGGCTCGTTGCGGCGTGTAACTCGATCCACAATCCATAAATAGCCATAAGACTCGTTGCGGCTTGCAACCCGATCCATATACTCTCACATAGCTCACAACTCGGCACTCAGGCCCTACCTCATTCACTGACCTCTCCAGCCCCTTGGGCTCACAGAATATCACAATAATTAGCCTAAACAGAGAATACAACAAGTATCAACAAGAAATGAGAGGGAACAGAGATATAACATACAAGTAAGACTATAAATGAGTAGAAGACAGAAATTAGCAGTCAATCCAATAAGTACTCGATCGCTACGGGTCCCAACAGTGATAATATATGGCCTAAGCATGGTTTTTAACATGAATGGCAGTCAAAATTTCTAGAAGACAGAGGGAACATGAAATTAACAATGAGCTATTCAACTTTACAGTCTTGCGGGATGGACCAAGTCACAATCCCCCACGATGCAAGCCAACACGCCCGTCACCTAGCATGTGCGTCACCTCCAAAACAATAATATCATTCCGAAATTCGGGGTTTCATACCCTCAGGACCAGATTTAAAACTGTTACTTACCTCAAACCGAGCAAATCTCTACTTCGAAATGCCTTTTGCCTCTCAAATCGGTCTCCAAACGTCCCGAATCTAGCCACAAGTAGAACAATACAATCAATATAGGCTAAAGGGATCAATTCCACAAGAAAGGTACTAAATTATAGCCAAAAATCTGAAATTGGCCCGAACCCGGCCCTAGGCCCACGTCTCGAAATCCGATAAAAGTCACAAAACTCAAAAGTCCATTCACTCACGATTCTAACCATACCAAATTTACTCAAATTCGATAAAAAAAAATCTCATTCAAAACCTCAAAATCCCAACTCAAGAGTTCTTCCTCTTTTTCCCCAACTTCTCACCCCAAATCATAAATTAGATGATAAAATTAAAGATGAAATCATGGGATTTAACCAAAATCAAGTAAGAATCGTTTACCCCAATCAACTCCACGAAAATCCCTTCAAGAATCGCCCAATTCACTGTTCTCTATTTCAAAATGTGAAAAAATGGGTTCAAACCCTCGTTTTGAAATTAATATTGTGTGCCCAGATATCCTTCATCGCGATCGCGGAACATTCCTCACGATCGCGAAGCACAATTATGCTGCCCCACATTTTTACCCTACGTGAATGCGGAATCACCCACGCGATTGCGCATCACTGCCTCTCATACCTACACGATCGCATCCTTCCTCACGCGATCGCATAGAGCATTGGCCACACCTCCCCTCATGCTCAAATCCTTCTACGCGACCTTAGCCCCGCCTTCGTGAAGCACATCTTCGCACACATACGCGATCATGTTCCTAACCCTGCGATCGCATAGAACAAACTCACCTCTGCCCCAAATAAGCTTACGCGATCGCAAATGAATCCCTGCGATCGCGTACAAGGAAACTAGAACCTGCTGAAACCAGAACTTCAGCTGTCAAGCCAAGTCCAAAAATGATCCATTAAGCATCCAAAACTCACCTGAGGTCCCCGGGACCTCAACCAAACATACCAACCAATCCTAAAACACCATACGGACTTAGTGGAGCCTTTGAATCACTCAAACAACATCAAAACACCAATTACACCCGGATTCAAGCCTAAAGAACTTCTAAACTTTCTAATTCCACAAACGACGGCGAAACCTACAACCACGTCCGATTGACCTCAAATTTTACACACAAGTCTTATTCAATATTACAGACCTATTCCAACTTCCGGAATTGCAATCCGACCTCGATATCAAAAAGTCACCCCCGGTCAAACTTTCCAAAATTTGACTTTCGCCATTTCAAGCCTAAATTAGCTACAAACCTCAAATTCATAGTCCGGACACGCTCCTAAGTCCAAAATCACCCAACGGAGCTAACAGAACTCCATTCCGGAGTCGTCTTCATACACTTCCGACTACGGTCAAAGTCCTGAGACTTAAGCTTCCGTTTTAGGGACTAAGTGTCCCGAAATACTCTGAAACCAAAAACAAGACCTCTCGGCAAATCACTTAATCAAAAACAGATACGGGGAAAACAATAAATAGGGGATCGGGGCTAATACACTCAAAACGACCGGTCGGATCATTACAGTCCTTGATGCTGAAATTCACCTTACTGCAAAAGCTCTTGAAAATACTATTATACAAGGAAATGAAATATCATGTCAAGATAAAGCAAAGGCTATAATTTTCCTTCGTCATCATCTCGATGAAGGGTTAAAGACTGAATACTTAACCCTAAAAGATCCATTTGAATTATGGAGCAGTTTGAAGGAACGATATGACTATCTTAAGGTAACGATATTGCCAAGAGCTCTATATGAATAGATTAACTTACGGTTACAAAATTTTAAAACTGTAAGTGAATATAATTCTGTTGTATTCAGGATAACTTCCCAACTTAAATTATGTGGGAAAATTATGAATGATGGGGATTTACTGAAAAAAAACTCTTTCTACTTTTCATTCCTCAAATATGGTATTGTAGCACAATACCGTGAAAAGGGTTTAAAGAAATATTCTGAATTAATATCATGCCTCCTGGTGGCTGAGCAACATAATACCCTTTTAATGAAAAATCATGAAGCACGTCCCACTGGATCTGCACTATTTTCCGAAGTGAATGTGGTAGCAGCTACTCAAAAGTCTGAAAGAATACAAAATCATTATCATGGCCGAGGCCGTGGCCATAGTCGTGGACGTGGACATGGACATGGACATGGACATGGAAGGGGACGAAATAATCATCGTCATCATGGTGAAAATAAATAAGAGAACAATTATGATCCTCAAAATAATCCTTTAAAAGGCAGAGTTAATATTTGCCACAGGCGTGGTATGAAAGGTCATTGGACACGTGTTTGTCGAACACCTGACCATTTTGTCAAACTTTATCAAGCATCCAATAAAAGAAAAGATAACAATGTGGTGGCACACTTGATTTTTCAAAATAATGATGATAAAGCAGGTCCTTCAAACAAATATGATGAAGTTGAGGCAAATCTTGCATATAAAGATGATGATTTTGGAGGCCTTGCAAATATCACTCATTTAGAAGCTGGAGACTTCTTTGAGGATATTGACTAAAGAAGTGATTATCTTACTAGGGAATAAAGCTTTAAGAAAAGTTGTTATTTTCTTATTATATCTTTTTTCTTCTTAGTGTACTTTCCTAAAGCATCATATATGCTAGTTTCTACATTCCTCGTGCAATTTTTAATATTTTTATTTATTTATAGTCTTTCGTATTTCTTATGATGTACTTTTTATTTATTTATGAAGAATATGGAAATTCTCCAGTCTTTAGTTATATCTAAGATCAATAAAGATGATATATGTTTTTTGGATAGTGCTACAACACATACTATTTTAAGAGATACAGGATATTTCTCTTATTTGGTGATGAAAGAAGCCAATATTAATATAATATCTGACAGTACAAAATTAATTGAAGGCTTAGGAAGAGCAAATTTATTACTACCCGAAGAAATAAATTTGGCTATTAATGAAGCATTATATTGTAGTAAGTTTCAAAGATATTCGCCAAAATGGATATCACATTGAGACTACAAATAATGAAAATATTAAATATCTTTATATTACTACAATAAAGTTGGGTAAGAAATATTTGCTTGAAATGTTACCCGCTCTTTCCTCCGGCTTATATTACACAAGTATTACTAGGATTGAAACACATGCCCTAGTAAATGAGAAGTTTACTAATCAATATAATTTTATTATTTGGCATGACCGATTGGGTCATCCTAATTCTACTATGATGCGTAAAATAATTGAGAATTCACATGGACATTCAATGAAGAACCAAAAGATTCTTCAATTTAAGTAATTCTCTTATGCTACATGTTCTCAAGGCAAATTAATTATTAGACCATCAACTATCAAAGTTAGGATTGAATCCCCTACATTTCTGGAACATATACAGGGTAATATATGTGGGCCCATTCACCCTCCATGTGGACCATTCAGATATTATATGATTTTGGTAGATGCATCTACAAGATGGTCACATGTGTGCTTGTTATCAACTCGCAATATGGCATTTGCGAGATTATTGGCTCAAATAATAAAACTAAGAGCATAATTTCCAGATTATACAATTAAGACAATTCACCTTGATAATGTTGGTGAGTTTACATCTCATGCCTTTACTGATTATTGTATATCAACTGGATAACAATTGAGCATCCAATTGCTCATGTTCATACAGAAAATGGTCTAGCGGAATCATTGATCAAACACCTCCAATTAATTGCTAGACCAATGCTTATGAGAACAAAACTTCACATTTCAGTATGGGGGCATGCTATTTTGCATGCAACAGTACTTGTGCGGATAAGGCCCACAAGTTATCATAAAATCTCCCCATTGCAATTGGCTTTTGGTCAGGAGCCAAATATTTCCAATCTTAGAGTCTTTGGTTGTGCGGTATATGTTCCAATTGCTCCACCACAACGCACAAAGATGAGTCCCCAAAGAAGGTTGGGGATATATGTTGGTTATGAATCTCCTTCTATTATAAAATATCTGGAGCCTATGACTGAAGATTTATTTACGACAAGATTTTCTGATTGTCATTTTGATGAATCAGTATACCCTACATTAGGGGGATAAAATAAGCAGCTGAGAAAGGAGATATATTGGAATGTATTATCACTATCTCATTTAGATCCTCGAACAAATCAATGTGAACAAGAGGTTCAAAAGATAATTCATTTGCAAAATATTGCAAATCAATTGCCAGATGCATTCACTGACTTACCAAGGGTGACTAAGTCACATATTCCAGCTGTTAATGATCCAATTCGAGTTGATATCCCAATAGGACAATCAATTAAAGCAAATGAATTTAAACCATGCTTGAAACGTGGTAGACCAATCGGTTCTAAGGATAAAAATCCTCAAAAAAGAAAAGGAGCAAATGATCAAAGTGATCATAATACGGAGGTAGTGGCTCAAGAAGAGCACAAAGACATAAAAAATGATAAGACCTCAAGAGAGGTTTAGGTACCTGAAAATGACGAGAATGGATAGATCTCAATAAGTTATGTCTCAACGGGAAAAGGATAGAACCGAAATAATATTGTTATTAATAAGGCTTTTTGCTTATAATGTTGCTGTTGAAATAATACAACAAGATGAGGATCTTGAACCAAAATCTGTCGATGAATGTAGACAGAGAAATGATTGGCCAAAATGAAAAGACGCTATCTAGGCAGAATTAACTTCAATTGCGAAACGTGAAGTTTTTGGGTCCATAGTCCAAGGTGTTAAGCCTGTTGGCTATAAATGGATCTTTGTACGTAAAAGGAATGAGAAAAATAAGGTGCAAAGATATAAGGCACGCCTTGTTGCACAAGGATTTTCACGAAGGGCTGGTATCGATTATGAAGAGACGTATTCTCCTGTTATGGATGCTATAACGTTCCGTTATCTCATTAGTTTTGCTGTCCATGAAAAGATTGACATACATTTAATGGATGTGGTTACAGCCTACCTTTACGGCTCACTTGATAATGAGATATACATGAAAATTCCCGAGGGATTTAAAATACCTAACGCACATAATTCAAAGTCCCGAGAAATATTTTCAATCAAATTGCAAAGATTTTTGTATGGTCTAAAGCAATCGGGAAGAATGTGGTATAACCGCCTTAATGAGTATTTATTAAAAGAATGTTATATAAATGATGCCATTTGTCCATGTGTTTTTATTAAAAAAAAACATTAAAGTTTGTTGTACTTGCTGCATATATTGATGACATAAACCTTATTGGAACTCCTACAGAATTCCAAAAGGCAATTAATTATTTAAAAAAGGAATTCGAGATGAAAGATCTCGGAAAGACAAAATTATGTCTTGGTTTGCAATTTGAACATTTGGCAAACAGGACTTTTGTTCATCAATCTACCTACATAAAAAAGGTATTGAAACGGTTTTACATGGATAGAGCACATCCATCAAGTACTCCGATGATTGTTCGATCACTTGATGTGAAGAAGGACCCGTTCCGACCTCAAGAAAAGAATGAAGAGATCTTGGTCCTGAAGTATCATGTCTTAGTGCAATTGGTGCACTAATGTATCTTGCAAATACTACAAGGCCTGACATAACTTTTTCAGTTAATGTCTTAGTAAGATATAGCTCTGCTCCTACAAGGAGACATTGGAATGGAATCAAACACATATTGCGTTATCTAAAAGGAACTACCGATATGAGATTATTTTACGGCAATGATTGCAGTCCCGATCTTGTTGGTTATGCCGATACTGAGTATTTATCTGACCCACACAAGGCTCGATCTCAAACAGGGTATGTGTTTACAAGTGGAGGCACTGTAATATCTTGGCGATCGACTAAGCAATCAATCGTGGCTAGTTTATCTAATCACGCTAAGATAATTGCTATTCATGAAGCAAGTCGAGAATATGTATGGTTGAGGTCTATAATACATCTTATTAGAGACAAATATGGTTTGAAGTGTGACAAATTACCCACAATTTTGTATGAAGATAATGCAGCATGCATAGCCCAATTGAAGGGAGGATTCATAAAAGGAAATATGACAAAACACATTTCACCAAAGTTATTTTTCACACACGATCTTCAAAAGAATGGTGATATCAATGTGCAACAGATTCGTTCAAGTGATAATATGGCTGATTTGTTCACCAAATCTCTACCGACGTCAACCTTCAAGAAACTAGTGTACAAGATTGGGATGCGAACGCTCAAGGATGTGAATTGATGCTCTCATCAGGAAGAGTTAATACGCGTTGTACTCTTTTTCCCTTACAGGGTTTTGTCCCACTGGATTTTTCTTGAAGGTTTTTAATGAGGCAACCAAAAGGCGTATTTATAAACACGTGTACTCTTTTTTCTTCATTAGGATTTTTAGAGGGTTTTTCCTAATAAGGTTTTAACGAGGCACATTATTTATGGATATCAAAGGGGGAATGTTATAAGAAAAATCAAATTATGGTGGATGTCTACTCTTCCTCCATTATCTCCCTCCATGATCTTCATCGCAAATGCTTAATGACATTTTCAATGACATATTTTTCTTTACTTTTCATGCATATATGAAGGCCTCGTAATAGATAGAAAAATAGACACAATTGAAGAAGAAAATCTCTTCCTTCTCTCTATCTCTATTTCTTGTTCATGTTTTACTAAATTGCTTTTGTTTTATAACATGCACCACTTTGTTAAAGAAAAATGACTATTAGTACTCCATGTTAAAGAATATGTATTATTTTAAGTCTAAAGCTAAATATAGTGTATGATTTTGGGCATTTTCTCTAAATATTACACAGAGAAATTCAAAAATAATCAGATTTACAAGTGATAATTGAAAAATAGCTACAGTTTCAAAAGTAATCGAAATTTAGCCACTTTTCATTTAAAGATAAATCTGAACGAAAACACTGTTCAAAATCCGAAAAATATTCCAGCATAATATACTGAAATTCCAGTATAATATACTGAAATTCCAATATAATATACCGGTCCAACATAATATGCTGGAAGTTAATACACAAGTGCTCCAATCTCTAGTATATTGTATTGGAACTTTTCGCGTGCTGGAGTTATAGTATAATATGCTGGAAGTTCATACACACGTGCACCAATCTCTAGTATATTATGCTGGACTGGTCCATATTGCAGCAAAATAATGGCTATTTTTCAATTATTTTGTAAACACTGACTATTTTTCAATTACTAGTCCGAAAACTTTGTAAGTCCAAACTCTTTTTACAATATTACAACGTGGCAAGTAAAGAGTAACTGAAATTGTTGGGTCGCCTCCATATTTTGATACTTTCTCCAGCTCTACTCTTGTCTCTCGCTGCTGAGTTTACGTGCGTTGCCTCTACAGTTATTAGGTGAGTTTTTCCTTCTTTTTTCCATCTGTTTATCCAACATTTTCTGGTTATAAGTGTTATTTAGATTTAAGATGGTCTTCTTATGATGTTTTGAATCTTCTATGGAAGATTTAGCTTGTTTTCGCCTAAAATCTAACCTAGTTGATGATATGTTGTTGCGCTTCTGTTTTCTGTGCTTCGTTTCGCGCTTTTCACGATTTAATCCTAATTTTCATCTCTTTCAACTCTTTTAAAGTGCAGTAAGATTCGGTTTGAGTCTATTATTTAGATATCACATCCGGACATGCATTAGAGGTATTTGACAAATTGCCCGAAAGAAACTACGGATGTTTGTGGACTGTGTTAATTTTGATTTTGACTGAGCAAAATAAGCTTCAAATATGATGTTTCAAAATTTGGAATAGTTGTGTAATCCAACAGATGCACCGTTTAATTTCACTGACCTTTTTTTTTTCTTTTCCCTCATGGGTTACAAAAAGCATGAATTTGTTTCATGTCTAATTTCATATTTTCATGCCTTAATTTATCGAGTATTTGTTCCATTTTGTTAAAGAGTTTGGCTCTGCCAAGTTTGCAAATGATGAGATCATAACTGAGGGGAGAATAGTGAATGGGTTTAGTAGGATGGTTTGTTCCATGGCTGGGATTAGAATTGGCGGAGAGCTGAAGGGCGATTTTTGGATCTTTTTGCTGGCAAAGTAGAGAGGAGAGTCTGATGGAGATCGTGTTTTCACTTTCTCCATTTCGTATTGTCAGTGAATTCTAAGTCCTACTTAATTGTTTGCGTTAATTTGAACTTGGAAACTGTATGGAGTTCTAAGTCCCCACAGTTTTCCTACCAAAGGTGTTTCGAAAATCTCTAATTAAGGATAGAAATGTACTATCACACTCAAATATTTTTGTTATTAATCTTCTTTTTTCATGCTCGAAAAATTCGGTTATCCAGGGAACCACTGGCATAACATAAGCAACGTATACAGTGGGCGAAAATTCAATGTACATATCAGTTCTGAAGCAGAGGAAGATGTGAATTAATATTAACTTCACAAGTACATATATGTTTACAGATTATTGAAAAGAAACAACTGCAACTTGAAGCAGATTCATTCATAACTCTGCTCAATGAGTGATGAAATTGATTAAAAGGGGAGGGGACAAAAAGAAATATAAATAGTGTCTAACAGTTACTGAAATTTGGATATAGAATAATAATTTAGGAAATTTTGTACAATTTATTACATCTGTGAACTGACTGTATAATTTGAACCTCATTGGCCTCACTACATCTTCCCTTTGAATTTGTTATTTACCTTTGTGTCTATAAGTTTTATTCTTAAAGTATGCAGATGCTCCATATTTTATAAATGATGGTAGAGTAGTATTATATTTGAGTAGCATATCATTGTACTTTGTTACTTTTTAATTGTACAGTGTGTCCTTACCTATGTCATTAATTAATTTAATGATATGATTATAAAGTAAGCAACAAGAAGAAGTATGAAAACTGTACATAGTCGTTTATATATTCATGCCACTAACTTTTATTCTTCGTAACTATTTACCTTGATGTAGTCTTTGCCTTTTATGACGTTGGTGAATTCTCAGATAAATGTGACTGCTTCAGCACTCTTGTTTCAATCATCACTAAACCTCCTGCTATTTGCAAGGTATAATCCATGATTCAGATGTTTCACATACCTAATCTATCTTCTTGACAGAGTGGAAAACAACTGCACCTGATTGACAACCTGCCAGAACCCACCTTATTGCAAAAGAATTTACAGCATTATAATCTGTTAGTTTACAGCATGTATATAGTGTAGTATTGTCCCACATTGGTAGAAGAGTAGTATGTCCTTGTATAGTATAGCTATAAATAAGGACCTCTTGTATTGTATTGTTCATCTAATATCAATAACATATTTTCTCCCGTGCCTTCTCACATGGTATCAGAGCAATTGTGAGAGACTTATCACTGTGCATAAATTCCAGCGATTCCGGGAAAGAGAAATCGCTGTGCATAAATTCCAGCGATTCCGGGAAAGAGAAATCAGTACTTTTTTAAGGTTGTTTTCTATCTGCTTCATTTCTGTCAGTGTTGTGCAAAATCCAACACTACCACAAGAGTCGTCACTGTCCGGCGACCAAACCCCAGTGAAAAACTCCGGCAGCAGCCTCCTCACGTGCCTCCTCGCGCCACCAGAAGCTCACGCGCCGGCGCGTACGACCACTTCCGGCCATTTTTTGAAAATCTTCCTTCAGAACAGTTGGGTCGCCTGGTAATTCCGATCCTACCCCTACTGTTTTCATTTCATTTCGAAAACTTTGAGTTTTTTCCGGCAGCTACAATACTATTCCGACAGCTACAGTAGATTCCGGCAGCTACAGTATTTCGGTATTCTGTTTCTGTGTTTCCGTACACTGTTTCAGTGGATTACAGTTGATTCTTTCTCCTATTTGGTAATAATTTGCAACAATGTCTTTGGGATTTGATGCTTTTGGGTCTAGAAACATGAGTTCTGGAAGCTCTAGTGCTATTATTACCTCGGAACCTTTAACGGGAGGTTCAAACTACTTAGCTTGGGCTTCATCTGTCGAGTTATGGTGTAGAGGTCAAGGTGTTCAAGATCATCTAATCAAACAGTCTAGCGATGGAGATGAAAAGGCAATATCACTTTGGGCAAAAATTGATGCTCAGTTATGTAGCATCTTGTGGCGATCTATTGATTCCAAGTTGATGCCCTTGTTTCGTCCATTCCAAACATGTTATTTGGTTTGGGCAAAGGCACGCACCTTATACACTAATGACATATCTCGCTTCTATGATGTGATATCACGGATGACAAACTTAAAGAAGCAGGAATTGGATATGTCTACTTACTTGGGTCAAGTACATGCAGTCATGGAGGAATTTGAGAAGTTGATGCCAGTTTCTGCTAGTGTGGAAAAACAACAAGAGCAGCGACAGAAGATGTTTCTCGTTCTTACCCTCGCTGGACTTTCTAATGATCTTTGATTCAGTACGCTACCAGATTTTGGCTAGTCCGTCTGTCCCGACAGTTGATGAATTATTCTCTCGATTACTCCGCCTTGCTGCAGCACCAAGTCCACCAGCGATCTCATCACAGATACTTGATTCCTCTGTTCTTGCATCCCAGACAATGGATGTTCGGGCATCTCAAACTATGGAGCATTGACGAGGAGGAGGTCGTTTTGGAAGATCTAGACCCAAGTGTTCTTATTGTCACAAACTTGGACACACTCGTGAAATGTGCTATTTCTTACATGGTCGTCCACCCAAAAATGCTTACATTGCTCAGACCGAGACTCCAGGTAACCAAGGTTTTTCTTTATCTAAAGAAGAATATAATGAGCTCCTTCAGTATCGAGCAAGTAAGCAGACATCTCCACAAGTAGCCTCAGTTGCTCAGACTGATACTTCTGTTACTGGTAATTCTTTTGCTTGTGTTTCCCAGTCTAGCACTCTTGGCCCATGGGTCATGGACTCCGGCGCTTCTGATCACATCTCTGGTAATATATCACTTTTGTCAAATATTGTATATTCACAGTCTCTTCCCACTGTTACTTTAGCCAATGGATGTCAAACTAAGGCAAAAGGAGTTGGACAAGCTAACCCCTTGTCTTCTATCACCCTAGATTCCGTTTTTTATGTCCCTGGCTGTCCTTTTAGTCTTGCATCTGTTAGTCGTTTGACTTGTGCCCTCCATTGTGGTATATATTTTATTACTGATTCTTTTATTATGCAGGACCGCAGTACGGGACAGACAATTGGTAGAGGTTGTGAATCAGAAGGCCTTTACTACCTTAACTCACTCAGTCCTTCCACAACATGTCTAGTTACAGATCCTCCAGATCTAATCCACAGACGTTTAGGACATCCGAGTTTATCCAAACTTCAGAAGATGGTGCCTAGTTTATCTAGTTTGTCTACATTAGATTGTGAGTCGTGTCAACTTGGGAAACATACCCGAGCCTCCTTTTCGCGTAGTGTTGAGAGTCATGCAGAGTCTGTCTTTTCCTTAGTTCATTCTGATATATGGGGCCCTAGTAGAGTCAGTTCATCCTTGGGATTTCGTTATTTTGTCAGTTTCATTGATGATTATTCAAGATGTACTTGGCTTTTCTTAATGAAAGATCGTTCTGAGTTATTTTCTATATTCCAGAGTTTCTGTGCTGAAATCAAAAACCAATTTGGTGTTTCTATTCGCATTTTTCGCAGTGATAATGCCTTAGAATATTTATCTTCTCAATTTCAGCAGTTTATGACTTCTCAGGGAATTATTCATCAGACATCTTGTCCTTATACCCCTCAGCAAAATGGGGTTGCTGAGAGAAAGAATAGGCACCTTATTGAGACTGCTCGCACACTTCTAATTGAATCTCGTGTTCCGTTGTGTTTTTGGGGCGATGCAGTTCTCACAGCTTGTTATTTGATTAATCGGATGCCTTCATCTCCCATCAAAAATCAGATTCCGCATTCAGTATTGTTTCCCCAGTCACCCTTATACTCTCTTCCACCTCGTGTTTTTGGGAACACGTGTTTTGTTCATAACTTAGCCCCTGGGAAAGATAAGTTAGCTCCTCGTGCTCTTAAGTGTGTCTTCCTTGGTTATTCTCGTGCTCAGAAGGGATATCGTTGTTATTCTCTAGATCTTCGTAGGTACCTTATGTCAGCTGACGTCACATTTTTTGAGTCTAAACCTTTCTTTACCTCTGCTGACCACCATGATATATCTGAGGTCTTACCTATACCGACCTTTGAGGAGTTTACTATAGCTCCTCCTCTACCTTCGACCATAGAGGTTTCATCCATACCAACCGTTGAGGAATCTAGTGTTGTTCCCCCTAGTTCCCCAGCCACAGGAACACCACTCTTGACTTATCATCGTCGTTTGCGTCTTCCATCAGGCCCAACTGGTTCTCGTCCTGCACCTGACCCTGCTCCTGCTGCGGACCCTGCTCCTAGTACACCGATTGCACTTCAGAAAGGTATACGGACCACACTTAACCCTAATCCTCATTATGTCGGTTTGAGCTATCATTGTCTGTCATCTCCCCATTATGCTTTTATATCTTCTTTGTCCTCGGCTTCCATCCCTAAGTCTACAGGTGAAGCGTTGTCTCATACAGGATGGCGACATGCTATGAGTGACGAGATGTCTGCTTTACATACAAGTGGTACTTGGGAGCTTGTTCCTCTTCCCTCAGGTAAATCTACTGTTGGTTGTCGTGGGTTTATGCAGTCAAAGTTGGTCCCGATGGACAGATTGATCGACTTAAGGCCCGTCTTGTTGCCAAAGGATATACTCAGATATTTGGGCTCGATTACAGTGATACCTTCTCTCCCGTGGCTAAAGTGGCTTCAGTCCGCCTTTTTCTATCCATGGCTGCGGTTCGTCATTGGCCCCTCTATCAGCTGGACATTAAAAATGCCTTTCTTCACGGTGATCTTGAGGATGAGGTTTATATGGAGCAACCACCTGGTTTTGTTGCTCAGGGGGAGTCTCGTGGCCTTGTATGTCGCTTGCGTCGGTCACTTTATGGTCTAAAGCAGTCTCCTCGAGCCTGGTTTGGTAAGTTCAGCACGGTTATCCAGGAGTTTGGCATGATTCATAGTGAAGCTGATCACTCTGTGTTTTATCGGCACTCTGCTTCAAGTCTCTGTATTTATCTGGTAGTCTATGTTGATGATATTGTTATTACTGGCAATGATCAGGATGGTATTACCAATCTGAAGCAGCATCTCTTCCAGCACTTCCAAACTAAGGATCTAGGCAGATTGAAGTACTTTCTAGGTATTGAGGTTGCTCAGTCTAGCTCAGGTATTGTTATTTCTCAAAGAAAATATGCTTTAGACATTCTTGAGGAGACGGGGATGATAGGTTGCAGACCTGTTGACACTCCGATGGATCCGAATTCTAAACTTATGCCAGGACAGGGGGAGCCGCTTAGCGATCCTGCAAGCTATAGGCGGCTGGTTGGAAAATTAAATTATCTCACAGTGACTAGACCCGACATTTCTTATCCTGTGAGTGTTGTAAGTCAGTTTATGAATTCTCCCTGTGATAGTCATTGGGATGTAGTTGTCCGCATTATTCGATATATAAAATCGGCTCCAGGCAAAGGGTTACTCTTTGAGGATCGAGGTCATGAGCAGATCATTGGATACTCAGATGTTGATTGGGCAGGATCACCTTCTGATAGACGTTCTACGTCTGGATATTGTGTTTTAGTAGGAGGAAATTTGGTGTCCTGGAAGAGCAAGAAATAGAATGTAGTTGCTCGGTCTAGTGCAGAAGCAGAATATCGAGCAATGGCTATGGCAACATGTGAGCTAGTCTGGACCAAACAATTGCTCAAGGAGTTGAAATTTGGTGAAATCAGTCGGATGAAACTTGTGTGCGATAATCAAGCTGCCCTTCATATTGCATCAAATCCGGTGTTCCATGAGAGAACTAAACACATTGAGATTGATTGTCATTTCGTCAGAGAAAAGATACTTTCAGGAGAGATTGCTACAAAGTTTGTGAGGTCGAATGATCAACTTGCAGATATTTTCACCAAGTGTCTCACTGGTCCTCGTATTGGTTATATATGTAACAAGCTCGGTACATATGATTTGTATGCACCTGCTTGAGGGGGAGTGTTAGTTTACAGCATGTATATAGTGTAGTATTATCCCACATTGGTAGAAGAGTAGTATGTCCTTGTATAGTATAGCTATAAATAAGGACCTCTTGTATTGTATTGTTCTTCTAATATCAATAACATATTTTCTCCCGTGCCTTCTCACATAATCGAGAAAGGAATGTCAAGGTATGCACCATTTCCTGGTATAACTTATATGATCAACTGAGAACATTTGCATCTTAAGTTAAACCCACTCTTCCCTGTTTATTTAAGCTAATGGAATATGCAAAGTGTAATCAATTGTCAGAATCGTACAAGCTTACTAAAAGTAACTCTTCGCTCCAAAATAGACTGTGCAGATGCAAATTTTATCTATCACTATTATCTTTAATCTTGTGTGTTTCTTCTTTTTTGCTTTACTACCACCAATATTTGCAGTGGTACTTTGATGCAAGTAGGCTTAGCTTACTTTGATGCAACTGGGTTCTCCATCTCAAATTACTGAATTTACAATTCTCTGGGGTGACTCTTTGACATGCCTAAATCATCTATATAACAGAGTAGAACTGACTGTTTCTCTTTTTTGGCAAAAGAGTTCCGGATATAATCTGATTATAACTAATGGTGGGGTATCTATAGCTTATTTGGAGAAGTGCAAGAAAATAGTGTGCACTTTACTGACTTGTAAAAAAGGAGTACGCTTTCACGTTTGTTATGGCAGTGAATCTTGTTGTTAAATACTCTTAAAATCACATGCAATCTAGACCAAAATTCTAAGGTAATGAACCTTTGTTTCTGAAGAGGCGCATGAACCTTCGTTAACCCTCCAAGTCATCATTATACAGATCTTGTTAATTTGTTGCAGTTGGGACTTACATCAGTTATGCTATTCATCTACTAATATTAAAAAGTTTAACTTGAATCTGCTTTAGTGGTACTGTTATCAACTCAGTTTGAAATAAAAATGGTGAATATTTCCATGGATTCTTCTTATAACTCTGTCTTCTATCTTGTGCAGATCAATCATGCTGTCTCACAGAATATGCGCCCTCTTGCTTCTACAGAGATTCTGGTCTTTATGATGCTTTATTATTCCTATGGTATCTGTTGATGGTACTAATATATTGTCTCTTTTCCTCTTCTTGAGCCGAGGGTCTTTCGGAAACAGTCTCTCTACTCCCTCGGGGTAGGGGTAAGGTGTGCGTACACACTACCCTCCCCAGACCCCACTAGTGGGATTTTACTGGGTCGCTGTTGTTGCTTCTACAGAGAAACTAGTGTCATCTAACCACCTCTAGGTTTTCAAAAATTTTGAACCGGGGACTTTTTGGACATAGAGTCTTTTCTTTCGGATGATTTACTTTCATGTATAATGAAATGATATAGCTTCGTTTTGTTGGGCCCGGGCGAACCACAGGCTACTCCTACTAGTGTCCATATAAGTCATTAAGCTGTCCGGTTTAGTTTCCGGTTCAAGTTTCAAAAGAACATCACTCCGTTCCTCCGTAACGCCGCCTGCTTCTGGCTTCTCTTTGGACAGTGAAATGTTGGGGGAAAGATGAGTGTAATGTTTAGAGGTAGAAGCATTTTGGTTCGTCTTTCACGGCGATCTACGCTCCTCCAGAGAAGAAAATTTTGCGGCAACAACAAGCCAATCACCCTCGGCAACAATAACAACGGTGGTAAGGTTAGTAGTAATAGTGCTGAGGAAGTTAACAACTCTGTTTCTTTAAGTCGTCGCGATGCCTATAAACAGTTGGAGAACCTTGACTTTATGACTGCTGCCAAGATGCTTTTTACGGACCCGCCCAAGAAGAAGAAATTCGGGTACTTTGCTTTTTGCTGTTGCATTTCTCATTGGCATTTTATCTAACAGTTTGCTTCAGTTCTCTTCATTCCACTCGAATGCGTTTTAACCAAACTTATGCTTTCATTTATGCTGTGGCTTAATTCATCAGGGCAAACTGAAAGTTGTTAAGATTTCAAAGTGAACTGTGTGTTGGAAAATTAATTAAAACAGTATGATCAGGAAGCATGCTACAAGTGGTATGTAAATGCTCATTAGAAACTAGCTTGGAGATTCTGAATGCTGAATTTAACATGCCTTATAGGATGTAATAATGTTTCCTCAGTTGCCTAGATATGAGGTATGTTGTAAAGTAAGATAGCATGGTTAGAGGGTTGTGGTATGCTGCCATTGGTCTTCACTAGTGTGTGACTCGTTTTAACTCTAACTAATTTCCGCACATTTCTGCTTTCCATTAGCTAAAATGTGTGAAGTAACATGGCCAATGAGGATTCATAGAGCCGACCCCAACTTGTTCGGGACTGAGGCGCAATTGTTGTTGTATAAGCATTAATATATAATGTGGTAGGTTTTGAAGTTGTTTATAAATGTGATCCTGGATACTTATATAATACTTTTGTTCAGTCCAAACCTGCTTATCTACTGAAGATTTTCTACCAAAACCAGACATGCATTTGCCATAGAGAAATTAGTATGCTGCGGTTTTATTCTGCGTGACATCCAGTAGCCTGTCTCCCGTTTCACCAGTTATATCTTAAAAATAGCTTTTTGTTATCGCAGTTTATAGTTTGTAGCCAATGACATATTCTGTCAGGTATTATCACTTGGGATACAAAAACTTTTGAATATCAAATTCCTGTTCTTTTGTGTTAAGCTTACACAAACTTGTCACATGCATAACTCATTTCACTTATTTTCGATGCCCTTGAAATTAGGACTTGCCTCTTACCCTAAAACCTTTAGGTTGCATCAGCATGAATATTGTCTGTGTTTCATGGAATCTGTTGAACTCAGTGTTGTGAAGAGCGTGAAGCGAAGCTCTCGCTTTTTTGAAGTGAAGCGGAATTTTAAAAAAAAAATTAAAATAAATAATGCACAGACAACACATGTAATTGTAAGCAAATGTTCAATACTTCAATGTAAAAACTAAAGAGTAGCATCAATTAAAGCACAAAATGAGCATCATATTCTTCTACAAGATTGTCAAATTCTTGTATTCCACTATCATTATTATATTGCTCGTCATCTTCTTCAACTTCTTCTTCTTCATCAACTAGGGACAAAGTAGCTACCTCTTTTTCAGGGGCGGCCCGTCCATAAAACAGGTAAAGCAACTGCTATAGGCCCCACATTTATGGAGTCTCCATTTTTTTTTACACCTAATAGGCTATATATAGATTTTAAAAAAAAAGTTATGTGAAGTGAAAAAGTTTGATTTCTTTATTTAACAAATAAAGAGATGAAGGATTTGCAACTGCTTTGATTTCTGCTAAGGAAATTGCATTTGAAATTAATATCGAACCCGAATTTCATAAGAAACGTGTAATATATAGGAAGAAACAATTTGAGCAGAATGTTAATAATGAAATCTCAAAATCACTCGAAGTGTCCTTTAGAGTTGATTACTTTTTATACATAGTCCCTCTAGTCCATAATAAATGACTTTTTAACCTTTGATGTGCCCCTTAAGAAAATACTGACTCCTAGAACAAAAATGTATTTTGACTGAATTATCCTTAATTAAAATTTATATGTTGTTAACTTGACACATTGAGATATGTAAATAAGGGCAAATTTTGAAAAAATAAAGTTAATTCCTTCTCGATTATATAAAAGGACACTTATTTTGGACCAAAATAAACGCAAAAAAAAATCACTTATTATGGACCGGAGAGAGTAGTAGACAAGGTTATTTTTTCACTTTAAAAGAGATTTGAACAATTAGAGGCATATGAAAATATTTTTGGTTTTCTATTTAGCAGTAAAAACTGAGATCACTAGTTGATGGAAATTTGAAAAAATATTGCCTTCATCTTGAATGCTCCTTAAATAATAATAATCAACCCATATTGATAGTTTAGATTTATTTTCTGAATCAAAAATATTAAGGAAAATAGTACAATTAGAAGATAACAATTTAATTGATTACTCAATCAAATAAAAAGGTTTGATTATTTTCCAAATGCCTATATTATTTATAGAATAATGTTAATAACTCCTATTACCGTTGCTTCAGCGGAAAAAAGTGTTTCAAAATTAAAATTGCTAAAACCTTACCTAAGATCAACAATGTCTCAAAGATATTAAATGAATTAGCTATATTGTCAATTGAGAAAGACTTATTACGAGAAGTTGATTATAAAAAATTAATAATAACTTTGCATCTAAAAAAAGTTAGAAAAATAGACTTCAAATAAAAATAAAATATTTTTTATTAATAAAAAAGTTAAGGTCCCTCATAAAGTTTGGCTTTAGGCCACGAAATTGGTCGGGCCGCCCCTGCTCTTTTCCCTTCCTCTGTGAACTTGAAGTTGAGGTACTCCCCCTCAAACCATAAATCCTCTCCCCAATTCCACACGCCTCTGCAACATCACCCCAAGTGAAATCAGAAGTTTCCTCAAATACTTCTTCATCTGCATGATCTTCCGGGACTCCAGTTAGCCATTCATTAGCATCATCGATGTTGTCCAAACTAATTGGATTAATTACATTGCGAGCGTTGTAACGACGCCTCAATGTTCTATTGTACTTAATGAAAACTAGATCATTGAGACGCTTCAAGGTTAGTTTGTTCCTTTTTTTGGTATGAATCTGCAAATAATAAGTAATTAGTAAGATTAGGACAATTGAGATATAATTTAATTATTTCAATATACTAAATCTTTCTTCTTAGTTCTTACATATTCAAACACGCTCCAATTCCTTTTACACCCGGATGAGCTACATCTTAGACTTAGAACCTTGATGGCAAACTTTTGTAAATCTGGAGTGGAATGGCCATATTGATTCCACCATTCAACCGTAGAGGTAGAACAAATATTCAAAACATAATATTGATAAAGAAATAACTTATTAACTATAAACTAAGTTGCTCGGACACGGGTGCAGATGTCGGACACGGGTGCGGATCTAGAGGTCGGATCTTTCGAGATATAAATTCTAAGATCCGGGGATACGGATCTTAGTAAGGATACGGGTGAGGGGATCCGACTAAAAATAATTCAAAAAAATAAAAATATAGAAAATATCTCTAATTTATGAGAAATTTTGTGGATACTTATGTATAGCTTGTAAAGTATAGATTTCTTTTTTATTCTCAAGTTGTAGATAAGTAAAGGATTGATATCCTAGATAAGCTATGCTATTTTCTTCAAATTTACCCTAGTTTTGGTTTTGATTTCGGAATTAAATTGTATATCGTCTCGAATTTTTTCGTCCGTCGTGGTCAAAGTACCCAAAATTGTTTGACCAGATCCGGTACGGATCCCATACCCACACCCATACTAGTGTTATGTCGACACGGGTGCGACACCTAAACTGCCATGTCGGAGCAACTTAGACTATAAAGCAACATATAAGCACTCGCTCACCTGGTGACTTCACTTTTCTTTGTCTAATCGCCATGTTTTTTTCAAAAAGTTGCTCAGCATTCCTATAAGTACTAAATTGCTCTGTTATTTTATCTTGTACGGATTCTTCAGGTATCAACTTCTCAATACATTCAATGTATCCCTTCCACAAATGTTCATCTCTTAGAATCCTCTCTTCATTGTCATAAAACAGTCCCGGGTTCAAAACAAATCCAGCTGCATGCAAAGGGCGATGATGCTGACCATCCCACCTTTTATCTATGATCTCAAAGACTCTTTTGTATTTTCTTTGATCACTAAAAGAGGCTTGAATAGCCTCCTTTGCCCTATCCATTGCTTCGTAAAGGTAGCCCATTGGTGGCCTTTTTTTCCCATCCACCAAAGGAAGCACTTTAACTAAAGGACCACCAATCTTCAATGCATGAACCACATTGTTCCAGAATGAAAGAAAAAGTATAATATCTGCAGATTCTCTCCCTCGAGCTTCCCTTCCATAGGCACTGTTAGTGTACTCATCTGAAACAAACAACTTCTTCAAATTGCTTTTTTGCTCATACATCCTATGCAAAGTGAAGAAAGCGGTAGCAAATCTTGTCTTTACAGGTTTCACCAAGCTTCTTTGTTTAGTGAATCTCTTCATCATATTCAATAACAAAGGCCTTTGAACAATTTAGGAATGCACTCTAATTGCCTGATTAAAGACTGAACTGAAGGGTCTTTCCTTGAAAATGTCACCAAAGATCAAATTAATGCAATGTGCTGCACACGGAGTCCAATAAATATGTGGGTACCCAACAAATATCAAATCACCAGCTTTAACATTTTCACTGGCGTTGTCCGTGACAATTTGAGTAACATTTTCTGCTCCAATAGAGTCTATTGTACTCTTGAACAAGGAGTACATTTTGGTTGAATCAGTCGAAGAGTCGTTTGCATCAACGGACTCAAGAAACAAGCTTCCCTTAGGAGAATTCACCAAGATATTGATGATCATTTTTCCATTTCTTGCCGTTTACCTATCCATCATAATGGAACAACCAAACTTGTTCCATTCTACTTTGTGCTCCTCCACGATTTTGTTTACCTCTTTTTTTAGATATGGACCTCTAACTTCATGATAAGTTGGAGGCTTCATTCCTTGACTATATTGGCCTACGGCCTTAATAAAAGCAGAAAAAGTGTCAGTATAATTAACACAATTAAAAGGAAGACCGACATCATACATCCACCGCGCAAACATTGTAACTGCACGATCCCTCAAAATCGCTTTGGCATCAATTTGAGGATTACCACTTTTTCCTCCCTTATCTCCAGATTTTTGCGGGAAGTAACAATCCATAGGACCTTTGGTCTTGCCAGTAGATCCACAACTAGAAGACATTGTTTGCATCCTTCCCCGCTTTTGTGATTTTGATGGAAGCGACGAAGCATCGTCACCTTCTTCTATTTCATCATCGTCATCATCAAGATCATACAGTTCTTGTTCATGAATCATTTGAGTCTAACTCTTTTTTTTTGAAGGAATGCTTTCAATTCTTTCTTCACATGCGACGGAACTTTAGGACAAGATGCCACATTTGGATCATCACCGATTGGATGCGCTTTTTGACGATAGATTCCCCCATTTGAAATCTTGTCACAAAAAAGACATCTAATTGCCATCTTGTTGGTCTCGCTAACTCTTGCAGAGTAAGCCCAAGCCGGGTCTTTCCTATTCTTTTGGTGCCATTAAAAGAACAACTACATAACACATAATAAAGGCAATAAGAACTGAGAATAAAGGATATAAAAATAAGAGGAAGGGCAGTATGGTTCTGTTAAAAATTGGGCAACATAAAAACAATGGAAAAAAAATTGGGCAGCATTTCAACGAAGAGGAGAAAACTGAGAAAGAAGAACCGAAGGTTAAAAAAAAAAATTCGCCAGCATTTCGCTGCTATTTGGACGTTGAAACAGTGAAAGAAAAAGAAAAAGAAGAAGAAGAAGGAAAATCATCACATACCTGTGAAGACTTGAAGTTGAATCTCTATTGAAGACTTGAAGTTGAAGTTGAAGAACCCTAGTCGCCCTTTTAGTTGAATCTCTGCTGGTCGTGTTTAATAAAAGAACACTGAAACCCTTCTTTTTTTAATTAAAAAGCCCGGCAGCTGTCGTGTTGAAGAAGAAGCGCTCGCTTGCATCGCGTCGCTTCGATTGGTCGCTTCTCGCTTTTTAGTGGGAAGCGGTCGCTTTTTCTACCTGAGTCGCTTCACATGGCAGAAGTGGGTAAAGGGCCGCTTCGCTTCGCTTCTCGCTTTAAGCGAGGAAGCGAGCGCTTTCTCTAACACTGGTTGAACTCCGGATGCATATATCTATACCTACTTTTCTTATATGTTCTCTACCTCCTGTTGGGTTGTTAATATTGAATCAGAAATGCACTTCTAACGAAATGCCGTCCATATTTTTGTTGTTTGACATTTTTTCTGATTTCTTTCATGATCAGGTTTGATTTTCATCTGGTACAATTCTTCTTTGCCTGCTTGCCTTCACTGGGTACCCCTTTTTTCATGTTTATCACATTTTAATTTCATGTTTAAAGTACCTTTCATTTGGTAATTCTCTCTGAAATGCCATTTCCTTACAGCTGTATATTTGGTGGCTCAGTATTCTCGCTATGAAATGAGAAGAATGGAGGCGGTAAACTTCTCCTCCTTTGATATTTTTTTTTTCCATCTTAGAATTATACTTGCTAGTGGTAGATCTCCATTTATTAAGGTCACTTCTTGTTTACTCAATGTGTTTGTGGAATAGTTTTTATAGAGTCTTTACGGGATATTTGTACTCGAGTATAAGAGTGCAGGCTTCCCGTAAATGGTTGATGAGGCATGTCTGGAAGATTGAGTTTGTATATGAAATGCATCGAGTTGCTTCTTAGCAAGTTACTGAATGAGAAGGCAAAGCAAATTTGTTCTCCCTTGAAATTTAACACTAAAACAGAGAACAATGCAAATGGTGCTTTCGGACCCAAAACAGTGAGCTCTGGCATGGCCCCAAGTGTAAAATGTGACCTTCACTCACTTTTATGCTACCCGAAATTATACTACACCCCATCTTTGTTTTACTCAATGGCACCAGATCGCTTTTCCATTTAGAATTTATTTTGATTTTAAAATACATTTAGTATGAAATAAAGAAGTTTAGTCGATTTAAATATATTTGTTACAATACTTTATTAACGTTTTGGAGTTTAGTGATATATTTCCCAAGAAAATGTAAAAGGCTCTGAACCCCATTTTTCTAAAGCAAACTAAAAACCAAATTCAAACACACAATTGTTTTACCGAAGAACAAAAGCAGAACTGATTCCCCCAATACTAAACCAAAAAGCAGTCTGTTTTCTTATGTTTTATGTTTAACTTAATTTTATAGAATCTTGGACTGAGATAGCTTAAATGGAGAAACATGGACAGTGAGGATTCATGTAGTTGAAACCGACTTACTTGGCATTGAGGCGTAGTAGTAGTCGTTGGTGTTGTTGTTGCTCCTTATATAGATACATATTTATCTGATGGTTGGTACTGAGGATGGCAGATGAGACAGGAGTTGGAAGATACAGATAGTCGGAAGGGAAAGGAATATAGTTTGGGAACGACACCATTGTTTCAGTTTTGGACATATGGAATTGGAGGAATAAAAGAACGTTCAGTAATATGGATTTTGTATTGATAGTTGGTGAAGAATGGTAGAAGAATGAGAATACTACATACAACCTTCTTGGTTTGTAAAACTAAGGAAGTCCTTTGATTAAAAAGAAAACGATGGAATACTTGTGCTTTTTAGTATGAATATAAGACTCTTTCTTGCAATGTTATGCTAGTGTTGGGACTGATGTCATCAATTCTACGTGTGAAAGCTAAAAGAGAGGGGTAGTGAACTTTTAAAAGGCGTGAAAAGAAAAGGCTGTAGAGTCTCATAAGCTAGTGAAGAGTATAAATTCTTCTTACTACCAAGAACTATATTATGCAAAAATGCAGAAGAAGGTTTGAATGGTGTTCCTTTATAAGCTAAATCAATTTAACTTTCCAGGAATGGGGGAAGTTGCATGCGCATCTCTGGAAACATACCCATTTCAGCATAATGTGTGCTGTGATTAGAAGTTATACTCTGTTGCTAGGTTTTCCGGAAGTTGAAGATTTAGTTTTGAGATGTGAAATTGCTAGGTTTTCCGGAAGTTGAAGATTTAGTTTTGAGATGTGAAATGAAATGTTTTAGGAGGAGTTTGTTTTCTGTATGAGATTACTACATCAACTATGGATCTAATTTTACCATTTGAATAAAGTAACTAATTTAAATGTCTGAAGAATAGATAACTAAACTGAAAGCCATAGTCCTTTCAAATTTGCTTGTCTTGTTGACTTGTTACAAAATATCAATATTTTATTAAGCTACTTTATATACTTGCTTTTGTCTTGTTAAATGCTGTCTATTATGCTATCTCTGAAACATGTTATAATGACTGTTGAATCATTGCTTAATGTTTTTTCTTTAGTTATACATTTTTTTTGGAAATTAACTTCTTTAAGTGCAAAATGGGAGCGCTCTTCAAATAACGTTACCAATGTTCCTTACTTGAAAGATCAAAGCTTCTTGCTTACTCATACTTCCGTTGCTTTTTGCTAGTATTAGTTCTATTGACTATCTTGTTAAAAAAATTCCAATCAGGAAGCTGAATTGAAAAAGAAAGCTGAAGAAGAAACAAAAGCAAAAGAGCTAGAATTAATGGCTGAGGAGGAAAAACAAGTGACTGATCCACAACTTTCCGAGGTGAAAGCAAGACTAGATAAGTTGGAGGAGACCTTGAAAGAAATTTTGGTCGAGTCCAAAAAACAATCAGGTGATGTTGCAGATAAACCAGCCAGCAATGCTGTCAAGAAAAAATCTGGAACAACCAAGACAGGGACTCCTACGGCTCAGGAAAAGACAATTCCCTCTAGTGATGGAAAAACTCAATCAGAAGCATCTTTGCCTGATCAAAAGCAAATTAAAAATGAAGGTCCCTCCCCTGACGTGAAGAAATGAAATCATTAGGCATATATTATTTGGCGTAGTCAAGCTTTTTGAAGAGCCCGGAGTGCATAGCTTTGCAGAACAGGGAAAAGCCACTGCTTTTAAAAGCTGTTAATTCGTTTTTTTTTCCAAATCAATATGAATTAGAAGAAATTTGGAAGATGTAACATTTGCTAAGGATCATTGCTGCCATGTTAGTAGAAAAGCTTAATTTTAGAGCATCAGACATTTGACAATAGCATTGTTTTGTTAAGAAACTGAGTAGATGGGAATTTATGGTTTCGATTATAGAAGGCATTTTTCTATTTTCTGGTTCTGGTGATGCTGTTATTTGTTTCATGGTTTCTTTCGATGGTACTGATATATTGTTTCTTTTCGTCTTCTTGAGCCGATGGTCTTTCGGAAACAGCCTCTCTACCCCCTTGGGGTAGGGGTAAGGTCTGCGTACACACTACCCTCCCTAGACTTAACTAGTGGGATTTAACTGGGTTGTTGTTGATTATAGAAGGCACTTCAGCCATTTTTCTGCTAATCCGTCCAAATTCGAGCACCATGCATTGTTTAAATATATTACAGAAGATAATTCCTGATAAAATGGGTATTTACTGCTATAATTCTTTCATGAATCCACCAGAGTCCTTTCTATACAGGACTACTCAAATATCTTTTTAAAAAATAAAAATAAAATAAGGACTATTGTGGACCCAAAAGTGTAAGATATGGGTCCACAAATTTAGGAAAATTTTTTTAGTTACTTAGGAATTTATAAAATATTCCATAATCTACAACTTGTATTAGAATTAAAAATTCTACAACAAAATATAAAAGATACCCTCTAAAAATATGATAGATTCCCTATTAATGAGGAATCCTATTTTGAAACGTATCCTTATTTGTCCGTAAAAATTCTCCAATTCATTAATATTGATTACCACTATAAGCACTCACTTGCCTTAATTATCCGTGTATTATGCATCAATCAAATCATATCCCCTTGTATTATGCATCAATCATATTATATCCTTACAAAAAAAAAACATGCCTTTGTTAGTTTTAAATAATCCAAAAATCTCAAAGGATTCCCCAAATTTGATTCTTCTTCACGTCTCCGTCAATGCAAAACCCTGTCCCCCCAAGTTCTTTTATAATATAATATTGTATATTTTTTAATATATACATGATATATATTATACTCTATGTAGTATATTTATTAATGATATTTTTTTTTCAGTTCAGTGTTTGTATATTGTATATTAATCATATAACATACATTTTGTACAAGAAATATACAATATACAATATATTAATGGAGAAATTAGAGAAAAATTAATATGATAGATACTTTTAGATGAAAGAGAATCTTAAGAGAGATATTAGGATACATTTTAGGTGAGATAATCTCAAGAGATATATATTAGGACTTTGCCATTAAATTTGTCAATCTTAACCTTCCCTTCTTTTTTTGGTAACAATGTGAATATTACCATTAACAAACCAAATTAATACACCTATAGAGCACTTATTTCCATAGCCACCTTCTAGGAAGGGTACTCTGAACAATAAGCCTCCGAGAGTAACTAATTTTCAATATGCAGAAGAACTTTTAATTCAACATGTATTCTAGGTACTAAGTATTCTATGTAAAAACTCTTTTTTTTTTTTTTGACGATCTAAGTACTTCTATTCTTTGTACAATTTCTCTCTTTATCTGTGTTGCTACTTCTGCTGGTTGTAGTATAGCACCCTTAAACACTTTGTAATTCCGAGCTCGCCAAGTCCGGTATGTCATGGCTCCCCAAACAGCTGCTATAACCTCCTTTTTGAATGTTTTCCAGTGCTTCCTCTTGATGCATTCCAACACCTGTTTCAGCTCTCCAACATGGAGTTGAGCATTAGTCCATTGAATAAGTTCAACTCTCAAAGCTGTGATCCAATTGCAGTCCACAAATAAATGTGTACTTGTCTCTATAACCCGATGGTCACATAAGCAGCAATTGGGATTCTCTTCTGGTATGTGCAATCTGAGCAATCTTTCTTTTATCAATAGTCTACCATAGACTACTAGCCACATATGAAATCTGTATCTAGGTAGAGCTACTGAGTTCCAAATAAGATCTGACACTTCCATTTTGTTGTGCTCTCCCTTCAGCTGCAAGTAGCTTTTAGTGATTGAATATCCTCCCCCAGCTGTGAGAATGTATCTTTCCTGGTCATACCAGCTTTGCATTTGGTTCTTGAGAGAGTTGATCTTTCTCCAGTACCAACTACTATCTTAAGGTGCATTGTGGCTCCATATATCTGAGTCTGTTTTTATATACACACCATGAACCCATCTCACCCATAATGAGTCCTTCCTTTCTATCAATTGCCACAATAGCTTACCCACTGAAGCAATGTTCCAAGTTCTGCAATCCTTGACATTTAGACCTCCTCTACTCTTAGGCAAGCAGACTTTATCCCAAGAGACTAAGGATGCTTTCTTTTGTTCCCTATTTTACCCCATAGGTACTCCCTACACTTCCTATCAACTTCTCTTAAGATGCTCTGTGGTAGGATAAAAACTGAGCCCCAAAAGTTATGTAGAGAAAATAGGACAACATTAAGTACCTGCAGCCTTTCAGCATATGATAATTTTCTTGCATAAGTAGTTATTATCCGGCTTGTAATCTTGTTGATCAGCTGTTGACATTCAAACTTACTCTATTTCTTAGATGACAAGGGTAATCCTAAGTATCTAATAGGAAAAGTCCCCTGGGAAAATCTAGTCTTATCCAACAGTTGAGCTTTAACTTGATCAGGCACACCAGCAACAAACATATGTGATTTATCCATGTTAGCAATAAGTCCTGTAGCAGCACTAAAATGGTTTAAAGCCTCTAGAACTCTGTTGATTAAGTCTTCATCCCCTTTACAAAATACCATCAGGTCATCCGCAAAGATCAGATGAGTAAGTTTTAGAGATTTACACATTGGATGATATTTGAAGTCTGGCAGCAAACTCATACAATTGAGGACTCTAGTTAAGTATTCCATTACCAACACAAATAATAGAGGAGATACAGGATCTCCTTGTCTGAGCCCTCTATGACCATCAAAATAACCCTGGCTTTCTCTATTAATTTTGATAGTGAACTTTGGGGTGGATACACATGTCATGACCAACCTGATGAATTTCTCAGGAAATCCATACCCCCTCAAAGCTTCCTCCAAAAATTCCCAACTTACCATGTCATATGCTTTCCTGAGATCTATTTTCATAAGACATCTCGGTGAGGTTTTTCGATTGTAGTGTCTGAGGAGATCATGGCATATTAGGATATTATGGATCATAGACCTTCCTTGAACAAATGCAGATTGATTATCTGCAACTATATGACTCACTGCTTCTTTGAGTCTCCTGCACAACATTTTTGAGATGCACTTGTATAACACATTACAGCAAGCTATTGGTCTATACTGACTTGCACTTTCCGGATGATCACTTTTTGGAATAAGGGCAATGTTTGTGGCATTGATCTGTCGAAGCATCTTCCCATTATGAAAAAATTCAAGAACAACTTCAGTGACATCTTTTCCCACAATACTCCAAGCTGCTTTATAGAATCCACTTCCATATCCATCTGGCCCAGGACTTTTGTTTTTGCCAATACTAAACATGACTGCTTTGACTTCTTCCTCTGTGAACTCCTTTATAAGCTGCATTTGTTGTATTGTAGACAAAGTGTTTCCCCTCTTGATGATTTCTGAATGAGCTGATACCCTAGTTATTGCCTTCTTTCCCAACAGGTCTTGATAGTAATTTAAAATACCTGAGCTATATTGTCTTAATTAGTTTTTAGCTCACCCTGGTCATTCTTGATCTGAGTTATTGCTTGCTTCAGTTTTCTGTGTTTTATAATAAAGTAAAAGTAGCTAGTATTATCATCTCCCAATTGTAGCCAAGTGGCTTTACTCCTTTGTTGTAAATACATTTCTGCTAGGTAAGAAGATCTTTTGAATTTCAGATACTTCTCCTTTTCAATTGCTTGAAGTTTAATATCTAAAGGTCTTGTATACATGAGCCTGGTGCAAAGCCTTTCTATCCTCTTCTGCCTCTGCTACTATATTACTGGAATGGTCCGTATTTAGCTTCTTTAACTTCTTCTTGAGCAATTTCAGTCTCTTAACTATCTGAAACATTTTGTACCCTTCAACTTGCACCAGCCATCCTTCTTCTACCAGCCTTGTAAAGTGGGGATGTTGACTCCAATTATTGCAATATATGAATGATTTCACATGATTGGCCATGTCTTCATCCATGATTACCTTAGTTGGACAGTGATCACTAATCCCTTCCGGTAAGAAAGTGGTCTTACTAGAGGGCAACACATCCACCCAAGATCCATTGATAAATGTCCAATCTATTTTAGATAGGATTTGATGCTCATGCTTATCACTCCAAGTATATCTGCTCCCTTGATAGGGTAATTCAATAACCTCACCTTCCTCAATACAATTAGCAAAATCCACCACCTCTGCCCATGATATTGGATTACCATTTACTCTATCTTCAGTTGTCAGTATTGAGTTGAAATCTCCAAGTATCAACCAAGGTTTTTGAATCTCTGCATTCAACCTAAGCAGGCTGTTCTATAATCCTCTTCTCTCTTCTCTCGTATTAAAGGCATACACAAAAGTCACTACAAATGAAACTTGTAGAGGAATATGCAATACCTCACATGTGATCATTTATGCACTCATAGTCATTGGCATCACCTAGAAATAATTTGGCCTCCAGGTAGCCAAAATTCTACCATTGTAATGGTATTCTAGATTTGTTAAGTACTGCCACCCTCCAAAGAGATTTTCTGTTACTTGACTGATTTTATTACTTTTTATTTTGTTTTCTAGTAGTCCAATCAGTCCTACTCTTTCCTTATTGCAAAGGAGTTTAACCTCCTTTTGCTTATTCGGGCCATTTAAGCTCCTAACATTCCAGCTGATGATGTTATCCATTCCCTGAGTGAGGCATATGTTGGCCTCCCTCTTTCTCCACTGTCACATTTGTTTGTCTACTAGTCTCAGGCCTGGCAAGTACCTGAAATGTATTTTGCTTTACCATTTGCTGATTTGGCTTCTGTTGGTATCTCCTTTGATTCCTTGGTGTGACCCACCCTGTAGATTGCATCATAGGCTCATCATCATGGATATCTTTTTGTATTGTTTGTGCTTCCTTCTCTTTTGGTTGCTAATCCAGAGCTTTTTTTGGGGTGTTACTTGTCTGCCCCTTCTCACTAATTGAGATAGTCCCTTTCTGCTGCCCCTGCTTGTTCTGTATTTGTTCCTCTAGAATCTGTGGATTCTTAAGAGGTATCTCCTGCATATTCTCTGCATTGATCACTTTGGTATTTTGTTCTCCTTGTTTAGTTGCCTTCTTCTTCCTGCACATTTCCTCGGAGTGGCCATATTTCTTGCAAAATTTACATAGTGTGGGCTTCCAATCATAACTAACCTTCTGCTCAACTATGTTTCCTTTTTCATTCCTGAAGTAAACTGTATCTGGTAGTTGTGCATCCAGTTCCACTTCAACTAATAGTCTTGCAAAGTTTAAACCAAGTTTTTTTTTTCTGTATTATGGTCAGCCATTAAAGGTTTCCCAACTAAGCTGCCTATTTTGCTTAAACCTTTCGCAATCCAGTATTTGAAATCCAAACCAGGAAATTGTATCCATATAGGGACAGTTCTCAACTCTTACATACTAAATTTCATGTATGGGCTCCAAGCCTTTACAATTAATGGTTTATTGTCAAAATGATAAATTTCTCCTTGAATCACTTCGTTCTTTCCTTCAGCTTCATCGAACCGTACCAGCACAACTCCATTCTTCATCATAACAATCTTATTTATGCCATTTTTTGTTACAACCCAAATTCGCATACCTTAGATCACGCCGTAATTTAGTCGATGTAAATTTAAGAAGTTAATCCTATTAGCCTTAAACGATATAAGGGAGTATAAGAGTGGTTAACAAGTATTAGAAATTAAACGAATCAAGGATGTTATAACCCGTATTTTCGGGTAAAACTAGAGGTGATTAATTATCCCAATAGGTCATGTTTTAATGTATTTTAATCATATAATATCCGTATCATAAGTCTTGAAGTCAAGCGAGTTATGAAACAAAAGTCGACAAAAGTTGTCGCAACTTACGTTTATAATTTTACTTAAACTTTAGGTCAAATGTTACTACATTTTTATCCCAATGTACATAGAATTACGGGGTTATCTACCCACTAAATTGAAGATCTATGAGTCTAGTTTCCAACGCATTAAACCGTTCGTCGATACGATCTCGGAATAGAGAGATATTCACGTTTTCGCGAGACTGTGCCAAACAGCTCTCTATGGGGCCCACATAGGCGGTTTAAGACATATGGATATATATAAGATGCCTCAACCCCGTTTTAAGTCATTATTTTTTAGTATATTCAGATCTTAAAACCCTAAAAACACTCTCTCAAGGTTCTCTCATGATCCAAGACCCAAACAAAGGGCAAACAACACAAATCAAGTGTCGGGAATCCCGTGGCGCTAGTATGTTTCTTGTTCTTCTTGTTGTTGCTGATTTTTGTGTTGTTCCAGATCGTGTGAGAGGTTGTTTTAAGTGTTTTATGTTCTGTAAATACTCCCTCAAGTTTTTAATATCAACCCTAGGTGATTTCAAGTCTTCTAAAGTAATTCTAGTGCCGAAAAA
The DNA here is from genome assembly GCF_000715075.1 of Nicotiana tabacum. Classification (NCBI taxonomy): domain Eukaryota; kingdom Viridiplantae; phylum Streptophyta; class Magnoliopsida; order Solanales; family Solanaceae; genus Nicotiana; species Nicotiana tabacum. The sequence continues at coordinate 20,441,030 of NC_134083.1, read as the reverse complement.
CCCGAATTGATTGCTAGTTTCGCTTCCTTGTTCTTGTGGCAGAATTGGAGGGATATTTCGTGGAAAATTAAGGTCAAATTGGAGTTGTTATTTCTATTTAAAGGTAAGGAACCTCTTACTCTACATGTATTTAATATTATCTAAGTTGCGGCTAAGTCGTTGAAGCTAGAACTTGTGAAATATATATCGAAAGGCTTGGTAGTAATGTTGTTGGTTGGTGGACTATTTTGGGAGGCTCAATATGATTATTGTTGATATTGTTTGGGCTGTTTGGTGATTGTCTTTACTTGTGGAAAGTCATATAAATAGGGGAGGTGTTGTCCGTTTCATCGTAAAATAGCTTGCGGTCGATACATAATAGTTACGACGCTTAAACGATAATGATAGTGTCATTTCTCTTATTCTTATGTTATCAATGTTGTTAGTACTTCCTGATTCTTATAAGATTCTTGATGAAGAGTTAACCCTAATAACGTGTACGGAGGATACCGACCTTACGTCTCTCCGAAAGGTTCAATATATGATTCCAATGAGTCCAGCACACATCATATATATGTATCTATTTTACTCTACCGAGTCGCGCTATAGTCGGTCGGGTACGACACCTATTGTGCAACCACTGATCAGTTGGGTTTTATCGAGCTCCACATGGCCGGGTACGATTCTACCGAGCCCTATGATGGACGGGTACGTTTTACCGAACCTATTACGGCCGGGTACGATATGATTACGATATGATGATGGTGATGCCCACAAAGGCGTATGTTTTAAAAGTTTATGTATATATATGTATGTATCATGTATTTCATGTCAGTAGCCCTCAGAGGTACCTAGATGTCACAGGTTGTATATTCTCTATCCCTGTTTACATTACTGTTCTTACTTATGCTTTCTTGTCTTACATACTTAGTACTTTATTCGTACTGATGTCCTTTTTATTTGTGGACACTGCATGTCGTGCTGCAGGTCCTGATAGATGGGTAGACGCAGCTCCCCCACCACAGTAGGCTGTCCAATTCAGCGGTTATTGGCGAGATTCCTTCTCCGGACTTGCCGTGTTCTTGGTATGCGTTTTTGTTATAGACATTATGGGTATGTCGGGGCCCTGTTCCGGCAATGTTGCAGCACTTATGTTCTATTAGAGGCTCATAGACAGGTGTCGACTCATGTGTTTTGGAATGCCTTGTCGGTTGATTTTTGTTGTATAGTCTTTCATGGCTGCATGGTAGCTCGTACCTTATATATAGTTTCTTGACAGTCTTGTCGTCCCATGTTATGTATGTTCATGCCATTATCTTTCATTGTTGGATGTTCATGATCCATGTCTACCATTTATATTGATCTTGTCGACCCTTAAAGATAATAATGAAGGTTTGATAAAATGTACGTTGGTGCTCGGCAAGTATGGCCCGGGTGCTAGTCATGGCCCTCCAGTTGGGTCGTGACAAACTTGGTATCAGAGCAAGTCTGTCCTAGGGGTTGTCTATGAGCCGTGTCTAGTAGAGTCTTGATTATGGATGTGTAGTGCGCCGCATTTATAATCAGGAGGCTACATGACATCTAGGGTTGTTACCTTCTTCCTGAATCTAGATCGTGCGTAGAGTTGAGTCGTAAGTGTTCATATCTAATATTCACCTTGTTTTCTTTCTGCGATGCCTTCGACTAGGAAGCAAGCGATTAGTAAACAGCTTGATACAACTGCGGGAGAGGGTACCAGTCAGGTGCCTCCAGCCAGAGCAGGCCAAAGTGAAGCTCAGAGTGAGATGCCATCTCATACCTCTCTGTCTCCTCCAAAGGATATTAGGAGGCACCCAGTACCTCCAGTTCCTCAGTCTAGCACTACAAACCACGATATGTGCAGTGCGGTGCAGTTGTTGACTAGCTTGGTAGCTACTCAGGCTCAGAGGTAGAATACCGGTGCTGCTGATAAACCGGTTAGTTCGAGAGTTCGTGATTTTATTAATCTAGACCCTCCAGTGTTTACCGGATCAGATCCAAAGGAGGACCCGCAAACTTTTATTGATCAGGTTCATCGTATATTGCGGGTTATGCATGCTAGTGATACAGAGGCAGTAGAGTTGGCTTCTTATCGATTACTGGATTTAGCGGTTTTCTGGTATGATAGTTGGGAGAGATCTAAGGGTCCAAATGCTCCTCCAGCCGTGTGGAAGGAATTTTTTGAGGCCTTTCTTTGTCACTACTTGCCAGTTGAGATACAACGAGCTAGAGCTGATAAGTTCTTTAACCTTCGATAGGGTAATATGAGTGTACGAGAGTATAGTATGCAATTTGATTCTTTAGCAAGGTATGCTCCCCATATGGTGGTCGAGATGAGTTATAGGGTGCCGCTGTTCGTGAACGGGTTGGGACCACATCTGATAAATGAGTGCACAACAACCTCCTTGGTAGAGGGCATGGATATTTCCCGTATTCAGGCTTATGCCAGACCCAAGAGGATCGTAAGTTCCAGTAAAGATCAGATAGGGAGCAGGATAGGGGCCAACATAAGAGGGCGAGATTTGTAGGGTATTCTGATGAGTTCAGAGGCAGTATCAGGCCCCAGTCTTCGAGGAGTTCGGCGCCACCTGTAGCTAGTGTTCCTCCACAGTTTCAGAGGCCTCGGTATGATCGATTTACCTATTTTGGTTCAGGTAAGAGTTCGAGGGCATCAGGTTCACAATATTATAGGGATACTAGTCATACGAGACCCCCAACACCTTGTTGTGATCAGTGCGACAAGGCCCACTTTAGACTGTGCCGTCGAGGTTCCGATGCATGCTATTCTTGCGGACAGCCTGGCTATATGATGCGAGATTGTCCTAACAGAGGAGGTGGTGGTATGGCTCAGCTGACTGGATCTGTGTCTGGTTCTTCCTCATCAGTTCGATCTCCAGCACAGGGTTTTCAACAGTCCACAGGTCGTGGTATAGGTAGAGATGCAGTGCCGAGTTCGAGTGGTGCTCATAATCGAACCTATGCTTTAGTAGGTCGACAAGATCTCGAGTCGTCTCCGGATATTGTTTCAGGTATATTGTCTGTGTTTTCTTATGATATATATGTTGATTGATCCGGGATCTACATTATCATATGTTACACCCTTTGTGGCTAATAAGTTTGGCGTCGAACCTGAATTAATAAGTAAACCACTTGCGGTGTCCACTCTGATAGGAGATTCTGTATTTGCTAGAAGGGTATATAGAGGTTGCACTGTGATGATTTGTAGTCGTCAAACCTCGGCAAATTTATTTGAGTTAGAAATGGTTGATTTTGATGTGATAATGGGAATAGACTGGTTGGCCTCATGCTATGCAAATGTTGACTGTCGTACAAAGATAGTTAGGTTTCAGTTTCCTGGTGAACCCGCCATTAAATGGAAGGGAAACATTGCTACGCCGAAAGATATGTTTATTTCCTATCTTAAGGCAAGGAAAATGATCTCAAAAGGTTACATTTATCATCTTGTTCGCGTTAGGGATGCGGAGGCAAAGCCGCCTACTCTACAATCAATCCCCGTGGTCAATGAATTTCCAGATGAACTCCCAGGCCTTCCTCCTGAAAGGCAGATTGAGTTTAGCATTGATGCGTTGCCTGACACTCAACCGATCTTTATCCCTCCATACAGGATGGCCCCGGCAGAGTTGCGAGAGTTGAAGGTGCAGTTGAAGGACTTGCTGGATAAGGGTTTCATTAGGCCTAACACTTCACCTTGGGGTGCGCCAGTCTTGTTATTGATGACCTGTTTGACCAACTCCAAGGTGCCAAGTATTTCTCCAAGATTGACTTGCGTTCAGGGTATCATCAGGTGAGGGTTAAGGAGAAGGATATTCCAAAGACGGCCTTCCGCACAAGATATGGGCACTTTGAGTTCTTGGTGATGTCGTTCGGGCTAACAAATGCCAGAGAAGCTTTTATGGATCTCATGAATAGTGTATTCAGGCCCTATCTTGATGTGTTCGTGATCTTATTCATTGTTGACATTCTGGTGTATTCTCGTTCGGAGGTGGAACATGCGGGCTACTCGCGGATAGTATTACAGACCCTTCAGGATCATAAGTTATATGCTAAGCTCTCTAAATGTGAATTCTGGATGAACTCAGTAGCATTCCTTGGCCATGTGATATCTGATGAGGGTATTAGTGTCGACACTCAGAAGATCGATGCAGTGAAGAATTGGCCGAGACCTACAACACCGTCAGAAGTCCGTAGCTTCCTGGGGCTAGCAGGATATTATAGGCGGTTTGTAGAAGGGTTTTCCTCTATATCAGCACCATTGACTAAGTTAACACAGAAAGCTACCAAGTTCCAGTGGTCTGATTCTTGTGAACATAGTTTTCAGGAGCTAAAGAATCGATTGACATCTGCGCCAGTGCTCACTCTCCCAGAAGGAACAGAAGGTTATGTGGTATATTGTGATGCCTCAGGTATAGGTTTGGGGTGCGTATTGATGCAACGTGGGAAGGTGATTGCTTATGCATCAAGACAATTGAAGAAGCATGAAAATAATTACGCGACTCATGATTTGGAATTGGCTGCAGTAATATATGTTTTGAAGATATGGCGACACTACTTATACGACGTCCATGTTGACATCTACACAGATCACAAGAGTTTACAATACATCTTCAAGCAGAAGGAGTTGAATTTGAGGCAGTGTAGGTGGCTTGAATTACTGAAAGACTACGACGTCGAGATATTGTACCATCCCGGTAAAGCCAATGTTGTGGCAAACACTCTCAGCCGTAAGTCAATGGGAAGCTTAATACATATTGAGGCAGGTAGACAATGGTTGACCAAAGAGCTTCACCAGCTGGCCAATATGAGAATAAGATTATTAGACACTGATGACGGAGGTGTTACTGTACAGAATACATCAGAATCATCTTTGGTACCCTAGGTAAAAGCACGGCAATATGAAGATCCTACCTTAGTAATATTGAGAGAGGGCCTTTAGCAGTGTAATATTACAGCTTTCGAGATCGGAGGAGACGGGACACTGAGATACCAGGGCCGATTATGTGTGCCTAGTGTGGCAGGGTTGTGAGAGAAGATTATGATTGAGATTCATCAGTCCCGATATTCTATCCATCCCGGCTTGACAAAGATGTATCATGATGTTAAGGAGCAATATTGGTGGGATAACATGAAGAAGTCTATTGCAGAATTTGTAGCCAGTGTCCTAATTGTCAACAAGTAAAGATCGAGCATCAGAAACCCAGTGGATTGATTCAGAATATAGAAATGCCGACCTAGAAATGGGAGGTGATTAATATGGACTTCATTGTTAGATTACCTCGCTCATATCATAAGTTTGACTCCATCTAGGTGATAGTTGATCGACTTACAAAATTTGCCCATTTTTTGCCAGTTAAGACAACTTACACGGCTGAAGATTATGCGAAGTTGTATATCAATGAGATTGTTAGGCTTCATGGTGTGCCGGTATCTATTATATCAGACCGAGGAGCTCAATTTACGGCTAACTTTTGGAGGTATTTTCAGAAGGGTTTAGGCACACAAGTAAATCTCAGTACTGCATTCCATCTGCAGACTGACGGATAGGCTGAACGAACCATTCAGACGCTTGAAGATATGCTACGAGCATGTGTTCTAGATTTCAAGGGGAATTGGGATGACCATCTGGCACTTATAGAATTTGCCTACAATAATAGCTACCATTCTAGTATTAAAATGGTCCCGTATGAGACACTGTACGGGAGGAGATGTAGATCACCAGTTGGATGGTTCGAAGTCGGTGAGACAGAATTATATGGGCCAGATTTGATTCACCAAGCCATTGAGAAGGTGAAAGTGATACAAGAGCGACTGAGGACGGCACAAAGCAGGCAAAAGTCTTATTCCAATGTCCGGCATCGTGATCTGGAATTTGAGGTTGGTGATTGGGTTTTCCTGAATATCTCGTCGATGAAGGGTGCTATGCATTTTGGGAAGAAGGGTAAGTTGGGTCCGCGGTATATTGGGCCGTACAAAATTCTTCGACGAATTGGACATGTTGCTTATGAGTTAGAATTGCCATCCGAATTGGAATTTTTCCACCCGGTATTCCATGTATCTATGTTGAGGAAATGTATTGGAGACCCTTCTCGGGTCATCCCTATCAAAGATGTACAAGTTACAGAGGATCTATCATATGATGAAGTGCCAGTGGCTATATTAGATCGACAAGTCCGCAAACTGAGAACAAAGGATGTACCTTCCGTCAAAGTATTGTGGAGGAATAAGAATATAAAAGAAATGACATGGGAAGCAGAACAGGAGATGAAGTCTAAATACCCTTACCTATTCCAAAGTGAAGATAATGAGGATGCCGGGGGGAAAGCAGGACGCATTATAAGGTGAAACGGCTCTATGAGGTAAGCAATAGCTTGTGAATACTCTTTTTAATACAAAATGGTGATATGCAGATAATGTACATATCCATAATGCTTTGTATAGTCTTGTAAGGCCATATGTTGGGTTAAACTGCTTACAAGTTTGGCTAGTGTCCATTTTATAGGGGATACTCAGCCGGAAATTTCCGTCAGAATCCACGATGAGTTAGACTCCCCATAAACCCTTACATTCGAGGACGAATGTTCCTAAGGGGGAGGGTGTTACAACCCAAATTCGCGTACCTTAGATCACGCCGTAAGTTAGTCGACGTAAATCCAAGAAGATATTATCTTTGAGATGATAAGAAGTTAATCCTATTGGTCTTAAACGATACAAGGGTGTATAAGAGTGGTTAACAAGTATTAGAAGTTAAACGAATCAAGGATGTTGTAACCCGTATTTTTGGGTAACACTAGAGGTGATTAATTGTCCCAAGAGGTCATGTTTTAATGTATTTGAATCATATAATATCCGTATCATAAGTCTTGAAGTCAAGCGAGTTATGAAACAAAAGTCGACAAAAGTTGTCGCAACTTACGTTTATAATTTTACTTAAACTTTAGGTCAAATGTTACTATGTTTTTATCCCAATGTACATGGAATTACGGGATTATCTATCCACCAAATTGAATATCTATGAGTCTAGTTTCCAACACATTAAACCGTTCGTCGATACGATCTCGAAATAGAGAGATATTCACGTTTTCGCGAGACTGTGCCAAACAGCTCTCTATGGGGTCCACATAGGCGGTTTAAGACATATGGATATATATAAGATGCCTCAACCCCATTTTAAGTCATTATTTTTCAGTATATTCAGACCTTAAACCCCTAAAAACACTCTCTCAAGGTTCTCTCATGATCCAAGACCCAAACAAAGGGCAAACAACACAAATCAAGTGTCAGGAATCCCGTGGCGCTAGTATGTTTATTGTTCTTCTTGTTGTTGCTGATTTTTGTGTTGTTCCAGATCATGTGGGAGGTTGTTTTAAGTGTTTTATGTTCTTTAAATACTCCCTCAAATTTTTAATATCAACCCTAGGTGATTTCAAGTCTTCTAAAGTAATTCTAGTACCGAAAAACTCAAATTGATTGCTAGTTTCGCTTCCTTGTTCTTGTGGCAGAATTGGAGGGATATTTCGTGGAAAATTAAGGTCAAATTGGAGTTGTTATTTTCATTTAAAGGTAAGGAACCTCTTACTCTACATGTATTTAAGATTATCCAAGTTGCGGCTAAGTCGTTGAAGCTAGAACTTGTGAAATATATATCGAAAGGCTTGGTAGTAATGTTGTTGGTTGGTGGACTATTTTGGGAGGCTAAATATAATTATTAATGATGTTGTTTGGGCTGTTTGGTGATTGTATTGACTTGTGGGAAGTCATATAAATAGGGGAGGTGCTGTCCGTTTCATCGTAAAATAGGTTGTGGTCGATACATAATAGTTACGACGCTTAAACGATAATGATAGTGTCATTTCTCTTATTGTAGACTAAGGAGTCGTGACATTTGCATAGCTTGAGGTTGGTCAGTATATACAAGGTATGTGAGGCTATCCCCTTCATTCTTTTGCACGACTCCGATTGTACATAATGTAATGAACGAGCTTCCAAAGATACTCTACTCTTAGAAGCTAGCAGTACTTACATTGCTGCCCTTCTTATGGAACGATTGATGTTGATGTTACTTCTCTTATTCTTATGTTATCAATGTTGTTAGTACTTCCTGATTCTTATAAGATTCTTGATGAAGAGTTAACCCTAATAACGTGTACGGAGGATACCGACCTTACGTCTCTCCGAAAGGTTCAAAATGTGATTTCAATGAGTCCAACACACATTATATATATGTATCTATTTTACTCTACCGAGTCGCGCTATAGTCAGTCGGGTACGACACCTATTGTGCAACCACTGATCAGTTGGGTTTTACCGAGCTCCACGTGGCTGGGTACGATTCTACCGAGCCCTATGATGGACGGGTACGTTTTACCGAACCTATTACGGTCGGGTACGATATGATGATGGTGATGCACACAAAGGCGTATATTTTAAAAGTTTATGTATTTATATATATGTATGTATCATGTATTTCATGTCAGTAGCCCTCAGAGGTACCTAGATGTCACAGGTTATATATTCTCTATCCCTGTTTACATTACTGTTCTTACTTATGCTTTCCTGTCTTACATACTTAGTACTTTATTCGTACTGATGTCCTTTTTATTTGTGGACGCTGCATGTCGTGCTGCAGGTCCTGATAGACGGGTAGACGCAACTCCCCCACCACAGTAGGCTATCCAATTCAGCCGTTATTGGCGAGATCCCTTCTCCGGACTTGCCGTGGTCTTGGTATGTATTTTTGTTATAGACATTATGGGTATGTCGGGGCTCTGTTCCGGCAATGTTGCAACACTTATGTTCCATTAGAGGCTCATAGACAGGTGTCGACTCATGTATGTTTTGGAATGCCTTGTCGGCTGATTTTTGTTGTATAGTCTTTCATGATCGCATGGTAGCTCGTACCTTTTATATAGTTTCTTAACAGTCTTGTCGTCCCATGTTATGTATGTTCATGCCATTATCTTTCATTATTGGATGTTCATGATTCATGTCTACCATTTATATTGATCTTGTCGGCTCTTAAAGATAATAAGGAAGGCTAGATAAAATGTACGTTGGTGCTCGACAAGTATGGCCCGGGTGCTAGTCATGACCTTTAGTTGGGTCGTGACATTTTTAGCCCATAACCTTTGAATAAATCCTTTAATCACCTCAAATGGGGATGGGCTCCTAACACATAACACACAATAGTATGTTTCCAAAAATCAATTTCACTGCTAAAGTCCTCATAGTCAATGTCAACAATAGGGGACTCACCATGTAGATTAGGTGCAATGTATTCCAATTTAAATCTAGCGTTTGTAATTTTAGAAATGTCAAAGTTATCCCATATCGAACTTTTCTTCGTTGCGATCTCCTCTTCAACTTGATCTGCCCAGGATTTTTTTTTTCGCTACTTGATGTTGTTTGATCTCCTTTGCTAGGCGTCGTAGATGTTATCTCTGTCCACTGTTTTATTGCCTCCTGCTGTTGTACTTTCTCCATTACTTTATCTCTGCCTTGAACTTCAATTTGTACTGGTTCTGCATCCAATTGGTTAGGAGGATATGATTTCTCCGCTGATTTTGTCCCAATTTGATTAGGTTTACTTGCCGCATTTATCCCCAACTTGCTGCTGCTCAAACTAGGTTCAAGTAGTTGAGACCTAATTTGTTCAGATTGCACTTCGATTGCTGGTTCGCCTTTGTTTCTTTGACTTCGCATAGTTGCTGTATGTGAGGCCTGAGCTTCCTTCGCCATTAATGCCTTCTCAGTGGGTATGTGTGCTCTCTTGCCTATGGCCGGCGTAGTTTAAGCTAACGTGCACCTAGAGAGAATCAGACTCAAAATAGGCATTTTTTATGTATGAGTTTTTTTTATAAATATTAGAAAGGTTGTATTTTATGTAAATTCTCACAAATTTATGAGATAAAAAGAGGTCTCACACAATGACACTAGTTGTGTGAGTCACATGTACATAATTACTGTACATAGTTCTGAGAATTAACAGAACAATTTAGAAGTGGGACTTGGGCCATCATTTGGCCCATGAAAGATTTTCCAGTTGCATATCGGGTATAAGCCCAATAGAGCAACCGAGATAAAAATGAGGAATGGTTGAAAACTGTTACTATAAACCCTCCTAAAGCCCCTAGCTTCCCTCTGCATATTCCTCCATTTGCAATGGCTCGTCGCTTAGTGAGACCTTTAGGAGGAATAGCCAAAAGCCTTTTGCTTCAGCAGCAACCCTACCCAGTCATCTTTAATTTGAGTAGAAATTACATATCGGAGATGCGGAGGGAAGCATTTGAAGGGAACATTCTGAGACTTCTTCGCTACGAGATTCGCTACGAACTTGAGCGTTCTCCTCCCTCTCAGGTACCCGCTTTCTCATTCCTTGTTAATATGAGAAAATAATTGTATTAAAAGGGGATTCGGAACAAGATCATTATTTCGGGGCGGGCAAGTGTTAAATATTTTTTTATTCAAATTAATATTTTAACTCTACTAAACTGCTGAATTTGTATACTTAATCCCGTGAATAACTGGATTGACCATTGGGAAATTGTCACTGCTGCTGCTACTCCTATTATACCTCAGTCCTGAGCTATACATACATTAGGCTCGGGCAGAAAAGCTAGTAAATATATATATATATAAAAAAAGAGCTCATCTGCTGATTCACCTTTATCGTTAAAGTGGTGGTTGCCAAGTTAGCTAATGTATGATGGTAGCGTGTTAATTTCTTTTGTTATTCTCAGGTAGTCCCATTTGCCAAAATTTGAGCAGGGAAATGGACTTTTGCCAATGTATTAGGGTTTGCTGATTTGAATAGGCATAGGTGTTTTACCCTCTTAACAATGAAAAAAGGATGAACCTTTTGAAATCTCTATACCCCACTCCTTTGTTCTTCGTTTTCCTTTGGAGTGGTCAAGAAGATGTCGAGTGTTCCTCGTTTTGGCTGAAGCTTGATGATCTTTACCATTTTCTAATGTTATGACTGGTGGATGAGAAGGCCTAATAGGTTTTCAGTTTTTCTTAAGTAGGTTTGGGCCTGGACTTGTGCAGCTTGTTGGAAAAAAACTAGGAGTTGGGTGAATTTAAGAAAAGAGTAAACTCTATTGACGAACTTTACCTATCAAAGATGATATCTGACCAGTCCCACAATATAGTAGAAAGTTTCTTCTGGCTCTCTTTCCTCTTGTCCCTTTTAAAAGAAGTGGCCTGGTCCACACCATATATAGGATAAGCCAATTTTCTGACGAGAAAGTTCATTTTGTTTTGAAACTTTTATAAGGACAAGAAGATCTTAGATTTTGCTTGTTAGCTAAAAGTAATGCTGCTCGGTGGGCCGGGCCTGAACCGGACCGGACCGGGCCCGCGGTCCTAACGGGCCTGGTGGGCCTGGTGGGCCGGTCCTGGGTGGGCCGGTCTTGGTGGGCCTCTGAGCCCGTCACGGGCTGGTCTCCATGGTTGAGCCCACGAGCCCGGGACCGTTTGGCCCGGGACCGGCAGGCGGGCCTGGGCCGGTCCTGGCGGGCCTGGCGGGCCCAACGGCTATTTTAAAAAAAAAAAAAAAAAAAAAAAAAAAATCAAACGGCCATATTTAAAATCTAGCCGTTTGGGCTGAAAATATGACCGTTTTTTAAGTTAAAAAAATGGCCATTTGGCCCCCAAACTTTATTTTAACCCCAAACTTTATATAATTACACTTTTCCCCATTTCTCAACTATAAATACCCCCTCATTCTTTCATTTTTATTCACCAATTCATCAATATCTCTCAATATCTCTCAATCTCTCTCAATCTCTCTACTACAATTACTTAATTTATTGTTGAAATTTCGTGAAAAATTGTGAAGTTGTTGAATTGAAGTTTTCAAGTGTTCAACGATTTTCAATTTTCAAGAAGTTGTTCGGCAATCCGGTAAACTCGTTTCAACTCTTACGTTTTTATAATATATTTTTGTGTGGTTTAGTTTGCATAATTATAATTAATATGGCATTTACTTTGAAAAAAATGTTTGGTAAAGGAAAAGATAAAACCGGTGAAAGTAGTGGCCAACCAACTACCCTTCCCCCGGCTCCCCGACCTAGAAAAGATAAGCAAGTTGAAAGTAGTCGCCAACCTAGACGTCCTCCTCCTTCCGTAATTCTTGATAGTGATCACCCTTGTTTTCAATTTACCGATAGTGAATTTTATCATAATGTTGCACCAGGTGATAGATTAGATGATGAAATTATGAATGCTCTTTATCCTAATGAAACCATCTTAGAAAATAATGAGGAAAATGAGGATGATGATGAAACTCAAGCACCGGATTTAGATGATACACCTACTAGTCCTCTTAATAACCCAAGTGATGCACCGGTCGACCCACCTGTAGAAACTCCTACTTTTAATAGAGAACCTGCTAAACGCTTAGAAACATCATTAGTTTGGAATTTTTTTACTCAAGTAAGAGAAAAAAATAAGGCTAAGTGTAAAACTTGTGGGAAATTAATGTCGCATAAATATGTAGGAGACCGTAGCGGCACAGGTAGTTTGACTAGGCACATAAAAACACACCCTAGAGATAAGGCTAGATTTTTTCAAATGAAAGCGCATCTAGAGGGGACAAGTGTAGATTCTGCGATTAACCCTAGTACAGGTTCAAATCTAGTTCAACCAGGAATTAACACTGTCACTGGAGGTATTTTATATTACGATCCAAATAGAGATCGTGAAGAATTAGCAAAGATGATTACTGTTATGTGCTTACCTTATACTTTTGCTTCTAATCCTAATTGGGTTCATTATATTAGAAGAGTGTTTAATCCTACTTATAAAGGTTGGCCTCGCGCAACAGTTAAGAGTGATATTTATAAATTCAAACATGAATATGAACAATATTTGCGTTATTTATTTACTCATATACCTAATCGGATTTCTATTACTACTGATATTGGTAGAAGTGGTAATGATTGTGATTACCTAACTGTTACAAGTCATTGGATAGATGAAGAATGGATAATGCAAAAACGCATAATTGCATATAGAATAATTAATTCGCGTCACACAGGTAAATTTATAGCTAACACTGTTGCAGATATTTGTAGATATTTTTGCTTTAGCGATAAAATAATGGCAATTTCAATGGATAATGCTTCTAGTAACACCAGTGCTATAGGCATGCTTACAACAACACTAAATCCTGCATTTACTAATATTTTCCATGTTAGATGTATTTGTCATATTTATCATTTAATTGTCGGTGATGGTATGCGAATATTAAACATAGAAATTGAAAAGGTTAGAATGGCTCTTAATTGGCTTTTTTATTCAAACCGTAGAAGTAGACTTAGAGAGTATTTTAAAAAATGTGATGAATATGGCCTTAGAGAAAGAAAGGTTCCTAAACCTTGCCCGACTAGATGGAATTGTATGTACGAAAGTTTAGTAGTAGCATATGAATATAGAAACCCAATTAATGCAACGTTTAATTCTCGGGTAGGTGGTGAAGATGATGATGAAATGCTTACCACTCAAGATTGGACTAATGTTAAAATTCTTTTAGATTTTTTAGAACATTTTCAAATTGCAACAAATGCATTTTCTGGGCAATATTATCCTACTATTTCAAACTGTTTAGTTTATATTGCAGCACTATCTGATTTGTTTGTTGAATTTAGTGAGGGTGGGGATATTTATGAACTTGCTATAAATGAAATGAAACAAAAGTTTAAAAAATATTTTTTTCCTATCCCTCCTATTTATGGTCTTGCTGCAATGCTAAATCCTACAATGAAATTGGGAGGTCCTCATTTTTGGTATTCAAATATTTATAAGGCTTTAGATCTTTCAAATGAGGAAATTGCGACACTTGCAGATGCAAAAGCTTCAATTAAGATTAACGCTCAAACAGTTTATAATGCTTATCAACTTGCCTTAGAGCATGCTAGGCCAACTATTCCAACCCCTACTTCGTCTAGCTCACAATCCTCTAAAAGAGTTGCGGGCTTAAAAGCTCTTAAATCTTGGACGGAGTTCAGGGGGTCTCAAGGTGAAAATTATGATGAAACTTCACATCTAAATGAGCTTCAAGTTTATTTGTCTCAGGGACTTGAAAAGGAGAATCCAGACGGCTCTTTTGATCTTTTGGAATGGTGGAAGGCAAGGGAAAAACATTTTCCTGTTCTTGCAAGGATGGCTCGGGATATTTTATCAATTCAAGCTTCAACTGTTGCATCAGAGAGCGCTTTCAGTCAAGCAAGACTGCAAATAGGTGATCATAGAGCGTCTATGAGGGATAGCTTGGAAAAATCAGTATTGTTTAGAGATTGGATCCGCTCGGAAAGAAGAAACTTTGGAATTGCAGAAGCACAACCGGCGATAGATGAAGCTTATGAAGAAATGATAGCGGAACTTACGGAGGATTCGGCTTCGCCCGGAAGTGGTGATGAACAAGCTTCTTTTCCACCACCACCAACGCAACCTCCTCCGAACCTTGAAGGATTTATGAGATTTGTTAGAGATAATACATAGAATAATATGTAACTTGTATTTTGGCACATCTTCCTTAGTTTTTTTCCTTCTAATGGTGGTATTAGTACCTTGTTGTGCTCATTCCATTGGGGGAAGGATGACTAAGAAAGATATGTCATTTTTTGGTAATAAAATTTATTGCTTCTACCCATGAGCTTCTTTTCGCAATATTTCTTTGTCTATACTTAGAATTATTTATATGCTACAATATATACATAATATACAATATATATACTACAAGAAAATATATTTATAAGATACAATATATACATAAGATACAATATATATACTACAAGAAAATATATAAGAGAATATATATACATAAGATACAATATAATATACTACAAGAAAATATATTATGCTACAATATATACATAATATACAATATATATACTACAAGAAAATATATAAGAGAATATATATACATAAGATACAATATAATATACTACAAGAAAATATATTATGCTACAATATATACATAATATACAATATATATACTACAAGAAAATATATTTATAAGCTACAATATATACATAAGATACAATATATATACTACAAGAAAATATATAAGAGAATATATATACATAAGATACAATATAATATACTACAAGCAAATATATAAGAGAATATATATACATAAGATACAATATAATATACTACAAGCAAATATATTATGCTACAATATATACATAATATACAATATATATACTACAAGAAAATATATTTATAAGCTACAATATATACATAATATACAATATATATACTACAAGAAAATATATAAGAGAATATATATACATAAGATACAATATATATACTACAAGAAAATATATTATGCTACAATATATACATAATATACAATATATATACTACAAGAAAATATATAAGAGAATATATATACATAAGATACAATATAATATACTACAAGAAAATATATTATGCTACAATATATACATAATATACAATATATATACTACAAGAAAATATATTTATAAGCTACAATATATACATAAGATACAATATATATACTAAAAGAAAATATATAAGAGAATATATATACATAAGATACAATATAATATCAAGAAGTGATATTTATGCATGACAATTTAGTGTTTTACTATTGTTTTGTTATTTTCTTTTTCGTCAAGCACTTTAATAATTAGATATACATATATACTACATATTAATATAGCCATGATACTACAAGAAATTGTCTTTAAAAAAAAAAAAAAAAACCCGCTAGGCCCGCGAAGCCCACGAGCCCGGCCCGTTAAGCACAGGACCATGTGGGCTTAGGCCCGTCACGGGCCGGTTCCACCCATTAGGCCCACGAAGACCGGGACCGCCAGGCCCGGGACCGCCAGAGCCCGGGACCACGAAGCCCGGGACCGCGAGGCCCGGCCCGTTAGGCCCACTAAGGCCCGGGCCCGGGACAAAATACAGCCCTAGCTAAAAGTGAAAGATGAACTCTTGAATTTTTAGCTTGGCAGTGGATATGGTTGATATTAAGCAATGTGATCATATGATCTGAAGTATTCATGACATTTACATATGGGATCACTAAAAAGATGAGACATACATGTGTATCAATCAACACAGTTGCCCGTCAAAATATGTATAACATAATTCTGCATTGCACTTCATAAAATAAATTTTGTGCATAACAAGGTCAGGTCTGAATGTTATCTCTTGTAGCTACCAACCCAATTCTAATGCGATCTACATATGTTACTGAATTTACTTTGCGGTAGTTAAACTCTGAATAATAAAATAGGAGTTTCTAATGCTATAGAGTTGTTTATTCTTGGCTGATACATGTCATATGGACTAGCTTTAACCATGGACGGAGCTAAATTTAGTTAAGAGGATTCAATTGAATCCCTTTCTTCAGGGAATTATACTGTGCAAATAGAGTAAAAACAAAATTCTTGTATATATTAATTGTTGAATCTCCATAACATAAAGGAAACTTCTAGTATAGTGGCAAAGGGGGTTCAAAAATTGTGCAAGGTTGCATGTTCAAATTCCTGGTGTGACATTGAAATTTATGTCTCCGCCACTGGTTTTAACAAGTAGCTATCTAATATCTTCTTCTTATCTATGCTCTGATGTACGGATGCAACACATGGTGTACTTATTCATGTTGCAGAAGGCCACTTATATATAATACTGTCTCCGTTCCTATTTATGTGGCGGTGCCGGTGTTTGACTCGGCACAGAGTTTAAGAAATGAAAACTTTTGATACTTGTGGTCTAAAACAAGTCATAGATATTTGTGTGGCTATAAGTCATCTCATTTACGGTAAAGTAGGAAGTTTAAAGTTGAATTGTTTCTAAATAAGGAAGGGTGACATTCTTCTTGGGACATACTAAAAGGAAAGTATGACACATAAATGGGGATAGAGAGAGTATTATTTATTATTTTGACTAGTTGTTTGCTTATTTGTTCATATATTGAATAGTGTGATTCAGTAATTTCTCTAATGCTAATATCTTGCAATTACCGAACTGCAGCCTATTGGAGAATTTGATTCATTTATCATTGATGAAAGACCTGGAGAGCAATGGATTAAATTAAACAAGAAATTTGAAGAAAATGAAGAAATTAAAGTTGAAGTAACCATGTTTGATGCATCTGTTCCTGTTAATAAAGGTAATGATGCATCTGTTGCAGATGATGTGCAACTTCACATAACCATGATTGTTAATGTTTTCAAAGGAGAAGGCAATGATGTGCTGGAGTTTGTTTGCTCTGCATGGCCAAACAGCATTGAGATTCGTAAAGTTTACATGCGTGGGCAAAATGGCGTAGTGGATCAGCCTTATGTAGGCCCTCCTTTTAAGTATGTGTATGAGATTTAATTTCGTATTCTCCATTAGGCTTGCTAGAAATTCTTATTTGAGTTTTCTGTTGAGTTTGATTATGTGGTTGGTAAGAACTTCAGGAGTCGGAAACGTGTGAAACTGAACATTCCAAAATTTCTTCTACTCTTTTACTGCCATGGTTTTGAATCATTCTTGCATTTTTTAAAATATGAATTAAATTTGAAAATTTGTGAGGAGTCCTCATTTAGTTTTGATAGGTTTTGCTTTGGTGATCTTACTCCCAGTTCTTCATCTATATTTCCTTTTCGTTTTTCTTTTCCTGTGCAACTGATGGACTCCCATCGCTAGCAATTGCAGTTTCCCTGGCAGTTTGATTGGTCTTTCTTTTTTAACTTGTGATTTGCAGGGAATTGGATGATGAACTGCAGGATTCTCTTTATGATTTCCTAGAGACAAGGGGAATAAATGATGAATTTTGTGTATTCTTGCATCGATACATGAAGAACAAAGATAAACTTGAATTTATTCGCTGGATGGAAAAAGCCAAATCGTTCATGGAGAGGAAATAGAGACACTGGTTGCAATTCTCCTGCCAATGTTGCATTGCTGAGTTGCTTTTAATTGTGGAGCATGTTCTGGATATCATAGCTTGAGAGATATTATACTTGCAAGTTTAGAATGAGAAAGAAACACTTTTTTAGCTCAATTTGAAGTCAGACCATGCTGATTTATTTGTCTATCAGGGTCGCCTACTACATCAACGATGAATCAGCATTTACCAAGTACCAACAAGAAAGGCAATAATATTACTAATTAATTGACGTATTGTGTAAAGTTTGAAAATTATGACCGCATTCTTCAATTTACAAGGTTCTACATGATCGGCAAAGGGGGAAGGTCGGGGCTTTTCCATGAAGTCAATGCGTTTGGAGTTATAGGTTTCTCCTCTTACTCGACCTTGCTGCCACACCACTTGTTAAGTTGTAAGACTGCTATATGTTGACCTTTTAGTAAAAAATATTGCTGATGCATAGAGTATCCAGTATGTTATAATTTTTAGTAGCAAATGGGTATACTATGCAAGTGTGGCCTACTTCAATAGCAATTTTGCCAGTTCAATTTTGAGAAAGGTTCCTCTTTCGACTTCAGGAGTTTTCATTGTAACCATATCCTCTTATGGCCATTGTTTTTTCCTGTTTCAGAAAACAACTATCCAGTTTCTGTATTGCTGGTAAAGGTAAATTATATTTGGCTAGACCATCTTATTTTCTGTTGTGCCTTTCTTTTTCTAGTCATTTTTTAGTATTCTTGATTTCATGATGTAGACTGTTTCGCATTTTATGCTGCAGTTACTGCACATCTTCAATCAAATCTTTTTTGATGCAGTATACATGCTTCCTTCCAGCTGTCCTCCAACTTTACTCTCCGTTTGTAACTTAGTATAACCAAGATACCTTTAACTTTTAATGGTGGTAGATGTCAGCATTAGCTGAAGATGCATTGGATATATTATCAAAATTGATTGCTGATATTTATCTAGTCAAATTTTCTTTCTTTTTTTTTTAGTTGGGAAGGTTAGGTTTGTTACATTACACTTGTCTGCATTTAACATCTGATGCTGGTTTAAGTGGACTCTTGCACTCCTGTTTGTATGCGTGCTTGTGAGATGATGTAGTTGGTATTTGCTATTTCTCAGCCTAACACAACTCTCTTTGTTTGGAGTTCTTATGGAAAAACTAATTACTGTTGTGTGCTATTTCTATATCTGGAGTCTTATCCATTTTGTAAGCTAATTAATGTTATCCTAGAGAATTTATGAAAGGTACAGCTTTATGTAGAAGATGTCTTATTTTGCTTAAAGGTTAGTTTTTCATTATAATTCATATTTAGCTGCATCCACTCACTATGATTGAGTCCAAGTATGATGAAGATGTATAAGGTAAAATATGATATGACATATGTGGCTGACCAAAAGGAGGATACGTGGAATCCGAGATGGGATGACTGAGGACCGAGCGCAACCACTCAGCTTGTCACCGGAAATGATAACGTTTATGAAGGTGTATTAAATGCTCTGCGCCCGACGGCATTTACTAAGGAATATCCTGCAGCATTAAGAACGACGACCCGTTACAGAGAGTTTGACATTTATATTCACCGTTAAATCTTTACCAATGACCCTCATAATTGACATTAAAGGAGGGCACGATCCAAGGACCTCTTTCCCTAGGCATAATTATAAATACTGAGCTCAATTACCATTGTACAGGACACGAAAATTTCTGACAAGAACATATACTATATTCTATATATAGCTTTATACAATTTCACTCTCTTGTTTTTTGATCCTATCATTGCTGTGTTCGGAAAATCGTGTTTACGGAATCACTATCTTTGCTATTTCATCTACATTCCAAGGCTAAGTACTGTGTATTTCTTCGATTATTATATTATTTTAGGATCAAATTAGTTCGTTTGTCTAGAAATCACGTATAAATTTAACTGTATTGTTTTACGGTAAACAGTTTGGCGCCCACCGTGGGGCCTTGACATCCGTGCAATTAAATTGATCCTTGCCTTTTTTACTAACGTGTTTTGATTATTTTGTCTTAGAAATAATCACAAAAAATGGCAGATAACACTATTAACGATGCACGCAACCCTGAAATTTGAGGGGATCAGCCTCATTTCGAGGATTCGATCAGTGATACTCGCAATGAGGGGAAGGACGCCACATCGGTGTATGACAATCAATACTCTCAACAAGTTCGAGAGACAACTCTCGATGATGCTGACGAGGAGCAAGTAGCGGATGCTGTGAGGATTCTGCAAGAGCAACATGCAATCATCCTAGGCCATCTCACGCGGCAGGATCAGGTTATGACGGAACTGAAGTAGGCGCTATCAGGTGCTTCAAATAATGCAAACAAGCGCGATTCAATTCCTCCCGTTATTCCCGAAGACCAAACAACGCAGAGAGTCAACAACAACACTTCCAGGGGTGAAGTTGGCTCCGATGGGGCTGGGGGAGCAGATCAGGTCTTAACAACGAGAACGATTCATTCAAAGATGAGCTATTACGGTTCATGAGGGAAGTAAACGCCCGCATGGATCAAATTCCGGGCGCACCACCAGTATTGAAAGGCCCGAACTCGAAGAAGTATGTTCAATTACCGTACAAGCTAAGTGCGGCACCAGAACTAATCCCGAAGCGTTTCAAAATGCATGAAGTTCCAAAGTATGGTGGAACTTCAGACCCGCAGGAACATATTACTACCTATATAACGGCGGTGAAAGGAAATGATCTAGCCCCTCACGAAATTGAATCTGTGTTGCTAAAGAAATTCGGCGAAATTACTACCTATTCATTACTGCCCGAGCATTCCATAGATTCTTTTGAAATGCTCGCAGATTCTTTCATTAAAGCTTATGCCGGGGCCAGAAAGGTACAAGCCCGGAAGGCCGACATATTCAGAATCACACGAGGAGAATCAGAATTGTTACGAGAGTTTGTTACCCGATTCCAGAAATAAAGAATGTTGCTCCCGGCCGTCCCGGATGAATGGGCAGCTGAAGCATTCACCAATGGATTGAATCCGAGAAGTTCAGATGCTTCTAGGAAGCTGAAGGAGAGCCTGCTTGAGTTTTAAGCAACAACCTGGGCAGATGTTGATAGCTGGTACGAGTCGAAGATAAGGATCAAAAATGACTAGGTCGGTTCTACATCATCGGCCAAAGGACAGGATAAGAACAAAGAAAAATCAAAGGATGACTACTACGCAGATAGGCAGACTACGAAGCGTCGATTTTTACCCTACGAGCGTACTGAAGGCCGTGGCAGAAATTTTCGAGCAGCAAACAAGTTCACAGTTGAGGAAGGGATTGATCGTGATCGAAACAAGATCACTTAAAGATAAACAAACGTCGGGGTCTCGAGATTTTTCTTACCCCAGGTTATCAGAATACAACTTCAACATCAGCATAGTGGAACTGGTGTCAGCCATGAGGAACATTAAAGAAGCATGGTTCCCAAGACCTATGAGGTCCGATTCTAGCCAGAGGGATCCCAATTTATGGTGCGAATACCACGAGACGAACGTTCACCGGACAGGGGACTGCCGACATCTTCGGGAGGAGGTGGCAATGCTATTGAAGAATGGTCATCTCCGAGAATTATTGAATGATCGAGCTAAGAACAATTATGGTCGCAACAGTGACAACGCATAATCTTTGAAAGTAGGAGAAGAAACCCCATGCCAGACGATCAACATGATCTTTGGGGGGAACGAGATTAACGGGGTCACCTTTTCGGCGGCAAAAAAGACTAAAGTATCGATAACTCACAACAAAAGACTCCGGGAGGACGATATCACTTTCACGGAGGAAGACGCAGACGGATTGCTGTTACCACACAACGATGCACTAGTAATCTCTTTAAATGTGTTAGATTTTAAAATTAAGCGTGTTTTAGTGGATCTAGGAAGTTTAGCTAATATCATACAATGGAGAGTATTGGAACAAGCTAAACTCACCGGAAGCATTATTCCGGCAACAAAACTCCTCGCTGGATTCAACCTTGCGAGTGTGACGACCCGGGGAAAGATCTTGCTGCTCACGAACGCTGAATGAGTAATGAAACAACTCTCTTCGAAATAGTGGATGGTGATATGGGATACAACATCATCTTAGGAAGGTCGTGGCTACACGAGATGAAAGTTGTACCTTTGACGTATCACCAATTGCTGAAGTTTCCAACGCCCGAAGTAATCAAGCACATAAGAGGTGACCAACCATCAACAAGGGAGATGAATGCAATCTCAGTTTTCAGTAGCAAAGGGAAGGAGCGCACGATATAGCAATTACAGGAACCGACGCCTACTCCTCAGTCAGAAGAGGTTACTCCAGGGGCAGAGTCGTCAGAACAATATCAGGTGCCGAGATATTTCCAAGTTCTGGAAGAGACGGACGCAACAAAATCCACGATAGAGGAACTAGAGCAAGTGGCATTGTTCGAAGAATTCTTAGAAAGAAAATTTCACTTGGGGACAGGACTGCATCCCGAGCTCAGGTACTGGTTTAATTGAATTCCTTAAAATTAACATGATTGTTTTGCATGGTCGCACGAGGATACGACAGATATCCCAACAGAAATAGCCGTGCACAAGCTGAGTTTGGATCCCAACGTACCACCGGTACGACAGAAGAAGCGCCATATTGCCGAGGCCAGGAATAAATTCGTCAAAGAAGAGGTAACCCGCTTGCTTACAATCGGTTCGGTTAGAGAGGTAAGATATTCAGACTGGCTAGCCAATGTAGTAATAGTTCCTAAGGAGAACAATAAATTTCGTATGTGTGTAGACTATAAAGATCTTAATAAGGCGTACCCGAAAGATTCGTTTCCACTGCGAAATATCGATCAAATGATTGATACCACGGTCGGGCACGAGTTAATGAGTTTCCTTGATGTTTACTCAGGGTATAACCAAATTAAGATGAACCCGAAAGATTGGGAAAAGACTTCGTTTATAACAAATTTCGGTACATATTATTCCAATGTAAGGTTTTCGGGTTGAAAAACGCCGGAGCCACTTATCAACGGTGGTATATAGTTACAATGTAATGCCCTTGAAGAATTGAAAATAAAGAGAATCACATCTTCGCCTTATCATCCGAGCGCAAACGGTCAAGCGGAATCGACAAACAAAGTGATCATTCAAAACCTCAAGAAAAGGTTGGAAGCAGCAAAAGGCAAATGGCCTGAAGAGTTGCCTGGAGTTCTATGGGCCTACCGAACAACGGCCAAATCAAGTACAGGAGAAACTCCCTTTTCCCTCGTGTACGGTGCTGAAGGCCTGATTCCGGTTGAAGTGGGCGAACCCACTTTGAGATATTCTCAGACAAATGAAGAATCAAACAACGAAGCAATGCTAATCTACTTGGAACTGCTCGAGGGACACAGAGACTTGGCGCATGTGAGGATGACAGCTCAAAAGCAGAGGATGGAGCGATATTACAATCAAAGAGCCAACTTCCGTTTTTTCAAAGTAGGAGACTTGGTTCTAAGGAAGGTAACACAAAGTACACGGGAGCTCAACGCGGGAAAGCTAGGTCCAACATGGGAAGGTCCCTACCGGATTTCAGTTGTCACTGGAAAAGGTTCATACGAATTGAAATACCAGAATGGGGACAAATTTCCCAGTAACTTGAACTTGGCGCACCTCAAAAGATATTATTGCTGATAAACGACGCTCAAACAGAAAGTATGTGTTGCACTCTTTTTCCCTTCGTTCAGTTTTTGTCCCAATTGAATTTTTCTGACAAGGTTTTTAACGAGGTAGCGACAAAAAGCATACTACGAAGACATCAGCAATAATACCTTTGATAGCAAGACACACGAACAAGCTTCCACTCGGGGACGATTAGGTAATCTTTGGTTTGATAGCAAATTCCCATCGGGAAGTCAAGTTTGCTACCGAACATAGGTTACCCTACCATTCACGAGTACAAACCACCAGAGGACTGTTAGGTATTCTTTCGCTCAATAGCATGGATTCCTAAGGGGAAACAAGATATGTTGCCGAGTGAAGGATTACCTAGCAATTCATTAGTGGAACCTTCGAAGATACAAGACTTACAGTGTTCCAATTCGCATTCTTCGCATTCAAACACTTGGGGGAATGATGTGAGGATACGAAAATAATGACTTCCACGTCAACCGGGAACGAAAATCTAGAAACAAAATGCGTCATCGGGACCGGGGACTGCGCAACCAGCCCCGTAGAAACAAGTTGTACAAGATAGCCACAAGTAGTGACAATTTCTTTTCTGCATAGCAAAATGCTTATGTAATTTCTGAAAATATAAGGAATAAAATGAAGTCCTTTTGCTTTTATCTTATTTCTTGTCTAAACGATGAGCTAACTTTGTCATTTGAAAGTTAAATAAGTACTTCAAATGTTAGTGCCGTAATGAACATGAGACGTCTTCTTCAAGAGCACTGTAAACATAAGAGGACCCTCTCTTATAAAAAAACCCTCACGTTAAATGGTTGGTTCCAGAGGAATCAATGCCCGAAATCCAAAATGCCATCGGAAAAAAATACACTCTAAGCCGCATATGAAAAGGACGCAAAAAGCAAATTTGCGCAAATATTCATAGAAACCCTAATGTAAAAGGGAAACTTGCGCAAATATTCATAAAAATCCTCACGTTAAAGGGTTGGTTCTGGAAGAATCAATGCCCGAAATCCAAAATGCCATCGGGGAATAATACACCGGAAGCCGCATATGAAAAGGACGCAAAAAATAAACTTGCACAAATATTCATAGAAACCCTCATGTAAAAGTGAAATTTGCGCAAATATTCATAAAAACCCTCACGTAAAAGGGATAATACTCGGAACCAAAATGCTTCGAAGAAAAGCCATCCGAGACTACACATAGTAAAACACGAATTGAACAACATGCACAGAATACTTGAGCAAATGCAAAAGTTAAAGGCTTGCATGGATATTCAAACGAAAGTAAGACTCAAACGGCACTTGAACAAAAAGAAGAAAATATGTCTTTATTTACAAGAACGGGCCAAAACGTTACAAGTACAAAATGGGAAAAGAAAGAAAAAGCTAAACTACAGCGCCTCCGGAACCAAAGAGGAAGAGAAGTATCCGCATTGCCGGGAAGAGTAGGTGGTTCCGCCGGTGGATCAATGCTTTCCCCAGTTTGGTCTTTGGCCTCATCGCCTTCCGATCCTTCTTCATCTTCCAAAAACTCATAACCGGAATCAGAAGAACCTGGAGCATCAGACTGCGCCGGGAATCCATTTTTTGCAGCCAGCTCAAGCTCTCGGGTCTTAGCAATTTCGGCATCAACATCAATGATACCAGCTTTGGCCTCTTCCAAGGTTTTTCTCCTCATGATATACATGGAATAAGGTTTTTCAACAATGAGGGAAGTCGATCGGCGCTTAAGTTCTTCTTTTAGTTGAATAACCTCGGCGGAAATGTTTTCCCGGGCGGATCTAGCAGATTTGAGGCTAACGTCGAGCTCGCGGACAGTTGAACTAAAGAGCATATTATTCTCGATAGTTTTTCTGTACTTCTCTTCTAGCTGGTCATGTTTCGCCTCCACAACAGCAAGCTCTTCACTTTTGGAGTTCAAGGCTGCCTCCAAGTTAATCACTCTTTCAACGGAGGCAGCCTCACAGTCGGTTGCAGCAAGAACAACCTTTAGGACTTCTGCTTATTTGGCATTGGCCTCATCAAAATTATCCCTCAGCGGCCCAATTTCTTGGCTGAGGGTTATCACTTGCTCGCTTTGCTGCAAATGAGCCTCTAAAACAGCGGCCTCAGTAGCTATGGTTTCCAGTTCCGATAGACGGAGAACAGTATGGTCCCGTTCCGCCAAAAGATGATCCCGTTCAGAAGTAAGTTTTTCCTTCTCACGAATCAACCTTTGAAGGCCCTCAGAGGCAAGAAAGTTGGCCTATAAAATAAGAAGAGGTAAAACTTAGAATACATTCATTCAAAAGTAGAAGAAATAACAGAGGAATGAAGGAACGTACCGCCGCAGCATTATGCATAGCATTGTTCAACAAACACTCGCCCGTGAGTGTCTGAATATTTTTCCAGTCTTTTCCTGAAGCCAAAGGCTTCAGATAATTAGCAAGCTCCACCGGACGTGATATCAGGTTGCACCCGGCAGAGACCGAAAGAGTAATGTTCCTCCTTCTTTGTGGATCTTCAGAGGGGGCAGCATAATTTTGCCCCAAATTCCCATGAACTGGGGACTGTGGAAGAGGAACATCTTCTTCATGGTCAGGTACAGGGGATGGTGTAGCAACCGCTGGTGGAAGAGTGGACGAAAATGGAAATGATATAGCAGTTGCTGGTATTGGTGAAGGTGGAGATGAAGCTGATGGGGTTGAAGAGTGAGAAGCAACTACATCCAATGCAGTGCTGGTTGTTTGATGTTCGCCAACCAAAGACGGCAAAGACCCAGTACTCAGCCTCGCAGCACCGACTGCAGCAATTAGGGCCCGGAAGCGGGAGTTGGCATATTCTACTAAATCAGATTCTCCCCAAAGGGCTGAGACGTCGTCTTCAGTTGGTGCAACTATCTCAACAGGTTGAGCATCCTGTTGAGATGATGAGGATCGTCACCTTCTATGTAAAGAATCTCCCTCATCACTAGCTTCTTTATCATCATCGATCATCACAATGTCTACGACCGGCCCGGAAGGAGGACCGATCATCATCACCACCGGAGAAGACTCGGGGTCATCAATCTTTGCCCTTTTATTCTTCTCTCCGGCCGCGGAGGAACATCTTCTCTTTGTTTGTTTATCCTCCGGCTAGGGACTCCGTAAAGAAGTATTTGCACTCGAAACAGGCCCGGAGATACATGTTCGAATAAGTGCTTCCTGAAGCAGCCTTGCTGCATCAACATGATTAGCTAGAATGTCCTCCTCGGGGACAACAACAGAGCCTGCATGTAGACCTGATTTCGTGAACAAGTCAGAAGGGTTCAACCAAGTTCTTCATATACAAAAATGGAAGTAAGGTAAATTAAAGTTACCATGATTTTTGGGTGAAGATACGGCCATAGAAGAATATCTAGTGAAAGGAATACTATACAAGGAACTTACGAGTGCGGTTCCAAGTAACTGGAAAGGATGAAGTCGTTGTCGGAATAATGTCGTTGGTGGCAACTGTAACGAACCGTTCCATCCACCCACGGTTGTTGTCATCATCCATGCTAGACAACAAAGCATGGTGGTCGTGCTTGCAGAGGTTTATCATTCCCCCGCAGAAGATTTGGGGTAATAAAGATTCATCAAATGAGCTAAAGTTAGCTCCTCTCCAGTTTTTTGGCACAAACATCGAAGGCAGGCGATCGTCCTCCACACTGAAGGACTTACCTGTGCCAACCACACCTGGTAGCGAAGACAAAACTCTGCAATCACGAAATCAAGCTCTCGACTCAAAGAAAATGCACCCAAAGTAAATGGGTACGTGAAAAAATATCTGAAATCTTTCTTGGGAATGGTCACTCGCTCCGATAGATCAGGAGCAATGATTTCCAACTTATTGCAGCGACAGTCCTCCTTCACAACGGGAATACTGGAAGGACGAATGGAAGAAGGGTACCTACTAACAGCCCATGTACGAGGGTTAGCACTAGAAAATTTCTCTTCAAAATCCTTCGAAGTACTAAGCCTTCTTGGGATGATGGAACCCATTGTTGGAGGAACATAGTCATCGGTTTTGTTCTTATTCTTTGAAAAAACAGCACATTTAAAGGAAGAAGCCATTGAAGAAGGAGATGGAAAAGGTTGTGTTTGAAGAAAATTAGAAAAGGGATTGAAAACAAGGATGCAAATCAGAAGCTCGAACAATTGTGAAACACAAAGGAAAAGGAAGTTGCGTATAAGTAAAATTTTGGCGGCTAAATTCATGGCCATGATTACCTCGATAATCGGCAAAAGCTGTGCTGAATCATGGGATGACGCGTGTTCGGGACATTAAATGCAGAGAGATATACGTCTAATCAATTGTTAGAGACCTTCAGGGGGAGTTATAGTAATTCCCGCCAAAAAGGTGTTTCTACCCACTTCCCGATAACACAAAGTTATGTCACCAGAAAGCAGGGAACTATCTGTATAGGGTAAAATATGATATGACACGTGGCTGACTAAAAGGAGGACACGTGGAATGTGAGATGGGATGGCTGAGGACCGAGCGCAGCCACTCTGCTTGTCACCGGAAAGGATAACGTTCATGAAGGTGTATTAAATGCTCTGCGCCCGGCGGCATTTACTAAGGAATATCCTGCAGCATTAAGAGCAACAGTCCGTTACAGAGAATTTGGCATTTATATTCACCGTTACATTTTCATCAATGACCCTCATAATTGGCATTAAAGGAGGGCACGATCCTATGACATCTTTCCCTAGACATAACTATAAATAGTGAGTTCAGTTACCATTGTAAAGGACACGAAAATTTCGGACAAGAACATATACTATATTCTATACAAAGCTTTATACAATTTACTCTCTTACTTTTTGATTTCATCATTGTTGTGTATTTCTTCGATTATTATATTATTTCAGGATCAAATTAGTTCACTTGTCTAGAAATCACGTATAAATTTAACTGTATCGTTTTACGGGTAAACATAACATATATTCATTGATTCAACAGACTTTTTTTTTATGGTCTAAGAAGCTATATCCAGTAATGGGGAAGAGGGGATTGGTCGTCTAGATCAATTATTGCCCTGGTAACGTTCTTGTTTTTTGCTCGTAGTCTCAAGGTACTGGACATCAATTTTCTACCACTACCTACACCTGTACTGTATGTTGAGTTTAATGGTTTAAAATGGTCAAACCCTTGAAAAGTGAAACTTTTATTGCAATTTGAGGAACTGTGAGTTTGACTGAAAACATCTTTTGGTTGTGCTATATTAGTGGTTGAATTGATTTGTTCACCGTTGTTGCTTTCCTAGTCTAAATGTTATCTTCATGGGTGAGAGTTGCTTTTTAAAGGGAAAGCAACATCTGAGACAATTAGTAGCGTTATCTCTTCTGGGTCATACTACATTGGCTGGTTTGTGCTGGCTACAACCAACTTATAGATTATTTAAGCATTCAGATAAACTGGCAGTTTCTCCCTGAAAAGCACATGGAAAGGGAAAATGGAGATTTCCTTTTTCTTCAACAGTTTCTTAACCTACCAAACAGGGGAAAAGGCATTTTCAGAAAGAATGACATAAGTCTAAGTTGCAGGTTGCTTGTTAATACTTCATGTCCTTTGATTATTTAGTACTACCTTTTCTTTTAATGACCTCTTAGCATTCGGTACGTAGGTATGTTGTCCTCTTATCACATGATCTTTTTTATCCTGAGTAAAGATGGAAAGCAATTTCCTTCACCGTTGACGCATAGTTAGCAAAGAATTACTTGCAAATTCCGTGTTAATTAATCTTACTAGAAGTACGGGATGTGGAATATGAGTGACTCACAAATGAATAAAGCATTTTTCACGTCACCACCAAATGTAACAAAGACATGCCGTGTCCAACGTATTGCTGCGTTTTAGTGTGAATTTTATTATAAGTTATATGCTATAGAGAATTAACCTTTGGATTTTTGTATAGACAACTCCTCTTGCATCTGTGCAAGTGGCATTATCGGAACTTAACAATAACTAACTTGCACTTCAGTTTTAAGAAAGCAAATTGGGATAAGTTATAAGAATGCAGTTAACTGTCTATGTGTCTCCAGTTAGGCTCTAATGAGTGCAGTTTCTTAAGAGACATCCTTAATTGAAGGTTCACAAAATAATACTCCTAGTAATATCAAGGGTGGATATGATACAAAATCGGAAATATAGTTTCTTGAAAATATCTATTCTAATCCATTCTAGCCGTAGAGAGTGAAAACTCACGTGTCCTATCCTTTTTTTAGGCCATTGTCATTTCAGTCTTGCGGTTGTTTATTTGATAGCTGGAATGTCAAATACATATGGCTTTTTGCTCATGCTTTGGATCTAAGTAGCAAAATGAGTTTAATTGTGGTGGTTGAGGAGCTGCTAAGTTGTACATATTGCTTTCATTAGCTGCGGAAAAAATGACAGGAAGAAAGTACCATCAAGCAAGCAATGAAAATACATAGATTTGGCCCACGTTGTCCATTTTTAAGCTTTCAAACTATTTGTCGTTTTTCCTGCCATAAAAACACCAGAGAAAAATATTTTCTTGACTTACTCTGATTATTTCAGTATGCCCACCAACCCTACAACCTTTAATTTCGTTGGCTTTCACGTACATAGACAATTTAGGATGTTCTCTTGCACGCGCCAAGTGTCTTTTCTTCAACATTAATCATAACTATCTTTACATGCACATCATGCCTTGTAATTAATTAGTGGAGGTCAGTTGTTCTTGTTTGTTGCTTTGAGTTGGATTTTACTTTGAGAAAATGACATGATTAAATTTTAAATCCATCATAAAGTCTAATTTGGCCCCACCTAATTGTGGAGTGTTCCTGTTTAAAAGATTTCTTAGGTAAGAAATCAAGATTTTTCAGCATTAACATATATGACGATAATGATGTGATTGAATAGCTTAAAGATGTTTTATTAGACTTGAAAAGATATCAAAGTGAGCGTGGACAAGAGTTCATTACAAAAACTTTTACTTTCCACATGCCTCCACCAACTCAATGAGAAAGACCCTTCAATAGATAGTCTATTTCATCAACTGTTCACTGCCCATTTTGGATAAAATCTCAGCCATAGAAACTGGAAGATTATTTGGAGTTGTTATTAATTCATCAAATAGTACGGATTTTTGTAGGCATGTGACATATTCGTCACATTCAAGATAGATCTCATGATATTACAGATATATAGAAGGCCAGTCCGAGCATTTCGTGTTCACACGGGTTTTGAGAAGGGATGTGATGTAGACAGCCTACTTTGACGCAAGTATCAGTGATGTGATGTAGACAGTTTTTGTCGGCATGTGACATATTAGTCACATTCAAGATCGATCTCATGATATTACAGATATATAGAAGGCCAGCCCGAGCATTTCGTGTTCACACGGGTTCCGGGAAGGGGTGTGATGTAGACAGCCTACCTTGACGCAAGTATCAATGACTGATTCCACGGCTACAAGGTCACACGGAGACAACTTGACCGTTGCTTGATGCTCCCTCCAGATATATGATAGAATAAATTTCCAAGGCCAAATGTACAGTTAATTTCTTCGTATGGGTTGTGAAACATGCATTTCCTGTACTTGTAAACTTTGAACTCAATTATTTAACATATATACCATTGAAGGTAAGATTTGAGCATGATCTAAACCAAAATGTCGCAAATCATCACATCATAAGAATTAACTAGTCGTCTGCAGAGTACTACTACTGCAGCCGGCCGCATAAGAACATTTACAGTGGGCCTAAATTAACCCGACCAGATATGCTACTAAGTAATTACGAAGCTTGAAAAAGAAAGTAAAATCTGAATAAAACAAAGGACGAAAAATTGTAAGAAAAACCAAATTAAAATTCTACTACTAGGACTCCTAGAGTTTGAGAGACAAGTCAAGCTTCTTCAATTCTTCTTGATTATTACTCTTGGAAATATGAGGACCACCACCACTATCCCATCTGTATGCTGAAATACCATCAACCACAGAAGGAAACTTTTGAATATTGTTATCAAATCTAGCAGCACCACCAACTGATGATGTTCCACCGTTGTAATTATAACAATCTGGTGGAGCAAGTCGACCAATAGCCGGCTGCTGATCAATAGGCCGTCGAATTGACCAACCGGGATGTCCGTACAAGGGTGCACCAAATGGGCTACTGGGCTTGTGAATCATAGAGTGGACTTGAATTCCAAGAGATCTATTGAATGAGCCATGCAATGGAAGTGAAGCCATACTTGAATATTTATCGTAACCAAAATTAGCGGCTGTTGAACTAATTTTTTGACCTCTTTTGGCCATTGTTCTCTCTCGTTTATGTGCGTTTTGATGGCCGCCAAGTGCTTGAGAACTGTAAAATTTTCTTTGACAATAGTTGCAAGAAAATACCCGAGGCTCAGTTTCGTTAATATTATTACCTCGAGAATTAGGATCCGATGAACTTGTCTGAATATTGGATTTGGACCCGTGGTCAGTATTACAAAGACTTAGATCCAGAATAAGATCATTGTTTTCTTGATCATCTGTTGTTTGATTTTGTGACAATTCTTCTGTTGATTGACTTTCCATTTTCTGTTGGGACAGCAACTTATTTGGGAAATTGGAGAGGACAGTAGTTGGGGACAGAAATGGTGCTGCAACTTTGAGAGAAGTACATGAATTATCTGATGTGGGAAACTTCATATGAATTCAACAAGGTAAAGGGGAAAGTGGGACTAGGACTTGCCCTTTGTGCGTGATGATTATTGGGTTTAATAGCAAGAAAAGAAGTACTAATAAATGTTTATTGATTGAGAATTTAATGCTATGGTACTATGTAAGGAAGGAGGCATTACAGTTACAATAGCTTATTATAGTAAAATAAAAAGATACTCCAATGGGAATTTTAGTAATAATAATTATATATAGAGAGAGATATGCATGTGTTATTTTGATGGAAACTAGTGAAGAAAACAGCGTGTCTCAACCTCTTCTGCTAGCATATATACCCCATTTAATGTTTCTTCTACTTTTACTTGTCTATCTATTCCCACGTTTCCTGCCTTTTTTGGCCACCATCTATATTCTTGTCTATTTTCCCATTTTTGAAATTTTCTCATGCTTCTGTTTTTCTCACCAATTTTTTGCTTCTCAGTTTTAAAAATTATATTCCGGACTAGCTAGTAAATTAAACGTGCAATGAGCAAACCATAAAAAAGAGAAGGGTGGATGGGGGATAAATATTTACCCTTTCCGGTATTTGCATCAAATTATACTACCATAGGTAAAAAATAATTAAATTGAGGCATTGAAAAAAAAGATAAATTGAGGCAAGAATGTGCAGTAATGTATGATTTAATATAAGTGTATGCTGAATTGCTGAGACACATTGTGCCTTACCGGATGCAGATAAGTTTTTACCGAGAGGATTAAAGGTGAAAAATCTTTCATTTATTTTTAACAGAATAAAATTCAGTATTTATTACTCCAATTTTAAATACACTTCTCCTTAGACATCAAGTAAGTATTATAGTCCACCTCAGAGTTGTATTATAGGCATTGATTATATTTTTCAGAGCCAGTCATTGTTAAAGAAGGATATGCTTTAATGAATCAACATATATCACGCATATTTTATACATCAGTTACATATATTCCTAATTCAAAGATTCAAATTAAACTTTTTGGCGCAAGCATGAGGTAGCATTTAATTTAGCGTGTCTTTTTTAAACTTTTTCAAAATAATCAATAGTGAACGGTAATACTACTTAATGTTTATTTATTGTGAAAAAACACTGAGTACGTAGTATTTAAGAACAGCTCCAAACGGGGTAGTGCGCTGTTACTCCATTACATTAATTAGCACATATGATTCCGACTACAAACTGAATCCATGTTTTTGCAATTAGTACCTTATTTTTCTGAAAATGGAAGGGAAAGAAGAATATAAGTAACCATAAGCTGATTTGCTCTAGGAGAAAAATGTTGAGCCTTAAATACAACGCTTGTTTGTTCTAAACAATGAGGATCACAAATAGTTATTTTAAACAAAGCTATACTAAAGGATGACGTCATCAAGATGGTTACTAAATTTTTTTATTAATAGTGATGCCCAATATAAACTTTGAGAGGCGAACAGATTAAATTATGTTGGCTCTAAGCTAGTTGAAGAAACACGATCTAAAAATTTTGATTCATGGGTAGCTAGATCAGAGTAGGAAAGGCAAGGAAGTTAAAGCTTGTTTCCTTAACTTTTTCAACACTAGCTAGTTTACTTTTTCTAACTGAGAACTACAAATCTTTGTTCCTGCAAAAGGACATTCTCATTTCAAGTAGTCAATATATCCGTGGTAATTTACTTTCTGGAGGGAAAATAATACTTACGGTAATTTGTAAAATATTGGCCAAATCGAGAAAGGAAACAGGCACTAGTAATTTTGATGTGTCAGGGTCTTGTGATTAGTTAAATATAAATTTTACCCTAAAAAACGGATAACAATTAAATTTATAAGTGATTTTAAGGATACGCGGATTAATTCAATACAAACGATAAATTGCGTTAGTTTAAACAAATAAAGGACATAATAAATTGTCAAACCAATCAAGAGGAGTGATTCCGAACTTAATAACAACTTAATGAAATATCTACCTTCGATCTCGGGCTCACGTTACTGATGATTTGATGAACAAAAGTAAGAACTTTGAAAAACAAAGAAAATAAAAGTATATTGCCTTGATGTGCGTGTTACAATGTCCCTAATGAATAATTAGACCCCTCTTTATATAGTAGAGGAGTTTTACCATAAGTATAATTCCATAAAAGTTAAAAATCTTCTGTTTAACTAATCACCAGTCCTCTGCCGATATGTGCTGAGATTCACGCTGTGACATCCGGATGGTCACAGATATCACGGTTGTACTCGATTATCTGGTAATACTCTCTGAGACCTCTGGGATTCGACCAGGGGTCATGGTCCCGATACTCCCGAGGGCAAGCGTTTTGCCGGGACCCTGCCTGTAAGGCCTCGTAAAATTTTTTCCTAAAAACCCGGATTCTGTGATGTCGAAGTAGGCGTAGAGGTTAATAATAGTAGAATTCAGACTTTTTGGATTGAACATTGCGCTGGGGAGTTGAAGAAAAATGTTGGGCAGAAGTAGGCATTTCTGC
Organism: Nicotiana tabacum; assembly: GCF_000715075.1. Classification (NCBI taxonomy): domain Eukaryota; kingdom Viridiplantae; phylum Streptophyta; class Magnoliopsida; order Solanales; family Solanaceae; genus Nicotiana; species Nicotiana tabacum. The sequence goes on along the minus strand of NC_134083.1, from coordinate 20,406,326 downwards.
GGTCCGTTCTGCGACCGCAGAATGGCCGCAAAGTGGAGCAGTCTTTTGGGCCATTTTTAATGTCATTTTTGCGGCCGATTATGCGACTGCATAACCATTTCATGAGCCGCACTCTTGTCGCATATCCCTCTTTGAGATTTTTCGGAGGGAGGTTCTGCGGTGCACTATGCGACCGTAGAACCGTTCTGCGGTGCATTATACGACTGCAGAACAGGTCTGCGGGCCGCATAGTGAACGCAGACCTGGTCAGTTCCTTTCCAGTTTTGGTACCCAAGTTTCGCGGTCATTTCGCGGACCATATATTCATTATGCGGTGCCATATGCGACCGCAGAACCTGTTCCGGAGCTTCATTTTTGGGGTTTTTAAATCCGACCCTATTCCGTTAAAACACATCCCATAGACCATTTTGAGCTTATTTTTGATACCTTTAGAGTGAGAGAGAGAGCCCTAGAGGGAGGAAGTGATCTTTATCAAGTTACTCTTCAATTCTTGCATAAACCTTTGAAGATTATCAAGAGAAGCACCCTAGGTATTCATCCTAAAGGTAAGAATCTATGCCCTAACTCTTAATTTCGAAAATCTTCTAAAAAGGGGGATAATTAGAAAGACAATTCTTGAGTGTGGGGGTTGTTGTCTTGTATGCATATATCCTTGAAGTATGTGGGAAGGTTGTGAGCTAAAAATGGTAGAGAATGGGTTGGGGAATAATGGAATCTTTCACAAAAGGGCCTTAAAAATATTAATGCCTACCTAGTGTTTGATAATGTGCTCAAATGAGCTAGAATCGTGATAATCTTCCTAATTTTAGTCCAACTTGCTATATTTCTAAAATAGATCGAAGTTGCTAAGAATTTCGGAACGTTGTTGTGAAGCCCCAGTAAACTTTTCTAATAAGATTAAGCCGAACTCGAGCTTAAGAGAATATTTTGCAAGACCTCGAAGTGCTTGCGAACCCACACGAGGGTAATAGGATCATTACAATACTTAGGCATGAAGGTAAGATGGATTTAAGGTCCTCAAGTTATATGATTAAAGGCATAGATTGGAATGATTGAGCTAAGAGGGAGGAAAGGATTCCAGCAGACTTACGTAGCCTTCTTGCGTAGCCTACGCAGGTTGCATAGGCAAAAACAGAATGGAAGTGAGCGGGAGGACTTAAGCTGCGTAGGCTATACAGGCCTGCGTAGCCAATCTACGTAGGCTACGCACTTTGCCTACGCATGCTATTTTATATAAAAATAGGGGGATTCAGGGAGAGAGTAAGAAATTTTATTTTTTGCTAAGTTTTGGGTTCTAGAGAGAAGGTGGAGCATCCCCAACCCAAATACACATCAAAGGTGAGTTTTATGATTTTTTTATAATGGATTAACACTAGTTAATGATAGTATTAATATCTACATGGATTGAAATTCATAGGGATTCATCTAATCTTCAAGAATCATTCAAAAGGGTTCAAATTAGGGTTTGAGCTACAAGAGGTAAATTCCCTACCCTACACTTAAATACATCTATGGATTAAGTATTTGGAATGTATTGTGAAGTAGAAAGTACCAATTGGTTGAAGAATTATGCTAGTCCTTGAAATGGGTCTTGTGAGTTAGGGTTCTTGAATGGAGAAGAAGATGAATAGTGAATTTTTGAATCTTGTTAAGATGATTGGTGATCATGATTAAGTATTGAATCGTATAACATGTATTAGGCTTAAAGGCCAATGATGGAAGCAACTAAGGATAACATGGATATGTATGGGTGAATTGGGCTTGTTGAAGACTTATAGTTAACTTGTGAACCTTAAAAGGGTATCGACATATATTTGGATACATTTTGATGTCTTGGGATGTCTAATGTAGATATTGGCTTGTTGGCGACGTTTGAGAGTTATAAATGAATTGAAGCGTCGTACTATTATTTTGAAGCTTGGACTTGAGGTAAGTTGATTAATACTTACTCATCTTGACGGATTTTCTCTAAATTCATATTTGAGTTATTACGTGAGTTTATAAATGTGCATCCATACTTGTGGGGATAAACGGAAAGGATGTCACCATGCATTTGGAGTTGTATTGCATAAAGAAAGTTTTATTTTTTTACAATTGAAAAATTTTGTTTCTAAAGATTCGATGTCAAACGATGCTTGAGGAAAATATTAGAAGTTTTATTCAAACTTGAGTATTGGAAAGAATATAAAATATTTGAGTGCCAAAGATGTATTTTTATGAAAAGTATTTCCTTTTGAAACTTGATTAATAGATATCACTCGTTGTATCTTTGAAAGATGGATGTTAAATTGCTAAAGGATTTAACATGAAAAAGATCATATGTTTGATTGTTTTATTCAAATGGTTTAGTTTGGCTATGAGCAATGATTTGATTAAAAATAGATCCTTTGAGGCTAATATGCTATGAATTTATTTTTGAAATATCAAATATTTTGGGAGTTACTAGTGGAGACCACCGAGATTGGTTCGAATGTTGAGTTCGTTACTATGGAACTACACGTGCCGGTGTAGGGACACATTCCAAGGCTAAGCCGAGGTTTGTGGGATAAAGTCCCCCCATTGAGAGGGAAAATGATCATTACTTAAAGTAATGAGGTTAAGTCGACTCGTACGGCACTACGGGAAGCCGCCCAAACAAGTAGGGTCAAATACTTATTGCTAGGTCGATCACCTAGTAGTTGTTTATTATGACGGTGTCGGTATAGTAATCTCGGTGAAAAGGTAAAAGTTAATTTTGTTATGTTTAGGTCTAAGGATACAAAGGTGATTTCAATGACTTAATGAAGTTGAAATGATTTTACATGATTTTATTAGAATCCTGGGTTGGTATAAATGTTTTTGTAAAGATCCAGCTGGTCGTTTCGAGAGTTATAGCCCCGTTTTCTCCATTTCTGCTTCTTTTTATGCTTTTCAGCTATATTACGATATATCGGGTTAGTTGGTTTGGGTCCGGAGTGGTTTCGGAGTGGATTGAGACACTTAGTCTCTAAAGTAGAAGCTTAAGTTGGAAAGGTCAACTGGGCGTTGACTTATGTGTAAACGACCCCGGATTTGAATTTTGATAGTTTCGTTAGCTCCGTTAGGTGATTTTGGACTTAGGAGAGCGTCCAGAATGAGATTTGGAGGTCCGTGGTAGAATTAGGCTTGAATTGGCGAAAGTTGAAAATTTGGCGATTTTGGTCGGCAGTAGAAAATTTGATATCGGGGTCGGAATGGAATTACGGAAGTTGGAATAGGTTCATGGTGTTATTTTTGACTTGTGTATAAAATTTGAGGTCATTCGGACGTGGTTTAGAGGGTTTCGGCATCATTGGTGGAATTCGAAAGTTTAGAAGTTCTTAGGCTTGAATCCGAGTATAATAGGGTGTTTTGATATCGTTTTGAGTGTTTCGAAGGTTCGACTAAGTTTGTATGTTGATATATGACTTGTTGGTATGGTTGGTTGAGATCCCAAGGGCCTCGGATTGATTCCAGGTGGTTAACGGAATGTCGGAGTTGGAAAAATACAGCTGAAGCTGCTGCTACTGGTATATCCGTACCTGCGGAGGGGGAGCCGCAGGTGCGAGGGCACAGAAGAGCTTGGAGAAGTCGTAGGTGCGGGCAAGGCTAAGGTGGACTGGAACCGCAGGTGCAAGAAGGCTATCGCATCTGCGAGCCCGCAGGTGCGAGACCTGTGGCGCAGATGCGGAAGGGAGGAAAAAGACTGGCTTCGCAGATGCGGAGAGTTATGCGCAGGTGCGCAAGCGCAGGCGCAGGCGCGAAAGGTTGGCCATAGATGCGAAACCTGGGATCTTAAGTGAGTTCCACACATGCGATGGAAATTCCGCAGGTGCGGTGTCGCAGAAGCGGAAAAAGAGACCGCATGTGCGGCTTCGCTGGGCAGGATGTATAAATTGAGGACTCCGTGATTTTTCTCATTTCCACCATTTTAAACTCGGACTTTGGAGCTTTTAAGGGGATTTTTGAAGGGGATTCAAGGTTATTCACTGAGGTAAGTTGCTTGAGCTCTATTATCATTATCTATGGTGTTTTCCCATTGATTTCTCACCAAGTTAGTAGGATTTTTGAAGTGAAATAAGGGGTTAGGGCTTGGGATTTTAGAGAGTTTAATTTAATGATTTGGGGACCAAATGATGTCGTATTTTGATAAATTTCGTATGCATGGATTCATGAGTGAATGGGCTTTCTAGTTTTGTGACTTTTGTTGGATTTCGAGACGTTGGCCCGGGGGGCGGGTTTGAGCCGATTTCAGATTTTTGGCTATAATTTGGTATTTTTCTTGTGGAATTGATTTTTTTAGCCTATATTGATCGTATTGTATTGCTTGCGGCTAGATTCAGGACGTTTGGAGGCCGGATCGAGGGGCAAGAGCATTGCGGAGTATAGATTTGCTCGCATTGAGGTAAGTAACGATTGTAAATCTGGTCCTAAGGGTATGAAACCCCGAAATTTTGTATCATTTTGCTATTTTAAGGTGGCGCACATGCTAGGTGACGAGCGTGTGGACGTGCACCGTTGGGGATAGTGACTTGGTCCATCCCGTATCAACTGTAAAGTTGAATATTTTGTTGAAACTATATGATTCTTATGTGTTTTAGAAAGAATTTCTATAAATCAGGTTGGATGCCATGTTTAAGCCTTATGCCAGTGTTGTTTGGACCCTTAAAGGTCTTTTCTTGCTATCCTCTCATTATTTTTGATTGAAAATCTATACTCAGTCATATTTATACATATTTACAGCATAATTCAGTCACTATTACTCTATTTTGATGTATCATATAAATGTTGTTTGGGCTGAATACTTTGTTTTTCTGAGAGCCCGAGAGGCTGGAGAGGTTTATGACTGAGTGAGGCCGAGGGCCTGATTTGTGAGGATATTTATGGGATCGGGCCGCACGCCGCAATATATTTGATATAGGTCGATGGCCTCATTGATTTATGCCATGATTGGCTTTATATAGTGCTTGGGATGAAGAAGCCCCACCGGAGTGTGTACACACCCCCAGTGAGCGTAGGTACCTACTGAGTGCGAGTGCCGAGTGCTGAGTGACTAGGAGGCATGAGTGATGGTGAGGTCTGCCCGAGGGGCTATATATGAGTGATGTTGCCTGAGGGGCTGATTATGATTTCATTATTTTGCTCACCTTTGCATTGAGCCTTTGTTTGAAAACTGTTGAAAGATGTCTTTAAATGATTTTACTGGGACTGTATTTAAAAGAGCTGATTTAATTCAAACTCTGGTTTTTAAAGCATGTTGTATTTTACTGAATATTTTGTGATATGAACTTTACTTGCATTATTGCTCATCACTACTTCTCAGTCTTTATTTACTGTTGTTACTTACTGAGTTGGCGTACTCACGTTACTCCCTGCACCTTGTGTGCAGATCCAGGCGTATCTGGACATGGTAGCGTTGTTGACTATTCCGACTGCAGATTTTCTTGGGGATAGCAAGGTAGCTGCTTGGCAATCGCAGCCCTACTCTTCTACCTCTTATCTTCCTTTAGTTGTATTTAGCTATTTTTCAGACTGTGTTAGTCTCGATATTGTCAGGCAAATTGTGGTAGATGCTCATGACTAGTGACACCCCGATGTCAGGATTTTCTTTTCCGTACTTTTGTTTTGATTTGAACTCCTTTACGAAGGTTTTTATGTTAAATAGCCTTGAAATTATCTTTGAAATGAAATATCAGTTTGTTTTGAAAATGAGTCGGCTTGCCTAGTTCCACGATAGGCGCCAACATGAAAGGTTTAGTTTGGGTTGTGACAAGTTGGTATCAGAGCCTAAGTTACATAGGTCTCACGAGTCATGAGCGGGTTTAGTAGAGTCTTGCGGATCGGTACAGAGACGTCTGTAATTATCTTTGAGAGGCTGTAGAACTTTTAGGAAATCTCACATTCTTGAATTCTTGTCGTGCGAATCTGTTGATTCTATTAACTAAACTTCTGTTGTTTCATTCTCTCACAGATGGTGCGGACTCGTACTACCGGTCAGGATGGACAACCACCAGTACCACTAGCCAGGGCTGCGAGAGGCGGAGGTCGCGGTAGAGGCCGCAATATGGGCAGAGGTGCAGCCCGCACAACAACTGGGGCAGTACTTGGAGACCCACCAGTTGCCTCAGATCAGGATTAGATTCCAGTTGTTGATGCACCAGATCAGGCACCACCTGTGCCTATTGTGATTCCAGGCCTTCAAGAGGCCCTAGCTCAAATTCTGGTAGCGTGTACCGGCCTTGCTCAGGAGGTCTCTATATCGACGGCAGCAACCACTTCTCAGGCCGGGAGAGGCACTCAGACTCCCGCTGCTCGCACACCGGAGCAGGTTGTTCAGGGGCTTCAGATACCGGGGGCACCACCAGCCTAGCCAGTTGTAACTGCTCAGGACTATATAGTTCATGTTATGCCTGAGGATGGGCAGCGTAGATTGGAGAGGTTTGGGAGACTCCAGCCTCCATCTTTCAGTGGTGTAGAGGGTGAGGATGCACAGGGTTTCTTAGATAAGTATGAGAGTATGCTCCGGACAGCAGGTATTCTGGAGACTAGTGGGGTATCATTCACTACTTTCCAGTTCTCTGGGGCTGCATTCAGTTGGTAGGAGGCTTACGAGAGGCGTAGTCCGGTTGGTGCAACACCCCTTATTTGGCAGCAGTTCTCCGTTCTCTTTCTGGAGAAGTTTGTACCTCAGTCCCGCAGAAAGGAGCTGCGCAGACAGTTTGAGCAGCTTCGTCAGGGTGATATGTCTGTGACATAGTATGAGATTCGGTTCTTCGAGTTGGCCTGTCATGCGATCTGGTTGTTTCCCACAGACCGAGAGAGGATCATGAGGTTTATAGATAGCCTCGGTTTTCAACTTCGGTTGCTTATGACCAGAGAGAGAGTGTCTGGTGCTACTTTTGATGAGGTTGTCGTCATTGCTCAACAGATTAAGATGGTTCGCAATCAGGAGAGGGTTGAGAGGAAAGCCAAGAGGCCTCATGGTGAGGGTAGATTCAGTGGTGCTCCTCGTGGGGGTCAGTTCCAGCACGGCAGAGGCCGTCCATTCAGGCATGCTCAGTCAGCTCGCCCAGTTCACCATGATGCATCATCGGGCCATGGTTCTCTTAGTTCTCATCAGGGCCACTCATCACTTAGATACCTCACAACCCAGAGTTCGTCCCGTGCTCCATCAGTTCAGGACTACTCCATGTCAGGTTCTTCTATGAGTTATCCTGGTGCTAGGGGTTCCCTTCAGTCCCCGTCTCCAGCACCAGGGGGTTGTTTTGAGTGTGGGGAGTTTGGGCATATGTGGAGGCAGTGTCCTCATCTTCATGGGGGTCTGCCTCAGTAGAGGAGTCAGCCATCGACTTCAGCACCAGTTACTTCACCACCCGTCCAACCAATCTACATAGACTACGCACTTTGCCTACGCATGCTATTTTATATAAAAATAGGGGGATTCAGGGAGAGAGTAAGAAATTTTATTTTTTGCTAAGTTTTGGGTTCTAGAGAGAAGGTGGAGCATCCCCAACCCAAATACACATCAAAGGTGAGTTTTATGATTTTTTTATAATGGATTAACACTAGTTAATGATAGTATTAATATCTACATGGATTGAAATTCATAGGGATTCATCTAATCTTCAAGAATCATTCAAAAGGGTTCAAATTAGGGTTTGAGCTACAAGAGGTAAATTCCCTACCCTACACTTAAATACATCTATGGATTAAGTATTTGGAATGTATTGTGAAGTTGAAAGTACCAATTGGTTGAAGAATTATGCTAGTCCTTGAAATGGGTCTTGTGAGTTAGGGTTCTTGAATGGAGAAGAAGATGAATAGTGAATTTTTGAATCTTGTTAAGATGATTGGTGATCATGATTAAGTATTGAATCGTATAACATGTATTAGGCTTAAAGGCCAATGATGGAAGCAACTAAGGATAACATGGATATGTATGGGTGAATTGGGCTTGTTGAAGACTTATAGTTAACTTGTGAACCTTAAAAGGGTATCGACATATATTTGGATACATTTTGATGTCTTGGGATGTCTAATGTAGATATTGGCTTGTTGGCGACGTTTGAGAGTTATAAATGAATTGAAGCGTCGTACTATTATTTTGAAGCTTGGACTTGAGGTAAGTTGATTAATACTTACTCATCTTGACGGATTTTCTCTAAATTCATATTTGAGTTATTACGTGAGTTTATAAATGTGCATCCATACTTGTGGGGATAAACAGAAAGGATGTCACCATGCATTTGGAGTTGTATTGCATAAAGAAAGTTTTATTTTTTTACAATTGAAAAATTTTGTTTCTAAAGATTCGATGTCAAACGATGCTTGAGGAAAATATTATAAGTTTTATTCAAACTTGAGTATTGGAAAGAATATAAAATATTTGAGTGCCAAAGATGTATTTTTATGAAAAGTATTTCCTTTTGAAACTTGATTAATAGATATCACTCGTTGTATCTTTGAAAGATGGATGTTAAATTGCTAAAGGATTTAACATGAAAAAGATCATATGTTTGATTGTTTTATTCAAATGGTTTAGTTTGGCTATGAGCAATGATTTGATTAAAAATAGATCCTTTGAGGCTAATATGCTATGAATTTATTTTTGAAATATCAAATATTTTGGGAGTTACTAGTGGAGACCACCGAGATTGGTTCGAATGTTGAGTTCGTTACTATGGAACTACACGTGCCGGTGTAGGGACACATTCCAAGGCTAAGCCGAGGTTTGTGGGATAAAGTCCCCCATTGAGAGGGAAAATGATCATTACTTAAAGTAATGAGGTTAAGTCGACTCGTACGGCACTACGGGAAGCCGCCCAAACAAGTAGGGTCAAATACTTATTGCTAGGTCGATCACCTAGTAGTTGTTTATTATGACGGTGTCGGTATAGTAATCTCGGTGAAAAGGTAAAAGTTAATTTTGTTATGTTTAGGTCTAAGGATACAAAGGTGATTTCAATGACTTAATGAAGTTGAAATGATTTTACATGATTTTATTAGAATCCTGGGTTGGTATAAATGTTTTTGTAAAGATCCAGCCGGTCGTTTCGAGAGTTATAGCCCCGTTTTCTCCATTTCTGCTTCTTTTTATGCTTTTCAGCTATATTACTATATATCGGGTTAGTTGGTTTGGGTCCGGAGTGATTTCGGAGTGGATTGAGACACTTAGTCTCTAAAGTAGAAGCTTAAGTTGGAAAGGTCAACTGGGCGTTGACTTATGTGTAAACGACCCCGGATTTGAATTTTGATAGTTTCGTTAGCTCCGTTAGGTGATTTTGGACTTAGGAGAGCGTCCAGAATGAGATTTGGAGGTCCGTGGTAGAATTAGGCTTGAATTGGCGAAAGTTGAAAATTTGGCGATTTTGGTCGGCAGTAGAAAATTTGATATCGGGGTCGGAATGGAATTACGGAAGTTGGAATAGGTTCATGGTGTTATTTTTGACTTGTGTATAAAATTTGAGGTCATTCGGACGTGGTTTAGAGGGTTTCGGCATCATTGGTGGAATTCGAAAGTTTAGAAGTTCTTAGGCTTGAATCCGAGTGTAATAGGGTGTTTTGATATCGTTTTGAGTGTTTCGAAGGTTCGACTAAGTTTGTATGTTGATATATGACTTGTTGGTATGGTTGGTTGAGATCCCAAGGGCCTCGGATTGATTCCAGGTGGTTAACGGAATGTCGGAGTTGGAAAAATACAGCTGAAGCTGCTGCTACTGGTATATCCGTACCTGCGGAGGGGGAGCCGCAGGTGCGAGGGCACAGAAGAGCTTGGAGAAGTCGTAGGTGCGGGCAAGGCTAAGGTGGACTGGAACCGCAGGTGCAAGAAGGCTATCGCATCTGCGAGCCCGCAAGTGCGAGACCTGTGGCGCAGATGCGGAAGGGAGGAAAAAGACTGGCTTCGCAGATGCGGAGAGTTATGCGCAGGTGCGCAAGCGCAGGCGCAGGCGCGAAAGGTTGGCCATAGATGCGAAACCTGGGATCTTAAGTGAGTTCCACACATGCGATGGAAATTCCGCAGGTGCGGTGTCGCAGAAGCGGAAAAAGAGACCGCATGTGCGGCTTCGCTGGGCAGGATGTATAAATTGAGGACTCCGTGATTTTTCTCATCTCCACCATTTTAAACTCGGACTTTGGAGCTTTTAAGGGGATTTTTGAAGGGGATTCAAGGTTATTCACTGAGGTAAGTTGCTTGAGCTCTATTATCATTATCTATGGTGTTTTCCCATTGATTTCTCACCAAGTTAGTAGGATTTTTGAAGTGAAATAAGGGGTTAGGGCTTGGGATTTTAGAGAGTTTAATTTAATGATTTGGGGACCAAATGATGTCGTATTTTGATAAATTTCGTATGCATGGATTCATGAGTGAATGGGCTTTCTAGTTTTGTGACTTTTGTTGGATTTCGAGACGTTGGCCCGGGGGGCGGGTTTGAGCCGATTTCAGATTTTTGGCTATAATTTGGTATTTTTCTTGTGGAATTGATTTTTTTAGCCTATATTGATCGTATTGTATTGCTTGCGGCTAGATTCAGGACGTTTGGAGGCCGGATCGAGGGGCAAGAGCATTGCGGAGTATAGATTTGCTCGCATTGAGGTAAGTAACGATTGTAAATCTGGTCCTAAGGGTATGAAACCCCGAAATTTTGTATCATTTTGCTATTTTAAGGTGGCGCACATGCTAGGTGACGAGCGTGTGGACGTGCACCGTTGGGGATAGTGACTTGGTCCATCCCGTATCAACTGTAAAGTTGAATATTTTGTTGAAACTATATGATTCTTATGTGTTTTAGAAAGAATTTCTATAAATCAGGTTGGATGCCATGTTTAGGCCTTATGCCAGTGTTGTTTGGACCCTTAAAGGTCTTTTCTTGCTATCCTCTCATTATTTTGGTTGAAAATCTATACTCAGTCATATTTATACATATTTACAGCATAATTCAGTCACTATTACTCTATTTTGATGTATCATATAAATGTTGTTTGGGCTGAATACTTTGTTTTTCTGAGAGCCCGAGAGGCTGGAGAGGTTTATGACTGAGTGAGGCCGAGGGCCTGATTTGTGAGGATATTTATGGGATCGGGCCGCACGCCGCAATATGTTTGATATAGGTCGATGGCCTCATTGATTTATGCCATGATTGGCTTTATATAGTGCTTGGGATGAAGAAGCCCCACCGGAGTGTGTACACACCCCCAGTGAGCGTAGGTACCTACTGAGTGCGAGTGCCGAGTGCTGAGTGACTAGGAGGCATGAGTGATGGTGAGGTCTGCCCGAGGGGCTATATATGAGTGATGTTGCCTGAGGGGCTGATTATGATTTTATTATTTTGCTCACCTTTGCATTGAGCCTTTGTTTGAAAACTGTTGAAAGATGTCTTTAAATGATTTTACTGGGACTGTATTTAAAAGAGCTGATTTAATTCAAACTCTGGTTTTTAAAGCATGTTGTATTTTACTGAATATTTTGTGATATGAACTTTACTTGCATTATTGCTCATCACTACTTCTCAGTCTTTATTTACTGTTGTTACTTACTGAGTTGGCGTACTCACGTTACTCCCTGCACCTTGTGTGCAGATCCAGGCGTATCTGGACATGGTAGCGTTGTTGACTATTCCGACTGCAGATTTTCTTGGGGATAGCAAGGTAGCTGCTTGGCAATCGCAGCCCTACTCTTCTACCTCTTATCTTCCTTTAGTTGTATTTAGCTATTTTTCAGACTGTGTTAGTCTCGATATTGTCAGGCAAATTGTGGTAGATGCTCATGACTAGTGACACCCCGATGTCAGGATTTTCTTTTCCGTACTTTTGTTTTGATTTGAACTCCTTTACGAAGGTTTTTATGTTAAATAGCCTTGAAATTATCTTTGAAATGAAATATCAGTTTGTTTTGAAAATGAGTCGGCTTGCCTAGTTCCACGATAGGCGCCAACATGAAAGGTTTAGTTTGGGTTGTGACAAGTTGGTATCAGAGCCTAAGTTACATAGGTCTCACGAGTCATGAGCGGGTTTAGTAGAGTCTTGCGGATCGGTACAGAGACGTCTGTAATTATCTTTGAGAGGCTGTAGAACTTTTAGGAAATCTCACATTCTTGAATTCTTGTCGTGCGAATCTGTTGATTCTATTAACTAAACTTCTGTTGTTTCATTCTCTCACAGATGGTGCGGACTCGTACTACCGGTCAGGATGGACAACCACCAGTACCACTAGCCAGGGCTGCGAGAGGCGGAGGTCGCGGTAGAGGCCGCAATATGGGCAGAGGTGCAGCCCGCACAACAACTGGGGCAGTACTTGGAGACCCACCAGTTGCCTCAGATCAGGATTAGATTCCAGTTGTTGATGCACCAGATCAGGCACCACCTGTGCCTATTGTGATTCCAGGCCTTCAAGAGGCCCTAGCTCAAATTCTGGTAGCGTGTACCGGCCTTGCTCAGGAGGTCTCTATATCGACGGCAGCAACCACTTCTCAGGCCGGGAGAGGCACTCAGACTCCCGCCGCTCGCACACCGGAGCAGGTTGTTCAGGGGCTTCAGATACCGGGGGCACCACCAGCCTAGCCAGTTGTAACTGCTCAGGACTATATAGTTCATGTTATGCCTGAGGATGGGCAGCGTAGATTGGAGAGGTTTGGGAGACTCCAGCCTCCATCTTTCAGTGGTGTAGAGGGTGAGGATGCACAGGGTTTCTTAGATAAGTATGAGAGTATGCTCCGGACAGCAGGTATTCTGGAGACTAGTGGGGTATCATTCACTACTTTCCAGTTCTCTGGGGCTGCATTCAGTTGGTAGGAGGCTTACGAGAGGCATAGTCCGGTTGGTGCAACACCCCTTATTTGGCAGCAGTTCTCCGTTCTCTTTCTGGAGAAGTTTGTACCTCAGTCCCGCAGAAAGGAGCTGCGCAGACAGTTTGAGCAGCTTCGTCAGGGTGATATGTCTGTGACATAGTATGAGATTCGGTTCTTCGAGTTGGCCTGTCATGCGATCTGGTTGTTTCCCACAGACCGAGAGAGGATCATGAGGTTTATAGATAGCCTCGATTTTCAACTTCGGTTGCTTATGACCAGAGAGAGAGTGTCTGGTGCTACTTTTGATGAGGTTGTCGTCATTGCTCAACAGATTAAGATGGTTCGCAATCAGGAGAGGGTTGAGAGGAAAGCCAAGAGGCCTCATGGTGAGGGTAGATTCAGTGGTGCTCCTCGTGGGGGTCAGTTCCAGCACGGCAGAGGCCGTCCATTCAGGCATGCTCAGTCAGCTCGCCCAGTTCACCATGATGCATCATCGGGCCATAGTTCTCTTAGTTCTCATCAGGGCCACTCATCACTTAGTTCCCTCACAACCCAGAGTTCGTCCCGTGCTCCATCAGTTCAGGACTACTCCATGTCAGGTTCTTCTATGAGTTATCCTGGTGCTAGGGGTTCCCTTCAGTCCCCGTCTCCAGCACCAGGGGGTTGTTTTGAGTGTGGGGAGTTTGGGCATATGTGGAGGCAGTGTCCTCATCTTCATGGGGGTCTGCCTCAGTAGAGGAGTCAGCCATCGACTTCAGCACCAGTTACTTCACCACCCGTCCAACCAACTAGGGGTAGAGGTCAGTCATCTAGGGGTTGCCCTAGAGGGGGAGGTCGATCAGGTGGTGGTCAGGCCCGTTTCTATGTTCTCCCTGCCAGACCAGATGTTATTGCCTCAGATACTGTGATTACATGTATTGTCTCAGTTTATCACAGAGATGCCTCTGTATTATTTGACACTGGTTCCACATATTCATATGTTTCCTCATATTGTGCTCATTTTCTGGATATGCCCTGTGAGTCTTTAGTTTCATCTGTTTATGTATCTACTCTTGTGGGCGATACTATTATTGTGGATAGCGTATATCGGTCATATGTAGTGACTATTGGGGGTCTGGAGACCCGAGTGGACCTTTTGCTGCTCAGTATGGACTTTGATGTGATATTGGATATGGATTGGTTATCTCCATGTCATACTGTTCTAGATGATTACATTAAGACTGTGACATTGGCGATGCCGGGATTTTCGAGGGTTGAGTGGAGCGGTTCTATATATTAGTTACCTAGTAGGGTAATTTCATATTTGAAGGCTCAGCGTATGGTTGAGAAGGGTTGCCTATCTTATTTGGCGTTTGTGAGGGATGTTAGTGCGGAGACTCCTACCATTGATTCTGTTCCGGTGGTACGTAATTTTCCGGACGTGTTTTCTGTAGACCTGTCGGGCATGCCGCCTGATAGTGATATTGACTTTGGTATTGATTCGGTGCCGGGCACTCAGCCCATTTCTATTCTACCATATCGTATGGCACCGGTTGAGTTGAAAGAATTAAAAGAGCAGCTTCAGGAACTCCTTGATAAGGGGTTTATTCGCCCTAGTGTGTCACCTTGGGGTGTACCAGTTCTATTTGTGAAAAAGAAGGATGGTTCCATGAGGATGTACATTGATTATAGGCAGTTGAACAAGGTAATAGTCAAGAACAAGTATCCCTTGCCTCGTATTGATGATTTATTTGACCAGCTTCAGGGAGCGAGGGTGTTCTCCAAGATTGATTTGAGGTCCGGGTATCACCAGCTGAAGATTCGAGATTCAGATATTCTTAAGACAACCTTTAGGACCCGATATGCCCATTATGAGTTCTTAGTGATGTCTTTTGGGGTGACCAATGCCCCAGCAGCGTTCATGCATTTGATGAATAGTGTATTCCAGCCCTATTTAGACTCATTCGTTATTGTATTCATTGATGACATCGTGGTGTACTCTCGTAGCCAGGAGGAGCATCTGAGGATTGTATTACAAATATTGAGGGGAGAAGCTTTATGCAAAGTTCTCCAAGTGTGAGTTTTGGCTCGTTTCAATAGCATTCTTGGGGCACGTGTGTCCAGTGAGGGTATTCATGTGGATCCGAAGAAGATAGAGGCGGTGCAGAGTTGGCCTAGACCGTCCTCAGCCATGGAGATTAGGAGCTTCCTTGGTTTGGTGGGTTATTACCGTCGCTTTATGGAGGGATTTTCATCTATTGCATCGCCCTTGACCAAATTGACCCAAAAGAGTGCTCCATTCAGGTGGTCGGATGAGTGTGAGGAGAGTTTTCAGAAGCTCAAGACTGCCTTGACCACGCTCCAATGTTAGTTTTGCCATCAGCTTCAGGTTCTTATACCGTTTATTGTGATGCCTCGAGGTTAGGCATTGGATGTGTTTTGATGCAGGAGGGTAGGGTGATTGCCTATGCCTCTCGCCAGTTGAAGACCCATGAGAAAAACTATCCTGTCCATGATCTTGAGTTAGCAGCTATTGTTCACGCCTTGAAGATTTGGTGTCATTATTTATATGGGGTTCATTGTGAGATCTATATTGATCAACGGGGTTTGCAGCATCTGTTTAAGCAGAAGGATCTTAATTTACGTCAGTGGAGATGGTTAGAGCTTCTCACGGACTATGATATCACTATCTTGTACCATCCGGAGAAGGCCAATGTGGTGGCCGATGCCTTGAGTCTCCGAGTGGAGAGTTTGGGGAGTTTAGCGTATCTCCTAGCAGCAGAGAGACCCTTGGCATTGGGTGTTCAGGCCCTAGCGGGATAGCTTGTCAAATTGGATATTACGGAGCCGAGTCGGATATTGGCTTGTGTGGTCTCCAGGTCTTCTTTTTATGACCGTATCAGGGAGCATCACTATGATGACCCCCACCTTCTCGTTCTTCAGGACAGGGTTTAGCGAGGTGATGCCAGTGATGTGGCCATTGGCGATGACGGCGTGTTGAGGATGCAGGGCCGGATATGTGTGCCTAATGTAGATGGGCTCAGGGAGTTGATTCTTGAGGAGGCCCACAGCTAGCGGTATTCCATCCATCCAGGTGCCGCGAAGATGTACCAGGATTTGAGACAGCACTATTGGTGGAGGCGGATGAAGAATGATATAGTTGGGTTTGTGGCTCGGTGTCTCAACTGTCAGCAGGTTAAGTATGAACATCAGAGACCGGGTGGCTTGCTTCAGAGGTTAGAGATCCCAGAGTGGAAGTGGGAGCGAATCACCATGGACTTCGTAGTTGGGCTCCCATGGGCTTCGAGGAAGTTCGATGCTATTTGGATGGTTGTGGATTGGCTGACCAAGTCCGCACACTTCATTCCAGATGGTACTACTTACTCTTCAGAGCGGTTGGCGGAGATTTACATCCGAGAGATTGTTCGCCTGCATGGTGTCCCAGTTTCCATCATTTCAGATAGGGGCACTCAGTTTACATCGCAGTTTTACAGGGCCGTGCAGCGAGATTTGGGTACTCAGGTTGAGTTGAGCACAACTTTTCCCCCTCAGATGGACGGGCAGTCCGAGCGCACTATTTAGATATTGGAGGACATGTTGCGTGCCTGTGTCATTGACTTTGGAGGTTCATGGGATCAGTTTCTGCCGCTCACGGAGTTTGCATATAACAACAGTTATCAGTAGAGCATTCAGATGGTTCCGTACGAGGCTTTATATGGGAGGAGGTGTAGATCTCCAGTAGGACGGTGTGAGCCGGGTGAGGCTAGGCTCTTGGGTACAGACTTAGTCCAAGATGCATTAGATAAGGTGAAATTGATTCAGTAGCGGCTTCGCACTGCACAACCTAGGTAGAAGAGCTACGCGGATAGGAAGGTTCGTGATGTGTCTTACATGGTTGGGGAGAAGGTCTTGCTGAAGGTTTCACCCATGAAGGGTGTTATGAGATTTGGGAAGAGAATCATGTTGAGCCCCCGGTTTATTGGTCCTTTTGACGTGCTTCAGAGGATATGGGAGGTGGCTTATAAGCTTGCCTTGCCACCCAACTTTTCGAGTGTGCATCCAGTATTTCATGTTTCCATGCTCCGGAAGTATGTTGGTGATCCGTCCCATGTTTTGGACTTCAGCACAGTTCAGTTGGAGGGTGATATGACTTATGATGTGGAGTCGGTGGCCATTTTGGATCGACAGATTTAGAAGTTGAGGTCAAAGGATATAGCGTTAGTGAAAATGCAGTGGAGAGGTTAGCCTGTGGAGGAGGCCTCCTAGGAGAACGAGTGGGAGATGCGGAGCAGATATCCACATATATTTGAAACTCTAGGTATGTTTCTAGACCCGTTCGAGGACGAACGGTGGTTTAAGAGGGGGAGGATGTAACGACCCGGCCAGTCGTTCCGAGAGTTATAGCCTCATTTCCCCCATTTCTGCTTCTTTTTGTGCTCTTTAGCTATATTATGATATATCGGGTTAGTTGGTTCGGGTCCGGAGTGGATTAAGACACTTAGTCTCTAAAGTAGAAGCTTAAGTTGGAAAGATCAATCGGACATTGACTTATGTGTAAACGATATCGTATTTGCATTTTGATGGTTCCGTTAGCTCCGTTAGGTGATTTTGGACTTAGGAGCACTCCGGAATGTGATTTGGAGGTCCGCGGTAGAATTAGGCTTGAATTGGCGAAAGTTAGAAATTTGGCGATTTTGGTCGGCAGTGAAAAATTTGATATCGGGATCAGAATGGAATTTCGGAAGTTGAAATAGGTTCGTGGTGTTATTTTTGACTTGTGTGTAAAATTTGAGGTCATTCGGACGTGGTTTAGCGGGTTTCGGCATCGTTGGTGGAATTCAGAAGTTTAGATGTCCTTAGGCTTGAATCTGATTGTAATTGGGTGTTTTGATGTCGTTTTGAGTGTTTCGAAGGTTCGACTAAGTTCGTATGTTGATATATGACTTTTTGGTATGGTTGATTAAGGTCCCGAGGGCCTTGGGGTTATTCAGGGTGGTTAACGGATTGTTCGGAGTTGGAAAAATGCAGCTGAAGGTGCTGCTACTGGTATTTCCGCACCTGCGGAGGGGGAGCCGCATGTGCGAGGGCGCAGAAGCGCTTGGAGAAGTCACATGTGTGGGCAAGGCTATGGTGGACTAGAACCGCAGGTGCAAGAAGGCTATCGCATCTATGAGCCCGCAGGTGCGAGCCTTGGGGCGCAGATGCGGAAGGGAGGAAAAAGACTGGCTTTGCAGATGCGGAGAGTTATGCACAGGTGCGCAAGCGCAGGCGCGAAAGGTTGGCCGCAGATGCGAAACCTGGGATCTTAAGTGAGTTCCTCACCTACGATGGAAATTCTGCAGGTGTGGTGTCGCAGAAGCAGAAAAAGAGACCGCATGTGCGGCTTCGCTGGGCAGAATGTATAAATTGAGGACTCCGTGATTTTTCTCATTTCCACCATTTTTAATTCGGACTTGGGAGCTTTTGAAGGGATTCAAGGTTATTCACTGAGGTAAGTTTCTTGAGCTCTATTATCATTAGCTATGGTATTTTTCTGTTGATTTCTCACCTAGTTAGTAGGATTTTTGAAGTGAAATAAGGGGTAAGGGCTTGGGATTTTGAAGAGTTTAATTTAAGGATTCGAGGGACCAAATGATGTCGGATTTTGACAAATTTTTTATGTATGGATTTGTCAGTGAATGGGCTTTCTAGTTTTGTGACTTTTGTCAGATTTCGAGACGTGGGCCCGGGGGCCGGGTTTGAGCCGATTTCGGAGTTTTGGCTATAATTTGTTATTTTTCTTGTGGAATTGATTCCTTTAGCCTATATTGATCGTATTGAATTGCTTGTGGCAAAATTAGGGACATTTGGAGGCCGGATCTAGGGGAAAGAGCATTGCGGAGTAGAGATTTGCTCGGATTGAGGTAAGTAACAATTGTAAATTAGGTCCTGAGGGTATGAAACCCCAGACTTTTGTATCATTTTTCTATTTGAAGGTAGGGCACATGCTAGGTGACGGGCGTGTGGGCATGCACCGTTGGGGATAGTGACTTAGTCCGTCCCGTATCAACTGTAAAGTTGAATATTTTGTTGAAACTATATGATTCTTATGTGTTTTAGAAAGAATTTCTGTAAATTAGGTTGGATGCTATGTTTAGTCCTTGTGCCAGTGTTGTTTGGACCCTTAGAGGTCTTTTCTTGCTATCCTCTCATTGTTTTTGATTGAAAATCTATACTCAGTCATGTTTATACATATTTACAGCATAACTCAGTTTGTATTACTCTATTTTGATGCATCATATAAATGTTGTTTGGGCTGAATACTTTGTTTTTATGAGAGCCCGAGAGGCTGGAGAGGTTTATGTCTGGGTGAGGCCGAGGACCTGATTTGTGAGAATATTTATGAGATCGGGGTGCACGCCGCATCATGCTTGATATAGGCTGAGGGCCTCATTGATTTATGCCATGATTGGCTTGATCTAGCACTTGGAATGAAGAAGCCCCACCGGAGTGTGTACACACCCCGAGTGAGTGCAGGTACCTACTGAGTGCGAGTACCGAGTGCTGAGGGGCTGTATACGAGTGATTGTGAGGTTTGCCCGAGGGGCTGTATATGAGTGATGTTGCCCGAGGGGCTGATTATGATTTCATTATTTTGCTCACCTTTGCATTGAGCCTTTGTTTGAAAACTGTTGAAAGATGTCTTTAAATGATTTTACTGGGACTGTATTTAAAAGAGCTTATTTAATTCAAACTCTGGTTTTAAAAGCATGCTGTATTTTACTGAATATTTTGTGATATGAACTTTACTTGCATTATTGCTCATCACTACTTCTCAGCCTTTATTTACTGTTGTTACTTACTGAGTTGGCGTACTCACGTTACGCCCTGCACCTTGTGTGTAGATCCAGGCGTATCTGGACATGGTAGCGCTGTTGACTATTCCGACTGCAGATTTTCTTGGGGATAGCAAGGTAGCTGCTTGGCAATCGCAGCCCTACTCTTCTACCTCTTATCTTCCTTTAGTTGTATTTAGCTATTTTCCAGACTGTATTAGTCTCGACATTGTCAGGCAAATTGTAGTAGATGCTCATGACTAGTGACATCCCGATGTCGAGCTTTTCTTTTCCACACTTTTGTTTTGATTTGAACTCCTTTACAAAGGTTTTTATGTTAAATAGCCTTGAAATTATCTTTGAAATGAAAATATTGTATTGTTTTGGAAATGAGTCGACTTGCCTAGTTCCACGATAGGCGCCATCACGACAGGGTTAGTTTGGGTCGTGACAGTTTTAAAAGTTTATATCATGATTTACATTTTTCTAGTCTTTTCATTTAAAATGATACAGAGCATGAATTGATATAATTGTTAACGTTTTATATCACTGTTGGTTGCATTATTTTTGTAAAGCCTTGTCGCAGAAACTTGAGTTAGAGAGAGTCTATGATACTTATTGAGTATCGCCGTGGTGTACTCAGCCCTCAGAGGCCCCTCTCCAGGGTCCCATTTACTTTACATGTTTTCAGGATGAGAGGTAGTACATGATGAGCTGATGGGGCAATAGGATGACTCTCTTTCCGAAGCATATAGCAAGGCACCACTTCTATTCCGTGGTAGCCTTCATATTGATCTTACTTACTTTTGGTTGGGTCTATCCCAAGTATTTATTTCATCATTGTGTCTTAGAGATTCCATAGACAGTTGTTATTCTTTTTTTTGTGTTGTAATCGAGAGTTATTCGTATGTCATGCATGAAAGAAATATTGTTATTCTTTTATTTCATGTATGGTTTTTAATCATTTAAAATGATTGTGTTTTCAAAAAGACTTCCGAATGTATTTATTTAGTATATAGATGGACATTCTTATCGGTCACGTGATTTTGGGTCGTGACAGTTGTAAAGTTTAAGGAAGCTCAATTGAGGTATGTTGGCTAAACCCCTTCTTCTTAGAATGACTTTGTAATCGTGATCACTAGTGCCAATGAATCGAAAGAATATGAACGAAGTACGATGTGAGATGATTGACTGAAAAGGATAATGTCTTGGGTGAGACGGCCTAGCCGATCGGGCCATGATCGGACGTCATGCAACACACATGGCGGTAACTGTGCTGAAAATGATAATTGAAATTATGGTTATGGTTGATGTCTCAAATGGGACGACCTAGCCGATCGGGTCGAGACCGGACTCCGTGTAAGAATACGGAGGTATTATAAATTGTGGAATATCAGCACTAAAGATCACCCAACCTAATAACATGGAAATTGACTTGAAAACTTATTTGATCCTTATTTGATGTTTTAGTATTGTTTGAAGCCCTTATTGAACTCATGACTATTTTCCCCTTGTATTATTATTCATTCTATTGAGATGGTGTTTAACTTTACATACTAGTACTATTCGACAGTACTAACGTCCCTTTTACCGGGGGCGCTGCATCTTTGAATGGATGCAGGTGGTTCCATAGCAGGTAGTGTTGATCAGCGATAGTAGTACACCTTCATCCTAGCAAACTTCGTGAGCCCCACCTCATTCCGGGGTTATGTATCTTTTGTACATTTTGTTATCACGTTTTGAGATATAGTCGGGGCCTTTTTACCGGCACTATCATAACTTTCTTTTGTATCTCTTAGAGGCTCCGTAGACACTATGTGGGTTGTACATGGGTGCTAGAAAAGTCAAACAGATTATGTTGTGTTTTGATCTCTTGTTCCACTTTAGACTATAAAAAGGTGTGTATTTTGAGATATTAAAGATGAAGAAACTAATAGAAAGGTTTTGGTATTATATGTATATGATCTTCTTACTGTCAATTTAATGAAATCATGCCTTCTCTTGATCATGGGTGGGTTGGGTAGAAAGTGTCTAACAAGCTTGCTCGATCAGGTTTACTTGGTTGAGCGCCGGTCGCGCTCCCCGAATCTAGGGCGTGACAAACTTGGTATCAGAGCCTAAGGTTTTAAAGTGTCCTAAGATGTCTCGGAATCGTGTATAGTAGAGTCCTTCTTATCAGTATGTTGTCGACCACCTCCAGCCCCAGCTTCCGGTTCTGCTATTTCTGATGGGGATCTTAGGGGAGCTATTCAGATGTTGACTCAGATAGTGGCTTCTCAGGCCCAAAGGTCGAATGTTTCACCCACACCTTCTAGCCCACAAGGGGATTCTACTAGTTATAAGGTGAACAGGTTTCGGCAGTTGGATCCTCTGGTGTTCACGAGTGCTAATCCCGAGGAGGACCCACAGGACATCATTGATGAGATGCATAAGACTCTCCGGGTTATGCGCGCTACTGAGACGGAGGGAGTGGGTTTGGCCTCCTACCGCTTGAAAGGGGTGGCCTATTCTTGGTTCGAGCTGTGGGAGGACTCTCGGGAGTAGGGGAGCCTTCCGGCGAGGTAGAGTGAGTTTGGTAACGCTTTCATGGACCATTTCTTGCTGGCTGAGACTAGGGCAGCTCGTGCCGCAGAGTTTGAGAACCTTAAGCAAGGTAGTAAGAGTGTGTGGGAGTATCACATGGAGTTCACGCATCTGTCTAAATATGCCACTCACATGATGCCTACTATAGAGGCCAGAGTGTGTCGGTTTGTGCAGGGCCTTAGCCCTTTGGTTATTAATGAGGCTTCCACAGCTGCCTTGAATTCAGATATGAATTACGGGAAAATTTTAGCATTTGCTCAAGCTACAGAGGACCGTAAGTTGAAGAACAGAAGGGAGCGAGAGGGTACCAGCAAGGCCATCCCAGTCTGGAGATTCATTTAGTGGTGGAAGATCAGTTTTTAGGGTAGGGTCATCAGGGCCATCCCAGTCTTATGCTCAGTCTTCAGCCAGTGCACCGCCAGCGGGGCACAATCAGCAACAGGGAATCGCTTCAGGACCAATCAGGGCAGCAGGAGGCCCCACCATCAAGGCCAATCAGGAGGGAGATTATAGCAGCAGCGGAGGTCCTAATGCCCCAAGTGTGGGAGGATGTATATGGGGATCTGCTACCAGGACCTGCCTCTATGTTACAGGTGCAGAACGAGGAGTTATATTCAGAGGGAGTGTCGTTTATTCCGCCAGGGTGAGGGCAGGGGCACAGCACAACCATCCAGTTCTGCAGTTGCTACATCTTCAGTACCCCCTCCAGCTCGAGGCACTCCGGCACCAGCAGGGTGTGGTGTAGCTAGGGGTGGTGCACAGAGTTTAGGAGGACCCAGTCATTTCTATACTATGAGTGGTCACCAGAGTGCAGAGGCTCCTCCAGATGTTGTCACATGTATATTGACTGTCCAAACTCATGATGTATATGCTCTTATTGATCCGGTTCCACCTTGTCCTATGTTACCCCTTATGTTGTTATGGAATTTGGGATAGAACCAGAACAACTTCATTAGCCGTTCTCTGTATCTACTCCGGTTGGAGAGTCTATTGTGGCCACACGGGTTTATAGGGGTTGTATTGTCACGGTTCGTGGTCGGAACACCGTGGCCGATCTCATTGAATTGGGGATGGTCGATTGTGATGTAATTATGGGGATGGATTGGCTTTACTCATGTTTTTCCAAGCTCGATTGCCGGACTAGAACTGTGAGGTTTGGGAGCTAGTTTTTGAGTGGAAGGGGGATAATGTGGTGCCGAAGGGTAGGTTTATTTCTTACCTTAAGGCCACGAAGATAATTAACAAGGGGTGTATTTGTCATTTGGTCCGGGTTACGGACATCGATGCTGAGGCACCTAGACTCGAGTATGTGCCAGTGGTGAATGAATTTCCGAAGGTCTTTCCTGATGAGCTCCCTGGGATTCCGCCAGACGGGGAGATTGATTTTGGGATTGATGTGATGCCAGGCACGCAGCCTATATCTATTCCGCACTACAGGATGGTACCATCAGAATTAAAGGAGCTAAATGAACAATTGAAGGATTTGTTAGAGAAGGGTTTCTGTCACTACCCAAAATCCGACTAGTCATGATGGCACCTAACCCAACCCGCTAGGTAAGCCAATTATCAACTATCCAATTCCAATGAATTTAGTAAGGCAATTAATTAAAAGAAAATATATGAAACCAATACATTTCCCTAAGAACTGGTAGTACAAATCATGAGCTTCTAAGAATAGAGTTTACAAAGCTGGTATGAAATAAATACATTATTTGTTTGAAAAGTACATAAACAGAGTTTTATGAATATAAGGCTACCATGAACAAGAGGCAGTTACAACTGGAACACAAGTACACCTTCAAATCCAGCTCCCGACGAACGCAGCAACATCAGCAACCAACATCTGCACGCA
The DNA here is from genome assembly GCF_000715075.1 of Nicotiana tabacum. Lineage (NCBI taxonomy): Eukaryota > Viridiplantae > Streptophyta > Magnoliopsida > Solanales > Solanaceae > Nicotiana > Nicotiana tabacum. The sequence goes on along the minus strand of NC_134083.1, from coordinate 20,382,315 downwards.
AGGTGCAGAAGTGTAGTATGAGTACAACCGACCTTATGTACTCAATAAGTAACAAACCTAACCTTAGGTTGAAAGTAGTGACGAGCTTGTACCAAGGTCAGAGTCCAACTCCAATAACCAACAATAGTTCATAACCACATAAAGCAAGTAATGAAAGAACCCAAGGAATAAATGCTCAGCTAAATCATGATTTTCAAAAATAGTTCTGCCTTTCAAGTGTATCAGTGAAAGTCCCAGGTCATTTACCGAAGTTGCCAAAAATACGAATAAGTTTGAAAACAGTAATTTTTCCCAAAAATCCTTTCAACAATGATAAGATGTTCTATTTTCTTTCCAGATAGCCAATAGAAAAATGCCTCACTATGCCCGTAGGCCAATATGTGTGAGAAGTCATGAATGATATGATACCGTACATCGTGAGGAAAATATATCTTTATGTCTGTATGTCATGGGTGCATGTCAATGCAATGTATCTCAGTGATAAAACCATATGCATACTTCTCAGAGTATCAATTCACTCAGTCCTCCCCATCACTCAGTCCTCATAGTCACTCAGTCCTCACAGTCACTCAATCCCCAAATCGCTTAGCACTCGCACTCAGTAGGTACCTGCGCTCACTGAGGGTGTGTACAAACTCCGGAGGGGCTCCTTCAGCCCAAGCGCTATAATCTGCACAGACAACTCATGTGTTTCACGGACAACTCACATGCTATAGTATCAATATCTGGATCCGCACGGACAACTCACGTGCTATAATAAAGTATATAAAGCCAGTATGGCATGCTGCGGTGTGCAGCCCGATCCCATAATTATCCTCACAATCAGGCCATCCGCCTCACTCGGTCATCAATCTCTCCAGTCTCTCGGGCTCACAATGTCTTGAAACTAGCCCAAAATAATGATATGGTGAATCAATAAATAGCAACAGAGACCGAGAGATGATATGAAATGAATGAACATGACTGAGTATGAAATTTTATTTTAAAAAAATAATTCAACAACAATATGACCTTTGTGGGTCTCAATAACACTAGCACATAGCCTCATCATGATTTTTAATATGATTCTCAGCTCAATTTCTTTAATACATAAAATTACATAGAAAAAGCCAAGATTATTTGACTACAAAATTTTACGGAACCAATTACGTCATAATTTCTATAGTGCACGCCCACACGCCCATCACCTAGCATGTGCGTCACCTCCAAACAATTCACATAATACGTATATTCAGGATTCATACCCTCAGATCCAAGATTAGAAGAGTTACTTACCTCGAACAAGATGAATCCAATGTCGAGCAAGCTAAACAATGCTCCAGAAATTCCATTCTGCACGTATCAACTTCTGAACGGCTCGGATATAGCCATAATTAATTTGATTCAGTCAATACCAATTATTGTAATTAATTCCATAAAGAAATACTAATTGTCCAATAAAAATCCAAAATTAACTCAAAAATCGCCCGTGGAGCCCATGTCTCGAAACCCGACAAAAGTTACAAAATATGAACGCCCATTCAACCATGAGTCTGGGGCTATTTACAAACTATTGGAATCATCAAAACTCTATTCCGGGGCCGTTTACATATAAGTCGACATCCAGTCACTATTTTAACATAAGCTTTAAGCCTTGGATTTCATTCTTCCAAACTAACTCCGAAATACCTGAAAACCAAAACCGATAGTTCACACAAGTCATAATACATCGTATGAAGGTATTCAAGACTTCAAATAGTAGAAAGGAGCATAAATGTTCAAAACGAGCGGTCAGGTCGTTACAGTTTTATCTGACCGAGTGTGTCACTATGGGACGCACCGGTTCTCTTTATGAGGAAGAAAATGGATCACTGAGGATGTGTATTGACTATCGGCAGCTCAACAAAGTCACAATCAAAAATAAGTACCCATTACTAAGAATAGATGATTTGTTTGATCAGTTACAGGGTGCTAGGTACTTCTCCAAAATTGATTTACGGTCCACCAATTGAAGATCAGGGAGCAGGATATTCCGAAAATACCTTTCAGGACCCGATATGGCACTTCGAATTTCTAGTAATGTCTTTTGGGCTAACAAATGCCCCAGCAGCTTTCATGGATCTTATGAATCATGTTTTCAAGCCTTTTCTCGATTCCTTTGTGATATTGTTCATTGACGATATCCTTGTGTATTCACGAGGTCGAGAGGACCATGCCGATCATCTCAGGAAAGTATTGCAGACTCTTCATCAGCACCAATTGTACGCGAAATTTTAAAAATGTGAATTTTGGCTCGAGTCTGTCACATTCTTGGGTCATGTTGTCTCCAGGGAAGGAATTAAGGTTGATCCTCAAAAGATTACAGCGGTGAAGAATTGGCCTAGACCTACAACGCCAACAGAGATTCGCAGCTTCTTGGTCTTAGCAGGGTATTGCAGGAAGTTTGTGGAGGGGTTCTCTACTCTTGCCTCTCCGTTGACTAAATTGACTCAAAAAGCGATTAAGTTCCAATTGTCTGATGCTTGTGAAAGGAGCTTCCAGGAGTTAAAATCGAGATTGACTACTGTAATGACCCAACCGGTCATTTTTACTTTTAGAACCTTGTTCCCCTAAATAAAATTCCCCGTATGTGCTTTTATAAATTTATGAATTGCGGGGATAGTTGGTTCGGGATTTGGAAGTGTTCGGGTTGAAATCGGAACACTTGGTTCCTTAAGTTGGCCTTAAAATGCTAAGTTTGACTTCGGTCAATATTTTGAAAAAATGACCCCGGAATAGAATTTTTATGATTCCAACAGCTCCGTATGGTGATTTTGGACTTAGAAGCGTGTTCGCAATTTTATTTGGAAGTCTGTAGTTAAATTAGGCTTGAAATGGCTAAAATAGAAAATTAAGTTTGGAAATTTGACCGGGGAGTTGACTTTTTGATACCGGAGTCAGAATCTAGTTCTAAAAATTTTCATAGCTTCGTTATGTCATTTATGACTTGCATGCAAAATTTGAGGTCAATCGGACTTGATTTGGTATGTTCTGGCGTCATTTGTAGAAATTGAAAGTTTCAAAGTTCATTAGGCCTTGTATCTATGTGTGATTCGTGATTTTAGTGTTGTTGGATGTGATTTGAGGACTCAACTAAGTTCATATGATGTATTAGGACTTGTTGGTATATTTGGTTGAGGTTCCGACGGGCTCGGGTGAGTTTCGGATGCTTAACGGACCATTTTTGGACTTGGCATGATAGCTGAAGTTTTGGTTTTCTACAGGTTCTGGTTTCCTTCTACGCGATCGCGTAGGGTTAATTGGGCAACTGAAATTTTGTGCTATGCGATCGCGTGGGCGAGTTCGCGATCGCGTAGGTTTGGCAAGCTGTGCTATGCGAACGCGTGGCTAATACCGTGTTCGCGAAGGGGAAACGAGGCAGAAGTTGGGCCACGCGCTTAATGCTTCGCGATCGCGTGAGAAGGCTTGCGATCGCGTAGGCTTGCGGAGACTGTGCTTCGCGATCGCATGGAATTTTCCGCGATCGCATAGAGTTAATTCTGGGCAACCTTATTTTGTTCTTCGCGATCACGTGCCTTTGGCCGCCATCGCATAGAAGAAAAGCGTGGGCAGAATGTTTAAGTTCTGAAAATGAGTCCCATTTTCCATTTTTAATGATTTGGAGCTCGGATTGAGGCGATTTTTGGGAGATTTCAGAGAAAACATCGGGGTAAGTATTCTTAACTCAATCTTGGTCAGATTACACGAATCCATCATTGTTTTTATCAGTAAATTGGTGATTTAAGTTGAAATTTTTTGAAAACCCTCTTGGATAGATTTGAGGATTTGAGGGTCGAATTGTTATTGGAATTTAGTCATTTTGGTATGGTTAGGCTCGTAGTTGAATGGGCGTTCATATTTCGTAACTTTCATCGGATTCCAAGATGTGGGCCCCACGGGCAATTTTTGAGTTAGTTTCGAATTTTATTTAAAAATATAGTATTTTCTTATAGAATTAATTCTACAATTTTTGTTGACTGTATCGAATTTATTATGACTAGATACGAGTCAATCGGAGTCGAAAAATCGAGAAAAAGGCCTACTACTTGGTTAAATTGGAGCAAGTCAAGGTAAGTGACTTGTCTAACCTTGTGTGGGGAAAATTTTTCCTAGGATTGGTATTGAAGTGATAAATTGAAATGTGTTTAAAATCGTGTACACGAGGTGACGAGTGTGTACACGGGCTAAATATGAAAGATTATGTCGTTAAATTGTGTAGATCGATGTTGCATATTAATTAAATAATTTTACCTTGTTATATTCTTCATCATTGATTTAAATGTTTATACTTTAAATTTGCTTGACCTTTTCCTGCTAATTATTTTACCTGTTTAATTGAAACTTGGTTTCTTTTATTTTGTACATTATTTGAAGGGTGATTTTCTTTAAATTAAATATTACTAATATGAATTATTTGACATTTTAAATTTGGTATTAAAGCAACGTATTAGAATTTTGAAATATTATTTTGTTGAGTTATTTATTCCCGAATATTTTGTGAGATTTTCGTACTCATTGTGATGGAGCCGTGAGCTCTTTATTGTGGAAAAATATTATTGTTGAATTATTTTGACATGAGCTGTGTGCTCTTTATTATGTAAAAATATTATTGTTGAATTATTTTGACATGAGCCGTGAGCTCTTATTATGAAAAAATATTATTGTTGATTTATTTTGACAAATTGAAATATTTGGGCACTTGAGGTGCAAATTGTGATATATTGTGATATTGATACGCGTGCGGTGAGATAAGGGTGGATTGATATACGTGGCTAGTAGGGGAAACTATTAGAAGTCATGTGGTGTGATAAGGATGGCTAAAACGCGGGATGCTATTTCGAGAAAAATATTTTCTTTAAAATAAATTGTGAAGGCTTCTGTGGTGGTATAAGGAAATGAGATATTGTGAATTTATTTATGATTTGGGACTACGAGGCGGTACCTCGGGAGTGCCCTTGTGGATATTGATTTATGACCGCAGTTGCCTTTGATTATTGTTGTGATTTTCTTCTTAAAGTTGAAAAGAATTCTATTTTGCTTCCACGAGGTATTAATTGCCATTATTTGGTGTAATTAAATGGTGACATACTACTTGATTCATTTTCATTGTCATTTTATCTTATTATATTGTTAAACATTTTACCATGTTATTATTTATTTTCCAGTAGGGCCTGACCTGATCTCGTCACTACTCTACCGAGGTTAGGCTTGCACTTACTGGGTACCGCTGTGGTGTACTCATACTACACTTCTGCACATCTTTTTGTGTAGATCCAGGTACATCTTATCAGACCAGACATCAGTAAACTAGCTGTACGAGGAGACTTCGAGGTATATCTGCCAGCGTCCGCAGACTCCGGAGTCCCCTTCTACCTTACTATGTTGTCTTCCTTATTTGCTTTAGACTTTGATGTATAGAGACATAGAGAATAAATTCTTAGAAGCTTGTAACTTATTTCTACCAGGTTTTGGGAGTTGAAATTGTTTGAATTGTAGTTTACTTATTTCATATATCTATTATTATTCCGCATTGATAGGCTTACCTAGTCTTAGAGACTAGGTGCCATCACGACCTCCTACGGAGGGAATTTGGGGTCGTGAGAATGGAACTGTTAGGAAAATATTCACTTCTTTGATTCCTTATCGTGCTCACTGTTGACTTCAAAGCTCTAAACCATTATCTTTCTATTCTCTCACAGATGGAGAGGACACGCATAACTGGATCCGATGATCAGACACCCGCGCCTCCTGTTGGAGCCGCAAGAGGCCGGGGTCAGGGCAGAGGCCAAGGAAGACCACTCGGTGCAGCCAAAGCACCTGCACGAGCTACTGCACCAGAGCCACCAGTAGCTCCAGTTGAAGAGCAGGCACCTGAGACGCCTGTTACTACTCTTGCACTTCAGGAGACTCTTGCCCAGTTTTTGAGCATGTTTGGCACTCTAGCTCAGGCAGGGTTAATTCCACTTGCTCCTGCCACATCTCATGCCGGGGGAGGAGCACAGACTCCTGCCGCCCGTACTCCAGATCCACGGGCCCAAGTTGACTATGCCCCAGAGGTTATACCAGTGCAGCCAATTGTCCCAGTTCGGCCTGAGATTAGGACATCAGTTTCAGAGGGGGAGCAGCTCAGGCTCGAGAGGTACAAGAAGTACCACCCTCCCACTTTCAGCAGTTTAGCTTCAAAGGATGCTTAGGGTTTTCTGGAGGACATGTTGTGTGCGTGAGTTCTCGACTTCAAGAGTAGCGGGAATGATCATTTGCCACTCATAGAATTTGCTTACAACAACAGCTTCCATGCTAGTATTCAGATGGCACCATTTAAGGCATTATATGGTAGGAGATGTAGATCTCCCATTGGGTGGTTTGATATTGGGGAAGCTGAGTTGATACGACCAGACCTCGTGCATCAAGCTATAGAAAAGGCTAAAATCATTAAGGAGCAGTTGAAAACTGCTCAGATTCGTTAAAAGTCCTATTCAGATGTTCATCGCAGAGACTTAGAGTTCAAAGAAGATGATTAGGTATTCTTGAAGGTTTCTCCCATGAAGGGTATAATGCGGTTCAGAAGGAAAGGGAAATTGAGTCTGATGTATGTCGGGCCGTAAAACATCATTCAGAGGATTGGTTAGGTGGCGTACAAGCTTGAGCTACCACTCGAGATGTCATTAGTGCACCCGGTATTCCATGTGTCTATGTTGAAGAAGGTAGTTGGAGATCCGTCTTGAGACCATTGAGGTTAATAAAGAACTGTCATATGAAGAAATTCCAGTTGCCATTCTTGATAGGCAAGTCCGAAAGTTGAGAAATAAAGAAATTGCATCTGTGAAAGTGCTATGGCAAAACCATCAGGTTGAAGAAGCTACTTGGGAAGCCGAGGAAGAAATGAAGAAAAAGTATCCTTATATATTTGAATATCCATGTATTTATAAAGTTGTGTTCTATGAAAACTCTAAGGGTTACCTTCTATGAACTATGTATCTTTTGTACAGTTGATGTTAAGGGTGCTCTGTTTCTGGTAATATATTGCTCATGAGGCCACATCAGGTCTTGTTAAAGTTTTATATTGCGTCATTGGATTGTATGTATGTTTTGAGGATGTGTTTCTGGGGCTCTCTGACAGGTGGATAGGCGTAGTTACAAAGGAAACTCTGGCGAACTTTTTGAAAATTTAGGGAGTTAGTCGAATTTGGGGCTACTGGTGTGGGGTATGAAAAACTTAGTTGCATAAGGTGCTAATAGTGGACCATGATCCTCATTCGAGGACGAATGATCTTAAGTGAGGGAGGATGTAAGGCCCTGTAAAAGTTTTTCCTAAAATCCGGATTCTATGATGCTGAAGTAGGCGTAGAGGTTAATAATAGTATAATTCGGACTTTTTGGATTGAACAGTGCGCTGAGAAGTTGAAGGAAAATGTTTTCAGAAGTCGGCATTTCTGTGGTCTGTTCTGCGACTACAGAACCACTCTGCAGACCACAGAATAGCCGCAGAGTGGAGCAGTCTTTTGGGCCATTTTTAATGTCATATTTGCGGCCCATTATGCGACCGCATAACCATTTCACGGGCCGTACTCTTATCACATATCCCGCTTTGGGATTTTTCGGAGGGAGGTTCTGCGATGCACTGTGCGACCGCAGAATCGTTCTGCGGTGTATTATGCTATCGCAGAACAGGTCTGCGTGCCGCATAGTGACCACAGTCCTGGTCAGTTCCTTTCCTATTTTGGAACCCAAGTTTCACAGTCATTTCGCGGACCGCATAATCATTATGCGATCGCATATGCGATCGCATATGCGACTGCAGAACCTGTTCCAGAGCTTCTTTTTTGGGATTTTTCAACCCGACCCTATTCCGTTAAAACACATCCCCTAGACCATTTTGAGCTTATTTTTGATACCTTTAGAGTGAGAGAGAGAGAGTCCTAGAGGGAGAAAGTAATCTTCATCAAGTTACTCTTCAATTCTTGCATAAACCTTGAAGATTATCAAGAGAAGCACCCTAGGTTTTCATCCTAAAGGTAAGAATTTATGCCCTAGCTATTAATTTCGAAAATCTTCTAAAAAGGGGGATAATTAGAAAGACAATTCTTGGGTGTGGGGGTTATTGTCTTGCATGCATGTATCCTTGAAGTATGTGGGAAGGTTGTGAGCTAAAAATGGTAGAGAATGGGTTGGAAAATGATGGAATGTTTCACAAAAGGGCCTTAAAAATATTAATGCCCACCTAGTATTTGATAATGTGCTCAAATAAGCTAGAATCATGATAATCTTCCTAATTTTAGTCCAACTTGTTATATTTCTAAAATATATCGAAGTTACTAAGAATTTTAAAACGTTGTAAATTTTAAGGAAGCTCAATTGAGGTATGTTGGCTAAACCCCCTTCTTCTTAGAATCGAATCCCACGGTGTTCATGTAATTGGAGTAAGTCTTTGATCATTGTTGAATTGGATATTCCTAATGTGGTTGTGTTGAAGGATGTATGTTCAATACTTATTCTAAATGTTTCATCATGTCATCTTGTCATTTGAGGAAGTGTTCAAAATGTGGAATATGTGTTAGAAATGTTAAGACTTCATGTCAATATCGAAATAAAGATTGTTATGCCAAATTGTATGAAAAGGCGTCTATGTGCCTAAGATTTCCCAAATTGCTCATATGTGAATTTAATGACTTGAATGGGAAGCCCTATTGTTGTTGACAATGATAATGATATTTGAAAGTGGAAAAGGGAACGGGAACAATGAAATACGGCCAAGTGCCAAGAATGACTTTGTAATCGTAATCACTAGTTCCAGTGAATCGAAAGAATATGAACGAAGTATGATGTGAGATGATTGACTGAAAAGGGTAATGTCTTGGGTGAGACGGCCTAGCCGATCGGGCCGTGAGCGGACGCCATGCCGCACACATGGTGGTGATTGTGCTAAAAATGATAATTGAAATTGTGGTTATGGTTGATGTCTCAAATAGGACGACCTAGCCGATCGGGTCGAGATCGGACTCCGTGTAAGAATACGAAGGTATTGTGAATTGTGGAATATCGGCACTAAAGATCACCCAACCTAATAACATGAAAATTGACTTGAAAACTTATGTGATCCTTATTTGATGTTTTAGTATTGTTTGAAGCCCTTAATGAACTCATGACTGTTTTCCCCTTGTATTATTATTCATTCTATTGAGATGGTGTTTAGCTTTACATACTAGTACTATTCGACAGTACTAACGTCCCTTTTGCCGGCGTGCTGCATCTTTAAATGGATGCAGGTGGTTCCATAGCAGGCAGTATTGATCAGCGATAGCAGTACACCTTTCTCCTAGCAGACCTGGTGAGCCCCACCTCATTCTGGGGTCATGTATCTTTTGTACATTTTGTTATCACGTTTTGAGGTATAGACAGGGCCTTGTTGCTGGCACTATTATAACTCTCTTTTGTATCTCTTAGAGGCTCCGTAGACACTATGTGGGTTGTACATGGGTGCTAGAAAAGTCAAACAGATTATGTTATGTTTTGATCTCTTGTTCCACTTTAGACTATAAAAAGGTGTGTATTTTGAGATATTAAAGATGAAGAAACTAATAGAAAGGTTTTAGTATTATATGTATATGATCTTCCTACTTTTAATTTAATAAAATCAATACTTCTCTTGATCATGGTGAGTTGGGTAGAAAGTGTCTAACAAACTTTCTCGACTGGGTTCACTCGGTTGAGTGCCGGTCGCGCTCCCCGACAGGATATTACTGTCCTTCTTCATACTCCAAATTTTTTACCACCGTTCTTCAAGATTTCTTAGTAAATTGCAAGCTTTTACATATTTTCTACCCAAACCAGCGCACTTGATTTTCTCAACAAAGCTTTTACCTTTTATCTCTCAACCTTTCTTTATATTTTTCAAACTTTTTCCATATAATAATGGCGAAAACTTCCAAAATCGTTCCCCAAAAAGTTGCTTCTTCTTCTTCGCAGCCGACCACCGAAGTCAAGGAGACCACTCCCGATGTGGTCGTCCTCTAAAGAACCATTCCGAGCATGGCTATCGATGAACAAACTCTCGAGCCTCCCTTGAAAATGTTCATCCCCCGAGGGGTGTTCGAGCGCGGATGATTTTAAGGTCGAAAAGCCATCGTCGGTGCAAGGCCGATGTGAGGCGGTATCTAGGTATATTTGCTCCATCACCGAAGAAGTCCCTCCTGCGGTTCGAAAGGACTGCAGCTTGGCAGATAAGGATATAGTAATCACCGAGCCCGAGAAAGCCATTACTACCCATGTGGAGGGGTATCCGAGTATTTATACTTATCTCTTCACACTGGGCCCGGTGGATCCGGTCATTCTAAACTTCTGTAGGAGATATGAAGAATGCCTCGGTCAGATCCACTCGTCGTTATGGAGGATCGTATTCCTCCTTCGATATTTTATGAACAAAATTGACTCCTGTCAGTTCACCATCGATCATTTACTCCGCATGTACTGTCCCCGAATCTTTTGAGGGGGATTGATAAAGCTCGTACGCCGGGCTAGAAAATCCCCATTCTCAAGCATCGATGAGGACCGGGACCGGGGCTGGCATGGACGCTTCATCCGGGTGAGGACCTTAGACTTAATCCCTGACGAATTTAGGTCATTCCCCGAGAAGTAGAATGTATCACGTAAGCACAACTTTCATTTAAATGTCGATTTTACGTTCATCTCCTTTTTCCTTACCAGTCTTTGCGATGGTGCAGTTGTTGCTCGAGTCCCAGATGCCATTCCTCAGCTCAAGGAGTGGATCAATGATTTTTGTTCGCAGATGCCTTATTCGGAGTGCTCATGGCGCGAGCTCTCGAATGGCCATTGGGAAGCTCATTCTTACTATAAGATCTCGGACCCGGATAAGTAACATTATGTTCCCCTTTTAGCATCACATTCTCATTTCCTTTCTGTTCTTTTCACAGGCTTGCCTAAGACCATTGAGCATAGGCCTCCAGTAGGGGATGAGGACTTGTCCGCTGATCCCTCTACCTCGGGACAGCTCGGGGCTGCTGCAAAAGAGAAGAAGAAAAGAAAGGCTCTGAGTTCGCCGAGCTCGGAGAAGTATAAGCCAAGGAGAAGGTTAGCCCGCAAGCCAGAGGAGAGTTCTGGCTCTTGAGCATCCAACTCGGACTAGCTTTATCGGCTCAGGGATGAGTCCAGGGAGGATGATATTCTTGTGGCCCATAAACCGATATCCCCCGAAGAGCGGGTGGCTGTTGAACGGGAGATTCATGAGGCCGATCTCCCTTAGATTAGGGAGTCGATGAGGAAATCGGGGCCCAGACTTCCCGGGATGTCGGCCATGCCCCGAATGAGGCACCCGATGTAATAGATATTTTAGGGTCGCCTTCTTATACCGAGTTCGAATGGTGAAGGATCGATCCAACTAAGGGGCTCAAGGGCGGACGATCCCCTTCGTTCTTTTTTTGAGGGTGTAGACTCGGCCGCTTTGGAAGATTTCACTGGGTTAGGTGACCTGGAGGTGCCGAGGAAGCAGCCGTCTTCAAAAACCGGTGGGCTGAATTCGAGCCCAAAGTTGATTAACCAGTTCCCCGCCCCGAGCATGGATCCTAGCCGTAAGAGGTCAATAATTATCACCGCCCTGGAGGATGCCCGGGTTCTTTCTGCCCCCGTTGGAGTAGCGAACTACCTCCGGTGCCTGATAACCAAAGAAGACCAGGCGAAAATGAGTGAGGTGGATGTGCCATGCTTGTTCAACGAAGCACAGCAGGCACTGAATCGGGTAAGGCATTGTTACTTTCTTCCGTCTTTTGACTTAGTTTTTGATATTTCTCATGTTTTCTCTCTTTTATTGTTTCTGCATGCTTTGGTACTCCATCAAGAAAGTTTCTTCCGGTACCGGGCTGAGGTTAACCAGCTCGAGGCTGAGGCCAGGGAGCTTACCGAGAAGAGCGACACATATAAGCTTTTCAGCAAGCAACACGAGGGTGTCGTCAAGAGTCTTCCGGCATAGTTGGATGCGGCTCAGAAGGAGCATGCCGACTTGATGGAACAGGTAAAAATTTTTGAAGTTAGCAATGACGACTTAGCCATGGTGACTAACGACCAAACCTTGCAGGTCTAGCAGAAGATTGATCGGATCGACCAGCTCCGAGCTGAAATGGACGATGTTCAGGCCTTAGACGATGTCTGGAAGGGTAAAATAGACCAACTGGCTTTAGAGAAGGAGATCGTCTGGGAGCAGCTGGAATCAGTGGAGGTCCAACTCCGAGTGGCGAAAGAGAAGGCTGATACACATGCTCGGCAAATCGAGGACCTCCAAACTTAACTGGGCTCGGCCATTGCTGAATGGGATGCCCTTGGCAAGGAGCTGAAAAAAATAAGGTCCGAGTCGAAAATATCCAGGACTGATGCTGAAGAGATGGTGGCCCAGTACATGGCTGATGTTGAGGCGGCCGAGGCCCGCCTGAAAATTATCGTTGAGTACGTGAAGCGGATGTCTCGAAGGGAGACCCTTAAGGAGATTCATGCCCGAGGGTTCGGCCTTTTGGCTGAGATCAAAGAGGTAGAGGCCAAGAAGTTGGCCGAGCCTGAGGGTGAAGAAGGCTCCGAGGGCTCCGGTGAACCCGAAGATGGAGAAGATCCTGACGGCTCTGATGACGATGCGGGTTCCGGTGGAGATCAGGCATAGGTGCCTTAGGAATTTTTAACTTTATTTTGCATTTTGTATTTTTATTTTGTTGAGGCCGTTTTCGTTGGCCTTTGTAAAGACATTTTAGAATGTGTATATACAAGGTTCTTTTTCCTCTTGGCAATTTTCAAGTCTATCACCTTCAACATTCTTTTTATAGTTGTAAAGATTTCATATGCCTTAGCACAAGATAAAATGCAGTAATAAGTTGTTGTTCGGAGGTTCGAACAAAACTTGTTTTCGATGTAATTTTCGTTCGAAACTTGTGGGAGCTCGATATGACCGGAAGCTTTTCCTAAAAATATTTTTTTATATGTTTACAGACGATAATTTTGTCGAGGGTAACCTTTGAATCAGTTTGGAATTTTGAAGGCCTTATGTTTCGATTACGGGCTTCGAACGTCTCCGAGCCATTTCTAGATTGGACGTCTCTTTTTAAGTTTAGGCACTGCCTAATAAGCTTTGTACCTCCGGGATTCGATAGCCCAAGTTATTCGAGCTTGCCTTGGACGGCAGTCCTCGAGTGGGGGTGGCCGTAGCCTTTTATGTTTAGGCATTGCCTAATAGGCTTTTGTGCCCTCGGGTTTCGATATTCCGAGCCGTCCGAGCTTTCCTTGGACGGTAGTCCCCGAGTGGGGGGTGATCTATTGGATCTGGATAGAGGCGGCCCTTGGGCTCGATACCGTTAAGGAACAAAATATAATAGTCCTAAGGAACAAAATATGTATCTGTAAGGTAAAAACTTTTTTTCATTCCTGTGCGTAGTATACAAGATTGTAAGTATGTATAAGCTTCGTGTTACGGCTTAGGTGATCTACGTTGGAACGGTTCATATGACCCTTTGGCCCTTACAATAAATCCTATTCACCGAGCCCACACTGTTCAAGCACAAAGTTTCCTTCCTTGCTTAAAATCATTACTCGAGAGTGATGGCCCCCAATATTCGAGGTCGATCATTGAGAGGGCCCGGATACTGTTGATACGACCATCAACTCCGGTTCATAACCGACCTTTGATTCTAAGTTAGCACGACCCACTGTTGCCTTTAAAAACCTTGTCGAAAAACCCATTTGGGACAAAATCGGTTCAAGGAAAAAAGAGTGTAACGCGTGCTTTCAGGCCTAACAACTACATCTTCCTTTGGATGTTGCCTGCAAGTGTTAGTCCAATTCATAATATATGTAATAATAAATAAATAAAAAAGAATGAATGGTGTCATACATTAGCAGTAGTATCATTTTAGGTGGGTTATGTTCCAGTTGTTCGGTAGTTGTTCACCATTCCCTGCTTTGAGTTTATGAACCTTTACCGGTAATCTCGATAATTCAATATGGACCTTCCCAATTTGGTCACAGCTTCTCTTCGTTCGGGTTTCGAGTGTTTAGTGTCACATTTCTTAACACCAAGCCCCCGATATTGAAGTGTCGGAGATTGGCTCTCCAGTTGTAATACCTTTCGATTCGTTGTTTCTAGGCGGCCGACCGAACAAAGGCAGCCTCGCGCCTTTCATCCAATAGTTCCAGGCTCGTACTCATGGTCTCACTCTTTGACTCTTCGGTCGTATATCGGAACCTGAAACTCGATTCTCCTACCTTGACTGGTATTAGCTCTTTGGCACCGTAGACCAAAAAAAATGGGGTGGCCCCGGTACTAGACTTTAAAGTCGTACGGTATGCCCACAGGACTTCGGGCAAAATTTTCTTCCATTTTCCTTTGGCATCGGTCAATCTCTTCTTAAGGTTTTGGAGTATGGTCTTGTTTGTAGACTCCGCCTGCCCGTTCCCACTGGGGTGATAGGGTGTTGAAAAGATCCTTTTGATCTTATGGTCCTCAAAAAATTTGCTTACCATATTACCGATGAACTATTTCTCGTTGTCACATATGATCTCGGCCGGTATTCCGAACCAACATATTATGTGGTCCCATATAAAATCAATGACTTCTTTTTCTCTGACTTTATCGAACGCCTGAGATTCAACCCATTTATAAAAATAGTCAGTCATAAATAATATAAATTGAGCCTTACCAGGTGCCCATGGAAGGGGACCGACGATGTACATTCCCCATTTCATGAATGTCCATGGTGACAAGACCGATGCAGTATCTCCTCGGGCTGATGGATCATCGATGCGTGCCTCTGACAACCATCGCATTTTTGTACGAACTCCTTCGCATCTTTCTCCATGTCGATCCACTAAAAGTCGGCTCTGATTATCTTATGAATCAACGATTCGGCCTTTGAGTGGTTCCCGCATGTGCCTTCGTGAACTTCCCTCAAAACGTATTCGGTGTCTCCCGGTCCCAGATATATGGCGAGTGGGACATTGAAAGCTCTTCTCAACATGGTGTTATCCTTAGACAGGCTGAACTTGGCCGCTTTCGTGCGCAAAGCTCTCGATTCTTTAGGATCCGAGGGCAGCTTCCTGATCTTCAGGTAATCTATATACTTGTTTCTCCAGTCTCAAGTTAAGCTTGTCGAGTTTATCTCGGCATGGCCTTCTTCCACTACCGATTTTATGAGTTATACGACCGTTCCCGAGCTGAACTCACCGTCATCAACCGACGACCCCAAGTTAGCTAGAGCATCGGCTTCGTTATTTTGATCTCAGGGTATATGTTGCAGGGTCCACTCCTTGAACCGATATAGTGTTACCTGTAGCTTGTCCAGATATCTTTGCATTCGCTCCTCTTTCACTTCGAACGCCTCATTGACTTGATTCACCACAAGGAGGGAATCACATTTGGCTTCAATCACCTCGGCCCCCAGGCTTTTAACCAGTTCGAGACCTTCAATCATGGCCTCATACTCGGCCTCATTGTTAGTCAATTTCACAGTTCTAATAGATTGCCTAATTACATTACCCATGGGCGGCTTCAACATGATGCTGAGTCCGGACCCTTTTGCGTTCGAAGTACCGTCCGTAAAGAGGGTCCAGATCTCTGAGGAGGTTCTCAAGGTTAACAACAATTCCTTTTCGACTTCAAGTATTAAGGTCGGCGTGAAATCGGCCACGAAGTCTGCCAAAATTTGAGACTTGATTGCGGTTTGGGTCGGTATTCAATATCGTACCCACTAATTTCCACGGCCCATTTGGCAAATCATCCCGAGAGCTCGTGTTTGTGCATTATGTTCCTTAATGAGTAAGTAGTCACGACATATATGGGATGGCATTGAAAATATGGCTTTAACTTCCTGGAGGCGCATAGCAGAGCGAGCGCCAATTTCTCTAAGTGAGGATACCTCATTTCGGCCTCGCCTAGAGTCCTGCTAACATAATATATAGGTAATTGAGTACCTTCTTATTCCCGAACTAAGACTCCACTCACCGCTATCTCAGATACCGCCAAGTATAGGTACAACTGCTCGTCTGTCTTTAGAGTATGAAGTAAAGGTGGCCTCGAAAGGAATCGTTTGAGTTCTTCCAAAGCTTGATGGCACTCCGGAGTCCACGAGAAATCATTCTTCTTCTTCAATAACGAGAAGAACAGATGACTCTTATCGGAGGATCTTGCAATGAATCGACCCAAGGCAGTTATGCGCCCGATTAGTCTTTGAACAGCCTTGACATTGTCCACCATGGTGATGTCTTCTATGGCCTTGATCTTGTCGGAATTGATCTCGATTCCCCGGTTGGACACCATGATTCCAAGGAACTTCCCGGACCCGACTTCGAATATGCATTTCTCCGGGTTCAGCTTCATATTGTCTCTCTTCAGTATGTTGAAGGTTTCCTGCAAATGTTTCAAATGGTCCTCTGCTCGTAGAGACTTAACTAACATGTCGTCAATGTAAACCTCCATTGATTTTCCTATTTGCTCTTCAAACATCTGATTTACTAGGCGTTGGTAAGTGGCACCAGCATTTTTTTAGTCCGAATGGCATTACGTTATAACAATAAGTGCCATATTTAGTAATGAAGGAAGCCTTTCCCTGGTCTCCCGGATCCATCCAGATCTGGTTGTACCCGGAATAGGCGTCGAGAAAGTTGAGTATCTCGTGGTCGACCGTTGCATCGATCATGCGATCGATTTTAGGCAAAAGAAAAGAGTCCTTAGGGCATGCCTTGTTCAAGTCTTTGTAGTCTACACACATTCTTAATTTATTTCCCTTTTTAGGCACTGCCACTACGTTTGCTAACCAGTCCGGGTACTTAACTTCCCAAATAGAACCTATTTTAAAGAGTTCGGATACCTCGTCTTTGATGAAAGCGTGCTTGATTTCGGACTGAGGCCTCCACTTCTGTTTAACCGGGTGAAAATTCAGATCTAAGCTCAACCTGTGAGTAGTTATTTCCGGGGGGATCCCTGTCATGTCAAGATAGGACCAAGCGATACAATCCATGTTAGTTATAAGAAATTCAATGAGTTTTTTCCTGAACTCGGGAGTAAGCCATGTGCCCAGGTATACCTTTCGATCGGGCAGGTGCTCGATCAATATGATTTGCTCCAGCTCCTCAACCGTCGACTTGGTGGAATCGGAATTATCAGGGGCTATGAAAGACCTAGGGATTCCGTAATCGTCCTCCTCGCCCACCCCCTGCTTTTCTGGTTCAGTCGGGGCCGATGTCGGTGATTGCTATTTAGTTTATTCCTTGGTGACCGAACTCGGGTTCTTCGATGTTGAAAGTATAGATATAGAGACCATCTCATCGACCGCGAACATCTGTTTTGCAGCCGGTTGCTTTCCCTAAACTATTTTGATCCCTCCCGGTGTGGGGAATTTCAACGCCTGATGCAGTGTCGAGGGTACTGCCCTCATGTCGTGAATCCAAGGCCTCCCGAACATAGCATTGTATCTCATATCTCCTTCGATCACGTAGAACTTTGCTTTCTAGATGGTTCCGGCAGTGTTTACTGGTAGGGTTATCTCCCCTTTAGTGGTCTCACAGGCCATGTTAAACCCGTTTAAAACTCGGACTGCATGCACAATTTGGTCTTGTAGACTCAGTTGTTCCACAACCCTCGATCTGATGATATTGGCCGAGCTACTTAGAACAATTAGCACACGATTAACTCGAGATTTGTTTATGAATACAGATATTACCAGTGCATTGTTGTGTGGTTGCACGATGCCTTCAACATCCTCACCGTTAAAAGATACAGTTCCCTCCGGTAGATAATCTTGAGTCCGTTTTTCTCTTGTAATGGACACTTTAGTGCGCTTTAACATCGGCCCCTAGGGGACGTCAACCCCACCAATGATCATGTTAATAACGTGCTGAGGTTCCTCTTGCTTGATGTGCTTGTTGGAGTCCCCATTCCAAAAGTGATTTTTGGCTCGATCACTCAGAAACTCTTGAAGGTATCCATTGTTGAATAACCGGGCTACTTCCTCTCTTAGTTGTCGGCAGTCTTCAGTTCTGTGGCAGTGAGTGCCATGATATTTACACATTAGGTTGGGGTCCCTTTGGGCAGGATCGGATTGCAATTGTCGAGGCGACTTAGTATCTTTGATACGTCCGACGGCTGATACGATAGCGGCAACGTCGAAATTGAAGTTGTACTCTGATAACCTTGGTGCTTTCTTAGACCCGATAGGTCTGTCAAAATCGCTTTTGCTCACGAGTCCCCAGTTATTCTGACCTCCGTCGCTCCTTCTTTCACTTCTCACAGTGTTGTGTCTGGACACATTACCTCTTCGATCTCCGTTGTATGGTTGATACCAGTCTCTATTCGATCTTGGTTCTCGATCAATGTCTCTTTTGGCTCTAACAGAGGCCCTGAGTTGATCATCTTCGACCTTGATTTTTGATTGGTACCGGTTATGGATGTTGGCCCAAGTTACTTCCAGGTATTCTATCAGATTTTGCTTCAGCTGCTGTGAAGCCAATGAGTTTCGGGGATTGAGTCCTTGGGTGAAGGCCTGAACGGCCCAATCATCTACGACCAGAAGCAGGTCCATCCGTTCCATTTGAAACCTCGATACGAATTCCCTAAGCATCTCGTTATCTCTTTGCTTTACCTTGAAAAGGTCTGATTTTCTGGTCTCGACCTTGATGGCCCCGCATGTGCGCTTTTACAAAGGCATCTGCAAGCATAGAAAATGAGTCAATAGAATTAGGGAGTAAGTTGTGATACCATATCATAGCTCCTTTCGACAAGGTCTCTCCAAACTTTTTCAGCAGAACGGATTCGATTTCATCATCTTCCAAGTCATTTCCTTTGATGGCGCACGTATAAGAGGTCACATGTTTGTTGGGATTAGTTGTCCCATTATACTTCAAAATTTCGGGCATAAAAAACTTCTTTGGAATCGGCTTCAGAGCTGCGCTCGGAGGGAAAGGCTTTTGGAGAAATTTTTTGGAATTCAGGCCCTTCAGTATCGGTGGTGCTCTCGGGATTTGGTCGACCTTGGAGTTATAGGTCTCCACTTTTTTATCGTTGGCTTCGATTTTCTTTTCTCCCGATTCCATCCATTTTTTCAGTTCCTCAAACATCTTTATTATCTCGGGGTTGGTCCCGGGTTCTGCTTCACCCGGCCTTTCTATGGACGGTTCATTTCATTGGGCGTTTTTCCGGGACGATTCGGGCTTAACTCTATTGGGGGCTCGGCTTTGGTTCTGCAACTAGGCTATCGTTGCCTGTTGAGCCTGTAATATTTCGAAGATCACGCGCAAGTTGATCCCGTCACCTTCGCCGTCGTGTGTACTCTGGGATATCGACTGGGCTCCCCGCGAATGTTGTTTTCGGGGTCAGTAGGCAAGTTTGCTTCAATAGCCACGTGTGAGTTAGCATCGATCGGATCAGCGACTGGGACTTCGTTGGGGTCAGCAGGGGGCACCTCGTTGCTGGGTACCATGTTATTGTTTTTTCCATGGTGGCCAGACTCAACATCCACGTTCAAATGGGCAGATTGGGAGTTCGGCATTTTTAATCTGACCTGAAATTAAAAGCTCAAAGAACAAGTATAAAATAGAGTGTGTTATGAAAATTTATATCAAATTGCCACTATTATCCTTAGCCCCACGGTGGACGCCAAACTGTTTACCTTAAAAAACGGATAACAATTAAATTTGTTAGTGGTTTTAAGGATACATGGATTAATTCAATACAAACGATAAATTGTATTAGTTTAAACAAATAAATAACGTAATAAATTGTCAAACCAATCAAGAGGAGTGATCCCGGACTTAATAACAGCTTAATGAAATGCCTGCCTTCGATCTCGGGCTCACATTACTGATGATTTGATGAACAAAGGTAAGAACTTTGAATAATAGAGAAAATAAAAGTATATTACCTTAATGTGCATGTTACAATGTCCCTAATGAAAAATCAGACCCCCATTTATATTGTATGAGAGTTTTACCCTAAGTACAATTCCATAAAAGGTAAAAATCTTCTGTTTAACTAATCGCCGGGCCTCTGCCGATACGTGCCGAGATTCACACCGTGAGATCCGGCTGGTCACTGATATCACGGTTGTGCTCGATTATCTGGTAATGCTCTCCGAGACCTTTGAGATTTGAACTAAGGGTCATGGTCCCGATACTCCCGAGGGCAGGCGTTTTGCCCGGACCCTGGCTCGAGGGACTCTTTGCTTCGACTCTGGTTCCTTACCGTCACGTCTCTCGCTCCGTTTCGCCCGTATACAATAAACTTTTTGATGCCTTAAAGTGTGAATTAATTAGCAATTATCACCGGCAATATCTTTATAATACAGTCACATAATAGTAATCAATAATGAGAAAGCAGTGGGCCAAACTTTTTCCAAATAAAACAAAGAAGCAAAGCATGGAGTTTGGCCACTTTATAAATTTGGACAAAAGAGACCTACATTTGCAAGTGAAACTGCTTTCATCAATGCAAACAGATAATTGTTCATCAAATTCCATTATTCAAAAAGAGTAGAGTCTCAGATATTAAACACACAAACACAAGTATTGTTGTGCTAATTTTAATTATGAATACTAATAAACAATGCACCATTATGGTCTATGTTTTTTGAAACTTATTAAAAGTACATTTTGCTACAAGCTCCAGGGTGACAAACGGGTGGATCAAGTCGAATATGAGCAGGTCGAAAATTAGTAATGCAAAAAAAGCGGATGAATTATCCGACCCGACCAATATTTTAATACGGATAAAAAACGGGTTAACCAACGGATAATATGGATATGACTTCTTGAATACGATCAATTTTGGGAGAATTCTTAATCTCCCAAACTTGAGGAACCTCAATTTGAGGCTTTACAAATGTAAATGTTACACCCATTGATTATCCATTTTCTAAGTGGATAATATGGTTCTTATCCATATTTGACTCGTTTTTAAAAAGTCGTTAGTCAACCCATTTTTTAATGAATAATATGGGTAGATAATTATTTTCTTTGAATCATTTTGCCACCCCTAGCAACAAGTGAGGCATTCATGTATTTCATACATACAAATATCTGAATTTGGAAAACATTTATGCAACATAAGGAATATCCATGGTTGTCACTAACTTTATCTAATGGAAAGTTATACATTCCACGTACCTCTTTGGGGAAAGGGAAAAAAAGGGAAATGGATGTACATCCTTTTCAAATGTTACCAAAAGAAGCTAATACCCTAAAGTTATTTATTTGATTGATCAAAAGAAGAAAGTAAGTCGATTCTAATTAGTATTTCCAACTCCTCTAGATATAGAAATTAAAAAAGATACAAAATGATGAATAGTACCACATCTTTTAAATTTTTAGAGAAAAAGTAGTATTACATCATTATAAGTCATCACCTTTTCTCCTCGCTCGTAGTTGGTGGTTGCTACAATTTTAAGAAGGATCTTAGAGTACAATTTATATTTTTACACTATCATTATAATTTAAAATGCGATAGTATATTAGTTACCTAATTTTATCATGTATTAACTAATTAATTTTTATTATAAATATTTACTTTAATTATCTTGTACATGATTTGATTGTGTACCATAAAACTTAAATTCAAGAACAATAGTGCCATTTGAGCCCTTTTACCACACCTGCATTCACCTTAAGGCAAGTACTCTTACTATTTGCTTATTTCATGGGGTTTGACATATAGATAATTATGTGCATGCATATTAAAGAATGATAAAGAGGATATGAAATTATGATTTAGCGTGTATTTGATATAACGGAAAATATTTTTTTCTTGGAAAATATTGGTACGCAAATTAAGGAAAACAACTTCTCAAGAGTATTCATAAATTACTTTCGAACCAACAACCTCCCGAACCCACAAATTTCATAAACTTCTGAACTGCTAAACTTTCGAACCCGTAAACTCTATAATTTCTAAACCCGCAAACTTTCAAACACATAAACCTCCGAACTCATAACTTTGGAACTCGTAAAATTTTGAACTTGTAAACTGAAAAATGAAAAAACCAGAACTGAAAATAAAATAAAAAATTGGGGGGGAGGGGGAGGTGAGGGGGTGGATGAGGTGGGTGGTTCAGACAAACGAAAAAACAGAAAATTGAAAATACAAAAAAAATAAAATAAAATTGTGTGTAGGGGTGGGAGGTGGCGTAGAAAAACGAAAAAAAAAAAATTAAAGTTGGAGGGAGTTGGGGTTAGATGTGAAGGCAGATGGAGTTTTTGGAAAATGTTTTTCTAACTTTTTCTAGGGAAGTCAATTTCCTCCAATTTCATGAAAATGTAATATCTAGGAAAATATTTTCCAAACTATTTTGTACAACCAAACAATGAAAAATAAAAAAATATTTTACGTCATACCAAACACCGCCTTAGTATTGTTAGGTATTACTCCACAACTGAGATGACATCAAATGGGATTGTGAAGCTTAGGAATCTATTCACAGTACGGTTGTCAATGTCTAAACATCTTTTTCTTAGGACTCTTTTTATTTTAAGATAATTATTATTGCTTTGTATTTTAGTATATTCAGCTAGAAACTAAAAACTTTTGCTTTCTCGTGTCATACTACACGCAACTATTAATCAATAATTATCCATTTGGCTTGCGATGGCTATTTGGCTTTCACGAGATCAATATACATATTATATGCATACACATCAGAATCTAAACTGTATCAGTTTAATCAAAATGCTATAAAGAAAAACTGCTAAAAAAACAAAACTCATGACAATATAGTTTATACTCGAAAAAAATAACGATTGTAATGGATCGGATTTTAAATCTAATTTAACTGTAAAAACTAGCTTATGAACCAATGATTTCTATAAATATTATAAGAAGGCCCCAAACATATTTTCTCAAGTGATGTGGGACGTGATAATACCAAACCTCTAAATAATTTGAATTATATCTCCTCTATTTACAATTTTGGAGAAGAAATATCTAAAATCAATATATATATTGCTTGGTATGGAAATTGTCTTGATGCAGTTTGGAGAGAAGACAAATGGCCGACAACTAGATTGGAAGCAGATGGAGAAAAAGGGCCCCAAATGCAAAGGAGTTAGTGCTGTCCTAGGCAGAGGCACTGGCCAGATGAAATATCATTAATACATGAAACAACATAACATGATCATATTTAAACGTTAATTCAGTAAATCCTCTTTAGAGATAAGCATCATTTCTCGATGAAACATACATCACTACATTTACTTTGATTGAGGGAAAAGAATAAATCGATTGGTTTTTTTTCTTGGGAATGATCCAAAAGGAGGTTTTAGTAATGAAGATAGCAACATCTTAGTTTTTGTCCAATATAATGCTGAAATGAGAGGATAGAAAAAAGTTTTGGTCTTGGAGGATTCTTAAAGATTTTGTGTGTGGTTAAGGGTTTGTTTTGTCTAATCAAAGTAAAGAATTGGGACCCAAAGTCTCTCAACTCATGTTAGATTTCTTTGTCTGTGTATCCATATATGATATATGTACAATCAAATGTTTTGGGAAAAGAGAACGAAAGAACACATTGAAAAAGAAAGCAGCTTCTTTGCCTTTTTTTCCCCAAATATAAAATCCACATCCTTTTTATTTCACAGAGATATATATCAAGCATTTCATGCAATGATGAGTCTCGCATCAATAATAAAATTGTTATCGAGTTGTAAAATTAGTCTCTTACACTTGCATCAAGATTAGACTGTTAATATTAAATTCTCTTTAGATACGACACTTCCTCGAATCTTGTGTGAACGTAAATGCTTCTTGCACAAAATTATCGTGATATTTCATGTACCATTATCTTTTTAATTATCTTCTCCTTACTTCCGGCTTTTAGTCTACTCCAAAAGCTGCTTTCAGTAAAAATACACATGTCTATTTATAGCGTCATCAACATATCTTCATTCATGGGATACATGAATATGACTGCTTTGACAAAAAGTATACTCCAAACGCTTAATGACTAAATTCATTGGTCTATATTATCGTATAATGAAATATTTGACATTTGAAAATGACCCAAATCTTGGTTACTAATGTATCTATATGACCGGTTTTTACACACACACACGTTTGGGTAAAAAGAAAAGAAAAAAAGTTAGGCATGATTTGGAACTAGTCATTCATTGTCGTGGTATCCCTTTCTTCCAAAGCAAGAATAATTACTTTTTCGAAATGCCCAAGTACATATTTGTTTTTACGAAATGCCCAGTACATATTTGTTTGACTAAAAAATAAAAAAAAATTACTTAGCTATACTATATAAAAAAATTTATTTGCATCAAGTAAAAATATTTTAATTTAATTATAATTTGATATACAATTTATCAATTATATATAAAATAATATATTAAACTCTAATCTTCCCTATTTTCTCTCCCCATCTTCCCCCTTTCTCACACTGTAATTCTATCTTCGTCCTAGTAGTTGCCGATCTAATTTGCTATAGAATCATTGGTGCAGACAACTTGACTTGTTATATATGTTGATTAGTCCTTCCATTATATTTTCTCTTTTTTTTTCCTTTTCTATTTTTTTTTCTATGTTAAACAATAAACTAAAGAATATTAATCAGAAGTGAGCAGATTGAATTGGAAACCATATTAATCCATTAAAACTTCATTAATGGAAACCGTAAAGAAGCTTCGAAGCTTTAAATTTAAAAATTAAATTTTACAAAATTATTATTTGTTTGGATTTGGGTGTTATTGAAAATAATTGTGAATATTTTTTGGAGTTTATATCTCAATTTTGAGAGAATTTGGTAAATATTCGAGTTAGTTTTGATTGAAATTTCAGACCGAAACTCGAAGAAAAATAAGACATAAATAATCTGTATATATATTTTGTATTCGGGTGACAAATGATATACAACTAATATAATTGTATACAACTTGTAGTATATAAGTTATATGTAAAGTGTAGTATTTTGATGGGATTCTATACAAAAAATTTATATACAAGTTTTATATAATTTTTAATTTTTGACCGGATTTTGTACAATAAAAAATTATATTCGAGTTGTATTTAAATTGTAGTTTTTGACCGGAGTTTTATATATATTATAAAAAACTTTAGTTACTTTATGTAAATAGAAAAACCTAGCTAAAATCGGGTATATAAGTCTATAAGATTTTATATATATACACGAAAAATATCCCTAAAAGTCATTAGTGTTCTTATTATGTGGAGAATCTTCGCTAAATATTCCTCAACTAAACCATCAAATGTTGTACTTCCTTCAACTCCGATTTTTGCAATATGATTTGTCAATCTCACTCATTTAACACGTTCTATACAGAAAACACTCATAAATCAGAGACTTTGCGCAAGTATATAATCGGAATAAATGTATGTAATTCCAAGTTCCCAACTATTAGCTGTCGTAAAGTAATTAAATTTTAGTCATTTTTAATATAAAGATAAATCTAAACGAAAATACTGTTCAAAATTCGAAAAATATTCCAGCATAATATATTGGAGTTCCAACATAATATACTGGAGTTCCAGTATAATATACTGGTCCAGCATAATATGCTGGAAGTTCATACACAGGTGCTCCAATCTCCAGTATATTATGCTGGAACTATCCGTGTGTTGGAGTTCCAACATAATATGCTGGAAGTTCATACACAGGTGCTCCAATCTCCAGTATATTATGCCGGAACTATCCGTGTGTTGGAGTTCCAACATTATATGCTGGAAGTTCATACACAGGTGCACCAATCTCCAGTATATTATGCTGTAACTTTCCGTGTTATAGCGAAATAGTGTCTATTTTTCTATGACTTTGCAAACGCTAGCTATTTTACAATTACCAGTCCGAAAACTGGCTAGCCCGTGCTATTTTCACGCCGTTTAACCATAAAATTTTGGGGCTTTTTCCAAACCAGTTTTCAGATATTTGTTTGTTTGCAGATTTGAACTATTTTTTGGCAGACTTTGAAAACAAAATCTTCAAATCCTCGAAGTATTTTACTCACAAAATTTTAATTTTTTTTTAAGTAAAATATATGTCCAAACATAATTTCAACTTTTTAAAACTATTTTTCATCTCATCTTCAAAAACTCATTTTTTCCAAGTTTCAACCATATCCATGTCCAAACGCTAGCTTAATGTCGTCTGACATTATATTTATTTATCACAGAGGATTATTACGTATATTAGTAGTTTAAGTTAAGAAAAAAAGTCTGAGTTGCTAAAGAATATATATATTTGTCCCGCTATTATTTTTTTACAGTAGCTAAACAAGTGTAGTTTTCCCAGTAGCTATGGTAAAGAAAAGCCCAAATTCTCTCCCTTGTCTAGGTGGACTGGGTTTTCACAATGCCCAATTGTTTTGGATGAACAAGAATTTCATGATGGCCCAACTTAATATGGATCCGGCCCGTCAACTTATAATGTTGGTAAAGAGTTGATTTCTTTTTTCGACTGATAATACTCTCCCGAGCCTCGTCCTTACCGGTCCAAAACCCTAAACCTCCGTCACCCTACCTCGTCTTCAAACTTGCTCCTCTCCGGCGAACAAAGTAACCTCTATCTCTGTTTTCTGACTGAGTTTTCTGATAGAATACGCATTATATGTGAGCATTGGCTACTTGTGCTTTGTTGGTTTTACTATTTAATTTTCACTCGTGCTTGTTTCCTGTTTGTAATCAAATGTTATAGACACGTCTGTCAATTTAATCAGAGGACTTGAAATATTTATCGTAATGTTTCAAATTTTGATTTTGTGGAATGAAGTTCATAAAGTTCGATTCATTTTCCAATCATTCTATTCAGACCTATGATTTCAGTGTGACCATCTTTTTTTCAACTTCTACCATTTGTTATGATTTAAAGCATTTGAGATTAACTATATTCAGCTCCTAAATTGAGTTAAAGTCAGTGTTTGAGAAGTTGGATAGTCCAATATATCCAATAAATGACACGGTTTGTCTAACTTTGCTCATTGTTTGTCTAAGAGATAGAATAGCTAACAATGGCTGAGGAGGTGCCACAGCCTTTAAACTATATACCAGAAGTGATTCTAAAGAAGAGGAAGAACAATGAAGAGTGGGCAATCAGAAGAAAAGTCCAGCTAGGGCAGAAAGTCAAGAGACTTAAATCTGATAATTTTGTTATCAAGAAGCCTGAGCAGTTTATTCGAGAGTATAGGGATAAGGTATTTATATCTATGAATTGATTGTTTAAATTGCATCTTTTGTTTAGAATTTTAGCCTTTTCCCTTTATCTTATGCGGGCTGTAAGACTTGTATTTGCACATGTCCCATCTTGTTTTTCTTTTTTACTTTTATTTGTTTGTGACATATTGCATTTATTTCATGAAGCAATTGTTCAATCTTTCCAGATTTTCTCTTGGCTTCAGCATTTTATTTTCGTTTTGAGTCTCTTTACCAGTTATAGAATCTATAATCAGGAATTTTGTGGTGCAGTGGCAGTGACGTTTGTTAATGATTGATATATTTATGGTCTGATATTTACTTTGGTTCACTTATCTCTTAGCTTGATGGCCCTAAACAAAATGATCTCCAATTTCCTTTATACTCATTTGCTAGTAACCTGCATCTTTTTGTCCTTCCTGGATATGAAAGTCTTTCTTTTTGGGTCAAAATTCCTGGATGTGAAAGTCATTGTGGCCAAAAAACATCTCAGTAGCATTCTCTAGGGTCTCTAAAAATTTAGACTTGCAACCAATAGCCATAACACAGAAATAGTGATGTTCTAACTCCCGAGAAAGGAACAAGACAGTATAGTGCAATAATTAGAAGTAAGAGGGTAAAAGACCTTCTGAAGCAGTACGGACAACAATGTGTTAAGGAGAGATAACAATTTTAAATTTTCAAATTTAGGGGGCCCAGGACTGCAACTATTTATTTTGGGTGGCACCAACGCTCTGGAACTAGTTCTGGCCTATACAATCACAAGATAATATTGTTTTTGTTTCCTGGGAGTTAACAGGAAGTGTTATATTATCATTTGAATATTTTAAACTACGCTAATATGCAAGGTTAGCTACCGAATTTCCAGGTTTTGTTTCAGAAGATAACAGACTGTAGTTCTCCCTGTCTGTGCCTGAACTGAAAGCTAGTGGAACCTACTCTTGATAGTGAATAATGACAATCAAAATGGAATTGGCATGGTATATTGATTTGCCTATTGAGCCTAAGATGCCCATTACCCTTGCATCCTGTGGCTCTGGTATATTTGCTTAATGTTAGATTGCCTTTGGAAGTTGTCATGTTTGTCTTCCTTTTCACGTCACTTGCTCTTTCTTCTGCTACAGCCATTAATAGAGCTCGCCTACAGTTGGCTTTTTATCTACCTTTTCTGAGCCATCAACTTGCAGTAATCTGATTTATAAATTGTGGTATATTGTTTGTCCAACATTCTTCTCAACCGAGCTGTTGTTTATGTTAGGAGATGGACCTTGTCCAAATGAAACAAAGGGGTAAGAAAAGATCCAGGCGAGCATTGGTCACGTCTGATTCCAATCTCCTTTATGTCATACGCATTGGAGGGTGGGTTCCTGGTTTTCCAATCATACTTTTATCTTCTTGGCTACAGTAACCTGGATCCTAAGATTTTGTGATACACTTCAGGAAAAGTGATATGCACCCAAGAACACGAAAGCTTTTGTACTCTTTGAGGCTGCGGAAAATCTTCAGTGGTGTCTTTGTGAAGGCAGATGCAAGAATACTGGAAATTCTGCTAAAGGTGGAGCCTTATGTCACATATGGGTAGGTTGAACTAACCTTTTTACTAGTTTGCTACACAACATTTAATGAACTCGCATTACTGGATATCCCCAAAGTACTCAACCTCAAATTAGTGAATAGGCATTATGCTTGCTAGAGAGGGGGGTGACTGCACTTTTTTATTTTACTGGTTCTTAGAGCTGCCAAAGGGACCTTAATTTGAATATTTAATTGGTCTTGGACTTTCTCATTTTTATTTTCTCCTATTAAGGAGAGCAATATTCTTGTAATGCCAAAATCTGTGTTTGCTTTGTCTTTGATAGTTAAATTACTGTATGTCAAAAAGAGGAAAATGAGACCCTTAATTAAGTCTATATAATCCCGTGGTATAAATCATACAACCATTTCCGTTCCACCAGTTTGAAGACGATGACACTTAAAGACAGTTTTAGCATGTACCGTATGATGACACCAGGAGCTTAATTTTTAAAAAAAATTATGGGACACCAGGATAACGTAGGTCTACTTTTACAGCTAATGGTCTATCTCTACTTAGAAACATGCCTGATCTTGGTAGAACATTAAATTGCAGTTATTTATTCCTTAAGCAGGAAATTTTAAGTTTTTAACCGTGTAAAACGAAACTGCTTTAGCAGTTCTATGTATTTCTCTTCTGTCATAGACTACGAGGCTGTAGAATATTTCTAATGGTTTTGTTCATGTTTTTGAAGATATCCAAATCTCAAGAGCATCAAGGATCTGATTTACAAGAAAGGTGCTGGAAAAATTGACAACGAGAGAGTGCCTTTAACCAGCAACGAAGTTGTTGAACAGGTACCATGAATTGCTTCTTTTCTCTTTTATAATAGTTTCTGGGCGGCCTGTGTAGTAACTATTTATTGTTTCCAGGCATTGGGTCAATATGGTATTATATGCTTAGAAGACCTTGTGAATGAGATTGCCAATGTTGGTCCCCATTTTAAAGAAGTCACTAGTTTTTTGTGTCCCTTTGCTCTCAACAAACCAGAAAAGGCATTGCAGGGTAAGAAAAAACGATTTGTGGACGGGGGTGATTCAGGCAATCGTGAGGGCCAAATCAATGAGTTGATCAGCAAGATGAATTAGCATATTCAAGGGGTCTATTTGTTGGGTGTATTATTGTTGTGATAACGTCATTGGATAATTTAGCACTTATAACTTTCTCGTATGATGACAGAAGAATTGTAGCTATGATGCCAAAAATGATATTCTATATTTTTCTCCGTCCATTGATCTCAATAGCCTTCCCGTGGGTTGTTTCTTATTTTGTGCCTTGAAGCCGAAGCCATTTAATTTGTAGTCCGACCTTTTTGTGTTTGCCAATTTTTTCTGTCCTCACTTATCACTAGATTCTTTACAACGGCTGAGAGGTTCTGGACTGATCCTGTAGTAGAGAAAATGTGAAATAAGAACAAACGGGGTACGGCTAACAACCAGAATTATAGCCTGGCCAAGCTTTTTCCATCCTAGAAGCATTTTTTTTTTTATGTTTTCTTTTTTCAAAGTTACTTGTTTGGCCAAGTTTTTGAAAAAGCTTTTGAGGAGAGGCGGAAGCAGTTTTGGAAAAAAAAAAAAAGTAGCTTATTTTCAAATGCACTTTTGAAAAAAATTCACTTAAAAGCAGCTTTTAAAAGCTTGGTCAAATACTTAATTGCTACTTAGAAATGTTTTTCAAATTAATTAGTCAAACACAAACTGTTTTTCACTAAAAGTAATTTTGAGAAAAACTTTTTCTCAAAATAAGCTTAATTTTGCGGCTTGGCCAAACGGGCTAACAACAACAACATACCCACCATGGGGTCTGACTTCTGAGAAGTGTAGTGTGTACAGAGACCTTACCGCTACCCTGTGAGATAGAAAAACTATTTCAAATAGATTCGGGCTATTAGATGTATAGTACGTACTGGTGAAATACCGATCTCCATTTCCATAGTGATGGTCAGGTCCATTAATTACGTAGAAAAGAAAGTTTTTACTATGAATATTTATTCTACCTTTTAACATAGATCGATAGTCAATTTGAATCCAAGTGATTCATTTTTGTGGCAAGATTGAAAAAGTATGATAGACAGAAAGAAACATAGATCGATAGTCAATTTGAATCCAAGTGATTCATTTTTGGGCAAGATTGAAAAAGAATGATAGACAGAAAGAAAATTAATGTACAGTAGTACTACTATTTTAACTGAAGATCCAATGACGTGACTCTTCTAAACCTTCCTTCTCCATTTTGTTGGCGCAATTGCTTACAAATTCCTTGAAAGGTCGTCCCCCAATCACATTCTTTTCTATAAATTATTTTTTTTTAAAGAATGGAGGACGGAGATGATTGGATAGCTCGTGATAAGTTTTACCACGTCCTTTTCTGCTTCTTCATTGCTATCATTACCTCCTTTCTCGCGGAAAAAGCTCGTTACCCTTTCATCCGCCGCCGGAGCATCTGGGTCGGATCCATTGTCTCACTTGCTGCCGGTGCCGCTAAGGAGGTGGCCGACGAATTAGGTTATTTCAGGTCAGCAGGCGCATCTACCAAGGACGCTGTCGCCGACGTCTTTGGTACTCTTACCGCTGCTCTCGCTCTTTCTCTCTACAAATCATCCTTCTTTCACCGCAGCCCTGATCAATCTGTTCAAGCTAAGGCACTCCAGATGGTTTAGTCGGTTACTTGGTTTTAATGGAATTATCTGATTCGGTACTTTGTTTAACCTCTATCATCATATCATATAAAGTTCAATTTCTTTTAGGAAAACACGAGTATTTTAATCAACTATTGCAGAAAACAATGTTGAATTATTAACCTATTTACTCATGAAAGGACTCATACAGAGTAGATTAATAAATGGGTCGCAGCCGTAAACTTACCACTAGGGCAAGCCTTTGTAGGTATTACGCGGATTGCTTTTGTTTTTCTGTCTTAGGAACTTTGTACATTACTCTTGGGAGCAGCTCTTATGCTAACAAACATACCTGCATTTAAATTACCATCACAATTGGATACATTTCACTGCAATTCCTCTGTCTTCCCTTGTGGATTTTTTGAGATTAACCATTTGACAATTTATCCATGAAATTGCATATGCATATCACCCTTTGGTAAAATAGTTATTGTTATTATGCTTATTAGGACTTCTGTGTCTTGTTTCTGCCTGCTTTTTGGTCCTCAGTTAAATAGCCAAATCCACTAATGAAAGCAGATTTTGGCCTTATCTATTTCTGTCTATTTTTATGGTACCTCTTCTAAAAGATGGTTGAATTTGCTTTTCACTTGGATTTCACCTTGAAGGGACATAACAAGGAAATCATCTTTTTATTTGGGGTGACCAAGATAAATGTCATTGAAATTGAAAGTTATTGAATATGTGAAGAGCTTAGTGGAATAAGATTGGGCATGTTTGTTTGTTGGACTCCACTTATAATCAGTTTTGTCGTTGCTGCATATCACCTTGTTAAATTCAGTAATTTCAGAGATCTCTAAGGTAGATGGTACACACTATCATGTTTAGAAAAAAAATTAGTGGTGTTGGTGAAAATTTTAAAAGCTGAATTATGCCAGCAGTGTGCAAACATAAGTATAACAGTTTGTCAGTTTCATATCAGGTTGAGCTCAATACAGTAGCAACAACTGTTGGATTTTGCATCTGTTACTGCTATTGTTTTCTAGAATAATTAGTTGTTTAGTTTTAGGAGAAGTCTGCTAGAAGATTCAGAAATTTTAATTATAGTAAGAGTTTAGTAATTTAGTTGTAGGAGGAGTCTACTACTTTATTTATTTGGCTATTTAAAAGCCCTATGATTAATAAAATTTTAGAGATAGTTTTTCAATCCTATTTTCAACCTTCTTGCTGCTTGCATATTTTTTCTAAAATCCATAACAGTGGTATCAGAGCCTCCATTGATCTTGACGGATCTCTGAATTCGCTGAAAAACAACCAATTTCAACCACTTTTAAACCATACGCATTTTTACCCATACTGATTTTTAACCAAATTTTTAACAATGGCAAGCAGCGGTCTCTCTTTGAATACCCCACAAATTTTCACTGGTGAAAACTATCAGACTTGGTCAGTGAAGATGAAATCTTATCTTGAAGCTTATGATCTATGGGAAGTTGTAATGGAAGACAAACTTATACAACCACTTCCTGCAAATCCTACCCTTGCCCAAATCAAAGCTCATTCAGATGAGAAAACCAAAAAATACAAAGCTAAAACTATAATTCAAAATTCAGTTGCAGATTCAATCTTCTCTAAAATCATTGCATGTGAGATAACAAAAGAGGCTTGGGAAACACTCAAACAAGAGTATTAAGGAAGTGAACGAGGCAGACAAAATCAGATTTTAAATTTGAAAAGAGATTTTGAATCTCTTAGAATGCAAGATGATGAGACCATCGCTAAGTATTCTGACCGAATTTCTTTAATTGTCAATAAAATCAGGTTACTTGGCGAGGATTTCAAAGATGACAAGATAGTTGAAAAAATTCTTGTGACATTTCCCGAGAGATTTGAATCCAAAATTTCCTCTCTGGAAGAGTCTAAAGATCTCTCTACCATCTATGTTGCAGAATTAATAAGTGTTCTTCAAGCACAAGAGCAAAGAAGAGCCTTCAGACAAGACAAAGTTACTGAGGGTATTTTTTATGTGAAACACCAAAAAGAAAAAGTCAATTATCCTTATTGCAAAAAGAAAACACACTTAGAGTTGGTGGAGACCTGATGCGTTATGTGGAAATTGCAAACAAAAAGGTCATGTTACAAAAGTGTGCAAGTTCAAAGATGCTCATGCACAAGCACTAATAGCAGAAGAAAGAATTGAGGATGACCTTCTTTAGACTGCAGCAACAGAAGCAAGGAGGAGTGTTGGATTTTACATCTGTTACTGCTACTGTTTTCTAGAATAATTAGTTATTTAGTTTTAGAAAGAGTCTGCTAGAAGATTCAGAATTTTAATTATAGTAAGAGTTTAGTAATTTAGTTGTAGGATGAGTCTACTACTTTATTTATTTGACTATTTAAAGCCTTATGATTAATAAAATTTTAGAGACAGCTTTTCAATCATATTTTCAACCTCTTGCTACTTGCATATTTTTTCTAAAATATATAATAACAACAACAAACCCAGTGTAATCTCACAAGTGGGTTTTGGGAGGGTAGTGTGTATGCAGACCTTAGCTATATTCGTTATGCAGCGTTCTAATAGCAACAAGGACAATTTTAATACGATAATAAGCTGGATTCCCCTATGCCAATATGGCAGTGCTTTATGGATGAACAATAGTTCCTTTTTCTGATAGGCTTATAATGAACATCACTTTCCGCAATTCTCTATCTGTTTGGGTGCAATTTAGCCGGCTTTCTAACTATTCACTTTGGATGGAATTAGCTGCTCAGTGAATAGTATAGGAGACAGAGCATGAAATAAGACTAGTTTCTTAGCTAAACTTCATGCTCCTTCAGAATTTCAGACAGATGTAGAAAAACAAAAAGAAGTCCTACTTTCTGTGGCACTAGTTCTATGAATGGAAACACATGTTACACAGAAGTCTCTTCTACAATCCAGTAAAAACCTCACTAATAGTACACATTGCATAAGTTTCCTAATATGGTTTCCTTCCTTCCATCTCTCGGTCATTGTATCTTGCTAAAAATCTGTTCTTTGATAAATTATATCTTGCTAAAATCTGTACATATGGAGAGAGAGTGGACAGATTTGTTTTATTCGATCCACCCTTGCCTTGCAGATGCAAAATGGTACAAGAAGTTTCTACATTGATAAAACTGCACACTGTCTACTAAAGTATGTGACTATCATGATCTAATGGTATTACTGATGAATCACCTTCTGAAACTATGTTCCAGTGAAGGCTTCCCATGATTGTTGTCATCTTCATTTGGCAGTTTGACTGCAGAGTAAACACCTGCCCCAGCGAGAGCGCCAAGAATCGGAGCAGTCAGATAGATCCAAATGGCTTTATAGTTTCCTGCTGCTACTGCTGGTCCCAGCGTTCTCACTGGATTCATTGAAGCCCCAGTTGTCTCCCTAGAACACAAGAAATGTAAATTATGAGGAAGGCCGTTAAATAGGCTATTAATTTGTTTCACGAGCTATGTCCATTGTATACTGCTGCTTTCGTCTCATTTTATGTCACGTCATGTGGTTGAACTGAAAGTATAACTACTAGTTTTAACTCATATATTAATTACAGTATATAGGTGGGGGTGTAAAAAATATCTTAATTTGAAAAGATATTTGAGTGAGAATAAACCACATCAAACTTTAATTTGATTAGTGAACTTTCAATATTTGAGAAAGCTGTCATCGACTATTTTATCAGAAAATGGTGTTAAACATTTGGATATAAGTCAAGTACGAAAAGGTATTAAAACATAAGCAGGGATGGAGGGATTATTTTATTCACGAAAGCTGTCAACTTTGTGTTCTAAAGTAATTTCCAAAGCTTCAATTTAGTCGGACAAAGAATTCAGACACGTTAGATAGTACATCTGTACATGATTTTCGTTCAGCTTTTTGCATCAGCATGAAAAGCACTCAATGGAAATAAAGGCTACTAGATCAAGTTGTACTACAAGATCTGTCAAAACTATTAAAGGAGCAGCAAAACCTTAACTAACATTCTAAGATGCACAAATGAACACCACGTGGCTAAAAGCTTAAACAGCAAGAATTGCAGATTACCCAGCTATTAGAATGTTGAGCATGACGGTGGCTCCTACTGCTATTCCTGCAAGCTCTCCCACCTGTAGTTTGCCAAGAAAAGATGACCTCTAAGTTAGGTAACTCAAAATAAATTCATTTGGCCTATTGCTAGTTTACTGCCAGTACTACCATTTAATAAAATGATTGTTTATAGTTTGTACACAGGGATTTGAGTTGGCAGTTGTCAAGTTTTACTACAGTTAATATATGCAAAAAGGGGCAAACTGGTGCACTAAGCTCTTGTTATGCGTGTGGTTCAGAAAAAGGATGAACCATAAGGGTCTATTATACGCCGTCTTATCTTGTATTTCTGCAAGAAGTTGTTTTTACAGTTCGAATCCGTAATCTCTTGATCACATGAGAGCAACTTTACCACTTTACCAGTTGCTATAAGACTTTCCTCCGCCATTAATTTATGCAAGTGAATGTAAAAACAAACCACAACGTATTTAATAAGGGTCTAGACCGAAATTATTATGGAGATCTGTGATGGTTGTCCAATTGACAAGTAGGCAAAGTAGGAGGAGAGAGACCAGATAATAAATGCTTACAGCTCTAGTGTCGGTGGCCACGGCAGTGACAACAAACATGAGGTTAAAGCTGATGATGAACTCCAAAGCAAAAGCTTGAAGGTAACTACCAGACGGAACAGTGACTCCACCACCCATTATTGGGTGCAAAACTACCTTGAGTGTAAATGCAGCACAGAATGATGCTATAATTTGTGCTCCAATGTACACAGGAACCTGTCAAAAACAAGATTAACGCACTTAACATGTATAAACAAGAGCCAGAAATTAAGTGGTTAACGAGTGTTTAGTCTCTACATTTTTCCAGGGGAAATGCTTGAGAGCAGCAAAAGCAATGGTCACAGCTGGGTTGAGATGAGCTCCAGAGATGTGGCCTGTTGACAGAATGACAATCATTACAGCTAGACCAGTGGAGGCTGCCAATCCAATTAAGGTTTCAGAGCCTTGTGTCTTCTGGTTCACAATCGCTGTGGCTGTCCCTGCAAAAATTAGTATCATAGTACCTATGAACTCTGCTCCCACCTGATTAAAAAACACATACAATAAACAAGTAAGTTTTTCTTGATATATAGTAGTATCATTTGCATTTGCATTTGCTCATTCTGTTTTCTCACCTTTCTGGCTAGTGAGACAGGAGGAGGAGGTAACGCGCATGAAACAGGTGGCAAGCTTCCTTCTTCTGAAGCCCATGCTTCTACACTGAAGCATTTTAAGCTCTTGAGAAGGGAGTTTCTGCCATTGCTGTTTCTTTCATGTTTGAAACCACCAAAAAGAGGAGCACCAGGAGTTCCTGGAGTTGCTGGTGTTGAAGGGGATGAGACTCCATCTTCAGGGTCCATACCTATAGCTCAAAGATAAAAACTATTAGTATTATAGGAAAAAGAATTAATGAACAGCTAGATAAACTTGAGTTCACTCTCCTGTGTCCTTATGACAGTATGACTCCAATGAATACTATTTATAGTACTGATTAATTGCATCAGCCAATTAAGAATGTTTGACTTGGGAGAATCCCAAGAGTGATTAAAAAGTTAGTGGATGGAATTGAAGGATTGAAAAAGGAAAGTGGGATTCGGAAGTGGAAAGTGGGACACAAACCGAAAACCTTTGCATTTGGAATTTAAATGAAGCATTGAACTCTAGACATCAGTCATGTGGTTCTTGTCCCGGTCCACTAGATCTTGTTATTTAACACAAGATCCTTCACCATTACAATCATGGAGCTGACCATTTTGCACCAGGTATTTTGGTTTTCCATGCCACCATCTTTGCTTCCCAAATGAATTAAATAAAAATGAGGGAAAGAATCACGGTAGGTGAATGAATTGCTTGGAAGTGGGCAATAATCAATTTATAATCCCTTTAATTTCCTTTAATAAAGTTGCCATTATTTGGATTATTGTCATGATTGCTAGGAGAAAAGAATAAGAAAAACCAACCCTTAATCAACCCTACCCCACATCAAATGTAGCTAAGTACGTGGCTTGTTCTACCACCTTCCTTTAGACTTTCATTTTACTTGTATATTTGTATAACAAGAGATGAGGACATGTTACTTAATTTTTTTCTTCCACTCCATCAGCGTACAAGTTATAATTCTAGGATTCATTAAAAATTCTAAGTGCTTCACTTAGCATTCCATATTTACAGTTCTCTGCATTTCATGACCTTTAATTTTAAGATAATTTATGCGTTAAATTGTCTTTTTACTTTTCTCTTTACCTTCTCAAGGTAAGGACGAATTCTGTGTATATACTAATTTTTTCAAATTCCACCTAAGATTAATATTATACTGTGTATGTTGTAATTTACTGTAATTAATGATGTTACTTGGAGGTTTCAAATTTGCCGATGACAACTTATAAGGTGAGTGGAAGGCATCCACGCACATGCAGGGTTTCATACTAAATATATTGCTTTTAGTAAAAATATTAACTGGAAACCAATACTAAAAGTACATAGGGAATCTTTTTTAATGAATGTCAAAGCTTTTCGCAATCAATAACGACGTAGGCCTACTGTGATCGATTGTAATACCGTTTGTCCTTTTTTCTCTCGTTTCTTCTCCTTCTCTTATTTTTCTTTTTCCTTCGATTTTGGTGGCTCTCACTTCACTTTTCATTGCATCCACCATTTAAAGCGTGACCAAATGCAATCAAAAGGGATTTCCGCGCATTATTAATTTAATTTCCAAACATAATCATTAAGCAAAAGAAGATCAAGAAGGATCCATGATCTATTAAATCAATGGTGATATTCGCACTTATAAATTAGTAGTTGATTACATACTGCTTTATGGCGTGTTTTCTTTCTTTTTGAAAATTAGAGTAAGTTCTTTATTGTGCCTCATAATGTATCTCCAAAAGCAGCAGCATTAATTGCCAATTTGCCACTGTCGAATATATTGTAGGTGGTAATTGGTAAATGTGGATGGACTCATATACGGCTAGAAATAGAAATTACAGGAATGGCGAAGAGCCAGATGAGAAAAGAAATTAAAAGATGAGTGAAAAACATTGAAAAGAATGGTTACTGATTGAAGAAGGGGTGAGAACAAATGCTTTTGTTTCATATCATCAATATGCATGTAACTCTCTAAACCTTGATATGTTCTTTTTCAAACTTAAAAGCAATAATGGCAACAATAGAATTTTTCTTCCAAGGGTCATTTCAGTGGCAAAAAGTTGCGAATTGGTACGGTATAGAATTTAGAGGTAGGAAATAGATCATAGACCTCCTTATTTTCTTCAGATATATATTGGTGGAATCTCCATGTCTTCCACTTTGGCTTTCTTATTGTACATGAAGCAGAAATGAAAACGTACAAAAGTAGAATTGAAAACGTACAAATTCTTTAAAGTTAAATATTCAGCTCATGCTTTAAAAAAATGACAAGGTACGGGTAATAGTTCTTCCAAATATTTCCTTTAAGTTAAAAGATTTTGGAACACTTCATACTTTAAGAGTCAGGAGCTCGAATGTTAGCCACAGATTTGATCGAACCAAATAGTTTTAGTCTAAATCCGTTAAATATATATAAAAATTAATTTAGAATTCAATTACTAACACATATCCTATCCTAGAATGTAAAACTTATAAAATTCAAATCTTTGGTTCCACCTCTAATTCTTTGGCTTTTTAAAGTACTGATGTTCGTCTAATCGTCGGAGGCTTCAAATTTGCTGATGACAACTAAAGGTGGGTGGAAGCATCCATATGAATGGCTTTGCACTAATTAATATGATTGCTTTTAGTAAAACATTAACTCGAAAACAATATTTAACGTACATAATGCAGGGAATCTTTGTTATGAATACTATTAAGTAAAGCTTTTCTGAATCAACAACTTAGTCACACCGAGGAAGTACTATAATACGGTTTGTCTTTTATTCCTTCTTTTCTTTATCATTATTTCTTCTCTTTTTTGTTTCAATTGTTGTGGTTCTCATTTCCCATTGCATCCCCCATTTAAAAGAGTGACAACTGCAATAGAAAAGAAAGCATTGGCATAATTCAATTTCCAGACATAATCATTAAACAAAAGAAGATCAGAATAATTGACACTCATATTAATTCTGATAATTAGCAATTAGTTGATCATTGCAATTTTTTATTTTTATTTTTGAAGTTTAAGGAATGTGTCATTTCTTTTGCTTCGTTTGGTAAAAAGAAACTCCATACTCTTTTTTCAGAATATATCTCCAAAAGCATAAGCTTTATTGCCACTCTCAAATAGTATAAGTCACTAAGGGGTCGTTTGGGTTGAAAACAAATTAAATTATGATGGGATTAATTATATTGGTTTTGATTATGTTGGGATTAGGTAGTCTGGTATTATTTCTTATTGACTGTTTGATATGTTATATTAATTCTGAGATTGTCAATGTTAAAGCTTTATCCTGGGATTACTATTTCACCCTCTGGTAGGTATAAAAATTCTCGTACTATTTTTAATCCTGAGATAACTTATCCCAGCATTAATAACCAAACAAGGGATAAAGTGGTATTAAATTTTTATTTCAAGATTTTTTTTGCTTATTCATCGTACCAAACGAAAGGTGTGCACGGCTAGTAATAGAATATTACAACATGGAGAAGATACAAACAAGAAGAGCAAAATTGAAAAGACACTGAAAAGATTTTCAGGAGTAAAGAACAAATGCTCGTGCTTTAGATATGAATGGTTCCTCTAGCTCTTTGCTTCATTGCTTTTCAGAATCACACGCTAAGATGTGCAACAAAACAAATTCCTTTCAACGGTGTCATTTCAAAGGCACAGGGTTCCAATTAGTGCTTATTGTCTGCAACAAATGGGTGTAGAAGTTTTAGAGGTAGGAAATAGAGTATTAGACCTGCTTTTTTCACATGGAAGAATCTTAGTTACTTGAAACAAGTTGAATTAGAGTAGCAATTATATATTCTCTTGAATTATATTTCTTTCTTTTTGTTCAATATCCATCTCCTATTCGGAGTAGAGAATAACATTTTCTTTCTGTTTTTCTTAATCGGATTACGGAATAGTCCTGATTGGAGAATTCGAACCCGAATGAATAGTTATGATGAGATGAGTACCCACTCTAGCTAAGAATTTTGTTAAAATTATAAGGCAAAAAATAAAATTAATCGATCGACTGAAATTAATTGCATTCATTATCATTTGTCTAACAGTGTACTAAAATGTGTATATTATAGGTATATAATATACATATATACAAATAGACGAGCCATAAGCTATTATTTTTAGCAACGGTTATTCATTATCATAAGCTATTATTTTTAGCAGCGGTTAAAAATATGTATATTTTTCGAAATTATATACGAGTCATTTTTGCTATTTTACGTAGCTAGTAATCACGTATAAATAGAGAGCTCCTTCGAAAGAAAAACTTAGGCATACAAGGCATGTAACAAATAAGAGTAATAGATATTATTCCCTAAATGAAATATAAATAGAATAATTGAAATACATAATTGTATATCACCACTTTTCAATAATCTATTGAACTATTTAAACAATAGACAACTCCATTATTCTTTTTCGAGTGAAGTGACACAGATAAAAGGAGCATCAAATTCTAGCTATGAACATAGACTAAAAATTAGAGGCTAGTAGGAGCTAGTTGAGTATGCTATTTTACGATAAGGACATAACGTCGTTCCAAAACGTTAGGCTCAAGCTTGTCTTGTTACACTTTTAATTCTTGCTTCTTCTATCCAGATTTGAAAGTTGTTCTCCATCATCATAATGAGAAAGACGAAAAGGACAAACACAATACTGAAAGTATAAACACTAGGGGAGAAATTCACCAGGTAGCTCCTCTTAGAGGATGATATTTAAGAATTAGCCAATACGACATGAATTTTAATTTTTAATTTAATTTTTCAGGAAATAAATGTCCTGAAATTAAAAATAAGTACTGGCTAATTCTTAAATAGTAGTCCTAAGTATGACTGTTTGTGCACAGCTCCCTTATTCAGCTCCACGGTAAACTCCAACTAACAAGCCCATGATATTTATTGGGCTTCTTTAGGAAAGCCCAATATTCCAATGACGTAGGAAAGCCCAACATTTCCTTTTTCCAGTCAGTGCCTGGGGAAAATGACAGCTGTCCTTACAGCTCAAGGCAGTTTCTTCGTGAAGCGCGCCACTGAGGACTGAGCAGAAAAAGTACACTCTCCCCTCCCCCTGCCGGCTTGCTACCACTTTAGGTTATTTGTTTCTACTATACAAAAAGTGGAAAGAGAGCGTCGATCATCGCCTGCATTTTGTTGTTACAGCTCACACATTTCGTAGAGGTATTAAAATGCAGAAAATTGCTTTTTCTTTCTCCACTTTGTTGTTGTGGCGTATTTTTTTTTATTTGTTTTTTGCGTTGAACCATGTTATTTTTGTTGTCTACAAGCTTTTTCTGCCTTTGTTAGTTGTTCTTAGTTCTGAGGAGTGGGAGGTTTAGGTTTCGCAGCATTAGCGACTGGTTTAAGAATTTGAGTTTAGAGGAGCAGCTGTAACTTGGCTGTTATACTACCGCTCTTACGAGTCGTTCGTTGCAATTTTGTATCCAAGTAACTCGGTAAAGTCTGACCAGTTATCTTGGTATATGTGAAATGTTATTTTGCTTTCAAAGTTTTTTTGTGTTTGAAACTATGGATTTCAACAAACAAAAAAAAAAAAGAAGCTCTGGATTTCCTTGCGCTGTATTTTAGAATGTAACCACCTCTTAGCTATAAAACTTTTTGTTCATTCACGATACTCGAATGTTAGTAATCTATAGTAGGGTAGAGACTTAAACCTGAGAACTAATTTGTCAGTGTAAGATTGTAGGCCTATGGGCTCTGAGTCAATAATAATAAATCTTCTCCTTACTATCTGCAGTTTGAAGTATTCTAAATCAAGTGCACAAAAAACTTATCCCCTCTCAAAGAGGCGTATGGTCATCTTTAGTTCATGCGGAGGTTTGCACATAATTATTTCGAATTCAGAATTTTATCACAGCCCGTTTGATTACTGGGTTCGAAATATATTTTTGTACTTATTTATTGGATTTTTTAACACATATACAAGGTCTGAACCAAAGTTCGGATGAACTCATAGAATGATAATTAGATCTGCCTCTGAGTTCATACGTCAATTAAGATTATGCGTTAGTTTGTCTAGTAACCATGAACACCACCTTTAGTATTTTGACAAGATTATACACTTCTGATAAAACTTTTATTTTATTTTGAGATATATTTTCCAAATGGATCTTTAATCTACTTGTTTTACTTCCTTGTTATCTTCCTATTCTGCCTCATCAAAGTGCAAATTGAACGGTTTTCGTTGACATCATGGCTAGAATTGAAGTTCTTCACTAGTCTGGCAATGTTCGCAGCAGGCACTGGAGGTTCTTCACTAGTGAATTTCTGCATACCAAGTGTGGTAAGCCAGAAGAACACCCTTTGCTGCCATCCTTTGAAGTTGGCTCCGTAAAATTTCCCCGGTTTCTCTGCCGGTGGAACAGCAGTCCGGCTTGACGAGGCTATCGTCGTTGCCGCAATAGTCGCAGAAGAATTTCCGTTATCAATTGCCCTTTCTCACTGTAAACAACAGAAGAGTTCAATTAATGACAAAATCAGAACAGTAAACAATACTGTTATTAACAAAAACA
Source organism: Nicotiana tabacum (assembly GCF_000715075.1). NCBI lineage: Eukaryota > Viridiplantae > Streptophyta > Magnoliopsida > Solanales > Solanaceae > Nicotiana > Nicotiana tabacum. The sequence goes on along the minus strand of NC_134083.1, from coordinate 20,339,161 downwards.
GTATGTATAATAAATAAAACCGAAGTTTATATATACTGTTTCACAGAAAAACGATGAAGTTTTTATGTTCTTCAAATCGTTTTACGAATTTCAATACTCTGATGAAGTTTTTTATATCTTCAAATCAGAATAGTAAAATTCAGAAGGAGTAGAAAACCACACAGGTTTTAATCTCAACAAACAAAATACAGAATATAAAAAAAAAAAAATCCTTAAGAATGTTATAAATTCTGTATTGCTGTAATAAACAATTAAACTTTCTGAAAAAACAAAACAGAAAGTTAGTAATACTTGTTTAACGAAATAGATTCGGAAAAACAAAAAACAGTATAGGAATAAATCGAGCCCACTGAATACACAGTGTGTCCTTAAGGAAATTATTCCCCTCAAGTACCCGAGGTGCTGGAATATATCCTCCCAGGATAGAACGATTTAACTCACCAGTGTATTGGTACCAAAAACTCTGATGAACTGCGAACCACTCAATGGTCGTAAAACACACTGGAAAATATTGTGCAGAAGAAGAAGAAGCTCAGAAAATTTCGTAAGGAAAGATTCTGGGATTCAAACTCTATTTATAGAGTTGCTGGCAATGTTTCTGAAAAGGTTTGCAACCTTTCAGAAACAACCATGGCTGTTGGAAAAAGGGTGTTTGAAATATTGCGGGAAAAATATATTTAAAATAATCCGGGAAATAAAACGGGCCTGACCGAACCGGGTCACGGGTCATGGGTTATTCCGGATTGAATTTTTCGTTAATTATTTAATTAATTAATTAATTAAATAATTGAAAGGAATTTTGTCCAAAAAGATTAATCAATCAATCGATCTTTGACCGAATCCGAATCCGAATCCGAAGCCGAAGCCAAAGCCGTAGCCGAAGCCGAGCCGAGCGACGACGACGACGGCGCGAGGCTTGCCTTTTTCTTAACTCTTTAAGAGCTAGAAGAAGAGCAATTATATATATACCCATCAAAAGCCTTTTCTTCCTCCGATATGGGACAATGTCCCTTTCCCAAGGGAAACTCAAATATTTCATTTTCCCTCCATTTCTCATTCACCCTCTTTAAGCTACACAAGCTTAAAATCCCAACAATCCCCTACATGAATGGGGAATGGCTATAAAATAAAGGAATGCACGGACGCGTGTGTGTTTTACATGCAAGAATTAATTGCATCTGGATAAGTAGGTTTCCCTTTGAACTTTCCGTAGTGAACTTATATCGGATATACTCGGTCAATCGGTAGATTTGATATCTTTGAACCGTCGAGCTTTGTTATATACCTAGACAACATAAGTCACACAATCAATCCTTAACCATCTATGGTTCTCACGGTTGTGTTCGTTTCAGCCATGAACACCGCCTGGTTTTATGAGTGCTTAGAGAATGGGCCTTTACTTTCATTCCCTTGAAGCGGCTTACACTTCACACTCACATAGGTGATTTCTAAACGTGTAATCCTATAGACACACTATCTGGTCATATCCTGCCAGACTTAGCAAATCATTAAAAAATCTTTAAGCTTTGTTGACTCATCAAAAAGCCTTAATGCTTTACCTTGATTTCTGAACATTGTCTTCATCACGAGAATGGGTTGAGTTATTTGACAATGTTGAACCGTCATTCATAACTTTGTTTGATCTCTTTGAACCTAGCTCGTGGGATCTCCAGTCTGCTAGGTAGAGTTACCGTCATGATGACTTGTCCTAGACCTTAACCCCATTCCCTTTGATGATCTTTCAACTGCCTCTCTAGATAGGCCTTTTGTAGGTGGATCCGACACGTTATCTCTTGACTTTATGTAGTCAATTGTGATAACACCACTAGAGAGTAGTTGTCTAACGGTATTGTGTCTCCGTCGTATATGACGAGATTTTCCGTTATACATAACGCTCCCTGCCCTGCCTATTGCCGCTTGACTATCACAATGTATACAAATAGGTGTCAAAGGTTTGGGCCAAAATGGAATATCTTCCAAGAAATTTCGGAGCCATTCAGCTTCTTCACCGGCCTTATCTAAAGTTATGAATTCAGATTCCATTGTAGAACGGGCGATGCACGTTTGTTTGGATGATTTTCAAGACACTGCTCCACCCCCAATTGTGAAAACATATCCACTCGTGGATTTAACTTCAGATGATCCAGTGATCCAATTTGCATCACTATATCCCTCGATCACGGAGGGATATTTGTTATAATGCAAAGCGTAATTTTGGGTATGTTTGAGATACCCCAAAACTCGTTTCATTGCCATCCAATGTATGTGATTGGGATTACTTGTAAATCGACTCAGTTTACTAATAGCACATGCTATATCTGGTCGTGTACAATTCATGATATACATCAAACTTCCCAATACTCTTGCATAATCCAATTGTGAGTCACTTTCACCTTCATTCTTTTGAAGTGCATAACTCACGTCAATTGGAGTCTTGGCAATTTTGAAATCCAAATACTTGAACTTGTCAAGTACCTTTTCAATGTAGTGAGACTGTGATAATGCTAGACCTTGTGGAGTCTTGTGAATTCTGATTCCTAAGATCACATCAGCAACTCCTAAGTCTTTCATATCGAATTTGCTAGCCAACATGCGCTTAGTAGCATTTATATCTGCCATGTTTTTGCTCATTATCAACATGTCATCAACATATAAACAAACAATGACTTCATGACCTGGAGTGTTTTTAATGTAAACACATTTGTCGCACTCGTTGATTTTAAACCCACTTGCCAACATTGTTTGGTCAAATTTGGCATGCCATTGTTTGGGTGTTTGTTTAAGTCCATAAAGTGACTTAACAAGTTTGCACACTTTTTTTTCTTTACCAGTTACCACAAAACCCTCAGATTGTTCCATGTAAATCTCATCCTCTAATTCTCCATTTAAGAAAGCTGTTTTAACATCCATTTGATGGATTTCAAGACCATACACGGCCGCTAGTGCCACTAACACCCTAATAGATGTTATCCTCGTTACTGGCGAGTAAGTGTCAAAGTAATCAAGGCCTTCCTTTTGTCTATAACCTTTGACAACAAGTCTTGCCTTATATTTGTCAATAGTGCCATCAGCTTTCACTTTCCGTTTAAAGATCCATTTCGAACCTAAAGGCTTATTTCCTGGAGGAAGATCTACCAATTCCCATGTATGGTTATCCAAAATTAATTGAATCTCACTATTGACTGTCTCTTTCCAAAACGCTGAATCAGAAGATGACATAGCTGCTTTAAAAGTTTGAGGCTCATTTTCAAGCAAGAATGTCACAAAATCTGGTCCAAAGGAAGTAGATGTTCTTTGATGTTTGCTTCGCCTTGGATCTTCTATACTTGGAGTATTTTCCTTTGGTTCTTCCCGAGGTCGTTTAGGTCTTTCACTTAACGACTCACATTCAGTTTTATACGGATAGATACTTTCAAATTCAGCATTATCTGATTCCATTACCGTATTAACGTGAATTTCGGGATTATCGGATTTTTGAACCAAAAACCGACATGCTTTACTGTTTGTAGCATATCCAATGAAAACGCAATCAACAGTTTTTGGTCCGATTTTAACCCTTTTAGGTAAAGGAACTTGTACCTTTGCTAGGCACCCCCACACTTTGAAATATTTCAAGTTGGGTTTTCTTCCTTTCCATTTTTCATATGGAATAGATTGCGTTTTGCTGTGGGGTACTCTGTTGAGTATTCGGTTAGCTGTAAGGATAGCTTCGCCCCACAAACTCTGTGGTAATCCGGAACTTATTAATAAAGAATTCATCATTTCCTTTAATGTCCGATTTTTCCTTTCCGCAATTCCATTGGATTGAGGTGTGTAAGGTGCAGTAGTTTGATGGATAATTCCATATTCCGAACATATTTTTGCAAATGGAAATTCATATTCTCCACCCCTATCACTTCTAATCATTTTGATCTTTTTATTCAATTGATTCTCCACTTCATTCTTGTATTGCTTAAATGCTTCAATTGCTTCATCCTTACTATTAAGCAAATAAACATAACAATATCGAGTGCAGTCGTCAATAAAAGTAATAAAATACTTTTTCCCACCTCGAGATGGTGTCGACTTCATATCACAAATGTCAGTATGAATTAAGTCTAAAGGATTTGAATTCCTTTCAATAGACTTATAAGGATGTTTTACAAACTTAGACTCAACACATATTTGACATTTTGATTTATTACACTCGAATTTAGGCAACACTTCTAAATTAATTAACTTCCGCAAGGTTTTGTAATTGACATGTCCTAAACGAATATGCCATAAATCATTTGACTCCAATAAATAAGAAGAAGCTGCAATTTTATTCATACTGTCAACAACCATTACATTTAGTTTGAAGAGGCCCTCTGTGAGGTAGCCCTTTCCAACATACATTTCATTCTTGCTTACAACAACTTTATCAGAAACAAATACACATTTGAATCCGTTCTTAACAAGCAAAGAAGTAGAAACTAAATTCTTCCTAATAGTAGGAACATGAAGAACGTTGTTGAGCGTTAACACCTTGCCGGAAGTCATCTTCAGGAATATCTTCCCATAACCTTCAATCTTGGCTGTTGCAGTATTTCCCATGGAAAGCTCTTCTTCTGGACCAGCAATTAAACTTTCTGAAAAAACAAAACAGAAAGTTAGTAATACTTGTTTAACAAAATAGATTCGGAAAAACAAAAAACAGTATAGGAATAAATCGAGCCCACTGAATACACAGTGTGTTCTTAAGGAAATTATTCCCCTCAAGTACCCGAGGTGCTGGAATATATCCTCCCAGGATAAAACGATTTAACTCACCAGTGTATTGGTACCAAAAACTCTGATGAACTGCGAACCACTCAATGGTCGTAAAACACACTGGAAAATATTGTGCAGAAGAAGAAGTAGCTCAGAAAATTTCGTAAGGAAAGATTCTGGGATTCAAACTCTATTTATAGAGTTGTTGGCAATGTTTCTGAAAAGGTTTGCAACCTGTTTGAAATATTGCATTTAAAATAATCCGGGAAAGACCAAACCGGGTCACGGGTCATGGGTTAATTAATTAAATAATTGAAAGGAATTTTGTCCAAAAAGATTAATCAATCAATCTCCGAATCTGTAGCCGTAGCCGAGCGAGCGACGACGACGGCGCGAGGCTTGCCTTTTTCTTAACTCTTTAAGAGCTAGAAGAAAGAGCAATTATATATATACCCATCAAAAGCCTTTTCTTCCTCCGATATGGGACAATGTCACTTTCCCAAGGGAAACTCAAATATTTCATTTTCCCTCCATTTCCCATTCACCCTCTTTAAGCTACACAAGCTTAAAATCCCAACATTGAGTTATATTGATCGCTATATAAAATAGTTGATCATCCTTTAAAATAATTCTGACTACTATTTGGAATTTTAAATTAGAGTATTTGGAAATAGTGCATTTTAATCGTTCTGAGATAGAACAATTCAGAACTTGGCTTTAAATTTCCTCTGAATATTCTTCTATTAGAAAAATGACAGGTTTTGCATGAAACATCCTAATCTCTTCGTCTGATATTTTTCTTCAGTCTAAAATCAATTATTAAATGGTATGTCTGGTGGATTGAGGCGAAAATATGCTGTGCCAGTCAAAATACCCTTTTATTCTCCAAGTAGTATCTATTTATCAATAAAATAATATTCTCCGAGTAGTATGTACTGTATATAATTTTAGTGGTGTCTGTCAGTGTTGTTTCATTAAAGTTACTGATTTCTCTCGTTATGTTGATCGGTAACACTTCTATTTTTGTACTTTGTTCCAGTCTGCCGTAGGTCACTTGTAACATCTTCAGCTATGATTCAAGTCCTCTAAGCTGCTTGTTCCGCAGTTTCTATATATTAACTGATTTATACATGATATCTGTACCATATTGAGCTATGATTCAAGTCCTCTTTGTTGCTTGCTCCACAGTCTCTGCATATTAACTGATTTTCACGTGCGGCATAGAATATTTTTAACATCTTCAGCTATGATTCAATTCCTCTAAGTTGCTTGTTTAAGATTTAACTTGATTCCCCTTGATATTTGCTTATATTATGTACATTTTAGAATTGACTCTTCTTTTATATCAAATCCAGATGAGCAGCAGCTCAGATGAAGAGGTAGAGTTGAGTGACTCTGAGATTTATGAGTTCAAAGAGAAGCCTTATGAAGAATTACGAACTGAAAAGCTGAGAGTGAAGGGTCCAAATGGGTCCCTTAGATGTCCCTTCTGTGCAGGGAAGAAAAAACAAGACTACAAGTACAAGGACCTTCTTCAACATGCTACAGGGGTTGGTAAAGGTTCTGCTAACCGAAGGGCTAAGCAGAAGGCAAACCATTTGGCTCTTGCAAAGTATCTGCAAACAGACCTAGTAAATGAGGTTGAGCCAATACCTGCACGTGCTGTGACACCAGAACGTTCAGAACCTGAAAAAACTGAACTGTTCTGTTGGCCTTGGACTGGGGTTGTCGTTAATATATCAAAGGAAGCAGCAAATGGCAGATCTCTAGACGATAAGGAGTACTGGTTGAGAAAGTTTTCCATCTATATACCTTCGGAAGCCAAGTTTTTCTATGATAACCAAGCTAGGGTTTCCGAAGCTATTGTGAGGTTCAATAGTGATTGGACTGGTTTTAAGGGTGCAATGGAGTTCGAGATGTCCTTCGAAACCTCTCACTGCAGCAAACGAGAATGGAAAGCCGATAGAAGTTGCCCTGGTCCAAATATTTATGGATGGGTTGCTCGAGAAGATGATTATATAGCAGAAGGGGCTGTAGGAGAATACCTGCGAGAGAAGGGGAAGTTGAAGAAGATATCTGACCTAATTAATGAAGAAACACATGATAAAAAGAAGGTTGTAGCAAATCTAGCCAATGAAATTGACATGAAAAATGAAAATCTGGATGAGCTACAGACAAGATTCAATTTGAATACGCTATCTCTTAGTCAGATGCTTGAGGAGAAAGACATGCTACACCATGCTTTCTTTGAAGGTTTTCAGTTGCAAGCCTCTTCTGTTTTTATTATTTTTTTCTGATCTGCAGATAATGTATGAAATTTATGTTTCTTATCCCTGCCATCAGATGTTGTCCATTAGATAGGTGAGAATATCTAGACTTGACATTATAAAGTGCCAGTTCTGGTGCATCTTCTCTAAAATTGATCTGTTTCATTTGTTACTTGGACGAAGGGGGTTAACTGGAGTTTATCTCTTGAAAATTGTTTTAGTTAACATATCTCTAACTCTAAGCATCTTACATTTTCTTCGAAAACTTGTAAGGTGATTATAGATACTCGATTTGACAAAGTTCACAAGTTAAAGAGAGGCCCCTTTTGTTGGGAATTCATCGGGTAATAGAAGTGCCACGAGTTTTATAGTATAATTAAAGTCTACTTCTGCAGAATCAAGGAAGATGCAACGCCTTGCACGTGAGCATGTACAGAAGGTCCTGCTAGAGCAGGAAATGTTAAGTGTAGAGTTGGAGAGCAAGAAGAAGAAGCTTGATGCTTGGAGCAGAGAACTGAATAAACGTGAAGCCTTAACTGAGCGAGAAAAGCAAAAGCTTGATGATGAGAAGAAACAGGTATTGAATTCCAGCATGAGTCAAAGTTATATATTAATATTTCTCTTTTAGTCCAGCGATGGGTTTATATTCTTTCAGCAGTCTCGCATGTACTATATTATATGGGGTAGAATGGAACTCTCTAGCTGCTGGTCCTCTAAAGCCAACTCTTTCGAACTAATGCTCAATACTTTCCAGTCAGTTCTGTTGGACTTTCACTTGTAGGCTGCACTATAATGTGTTGAATTTTATTTTGTTGATTCAGAATGATGAGAGAAATTCAGCACTTCAAATGGCTTCTGTGGAACAAAGAAAAGCTGATGAGAATGTCTTAAGACTGGTCGAAGAACAAAAGGTGTGTCATTCATAATCACATCTCTCCCACTCTGTCTGTCATGTCTTTGTCGAAGAACAAAAGGTGTGTCATTCATAATCACATCTCTCCCACTCTGTCTGTCATGTCTTTGCATATATATATTTCTGCATATGCTTCTTCCAAAACCTGCAAGTTGGGATTTCTGCTATTGTCGTTAGCACAAAGTAAATAGAGCTTTACTCATGTTGATATTAAATATCCAGAGGGAGAAGGAGAAAGCCTTGAGAAAGATACTTGAGCTAGAAAGGGAAATAGATGCCAGGCAAAAACTGGAAATGGAAATAGCAGAACTTAAAGGAAAACTAGAGGTTATGAAGCACCTTGGAAGCAATGATGATGCAGCTGTACAAAATAAGATTAAGGAGATGAACGAGGAGCTGAAACAGAAAATGGAGGAGATGGATGATATGGAGTCCCTGAATCAGACTCTCCTTGCAAAGGAGCGCCAAAGTAATGATGAGTTGCAAGATGCACGGCACGCCTTAATTGATGTATGATATTCGGTATCAATTGCAGTAAGATTTTCAATTTTTTTATGAAGTCACAACCTTATGACATGTTGGAGTTTCATGTTGTAAGAATGTATAACTTGTGAGATGCTGAGCTTTTTGAAATAATACTCTCTTTAGGGATTGAAAGAGATGTTGACCAGTGGACGCTCCCAAATTGGGATAAAAAGAATGGGGGAAATTGATGCAAAGGCCTTTCAGAATGCATTGAAGCAGAGGTTACCAAGTGCGGAAGCTGACATCAAGGCATTGGAACTGTGTTCCCTGTGGCAGGAAAAACTAAAAGCCCAAGACTGGCATCCCTTTAAAACTGTTATGGTTGATGAGTCGCGTGTGGAGGTTTGTTCTTTGATTTCGTTTTTTCGTTTTATCTCTTTTTCTGCTAATTTAGTTCCTTTCAGTTAGGGGTCATTTGGTATGATGGATAAGTAAAATTATCGTGGTATAAAAATTTAGTACCGCCTTATCTCTTGTTTAGTTATTAATCCAGGGATAAATTATACCTGGATTAAAAAAAGTATCGGATAACTTATACTTGCTAGCGGGTGGAATCTCAGAATAGGTTATCCCTGGATAAAATAGTAAAATTGATAATCTCAACATTAATACAACATACCTAACAATCAATAAAAAATAATATCAGGATAACTAATTCCAGTATAATTAATCCTAGCATAACTTGTCTTCAAACCAAATGACGCCTAAGTATTCATTGAAGTGAAATCTATAGATTTTTTTTGTGTACTTAGTCGTTTGGTTGCCGGTTAGAGTTATGTAGGTATTAGTTATACATATATTAGTTATGCAGGTATTAGTTATGCAGGAATAAGTAATGCAGGGATTAGTTATGCATGTATTAGTTATGCAAGGTTGAGTTATGTTGGGATTAGTTATGCATGGATTAGTTATGCGGGGATTAGTTATGCGGTAGTTATATAAGGATTAGTAATATAAATGTAATGTGAGTGTTATTTATTATTAGCTTACCTTATTTTATTAAAATTGTTAGTATAGTTTAAATATATATTTTTAAACAAAAAAATACAAGTTTGAATAAAGGGCATTCTTGTCATTTTGTGTTTTAATACAAGTATTACTAATACGTGTATAAGTTATTCCACTTTCTACCCTGCATAAATAATACATAGATTCACTCATAACTTATACTTGTATTAGTTATGCGGAAAAGAAAAATATGAACCAAACATTATATTAGCAATGCTACGTGGAAAAGAGGAAAAATCAAACAAACATTGTATAACTTATGCTAGCTTCTATGTGGAGATTATTTTTTCCCCTTCTTTTAACGAAACAATGTATAAAGTTATCCTAGTTTTAATACATGGATAACTCCTCTCTAACCGGCTACCAAACGAGCCCTTAAGAGTTATGTATGGCATCTAAAGGTTTGAGGTTAAGGACTGAGGACTTCTCTTGTCTTAGTTAGCTTCCAAGGTCATCCATTTTTTTTTTTAAATTCTTTTCCTTTGTGTCTGGTCAAAGCGGAAGAACTTCATTAAAGGCAAAGTGCTCTAGTACTCTTAAAGTTTAGTTAGAAAAGTAATTTTACCCTTAGCTATTTATGAGTGAAGATGACCTTTATAGCTTTCATACTTTATATTCCTTTACATATCTCTAATAGAGAATGTTTCTAAAGGCATCTTAGTCACTTAAGGATGCATTTTTTCAACATGAATTCAAAGAACAACGAAGTCTCCTTTTATGTTTGGTAAACCACAGCCCGCAAACCCCTCTGCCCAAGGACCATAGTGAATCTTTCCTTACATTTTTCCCCTCTGTGACGTGAAACCCAACCCTAACCTCATGGTTGGAGATGGAGGTTCTTTGTCACTAGACCAGCCCTACTTAGGATAAAATATAAAGGTCTTTATTCCCTTCATTTAACAATCAACTCTATTTTTTAGTTTTCTTCTCCCCATACGTACTCCCAAGTTTTTACTGAAACGAAAACCCAAGTACTTTAATTGTATAATGAAGATCTTATATCTACTGCTGCTGCTGCTGCATTTTTTGTTCAAAGAATATTTTGGAAAGAATAACGTTAATTATACTTTGAAGTTTTCTCGTCTCAAATTAGCTAAGTGGCCTTTTACAAATTCAAATTAGCAATCCCCAATCCATTTTTTTACGACAGTGACATTTACATTAAATTTTTCTTCTCCTCATACTCGCAAGATTTTACTAAAACGAAAACCCCAAATACTTTAATTGTATAATGAAGATCTTATATCTACTGCTGCTGCTGCATTTTTTGTTCAAAGAATATTTTGGAGAGAATAACGTTAAGATTTATACTTTGAAGTTTTCTCGTCTCAAATTAGCTAAATGGCCCTTCACAAATTCAAATTAGCAATCTCCAATCCGATTTTTTACGACAATGACATTTGAAATAATCTACTAGAAGTGTTAGGATCACAATGTTTGAATAGTTTAAGGTCATCTTCACTGCTTAAAATAATTGAAGGGTTAAATTGCTTACCTAATTGAAGTTTGCTACTCACTTGATCTCTTTTTAGAAGGATTTTTTATACTAGCAGACAAAATAAACATTGCACTTTTGTCCCCAAATTCTACTATCCACTCTGCTTTAGATTAATCAAAAAGCAAAAGAGACAGAAGCCTATCATGTCATGTTGAAGGCTTGGAGTGTGACCATTTTTGCTGCAAATGCAGAGAGTGATAGATGAGAATGATGAAGCATTAGAAAAACTGAAGGAGGAATGGGGGGATGAAATCTACAATGCGGTGACTACAGCTCTGAAGGAGATAGAGGAATACAATCCTAGTGGTAGGTACATAATTAATGAGCTATGGAATTTCAAGGAAGGAAGGAAGGCCACGCTGAAGGAAGTTACCAGCTATATTTTCAAGCAATTGAAGACACATAAGCGCAAGAGACCATGATTGCTTGGTGCCTTTCTGTCTTCTTCTCCTCTCTGGACTCTGATTGTCAAATGGAATCCTGTTTACAAGTACACTTGCTCTTTGTTAGGCGTGCTGAATAGTAGATATTACATGGTGAATGTATATATGCACTTTTAGAATTCAGATTTTTTTGCAAGATAGTTGTCATCTCTTGCTGCAGTAAGTCCAGTTAGCCCTTATATTTTTTACTCTTTGGAGTTTATCCTTTCTGGGATTTGACTGGTTACAGTTGAAAATATGATTATCTTACTCTGATATGCCACTGAGAAATGGTACTTTAAAAGTTCAATTGTCTTTTGTAGTAATTTTTATTTGAAACTGTGTTTGCGACCAGATTTTGTGCCCGTTGGCTTTTCTCCTTTGAGACAATACGTTGAAGTATGCGATACCAAGCATTACATTGGGTATGTTGTTGTATGTGATACCAAGCATATAGAGATATAACAGCTTTCCATGCGGCCTACAGTATAACGTGTTTATGGACGGATTAATGTGCAAAACCCAAGAAAATTGTATCATTTTGCAATACTGTCCATGGGACATGGCCTCCTTTCATAGGCCATGTCAATAATATCAACAGAGAAAGAAAAAATCGGGAGAAAATATTTCCTATAGACCAAGGTATGCACCATAGTCCAAGAAATTTCCTCAATGCAATTAATCAGAAATCCCAAGTAAGTCCGAAGGTCAATCCTCTCAACTCTTTGCCGAATACCTCTGTAAACTATCTTTCACTTTGGCTTATGCAAGTGTGATGAGAGCATTAGCATGTTGATTCAAGGATCCTGTTGTCTATGCATAAATAACAAACATCAGCAAGGATTAGGGGCTAGAAGAACAGCACAAGAAGATGTATGCAACCAGCAGCAATCGTCCATGTGATTCGGCTTCTTTTAACCCAGACTACATCCAACTATCCAAGGTATAAAATCCGGTGACGAAAACAACACATCCATTCAAGGAAAGCCTGTCAGAGAATTCTTCAATAGAATCGGACAAGCGTTAACTTACATATGTTCAGCATTGAACATGCTCGTTACTAAGAAATCATCACTAGTCACAGTTACAAGGACAAACAAAGCACCGCCAACCTTAGGAGGCTAGCGGAATCCTTAAATGTGATAACACGATGTTCATTGTTCTTAATTATGAAGTAAGATCAAAAAGATAAATGTAACGAAGGTTCTGACGGTCAGAGTGCATGCTCTGTCTGATATAACTAATAAGATTACCAATGAACATATCAGCAAATATGTCATAACCAAACAAGCCAACAAGATCCCGCCCCTCAAACCATTAGGAAGTCTGTTGTTCAGCACTCACCTACATTGACGTATGACGCAATCAGAAGCCTCTGTCTCCATGTTATCTAACAAGAGGACTCAGTCTCTGACACCAACTAAAGACTTGAGCTCTGGGATTGGGGGGAGGGGTGGTTTGTTTCCAAAAAGTTCCTATCCTCAGGAGCACCATATGCACAAAGTTATGTCATGACTACATAAAAGTTTAAGAAGTATTCACTTTCAACACCTCCTTTCCTACAACTTCATATTTGCTTAGAGATCGAATCTGTCAAAGCTAATTCGTTTGTTAACAAAGCATAATACCTACATGGAAAGATTTGAGATATTTGGTCGCCTTGCCTCAAACCCTTGTAAGTATCTATTTCCACTACACCCCAATAAGTTCTTTAACAGTGAATCAGCTCCTAACACTATATCATAAAAGGTACTAATAAGCAGTTGCCTTCTGTTAATCAACCCAAGTTAGAGCATACCGAAGTAACTTTCAATCATGAGATTTCCAGTTTACAAAAACTTGAATAACAAGTTTCCGCAGAAGCAGATCAACAATATATGCCAGCAAGTGTCTCGCATCTTCTTTTGATTCACAAGATTAAGACCTGCAAGTGACATGAATTGCTAGCAAACTGTAAAACCAGTTTTCTACCATTAAGCTTCTTCATATTCCACATAATGCAGCAACAGAAATTAAGTGATGTCCTTTTTTCGTTGATAGCAAAGTTAATGGATCTCCTTTCTACCTCCTCTTCTCCTCTTTTACCTTTACTCTAATTTTTCCCAAACTCAAAGTACCAATTCAAAACTCCAATAACCAAATTCACTTGCAGCGTTTAAACCCACAGAGTACAAGAATATCAGAATCGCCTGGTCATTCAACAGCACGAATCAGCAGCTCTAAAAACTTCCGCAATCTGAAGTAACTGTGAATTAACATTATTAAATAATCACAGTAGACAATTAAATGTTAAACCGAGAGTCTTCCCATAATATAATTATGTAAGAAATTCAAGGACAACGAAACTACCAAAGCTCAGAGACAAGTTCCCTCCTCCCAACAGAAAATCACTCCACAAGCACTACAAGGAAAAAGGAAAACCAACTATCCATGCATGGCAGTAAATCAGAAAACAGAAATCCTGATGCTGATGCAACATGCCAGCCAAGCTATCCTCCATAGGACATATACGGGACAAGTAAATTGCAGTATTGACAGGTAGAAGGTGCTGAAAAATGGGGTGATAAGATCGCACAAGAACAAAAGGAATAGTTCTAAACTGCAACTAACTCCACTTAAGAAAAGGGAAGGGGTTGCCCACAGACTCCTGATCTCTCGTTTCTTTCTTGGTTAAAATTGGGAAAAATCTTATGGAGTCTGCATGGCTATAAATAATTCCCAAAAATAGTAACTGAACAAAAGCCTCTTACTGGTTGTAAATCATGTGATAATTTGTATTCAGTTAGAGGAAGACCTTGATTAAGGATAATCATTTGACAGTCATTGACAAACTTAATCATTACCACCTTACCCAGAACCTTTTTTTAATAAATAATTAAAGATTTAATATATTTTATGCACTAAGCCATTGCATCAGGCATAATTACAGGTTGTGCAAACCCTCTATTGTGCCCATGCACTCACCCAGCACCATTTGTTTTCAACTCCAACCAATATGTCACAACAGCACAAAAGTAGTTCTCAATGTACAACATTATCTCCTTGCATATGCTCGCTTTCCCATAGCTCAACAAAAAGCAGAGGGGAAAAATCAGAACGAACCTGGAAACTACTAGCTAATGCCCACATATGCAAGTGTCAAAATTATATCTTTCTTATACCTGGAGCAAGACAATGAGCATTCGCACAGGAATGACACCATTGACAAATCTAAACATGAAGGATGGAAGAAAAAAGATGTATTAAGCCAAAATAAGGTGGATATCATAAATAACCACAAACCTTTTTACCAAAAGTATACATTGGAAGTGTGGCATCATACAGCACACACAAGTAATACATATCTATCTTTTTTTCATATTTTAATTTTTAATTTTTTTTCTTCAATGGGTATTGTTCTGCCCATTCTCAACACCTAGACCATACAAGACACCTGCATACTTCTCCAGTGAACCACTGAAGAAGTTTTCTTTCAACTTCCTAAAGGTACAAGCTGTGAGCAAGCTATCTGAACCTGCTTGATGACAAACACCAACCCTCTCAACCTCCAAGAGCTCCGCGAGTTTGTTCAATCCACCATGAAGGCTATTACAGAACTTCATCAAGTGCTTGATGTCGAAAATGACAGGAAAGTACACATTCATCAAGGTAAAGAAATCCGCCTGTGGATCAGGCAAATCCTGGCAAGTCAACAGCTTCAACAGGTACCCGAAATCATAGCCACTATGAAAAGTAACCCAATACACATTATCATTCAGCACAATCCCTGACGACATCAAAAGCTCCCCAAAGCGCTTGGCATCAATACCCTTTTCAATGTTCTTGGTAAAATCAATGCCACTCTGGCGCAACAACTCAATCGAATCATTGGCGAAAACATCCTCGTTAGGGTTGAATTCGCGGAAATTGAATTGCCAAATGCAGTACTTGTCGGTCCCACACTTGGGTAAGTTGCCCTTTTCATCCGAAAATGTCAGCCCTAACTGAATCAATTTCAACATATCCACGTTATCCTTTAGGGTTTGGTAATGATAATCGTAACTATTCTTAAAATTCCCGACCGGCCGGATTACGACACCGGGAAACTCCGTATCCATTGCGATGTATGGAAATTCATCGACAACTTCGCGGATTAACGCGAATTCCTCCTCCAGATTGTCAATCCAAACCTCTCGGATGTGAATCGAATCGGTTTTCGGCAAAATCGACATTTTCGCCGAAGATTTTACTTTCAGTCAAATGATAAAATTACCCTCACAATTCCGACCATACAATCGCCGGAATAAAAACGGATCTCTTTGAAACTCTCAAATCAAAATCAGATCTGCAAAAAGAAAGTGAAAATTAACTAAATTAGCCCAACGCGAACAAAAAATTTCACATAAAAATCGATTTTTAAAAATAATATTTACCTTTCAATAAATAAAGATTCAAACTTTCAACCATGAATCGATGATTTGAAATGAATGCAACAACAACGCCGAAATATATACAAATAAATATATGTGTGTGGAGAGAGAGCGATTTGTAAGATTAGGGTTTGAACAGGAACAATATGAGGCGGCGAAGAGGAATAAGAATATGAAATTTTAGGGCAAAACGGAAGTGCTTTTTTTGTATTTTTTTTCTTTTTTTGTTTTTTGTTTTGTTTTTCTTATTCTAGAGTCTAGAGGGAGAAAAAGAGATGGAGCCTTGGGGCGAACGAGAATGGGACCCTCCCTTCTTGTCCACTTCCTCACTACTCCAAAAACAAACAAATATATAAATGTTTTAAGAACTAAATTTTTGGATTTTTCTATATTGGAATATTCTGTGGGAATAAACAATTGGAGGAACTTTGTTTGTTACGGTAATAATAATAATAATAATAATAATAATAATAATAATAATAGGGGGACAACTTGTAGGTTGGCTGCATTTATGGTTCCCTTTTTTTTTTCCTCGTACATATATATTTTTTAAGGGTTTTTGGTTTTTGTTTTTCTATTTTTTTATTTTTTTTTATTAGTATTAGCACCCGCGTGGATACGTGGACACTAATCATGTCAACCATTTGAGTTACCTGAATTATATATAAATAATCTTAAAATTTACACCTTCTCGATAAATATTAGATAATCATTGGATATTAATTAAGAAACACTACATGAAATTAACAATTTCTCAAATCTCCTAGTTATAATTCTATTTTTTCTTTTTGATAACATTCTCGTCGGTGTCGTTGGATCCTAAAAATTGTCAGGAAGCAAAATAATAACTCATAGTTATGGTAAAATAATTAAAGGTTGAGAATATGAAGGACTCTTTGGATATGACTTGACTCAAATAAATACTACTTGAACTCTTATTTGGTGTGTTGATATCTATTAATGAATATTTCTATTTTAAAATTTTAATTTTTAAAATTTATTTTTTAATAATAATTATTTTTATATTTTTAATTCAAAACTCATTTTAGTCGATTATCTAAAAATATAAAAAATTCTTTAGCCGGTGAATGTTTTTTTCAATATGACTCCATTTTGATATTTGACATTAACTATGTTAAGTATATGAGTTATTTGAATTATATGTAAATAACCTTAAAATTTAAACCTTTTGGATAATTATAAATAATCGTTAGATATTATTTAAGAAACACTACATGAAGAAAGACTAATATTTTCTCAATTCTCGCAGTGATAATTTTATTTTTACACCATTCTCATTAGTGTTATTGGAACCTAAAAATATCTATAAAGTAAATAATAACTCGTATTTATGACAAAGCACAAAGGTTGACACAATATGAACGATCCTTTGGTTACGACATGACTCTTTTACTACGACTTAGAACTCTTATTTGGTATGTTGTTATCTTTCAAAAAATATTTCTATTTTGAAATATCAATTTCTAAAACTTTATATATTTTTTAATAATGATCATCTTTATAATGATGCAAGTGAAGATATTATCCTTAATTTAAAATTCACTTTAATCGGCTGTCTAGAAATTTAAATGATTCTTTAGCCGAAAAAAAAAATTATTTCAATATGCTCCATTTTGAGTTTATCGATATCTCTAGCCACGGATTTTGAAATTTGAATACCCTACATATACAGATTTTTTATTCTTTGAATCATTAAATGTTAAATTAGTTGATTGTTATTATATAACATTGCATATATTGTCTTAAAATTGCCAAGTAGTTTTTTCTCGGCACTATACTTGGCTTAACCTCAATGCAAACTACTTAAATTGCATTTAAATTCAAATTCAAATTCAAATATCATATAAGTTTGTTAGTAATAGTGATTTTTAAAAACGACACACAATGTAAATTAAAAAGATATTCTAAGATATCCTTATCTTATAATCTATATATTTAAGTTGAAAAAAATATTTGAAATAGATGAGATCAACTTCCAATTTTTTTATACTCAACAAAGATGAAACATAAGAAGAAATTCGTTGTCATCTCTTATTTTTGGTTTTTAGATTTTTCATACATTTTTTATATATTTATTTTCTTTTATCTTATTTTTTATGTCTTTCTTTCTTCTTCTTTTTTTTTTAATGAAAAAAATAATTTAATTCGCTAAAAATGATAAGTTTTAATAGAAATTGTCTACATAAGAACTTTATTTATATTTTTAGTCTTTGGTTGAAATTCTTTAATATTTTTCTTTTGGCTTTATCTAATCAACCTAAATATGTGCTCAACCAACCACTTAAATTAAAAAATTGAAGGATGTGTAATTTATATATAATTCATATATAATACAGTCAAATCTCTCAATAACAGTATATTTATATAATAACACTTCACTATAAGAGCCAAGCTTTTTCGGAACTAATTTTTATGTTATGTTATAATATATGTTCTCTATAACACCACTTCGCTATAACATCCAAAAATATTCGGAACAAACGACGTTGTTATAGAGGGTTTTGACTGTATATATATAATCACGTGTTATCGATATATCATCTATCTATATTAGCTACAAAAATTAAACAATAAATTTGGCCGGATATTTATGTAAATATTTCATAAGATTTTGATTTCTTGATTTTATCCATGATATGACTTCTATTATAATAATTTTAAAAACTATCTATTAAAATTCAAAAATATTTTATCTTTTTATTTTTAAAATTACAGTATATTTTAAAAAATAATCCCATTTCGAAATAATTTGTTTACATTTAAAAAAAAACACGTCATACCAATTTTGTTTTAAATATACTATTTGTTACACTTGAAAATCGCTATAGAAATTATCAATTAGAAACCAATATCCCTCTTGTTTAATTCGGGAGAAAAAAACCTTTCACATAATCTAATGATTCAAAACTAATATTCTTCAACAAAACAAATATTATATCCTTGCAATATTGGCTTTATTGCAGCTAAATGAAAAGGTTTCAGCTTATACCCTTAAATTCCTAGAAGGTGCTAAATTGAATTTAATGACATCAATTGTATAGCCAAAGTTTTGTTATTTGTTTGATATCCATTTATACAAATTGACTCTTGAAACAAATATTCTTCAAAAAGACAAAAAATAACTTTTTTTGAATATTGACTGATATTTGTGATGTTTTTTTCTCCGGCATGTAGATTTACCTCATTATATACGTAAATAAACTTTTATTAGATTTTTAAACTCCTTTTTGTTCTCTGGATAAATATAGATGTGTACTCTATATATTACATTTATTTTAAAAGAATTTCGTTTTATTCAAATCTAGCTATAATGTTTTAAAAAACTATAATTATAAGGTTTTAAATGTGAAAGAGTTTTATATTTATATGGAGTAATTTCTTTTGCTTTTTTACCAGAGGAGAAATAGTATTTAAATAATTAAAAAGATAACAAAAGTTCCTAACATGATTGCATATGCTCATTAGCCGAATTAAGTATGATAACATAATAACAAAAGATAATTTTCTTTTTTATTTTAATTCAAATTTAAAAACTTTATCTATAAATACAAATATATATATATATATATATATATATATATATATATATATATATATATATATATATATATATATATATATATATATGTATGTATTTGACTAACATAGTCAAATATAGAATAAAGTTATCATATACTATTGACATTTATTAGCTTGTCACTTGGCTTAACCATAATTGTCAGTTGGCTTAACCTCAATATCAATTATATATATGGGTCTCGCTAATATGTTATCATTGTACCCACTTTTCTTTCCTTAGATATCATTAGGCGGCAACCTAACAGCACATTAGTAGGAGGGGCTTTATTGTCTTTTTGTCCAAAAAAATTAAGTTTTCCCCAATTCATTCCATAATTAGTAAAAACGATAAAATAGATGCAACCAAAAGATAATGTGCAATTGCTCTTCTCAAAAACATTCTGGACGATCTAGCTAATAACTTGACGTTGGGGGTTTATGGAAATTGAAAACACTTAATTTACTATTGAAAAGAATGAAAGAATTCGACTCATCCCAGATATTTGTCTTGAAATATTCTCTTCATCTCTGCTTAAATATTTTCAAATTGAAACTATAAGTTAAGCTTTAGAAATTGAAGACGACATTCTTATATTGAGGATGTAGATGATTTTCCCTGTCGCATTAACCAACTTGGCATTTATTAGTTTGCCATTTGATTTAATGATAACTATATATGGTAACTTTATTCCTTTAATATATATATATAAATATATTTTTTTGGGGTTTTGAGGGATGAAGAGTATGAAATGTGGTTTTACGTAGGAGGAAGAGAAAAGGGTGAAATGTGGGCATTTACTAAAAATAAACACACATTCTAATAATAACCACACGTCTTAAACGCTGTAGTAGAAAAAGAAAATAAACTCTTTTAATTTTACCTAAAAAATAATTGGAAATATTATTACATATCTTAAACGTTGTGTATACAATTTTATTTGCACTTTTAAGCACCCACAAATTTTTTGGCTATAAAAGCTTTAGAATGCTTAAGAAGACTAGTCAATTTGTAAAGCTAATTATAGAAGGGGATTTTCGTGAAAACGTCTTTCTTCCAATAAAGTAGTGTGCTCTTGTTCTTCCTCTTTATACGTCATAATGACGAACCAAAATTTATAATCCAAAAGTCATTAAACAGAAAGATTAAAAAATAGTAAAAGAAAGGTTACAATTAAGGGTGTGCCCTAACGATTAATGAATTGAGTGAGAATTATGAAATATCGGATTCAAATAATAATTTTTTCTCAATTTTATCCAAAATACAAATAGGAGATGACACAAGTTAACATTTGTACTATTTAGAAAGCGAGAGTTAGGGGCCTCTTCGTCGTCCTGGGTTTATTTTAGGAATTCGCCATTCTGCTTCGGGGTTATTTTTAGCTTTTGATCAACACGTGTTGACAACTACAGTTTTCAGTCGACCAACCTCTCTCTCTCCTCTTTGTCTCTTTCGTCTTTTTCATCGAGGATTTGACAAATAAACCCTAATAGGCAGACGAATGGGCAAAGCGCCTGCTTTATCGTCCTTTTGTTCTTCATCTTACTATTTATTGGCTTTGCTGCAAACAGCATATATGGGCTTTGAGCTATTCATTAAATATAATATTTAGCGGCTTAGGTGAATTCTATGGTTTCGAAAACGGATTTGACTGTTTGAAGGAATGAATCGCTCATTGTCGTCTCCAGATAGTGATTACTTTGAAGATATTGATCCTACCATTGGTAAGTTTCGCCTCACTTGCAGTAAAAATCTTTTATAAGTATCAAATCTCGAACATTAACATGTAATAATCCAATAATACAACGCTTCTAGGTGTGATTAGGCCTAAAACAATATTGCATCTATTAAAGCAAGAAGGAAAATCAAGGGGCGCTGCTACAAATCAAGTACGCAAGGCAATTTCACTTGCTCAGAAAATCATCGTGTTGGACCGATGAACTTTTACCATCTGCATCAGGCTAGCAAAGGCTGTTAAAATTGGTTCATTTCGGATGGCTTAGGTTCGGGTTAAAAAAAATTCTCGGTTCCTTTGCGAGGTTTGCTAGAAATTTTATATTTCCACATGTTTGTTTCAAATTCATTTGAATATCATCACAAAGCAATGCCTTGTTCAAGTAAAAATTTCACCACAAAAGAATGGACCAAGTTTGGAGGATTGTGCTTGCTGGATCAATCTTGAGGGGACATCGTCAAATGTCGCTTTGCAGACATTGCTCCATCTTATATGCTCCTACAATGATCATGAAAATGGTAAACTTGTTGTCAATAATATGGATGATGAGGTTGAGCAGGTTTCAATGGAATGAGTCTTGTGTTGAATCAATGATCACAAGGAAACTAAGTTACGATCTTGCTGGATTCTTTTTTTTTTCCAGGTGTGAAATGAAGCATTAAGATGACTGCATTAGAAAATCTGACATTTCCAGCAGTCTATTTATTTTCAATTTATAGTCACCTCTTATAGAGTTTGATAATCATTTCACAGAATACCAATAGAGATTATACTCGGTAACCTGTGGTTAAAGTTTTGGCTTAAATTCATGTCAAAAGATGGTGGTATGGTGGAAAACGCTTTTTTGATGATCAGTTTACTGCTAGCACGAGGACAACATTATCCTGCTCTATTACATGTGCAAATAGATGGATCATAACCCTTTCTTAGGGTGTATGCTTGATGGATACATAGGAATATAATGAGAAACAGAACAATGGCTATACATGGTTAGTGGTTACCAAGAAAATGCCACATTTAAGATCAAGTTGTAAATGTGGGGAGTAATTGTCCTACTAAAGCAAAAGGGCCCTCGGGGTACCAACTATGGTCCAATGGGCGATTATTGAAGCTTCAGGCCATAGTGTTATCACACCTGAATTTTTTTTGATGATGTGAACCAAAACTCTTGAGACTAAAAAAGATGCTGCAGGAAGCAAAGGAGACATTGAAGAAGATGCTTCAGGAAGCAAAGGAGACATTGCAGTGCCTAAGCAAAGGAGACACGCTTTAGGCATTGAATTTATTTATTCGTAGTGTAAATAAATAAGTTGTGTAATCTAGATGCGCTAAAAATGCATAGTTTAGCATATAGAAATTATCTGTTATCCTGATTACTCCGGGGAAACTTGAAAGCTTGCCTCTCCTCTGCATATGTCGATTAGGTGGTGTATGTATTGTCCCACTATGAGTTCATTGTGTGAAATTCACTTTAAAGCTACTGCATAGTCTTGCTTGCCTATCTGAAAGTCTTGCCTTATGTATGGTGCAACCAATTATTTTTGTTTATGCGAATCAATGTTTTTTCCCTTTTTTTTCTTTCTAATAAAGCAAAAGTATACAAAGTGATGCTAAGTAGGGCTGAGATTTTACTCTATTTCTGCAGCTAACTCCAACATTAATGGAAGAGAATTGACCTGAAGGTGATTTAAAAGAGATCTAGACATAACTTGGGTAAGATTTCCTGCTCTTTTCTTTCCCGCCCGGTGTCTGTGAAACTCCATGCCTCCCCAAGACAGTGAATTCCTTGAAATTTGTTATTAGCATTCAAGGAGAGCAAACTTAGCTTCTCTCTTTAATCTTGTGTATTTCTTTAGGCTTAAAATTTGTTTTAAGCTAAGCTATGTACAATGAGAATCTGGGATTCTTCTGCTTCACAGAAACTTATTTTCTAATAGCTTAAAGTTTGGGACTTTTAGTTGTTAGTTTCCATGGGAGTAAGCTCAACCTTCTTTCTTTATTTCTTTTATCCTTTTTTTAGTCATCGTTGTAGAATAAATATAATGATTATGCTATATTTTTATGGTCGGTTGTTATTGATGATCATTGTTGGCCATTTGTTTTTTAATTCAGTGACAATATATCTTTTGTGTGCTCCGCATCTATGAAAAAACATATCATATTGATGAAGATCACCCAATCCCAATGCCTTCATGTTATGGTTGCGAATAATACTCTTACTTTATGGAGAAACTTTTTGAACATGTAGGCATTTTCTTGTGGCGTGACTGACTCGGGATTGGGTTATTTTGCAGAACATGATTCAGGTGGACAATTAAATATATAATATTGTGGAAATGTAGCCATTGGGATGACTTACATCAAATTGTAAAATATTAAATCATACTCAAAACCTAAGGTAGAGAATCCATTTAAATTTTGAGTCAAATGGTTATTGGAGAGTCACTTTCATCCCTGTATTGTGCAAATATATACTTGACTAGATCAACCTGTCTAGATAAATTTTTTTACTATGTCTAACCGTTGCTTGGGTTATTGATGGTGACTGCTTCCGACCACCAAAAACCATCTCTGAACCGACATGTAACTTTACAGAACTTATACTTAAAGATCCATTGGGACAAAAGAGGAGTCCAGAAAAAATTTATCAAAGCGCTTTGAGATCGGTGGCGGAAACAACGGGGGAGTAGGTAATCATGGAGCCAATTACAGGAGTTTTACCAGGATGATCTAAACTAAGAGAAAATTTAAGTCATCTAATGATGCCTTACATCTCATTGTGTACCTGTTTCTGTTGTAAAGATCCTATTGTCCCATGCTCTTGC
The DNA here is from genome assembly GCF_000715075.1 of Nicotiana tabacum. Taxonomy (NCBI): domain Eukaryota; kingdom Viridiplantae; phylum Streptophyta; class Magnoliopsida; order Solanales; family Solanaceae; genus Nicotiana; species Nicotiana tabacum. Next base: position 20,315,251 of record NC_134083.1, on the reverse strand, counting down.
AAATATGTAGATAATATGTCCATTTGTTGTGAAATGGACCGTGAACATTAACTCCATGCAGAAATAGTCTGTTACAAGTAAACTTCCCTTAGGCTTATTGAACTATTAACATGGCATAAAAATATTTCCTTCCTGTAGTCTCCAAATGAAGTCTTCTTTGTGTGTGTAATTTTTTTTTATATGTTTGGCTGTTTTCAAGGCTCCTGGAGAGTTGAAGTGCAACATATTTCAGATAAGAGTGTCATAATGAGTGAAATTTCAGACACAAGGAGTAATCTCTTGTTTGTGTTAATTGAAATATGTTATTATGATTTTCTAAATGAGCTTGTCAGCATAGCATTGACCTATACATTCTCCTGCTTCACTGGCAATTACCACAAAGTAGACCAGCTGCTATTTGTTAATGTTATCTGTATCCATTTACTTTTATCTTACAGGGCTCATTTGAGTTGATATTTCTCTCACTGCAACCAATTTAAATGGTGGTATCGATTTTCTCTTGTACGGCGTATACGGTTAAAATCGGGCCCACCCGATTTTACTGTTTGACCGAGACCGGGACTTTGCATCAAAGGATGACTCCGAAGTGGATCGAATCGAGGCACGAAGACAAGGTACCAAGATCGAGGCTGACAACAATCGAGACCAAACGAGACAGACATCGAGCAATACCGATGATAGCATAATAATGGAAAAGCGAGATATCCTCGACTGGTCGAAGATCATGGCGGAAATTTCGGAACGGATCGAATCAAGAACAGTTGTTTAGTTAATCATGGGATTTCCTTCTGTAATTAGAATTGTACCATATATAGAATTCTTCTACTATATAAAGGGAGAGTTCTAACCATTTGTAGAAACGACCGAGACAAAAAACAATATAATTTTCTTTCTCGCTCATACTCTTGTTCTTCAGCTTATTGTATTTTTATTGTCCTTGTATCAACCAGTTCGAGGGTACTTCAACTCAAGGGTTGAGTTCTATTCAAACACTGGTTTGATTTACTTTATTGCACAATTCTATCATTAATTTATATATATATTTCAATTTGTATTAAGTGAAATCACGTATCTTTAAATCCACATAAGTTTAATTGTTATTCAATTTTAAGGGTAAACAGTTTGGCGCCCGTCGTGGGGCTAAGGATAATAGTGATTGCTAAATACTGATTTCAATAACACACACAACTTTACGCTTGTTCTTGTAAGTATTTTTGTTTTCAGGAAAAAAACATGTCAAACTCACAAACAACACCCGCACATGGTGACAACGGTTTCAGATTTCACGGGGAGAACGACAATATAGCCGCCCTAGGAATCGAGGTGCCTCAGGCTGATCTCGAGGGAGTACCAATTGCAAACCCCATCGACGTCAGTTCACATGTCGCCCTAAATACAAATTTGGGCGCTGATCCCGAAGGTAGCGTACGCAGGAAAGGTCGATATGGTGGTCGAGGTATGCAGGGCGGAGGAGATGGTGGAGTCAGCCTCCAATTGATATTTGAAATGTTATAGGCTCAACAAACCGTTATAGCGCAACTACAAAGCGCCGAGTGGGGTAGAACCAGAAGTCGTCCACAGGACCGAGCAAGTGTCGGAAAGGTCGAATGCCAATGAATCGGGGACTGACCTCGTCATTATGAAAATGCTCGAGGAGCTCACTAAACGAATTGAAACGGGAGAAAATAAAATCGAGGCAAATGACAAGAAAGTAGAGACATATAACTCCCGGGTTGACCAAATACCGGGGGCGCCACCAATTTTAAAGGGTACGGACTCGAAGAAGTTTGTGCAGAAGTCGTTCCCCCCAAGTGCGGCTCCGAAGCCCATTTCGAAGAAATTTCGCATGCCGGAAATCCCCAAGTACAATGGGACCACTGGTCCAAATGAGCATGTCACCTCCTATACATGTGCGATAAAAGGAAATGATTTAGAAGATGATGAGATCGAATCGGTTCTACTAAAGAAATTTGGAGAAGCTCTATCGAAGGGGGAAATGATATGGTAACACAATCTGCCACCTAATTCCATCGATTCCTTCGCCATGCTTGCAAACTTTTTCGTAAAGGCACACGCCGGAGCAATAAAGGTTGTGACTAGGAAGTCGAACCTCTTCAAGGTAAAGCAGAAAGATAACGAAATGTTGAAGGATTTCGTATTTCGGTTCCAGATGGAATGCATGGAACTACTACCAGTCACAGACGATTGGACTATTCAAGCTTTTACTCAAGGTTTGAACGATTGGAGTTCGGTGGCCTCACGACAGCTAAAGCAGAATTTAATTGAATACCCAGCGGTAACTTGGGCCGATGTACATAATCGATACCAGTCGAAGATCATGGTCGAGCATGATCAATTAGGGACCCTTTCCGGTTCCGCTTATCCGGTCAGGCCCGTTGGAAGAACTCAGAGAGATATCGACAGAGAACCTCGGTCGAACAGAGATCGATATCAACCATACAATACAGATCGTAGAAACAGAGCTCTCGAGGGCTCATGAGCAAAAACGGTTTCGATAAATGTGCCGATCCCACAGAGGCACCACGATTATCAGAATACAACTTCAACATCGACACATCAGGTATTGTGTCAGCCACTGGGAGAATCAAAGATACTAGATGGCCCAGGCCCATACAGACCGATCCACCCCAAAGGAACCCCAATCAAATATGTAAATACCATGGTACGCATGGTCATAGAACCGAAGACTGCAGACAACTAAGGGAGGAGGTGGACCGTCTATTCAATGAGGGTCACCTTCGAGAGTTCTTGAGCGACCGAGCTAAAAATCGTTTTAGAGACATGGATGCAAACAGGAAAAACGAGCAGGAAGAACCACAACATGTGATTCACATGATCGTTGGTGGGATCGATATTCCACAAGGGCCCGTTTTCAAACGTACTAAGGTATCGATCACCAGGGAAAAATGAACTCGAGACTATGTGCCAGAAGGCACTTTATCATTCAACGATAAGGAAGCAGAAGGGATCTCACAACCCCACAATGATGCATTGGTAATCTCTATCCTTGTGAATAAAATTCAGGTTAAACGTGTTTTAATTGATCCAGGAAGCTCGACCAATATTATTCGATCGAGGGTTGTGGAGCAAGTCGGCCTACAAGATCAGATCGTGCCGGCAACACGAGTTCTCAATGGTTTCAACATGGCAAGCGAAACGACTAAACGAGAAATCATTTTACCAGTAAATATAGCTGGAACTATCCAAGAAACTAAGTTTCATGTGATCGAAGGCGATATAAGATATAGTGCCCTGTTCGGAAGACCCTGGATTCACAATATGAGGGTAGTCCCTTCAACACTTCACCAAATGCTGAAGTTCCCAACATCGGATGAAATAAAAACAGTGTACGGGGAACAACACGCTGCCAAAGAGATGTTTGCGGTCGACGAAGTGATACCGATATCGGCACTTTCGTCAACAAAAGGATCAGAGTCCAAAGGAAAACAAGAAGCTAAATAGCAACCACAGCTGCCAGCCTCAACTCAATCGGAGAAGTAGGGAACAGACGATGACGATGACCATTGGATCCCTCGATCCTTCATAATCCCAGAGGATTCTGACACCACCAAATCAACGGTCAAGGAGCTGGAGCAGATCGTACTGATCGGGCATCTACCCGACCGAAAGGTATACGTGGGAACGGGGTTACCCCCGAGCTCAGGGAAAAACTCATTAATTTTTTTATCAATAATATGGATTCTTTTGCTTGGTCCCATTTAGATATGACAGGGATCCCACCGGAAATCGCTACACATCGACTGAGCTTGGACCCGAAGTTCTGCCCGGTAAAACAAAAGAGAAGACCCTAGTCCGAGGTAAAACATGCATTTATCAAGGACAAGGTAACCAAACTTCTCAAAATAGGATCCATTCGGGAGGTAAAGTATCCCGAATGGTTAGCAAACGTAGTCGTAGTCCCTAAAAACGGAAATAAACTTAGGATGTGCGTAGATTATAAAGATTTAAACAAAGCATGTCCTAAAGACTCTTTTCCTCTACCGAATATCGATCGTATGATCGATGCCACGGCCGGCCACGAGATCCTTAGTTTTCTCAATGCATACTCCGGGTACAATCAAATACAAATGAACCCGGAGGATCAGGAAAAGACTTCGTTCATCACTAAGTATGACACCTATTGTTATAATGTAATGCCGTTTGGACTAAAAAATGCTGGTGCCACCTATTAACGCTTAGTAAATCAAATGTTCGAAGAACAAATTGGTAAGTCAATGGAAGTTTATATTGACGATATGCTAGTTAAGTCCCTGCGAGCAGAGGACCATTTGACACATTTGCAGGAGACCTTCGATATACTAAGGAAATACAATATGAAACTCAAACCGGAGAAGTGTGCATTCGGGGTCGGTTCGGGCAAGTTCCTCGGCTTTATGGTATCAAATCGGGGTATCGAAATCAACCCGATAATATCAAGGCGATCGAAGACATCACAATCGTGGATAATGTTAAGGCCGTACAAAGATTAACGGGGCGCATAGCCGCCGTAGGCTAATTCATCTCAAAGTCTTCAGATAGAAGTCACAAGTACTTCTCACTGCTCAAAAAGAAGAACAACTTTGCATGGACCCCGGAATGCCAACAAGCATTGGAAGAGTTAAAGCGGTACCTCTCGAGCCCGCCACTGCTTCATACTCCGAAAGCAGACGAGCAACTCTACTTGTACTTAGTAGTCTCGGAAATTGCGGTAAGTGGAGTCCTAGTTTGAGAAGAGCAAGGTACGCAATTTCCTGTTTACTATGTTAGTCGAGCTCTAGGCGAGGCCGAGACCCGGTACCCACACTTAGAAAAATTGGCGCTTGCCCTAATAAGCACCTATAGGAAATTAAAATCATATTTTCAATGTCACCCAATTTGTGTGGTGACCACTTATCCTCTTCGCAATATTTTGCATAAGCCCGAACTCTGGGGCCGATTGGCCAAATGGGCCGTCGAAATCAGTGGGTATGATATCGAGTATCAACCCCGAACGATCATCAAGTCTCAAATCTTAGCAGACTTCGTGGCCGACTTTACGCCAACTCTCGTACCTAAGGTCAAAAAAGAACTATTATTAAAATCGGGTACAACATCGGGGTGTGGACCCTATTCACAGACGGTGCTTCGAACATGAGGGGATCCGGGCTAGGCATCGTTTTGAAGTCGCCCACAAGTAATACAATTAGACAGTCTATCAAAACTTTCAAGTTGACTAACAACGAGGCTGAGTATGAGGCCATGATTGCAGGTCTCGAGTTAGCTAAGAGTTTGGGAGCAGAGGCCATCGAAGCCAAATGTGACTCTTTACTTGTGGTAAACCAAGTTAACGGAACCTTCGAGGTTCGAGATGATCGAATGCAGAGATACTTGGATAAATTACAGGTGACACTACATCGGTTTCAAGAATGGACCCTACGACATGTACCTCGAGAGCAAAACAGCGAAGCCGATGCTCTTGCAAATTTGGGGTCGCCGGTCGAAGACGACGAAATTAGCGCGGGGACTATCGTGCAACTTTCGTGGTCAGTGATCGAAGAAGGCCATGCCTAAATAAACTCCACAAGTCCAACCTGGGATTGGAGGAATAAATATATCGAGTACCTAAAGAATGGAAAACTTCCATCGGATCCTAAGGAATCGAGGACTCTACTTACGAAGGCTGCACGATTCACATTGGCGAAGATGGAATACTATATAGAAGGATGTTCGATGGACCATTGGCAATATATTTGGGTCCTGGAGACACCGACTACGTCCTACGGGAAATTCACGAGGGAACTTGCAGAAATCATTCCGGTGCCGAATCATTGGTTCACAAATTCATCGGAGCAGGGTACTACTAGGCCAATATGGAAAAAGATACGAAGGAATTTGTTCGAAAGTGCGACAAGTGTCAAAGATATGCGCCGATGATCCACCAACCCGGAGAGCATCTCCATTCGGTCCTATCCCCATGGTCGTTCATGAAATGGGGAATGGGTATCGTCGACCCTCTACCATCGGCCCCAGGTAAAGCTAAATTTATTTTATTTATGACTAACTATTTCTCTAAATGGGTTGAAGCACAGGCCTTCGAAAAAGTCAGGGAAAAAGAAGTTATCGACTTCATCTGGGACCACATTATATGTCGATTCGGAATGCCTGCCGAGATCGTATGCGACAATGGAAAGCAATTCATCGGCAACAAAGTAACAAAGTTTCTTGAAGACCACAAAATCAAAAGGATCTTGTCAACGCCATATCACCCAGTAGGAACAGACATGCAGAATCAACGAACAAAACCATCATTCAAAATCTAAATAAAAGGTTTAACAACGCTAAGGAAAAATGGAGAGAAATATTGCCCGAGGTCCTTTGGGCGTATCGAACAACGTCAAAATCGAGTACGGGGTCAACACTGTTCTCTTTAGTATATGGCACCGAAGCTCTAATCCTGGTCGAAGTCAGGGAACCTAGCGTCAGGTTTCGATATGCAATGGAAGAATCGAATCACAAGGCTATGAATACAAGTCTCGAATTGCTAGATGAAAAACGTGACAGCGCCCTCGTTCGAATGGCCCCACAGAAGCAACATATCGAAAGGTACTGTCACGCCCCAAACTCAGGGAGCGCGACCGGCGCTCAACCGAGAGAACCTGGCCGAGCAAGCCTATTAGACTTACTTCTACCCCAACTCATCCATGAATAAAGAGGAGATGTACTCCATTAATCAATCACTGAAAAGATTTTATTAACAACTTCCTTTTCATTCCCATTAGTAGCTTCATTCATAATTTCCAAAACATTACGAGTTTATAGGATTAATGAAAAACATAATTTCCAAATACCAATATTTCTAGTTTAATTCCCAAACAACCATAACCCACAACCTGTCTACGGAGCCTCTAAATACAATAGAAGAGTAATAATGGAAATGTCGGCAACAAGGCCCCGACTATACCTTAATATACTGTACATGAGAAACAAAAGATGCATGACCCCGAAATAAAGTGGGGCTCACCAAATCAGCTGAAAAGAGTGTACTGCTATCACTGATCAATGACGCCTGCTGAAGAACCACCTGCATCAATTAAAGATGCAGCGCCCCCGGTAAAAAGGGACGTTAGTACTGTCGAATAGCACTAGTATATATGGCTAAAAATCCTCTTTCAAAATAGAATGCCCATATAAGAAAAGGCAACACATAGAAACAGCAAGTCACAATCAACAATATCCAAACGTCCAGTTAAAACATAATAATTTTCAAAATACAAACTTCATATATAATTTTGGTTGGGAGATCATTAGCACCGATATACCACCGTCTTTGTTAGCACGGAGTCCGATCACGCCCGATCGGCTAGGCCATCTCCCCACGAACAATGTGGTTTGACATGTGATGCGAAAGAAAGTTGTTACCAAGAGTAGTACCACCATATGCGCAATATGGCGTCTGATCTCCACCCGATCAGCTAGGCCGCCTTCCCACATATGCCGTGCGGGTTGACTTTTCCAATCCACAAAGGTTCCAGTTTCATCCCAATTAAGGGGAATAATATCACAATCCACCCCTACACCGGCACGTGTAGTTTCAGGTGTGGGCCTTATGACCCACCCTTCCTCGGTATTGCTAATGATGCTCCCAAAAATAGTTTTGATTTGATTTGCAAACTGAAATATCATAAATACAATTGTACTCACCTCAACATCTTTCACATTTTATGAATTCTCATTAGTATTTCCAGTCATTCACAACGATAATATTTTCTTGGCTCATTAGGCCATTCACAAGATTCTTTATTCCTGGCACAATGGCCGTATTTCATATTCCACACTTTCACCTCTTTCAATTTCAAAGATCACCATCAAGTATCAGCATATAGGATATTTTAAAAATCATATACTTCAAATTCATTTGAAATGGAAACTTCAAACACAAATGGTTTCTTCCCAAAGAATGAATCATACCAACCAACAATAGAAATACACATGAAAAATCATAAACAGTCAATACACCATTTACTCTTGCAATACTCTCCCCCAGAAATGACAATGTACAATTTCAACACATGAGTATATAGAACTCGAATCACACTGGATATATTTATAAATCAAAGCATTGGTTAAAGCAACCACTAATGGGCATGAATTTAGTACAAAAGCTTTTAGACAATTCTATCTTTCATTGAAACACGACTCAAAGCCATAACCTTTTAATATGTAATCCATACTTTAAAACTTACAGAAACATTATGGAATTCAATTCCAAGAGAGAAAGTTTAGTCAACATACCTCAATCGCGCTTCTTTAGACTCTACAATTATCCGGAACCCTTAGTAACCTCAATCGATTTTAGCAATATACAAATTGAACCCAAAATTAGAAAAACGTTCATGGTTCTAGTTCATTTTTTATTTTTTCCACACTCTTTATAACATGCATGCAAGATGAACCACCTTCATACCCATGAAGTATCACACTAATACCCCATTATAACTATGTTTGAAATTAAGAGCTCGGGTGATGAAGCTTTACCTTTTAGGGTGAAGAATTTTGGTGCTCTACTTGAATATTTCTAAGGCTCTGAGTGATGGTTGAAGATCAATTGATGAAAATTAGGCCCTCCCTCTAGAACCTTCTCTCTCTCTCTCTCTCTCTCTCTCTCTCTCTCTCTCTCTCACACACACACACACACTAGAAATATCATAAATGAGCTTCAAAACAGACTAAAGGGGTATTTTAACGGAATGGGGATCGGGTTTTAAATTAAGAAAATGGGTGCCCCGACACAGGTCTGCGGTCGCATATGCGACCATTATTTATGCGGTCCGCAAAGTGACCGCAGAAATGGCCCTCAGGGGCCTGAACTTTCGGCCTTGGTATGCGACCAGTATGCGATCTGCATACTCGTTCTGCGGTCGTATAATGCACCGCAGAACTCCCTCCGCAAAAATCCAAGATGGATTATGCGACCGATATGTGATCCACATATCAATTATGCGGTCGCATAATCGACCGCAAAACGGACCTCAAGTTGGCCAAACTTACTGCTTCACTCTGCGGCCATTATGCGGTCCGTAGAGTGATTATGCGACCGCATAATGGGCCGCATAAATGCGCTTTTCTGCCACGTAAGCCTACTCCGGCACCACGAAACCTTGATTTCATTTGCGAAAATTATGGGGCTTTACACTGAAATACTTCAGAATTTTTCGGGGTGTTACAAGTACTACAACCGAAGAGCCAATTTTTGACATTTTAGAATCGGGGACTTAGTACTGAGAAAGGTCACCCTCAATACTCGAGACCCAAACGAAGGAAAACTCGGCCCAAATTGGGAGGGACCGTATCAGATCCTCGATATCGTCAGAAAAGGATCTTACAAACGTGGCACGATGAACGACGAACAATTGTCAAATAATTGGAACGTATCACTCCTCAAACGATATTATTGCTAAGGTATGACCTTCTCCGTTTTCATTAAAATTTTATGCTAACCAATTATAGGCGTTTTATCAGAGACATTAGAGCATCCTTCAATATAAAGCCCTTAGGTCTGAAAGCACGCGTTACACTCTTTTTTTCTTCGATCGGTTTTTGTCCCAAATGGATTTTTCCGGCAAGGTTTTTAACGAGGCAACCATTGTTCGTGCTAACTTAGAACAATTCAACAGTATCCGAGGTTCCTTTACAATCAACCTCGAATTCTGGGGGGCATCACCCTTGGATAGCTACAAGGAAAATACTTTGTGTCAATAGGGTCTCGATAGGTAAATTTTGTAGAGGACCAAACAGTCAAATGAACCATGTCCATGTAGATTACTCGAGCCCTAAAATGGAAAAACATGTACGCATGTATAATCTATTGGAAGAAGTATTTTTTTTCCTTACAAGATGCTCCATGATTTAGAAATATTTATACTTTACAATTTCATACATGATCTATGGTGGAAACTGGCTCAAGGGCCGATCACAACTGAAGTTCAAGCAATTTACCCGATACTCGGGGATTGTCGCCAAAATAATCGACACGATCAATTCACTAAACCTCGAGATCGTAAGACTTTAAAAAGGCAATCCTCGATTTTATAGGCCACGGTCACCCCACTCGGGGACTGATACTTTGAACAAGTTCGAAGTATAACAAGGGAATAAGCCCAAAAGGCGAATCCCAAGTTAAAGGCTACGGCCAAATCAACACGGTTCGGAGACGTCCGATTTCTGTTATTAAATAGGCCTTCGAATATTTTCACAAACCGGTTAAAAAAGGCTACCCTCGACTAAATTTCTAAGGGTCTCGATAAAATTGACCCTCGAAAACCTTAATGGATACAAAGGCATTCAAACTCTCGAACTAATCCTTTATTTTATGCTAAGGCATTACGAAACAAAGGGTCTCGATAATATCGACCCTTGAAAATCCTAATGGGTACGGAACCGTTCGAATTCTCGAGCAAATATTTTATTTCATGTTAAGGCACGATATAATTTATATGATTAAACAATAAACTTTTCAAGCCAAAAAGGGGAGAAAGCCATTCTTTTTGCCATGGCCATATCGGCTTAACTCAAGAGCCTAAATTGCCAGTTTATTTTTTAGTTCAAAGAAATCATCCTCACTCAATTAAAACCTAAGGGTCACCCTATTCCGAGTTCGAGCAAGTACTCACTCGATTATAAAAACTACACTAGTTCGGTTTCGATCAAAATGCCTAAGCCTCGAACTTATGAACAAAACTTTCACAAGGCATAAAAGAAATAAAGACAAGTCAGAAAGGAAAGAGATCTTTATATGTATGAATATTTACAAGGTCCGATCAGGATCCTATACAAAAGATCAAAAGTGAAAAATCCTAAGGTTCCTGATCACCTCCGGGGGCAGCTTCTTCTACATCGATGTCCTCCCCATTCTCGGACCCGCTCTTGCTGCCATCATCATCATCATCATCGGAAGTGGCCAGCACTCTAGCTTCGGCTTCATGCTCTCTAGCCTCTGCTATCTCGTTGGTAAGATCGAAACCTCGAGCGTGAATCTCCTCGAGGGTTTCCCTCCGAGATTGGCATTTGGTAAGTTCAACAATCCAATATGCTAGTGTTTGAGCGGTCTCGGATGCCTCACTCGCTTGGACTTCAGCATCGGCCTGATAGACGGCTACGATCGCATCCGCCTCGGCCTTTGCATTTTCGGCTTCAGATTTGGCCTTGGCAAGTTCAGAAGCCAACCCAGCCTCGAACGCCTCTATTTTTCTTGCTTGAGTCGAGCTCTTCTCCTTCATGCCTTGAAGTTGACTTTCGACCGATGATAATTGGGCTCAAGCAGCCTCTTTTTCTGCAGCAAAGTAGTCCATACCTTCTTTCCACCCCAAAGACTCCGCCTTTATCGTGTTGACCTCCTCACGGAACTGCTCGATACTCTCGATCTTCTGCTGCAGCTGTGAGACTGAAATGTTAGCCACCGTTCCCGAATCGATCCCGTGATATTTTAAGATTTTCATAACCTACTCTCCATTTTTGTATAGATTTGAAGTTAAAAATAGATGAAGATGATAATATTCGGTGTTTTGAGAAGATGGTAGCAATAAAAATCGTAAATTTGCAGATGAAGAAGTTAGAAGATATAAAAAGCTTTGGAGATTAAGAATCTAAAAGTAAAAGTTCAAAATGGTGGAGAGGGGCTATTTATAAATTTTACAACGACAGTTTAATATAGGCGGTGACCGACCATCGACTGACACGCATTTAATGCCTAGAAAACTGTACAGACGGGACGTTTCAGTCACTTCCGTCGCTTAGGTCACACGGATGACGTCATGACATGTCGAGGTAGAAAATCGAAGGCTCAATTCGTTTTCTTGTCATTACACTCAAAAAAAAAATGAGGGGACTATCTGTATACGGTTAAAACCGGGCCCACCCGATTTTACTGTTTGACCGAGACCGGGAGTTTGCATCGAAGGACGACTCCGAAGTGGATCGGATCGAGGCACGAAGACAAGGTACCGAGATCGAGATTTGAGGCACTTGCCAAGTTCGAGGCCGACAACAATCGAGACCAAACGAGATAGGCATCGAGAATACCGAAGATAGCGTAATAACGAAAAAGCGAGATATCCGCGACTGATCGAAGATCATGGCAGAAATCTCGGAACAAATCGAATCAAGAATGGTTGTTTAGTTAATCATGGGATTTCCTTCTGTAATTAGAATTGTACCATATATAGAATTCATCTACTATATAAAGGGGGGTTCTTACCATTTGTAGGAACGACTGAGACAAAAAGCAATATAATTTTCTTTCTCACTCACACTCTTGTTCTTCAGCTTATTGTATTTTTATTGTCCTTGCATCAACCAGTTCGAGGGTACTCCAACTCAAGGGCTGAGTTCTATTCAAACACTGGTTTGATTTACTTTATTGTACAATTCTATCGTTAATTTTTATATATTTCAATTGATATTAAGTGAAATCACGTATCCTTAAATCTACATTATAAGTTTAATTGTTATCCAATTTTAAGGGTAAACAACGTCCTTTACCATATTGTTTTGAGTTAGATGGCCATAATGCACTTCTGTTGCGCTTGCGGCTCGACTGGTAGGTGAGCTACGATGAAAGTACTAAATAAACCTTCTCCCATCTTTTTTGAATAGAAAATATAGGTTCTAAAAAAATATCTTTTACCATTGTAAGGAAATTAGGACTTTCTTGTTACATTGTGATTAAAAAATATAACTAATTCAATCATTGACTATGCATTTTTAATATTTGAGCTTGGGCTCGGGCTCACCACGGGCCTATCCCTAACTAGTTTAGTTAGGAGTAAGAAAGATAATAATTTAGGAGTAACAATTGAAAGAAACATTTTTAGAGAACACAAAAATTTGTTAGCATAATGCCGCCGAAGATAGTAAACGTTCGGTATTCGTCAATCGTTTCCAATTTTCTGTAGCTGCAAAGACTACTCCAAGAAACTCTTCATCATGTGCTCCTCCCTATATTCATCTCTTCTGTAACACTTTATTTCTGCGGACATGGCGGGCACGTGCGGAGGAGGAGCCCTGATGCTCCGATGAGTGATGAGGAGGTGTGAGAAGGATTTTACTGGGTCGTTGTTGTTGTAACAGTTTATTTCCTTAATTTGCATTTCTTTCACTTTTCTCCACCAGTGAATCAGTGTAGTTTTTTATGGAAAGAATAATTAGTGTAGTCCTGCTCTAAAATTTACTGTAGGCAACGCCCAATTAGTTAAGAGATAAGAAAATGGTTATTCAAGTGTACTTATTTCCTCTGAGAGTTACAAGAAAAAATCAGTTTCGCGGTTACAGGAATGAACTCAAAGTCGTGCTCTAATGCTGATAGCTTTCATTATTACAAAAACCTTGGTTCTCTAAAGCTTAGCCTGTATGGTTTCTGCAAATTAGAATTTGACAGAAACTTTATGCTAAGAGTTCTTGAATCAGACACCAATCTTTAACAGTAGTTTATGCACTATCCCTGAGTGAGAGCTAGAGTCATCAGCCAATTATTCGCTACAAATTTCATGACTATGAATGGTGCCTCTCTCTTCCTCCTTTACACTTATGCTTTTTTCCAAATGACAGGGTATGACAACGTACCCATATAATTACCAGAAAAAAGCCTTAGCTATAAATATTGGCATCAGATAGTCACTAAATGTATATCACACTAATAATGTGTATATCAAAATGTATATCACAATTATTTTCCTTTTTTATGTATATCAAAATTTTATTTTCTTTCTTTGTATATTTAAAATATAAAATTGAAAATATAATTATGTATAATTCATTATTGTCTCTATATTATGTGTATATCACAAAAAATATAATTATATTGCTCGTATATCAAATTATATGTTACATCAAACATGTGTATATCAAAATAGATATTATAAGTTTATTTTCCTTCTTTGTGTATATCAAAATGTATATCAAAAATTTATTTTCCTTTTTTGTATATTAAAATGTATACCAAAATTTATTTATTTCCACAATTATATTTATCATTTTATATTTTAAAACTTCTCCTTTTTGGCTATATTTTCATTAAAAAAAAGAAAGAAAAAAGAACCTAAAGTGGGAACCAAACCATTTTGGTATACAAATCTTTATCATAACCAAACACATTGTGTGCATCTACGCCGAGTGAATCGTCGTCCATTTCAATAACATGATGAATTGCCCTCATGTATTTCTCTTAAGTTTGAGAAGGATCCGAAAATTCCTCAAAAACCTAAGAATCTCGTAGCGTTCACATCTTGTAGGTTGCTCTTCTTCGGTTGCGCGCTGTTTACCCTCGAAATCGGATAACAATTAAATTTGTAGATGATTTTAAGGATACGTGGATTAATTTGACACAAAGCGATGGATTAAGTAAAATTGAACAAACAAAGATAAGATTCATTCAAACCACACAAGTAGGATAGTTTAAGCCTTAGCGAAACTTTCGCCCTCGATACGGGCTCGCTATGGCCAGCACTAACGAACAAGAAAAAGAGCTAATAACAGAGAAAATAACAATATATTGCTTTGGAATGCGTGTTACAATGTCTTTAATGAATTATCAGATCCCCTTTATATAGTAGGGGAATTCTACTCCAGGTACAACTCTATAAAAGGTAAAAATCTTCTGATTAACTAATAGCCGGTTCTTCACCAATACATGCAGAGATCCATGTCGTGATATCCGGTCGGTCACGGATATTATGGTTGTAACGACCCGGTCGGTCGTTTTGAGAACTTAAGTCTCAATCGGCGGCATAAGGCCCTGAGCAGCTTCATATTATGTGTATTGACTTGCGTGCGTGGTTGAATTTGATTACCGATTGTTTCGGAGTGATTTGGGACACTTAGTCCCTAAAACGGAAGCTTAAGTCTTAGGATTTTGACAGTAATCGGAACTATGTGAAGACGACTCCGGAATGGAATTCTGTCGGTTCCATTAGCTCCGTTGGGTGATTTTGGACTCAGGAGCATGTCCGGACTGTAAATCCGAGGTCTGTAGCTGATTTAGACATCATACTTCTGTTATTCATGTACTTATATCTGTTCAGTTTATTAGACTAGTGGGTATCTTGACTGTTCCCCGTCACTACTCTACCGAGGTTAGTCTTGATACTTACTGGGCACCACTGTGGTGTGCTCATGCTACTCTTCTGCATATTTTTGTGCAGATCCAGGTACTTGTTCGTTAGCTAGCTGTGTAGACTGTTGCTGTGGAAACTCAAGGTAAACCTGCTGCTGCGTTGAGAAGTGCTCCTAATAGCCCCGTAGCCTCTCAAATATAAGTACAGACGTCCTCGTGCCGATCCACAAGACTCTACAAGACTTGCTCATGACTCATGAGACCTAAGTGAACCTAATGCTCTGATACCAAGTTGTCACGACCCAAAATCCACGATAGGTCATAATGGCGCCTAACGCCGCCGTCAGGTAAGCCAATAGTGATTGCTCAATTTAATTACTCATTTTATTTCTTTGAAATCATAATTTCCATTACTTAAATAGTATAAAATGGAAGATACAGGGGTAAAATATTAATAACTACATGATCTACAATAATCAACAACAGTAGGAACCCCCCAAATCCGGTGTCACAAGTGCATGAGCATCAACTAGGAAATATAATAAAATACAATGTCTGTCTAGAATACAAATTAGACAGAAAAATATAAATAACTCTGATGGAGACTCTATAGGCTGTGGAGCATAACATGAAATGCAGTTCACGGTAAAGTCCCAACAATAGACACGCCATTGCCCCTAAAAGACCATCAAACATATATGTACCTGCACATAAAGTGCAGCAAGTGTAGCATGAGTACGTAAATCAATACGTACCTAGTAAGTATCTAGACTAACCCTAGAGAAGTAGTGACGAGGGATCGACATCGACACTTACTAGTGATTCAATAACACAGATACAGTAGAAGTAAACAGATGTGAGTCAGAGTAAATAATTGAAATAACAAGTATAATACGTAGTACAATCCTCCTCTCAGTAATAGCTGAACTCTCAGCTAGTAGTTACCTCCTCAATCAGAGTATATATATAATGGACCTTATCAGAAAGATCGTCACAGTTCAATCAGGAAAAGCTCACAGATATGATGGCTTCTTGCCAATTATTATGCACGATTTCATAAGAGTATTTTATGAAAAGGCCGAGGTGTATGGCCCGATCCATCATAACATTGCCGAACCATAGATACATCTATTATATTGCCGAGGCTAACAACCTACTCCCATGAGAGTGTGATGCATAATCCTGTAGAGGCGTACGACCCGATCCATCAAAGTGTTTGCACTGCCGAGGGTCGAATGGCACGAACCATAGATGTATCTATTTTGCCGAGGCGTACGACCCGATCCCATTAGAATAACAAGCTTTGATGGGTCCTTGAATCCACTCACGAATAGACGTGTGAGTTATAAATTTTTAAGGGAAACCTTTCGATGAGAACGCATAACTCGGGAGAAGTTGGTAAGAGGAGCACAATTATTTTGCGGCTAATCATGAAGACCATCGAATCTCTACAATATCAAGTCTATCACTCTACACAAGTCTAGTCTCAAGTCATATCGTAAAATAAAGAATTTTATAGGCAAGAGACAACTCAATTAGTATCGCTATAGCATGGTGTGAACCTAAGTCTACCCGGACACAACATGAATCTAGCTACGCACGGACTCTCGTCACCTTGTGAGTACGTAGCCCTACGCAATAAGTAACACATAACAAATACACTACCTCGGGGTAGTTTCCCCCTCATAGAGTTAGACGGGAGACCTACCTCACTCCGAAGTTCCAAAACCGACTCCAGGGCCTCTCCAACATCTCAAACCCATGCCAGTCGATCCAAAACTATTCAAACAACGCGCAAACCAGTCAAAATATACTCTAATACCCAAAATTAATCAATTTAAACAATTCCCAACTCCGCTCGAAAAGTCTATAAAAATCAACCCCCGGGCCCACATGCCCGGATTTTAAAAATTTTCGAAGATAAACTTTAACCATAATACCACAAACTAAAATACATAACCTATTCCAAATTCCATGTTCAATTTCGTGGTCAAATTTCAAAACAATACCAAATTCTAGGTTTTCTATGAACCCCCCCCCCCCCAAATAATTTCTATTAATTTCCATATTTAAATCCCTATACAACCCATGTATTTAACTTATAATAGGTGGAAATCACTTACAAGTTGAGTTTGGATCTGAAGTTCCAACCGTCAAGAATAAGAGAAGGCCACAGTCCAAGATAAAAAATGCGTTTATCAAGGATGAGGCATCCAAACTTCTAAAAATAGGTTCCATTCGGGAAGTTAAACACCCGGATTGGTTAGCTAAGTTCCAAGTTTTTGCACTTAGCTTTCAAAATCACACATTCTTTTGACAAATGTTCCTTTTTATTATTCACATCCTCGGATTCATCAATTAGTTCTAGCAGTAACTCAGATAATCTTTATTTAGACAAAAATTTAATCTTGTCTTTGAGATGGATGGAGGACACTTACCTCAGTTTCATCATCATATTCTCCAATGGCCATTAGTGCTTATTCATCATCATCAGAGCTTTCATCTAAGCTTTCTCCCCAAGCAGTAACCATAGCCTTGGTTGATCTTTTGTAGCCTTTCTTGGGTTGAACCTATTACTTCTTTATGTTCCTTCGTTCAGCTCTTTCTTTCTTCCATTCAATTTCCCACAAAGGACAATTTTTGATCATGTGATCAGTCTTTCCACACTTCTAGCAGCCATCATTGGTTTGCTTCTCCAGAGCTCTTGCCTTGCTGTAGCTTTCACTTCTTGAAGAACCCTTTCCATTACTTAGGTACTTCTTGAAGTCTTTGGTGATCTTTGCCATTTCATTATCTTCCAGATCAGAACCTTCAGTGATTCCGAGTGTAAAACTCCTTTTCTTCTTAGGTACATCCATTTCATGGTTTGTCTCCTAAGTTCATAGGCAGTGAGATTTCCAATCAAGTCATCTAGTGGGAGAGTGGAAATATTCTTTGATTCCTAGATGGCAGTGATTTTGCTTTCCCAAGTTATTGGCAAGACCCTAGTAAGTATCTTCTCAACTCTTTCTTCTTCAGGGACAATCCTTCCAAGAGATTTTAGTTCATTTGTCAATGTAGTGAACCTTGTGTACATCTCCTGAATGGTTTCTCCATCCTTCATAGCAAAGTTCTCATACTGAGAGCACAATAGAGTTTCTCTGAATTTCAATTGTTCCTTCATGGGCCACTTGCAGTGTGTCCCAAATTTGCCTAGTAGTAGAACAACCTTGGATTCTGCTGTACTCATCTGGACCAAGTCCATAAACAAGCCACTTCTTGGCTTTAGCATTCTTTTCCACTTCTTCAGATCTTCAGCATTGTAATAAGCTCTTGTATTTGGTACATCTACTCCTTCAACATTGTTTTTCAAAGTAACCAGTGGACCATCAGTAACAATGTCCCATAGCTCATAGTCCTCTCCCTGTATATGATCTCTCATTCTTGACTTCCACTAAGAGTAGTACTGGCCATTAAAGAGTGGTGGCCTAGAAGTAGATTGCCCTTCCCAATTTTCAGGTGGTGCACTCATCTTGATCTTCTCTTAAGGTTTTAGCATCTTCAAGGATAACCTACACTGATACCAATTGATATTTTATACTTCAATATCACACAAGAGGGGGTGATTTATGTGGTGTCCAATTTTTTGCGTGCACAGATTATAAAAGGACCTTGTTCTTCTATGTGTTCCTTATACTACAGTTGCGAAATAATAAGTACAGAACGTAAAGAACAAAAGGAGTTTTACCTGGAAAACACCCGGCTCAAAAGGTGAAAAAACCACGACCTACTACCCAGTAAGATCTTTTCCAACACTTCACTAAATCATTGAGCCAAAATTGGCATTTACAAAACTCTTGTAAACCTAAAGATTACCTCTAATCCTTTGTGGCAACCAGTCTCAGGCTGTTGTGACAACTTCAAGTTAGCTCTAACTTGAATACTACAACTCAAAGTACCTAGTACAAATACTTCTAGATAAAGCTGAAAGGTACAACTCAAAAGCCCTACTACAATAAAACTAGAATAAAAGACAGACACTTGGAACTGGTTCTTCTATCTGGTTCATGTAGCTTCAGGTTCGCACACTTGAATCACACAGTATTGCTTGCAAAATGCCTTGGTATTTTGCTCTCAATTCTTATTTAACTTCAGCATTTGTGCGTCCCTGTAAAAGAGAACAAAACTGATATATATATATATATATATATATATATATATATATATATATATATATATATATATATGAGAGAGAGAGAGAGAGAGAGAGAGAGAGAGAGAGAGAGAGAATAAGAATCAACTATATATATATATATATATATATATATATATATATATATATATATATATATATATATATATATGAGAGAGAGAGAGAGAGAGAGAGAGAGAGAGAGGGTTAGTAGAATAAGAATCAACTAGAGTTCTAATGCTATACTCTTCCTTGGTGGAAGAGTTCTAGTTATCTTCAACTTCTAACTCCTTCCTTATCTAGGACAGAATTTTCTTCGAGTAAGGAGTCCTACACTTTATCATTTATGCAACCTTTTTGTTTAGGAGATATTACATTTAACCACTTAGGCTTATCCCCTTCACGTACATGCCTTGTGCTTGAATCTGACCGTGCCTTGTGTATATTGTTTATGGACTTGGTTCTTGCATGTGTTTCTTTTGTGAATCATCAAAACTTACTTATGCAAACAAATTCTCCCTTTTTTGAGGATGACACACTTTGTGCTTTTCATAAGAATGCAACCTGTTTCATCTCAGTTCAATAACAACACAATGTTAGAGCACTTTCCATTTTAAAGTCACAAATCATCAAGGACCAGGTTCATTAGGTTATAAACATCACAGTCCAAATCATAAAGCACAAATCATCAAGGACCGGGTTCATTAGGTTATAAACATCACAGTCCAAAGTATAAAGCACAACCTATCTTCCCCCAATTGGCATCATCAAAAAGTTGCATAATTATGTTAGATAAGTAGATTTTATCAGATCTTACTCATGGCCATTTAGGCTTCTTCAAATGTAATCATGGAGTCAAGTGTCACTTAACAATCTAAGGATATTAGCCATCTAATAAACATCAACAAACGATTAGAGAAAAATTAGTTGATTATCATTGATAAAAATCATCCACAAAGCATAGAAGGAAATAAAAGTACTGCACCATGAGCAAAAAGACACAATAAAACATCCCATTTAGGTCACTGGCTTTCTAACTAGGCTTGGAAGGGTTTAGGGCTGGGAATGACCAGGTTCTTGGGTTCTGGCCTGAAGCAGTTTCAACATGTCATGAAGAATGCCTTCATTATTATCCTTTTTCTTTGCAAGCTCAGTCCTGAGAGCATCCCTCTCAGATTCTACTTCTGCCAGCCTTTTCTTCAGCCTCTCAATCTTTGCATCCTTAGCCCCACTCTCCTTTACCAAGGCTCTCACTTTGTTGTTCACATGTACCCTCTTGGATGAACCAGGTTCTTTGGGAGCAGTATGGGCTTCATAATCACATGCAGTCAAGGTTTTAGCCCCAATATGATCTTTGCTTTTGCTAACATCCCATTTATTAAGGGGAACCTTGAAGCGATCAAGCACAGCAGTGAGAATGAATCCATAGGGTATGGCATGAGTTTTGGTGCCAGTTAGAACCCTATACATGGAGCTGGATGATAAACCCTGCCAATTGATCTGCCTCCCACTATCCCGGTACTCCATAAGGACTAGGTCCATGAAGATGGTGATGTGCCTTCTTTCCTGCATGGGCAACACAACCTTGTTGACAAATTCAAAGAGCAACTTGTGGGCATGCTTCATTTCACTTTTGTACATAGCCTTGGGTTGTAGCTCTAGCTCATTATCAACAAATTTCCTTGTAATGGCTAGGGAGGTAGGTAGATTTTCTAGGGTTGGCCATTTTAGCTTTTTGTAATAATTGTACCCTTCAGCAAGTACCCCTAGAATCTCTCCCAGTTCCTCGTCGTCAAAGCTCACAGTCACCCCTTTTACTACACTTGTGACCTTGCCATTCTTGACTTCACAGTTAGCCATGAACTCCATAATCTTAGCTCTGGCTAGTCTTCCTTCCATATGAAGGGCCATGTCCTTCCAGCCCTGAAGTTCTAGCATCTCCAACAACATCACCATTCCTTCCTCCTCCAAGTCCCTGAGGAATCTATCCTTTAAGAGGTTCTTTTGCCAAACTTCACCATCTTGTCTTGTTCCTCATCTTTCTATTCTTTGCCTTTGGAGTCACAACCTCTACCTTGTCTTCATCATGAAAAAACCAGGTCCATCTCCTCAATCTCAATTGCCTCAACAGGCTCACTCACTTTCTTCTTTCCTTTTGCAACAACTTTTGTTTTACTCTCTTCTAAGGCTCTTTCAAGTTCAGCCTCACTCTTCTTCTTCTGAATCCTTGTAACTCTTCCTCTTGTAGTAGGAGTCTCTACAAGGATAGAATAGGTAGTTCTTTCTTTTCTTGTAAGCCCTAGCAGTTCCAGTGATTTTAACTCCTGAACTTTTCTTCTTATTTGGATTGTAGCTGTCAGACACTCGTTTCAGTAAATCTTTGAGGGGTTCCTGCATAGATGGAACATGTTCTTGGAACCTTCTCCTCAACCTAATCATCCCCTCAGCTGCACTAGCATCACCAGATCCACTACCCTCTTCTTCTCTCCAACTTTCTTCTTCCTCGATATCCTCCTCACTCCACAACAACATAGCCATTGTTTCCTCATCAACAACATAGACTCAGTAGTCTTTACCCCAGCAATCGTTCCAACCAGAAAAAACATGCACTCCAAATTTTCAGCCACTTCAGAAATGACCTCAGAGGTAATATTTAGATCAGAGGTTACTTGTTCTATTTCAGATGAAACAGTTTCTTCCCCCTCAATTGCAAACATAAAAAATTCTTCTGATTTTTGGGGTTCTTCTTCTTGGCTTACTTTCAATTTCTCATTTATTTTCTTGATTTGTTCACTATCAGCGACTATCTTACAATTAAGCATCTTGAACCTTCCTTTCTTATAGATAGGTGTGGTTGAGGGTGTGGTCGAAGGTGTTGGTGATGATTCTTTGGGTAGTGAAGAAGGGTTTTCAGATGGGTTTGCCATTGATGTGTGTAGAGGGGATGTGTGTGTAGAACAGATGAGAGAATATAAAGAGAATTTTTGACGACTGGAAAATTAGAAGTGAAGAAATGAGTAAGGCCTAATTAATTTAAAGAGGAGAGTTTAAGTGGGTAACGATAACTTTTTAGAAGTTCAGAAGTCTAATTGAAATGGGAAAGTCAGTTTGAATAGACGTTGGACTCTTCCCTAGAATCTAGGCAATTATGGCGCGTGGGACTCCTTTTGGGTGAAACTGGTTTGTTTGTAACAGATAAATATTGAGGGAGATTGGGATTAAATGGAACTCTCTTTTTATCAAGATTCAAATATAGTTATTTCAAAATATGCAGAGTGGAGAGTACATACCATGTAATCTTAATGCACCATGTTCTTCACTGAGAATTCTCTTGTGTAAGTCTGAATTTTTCAAGAAAATAAAGATAATAGCATTAGAGATTAATGAGACATTCTAGCACATGGCACAAGAGTATACTAACGAAAGTATGGGACTGAGCAAAATCTAATCTAATTATTTACAAAAATCACAAATTATCTAACCAAATACTGAGTTAGAATTAGTTCCTTTTAGGTGATCTTAATCGTCCTTTATTCTAACCTGTTCCTTTCAAAGTGATCTCTACTTAGAGCTTTTGTGAAGATGTCACCTATTTGCTTGTCAGTAGCACAAAATTCCACAATGATCAAACCCTTTTCATAGTTGTCCCTCAAAAGGTGATGCCTAACACCTATGTGCTTAGTTCTTTAATAGTGAACCGAGTTCTTGGTCATACTAGTTGCACTAGTGTTATCACAAAAGATGGGGATACAACCTATATCAATTCCAAAGTCCATTAGTTGTTATTTGATCCACAACTATTGAGCAAAACATGAGGCAACAACCATATACTCAGCTTCAACAGTAGACAAGACCATAGAATTTTGATTTTTGGTTGCCTAAGACACAAGACATGAGCCAAGAAAGTGTGCCATACCTGAAGTGCTCTTTTTATCCACAAGAAAACATGCATAGTCAGAATCAGCATATCCCACTAAGTTAAAATTACTACCTTTTGGATACCATAGATAGTGGTCAGTGGTGTCTTTTAGGTATCTCAAGATCCTCTTGACAGTAGTCAAGTGAGACTCTTTTGGATTTATTTGAAATCTAGCACAAAGGCCTACACTGAAAAAAATATCAGGTCTACTAGCAGTGAAATATAACAAAGAGCCAATCATTCCCCTATACATTTTCTGATCAACAGATGAAACGGGTTCATCTGTATCCAATTTTGTTGTTGTTGCTATAAGAGTGTCAATTTCTTTGGAATCTTCCATTTTAAACCTTTTGAGAAACTCTTTCACCCATCATACTCATTTCAAATTCATTCCCCATTAGTTTAGCAAATTCTTTACTTATCCTATCTGTAGTTGCTCCAAAAATTATATCATCAACATATATCTGAACTACCAAGAGATCTTTACCTTTTTCTTTTAAGAACAAAGTATTATCAATTTTACCCCTCTTGTAGCCATGCTCAAGCAAGAATTTAGACAATTTTTCATACCATGCTCTTGGAGCCTGCTTAAGCCCATAAAGTGCCTTGTCAAGTTTGTACACATGATCAGGAATTTCCTTGATTTCAAAACCAGGAGGTTGCTTGACAAACACTTCTTCTTTAGATAGCCATTGAGGAAGGCACTCTTGACCTCCATCTAATGGAGAGTGAATTTCATGTATGCAGCAAAGGCTATAAGAAGCCTAATTGCTTCCAATCTTGTAACTGGAGCAAAAGTCTCATCATAGTCTATGCCCTCCTCTTGACTATATTCTTGAACCACCAATCTTGCCTTGTTCCTTGTAACTATTCCATCTTCATCAACTTTGTTTTTGAAGACCTATTTTGTGCCAATTACTGATTTGTCTGTGGGTCTTGGTACCAGATGCCAAACTTGATTTCTCTCAATTTGGTTGAGTTCGTCTTGCACTACATTCACCCAGTTTGCATCCTGTAAAGCCTCAGTAACATTTTTAGGTTCAATAAGAGATAAAAAGGCAACAAAAGCACAAAGATTCTTCAAAGAAGATCTGGTTCTGATTCCAGAGGTTGGATCAGTGATTATGTTCCCAATGGGATGAGAACTTTGAAACTTGTAAAGTTTCACAGCCAGCTGGTTTCCCTTAGATGTTCCTTCAATGTTTTGTTGCTGAGGAATAGGTTCGTGGACAGGTTCCCTCGAGGTTTGAGGATCAGTTTCTCTTTGTTCAATTCCCCCTGTCAAGTTGCCCTGGGTGGAAGGACTTGTTCCATCACCTATTCCTTCCTCTGGTGCAGCTTTAGTCTAAGTTGTGGTTTTATTTGAGTTTCTTACCAGCCTAATTGCTTCATCATCATGTTCCTGCCTCTCAGAAAAAATGTTAGTTTCATCAAAAACCACATGTAGATTTTCTTCTACACACACTTTTTTGTTATAAATCTTATAAGAATATCCCAAGAATACTCCCTCATCACTTCTAGGATCAAACCTACATAGGGAGTCTTTTCCATTATTGGGCATAAAGCAGTTGCATCTAAATGCCCTAAGATGGGATATATTTGATTTTCTCCCTTTAAGTAACTCATAGGGAGTCTTCTCAACAAGAGGTCTAGTTATGCACCTATTTATGATGTAGCATGCAGTGTTCACAGCTTCTGCCCAGAAACTATGGGGCAATTTACTAGCAAGTAGCATAGTCCTAGCCATTTCGTCCAATGACCTATTCTTTCTTTCAACTACTCTATTTTGTTGTGGAGTCCTAGGAGCAAAAAAGTTATGAACTATGCGATGCTTATCACAAAATTCAGCAAATTTAGCATTCTCAAATTCAGTACCATGATCAGACCTAATTCATGCAAGTTGATTACCTAGTTGTTTTTGAGTTTTTATAACAAATGAAGTAAACATGTCAAATAATTCATCTTTAGAAGTTAAAACCAGTGTTCAAGTGAACCTAGAGTAATCATCAACAAGCACCATAACATATCTCTTACCACATCTGCTCAATGTTCTCATTGGTCCACAAAGATCCATATGGACCAGTTCCATCGTCCTGGTAGTACTTACCATTTTTTTGCTTTTGAAAGAGGATCTTACTTGCTTCCCCCTTGCACAAGCCTCACAAATTTTATCTTCCTTGAACTTAATGTTAGGCATCCCAATCACCAAGTCTTTGGAGACTAATTTGTTGAATTGGCTTAGACTGGCATGTCCCAGTCTCTTTGCCAAATGGGGGGATCATTATGCAACACAATTAAGCAAGTGAGTTCATTATCTGAAAGTTTGGACAGATCCACCACATATATGTTATTCACTCTTTTTCCCTACAAAAGTATCTTATTAGTGGTAAGATTAATCATAAAGCATTTTGTATAAGTGAAGGCTACCATGTTACCTCTATCACATAATTGTGATACACTTATTAGACTGTACTTCAATCCATCTATCAAGTAGACATTCTCAATAGAGTGAAAATCAGACTTACCTACTTTTCCAACCTTAATGATTTAACATTTCCTCCATTTCCAAAGGAGACATTACCTCATTTAAGGTCCTCAATTGAAAGGAACTGGTTCTTGCTTCCTGCCATGTACTTTGAAAAGCCACTATCTATATACCATATGTAGTTGCTCCACTTCACTTGTACCTGCAAAAGGAAATCAGGGGTTAGTCTTAGGAACCCAAACTAGTTTGGGTCCCTTTCTATAGGCAAAAGGATAAATAAAATTCTTTTTAGCCTAACTTGGTAGCCTATTTTTCCCTAGAACAAATTTTTTGTTCTTTTGACTTGCCTTCTTTTTTGTAGTGCATTCACTCTTATAGTGACCAGTGTTTCCACAATTTGTGCAAATATTGTTCTCAGAGAGTGTGAGGTACTTGCCTTTAGGATCCCACTAGGGTGTAGAGTTTCCAAAGCCCAGTCCTCTTCTGCTGCTACTATGATGTTCTTGTAGCCATAAAAGTACATCAGAGGGCCTGTTCTATTTACAAGTTTTGTCTAGCTCACGCTTTACCTTGTTCAGATCCTCCTTTAAGACTCTTACCAGTTCATCCCTCTTATACAATTCATCTTTTATTTTTCCTACATTTTCTTCTAAAGTAAGTTGTGTGTGGTCAGCTGTCTTTCGCTTGTTCCTAATTTTAATTTTAGATTTTCAGATCTAAGTTCTAAGACAGTTGTATCAAGTGCATAAACCCGATTCTTCAACACAGTATTTTCACTTTCAATTTCACAAGTCCTAAGTTCCAGATTTTTGCACTTAACTTTCAAAATCACACATTCTTTTGACAGATGTTCCTTTTTATTATTCATATCCTCAGATTCATCAATTAGTTCTAGCAGTAACTCAGATAATCTTTATTTAGAAAAAAATTTAATCTTGTCTTTGAGATAGATGAAGGACACTTACCTCAGTTTCTTCATCAGATTCTCCAATGGCCATTAGTGCTCGTTCATTATCATCATCATCATCATCGTCATCATCTGAGCTTTCATCTGAGCTTTCTCCCTAAGAAGCAACCATAGCCTTGGTTGATCCTTTGTTTCCTTTCTTGGGTTGAACATGTTCCTTCTTCATGCTCCTTCGTTCAGATCTATCTTTCTTCCATTCAATTTCCCACAACGGACATTTTTTGATCATGTGATCAGTCTTTCCATACTTGTAGTAGCCATCATTGGTTTGCTTCTCCAGAGCTCTTGCTTTGCTATAGCTTCCACTTCTTGAAGAACCCTTTCCTTTACTTAGGTACTTCATGAAGTCTTTGGTGATCATTGCCATTTCATCATCTTCCAGATCAGAACCTTCAGTGATTCTGAGTGTCAACCTCCTTTCCTTCTTAGGTACATCCATTTCATGGTTTGTCTCCTAAGTTCATATATCACGACCCAAACCGATGGGCCGTGATGGGAACCCGGTACCTTACTCAATCGAGTACCAACATAACATATCTTTCGTATTATTCCATCATTGATAAATGAACCGGGGTAAAGAATGAGGGAATAAACTTATACATATGACATACTGGCCTATAAGACCCAAAACGATCACCCGTACACTAAACATAGGCCGACAAGGCCATACAACCTTTCATATACATGACATATGTCTACAAGCCTCTAAGAATACATAATTTTCATAAAGGTCGGGACAGAGCCCCGCCATACCAAACAATACACATCTAAGTGATACTGACCAAACAAGCAACTTCGGAGCAAATGGAGTGCACCAACATCTTCCACTGAGCTGATTGCCTACTTGGAGGATTCTCGACCTGTATATCGATACCTGCGAGCATGAAACGCAGCGTCCCCAGGCAAAATGGACGTCAGTACAAATAATGTACCGAGTATGTAAGAAATAAAAATCAGTAAATAATAGACATGAGAGAAACATGGAGTAAAAGACTCGACATGTACGTCTGCATAGTTCTGTGAATCATTTTATTTTTATAATGTCATGCATATGCATATAAATGCTATACCATGCATAGGTATATACATTCATAACATCATCAAGCCTCTGAGGGTATCCCATCATATCATTTCGGCCACTGTGGGCAAATCATCAATGTATACCAGGTGATCAGGTGGTGGTGCGTATATAACGTCGTAGCCTTTTCCCATATTCCATATACATATAAGTACATATATATACGCGTATATAACGTCATCTGGTCATGGGTCAATGTACATGTATAAATGCATGAAATGCATAAGAAATATATTAATAAGATTTTCTCGGAATGTCATAAAAATAATATGCTTGTCGGATAAATTTTATCAAATACGTATTTTTTTGAGACCCATGAACAGAAGATATAATAATTATTCACATGGGGAATCAAGAATATAGACACCCCTAATATTTCTATGAATAGAGTCATTTATGAAAATTGTGCATTTGCTCGTTTCGTTCGTGTCGTATAGATCATGCCAAAAGAAAAGAAGGGATAGCCTTAACATACCTGAGCCGATTCTTTTGACAATCCTTCCAACACACGTCTTTTGCGACAAATCACATAACGGCGGATCGAAGTAGGGAAAAATCCACATGCTATTCTTGAAAAAGATTACACCGTACTACCTTAGAATCGCAAAATCCCGTTGCTATTACGTAGTATAACTTCGTATTAAATCTCACATTTTTGAATTCTTGAAGATCCATGAAAGCTCCCGTTACTGAATTCTTGAAAGCTCATGTTATTTATTTATGCAAGCTCAAGTTATTGATTTATGAAATCTCACGTCATTGAAAGATGAAAGCTCACGTTATTTGATTGATGAAAGCTCACGTTGCTCATGAAGTTATCTTGCTAAAGCCTTTTTTTGTGTGGATATAATACACCTTCATATTTGAATTGGAGAATGAATCTTAGACTTGGTGGTGTGGCCCACCTTTCAAGACTTGTGTCACATTTATTCCTTAAAATGTGCCACCTTTCACTCTTTAATAAGAGTCATTTAGGTGGGAAGTAGGAGCTGCCACGTATTTGGAGGTTAAGTCCTCCAAAATCTTTGATTATCCAAAGATTTTAATTAATCTCCCACTAAAAATTATTAATTACCCAATTATCCACATAATTAGGAATTATCTCAAATTACTTAAAATATTACTTACTTTTAGCACACCTTACATCCTTACTATCATGGTCATGTGGTACCTTATAGGGCACAAGTCCATAAATATCGGGTATTATAGCTCGGACCATATTTTATCCTAAATTATCAAATTTCGACGAAACTCATTTTCTTTGATTCGTTTACCCTTTAACCTTCACGAATTTACTCATCATTTGTTTGAAATAGCATAATGCTTATAATCTCCAAATAATCTTGTCCTTGAACTGATGTCAATTATCTTACGACAAATTCAATGTACAATACTACAAGGTGTAACATCGTCGTAACAAATTACTGCGGAACGTAACATCGTCTTAATAAATTATTGCGGAGCGTAACATTGTCGTAATAAATTACTGCGGAGCGTAATATCGTCGTAATAAATTACTGCGGAGCGTAACATTGACGTAATAATGTGAGGCGTAACATCATAGGCAGTGAGATTTTCAATCAAGTCATCTAGTGGGATAGTGAAAATATTCCTTGATTCCTAGATGGCAGTGACTTTGCTTTCCCAAGTTATTGGCAAGACCCTAGTAAGTATCTTCTCAACTCTTTTTTCTTCAGGGATAATCCTTCCAAGAGATTTTAGTTCATTTGTCACTGTAGTGAACCTTGTGTACATCTCCTGAATGGTTTCTCCATCCTTCATAGCAAAGTTCTCATACTGAGAGCACAATAGAGTTCCTCTGGATCTCAATTGTTCCTTCATGGGCTACTTGCAGTGTGTCCCAAATTTGTCTAGCAGTAGAACAACCTTGGATTCTGTTGTACTCATCTGGACCAAGTCCATAAACAAGCCACTTCTTGGCTTTAGCATTCTTTTCCCACTTTTTTAGATCTTCAGCATTGCAATCAGCTCTTGTCTTTGGTACATCTACTCCTTCAGCATTTTTTTTCAAAGTAGCCAGTGGACCATCAGTAACAATGTCCCATACCTCATAGTCCTCTCCCTGTATATGATCTCTTATTCTTGACTTCCACCAAGGGTAGTACTGGCCATTAAAGAGTGGTGGCCTAGCAGTTGATTGCCCTTCCTAATTTTCAGGTGGTGCACTCATCTTGATCTTCTCCTAAAGTGTTAGCATCATCAAGGATAACCTACACGGATACCAATTGATGTTTTATACTTCAATACCACACAAGAGGAGGGATGATTTGTGTGGTGTCCAATTTTTTGTGTGCACAGATTATAGAAGAATCTGATTCTTCTATGTGTTCCTTATACTACGGTTGCGGAATAATAAGATCATAAAGTAAAGAACACAATTTTTTTATGTAGAAAACACCTGGCTCAAAAGTTGAAAAAACCATGACCTTCTACCCAGTAAGAATTTTTCCAACTGTTCACTAAATCACTGAGCCAAAAACAGCGTTTACAAAACTCTTGTAAATAAGGATACCTCTAACCTTTTGTGGCAACCAGCCTTAGGCTGTTGCGACAACTTTAAGTTAAATCTAACTCGACTACTACAACTCAAAGTACTTAGTACAAATTCTTCTAGATAAAGCTGAAAGGTACAACTCAAAAGCCCTACTACAATGAAACTAGAATAAAAGACAGATACTTGCTCTCAATTCTGGCTTAACTTTAGCGTGTATGTGTCACCTGCAAAATAGAACGAAACTGATATATATAGAGTTAGTAGAATAAGAATTAAATAGAGTTTTAATGCTATACTCTTCCTTGATGGAAGAGTTCTAGTTATCTTCAACTTCTAACTCCTACCTTATATAGGATAGAGTTCTCTTCGAGTAAGGAGTCCTACTCCTTATTAATTATGCAACCTTTTCATTCAGGAGATATGAGATTTAACCACTTATGCTTATCTCCTTCACGTGCATGCCTTATGCTTGAATCTACTTGTGCCCTGTGTATACTATGTATGGACTTGGTTTATGCATGTATTTCTTTTGTCAATCATCAAAACTTACTTATGCCAACAAAGTATAACATGAAGCTAAAACTGGAGAAGTGTGCATTTGGGGTCGGTTCGGGAAGGTTCTCGGGTTCAAGGTATCTAATCGGGGGATAAAGATCAACCCTGATCAAATAACGTCCATAGAGGACATCATCGTAGTCGACAACGTCAAGGCGATTCAAAGACTGACCGAGTGGATAACCGCATTGAGCCGATTTATCTCGAGATCGTCAGATATGAGCAATCGGTTCTTTTCACTATTGAAAAAGAATAACATTTTTTCTTGGACTCCGGAATGCCAACAAGCTTTGGAAGAACTCAAGTGATACCATTTTAGCCCCCCTTTGTTGCACGCTCCGTAGGCAGATGAATAATTGTACCTATACTTGGCGGTTTTCGAGGAGGCGGTAAGTGGTGTCCTAGTCCGGGAGGAAGAAAGTACATAATTTCCTATTTATTATGTTAGTAGAACCTTAGGCAATGCTGAAACAAGGATTCCTTACATAGAAAAATTAGTGCTCGCCTTACTGAGCGCTTCTAGAAAGTTAAAACCGTACTTTCAATTCCACCCCATATGTGTCATAACCTCTTACCCGCTGAGGAAGATCATGCATAAGCCCGAGCTCTTAGGCCATCTAGCCAAATGGGCCGTAGAAATTAGCGGGTACGATATCAAGTATAAATCCCGAACTTCCATAAAATCTCAAATTTCGGCAGACTTTGTGGTCGACTCTGTGCCGCCCCTGATACCCGAGGTAGATAGGGAATTGCTTCTCACCTCGGGACTAGCTCGGGGATCTGGACCCTGTTCACGGACAGTGCATCCAACACAAAAGGGTCCGGACACAATATCATTTTAAAACCACCTGCGGGTAACGTAATTAGGCAATCCATTAGAACAATGAAATTGACTAACAATGAAGCCGAGTATGAAGCTATGATTGTAGGTCTAGAACTGGCTAAGAGCCTTGTGGCCGAATTCATCGAAGCCAAACGTGACTCCCTCCTCATTGTAAATCAAGTCAACGAAACATTCGAAGTAAAAGAGGAACAGATGCGGAGGTACTTGGACAAGTTGCAGGTGACCCTACACCAATTCAAGGAATGGACTCTGCAGCACGTGCCTCGGGATTAAAATAGTAAGGCCGGTGCACTATCCAACTTGGGGTTGTCTGTCAATTTTGATGAATTCGAATCGAGGGCAGTTGTACAGCTAATGAACTCGGTGGTAGAAGAAGGTCACGCCGAAGAACCCAACCCAGTCCGAATCTTATCTGAACTGTGAGAATATTTGAAACTCAAAAAGTTTCTTTTGAGACTTGCTACAATATCAATATCATGAACAATTTCACGCATATGGGTAGTAACAAATTAGCTCTTTCAGAGCTTTTAATTGATTTTATACTGCAAGATCTTTTGTCACACCATCCATATGTTGAATGTCTCCTTCATGAATAAAATCATATCATAATGATTGTCATGGTCAAAATCATCATAAGCGAAATCATTTCTTGCTTTAATTTTGCCTTTAATAACCTTTTATAAGACATGGCAAAATATTTTCGGCATACCACATGTACGCGACCAATAACATATTCATGTAACTACACAGTAATGTTCATTATCTGTCTTTCTCTCAAACCTCCCGTAGAGGTGAGTTGTAGTATTTATTCAACCATGCATAAATACATTCTTATGCATAATTTGTATCACATATATATATTTTTACATTCACTTTTAGGAATGGATCTGCATTTACAATGCTTATCACATGTCATATTTTCAAAGAATGGACCATAATCATCTGAATGTGCCTCATATTTACATACCACATTAATGAAAAATATTTCCTTCACCTTATGAAGGATTATTTTATGACCACTCTTATTGTTCTCCATTTTATAATTACCAGAATGATGACTATTATTATTTTGGTCTTTGGCACGCCGTTCATTGGTCAACCACTTGTCTTTATTTAGACTTATTATGCACTGCTATCATATTCACTTCAAGAATGGAGCAAATCAAGTGGGACAATCTTTATGCCTTTTCATGAAAAATATATTATTTTGCTTTAATCATCATTATATCATCAATATGATATATTGGGACTCAAACCCAATATCTTACCAATATAAAGGTATGTTAGGCTATAATAAGTTGGGACTCAAACCCAACTCTTATAATCAAGGTGCATAGGGACTCGAACCCGATGTCTTACCATTGTGGTGCGTTGGGACTTGAACCCACCGACCCACCGTCTTATCCTCAATTAATGGCATAATAAGCCAAAGTGCATGTACTAGGACTTGCCTTCGATCATTTAAAAATATTACATCACTTTGGCAACCATATATGTCGTGTAACTAAGTTATAGTTCAATGATATTTTCTAATGTAAGGCATTCAACTTAAATAACTATTACATGATAAATCCTTCAAGATAGATGATAAACCACAGATATTTTATTATTTCATAAAATAATTTAGTACTGTAAGTAA
This sequence comes from Nicotiana tabacum, assembly GCF_000715075.1. Classification (NCBI taxonomy): domain Eukaryota; kingdom Viridiplantae; phylum Streptophyta; class Magnoliopsida; order Solanales; family Solanaceae; genus Nicotiana; species Nicotiana tabacum. Next base: position 20,281,972 of record NC_134083.1, on the reverse strand, counting down.
TAATAAACCATCTAGATAGATATGTATGACTATGAACCATCCAATATGAATGAAATAAATATTTGAGTTGTAGCTATATGGAAAACGTTGCTCAAGTATGATACGTATATGACCAGAAGACATTTATATTCCCATATATTAACCCTTCCAATTGGTATTTAAATAAACACAAAAATTATTTACTTAGGAGCATACCTTGGAATGATGAACCACTTACCAAAAAAAATATAATCCATAGAATATTTGTCTCACTATCTATACAAAATCGATAGGTTTATGCATTGGAAGCTACAGTGTTACTTCGCTATGGTAATACAAAAGCAGATCAACTTTGTTGCGACACATTTCCTAAAAGTTGAGAAGGACGCAGAGAACAATCGTGTTGATAACGTGTTATGAAATATAGCTCAAAGTAACAATATATAATAAGGAAAAAACAAGCTAAGAGATATAGAGAGAAAGAGAGGAGAGATTCATATTTCTTCTTCAATTATGTTGATCTTTCAATCTATTACAAGGTCTTTATATAGACATGAAAAATAAAAAAATATGTCATTGAATATGTCATTAAGCATTTGAGATCATGGAGGAAGATCATGGGGAGGTTATGGAGTTACAATCATAACTCCATATGTATTTTAGTAGTGAAAGTTATGAAGATAATGGAGAAGAGTAATGAACATTACTCCTTTGGTGGTTATGGAAATCCACCATACTTCAAGATTTTATAACAACATTCAATTTTTCGATTAGTTTGTTGTTCATAACAAATTACACTTTTTCTATAAAAGAAAAGGTAGCTACTCTATCTTAAATATGCACTAAATATTTGAATTACCAATCACTTATTTTTTGATTATTGGTAACGATAACAATCGATCTCTCCCGACCCTAATATTACATTGAACTATGATACTTAGGGTGTGTTTGGTAAAATATTTTCTAGAAAAATGAGTAATTTTATCATTTATTTTTTCTTGTTTGGTTGATATGTGAAAGAATTTTCTGATTTTTTTTAGTGTTTGGTTAGAGAGTAAAAAATATTTTTTAGGAAAATACTTTTGTATGCTACTTCCCTCACCCCCCTTCCCCAAATGCCCATGTTTCCTATGCTCTTCTCTCCTCCTTCCTCCAAAATACTCAATATTTTCGGGATTCTATTTTTAAAAAAAATTTAATTATTCTTTTAAAATTTTACACAATCCCAAAGAAATTAATGTGTTGCTTTATTTTTTCACGGAAAAACAATTTTAAAATTTGTGCTCCATAACTAATAAGAAAATAATATTTTTTGATTGAAAAAGAAAGTACTCTTTCTACAACATAAAAAGAAAGTACTTATTTTGTTAAAATAAAAACAAAATACTTTTTCTACATCATGAAAAGAAAATACTCATTTTGTTGAAATGAAAGAAAAACTCTCTATAAAAAAAATACTTTTTTTACATCATAAAAAAAAAACTCATTTTATTGAAATGAAATTAAAACTTTCTTTACATCGTGAAAAAAGTACTTTTTATATTGTAATGAAAGAAAATACTTTTTTTACATCATGAAAAATAAAATTTATTTTGTTGAAATGAAAAAGAAAGTACTCTATCTACGACATGAAAAGAAAGTAATATTTCTATTTAGGGTAGAGGGTGGGACAGGGTGGGGGTGGGGTGTGGTTGGGAGTGGAGGGTGGGGTTAGGGGTGGGTGGGGTGTGGGATTGGTGGGGATGGCGAATAAGGTGGGGAAAGTAGATAAAGAGTTTTGAAAAATATTTTCCTCCAATTGAGGTAAATGAGTTCATGAGGAAAATATTTAAGTCAACCAACCATGAGAAAATTGAAAAATATTTTCCTTCATACCAAACACACCCTTAAAATGGTAAAATTTACTTCCTCCGGTCCATTTGCTATGTTTTAGGGGGCGATGTGCACAGATAGCCAGTAATAACACATGTATTTACTTTTAAGCCACTGTTTTAAATGTCTTTAGTCTTTAGCTACTGTTTTAATAAACTTTTACCAGCCCAGACGAAAATACCCTTCTGCTATAAGGATTTTGCTGATACCTACGCTCCTTATTTACGATCAGCAACAGCTCAAACTTACGTGCAGAGAATTGCTGTGATCGTCCAAAATTACAGAAGCTTCTCTTCCGATTTCAAACTAGAGAATTCAACTTTCTCGTCCAAAATTCACCATAAAATTACAGTAAGTTCTAAAGTTTCAGATTTATCTATATGCTTTTGTGTGTTTGTGTGGATTTTTATTTCTTTACTGAAGAATAAGATGCTAGGAATTTGATTTTTTTTTCTTTTCTGTATTGATAACGTTAAGGACATCGCGTCCTTAACTCTGTGATTATTTTGTAAATATTGAGGACATAATGTTAAGGATTTGATGTCCTTAACATGACTGTTGTTCTAAAAAATATTAAGGACAAAGTGTCCTGTGTTTTGCAATTTGTATTAATAACGTTAAGGACATGATGTCCTTAACTTCATGACTGTTGTTCTAAATATTAAGGACATAGTGTCTTATATTTAAAAATTATATTGATAAAGTTAAGGACACAATGTCCTTAACTTCATGACTGTTGTTCTAAATATTAAGGGCATAATGTCCTGTATTTGCAAATTATATTGATAAAGTTTAGGACATGATGTCCTTAATTTCATGACTACTGTGTAAATATTAAGGACATAGTGTCTTGTATTTAAAAATTGTATTGATAAAGTTAAGGACACGATGTCCTTAACTTCATGACTATTGTTCTAAATATTAAGGACATAATGTCCTTTATTTGCAAATTATATTGATAAAGTTTAGGACATGACGTCCTTAACTTCATGACTATTGTATAAATATTAAGGACATAGTGTCCTATATTTGCAACTTGTATTGATAAAGTTTAGGACATGATGTCCTTAACTTCATGACTATTGTTCTAAATATTAAGGACATAGTGTCCTGTGTTTTGCAACTTGTATTGATAATGTTTAGGACATCGTGTCCTTAACTTCACGATTGCTGTATAAATATGTCCTGAATTTCCCATTTTCTTGACATGCAGGATGGATACAATATGTATTATAGTTGCTTTTAATGGTAGATGGACTGTAGACTATAAGTATCTTGATCATCAAACAAAGCTTATTCTAGTACCTGAGGCAATTCGATTTGAAGATTTCATTAACCAGGTCTTTGAAGTTATTGAATTGGATAGAGAAAAGTTTGAAGCAATGATATGGTTTGATATCAAGCAAGGGAATGCTTGTATCCAAAGATTTAGATCTTCACACATGTATAGAGTTACTAAAAAGTCATTCACTCTTCAAGGGCTGTCGTTTCATTGTTGATGTTTCGGAAAGAGTTTTTAGTTCTACAAGCACCTTTGAACATGTCAATACAGAAACTCAACAAGACAATCAAGACAAATGCCAACAGATAATGGAAATAGATGTGGTTGAAGCTCAACCAATAACTGAAGAGGTGCTTCAAACATTTGATTCTATTCAAGTGGAAGGACAAAGCATTATAGAGATTGACAGCGAACAAGCTTTGGGTATTCAAGTCTTAGAGAGTGCAGCGGTAATAGAAGAAGTTGATGAAAAAATCTCTACTCAACTAACTAGACGAAGCTTAAATTCGAAACAAAAAGAATCATCAACTACAATATTAAGAGAAAATGCTTTGTTGGATGAAATAAAAGTGGGATCAATATTTGACAAAAAAGAGAGTATAATTAACTGTTTTTTGAATATAGCAATTAAAGGACATTTTGAATTTAAGGCTGTTAGATCAAGCTCAACAAGATATTCATTGAAATGCAATGATGATAGGTGTGGGTGGTGTGTGAGTGCTTTCAGAATTAAAGATTCAACACTATTCAAGATAGTAAAGATTGAGAAAAATCATGACTGCTCAGTTAACACTATGAAAGCTGATCAAAGGCATGCAACTTCAAAGTTGATTAGTGTTTACATTATTGATAATCTTCGAGACCCAAGGTTTGAAGTTACACCATCCTTTGTCATGGCACAAATGCAAAAATTGCATGGACTAGACATTGGTTATCACAAGGCGTGGCGTGCTATTCAACATGCTTCAGGTTTAATAAGAGGAACTCCTGAAGAGAATTATGAATTATTGTCTTCATACTTGTATATGATGAAAAGTAAAAACCCGGGCACATACACTAACATAAAGATAGACGACAACAACAGGTAAATAATCAAAAAGAGTTTATTAGTCTATTTTATAAACTTTAGGACATGGTGTCCTTAACTTGGATGTGTGCAGTAAAAATATTAAGGACATGATGTCCTTAACTTTGATGTGTGCGGTGAAAAAGCTAAGGACATGGTGTCCTTAACTTTGATATGTGCATTGTAAAAGTTAAGGATACGGTGTCCTTAACTTTGATGTGTGCAGTGAAAATGTTAAGGACATAGTATCCTTAACTTTGATGTGTGCAGTGAAAATGTTAAGGACATGGTGTCCTTAACTTTGATGTGTGCAGTGAAAATGTTAAGGAGATGGTGTCCTTAACTTTGATGTGTGCATTGCAAAAGTTAAGGACATGGTGTCCTTAACTTTGATGTGTGCATTGTAAAAGTTAAGGACAAGCTGTCCTTAACTTTGATGTGTGCAGTGAAAATGTTAAGGACAAGCTGTCCTTAACTTTGATGTGTGCAGTGTAAATGTTAAGGATTTGGTGTCCTGTATTTTTAACCTTATGTTAAACTGTATTTTCAGGTTTCTTTATATGTTTTATGCATATGGATCATCAATAGATGGTTGGAATCATTGTAGACCAGTGATTGTTGTTGATGCAACGTTTTTGAAGTCAAAATATCGTGGTGTTTTAATGATTTCAGTTTCAAAGGATGCAAATAACTAAATATTTCCACTAGCCTTTGGAATTGCAGAATCTGAAAATAACAATTCCTATGAGTGGTACTTTAGTGAGCTTCGCAATGCAATTGGAAATCGTGACAATTTAATTTTTTTATCGGACATGCATCAATCTATTACACATGGCATCGCAAAGGTATATCCTGAAAGCCACCATGGGATTTGTATCTATCATTTGGAGCATAACCTAAAGCGAAGGAAAGTAAAAAGTGAGGTCATAAAACTTTTCCAAAGTGCTTCAAGAGTATACAGGCGCAAAGAATTTGATCTATACATGTTAGATATAGGAAAAGTTGATAAGAAGACTTTTGACTAATTGAAGAACCACCGAAAAGGTGGGCAAGTTCTTGTAGTCCATGGTGAAGATATGACATGCTCACAACAAACATAGTTGAGTCAATGAATTCTGTGCTATTAGAAGCAAGGGAGCTTCCTATATTAAGAATGATGGATTTCATCCAAGTGAAGCTACAACGTTGGTTTTATGAAAGAAGAAATGAAACAGAAGGAACTTTTTATGACATTTCTTGTTGGGTAGAAGAGGAATTGAAGAAAAAGATAGATTTAGCTTTTACTTTAAATGTAAGTATTATGTTCTTACTTTAGCTTATTATTTTAATGATAATTTAACATAATGTACTAACTTACGGTTTTTCAACTTTGAAGGTCTTCCCTGTTGATTCATGGCGTTCTAGAGTTGAGGAAGAAGGAATTACTTTCTTGGTGGACTTAAACAAAAGAACATGTAATTATTTTCAGTTTCAATTTGATGAATTACCATGTATACATGCAATTGCAGCTATCGAGAAGAGAAACATCAAGAAGTCCAATTTCTACTCGGACTGGTACTTAAAGGAATCTTGGCTGAAAATATATGAAAGACAAATACATCCTGTAGGACATACGGATTCTTGGATTGTACCAGAGAGTGTTAAGTCATAAATTATTAAACCTCCAGATTTCAAAGTCCCGCCAGGTAGAAGGCAGAAGAAAAGGCATATTCCAGCTACCGAATCATCAAAAATAACATTCAAATGTGGTCGTTGCAGAAGAATTGGTCATAATAGAACATCTTGTATATATTCTTCGGCAGTCCATCCATTTTCAAGGAAGCATAGAGAATAATAGATATATCCACTTATGTTTATATACTCTTTTAAGTTTTTGCTATAAATTGAATTCATTTAGATTGTTTTTATTTGAGCAAGTAAACATTAGCAAATGGTTATATAAAAGATGTCATTAATTTTTAAAGTTTCTTTGCGCTTACGTGCTCTTTGTTTCTTTTTCTTTTTCTGGGAGTTCAATTTACCTTTGTCGGACCAATTATTATTTATGGGATTTTACTCTTGCCGTAAGTAAACAAGAAAGTCCTTTTCTTTATATAATTTGACGCCTACAGCTTGCTACATCTTTATTTTTAAAATCAGATTGGTACAAGTAAAACTTAAGGACATAATTTTTTAAAAGTCCTGAAAATTTCAAGTATGAATCTAATATTAAGGACATAAATTTCTAAAATGTCCTTAACTTCTGAAAATCTCAGATTATTGTCTAGATTTACAAAAGTTCAGGATATTTTAGAAAAATATGTCCTGAATATTATTTTCATCCTTCAACAAATCAGGACGTTTATGAACATTATGTCCTGAAGTTCTACAACAATCAATGTATCTTTTGCTATATCTCTACAGATTTAATAAAAGACTGACAATTTAAAATGGACAAATCAATAGTTATAAAACTTGACATCTGCAACTTGCTAAACACAGCTTGCTACATCTTATTTTTAAAATGAGATTGGTACAAGTAGACTTCAGGACATAATTTTTTGAAACGTCCTGAACATTTGAAGTATGAATCTAATATATAGGACATAAATTTCTAAAATGTCCTTAACTTATAGAAATATCAGTTTATTGTCTATATTTCCAGAAGTTTAGGACATTTAAAAAAATATGTCCTGAATATTATTTTCATCCTTCAACAAATCAGGATGTAGTTAACAGATCCTGAAATTCTACAACAATCAATGTGTGTTGCTTTGAATTTCTAAAAACTTCAAGACAATTTAATCAAAGATTGGCCCTTTAAAACTGTGAAAAAATGGACAAATCAATAGTTAACAGAAAGAAAGAAATTAATAACACGATGCCTTCATATTACTGCTGAAACTGTAATTTGGCATAACTGTGACCAAAACATTATGATATGCAAACAAAATAAAGTGCCTTGTGAACAATTTACAGGATATTTTAGAATTCATATGGATTCTTTATAGCAATTTTATACCAATTCCACTACAACTGACTTTCTTTACAACTACACTACAGCTCCTTTGGGCAAGAAGTTTCATTTTCACTATCATAGTCGTCGCCGACATTTTCTGGTGGTGTATCATAACCAGAATTTCTTTTCCACTCTCCATGTGCCCAAAGATTTGCTGCAAGATCTTTTCTAAAGTTTGATATGTCCTTAGGTTGGAATTTCTCCACATCCTTTCCCATCATCAACAACTCCACATACTTGTTTAGGAATGCACCACAATTAGTCCTCAGAAAAATGTAAGATATGGAGTCAATTAATTAATATCTTTAATAAAATAAATATAAAGTACATATAAATTATATAGCAAATGACAACACGTATGATCCAGTTTGGTGTGGTGATCTTTGCCACTGAATATCAAATTTGTTGAATGCATTTCCAAAAGACTTGTGATTTTTCTCAAACTGTGAGAACTTTAGCAAGTGGGGGATCATGCGTGCATATATTTCAATGTGTTTCATTCCTTTCTCATATGGCTCACTATATATGGAATGGTACACATCAATCTTTTTCTCATTCAAGTCCAATACCCCCAAAAGAAAATGTGTCACAACATCATTATCTTCTGAATGAAGCCGACATGGAAAAAAGATTTTGTCAACATCTGTCCAAGCAATTCCACATCTACGATTATCACCCCATACATATGGTGTGAGAACCAATTGATTATCACCACACCAAAACTCATCTGAAGCATCTTCATTGAAATCCTTATACACAAGTAGCATATAGTTATCAAAAAGTATATCTGTAGTTGTACAACGAAAAGGATGGGCGCAAGAGTGGTAGCATTCTTTCTTTCTCAAATAATACAGGGCAATGTCAATATGCTTCATAAAAAGGAAAAAAAAGAAAAAAAATCCATCAGTCATAAATAATTAAAAAATAATAAATTAAGAAGAAAGAAAACAAATGACTTGTGAATTATCAAACCTTATCATCAAGTACAAAGCTACTATCAGAAAGCTCAAGGAAGAACATTTTGCTACTGATTTTTGATGGTACAATTTATATGGATTCTTTCTCACACCATTATCCTCAGCATATATATCAGTTTGCCCCTGAAAATTTTTAAAATATCAAAGTTAGTCCTCAATTCCTTATTAAGGACACTTGGTCTTGAACTTACAGTAACAAGGTCATAAGTTCAGGACACTTGGTCCTGAAGTTAGAGCTGCAAATTCAAAAATTAAGGACAGGTAGTCCTTAACTTACAGTTACAAGTTCAAAAGTTAAGGACACTTGGTTCTGAACTTAGACTTACAAGCTCATAAATTAAAGGACAATTAGTCCTGAACTTAGAGTAACAAGCTCATAAGTTAAGGACAATTGGTCCTGAACTTAGAGTGGAAGTTCAAAAATTAAGGACACTTGGTCCTAAAGTTAGAGTTGCAAATTCAAAAATTAAGGACAGGTAGTCCTTAACTTACAGTTACAAGTTCAAAAGTTAAGGACACTTGGTCCTGAACTTAGAGTGAAAGTTCAAAAATTAAGGACACTTGGTCCTGAAGTTAGAGTTGCAAATTCAAAAATTAAGGCCAGGTAGTCCTTAACTTACAGTTATAAGTTCAAAAATTAAGGACACTTGGTCCTGAACTTAGACTTACAAGCTCATAAATTAAAGGACAATTAGTCCTAAACTTAGAGTAACAAGATCATAAGTTAAGGACAATTGGTCCTGAACTTAGAGTGGAAGTTCAAAAATTAAGGACACTTGGTCCTGAAGTTAGAGTTGCAAATTCAAAAATTAAGGACAGGTAGTCCTTAACTTACAGTTACAAGTTCAAAAGTTAAGAACACTTAGTCCTGAACTTAGACTTACAATCTCAAAAGTTAAGGACACTTAATTCTTAACTTAGATTTACAAGATAAAAAATTTAGGACATTTAGTCATGAAGTTAGAGTTGGAAGCTCAATACACTTAGTCCTGAATTTAAAATTACAAGTTCAAGACACAAATGTAAGCAATTAAGAAATAATGAATACATTTAGGGACTTACACTTTTTTGAAACCTTTCCTTTTCTCCTTGCCCAACCACCCAATGAATTTCTTCAATAAGTTTTCATCATCTTTGGCATAATGAAAAATACATGTACGAGTACATTTTGATTTTATGCAGCCCGTATACTCGGGAGAATTTTCATTGTGTGCCATCGGTGTTCCTCTTTTGCTTTTCTGTTTAAAAGGAGATTTCAATTGCCAACTAAGCTTCTTATTCCTTTTCCCTCGACCAAGCTCTTCTTCAACATTTCCTTCAACCTCTATAGACAAACCCTCATCAATGCTCATTTCTATAGTCGGAGGAGTAGCAGTAAGAATAGCAAATGATGGACCATCAAAACCAATACTATTTCTCTTTCTTTTCCTAGTATATTGGTTAATGGCTTCATCTTTGTTTTGCTCTGCAAACAAAACTACATATACATTAGTTTGCTGCAAGTCAACAATTCTAGGACAAATTGTCAAATGAAAAGACAAAAACTAAGGACTTAATTTTTGAAATGTCCTGACAATTTGAATTATGAATACAATATTAAGGACACAATCAATACCTGTGTTGGCCACGCTGCCTTCTTGTATTTCTTTAACAGACAATAAAGCTGACATATTGCTTGCATTTTCTTTATCTTGCAACTGTTCTGTCACGACCCAATTTCTCCCTCTATGTGACGTCGTGACGACACCTAGTCTCTACAACTAGGCAAGCCTAACATTTTGTGGAATATTGAAATAAAAATATAAATTTAACCAATTATTCAAAAATACACAACAAATCCCAAAACCCGAAACATCGTGAATCACAAACTACAGAAGGAAAAATCTAGTGTCTCTATACATCAGAATCTAACAAGGAAAAATACAGAAGATAATGGACATGAGAAAGAGTAGAAGGGGACACCGAGGTCTGCAGACGCGACAGATATACCTTGAAGTGTCCAAAGCTGTCCCGGCTCACAGATAGTACGGCTAATAAGGTGCACCTAGATCTGCACACGAAAAACATGTGCAGAGAGTAGCATGAGTACACCATAATCGGTACCCAGTTAGTTCCAAGCCTAACCTCGGTCGAGTAGTGACGAGGTCAGGTCAAGGCCCTACTGGTAAACATATAATAAAACAATATAGAGTGTAATACTGCAATAAAATAAAGGCTAAAATTTAAAAATAATGAAATCATAGAAGGTAACAGGTTAGTACACAGAAACACAACATGGGATCTCACTTGATACCGTCTCGTAGTCCCAAACGTAAATGTGCAGGGGGATCTCCCGGAATACAGTTCCGTAGTCCCAAAGTAAATATGTAGTACAGGGGGATCTCCCGAAATACTGTTCTGTAGTCCCAAAGTGAATATGCAGTACAGGGGGATCTACTGGAATACCGTTCCATAGTCCCAAAGTAAATATGCAGCGTGAATGATAGAAATACAACTACATCATGAAGTTCTTACAATTTAGACTAAGTACAAGTCAGGGAAGAAACAGGAAATTCACTAAGCATGCTACACATAATTCACATAAACAATTAAGACACGTAGACATGTTGTATTAGACTAAACATGATAGCTACACATATTGGAATAACTCAATTAAGGATAAGAATAGATCAGTACTCATTAAAATGGTATAACTCAAAATAACAGGAAAACATGTTGCTGCTCGGTAACAAAATTGGGTTTTACCACAACTAGCCCGTGTACGTACTCGTCACCTCACGTACACGATGCTCACATAACACAATGGTTCCAAATCCTAAGGGGATTCCCCCCCTCCCCCCACAAAGTTAGGCAAGCCACTTACCTCGAACCAAACTCAATCAATCGATCACAATGCCTTTCCCACGAATATCCGGCTCCGAATGGACCAAATCTAGCCAAAAGCAATTACATATCATAAATACAATAATAATAGACTCATCTAATTAATGAAATCAACACTTTAACAAAAATCCCGAAATTAACTCAAATATTGCCCAAGGGGCCACGTCTCGGAATCGGGTAAAAGTTACAAAATAGGAACGCCCATTCCACCACGATTCTAACCATACAAAAATTACTAAATTCCGATACCAAATGGTCCTCCAAATTCACAAATCAAACTTCCAAATCCCTAGCCTCCAACTTCCGATTTCCACCTTAAATACACACTAACTAGGTGGGAAAATAGCAGGCTTCGGAGTCACCTTTCAGTTTTCGTTTTGCACTGTTTATCCTCTTTCTGGACAGTTGTATTTAGAAGTTTTCTAGCAAACACTTTGTAGAGCTAATGACTTGTACTACCGATTTTGGGAATTTTAAGAGATTCTATTTAAATAATGTTGTTGTTTTAATTATTGTTAGGCTTACCTAGTCCCTAAGACTAGGTGCCATCACGATACCCAACAGAGAGAAAATTGGGTCGTGACAACGGCCTTCCATTGGCCGTGCTCGATTTCCTGACAATATTCTTCGAAGACGTTCAAGGCTAAGACCGATCTCCAACCATGACCCCGATATTCTCGAGGTCGGGCGTCATGCCCCCGGATTATGACTCTATGAGACTTTTGCCTCGATTTCAGTCTCCTGTCATCATGTCTCGATCATGGCTTATTTTGTCGGAGACCGGGGTGTATCAATAGCCCGATTTTACCCGTATACAGATAGTCCCCTCGTTTCTCGGAGAGTAAATGACGAGAAACGACATGAGTTTCCGATTCTTACTTTGCCATATCACGGCAGAAACGACAAAACACCCGAAACGTCTCGCCATTCATGTAATAATGGCATTAAATGCATGTCATATGCCGGTTGGCCATTCCTGGATGCGAAACATCATTGAACTCCTATAAATACCTCCTCATATGTCCATTTTTCACTTTACACAAAATTTTCTACCTTCGTACCTTCAGGATTTCAATACTTTCTAGAGTTTTTACCTCCGTTACTCAAGGTTCTTCAGTACTTTGCAAAAACTTTTACTCATCTCCTACTCAAGCCAATAAGTCTGATCTTTCGACTTTCAATCTTTCGCCATCTTTTTCCAAGCTTTTTCTTCCATAACAAAGCAAAAACCTCAAAATATGTTCCTTAGAAGGATGCTCCATCTTCTTCGAGACCGACCACTGAGATCGAGGATACCGTCCCCGATACGGTTGTTGATGAAACGGCGAAAGAGCCCCCCTTGAAGATGTTTATTCCCGGTGGTTGTTCGATCGCTGACGACTTTAAGGTCGAGAAACCCTCCTCGGTACAGGGTCGTGGTGAAGAGGCATCGAGATTTATCTGCTCGATCACCGAAGAGGTCCTCCCCATAGTCCGAAAAGACTGCAACTGGACCGATAAAGACATAGTGGGCCCCGACCCCAAAGAGGCCATTACTACCCATGTCGAGGGATATCTAAGTATTTACACTTATCCATTTACATTGGGACCGCTAGACCCGATCATCTTAGACTTCTGCAGGAGGTATAACATATGCCTTGGCCAGATCCATCTATCACTGTGGAGAATCGTGATCCTTCTCCGATTCTTTGTGAACAAAATTGATGGGTGCTCGTTTACCATCGATCATCTACTCTGCTTATACAGTCCCCAAATCTTCCGGGGGGACTGATAAAGCTAGTACGCTGGGCAAGCAAAGCCCCGTTCTTGAGCATCGACGAGGACCGGGATCGGGGTTGGCAAGGATGTTTTGTTCAAGTGACGACCGTAGACTTGGTACCCCGCCGAGTGGAGGCCATTCCCCGAAAGGTGGAATGCATCACGTAAGTATTCTCTTTAAGGGTCAATTTTTTTGTCTTATCTTCCCTTTTCTTATCGGTGCTTGTTATGTTGTAGCACTTGCTCGGGTTCCAAATGCTATCCATCGACTCAAGGAGTGAGTCGATGGCATTATGTCACAGATGCCCTACTCCGAGCGCTCTTGGCGCAAACTTTCAGAAGGCTGTTAGGAGGATCGTTCCTATGGTAAGGTTATTTTCCGAGTAGGTCGCGTTAGGCTCCCACATGTTCTATGTTCTTATTATTTTTCTTTACTTCCCTTTTATAGCTTTGCTTACGACCGTCGAACTTAGGCCCTCGATTGGGGACGAGGACTTACCTGTCGGTTCTTCAACTTCGGGATAGCCCGAGGCCACATCAGCGGAGAAGAAAAGAAAAAGGGTCCCAAGTTCACCAAGATCGGAGAAAAAGAAAACGAGAAGGAGGCTGGCTCGTAAGCCAAAGGAAACCTCCAACTCCCAAGTGATTGACTCGACATCACTCCTCCGGCTCAAAGACGAGCTTGAGGATGACAACATCTTCATGGACCATGTTCCATCTTTCCCCGAGGAACGAGTGCTAGCCGAGGCGGAAGCGACCAAAGCTGATTCCCCTCAAGTTTGTGAGGTCGACGCCGAAGTAAGGGTCGAGGATTCGCGAGATGCCGGTCTTTCCCCGCCAGATGTTATAGATATTTTGGGATCGCCTTCGTTCACAGAGTTAATATTTGACGAATCCCGAACGACGAAGGAGCGGTCCCATGAGGAGGTCCTCGAGGCGGATGATCCCCTTCGAGACTTTTTTGATGGTATAGACTGATCCGTCCCGGAGGATTTTACTGGGTTGGGAGAGTTAGAGGTGCCAAGGAAAAGTTCACCTTCGGAAGCTGGCGGGTCAAGCTTGAGCCCGAAATTAATCAATCGGTTCCCTGCTTCGAGCACAGATCCTGATCGGAAGCGCACCATCATTATCACGGTTCCGTAGGATGCCTCGGTCCTCTCCTCCCCCGTAAGGATAGCCAGTTACCTTCGGTGCCTGGTGAACGAAGAAGACCAGGACAAAATGAATGAGGTAGACGCACCATGCCTGTTCAATGAAGTACAACAGGCGCTGAACCGGGTAACTCTTGATAATTCCTCATGATTCCAATATTTCTTCTGATATTTGAACTAATTTTTTGATAATTATAATATCTTTCCTCGTATTTGCAGGCCTCGGTGCTCCATCACGAGACCTTCCTCCGGTACCGGGATGAGTTGAGCCAACTCGAGGCCAAAGCCAAAGAGCTTACTGAGAAAAGAAGCCTGTATAAACTTATCAGCGTGCAGCGGGAGGGTGAAATCAAGAGCCTTCGAGCCGAGTTGGATATGGCTCAGAAAGAACATGCCGACATGTTGGAACAGGTAAAAATCTTTGAAATTAGTGATTATGAGTTAGACACGGCGTCTAACGTTCAAAATCCACAGGTCCAACAGAAGATTGATCGGGTTGACCAGCTCCGGGCTCAGATGGACGAAGTCAAGGCCATGGCTGAGGAGTGGAAGGCAAAGATGGACCGGTTGGCTTCTGAAAAGGAAACATCCCAGGAGAAATTGGCCTTGGCGGAGTCCCAACTTCGATCGATGAAGGAGAAAATAGAGGCACGGTCCCAGAAAATTAAGGAGCTCAAGTCCCAACTGAGCTCGGTTGTTGCCGATCGGGAGACATTCACCAAGGAGCTTAAAGCAGCAAGTGAGTGAATGAAATAGCCAAGGCCGATGCCGATGAGATGGTAGCCTAGTACAAAGCCGATGATAAGGCAGATCAGGAACGCCTAAAGGCCAAAGTCAATCATGTGAAGTGGCAATCCCGGAGGGAGGCTCTCGAAGAGGTTCATGCCTGGGGGTTCGATTTAACGGCCGAGCTCAAAAGTGTTAAGAGGCTCGAAGCCGAGGCCAATAAGTTCCCGTAACCCGAGGATGAGAAAGATTTTGAGGGTTCGAATGGATCCGAGGACGGGGAAGATTCTAGGCTTCTTAGGTGTCTTGTAATTTTTTGCTTTTGTACCTTTGTATTTTGTTGAGGTCGTTTGGCCTTTGTAAACATTTGTGTGTATATATATATAAGGCTTTTTCCTTTCGGAAATTTTCAAGCTTTATTCTTTTTGCTTTTTTCTTTATGATTGCAAAGATTTCGGATGCCTTAGCGCGTAATAATTAGGTCTTATTCGGAGGTTCGAACATTGTTCATTTTCGAGTCTATTTTGCTTAAGGCTCGTGGGGGGCTTGGTATGACCGGAAGCTTTCCCCGAAATGTTCACTTAGAATTTTTTATAATTTTACCGAGATAGCCTTCGAACCGGTTTAGAAATTTTGAAGGCCTTATGTTTTGGTTATGGATCTCGGACATCTCCAAGGCTTTCTTAGGACGGCCGTAGCCTTTTAAGTTCGGGTGTTGCCCAATAGGCTCACTACCCCGAGTTATCTTAGCTTACCTAGGACAACAGTCCCAGATGGGGATGGCCATAGCCTTTAAAGTCCGGGCACTGCCTAATAAGCTTTGTGCCTCCGGGCTTTGATACCCCGGGTCGCCCGAGCCTGCCTTGGACAACAGTCCCCGAGTGAGGGTGATCTTTTGGATCCGCATAGAGGTGGCCCTTGGGCTCGATATCTTTAGGGACCTGAATGTAGAAAAAAATTTAAGGGACAAAATATTTATCCGCAAGGAGAAACTTTCTTTCATTTCTCTGTGTAATATACAAGGTTACAAATGTGTTCAAGTTTTTTGTTATGGCTTGGGTGGTCTATGTGGGCACGATTCATTTGTTCGTTTGGCCCTTATAGTAAATCCTACCCACCGAGCCTAGACTGTTCGAACACAAAGTTTCTTTCCTTGCTAAAATCGTTGTCCGAGGGTGATTCCCCCCAGTATTCGAGGCCGAACTTTAAAGAAGCTTCGGATACTGTTGACGTGACCTTTGACAACCAGTTCATAGCTGGTCTTCAATCCTAAGTTAGCACGATCCACTATTGCCTCGTTAAAAACCTTGCTGGAAAACTCATTTGGGATAAAATCGATTCAAGGGAAAAAGAGTGCAACGCGTGCTTTCATGCCTAAAAGTTGTATCATTCCTTGACCGTTACCTGCAAGTATTAGTCCAATATGTAAAGAAAAGAATTGAATGGGGATGTACCTTAGCATTAGTATCGTTTCAAGTGAGTTACATTCCAGTTGTTCGGTAGTCGCTCACCGCTCATTGCTCCAAGTTTGTATGATCCTTTTCCAGTGATCTCGATAATTTGATACGGACCTTCCCAGTTTGGCCCCAGCTTCCCTTCGTTTGGGTTCTGGGTGCTTAGTGACTTTCCTTAACACCAAGTCCCGACATTGAAGTGTCGAAGGTTGGCTCTCCGATTTTAATACCTTTCGATCCGTTGTTTTTGTGCGGCCAACCGGACGAGGGCGGCCTCGCGTCTTTCGTCTAAAAGTTCCAGGCTCGTACTCATGGCCTCATCATTTGACTCTTTGGTGGAATATCAGAACCTAAGACTCGGTTCTCCCATTTTGACCAGTATTAGAGCTACGACACTGTAGACCAATGAGAATGGGGTGGCCCCGGTACTGGATTTTGAGGTCGTACGATATGACCATAGGACTTTGGGCGCCCACTTAGTAAAAATAATCAATGATGTCCATCCCCTATTTCATGAATGGCCAGGGTGACAAGACCGAATGCAGTGGCTCCCCGGGCTGGTGGATAATCAGAGCATGCCTCTGACACTCGTCGCATTTTCTTACGAACTCCTTTGCATCTTTTTCCATATCGATCCAGTAATAGCTGGCTCTGATTATCTTCTGAACCAATGACTCGGTGCCCGAATGATTCCCGCAGGTGCCCTCGTAGATTTCCCTCATGACATACTCGGTATCTCCCTATCCTAGATATATTGCGAGTGGGCCATCGAACGTTCTCCTGAATAAGGTACCATCTTCGGACAAGCTGAATCGGGCCGCCTTCGTACGCAAAGCCCTCTCTTCTTTAGGATCCGAGAGAAATTTTCCGATCTTCAGATACTCTATATATTTGTTTCTCCAGTCCTAAGTGAGGCTTGTTGAGTTTATCTCGGCGTGACCTTCTTCCACTACCGATCTCATGAATTGTATGACCGGCCCCAAGTTGAACTCATCGTCATCGACCGATGACCCCAAGTTAGCAAGGGCATCAACCTCATTGTTTTGATCCTGAGGTACATGTTGTAGAGTCCACTCCTTGAGCCGATGTAACGTTACCTGTAGCTTATCCAGGTATCTTTGCATTCGTTCCTCTCTCACTTCGAACGTCCCGTTAACTTGGTTCACCAAAAAGAGGGAGTCGCACTTAGCTTTGATCACTTATGCCCCCAAGCTTTTGGCCAGTTCGAGACGTGCAATAATGGTCTCATATTCGGCCTCGTTGTTATTCAATTTTACAGTACTAATAGATTGTCTAACTACATTACCTGTTGGTGGCTTTAATACCATGCCAAGTCTGGACCCTTTTGCGTTTGAGGCACCGTACATAAAAAGGGTCCATATTCCCGAAGAATTCCCCGAGGTTAACAACAACTCTCTTTCGACCTCGGGTATTAAGGACAGCGTAAAGTCGGCCACAAAGTCTACCAAAATTTAATATTTGATGGCGGTCCATCCGAGATCTCGGGTTTACGCATTACATTCCTCAACGGGTAAGTAGTCACAACACATATGGGGTGACATTGAAAGTACGGTTTCAGCTTCCTAGAGGCGCTTAGCAAAGCGAGCGCCAATTTTTCTAGGTGAGGGTATCTAGTTTCTACCTCGCCTAGAGTCCTGCTAACATAATAGATTGGAAATTGCATACCTTCCTCTTCCCAGATCAGGACCCCACTTACCGCTACCTCAGATACTGCTATGTACATGTATAGTTGTTCGTCTGTCTTCGGAGTATGAAGCAGAGGTGGGCTCGAGAGATACCTATTGATTTCCTCCAAGGCTCGTTGGCACTCCAGGGTCCATGAGGAGTTATTCTTTTTCTTCAATAGTGAGAAGAATTGGTGGCTCTTGTCGGAGGACCTCGAGATGAATCGCCCCAAGGCGGCTATGCGTCCGGTTAAACTTTGAACGGTCTTGACGTTATCCACAACAGTGATATCTTCGATGGTCTTGTTCTTATTGGGATTAATCTTGATTCTCTGATTGGACGCCATGAATCCGAGGAATTTTTCGGACCCGACTCCGAATGCACATTTCTCCGAGTTCAACTTCATATTGTATTTCTTCAATATGCTGAAGGTTTCATGTAAATGTTTCAAATGGTCCTCTACTCGCAGGTACTTGATCAACATATCATCAATGTAAACCTTCATTGATTTTCCTATTTCTTCTTCGTACATCCGATTTACTAGGCGTTGGTAAGTGGCACCGGCATTTTTTAGTCCGAATCGCATCATGTAATAGCAGTAGGTGTCGTACTTAGTGATGAAGGAAGTTTTTTTCCTGATCGCCCGGGTTCATCCGAATTTGGTTGTACGTGGAATAAGCAACGAGAAAATTGAGGATCTAGTGGCCGACCATCATGCGATCAATGTTAGGCAAAGGGAAAGAGTCCTTGGGACATGCCATATTCAAGCCTTTATAGTCTACACACATTTTTAATTTGTTTCCCTTTTTAGGGACTACTACTACGTTTGCTAACCAGTCTGAGTATTTAACCTTTTAGATGGACCCTATTTTAAGGAATTTAGATACCTCGTCCTTGATGAACGCATGCTTGATTTCGGACTAGGGCCTCCTTTTCTGCTTGACCGGGTGGAACTTCGGGTCCAGGCTCAGCTTGTGAGTGGTTATTTCTGGCGGGATCCTTGTCATATCAAGGTGGGACCAAGAAAAATAATCTATGTTATTGATAAGGAATTGAATGAGTTTTTTACTGAGCCCGGGACTCAACCCCGTGCCCAGGTATACCTTTCGATCGGTCAAGTGCTCTATCAGTACGAATTGCACCAGTTCCTCGATTGTCGATTTGGTAGCGTCTGAATTATCGGGGGATATGAAAGACCTAGGAACTCCAAAGTCGTCGTCCTCACCCTTTTCTTGCTTTTCCGGTTGGGGCGGGACTAGTGTCAGTAGTTGCTATTTGGTGTAAAAAGTGTGGATATCGGGACCACCTCGTCGACAGCTGATAAGTAGGGATTTTAACTTATTATTTGCTCTCTTTTACTTGTGTTTAGGGCCAAAAATATGTGAAGGTATTCCAGGAAACTAATGTAATATGCTTGCTTGCAGGGATTGTTCAAAATGATCCAAAGGAGGCATAATCAACTCATAAAGGAGTCAAAACTTGAACAAAAAAACCAAGACTGCGCCAAAATATGTGAAACGTGGATCGCACAAATATTGTGCGGCCGCGAAAGCTACAACATGGTCGCGAGCACTATTTCGAGGTCCGCGAAAGAAAGATTCAGAGAGATGGATTTTTGGGCCAAAACATGAACGCGGACCGCGTCAGAAAGTTGCGGCCGCGAAAGTACCTGAGGTTCAGAGAGCTTACATTTTAAGCAAAAACAAGAAGTGCGGGCTGCATCAAGATTATGCGGCCGTGAAAGTCTCCTACGCGACCGCAATGGAAATTACGCGGTCCGCAAAACCATGCTCAAACCAGATCCAAAACTGAAGAACGCGGGCCGCGATCAGAATTACGTGGCCGCTAAAGCAAAAGTGTGGCCGCGGTCAGAATTACGCGGCCGCGTAACCTCCGCATGGATATTTTTGTCCGGAAATTTTAGCTTAGTATAAATAGAATTTTTTGTCATTTTTAGAGGATGTTGTATATTTGCTGAGCACGTGAGACGGATGGAACTTCCCTTTTGGGCAATTTTATATTAGATTCACCTTACAACATTAGATTTTCATCTTTTAATTTAGTATTATGAATTTTATCTTCTTTTCATATTTGATTTCTGCTATTTCTATAAGTAGCTAAACTCATAGGCAGGGTTGTGACCCAATCCTAGTGTGGGTATTTAATGGGTACTGAATTTTAGGGCTTGAACGTTTATGGGTTAGTGATATTTAGCCTAGTTCTTGCTAGAATTGTAGAATTAGTGGTTGCAAACACTGATTCATGCCTTTATGACTTAGTCTCTTCTTGAGAAAGAGGGAATAAGTCTAGGAAAACTAGGCTAACAAGGAATTTGGGTGAACTCAAGAAATTGATAGACCCAATTAAAGGGTTAAACCTAGAAATAGTAATACCCGACTTGAGCTAATATCACGTGACTTGCATGAATACCCATTTGGACTTGAGAAAGCCAAATTGGGCAAAATCACTCAAACTATCGAGAGGTATAGAGTGAGTACTTGGGTGTGATAGCTGTATTACGACCCCAAATTAATCAAGCTCGCCTTAGATTCTTGCTACCCGTTAGATATCCACCTAGGCGGAAGTCACTACCCTAGTCCTTTTAAACACTTGAAAACCAACATCAAAAAATATTGTACTTAGCTTTAATCATTGCATACAATCGAATAGAATTAGAAGTAGAATCAAAACCAAAATGTGTGGAAGCGTAATTAGGAACAAAACATGCATCTAGACTTAGATATAAACCTAATTCCAAATCAATTAACTCCATGTGGATTCGATCCCGACCTTGTTGGGTAAAACTGCATCGACCATCCTCGCTACTCAATAGTAGTGCAGGCTTGGACCCGATCAATTTTTGGCGCTGTTGCCGGGATTTAGACGGTCTTAGATATATATCTAACAATTTGTGTGTTTTGTTCTTCTTTCCTTCCATTTTTCTAATTTTTGTGTGTCAATTGCTTTTAGGTACCAAATGGCTCTTAACGAGGCCCTCAGACATATTCCTCAGGGGGAGGAGGTAGATGAAAATGAAGTGGAGGAGGTTCATCTTGAACCTCAAGTATAAAGAAAAGGCTGCTCGCCTCATGTAACATTCTAAACCCTCTCCCACCTCCTCCAAAGGCAGCACACCGGGTGTTGCACAATGAAGGCTACGCAAGTGCAATTGTCTAGCCCTGGATTCGGGCACGCAATTTTCAAATAACCAATGTCATGCTTACTCTATTGGAACAAAGGGGTTTCTTTACCGGAGCTCCACATCAGAACGCATATAAGCATCTCAAAGGTTTTGTAGACACATGTTGGGGGAGCAAGCAGACGAATGTATCTGAGGATGCTTTGAGGTTAAGGCTTTTCCCTTTGTCACTTAGAGGGAAGGCTTTGGATTGGCTTAAGAGGCTACCCAACCATTCCATCACCACTTGGGATGAGTTGGCCGAGAAGTTCGTAGCAAAGTTCTTTTCTCCGGGACATATGGAAATATTGAGAGATGAAATCCTTGCTTTTAAACAAGAATCAAATGAACCGTTACATGATATTTGGGAACGATACCGGACAATGGTCAAAGAATACCCCAACAACGATATGACTGAAGTAATGATCTAGTAAACCTTTTATAGGGGTATCAACACAACTAACCAGTGTGTGGTGAATCAGCTCGCAGGGGGTAACTTCATGAACACGCCATATTCAGAAGTATGTGAAATATTAGATGAGATGGCAGACACCTCTTCAGCTTGGCAAAGTCGGGCCAACATTCCTCAGGGTGACCCTAATGTTATCCACCTTCACAAAGAACTTCATGATCACGGACAAGCCATAGCAGAGTTGACAACTACTATGAATCATTTAGCCAAGGCACAACTTCAGCAGGTTTAGGGGCCAAAGCAAGTAAATGCCATGGAAGGAGTGAATGTAATGGTTAATAAGAGGAGACAAAGAGGTCAACAAGTTCAACACAATCAGGATCAATTTGAGCAAAGTGGTAGTGGGTACAACCAAGATAACTCTTATGACGATCAAAGTGAAGAGGTTCAATATGTGAACAATTACCAAGGTCAACGGAGAAATGCTCCAAATCAACAACAGTGGAGATCACAAGGAAACAATCAAAATTAGGGCAACCAAGGCCAAGAAAATTGGAATAGTGGCAACAACAGCAATCCAAACAATTGGGGGAACAATAATCAAAATTGGGGGAATCAAGGAAATAACCAAGGCAATTGGGGTGGCAACAATAATAGTAATTGGGGAGGCAATGGAAACCAAGGGGGTTGGAATAACAATAATCAAGGGAACCAGGGGTCGGACTTTCAAAGGCCCCCGATGTATCAACAACCCAATAACCCGCCTCCATATCCGTCACAAGGGCAAAGTTCTTCCAACAATGAGATGGGACGGATAGAAAGTATGTTCAACCAAATGATGGAAAGAAACACCGACTCCGATGCCCAAATAGCCTCCCACAACACTTCTATCCACAACTTGAAAGTCCAAATGGGTCAAATTTCTAAAGCCTTGAATACTCACCCTAAGGGGGAACTACCAAGTGATACGATAGTAAACCCAAAGGGTGGAAACAATACGGGCCATGCTATGGCGGTGACTATAAGAAGTGGTAGAGGTGGAGTTGCTAGTACCTCCAATCCAAGAAAGATCGTGAATGATAATGTGGTTGTGCAAGAAGAGGATGATCCAAGAAATGATGAGAATTTGAACGATGAAGTGAGGATAGACATTGATGAAAATGTGGAGGAGACACAAGATGATGTGAACCCATCTAGGGAACACGTGATAGACATACCGGATCTGGTAGTGCCCAAAGCCAAGGCTCATTTGCCAAGGCCTCCTCCACCATATCCTCAAAGGCTCACAAAGCAAAACAACGAGAACCAATTCAAGAAATTCACTGATATGATGAAACGTTTGTCCATAAATATGCCTTTGGTTGAAGCTCTAGAACAAATGTCGGGATATGCCAAGTTCATGAAGGACTTGGTAACAAAGAAGAGGTCAATGAACTGTTAGATGATCAAAATGACACATCAAGTGAGTGCCATTGTGCATTCCATGGCTCCAAAGCTAGAAGATCCCGGTGCCTTTACAATTCCATGCACTATTGGTAGTGCCGATTTCGCCAAAGCCTTGTGTGATTTAGGAGCGAGCATTAATTTGATGCCATATTCTGTGTTCAAGACATTGGGTATTGGGAAACCAAGACCTACTTCCATGAGGTTGCAAATGGCGGATCTAACAATGAAGAGGCCATTGGAGTTCGGGTCGACAAGTTCATACATCCCGCAGATTTTGTGATACTCGATTGTGAGATTGACTATGAGGTGCCAATCATATTGGGGAGACCTTTCCTAGCTACAGGGAGGGTCTTAGTTAATGTGGAAGCTGGGGAGCTCACCTTCCGGGTGGGCGATGAAAAAGTTTTGTTCCACGTGTGCAAGTCAATGAGGCAGCCTAATAGCAATGAAGTATGTTCATTTGTGGATCTTGTGACTGAGGTGATTGTTGATGACACAAGTGCTATGATTAATGTGGAAGACCCTTTGGAAGCTGTATTGTTGAATCATGATGAGGATGAAAAGGAAGGCTTAGTAGAATGTGCAAATACTTTGCAAGGACTGGGATCCTACACATATGGACCCCGAAAACTTTCCTTGGACCTTGAGAACCGGAAGACTCCACCACCTGTTATTCTCTCTTCGTGCTTAACTAACGTGCAAGTAGATTCCACCCTTGCGGTGCTTCAAAGAAGGAAGAAGGCAATAGGTTGGACATTGGCGGATATTCGGGGTATAAGCTCCGCTTTTTGCATGCACAAAATCATATTGGAGGAGATGCCAAACCCTTCGTGGAACATCAAAGGAGGTTGAACGAGGCCATGCAAGAGGTAGTTAAGAAAGAGATCATCAAGTGGCTAGATGTAGGGGTTGTGTACCCCATTTCTGATAGTTCATGGACTTCGCCGCTACAATGTGTCCCAAAGAAAGGGGGCATAACTGTGATCACAAATGATAGAAATGAATTGATCTCCACAAGCACTGTCACTGGTTGGAGGGTATGCATGGATTATAGGAAGCTGAACAAAGTGACCCGGAAAGACCATTTTCCATTGCCATTTCTTGACCAAATATTGGATAGACTTGCCGGACGTGCTTATTATTGCTTTTTGAATGGGTATTCCGGATATAACCAGATTCTTATTGCACCTGAAGACCAAGAGAAAACCACCTTCACTTGTCCGTATGGCACATTTGCGTTCTCAAGGATGCCGTTTGGTTTGTGTAATGCACCGGCTACTTTTTAGCGGTGTATGATGGCGATATTTACGGATATGGTGGAGGACTTCCTCGAGGTGTTCATGGATGATTTCAGTGTTGTGGGGGATTCCTTTGAAGAATGCTTGGATAATCTTGATAAAGTGTTGGCCCGATGTGAAGAGACAAACATAGTGCTTAATTGGGAGAACTGCCACTTTATGGTCGAGGAGGGCATTGTCCTCGGTCATAAGATCTCCAAGAATGGTATTGAAGTGGACAAAGCAAAAATTGAAGTGTTATCAAAACTCCTTCCTCCGACTTCCGTGAAGGGAGTGAGGAGCTTTCTTGGTCACGCAGGGTTTTACCGTAGGTTCATCAAGGATTTCTCAAAAGGTGGTGAGCCCCTTGTGCAAGTTGTTGGAAAAAGATTCCAAGTTTGTGTTCAATGATGATTGCATGAAAGCTTTTGAGCTACTCAAGTATAGGTTGACTACCAATCCCATCATTACCGCACCTAATTGGAGCTTACCATTTGAGCTCATGTGTGATGCTAGCGACGTTGCGGTAGGAGTGGTATTGGGGCAAAGAATCAACAAGATATTTCATCCGGTCTATTATGCAAGCAATACAATGAACGACGCCCAAGTCAACTATACGGTGACCTAGAAAGATCTATTAGCCATTGTCTTAGCCATGGAAAAGTTCCGCCCGTACCTCATGGGTACCAAAGTGATTGTGCACACCGATCATGCGGCACTTCGTTATTTGATGAGTAAAAAGGACTCTAAGGCTAGGTTGATGAGATGGGTTCTTCTACTACAAGAGTTTGACCTTGAAATCATATACCGAAAAGGGAGTAAGAATCAAGTTGTGGACCACTTGTTCTGCTTGGAAGAGGAGGGGAGGCCCCATGATGGCCTCGAGATTAATGATTCATTTCCGGATGAACAACTCATCTCCGTGTCTTTGACTGGGATACCTTGGTTTGCCGATGTGGCTAACTTTTTTGTGACCGGTATTGTCCCGAATGAGCTCCATTCTAACCAAAGGAAGAAGCTCAAACGGGACTGCTTGGATTATTATTGGGACGAGCCATATCTTTTCAAAATTTGCAATGATGGTGTTATCCGGAGATGTGTTCCGGAAGAAGAGCAATTGAGTATTCTTGAAGCTTGTCATTCCTCACCCTATGGTGATCACCATGGTGGGACGTGAACTGCTACAAAGGTCCTAAGCTGTGGATTCTATTGGCCTACCTTGTACAAAGACGCTAGCGAGCTCGTTAGGCATTATGATGAGTGCCAAAGAGCCGGTGGAATCTCCAAGAAGAATGAAATTCCTCTCACCACCATCCTTGAAATTGATATTTTCGATGTGTGGGGCATCGACTTTATGGGACCATTTATGAGTTCATGTGGGAATACTTATATTCTTGTTACTGTGGATTATGTTTCCAAATGGGTTGAAGCTGTGGTTTTGCCCAATAATGAGGCGTGGAGTGTGGTGGATTTCTTAAAGAAAAATATCTTCACAAGGTTCGGCACCCCAAAGGCTATCATTAGTGATGGGGGTTCTCATTTTTGCAATAAAGCCTTTGACACTTTACTTTTCAAGTATGGTGTCAATCATAAGGTGTCAACCCCCTATCATCCCTAGGCAAGTAGACAGGTTGAAATCTCCAACGGGGAGATCAAGAGCATTCTATCCAAGACTGTCAATGCAAACTGGACTGATTGGTCAAGGAAACTTGATGATGCTTTATGGGCCTATAGAACAGCTTACAAGACTCCAATTGGTATGTCTCCGGTTGAATTAGAGCACAAGGCCATGGGGGAGCTGAAGAAATTAAACCTTGAATGGGATGTAGCTGCCAATCTCCGGGTAGAGCAATTAAATGAACTTGATGAGTTCCGGTTCCATGCTTATTCCAGCTCGTCCTTGTATAAGGACAAGATGAAGTACTTACATAATAAGTATATCCAGAATAAAGAATTCAAGGAAGGTGACTTTGTTCTTCTATTCAACTCTCGGTTACGGATGTTTCTGGGAAAGCTCAAGTCGAGGTGGAGTGGTCCTTTCGAAGTGGTACATCTGACTCCTTTTGATGCTCTAGATTTGAAAAACAAGAATGGTGAGATATTTAGAGTCAATGGGCACCGAGTGAAGCACTACCTTGGAAAGATTGATGATAGCCATGTTGTGGCATTGATCCATTTCAAATGATGATGGTAACATGCGTCGTGCCGCGATATTAAATCAGGCGCTTCTTGGGAGGCAACCCATATGTTTTTCTTTCTTTTGATTTTCTTCGTAGATTAGACATTGTTTTGGACTAACTGGTTGTGAAGTGTACGTAGGAATTGGTTGTGCAGTGCAGGAAATTGACAAGAAAAAAGATTTGGCTAAGTGGTGAACTTTCGCGGACCGCGATCAATATTTCGCGGACTGCATGAGCACTTCACGGCCGCATAATTCTGCGCGCAGTTGCGTAGATGAAATGGGGAAAATGCCAAATCTCTGAAGTTGGCCTGTTAAAATTCCTTTAGAGTTCGTGGCCGCGTTCAAATTTTCGTGGTCCACACAAATTGTGCGGCCGTGGCTAGTTTTTCACAGATCGCGCCCGTGCATCTGAGGCAGATCTACAGAAAGGTAAAGAGTGCGGATCGTGACAAAATTTCGTGGCCGCACTCAGGTAAGGCGGTGGGGTCATTGGGTTCTGAGTATAAATAGGAGTTCTTGAAACTTTTCACACTTTACGAACCCTAACCTCTCAAACTCACCTAAAGCAATGTGCATCCTTACTTGGTTTCAAACTCATTCTATTCTCATCAATTGTCGATTTCCTACCATATTTTACAAATGGTATGTTCATTTCAATAATTTGATTTTATCTTTTTCTTTTCTTTTCTCTTTGTTTTAATTTTTCTTTTTAGATAGGGTTAGAATCATGCCAAAATGTCAAATTAATGCTTAATATTTGATTAACAACATATGGGTAGTGTTTATATGTATAATGTGGGTTGGGGTTAGTAACTTTGCATGTTTAATTGCTACAATTCTTGGGTAATTAGTGAAAACCTTAGTTTTAAGTATTCATCAGTGCCGATTTATTTTGAATTTCGCGGTCGCGGTCATTTTTCTGCGGTCCGTGATAGGGTATGCGGCCACGTCCAAAATTATGTGGTCCGTGATACCCTATCTTCAAGGCACTTATGGTTGTTTAGAATTCATAGCCGCGGTCACTTTTGTGCGGTCCGTGTTTGGTCTTTCGCGGTCGCACCCAATTTTCGCGATCTGCGCGTTTGAACTTCAGATACTCTATCATTGGCCTTCGCGGCCGCATTCATTTTTATGCGGTCCGCGATTGGTCTTTCGCGGCCGCACTCGTTTTTGTGCGGTCGACGGTTGATCAAGTTCAGAGAGCCATTAGTCTGAGCCTGGCTTCTTTGCGACCACGTTCACTTTTATGCGGTCCGCGATGGGCAGTTCGCCACTCATTTTTGTGCAGTCCGCGATGCCCTATTCTGAGAAGCATTGTTTTTCGTTTCATCTGTACTGCTTTAACACATGATTGAACCCCAATTCTAACTCTCTTTCACTACTTATGTTTTGCAGAAAATGGTGCGTTCTCGTGGGAGAGGAGACACTTCAAAGGGGAGGGCAGAATCCTCCCGAGGCCGGGTAAAGGAAAGAAAACCTTACCCTTAGTAGCCCAAAGGGTAGTAGGCAAAAAGTCTACCCTCGTTAGACCTCCTGCCGACTCCTCGGACACAAGTGAATACCTCCCATCCCGGGAGACTTTCGAGGGGGAATCTGCACAACAACAATTGGAGGCTCAATCAAAACCATTCCGATTGGTCAATGAACCTACCTCCTCTTCTGGGTCGTCTGATGGCTCAGAGTGAGGTAGTGAGGCATCGGAGCCATCTTCCCCACCTGTTACAACACCTACTTCAACAGCTGCCCCAATAACTATTGATGATTATGATGAGGTCCCGGATGACGGGAGAGGGGGTGATACTAATGTGGGAGGTTTGGCCAGGTCAAGGAAGCTCGAGGTGTAGGCGGACCGATTCGTGAGTGAGAAGGCCTATGCAAAATTTCGGGTATGGTGGCCCTAAATTTCGCTCACACTTGAGTGACATTTCATAACAAGAGACCTTCTTCCCCACAATCCAAATGTCCTAAAAGGTTTGAGGAGAGAAAAGGGTAGAAGTACTTCACCGGCAAAGTGGTGGATGTAAATGAGTACCTTATCAAGGAGTTCTATGCAAAGGTTGCCCACATCAAAAAGGGTACCACTGTGACAAAGGTCTGGAGGCCACACTCTAAACTCATATGCCGGATTTGAGGATGTGGAGGCAGTGCAGTACTTGGAGAAGCTGGCCTTGGATGAAGCAGCTTGTTCATGGCTAGCGGAGGCATTAGCTATTCCAGGGACAACACCGGCATGGCTCACAGCTGGAGTCCCAATAGTCAAAAACACCCTTAGCTTTGAAGCCAAAGGGTGGTCCACATTTGTGTGCAGCCGGTTTGACCCTTGCCATCATGATAATGTCCTCCCACTCATCCGGGCAATCTTGATAGCTTCCATCATGGCGGGGTATCCAATTAATGTGGGGAACCTGATGTCCTACCATATCTCTAAGGCTATTGTCAAAGAAGAAAGATCTTATCCCTACCCCAACTTCATCACTGAGTATCTCGAAGACCAAGGGGTAGAAAAGAGGCATTTTGATACGAAGATGAGGGCTAAAAAGCCTTTCTCCTGGTATAGCCTCCAAGGAGCGGATAACCCTAAAGCCAAGGGTAAAGCTACTACCTCCACTGGCCAGTCTGAAGAGCCAAGGGTAGTGGCCACCGGGTCAGAGCCTTTCACAGCAGAAGGTTCTTCAACTGTCATGCCTCCTCCTTCCTCCGGGCCATCCATCACAGTGCCATTATTTGTGCCTTCATCTTCCACCTACCCTCAGACTGCACTGCGGGTTTCATAGACACTATCCAGCCTCAACAACTGGATGCAGGCAGCTACCACAAAGTTGATTGTCCTATCCAGTGCAGTAGCAGCACAGTCAGCCCCAGCATAACTTCAGGTACCTCCATCAGTGGAGGATAAATGGAAGGAGCTTCTGGGCAACCAGAAGAAGCTCCTGGACAACCAGAAGAAGATCCTGGAGACTTTGGATGCACATGGTAAGGTTATCAAGGATCTAGGCAAGCAGGTGAAGAAGATGAGGAAGACTCAGACCTCAAAGGAGTCAATGGAGATGCTGAAAAAGGAGGTAGAGAAGATTGCCTCTGCTGGAGATATCCTAGTGGACCTACTCATAGAGGAGACATCCCCAGCAGCACATCCAGCAGAGCATGAGGCATCAGATGCAGCAGCTGGCCAGTCTGAGGAACCGGCTGCCACTACACATATTGCTAAGGAGATGATCCAGATTCTCAGCAACCACGTGGTCCCCCAGTCAGAGGATGTGGAGATCCAGTTAGAGGACACGGAAGGAGATGATGATCCTATACAGTCTGAGGACCCCACTCATGTTCCTTACCCGATGCAGACAAAGACCACATAGGGAGTTCTCTTTACTCTCCAACCTTTCCCTGATCTTATTTTGATATTAGCATTGAGGACAATGCTATTTTTTATTTGGGGGGCGGTCTATTTTGATTTGATTTGTGATGACATTTGGTATGTAATAACTATGATACTATTTTTCTTTGTCTTTATTTACCGTTATTTTCACTTTTGGTATGTATATAATTTTACCATTCGATGTATATATTCATTTCCATTATGTATATATTCGTTTACTCCATTTTGTACATATTCAGTTTACTTTCCGTAGTTTACTTCATAACTTCTTTCATTATTTTTCCTTAATATCTTAGCTTCTTATTTCCTTTAGTAGCTTCTATTTACATTTTGTGTGAACAATAATACTTTGGTTTTCTTAATGCCACGGTTCTTTCCAAAGGTGGATGTTGTGTGAACCGGGTGGCTCTTCCCAACGATGGATGGCGTGACAACCTTCTTAAGGGATCGAGTCCGTTTTCTTTTTGTTTTGGTATATATAGTAGTAGTAATGAACAAAAGTGTCTCAAGGAGGCTTCACTTGGTACTAACACATTTACCTTCGACCTCATGTTTAGAGACAAGTTGATTGGCAAAGATTATCTCTAGTTGTGACCTTTAGACTCTTGAGTTGACTAAAACAATCATCGAGTGGTTTCCTTGAGCCATTTGTGATTTTCAATCTTAGCTAGGGTTGTTGTGGTCCCTCGACTCTGTTCTCTTTAACAATCCAACAGCTAGAGAGGTGAGGTATTGAATTATAAGTCCAATTCCCGTGCCAATAAGCCTAGAACTTGCCCTGAATATTTGTCTAGGCAAAATTCTAAGTATAGCTCGACTTGAGAAATGATTGTAGGCTCTCCTTGGTCCAATTTGAACTTTGAAAGCTTCTGTAGCCTACCAATATGATATCCCTAGTCAACCCCTTTGAGCCTAAGCCTTTTTCATTCAATAGCCACATTACATGCCTTTATCCGTTCTATTATGACTCTCTCTTGGCACCCAATCTTTCCTTAGCATTCATGATGAACAATTGGCAAAAACATAAGTTTGGGGGAGAGACGAGGAATTTGAATGTGATAAAAGGTTCAAAGAAGAAAAAGAATTGATGAAAAGGAAAGGCAAAGAAAAGGAAGAAAATCCAAAATGAAATACGTCAAAAAGAAAGTGAAGGTTGAAGGGATTCAAAGAACGCAATGATAAAAGGCATGGAATGTTGAGAAAAGGATAAAAATTAATGTCATGAGTAAGAAAGAGTGATGGTGTGTCTCTCTATTTCCACTAAGGAAGAAGAAAATAACTCAAAGAGTCAAGAAAGTATGAGCCGAAATGAGAAAATGGAGTGCTTAAGGAAAGATGAAACCATCATAGTTCGATAAGTCCTACCTTGATCCAAAAGCTTTCATTACATCTCATTAAAGCCCTATGTGATTTCCAAGTTAAGTGGGCTTACATTAGTGGTGATTTACATAAGGGGCAAGCTTATGGTACTTAGAGCCGGACTTGTGGCATTCTTGTGAGAGTGATGAGCGCACTTCTTCACAATCCTTGTTTTGAGTGGTACATTCTAAAAACTGAGATTTCCTCATGGAGAGTAGAGGAGGAGGAGTTTGGGATCCACAATGATCTACGTGATAGAGCGAGCTTCCTTGATGAATTGAGTCAACTCTTGATGCTCTAGTGTCACATTAGAACTATAGTACTCAAAAGGTCATAACATGATGTTGTTGATAATTCATTTCTGTTGAGGGTAATTGTTAGTCCCAATTGATGATTGATGGAGTCACCTTAGACCAGCTGAAATATCCTTTTATTTTTCTTGTGGAGGTGGGAATTACCCTATTTGCTTGAGGACAAGCAAAAGCTTAAGTTTGGGGGAGTTGATAAGTAGGGATTTTAACCTATTATTTGCTCTCTTTTGCTTGTGTTTAGGCCCAAAAATGCGTGAAGGTATTCCCGGAAACGAATGTAATATGATTGCTTGCAGGGATTGTTCAAAATGAGCAAAATGATTCATAATCAACTCATAAAGGAGTCAAAACTTGAACAAAAAAACCAAGACTGCGCCAAAATATGTGAAACGCGGACCGCACAAATATTGTACGGCCGCGAAAGCTACAATGCGGTCGCAAGCACTATTTTGAGGTTCGCGAAAGGAAGATTCAGAGAGATGGATTTTTGGGCCAAAACATGAATGCGGACCGCGTCATAAAGGTGTGGCCGCGAAAGTACCTGCGCGGCCGCGATTGGAATTACGCGGACCGTGGTTGCTAAGATTCAGAGAGCTTACATTTTAAGCAAAAACAAGAAGTGCGGTCCGCGTCAAGATTATGCGGCCGCGGAAGTCTCCTACGCGACCGCGATGGAAATTACACGGTCTGCGAAACCATGCTCAACCCAGATCCAGAAGTGAAGAACGCAGACCACGATCAGAATTACGCGGCCGCTAAAGCAAGAGTGCAGCCGCGATCAGAATTACGTGGCCGCTAAAGCAAGAGTGCGGTCGCGGTCAGAATTACGCGACCGCGTAACCTCCGAATGGATATTTTTGTCCAGAAATTTCAGCTTAGTATAAATAGAACTTTTTGTCATTTTTAGAGGAGGTTGTGTATTTGCTGAGCATGTGAGACGGATGGAACTTCCCTTTTGGGCAATTTTATATTATATTCACTTTACAACATTAGATTTTCATCTTTTAATCTAGTATTATGAATTTTATCTTCTTTTCATCTTTGATTTCTGCTATTTCTATGAGTAGCTAGACTCATAGCTAGGGTTGTGACCCAACCCTAGTGTGGGTATTTAATGGGTACTGAATTTTAGAGCTTGAACGTTTATGGGTTAGTGATATTTAGCCTAGTTCTTGCTAGAATTGTAGAATTAGTGGTTGCAAATACTGATTCATGCCTTTATGACTTAGTCTCTTCTTGAGAAAGAGGGACTAAGTCTAGGAAAACTAGGCTAACAAGGAATTGGGGTGAACTCAAAAAATTGATAGACCCAATTAAAGGGTTAAACCTAGAGATAGTAATACCCGACTTGAGCTAATATCACGCGACTTGCATGAATACCCATTTGGACTTGAGAAAGCCATATTGGGCAAAATTACTCAAACTATCGAGAGGTATAGAGTGAGTACTTGGGTGTGATAGCTGTATTACGACCCCAAATTAATCAAGCTCGCCTTAGATTCTTGCTATCCATTAGATATCCACCTAGGCGGAAGTTACTACCCTAGTCCTTTTAAACACTTGAAAACCAACATCAAAAAATATTGTACTTAGCTTTAATCATTGCATACAATAGAATAGAATTAGAAGTAGAATCAAAACCAAAACGTGTGGAAGCGTAACTAGGAACAAAACACACATCTAGACTTAGATATAAACCTAATTCCAAATCAATTAACTCCATGTGGATTCGATCCGGGCCTTGTTGGGTAAAACTTCATCGACCATCCTCGCTACTTAATAGTAGTGTAGGCTTGGACCCGATCAATCGCGAACAACTTCTTTACGGTCGGTTGTTCTCCATAAATTGTTTATATCCCTCCCGGCATCGAGAACTTCAATACCTGGTGCAGCGTCGAGGGCACTGCCCTCATATTGTTAATCCACGGTCTCCCGAACAAAGCATTATACCTCATGTCCCCTTCGATCACGCAGAACTTTGTTTCCTGAATGGTCCCGACAGTGTTTACCGGTAATGTTATCTCCCCTTTAGTGGTCTCGCTCTCCATGTTGAATCTGTTTAGAACCTTGACTGCAGGCACAATTTGGTCTTGCAAATCCAATTGTTCCACGACCCTCGATCTAATGATATTGGCCGAGCTAACTGCATCAATCAACACATGCTTAACTCGATATTTATTCATGAGTACAGATATTACCAGTGCATCGTTGTGGGGATGCACGATGCCTTCAGCGTCCTCGTCGTTGAAAGACAAGGTCCCTTCCGGTACATAATCTCGCATTCATTTTTCTCTCGTAATGGATACTTTGGTACGTTTCAACATTGGCCCCTGGTATATTGACCCCACCGATGATCATGTTAATGACGTGCTGAGGTTCCTCCTACTCAGTCTATTTATTAGAATATCTATTCCTGAAATGATTTTTGGCTCGATCGCTCAGGAACTCCCGGAGATGTCCGTTGTTGAATAATCAGGCTATATCCTCCCTTAATTGTCGACAATCCTTTGTTTTGTGGCTGTGTGTGCCATGATACTTGCATATTAAGTTGGGATCCTTTTGGGCTGGATCATACTGTAGAGGTCGAGGTCACTTGGTGTCTCTGATGCGTCCTATGGCGGATACGATAGTAGCCATATCGACGTTAAAGTTGTACTCCGACAACCTTGGCGCTTCCTTAGGACTGATAGGCCCATCAAACCCGTTTTTGCTCATGAGTCCCCGGTTATTTTGAATTCGATCGCTTCTCCTTTCATTTCTCACATGGTTTCGTTCAGACCCGTTACTTCTACGATCACCGTTAAACGGAAGATATCGATCCCTAGTTGACCTTGGTTCACGATCAATGTCTCTTTTGAGTCTATCACTAGCTCGAACAGTATAAAAAGACCCGGAAGGGGCCCCAAGCTGATCGTGTTTGAATCTAATTTTTGACTGATATCGGTTATGCACATCGGCCCATGTCATAGCTGGATATTCTACCAGATTTTGCTTCAACTGTTGCGAAGCCAACGAGCTTCGAGTATTGAGTCCTTGGGTGAAGGACTGAATGACCCAATCCTCTGCCACCGGTGACAGGTCCATCCGTTCTATTTCAAATCTTGACACGAACTCCCTGAGCATCTCGTTATCTATTTGCTTTACCTTAAAAAGGTCTGATTTTCTGGTCTCGACCTTGATTGCTCCTGCGTGCACTTTCACAAAAGCATATGCAAGCATGGCAAATGAGTCAATAGAATTGGGGGTAAGTTGTGATACCATATCATAGCTCCTTTTGACAAGGTCTCCCCAAACTTTTTCAGCAAGACAGATTCGATCTCGTCATCTTCGAGGCCGTTCCTCTTGATGGCACACATATATGAGGTCACATGTTCATTTGGGTCACTTGTTCCGTTGTACTTAGGAATTTTAGGCATGCGGAACTTCTTAGGGATTGGCTTCGGAGCTTCGCTTGGAGGGAAAGATTTTTGAACGAACTTTGTGGAATCCATGCCCTTTAATATCGGCGGTGCTCCTAGGATATGATCGACCCTAGAATTATAGATTTCCACCTTTTTGTCATTGGCTTCGATTTTCTTTTCTCCTGTTTCCACATGTTTTTTCAATTTCTCGACCATCTTTATTATCCCGGGGTTGGTCCAGGGTTCAGCTTCATTTGGCCTATCTGCGGCTAGTTCATTTCTGCGAGTGTTCTCTCGGGATGATTCGGGCTCGACTCCACTAGGAGCGCACCTTTGGTTTTGCAGTTGGGCTATCGCTGCCTGCTGAGCTTGCAGCATTTCAAAGATCACCCGTAAGTTGGTCTCGTCTCCCTCACCGTCACAAGCATTTTGGGCTACCGACCGGACTCCCTCGAGGACGTTGTTCTCAGGATAGGAGGGCAAATTCGTGTTGATGGCCACATGTGAGCTGGCGTCAATCGGGTCCGTGACCGGGATTCCGTTGGAATCGGCGAGGGGCACCCCGTTACCGGGCGCTATATTGTTGTTCTCTCCATGGTGGCCAGACTCAGCATCCGTGTTTAGAGAGGCAGATTGGGAGTTCGACATTCTCAACGCAAACCTAAAATCAAAGACACTTCAAAGAACAAGTGTGAAGTAGGGTGTGTTATGAAAATTTATACCAAATTACCACTATTATCCTTAGCCCTACTGTGGGCGCCAAACTGTTTACCCTCAAAATCGAATAAAAATTAAATTTGTAAGTGGTTTTAAGGATACGCAGATTAATTTGATACAAAGCGATGGATTAAGTAAAATTGAACAAACAAATATAAGATGGAATCAAACCACACAAGGAGGATAGTTTCAGCCTTAGCAAAACTTTCGCCCTCGATACAGGCTCGCTATAGCCAGCACTGACGAACAAGAAAAAGAGCTAATAATAGAGAAAATAATAATATATTGCTTTGGAATACATGTTACAATATATTTAATGAATTATCAGACCCCCTTTATATAGTTGGGAATTATACTTTAGGTACAACTCTATAAAAGGTCAAAAATCTTCTGATTAATTGATAGTCGGTTCTTCACCAATATATGTTGAGATCCCCATCGTGATATCCGGCCGGTCATGGATATTACGGCCTTCCGTTAGCCGTGCTCGATTGCTTGACAATGTTCTTTGAAATCGTTCAAAGCTAAGACAGATCCCGAACCATGACCCCGATATTCTCGAGGGCGGGCGTCATGCCCTCGGATTCTGACTCTATAAGACTTTTGCCTCGATTTCGCTCTCCTGTCATCATGTCTCAAGCTTGGATTATTTTGTCGGAGACCAGGGTGTATCAATATCCCGGTTTTACCCATATACATGCGCGAATTAACTGGACGACGTCGGCAAGGCATCGGTGGTTGTGGATGCTGATTTGACGGTGCAATTGGTATGGATATTATGAGCTTTTTTGGGATTTGGCTATACAATGCCAATTTTTGGGGGGGATAAGTGCACAGTTAGCCACTAATTAGAGATGTCTTTACTCTTTATTCGTTGTTTAAAATATATTTACTCTTTAGCCAGTGCTTAATAAATTTTTACCCGCCCGGACAAAAATACCCATGTGCTAGACATAGGTGCTGTGTAAATATTAAGGATGTGGTGTCCTTAACTTCATGAATGTTGTGTAAATATTAAGGACAAAGTGTTCTGTATTTTCACCTTCCGTAGTTAAACTTTAGGACATCATGTCTTTAACTTCATATGTGCAGTGTAAATGTTAAGAACACGGCTGTGATGACCCAAAATGTCATCTTTAAATTTAATGATTAATTATGTGATCTAAGCACTATTTACCATTACTCGACTTGCGTGTGCAGCCCGTAAAACTTTTTCGGAAAGTTTTCAGGCGACTTGGGCGTATGCCCGGAATCAAATTCCGAGGTCCCTAGCACGAGATATAGAATTTTGATGAAACATTTAAAGTTTAAGTTCAAATAGTGACCAGATGTCGAATTATGTGCAAATAACCTCGGAATAGAATTTTGATGATTCTAAAAGCTCCGTATGGTGATTTTGGACTTAGGAGCGTGATCGGATTTTATTTGAAAGTCCGTAGTGGAATTAGGCTTGAAATGCCGAAAGTAAATTTTTGGGAAGTTTGACCGAGGAGTTGACTTTTTGATATCGGGGTCGAAATCCGATTCTGAAAATTTTCATAGCTCTGTCATGTCATTTATGACTTGCGAGCAAAATTTGAGGTCAAACGGACGTGATTTGGTAGGTTCCGGTGTTCTTTGTAAAAATTGAAAGTTTCAAATTTCATTAGGCTTGAATCTATGTGTGATTCGTGATTTTAGCGTTGTTTGATGTGATTTGGGATTTTAAATAAGTTCGTATGATATTTTAGGACTTGTTGGTGTATTGGTTTGGGGTCCCGAGGGCCTCATGTGAGTTTCGGATGGTTAACGGACCAAAAACGGGACTTAAACAGCTGCTGCAAAAGCTGCTGCAATTTTCTGTTGGAAATGTTGTCAAAATCGAACTTCCTGAGGATCGAAGGCAGGCTCGAGATCCATGATCTATGGAAGGCTCGAGAGCCATGATCGAAGGCTACTGATCGAAGGCCCAGGGTCGAGAGCTATGACCAAGGCCAGTGATCGAAGGCCATAAAGATCGAATCCATGATCGATAGTCAGGATTGATGGTTGTGATCGAGCCCCAGGGTCGAGGGCCAAGATCGAAGCTATGATCGAAGGCCATGACCGAGGTCCATGATCGAGGACCATGATCGGACTCCCCTTAATCTGACTCCCCATGATCGGACTCCCATGATCGAGGTCACCCTGGACAGATCTGTAAGATATAAAATCAGGGGGGCTTCGTCCCATTCGCCATATTTAACAACTTGGAGCTTGAGCAGAGGCGATTTTTGTTATATCTTCCAGGAAAAACATTGGGGTAAGTATTCTTAACTCAATCTTGGTTAGATTACTCGAATTCATCACTGTTTTTTAACATTTAATTGGTGATTTAAGTTAGAAAAATTTTGAAAACCCTCTTGGATAGATTTGAGGATTTAAGGGTTGAATCGTTATCGGAATTTATTCATTTTGGTATGGTTAGACTCGTGGTTGAATGGGCGTTCATATTTCGTAACTTTCGCTGGATTTCGTGGTTGAATGGGCGTTCATATATCCACGGGCAAATTTTGAGTTAATTTCGGATTTTATTGAAAAATATAATATTTTCTTATGAAATTGATTACTATAATTTTTGTTGACTGTATCGAATTAATTATGACTAGATACGAGTCGATCGGAGTCGGAAAATCGAGAAAAAAATATAACACTTGATTAAATTGGAGCAAGTCGAGATAAGTGACTTGTCTAACCTTGTGTGGGGGAAATTTCCCCTAGAATTGATATTAATGTGATTATTGAAATGTGTTGAAAGTCGTGTACACGAGGTGACGAGTGTGTACACGGGCTAAATGTGAAAGATTATATTTTTAAATTGTGTAGATAATTGTTGCGCATTTATTAAATTATTTTATCTTGTTATATTCTTCATCATTGATCTGTGATATATATATTTTTTAAATTTGTTTGCATTTTTCTGCTAATTGTTTTACCTGTTTAATTGAAACTTGGTTTCTTTTATACTGTGCATTGTTGAAGGTTGATTTTCTTTAAATTAAATATTATTAATGTGAAGTATTTGACATTTTTAAATTTGATATTGAAGCATCGTATTAAAAATTTGAAATATTATTTTCCTGAATTATTTCTTCTTGAATATTTTCGTAAGATTTTTTTTGGATTATTCTGGCATGAGCCGTGAGCTCTTTATTATTGAAAAATATTGTTGTTGATTTTTTTTGTGGAAAATTGAAATATTGGGCACTTGTGGTGCAAATTATGATATATTGTGATATTGATACGCATACGGTGGTATAAGGTCTGGATGTTAAAACGCATGCGGTGAGATAAGGGTGACTTGATACGCGTGGCTAGTAGGGGTGACTACTAGAAGTCATGCGGTGTGATAAGGGTGGCTAAATCGCGGGATGTTATTTCGGAAAAAAAAAATACTTTCTTTAAATAAATTGTGAAGGCTCCCGCGGTGGTATAAGGAAATGAGATATTATGAAATTATTTATAATTTGGGACTACGAGGTGGTACCTCGGTAGTGCCCTTGTTGATATTGATTTATGGCCATAGTTACTTTCGATTAATTATTGTAATTTTTATAAAGTTGAAGGAAATTCTGTTTTGATTCCACGAGATATTATTTGCAATTATTTAGTGTCATTAAATGTGACATACTTTTTGATTTATTTCCAATGTCATTTTATTTTACTATATTGATAAACATTTTGCCATGCCATTATTATATTCCAGTAGGGCCTCACCTGACCTCGTCACTACTCTACCGAGGTTAGGCTTGGTACTTACTGGGTACCGCTGTGGTGTACTCATACTATACTTCTGCACATCATTTTGTGCAGATCCAGGTATATTTTACCAGCCTAGACGTCAGTGAGTTACCTGCGCACGGAGATTTCGAGGTATATTTGCCACTGTCCGCAGACTCCGGAGTCCCCTTCTATCATTTTATGTTGCTTCCTTATATTTTATTTAGACCTTGATATATAGAGACATTGAGAATAAATTCTTAGAAGCTTGTGATTCATTTCTACCGGGTTTTGGGAGTTGTAATCATTTGAATTATAGTTTATTTATTTTTAGATATTTATGATTATTCCGCATTGATAAGCTTACCTAGTCTTAGAGACTAGGTACCATCACGACCTCCTACGGAGGGAATTTGGGGTCGTGACAATGGCGTCCTTAACTTCATGTGTGCAGTGTAAATGTTAAGAACATAATATCCTTAACTTGTATTTGCACCTTCTGTTGTTAAACTTTAGGACCTCATGTCCTTAACTTCATATGTGCAATATAAATGTTAAGAACACGGTGTTCTTAACTTCATGTTTGCAGTGTAAATGTGAAGGACATAGTGTCCTTAACGTTATGAGTGTTGTGTAAATATTAAGGACATGGTATCCTTAACTTCATGAATGTTGTGTAAATAATAAGGACAAAGTGTTCTGTATTTGCATCTTCCGTTGTTAAACTTTAGGACATCATGTCCTTAACTTCATATGTGTAGTGTAAATGTTAAGGACATGGCGTCCTTAACTTCATGTGTGCAGTGTAAATGTTAAGACACCATATCCTTAATATTTACACAACACTCATGAAGAAAGGGTAAAAACGTATTTTCATATTAGTTTTATTAGAGTAGTGGCTATTTTTGCTCAGCAATAAAAATATTGAATAAAAACTAAATACCATGTTAAAAAGTGGCTATCCCACGCCATTTCTACTTTTTTGGGCTACCTTTACCAAAAGCAATTTAAGGCTAAAAATTTGTTAATTCCTATTATACAATGTCCTCCCGTGCCAATATCCCAATTTTATTAGCCTATGTTTTCCCCCATGGACCCGAAATAGCCTTTAGGTCCAATTTATTGACAAGCTCGTTATAGAGAAAACTAACATCTATAGTCCTTCAAAATTTATTAGCCCATATTTTTTCACATTTACCCAAAATAGCTTTTAGGCCCAATTTATTGACAAGTTAGCCATTATTCCTAATACACTTCTACTCTCTTTCAATCGCCGACTTCTCATCTCTCTCTCTCTCTCTCTCTTCTCATCTTCTCCAATCTTCAATCTTCCATCTTTTCCTTTCTTCTTATCTTTTCCCTTCTTCACTCCCCTTTTTTTTTTCCTATAGCGACACCAACACACATTTTTATTTTATTTTATCTCTTTTCTTTGCGATTTCCTCCTCTTTTACTTAGATACAGAAATATTTATCTTCTTTGAGTAATTTCTGGCAAATGTCTGGCAGTGATTACCGCTTTCTTCGCTTTCTGTCCACTTTCAGATATAGTATTGCATGATATTTTTTCGGATGACTTTTGCAAGAAGATGAGAAATGGAGAAAATAAAATAGTCGCTGCCGAAGAAAAGCTTTTTCCGGACAAGTCGGTGTCCTCCATTATCGTCAGTGCTCCTTTATTTATATATTGTGTAATTAGTGTATAATAATTGTATAATATAGTGTATAATCGATGTGTATACAGTATACACTAATGATACATTTTTTATACATTTATTGTACATGTGTATTATACAAAATTGGACGTGAAAGATTACGGTGACTATGGTGAGTGTTGAAAATATTGTATATAATATGTATATATTATGTATGCACATTTATATGAAAGGTGTATCTACAATGATATAATGTATCTACACTGATATAATGCATATATACTTTTTATACAAATTCAATGTTCATATAATTTTATATATATTTTGTATAGAAAGTGTATAATAGTATATATATTGTTCGACGATGTATAAAAAGTGTATATACACTTTATACTAGTGTATAATGTGTATAGTACGTGTAAAACCTATACATCGCCTTCTTCCTCTTCTTATATCATGGATATTTTTGCTTATGCAATATTATTTTTTCTAGATTGAATCACTAAAAAATTATTATTTTTGTAAAATATTCTTTAAAAAAAAAAAAGAAAAAAGAAAGGAGAATTTTGGTGGTTATGGAGAAGATGGATGGGTTTACTGGAATTTTTGGGTTGAAAGGGTGGATTTTGATGGGGATTTCACTAGGTTTGAAGGATTTTAGGGGTGATTTGGCGGAATTTGAAATATTTTGACTACTAATATTGAGTGTAAAAGAATGTGCATTGAGGAGCCAGAGTCTCCGCTGGCTTTTTGGGTTTTACTTGCTAACCCTTATAATTGGTTTTGGGCTATGAATTGTATGCCTTATTTTATGGCTACCAGTTGTCATTAGTTTTCACATAGTGGCTATAAATGATTTTTGCTCTTATTTGTTTCCTAGACCAACAAAATTCCAACCATCATAATAACACAATATTCTTAAAATGTATTAATAGTATCTATTAGGAGCTTGGTCCTTTTGGACATCCAAGTAATTATCTTTATCTTCCATGACGTGCTTGCTTCTTCTTTTTAGGTAAAAATAGGCGTCCTCATTCTTAACTAGTTAATTTATACGGAAAAGGTCCAAATATGCCCTTGTACTATATAAAATTGAGCATATTTGCCCTTCGTTAATACTTTAACTCAAGAATGCCTTTACCGTCACATAGTTGGTCCATATATGCCCTTAAAGTCATACAGTTGACCCATATATGCTCTTTTCGAAACGGAATCCACCCAAACTAATTAGCTCTTTCGTTAATTGTATTAAAGTGTATTCCAAACACTATTTCCTTTTTATTAGCACTTTTTTTCTTTACCTTTCTCTTTTCTTTCTTCTTTTTTCTTTTCTTCTCTTTTTTTTTCCTTTTTCTTTCTCCCTTATCCGATTTCCTCCATTGATGATGTCTTCTCCATTTTCGTCACCAATTTCACTTGACAAAACTCATGAATTTCAATTACTAAAAAAA
The DNA here is from genome assembly GCF_000715075.1 of Nicotiana tabacum. NCBI lineage: Eukaryota > Viridiplantae > Streptophyta > Magnoliopsida > Solanales > Solanaceae > Nicotiana > Nicotiana tabacum. The sequence continues at coordinate 20,239,638 of NC_134083.1, read as the reverse complement.
TTCTCCATAAGAATATTTTTAATAGATCATATGTTTGTCAATTTTGTAATTTTTACTGAACATATATTTAGTTCTAAATAAATTTAACAAAGTAAGATTGAAATAATATTTATGTAACAAAAAACTCGAAAAATCCAACAAAACCGAACAATCCAAACCGATATAATTGGTTTGGTTTGTTTTGGTTTTGATAAAAACCGAACCAACTCATTCCATGTACATCCCTAATTTACATAGTTAATAAAAAAAATAGAAAATGTCCAGCCGAAAAAAGATGAAAAAAAACTAACAACTCAAATTTATAACACTAGAACTTGAACTCTGGGCTTTTAATCATTATATTATCTTTCTGGAAACATTTTAAATGCTTTGGTCTTTTGAGTATTTTTAAAGATTGAGATGTTTTTATTATTTTAAAGTTTAAACCATAATTTTTGGAACAATTTAATTTCGTTTATTTAGAGGACCAGTGAAATTGGAACTTGATTACCTTATGGGAGAATTTTTTTAGTAATTGGAATTCATGAGTTTTGTCAAGTGAAATTGGCACGAAAATGGAGAAGAGATCAGCAATGGAGGAAATCGAATAAGGGAGAAAGAAAAAGGGAAAAAAAAAAGAAAAGAAAAGAAAAAAGAAGAAAGAAAAGAGAAAGGTAAAGAAAAAAAGTACTAATAAAAAGGAAATAGTATTTGTAATACACTTTAATATAATTAACGAAAGAGTTACTTAATTTGGGTGGATTCCATTTTGAAAATGGCATATATGGGCCAACTGTGTGACTCTAAAGGCATATATGGACCAACTATGTGACGGTAAGGGCATTCTTGAGTTAAAGTATTAACAAAGGACAAATGTGCTCAATTTCGCATAGTACAAGAGCATATTTGGACATTTTCCATAATTTATATAACTAGCCTTCCTAACTACTTGAAAAGCTAGAATCATGACCAAAAAATTAATAATTCCGAAGCGCCCAAGAGGTAAAAGGATATAGAGGTTTTACGTTTAACTCTTTCTAATTATTGATCCAAGATCGAGAAGGGAGGAATTATCACTCAATTGTTACTATTTGCAACTGCAACTTTGCTAACAAGAACAGCACAAAGTACTATAGTAAAAGATTGAGTACACTTGTAATTAGACTGCCTCTACCGATAAAATTCAGCTAACATGCTGTTAGAAAATGCTTCTATTAAGTGAGGATGACAATGAACAAAGATGCAGTACTCAGAGCCATCTCCCATATGAGACGAAAAGCAGAAGAAAATTGTTATGCGATCCAGAGGACTGACGCCATCAACAATCTTTACTTGCTTTCATTAACTGGGAAGTAGACACCCTCTGCTGCCAACCAAACATTATCTGGACGTTTTTCCTTCACACCGCAAACCTGCATATATGGAGATTTTAAGGTTATCAATGCGGCAGAAGAAAAATACTAGACAGGTTAACTATGAAATACAGAACTCTCAGGATGCAAGTACAATGTTGAGCTCACCTCTTGCTGACCCCCAGCAATTCGGGTGTATTTCTTGTCATGACTGTGAAGATAACCAGCAGTGTCCACGTGTTGAAGCCTGATTCTTTGGTCTTGCCTCCAAGTTTTACCACTGCCCTCAATTTCAAGTCTAGCAAGGGGAGAAAGAAGAAACAGATCAAACAAAGAGGCGGTGGTGGTCAGTAAAAGATGGAGGCAACAAATGTCAGACTGAATTTAAAAGGATGAACCAGACTTACTTCCAATAATCCCCAGTATCAGATTCATTGTCATCACCGAAACAGCTCACCTGCAAAATTCCACCAATTACTTTCAGCTGGAAAACATCAGAGAAACTAACATTCAATAGCATTTATTTATTTTTGCTGAGATGGTAACAGTTATTGATAGCAGTTGTTGATATCAAAAAATACAACAAAAAGGATGTAGCTGAGACATCAGAAAACTACAGCTTATGTGACTAAATAGGGAGCATCAAAGGGGCATCTTAAATTATAGTAGGCACTGCCAATCCCACTCCACCCCCCACCCCCAAAAAAAAATTAAAAAAAATAAGAGCACATAACCATACTGTCCTTTGCTTGCAGCTATCATCAGCACCTTGGGTTCGTTACTGGGTTCGTTGTTGTTGTTGTTGTTGTTGATAAGCAACTAAGCTTCCAATTTACTTTCCAAGGATAAAATTCGTATGTAATTTTGGTAAGTTAGGAGTTCTAACCATACACAGACAGACTTATGAACACATTTGCATAATGGCAAGCCTAATATTAGTGTTAACACCATCTGAGTGTAATCTATCAACTTGGTCATTCATCAAACAGAAAATGTAATACATTCATTTGGTGATGTTACTAAGGAGGAACAAAAATGCATATTTTCCAATATGTGCTAGGGACCAACATAGGGGAAATAATTGTCACCTTTGGTTGTTCAATAGAGTACGATATACCTAGCGTCATAACTCACAACACAGAACCCATGCAGCAAATAAACAATATATGGGCATTATCGCAGCGTAAACCAAAGAAAAGGTTTGACTTTCAATTCGTGATGGGAGTTTCTGATAAATGGCAACATGCAACAATATAGAGAAACTTTTCTTTCAAAAACTAGATGTTCAAATAATCATGACGGCATAATCATAATTACGCTGCATCAAAATGAGAATTCATCTGCTGATGCCTTTTTGTTACTTTAATAGTTCCATTAGTCCAGGGCATTCTCCATTTTGGTTATTGAAGCACCTTCTATCCTACTTTACTTTTTTCCATAATGGTGAAATGGCATATTCTATCTGTTGATGAATCTAAAACACTAAAACTAAGGACAAATGCAGGTAGAAATTTCTGAGCATGATTAAACACCAGATATGTTATGCTCATATGTAAAAGGATAACAACTTTCTGATATTTCCTCTTCATTAAAAATAATTTGAGCACCAAGTGCTAGATGAACATGAAAACCATACTAAAATTGTCCATGGTTGCTTCTTATACCCAAAATATAACTCCAAAATTTAGAAGGTTCATGGATTAACTAAAACTCAAAACGTGCTATCTACATTCCAGATGGACGAAGTATCATGTAACTGATAAAAAGAAATAAACCAGCCTACGAACCTCCATATTCCCTGAAATGGGAGATGCATGCAAATGGCTGTGCAGCCATCTCCTGGTCTTCATATGCTGCAGCCTGATGATGCTTCCACTCTTAATAGGATCACCTTGCTTCGATGAGTCAGTACTCCTAACAATCTGGTGAGAGATCACAGATCAATTAGAACAACCAAATCTAATGAAGTTAACACGTGTTGAAGTAAAATGCAAGAAGATAACACTTCAAAGAGTCAAGACAATCATCTAACATACCCAGTAGCTGTTAGCATCATCTACACCAGGAAATCCAGTGACCGACTGCTGCCCACTGCCCGAACCATATGGCACATCGTGTGAATGCAACCGAAATTTCGTCTTCTCGTGCATCAACTTAATCGTGGATCCATATGTAATCTACGAAAACATAATCAACATCGTTTTTAGAATCAAAACATAAATACTGCACATTATCATTAGGTAATCTTAAACTTAGATCCAGGTACGCCTAATATTCTAACAACTAAGACAAATGACGAAACCGCAAACAACAAGCTATAAAATTAAAACCTAAATTAGAGCAATGTCTTTTTGATGACCTAATTTAAATTATATCAGTCAGAACAAATTTAAATACATATTGCGCTTCGTATGAAGGATAATAGCATTGTGAAAAATATTTGATTACCTGTACGCCTTCAGAGGCAGCGGAAACCGGCGAGGCCGTGTAATCAGAGTCGAGGGTGAGAAAAAGGAAGATAGCGAGGGCAAAGAAGGAAATTGCCATTAGAAGTAGCAATACTATGAACCAGGTTCTTTGCCAAAAAGGAAGATCGAGATCTGATTCGGATGTTTGACCTAAGGATTCTTTGAGCAGTATTCTTTTCGGGCCCGATGCTACAGCTTGACTCAAAGTCGACGGCGGTGCTGATTTCCTTCGAGTAAGAGTTTGATGCTGGTGTTGTTGTTGTTGGCCTGAGGGAGCCACGATGAAGCTCTTTGCGGATGCCCGGTGGAGCTCCGACGATGTTCCGTTTATGAGTTGAAATGAAATTTCAAGCGGATTTGTATTTTCCTCCTAATCTCCGATGATGTTGATGATCCTTGTGCGCTTGGGTCGATGCAGGAGTCTTTTTTAGTGTTGGGATGTCAGCAGCCCGAGCAAATCGATTTTCTCCACGTGGAATTATGATGACTTGGCCGGTTTTGGTTGGAAGAGCAGTTTGTTCTCTACGTGTCCGTGAAGACTAACTGAACCCGTCGACACGGACCGTTGTATAGGCTTAAGGTAGGTCTAGGAAACAATTAGAGAAAAATAGGGAAATTTTCATTAGTGTAGAAGGGCTAATTCTCTCAACAACAACAAAAAAAAAAAAATTACTGTTTTCCCACGAGAGTGCTCTAAAGAGGGTAAGATTTACGCAGTCTTACCCCTATTCCTGGAAGGGCAGAGCGGTTGTTAATTGCAACAAGTAGTAATAACAGTAATATGAAATAAGATCGAATCCAAAATACAGTCAAACTCCAGGTAGTAATAGCCATCTATGAATAAAAAGAATCATACTAACACTAATACTAGCGAACCGAGTAAGACAAAGAGAAATGCTCGACTACCTACGAACATTCTACCCTAATTTTTGACCTCCACACCCTCATGTCTAGGGCCATGTCCTCAGTCAGCTCCAGTTGCGCCATGTCCCGCCTAATAACCTCTCCCCAAGACTTCTTAGGCCTAACTCTACCCCTCCTACTGTCCACCAAGGCTAACCTCTCGCACCTTCTAACTGGGGCTTCTATACTTCTCCTCTTAACATGCCCGAACCATCTCAACCTTGCCTCCCGCATTTTATCCTCCACAGGGGCCACTCCCACCTTTTTCCGAATAACTTCATTCTTAATCTTATCCAACCGGGTATACCCACACATCCACCTCAGCATCCTCATATCAGCTGCTTTTAGCTTTTGGGTATGAAACTTGTTGATCGGCCAACACTCTGCTCCATACAACATAGTCGGTCTAACTACAACCTTGTAGAACTTACCTTTAAGTCTCAGCGGCACATTCTTATCACACAAGACCCCGGAAGCGAGCCTCTTATAGTCTTATTCATCCATCCTGCTCTGATATGATGCGTGACATCTTCGTCAATTTTCCTGTTACCTTGTATTATAAATCCAATATATTTAACACTACCTCTCTTGGGAACTTAAATTTTGTTAAAATCTATTCAACAAAGATTCTCTACCCCCTTACCAACTAGTATATATTTCTAATGCTATAAAATTGTCAATTTTTCATATTTACACATTTTCTTCCTCAAACCTATCATTTTCTTGTTCCACATACCAACCATTTGGAATTTCATGTCTTGGTTTCTTTTTATTCAATTTTTTAAATATACGAACTTCTTTGCTAACCTAGGGAATTCATGATGGAGTTTTGTTCGTATCCAGATTATCCACTGTGATAAAGAAGACATTGAAGTATGCAATGAACATTACAAGAACAAAGAGTTTATGAAAGACATCGTTTTTTGGGCGGCAGGAAGAAAGAGGGGTATGGGTAGTTTTAATTAAAAAATTATCGTTTTTAATAAGAAAGTGACTGGAATATATATTTTTTTTAAATCTACGCGTCATTTAATGATTTATCAGTTTGACACGCCATCCGCGATTGTAACTCACTCATGAAGTTTGTTAGACTCGGATGTTTAAGAGACACACTTTTGGGAATGAATAAAGTGTCTTGCTGAAAATGGATATACACCATTTTTTATATTTAAAAGCTAATTTTATTTATTGGAAAAGTATAAAAAAGAACAAGGGAAGTAATCCAAATATCTCAAACTAAGAGACTGATTTATAAATGTAACACCCCAAAATTTTTACTAATATTTGCGTTCTCGATTGAGCATCTTTATAATGAGGATAGATTTTACTTCGCACTTCCTAAATATGAAATTGACAATAATATGAAAATTTCTTACTTTAGGTTGTGTTAATATTAACAAAAGAAGTTTCATGATGTTGCTATGTGTAACACTTAATATCATTTTGATGAATTGTTATTAAATACATTAGATATTTAAGGTTTAGGACTACCACCATTTTGTATTTATCTGAAGATATTTAGTAGTTTGGGCACCCAATTTTATTTCATACTTATCCAATTCATAAATATTACTTATTTGACTTACTTTTCTATAACCTCCTCTCATATTTCATTCTTTCATGTCAAAGAAAATCCTTACTCTCTTTCTCTCTCCTTCGTATCACCTGAAATACATCATGATAACCATCAGAAAGTTTCACTAAATCAACCATCCAAACTAGTTATTGGTGAAGCTCAAGTTGCTCCTCTCTTTTGTGGTAAGTTACTAAGTCTGTTTTTACACTAGACAACTATTAGTGTTTTCTTCTTATCTTCTTGTATAGGGATCTGTTTTAAGTGATCCAAACTTTTCTGGAAACCTATTTCATAGATCTATAACTCTTATTCAGTTACCAAAACTTGGGTTGTCTTTTATTTACCCGAAAATGGGTGATGAAGTACAGGGCAGGTGCTGCCCAGATTTTCTATTTTACAAACCCTCCCTGTACTACTGTTAGTAATTTTAGCATAATATTTTGTACAAAACTGATATGGGGTGATTTAAGATGTTCTGAAATTGTAAGACATATATCTATAACTGCGATGAAGACCACAGAGTCTAGTTTTTCCATTTTCATCTTCAAAATCGAGTCACAACGCAAGACAGTGATACTGTCCAGAATTTCTGTTTAAATGTTTTTGGGTAATTTGCACCAATGTCATATTTAGTTTGACATGTTAAATCACTAAACTTATATAGATATTTGATTATGTATTTAATGTATATATACCCTTGTAAAATCTAAGGGGAAGTGTTTGAGAAAGTGGACGGATTTGGTTTGTGTATGGCATAAACGATTCGAACATCCTCAAGTTGTGGTTGAACTATTTTTGTGGCAAAACATCAAGGTTTGTGTATAAACTTTGCACTCTTTTTACTTGCTGGAATATTTTGAAATAACTTGATATTTTCTTTTTCTTGTCTTCAATTTATATCGTTGTATTCGTGTTATATCAAGTATTGTAAGATATTCGCTAAATCGCCCACTCGTACAGATTTGCTTGATCATTTTGCATTCTTGTTGGGACTTTGTCCTTCTTGTGGAAGTGACTTTGTCACTCATCTTGGCATGCCTCTTGATTTGGATATTTTGCCATCTTGACTTCGGATTTATAGTTCGTCTTAAATTATGATACTTGTCCGTGTTAAGTACGAATTAGGAAGCCATTTTTAATATGGTTCTTGATTTTCTTAACTATTGGGTTTTGACCCTACTTGATATGGGGCTTTGGTCCACCTTGATATCTGATTATGCTTAGTGTGATGGCATGACGTACATATTGGGCGAAAAATAAATATTTGGCAAACTTTCTTGCATTGATCGGACTAGTATTTATAGCAATGTTGAGCTCAAACTGAAGAGGTGCAACTCTTCAAAACTGAAGAGGTACAACTCTTCAAAACTGAAGAGGTGCAAACTGTTTGTCTAAAAACGGCCATAACATAAATAGCTTTTACAAAAAGCGAAGACATATACTGTTCCGTTGGATTTAATATTAATATTCTGTTTACAAAAAATATTTCTGTTAATATTTACTATTAACAAATAAATTTCATCCAAAAAATAATCAATCAATCGATCATTTGACAAAATCCAAATCCAAATCTGAATCTGAAGCCGAAGCCGAGCCGAGCAAGCGACGATGACGACGGCGCGAGGCTTGCCTTCTTCTTAACTCTTTAAGAGCTAGAAGAAGAGCAATTGTATATATACCCATCAAAAATCTTTTTCTCTTCCAATATGGGACAATGTCCCTTTGATAAGGAGAGAAACTCAAATATTTTTAATTTCCCTCCATTTTTCATTCACCCTCTTTTAATATACATTTAAGCTTAAAAACCCAACAATTCTCCACATAAATGGGGAATGGCTATATCACGGAAATATGCATAAAAAACTGTGTGATTCGCAAGCAAGGATTAATTGCATCTGGATAAGTAGGTTTTCCTTTGAACTTTCCGTAGTGAACTTATGTCGGATATACTCGGTCAATCGGTAGATTTGATATCTTTGAACCGTCGAACTTTGGTGTATACCTAGACAACTATAAGTCATAGAACCAACCCTTAACCGTCTTTAGCTCTCATTGTTGTGTTCGTTTCAGCCATGAACACTGCCTGGTTTCATAAGTGCGTAGAGAAATGGCCTTACAAAATTTTTCTTGAAACGACTAACACTTCAAACTTACATAGGTGATTCCTAAACATGTCATCCCGTAGATACACTATTTGATATACCCCGTATCAAATTTAGAAATCATTAAAAAAAACTTAATGCATTATCCTTGGTACTAAACATTGTCTCATCACGATAATGGACCAAAATTTTAGTTGACAATATTGAACCTTCATTAATGACTTTGTTTGTTCTCCTTGAATCTGGATCTTGGGATCTCCAGTCTTCTAGGTATAGTTACCGCCACAATGGCTTGTTCTTGGCCATAGTCCCATTCTCTTCGATGATTTCTCAACTTCCTCTCTAGTTAGGCCTTTTGTAAGTGGATCCGACACATTATCGCTTGACTTTACATAGTCAATCGTGATAATTCCTCTAGGGAGTAATTTCCTAACGATTTTATGTCTTCGTCGTATATGATGAGATTTACCGTTATATATCATGCTCCCAGCCCTTTCAATTGCCGCTTGACTATCGCAATATATGCATATTGGTGCCAAGGGTTTGGGACAAAATGGAATGTCTTCTAAGAAATTCCGGAGCCATTCAACTTCTTCACCGACTTTAACTATGGCTATGAACTCAGCCTCCATTGTAGAGCGGGCAATACAAGTTTGCTTGGACGACTTCCAAGATACCGCTCATTCACCAATAGTGAATATATATCCACTTGTGGACTTAGAATCAGTTGAACCGGTGATCCAATTTGCATTACAGTATCCCTCAATCACCGCAGGATATTTACTGTAGTGCAAAGTAAAGTCCTAGGTATCTTCTAAATATCCCAAAACTCGTTTCATTGCCATCCATTGAGATTGACCTGGATTGCTCGTGTATCGACTCAATTTACTTATAACACAAGCTATACCTGGTCGCGTACAATTCATGACATACATTAAGCATCCCAATACACGAGCATAATCCAATTATGATATGCTTTGGCCTTTGTTCTTTGCTAATGCAAGATTCACGTCAATTGGAGTTTTTGCAACTTTAAACCCTAAGTGCTTGAATTTTTCAAGTACTGTCTTAATATAATGAGATTGTGACAATGCCAGACCTTGAGGAGTCTTATGGATCTTAATTCCCAGAATTAAATCAATAACTCCCAAATCCTTCATATCAAACTTGCTAGTTAGCATACGCTTAGTCGCATTTATGTTAGCAATGTCATTACTCATTATCAGCATATCATCCACATATAAGCAAACAATGACTATGTGATTTGGAACATTTTTAATGTACATACATTTATCACATTCATTTATCTTAAAGCCATTTGACAACATTATTTGATCAAATTTCGCATGTCATTGTTTGGGTGCTTGTTTTAGTCCGTAAAGGAACTTAACAAGTCTACATACCTTATTTTCTTTACCTGGAATCACAAACCCTTCAAGTTGTTCCATATAGATTTCTTCCTCCAAATCTCCATTTAAGAAGGCCGTCTTAACGTCCGTTTGATGAATTTCAAGACCGTAAACTACAACTAATACAACTAACATTCGTATGAACGTAATTATTGTAACTGGAGAGTATGTATCAAAATAATCAAGACCTTCTCGTTGTCTATATCCTTTGACTACAAGTCTTGTCTTATATTTTCAATAGTGCCATCATCTTTCATTTTCCTCTTAAGAATCCATTTAGAACCTAAAGGTTTATTTCCAGGAGGAAGATCAACCAATTACCATGTATGGTTGTTTAATATGGATTCTATTTCACTATTGACATCCTCTTTTCAAAATAATGATTTCGAAGAAGACATAGCTTCTTTAAATATTCGAGGCTCATTTTTCAATAAGAAAGTCACAAAATCTGGTCCAAATGAAGTAGACGTTCTTTGATGTTTACTACGTCTTGGATCCTCCTGATTAAATATACTTTCTTTTGTTTCTTCCCGAGGTCGTTTAGATCCTTCACTAATCGACTCACATTCCTTTTTATTCGGATATATATTTTCAAAGAACTCAACATTATCTGATTATATAACCATATTATTATGAATGTCGGGATTTTTTGATTTATGAATCAGAAATCGATATGCTTTACTATTGATCGTATATCCTATGAAAACACAATCAACGATTTTCGGTCATATTTTTACTCTTTTGTGTTTAAGACTTGCACTTTTGCCAAACATCCCCACACTTTAAAATAATTCAAGTTGGGCTTCCTTCTTTTCCATTTTTCATATGGAATGAATTGTGTTTTGCTATGGGGTACTCGATTTAGTATCCGATTAGCCGTAAGAACGACTTTCCCTCACAAGTTCTGTGGCAAACCAGAACTTATCAACAATGCGTTCATCATCTTCTTTAATGAACGATTCTTTTTTTCCGCAATTCCATTGGATTGGGGCATGTAAGGAGCCGTTGTTTGATGAATAATTCCATATTCTAAACATATTTCTTCAAAAGGAGATTCATATTCATCACCCCTATCACTTCTTATCATTTTGATTTTCTTATTAAGTTGCGTTTCAACTTTAATTTTTTATTGCCTGAATGAGTCTATTTCTTCATCTTTACTATTAAGTAAGTAAATATAACAATATCGAGTACTGTCATCAATAAAAGTTATGAAACACTTCTTTCCACCGCGAGATGATATTGACTTCATGTCGCAAATATCTATGTGAATTAAGTCTAAAGGATTTGAATTCCTTTCAACTGACTTATGAGAATGTTTAATATACTTAGATTCCACACATATTTGACATTTTGATTTGTCGCATTCAAACATAGGCAATCCTTCCAAATTAATTATTTTTCGCAAGGTTTTATAATTGACATGACCCAAACGTATATTCCATAATTCATTTGACTCAATTAAGTGAGAAGAAGCTGAAATATTATTATTATTCTCAACAACCATTACATTCAGCTTGAAAAGGCCCTCAGTGAGGTAACTTTTTCCTACAAACATCTAATTCTTACTTATTATAACTTTATCGGATACAAAAACATACTTAAACCCGTTCTTAACAAGAAGTCCAACAGAGACTAAGTTCTTTCTAATCCCTGAAACATGAAGGACGTTGTTCAAAGTCACCACCTTACCAAAAGTCATTTTAAGAAATATCTTCCCACATCCTTCAATTTTGGCCGTTGCAGAATTTCTCATAGAAAGCGTCTCTTCGGGTCCAACAGGAGCATATGTAGCAAACGCTTCTCTAACAGCACAAACATGGCGAGTGGCTCCATAATCAATCCACCACTCCTTAGGATTTCCCACCAGGTTGCATTCAGAAAGCATAGCACACAAGTCATCAACATTTTCGTGCTTTTCAACCATGTTTGCTTGACCCTTCTTCTTGTCTTTTTTTGGAGTACGACAATCTGCAGATCTGTGTCCAGGCTTTCCACAGTTGTAGCAATTTTTGTTGAACCGCTTCTTGCTTGGGTTGCTTTTTGGTCCTGAAGCCTTCTTCCTCTTTCTATTATTTTGAGGAGTCTCCTCAACAATGTTTGCTCCCATTATTGTTGAGTTTCCACGGCCTTTATTTTCAGCAGCTTCGTTGTCGTCTTTGATTCTCAACCAAACAATGAGATCTTCAAGGGACATCTCCTTGCGTTTGTATTTCAAGTAGTTTTTGAAGTCCTTCCACAAAGGAGGCAACTTCTCAATTATCGCTGCAACTTGGAATGCTTCATTAATGATAAGACCTTCAGCAAGGATATCGTGAATAATCACTTGCAATTCCTGGACTTAGGTAATAACATACTTGCTATCTACCATTTTGTAGTCCAAAAATTTAGAGGCAATGAATTTCTTTAACCCGATATCTTCCGTTTTGCATTTCCTTTCAAGCGCTATCCACAGTTGATTTGACGTCTTCACATTACTATAGATGTTATACAGATCGTCCTCCAGTCTGTTAAGAATGTAATTCTTGCGTAGAAAATTAGAATGCTTCCACGCCTCAGTCACGAGAAAGCATTCATTTTCTGGAGTTTCATTAGCCAGAACAGGAACATCTTCCTTAATGAACTTCTGCAGACTTAAAGTCGTCAAGTAGAAGAACATCTTCTGCTGCCACCACTTGAAATCAATCCCGGAAAATTTTTCGAATTTTTCTGCCGGTGTTGTTTGGCTTGTCGATGCATTGGCAGTCACCATAGGAACAGTCTGGTTCCCGTTGTCATTCGTCATTTCTGTAAAAGAATGACACAACATTAAAATTACGTAGATTTTAATCTCCAATGGGGTAGAAAACCACAAAGGTTTTAGTCTCCAGAACAGTGAGTATAACACAAATACAGAAAATATTAAATTCCTTAAGCTTGATAGTAAATTGTATTTGTAAAATAATTATGGAGAAGATAAAATAACATATAAACATAAAAGTAAAAGAAAGAGGATTTAATCCGAGCCCACTAAATTCACAGTATTTTCTTAAGGAATTTAATCCCCTCCTAGTACCCAAAGTTGTGGATTATTTCCTCCCAAGATAGAATGAATTACACACTGGTGTAGCAGTACTTCAAACCCCAGTGTTTCAGCAAACACAAAGATCGCTAGCAAATCACACTTATTGTTGCTTTCTTTGTAGTTAAAACAATGTAGAAGAAAAGAGGAGAACTTAGAAGTTCATATTAAAAATCTGAGAGAATGGGCTGGTATTTATAGCCAATGTTGAGCTCAAACTGAAAAGGTGCAACTCTTCAAAACTAAAGAGGTGCAAACTGTTTGTCTAAAAACGGCCATAATGTAAATGACTTTTACAAAAAGCGAAGGCCATATGCTGTTCCTTTGGATTTAATATTAATATTCCGTTTACAAAAAAATCGGATATTTAATAACATTTCTGTTAATATTTAATATTAACAAATAAATTTGGTCCAAAAAATTAATCAACTTAGTCATACTTTTAAAATAAAAACATGTAACTCATTTATGAAATTTACTTCTAAATTGAATTCTACAACTTAGTTAATATTTTAAAATAAAAATATGTAACTCATTTGTGGGATTCATATATACAAATATTAATTATAATTACCAAGTACACACACACACACACACACACACACACACACACACACACACACACACACACACACACACACACACACACACACACATATATATATATATATCAACCAAGAGATGTAACTTAATTTTCTTATTTAAAATAGAAAACCTCAACTTGTCCACAATATTAATTATATCCTCTGTGCTAACAAAGAATATAATAATATTTCATTTGGACTAATAACTAAATTTATTTGACTAATTAAATTCTTTAATTTAATTATCAAATAATAAAGTAATTAATCCTTTAGCAAAGATCAGAACACTCGTTAGTGTGTGACCCCATAGGTTCAATACTAAGCCGGTAGTAAATTGATCACATCAATATACTAATCAAAGGTGGCGTCTAGCAACACTCCTTAACGACCGGATAGCATGAAATATACAATTTACTCTCAAGAACCTGTAGAAGAATAATGTATTAATTCCTTCTGTCCTTATAGTTCTGGGTCACCCTAGGATATGGTTCAACTGTCAAATTCTAATAGGCGACTGGCTATGTGTTCATGTAAAAAATAATAGACCATTGAATGACCTAAGAAACTCTTTTCTTCTTTCATTCAATCGCCCTGGCTATGGTATTAATTTGGCCGGTTATAATTTATAACAACATGGAGCTTAAACTCATTACCAAGAGTTGACAGATTCCATCTTGATCAATCACTAATTCTTCAAGTATTTAATCGTAACCAAAATCCTTTCAACTATCGCCCTAGGGCCATAGATGTCTAGTATCAAAACACAATAAATAACTTATCAATTACTATGATAATATCAGGTCAAAGGAAACTCTTACATCACATTCTTCAAGAGAATATCCTATTGACAGTTTATGGTAATTCTAACCATTAGGAATTATCCAATGAATCAGTTCAATGATCATATCTCTATATGCATCATCTATTTATGTTATTTAGTTAATGAGATCAACTAATCTTTATCCCATAAAGACGATCACGTAAATATTGATCTAACCAGATTACTAATGTCCAAATTAATAATCCTACAATCAAAAATAAAATTTAGGTTAAATTGTAAGAGACTTTACTCTCATTATCATGATTTCATCACGATGACAAGTCTCAAAATTTAATCAAGGACCTTATTAAATTAATCAAACAATTAATAATAATTATGATAAATGAATATCAAATGTCATATATTTTTATATCAAATAACATTCACAAACATATGTTCATGTCATCAAATATGAGATTGAATGTAGGGCATATCTAATATATCTTTAACAGATTTTACAGCAAACTGCCTTGTTCAAGGTCATGTGTTATAGTGTTGATGAGTGTCCACAACAGTGTGACCCTTAAGCCACTGTCTCTGAGCTTAGAGTAATAGAAGAGGAGATCTTAGATGCAGAGGCTGCCAATCTTGACATATTTTTGGTTGGGTTGGGCCAACAACTGAGGTAAGTACATAAATTGCAAATTTGGCGAAATGTCTTCTATTTTCTACGAAGCATGGGATGATAACAACACGATCATTAAATGGTTTGAAGCCTCTAGAGAGATGGCACATTGGCAAGCCGAGTTTGTTATGGCACTTGGACAAGTTGAGGAGGCTGAAAAGCTGGTGAATGCCTCAAAAATTGATTCATTGATTGGTCTTTCCACCTGTTCGTGGAAACATTGTTTACAAGAAGGCAACTGATGTGATGTATATATCCGCGTGAGTAAAATATTTTGCAACCTCCATCAGTAAGTTTATTACGTACTACTCCTATATGTGTGTGTATTTTAAAAATAATTTTGTGAATTTAAACTTGAAGCAGTGATTTTGTTTAGATAGACCCGCCCCCCTAAAATTGTCTCTGAACAGGACCCGAGGCTCTGTTCCCTAACCTTTTTAGACCTTTTAATTTAATATACGTGGGGTCCTCCTAGGTTCCAGGCGGAGACAGAATTGATTTACTCATTTTCCCCTATGGAAAAACTTTTAGTAAGTACTCCTCTATTTTTTTTGTTCTGTTTCTCATTTTACTCGCATATTATTTTATTTCAAACGGCAGTAATGGTTTCGATGACATGGACAGCCACTGCATTCCAATACTCAAATCTATATGCAAGACCCGATGCAAATGTGTATTTCTGATATCCAGAGAAAGATAACAGAATAAAATCTAATTTTCTTCTCTGATTACTCCTCCTATAATTGCTAGCTCAAACATTACTTGCAGTTTCACTAAGACATTTAGAAAACATTAACAAAAAGGAATAAAGTTTAAGAGTGATAGTTTCTAATTATTATTATTATTATTATTATTATTATTATTCTTATTATAGTAATTCTTTTGATCTTTGGTTGTGGCTGTATTTGTTCATAGCAGAAGCGCCAGGAAAATTAGGGAGGAAAAATGAAATTAAACAACCAAAGGGGCAGAGGAGAAGTGAGAAGATGTACAGATTACTGTAATCTAAGCGTAGTATTTACTATACCCTCGGGAGCAAAATTTCAATGAAACCCAACTTTTTAAGAGGGCAAACCAGGAAAATTTATGCGGTTAAGACGACCTGAGTCCTACTCAACACACACGTTGAAGTTGTTTTACATCTTCTCAACAGCACAAAAAGTTAATTTTGTTTTTGAAACGGTGCTGATGTAGTAAGTGGGTTTTGAAAGACTCATTGACAGATGTGTTCCGACTCTGCTGCATGCCTTCCATTTTTCATATAACCCTCTTTTTTCTGTCTCTTTCTCTCACTCGTCCTTAGTACTGGCGTCACCTTTTCGGGTCCTATTGCACTTCCGTTTTTACCTTTGCTCTCTGTTGATTTCGTTTGGGTTTCAAAATTGCAGTGCTCTTCTTGTTCTGTATGTGCTGTGAGAAAACGGAATGGGTGCCTTATCTCGTGCTTCTCTTTCTGAAGAGGAACGCAACAAAAGACTTGTTGAAGTTGGGAATGAGCTGCTTCAGCAGCTCCCTTCTTCTAAAGAGGAGCTTCTGGAGAAACTTGATGTGAGACCCTTTTCTTTTCAAATGGCACTGTATTTTTTTTTTTATGTAATTTTATTTCCGACCAAGATCAGAGCTTTTGCGTTTTCTTAAATGATGCTTCTATGCAAATGTGCGTTTCTTCAACGCTGCTGTTTTGTTAATAAAAGGTCATGAGATAGTAACTTGTTTAATTTTTTTATTACTGACTTCCTAAACTGATTTGAAATTTGTTTCGGGTAAAAATTTGTTAGTTAATCCTAGGATTAAATGATCCTTTTCTGTGTATGTAGTGGCGATTGGTAATAGTTTACTCCATGAGTCATTGATTGAAGCAGTTGGAATCTTAGGGAGGGGAGGGGGAGGCGAGGAGGATGGTTTGCATCGGGTGAAGATTCTGTTAAGCCTCCTAGGGAAAGATCATCTCCTAATAAGATGTATATTTCTTTTTAAAGATATTCGAAGAATTAAAAGCTCCATTTTATGTTTGCTTTGCAAAGCAATTGGGGAGGGGGGTTCAAAGTCTGGATAAAGATGGAGTGATGTGGTAGGTTGACATCCAATGAGTTTCTAGGAGGGCGTGAAGAGCAGATTGGATATATAGGATTCGTGTATAGCTGACCCCTTCTAGTTTGGGATTGAGACATAATTGATTGATATTGTAGGAATTATATGATTGCTTGGAGAAGACCACGTCCAAGAAGTCGTCATGTGATAAACAAGGTGTAAACAGTTTAAGTTTTGTGACTGCATCTCAGCTCTGGGACGAGTTTGTGCTTCACACCTTTAGCATTAATTTTCTCCCGCTATGTATCATCCATTTTGTGCCTCGTGTGGTGTGGGTATTTTTTCTTTTTGAGACGGTAACATATTAGTATAATATAATAAATTGAGATTACACAAAGCAGTGTAGTCCTATATAATTACAAGGAGAGTTGAAGCATGAGTTCCTAAGTCTTAAATATCATAAGTAATCTAAAATCTCATAAATAGACTCAGCTTCTTGTAAGTACTTCTGTTTACACCAAAATAAAATAGGACTAAACAATTCATCTTCAGCTTCTGAATGGAACTTCTGTTATCTTCAAAACATCTCTGGTTTCTCTCTTTCCAGATTGTCCACCAGATGCAAGTTGGGACAATCTTCCATCTCTCTTTGTGTCCTGAAAGGTTACCATCTCTGTTCCAACAAGCTAGAACTTCCTCGATTCTCCTTGGCATGGTCCACCTCGTGTGGGTGTATCTCCTCCTTGAGCAAAAGTTAAGTGGAATTGCAGCGATGTTTAACAAAATCTTTGAATTATCTTATGGTTTCCCTAAATTATTTGTTGCTTTGGATGAAAACCATAGGTTTATGGGATCAGATGTGTATGAACTCATTAGAAGGCTTTGAGATCTCTAAACACCTAATAATTTATGCTTGAACTTTGTGGTGAGCCAGGACAAAGCCAGAAAAGTTGTCAACTTGGCTATTCAAAATAGTACAAGAACATTCTTTCACTTGTAAGCTTGAATCACATGTTGCCTTGTGTAGATTTGGGATAGTGGGGTTAGGTGTTCACCCTAAGGAAGTTTTTAGGCTTGAACAGGAGACAAATGTGATACCTTATCCTTCAATGAATATTATACTATGTTTAATGATTCTTAAGTTTTCTAACTCTTCGTTGTTTGTTTAACATAGCAGCTGAACCTAGGATATCTACAGTTATCAACATGTTCCTCGCATAAAATTAGGGAAGAAGGTTTAGTTTCCGATACAACATGATCCATTTTGAATCTTTTTTAGTGTTAAGGAACTTGGCCAAGCTTTTATCTTGTGCTTATATTAAATTATTTATCACAGAGTAGGATTTTCATTTGGCATTGCTTTTTCACTTTTCCTGGCAGTGTAATTTATTATATGTTCTTATACTTACTGTTGTGTAAAGGACAAAATCAAGTTTCCAGATGGTAAAAGCACGTAAAACTATGGAGCGAGAGAGATATGCTTGACCTTGTGACGTAGTGTAGAACTTTATTTGTTTCTTTATTTTCTGCAAAATCTCATGATTTAGACTTCATCTGTTATACAGAAAAGCGTTTCCAATGTAATTGATGTGGTTCACCATTTGGTTTTGGTACGAAATTTTCAGAATTTAGAGCATCTTCTGTCAACGGTGGAGCAAGTTCCACCTGCATCGGTGCGAGATGCGTTTCAACCTGCAAGGGAAGCACTAGCTGCAGATGGACTTCTACGGCATCCTGACATAGATGTGAAGGTGTCAGTTGCATCTTGCATCAGTGAGATCATGAGAATTACAGCTCCAGATCAACCTTATGATGATCGCATAATTCAGGCAAATACAACTCTTACAGCCTTCTTTGCTTCAATATAAAGTCAGACTTGTTGCCAGTCTCTTTTCTAACTAAGCTGTTTTTCTTTTATCTGATGGTTCAGATTCTGTATATACGTTTATGATTTACTTGGTTAGTTGGATGCATGAATAGTATTTAGAATCTCAGTTTAGTTTCTTGCACGATTGCTGGACAGGAATTTTTTGAGCTTTCAGTATTGGCATTTGGGAAATTGTCTTGCATTGATGGTTGTGGTTATTCAAAGGCTGTTTCAATTATCGAAGTTCTTGCTAAGTACCGAACATGCATTCTGATGTTGGATCTCGAGTTAGACGCATTGGTTGTTCAGATGTTTCAACATTTTCTGAATAGCATAAGGTTTGATCTCCAATTATGTTATCCGTTCATAATTTGTCTAAAGGAAGAGGGGATGAATCGGGACGGAGGGAGTAATTGGATATTTCTATCTCAGTGTCACTAATTAATGATAAGTCATGTTTGAATATATATTTTGTACCAATCAAACACTGTTATCACAAATGGGAAGGAGGGAGTATATAACAGAGTTCTAGCATGCATGCGAATATTCACTGTTGTACCTTCATATATTGGATACAGTATAAATGAACTTATATGCTAAGGTACATAGCATGTCAAAAACTACCAGATTATTTATGAAGTTCAAAGACTACCTGTTCCTCATGCCATTCTTTTTTCTGGAAATGGCTGACAACGGATTTTTGTATCTTGCCCCATTTTAAGGCCGGACCACCCTGATCATGTATTCATGGACATCGAGGAAATAATGAGCATGATGATAAAAGAGAGTGACGAAATTTCAATGGAGCTTCTGAACATCCTGATAAGTAGTGTTAAGAAGGAAAACCAGACATTGCTTCTTCTCTACCACTCCATTCATTTATCTTTGATGCATCTTTCTTATTGAATTTTTAATGAAGTTGTCTTTTGGTTCAGAATGTTTCACCTCGCTCCTATATGCTAGGAGAGAGAGTTCTTCAAATAAGTTCTGTCAAACTTTGTCCATATCTTCCAGAAGTGAGCATTTCCACTGATGATTATTCTGAAGTTGTTGAATTGATATGGAAAGAGGCAACTAAAAGTAAAACTACGGTAGGTCTATCTGATAGGATTGTTCAGTTAAAATATGTGGTATTGATGAAATCATGTTTGGTTATTTGTTCTGGATTTATACTAATGATGTGAATGGTTCCTTCGCTGTGCCCTTGTCAGAATGGTACAAAGTCTCTCCCTAGTTCTAGGCCAGGAGAAATTGATCAATTTGTGGATGGAGCATCAAAATCACGAGTGGAAAATGGTCCTGAAGAGCGTTATCATAAAGCTGCTTGCTTTGATGACGCCTGGCCATCCACGGAAGAAACTTCCAAGTGTCTTCCAGATGCTGACTCTAAAGTTATTTCAGCTGATGACACTGTTGTATTATTTGAGCGATCTGCAGAGGATTTCTTTAAGACACCGGTCAATAATGACTCAAAAGAGCTTACCCGCGGAGCTGGTTATGATAGCAAAGTTGGTCCATCTGTACCTGGAACTTCCAAGTCACCTACAAATGACGACTCTAGCGAGCTTGCACCACATGGTGCACCTGAGAAAGTTACTCCATTCTTAGATCAACCATCTGACTTGCTGGGGAAATATGACCCTGAGCATAAGGAAGATGACGTCGTTCCAGAGATGGATACATCTTTGAAAGGATCACAATGTGGAGATGCAACAAAGCAGCAGAAAAATACAGATTCAAGGACCAATTCTCGACCTGAAAACTTAGGTTTCATACATGCAGCTGAAAAAGATCTAGATTCAGAAGCTACTCAAGCTTCAAGGAAAAGAGGTTGGAAACCTAATTTTTTGAAAAAGCCTGAGGAAGGATATGATCATGTTTGGTTAAGTGGAGAAAGGAGATCAAAAGCCTGTATTCGCTGGAAGGATTATGCGAAAGATACTAAAAAGAGAAGTAGATGTTCACCTAAATGTGCTATCTCCGATGAATTGTACTTGTCATCTGGTGTGGAGAAGAATCTGAAAATGACTATAAAAAGACGCCAAAAGGAGCAAAATGACATAATAGGTCAGAATGATGGTGCACAAATTTCATCAATTTCAGCAAGAAATTTACCCGGAGTTTTAACAAAGAAGAAAGTCTCACAATCTACATTGATTGCTTCAGAAGAATTTGTTGTCTTGGAGGCATTAGAAAAGAAACATGAAAAAGGTGACAAGAAAAATTTACCTGCCAGCTATCGTGATAGAAGACGGCGGTCATCAGTTAAAGAATCAGGAATTGAGGTAGTAAATATAAACAGTTAGCTTCAATTCGCTGAATATGATTTGAAAGTTATGTGAATTTTGGTAAGGTATTTGTTGTGCCCTTAGTTCTTGACTTATTAATACATAAATTGAGTTTTGCAGGCATTGGCTTCTCTCTCGATCACCAGCAAGAGCAACTTTGCCAATACCTCTAAAGGTCAACGTAAGAAGGAGAACTCATCATCACAAGAAGAGGTAAACATTTGTTATCCTTAATTAGAGCTGGCTTATAGTTAACGGTATAGACAACCTTCAATAAGTGATTACTAAAGTGAATGTTCTCGTCTTGGAAGTTATGTGGATTCAAACAAAGTATTTGTCCTACCTCTCAATTTTGGACTTATTATGTACATAAATTGAGTTGTGCAGGCATTGGGTTCTCTCTCAATCACCAAAGAAAGCAACTTTTCCAAAACCTCTAAAGAACAACATAAAAGGAAGAACTCACCATCACAAGAAGAGGTAAACATTTATTATCACCATCAATTTGACCTGGCTTATAGTTAATGATATTAAACAACCTCGAATAAGTGATTACTAAAGTGAATGTTCTCAATTTGGAAGTTATGTGGATTTAAATAAACTATTTGTTCTACCCCTTTAGTCTTGGATTTATTATGTTGTGCAGACATTGGATTCTGTTTCAATAACCAAGAAAAGGACCTTACCGAAAGCCTCTAAAGAACAACGTAAAAGGAAGAACTTGCCATCACAAGAAGAGGTAAACATTTATTATCACTTATTAGAGCTGGCTTATGGTTAATGATATTAGACAACCTTCAATAAGTGATTACTAAAGTGAATGTTATCAGTTAACGAGGTTATTTATGTGCTGAAACTAGTTTTCCATTGTACTTGTAAAAACAAATCTAGTTTTCCTTTGTAACTGAAGAGAAGACTTTTGACCAATTAGAAATTTGAAGTGCATACAAGCTTCTCCAAGGCATAGAATATCTCTGTATGTGACACGCAAAAATTGTGAGCGGATAGGAAAGTGGGGCATACCTCTCTCATTCTCTGCATTGATTAGTGTTGTTTGCTTTCAAGATTTATGAGCATTTCTATAATCTTCTCAGGATTCTGCGGATAAGGTTGTCAGAGAGCACGGTGAGGAGCTGATTGGCTGCAGAATAAGGGTTTGGTGGCCACTGGATCAAAGGTTTGTGATTTCACTGAATTAATTGTTATGCAGTCTAGCTTCTGCTATTCCTGTTAAAAGCTTTTAATGTTTTGCTCTTTCACCGAGTGAGTACAAATTTTTTCATTTGAACAAACTCTGAATGAATCACTCTGTCATAATATTCTGAATATGACTAATGTTTAAGAATCAGCCTCAATTATGTTGTTATGTGCAGAAGGTAGGTAAAATATTTTTAAATGTTAATGATAAGAAATAGATGTCTAGAATGTATAAAGAAATACTGGGATCTGTTTGAATCATGAAGGAAATAGTGACTACATCGAACCCCTAATTAGCTGGACGGGGCAAAGAAGATGGATTAGTATGGGCAATTGTAATATTAAAGTTTCTTGTGGTAAAAATTAAATAAAAGTACTTGTTATAGTCCAGCCATCATAAGGACTTGTGAGCTTCTAAAGTCCTGGCATGAAATTCTAAGTTGACTTGTTTTAGAGAAGGGGAGCCTGGTACACACCTGCATGCTAACAATGTACGACTAAAAGCCGTAAAAGGTTGATTGGACTGAGTCGAACTATGCTGTGAGTGATTCCTGTACGCTTTGACTAGTTCCATGGGATACTTGCTGCTTCCCACTAGCACATGTATCGGGTAACTTTTTCCACCATCGCTCGGATGGGAAGAAATCACCTAGTGTTTTTGCCGGGATTTGAACCTGAGACCTCATGGTTCTAAAAAAAGGTTTTCAGTACGGGAATATGTGTTTCAAAATTCAATCTATAGAAGCCTTTCTTAAGGAGTAATATGACAACTTTAAGATGCTAAGCAAATGTATCTTGTTGGTGCTTGGTTCAGTCATTGCGTCTTTGGAGATATGGTAGTATCATTGTGCAAAGGACATTTAATTAAAGATTTGGTAGTATTTTTATGATTCTTTTTTCAGAAAAAATTGTTAGGTCCGTAGATGCAGACTTTTGAGCATTTAGCTGCTTCTTTTTTATCCTCTATTTACTTTGACATATTATTTTGTTTCGTTCTAATGTAGTATATTTTTTAGTTCAAATGTTACATTACATAGAATTCATATTCTGTAGGTTCTATGAAGGACATATCGCCTTGTTTGACCGTTCAGAGAAGAAGCATATGGTAAAGATTTAGTATGTTTTAATAAGACATTATTTGTCTTGTATATTAACTGATGTCAACTGCTATATATAATCATACTCCCTTGGACTTCAGCTGGTTGATGCTCCTCATATGTTAATAGGCTGGGTATCAGTATACATTTTCACAGGCAGAATTATTTCTGAATCTAATTTGGAGTTAATTTGACGAGCAGCTTTTTGTGTGTTGGTAATGTTTTATCATTTATGTTTTTTCTCATGGTATTTTAAGGTGATCTATGATGATGGTGAGGAAGAAACGCTAGATCTTACAAGTGAACGCTGGGAACTGGTTGTAGAGGACAATGCATCAGATCCTGTGGGTTCCTACCAGTCTTTTCTTTTCCCTTCTCTTCTCTATTCATCTGTTCTGTACTTGTCTTTAATTGCATAACTTATTGGTGGATGTATTTCAGAGGCGAGAGATTGTTTCTGGTCCCAGTGATTCGTTTGACATGTAAGCTTTCTTCACACAACTTACTCTTTCATGGAAAGTCATTATGGTTATTTAGAATGCTGCTTGTAAAGTTGACATAGGAAAACATTTTGTCCCTATCGTTTCGTGATTACGATAGTGAGAATTGAGGATGCAACTTTTACAGTTGGCATCTCATTGGTTACAACTATGTCTGACTGAGAGTGAAATATTGAGTTAAAACTTAGATCATTGTTACGTGCTGGATAGCTATAGATACTAGAGTGAACCACCTTCATTTAGCTTTTCCTGTACTTCTTGGCGCCCTTTCATTTTCCTCTCAGTACATTGAATCTAAATTCAACAATCCAATTTTATTGTAGTTGTCTTGCATAGACATGGATTTACCTGCAAGTCTCTCACTGAAAATGTCACATCCTTTTATTTTCCTTTTTTTTTTTTTTTTAGCAAAACTTCTCGATAGGTTGGATATCCAAACTTTATACATTTGCCTTCCTTTCCCTATTTCACTAGTTTGCTTCTCTTGCTGTGCTATTGGTGTCCTCATTTTCAGGTAAGCTACCCCTACACATCTATCTTCACCCTTGGTTGGAAGTGTATGTTATATGCTTTAATGTTATATGTTAAATGCATGCATCAGAATAGTGATGGTTGTGTCCAACCATAAACCGTGTTCAAATCTTCTTGCGAAGGTGGATTCTTAAGTAATGCATCCATCACTGAAAGTATCCCAGCAAGCTTCGGAGCTAAAAGTGATGCCCTTAAATGTCCAACCTGTTATAATAGAGCCTTCAGCCATTTACTTAATAGAATCATGTTAGAATCTTTCTTTTGTCTCTGCCCTTTCAACAGAATGAGATCTTTCCTTACTTCTTTTTCCCTTAAAAAAGAAACATTCTTTTTTGTCTCCTGCCTTCTTTAATTTAATTACAGAATTACTGACATACACCCTTCCTAATTTTTTAAGAAAACAAAAAACCTGAAAGGTTACTTCGTTTTCCAGATAATTAAACTTATCAAGTGAAGTTCCAGATAATAACAGTGTCTTTCTAGTTTTTTGTGGATAGGCAATTTCTTTCTAGTATATTTGGGATTTAAACAAGATATAAGACTTTTTTAGAATTTATTCGGAATGTACATGCTAAAATGAAAGAAACTAAAAGTCAAGCACTGCTTTAGTATATATTTGATAAGTTGCTGTATGTGAATAATAAACAACAGAATAATGTTATGTTTGTGGCGAAGTTTTTCTGTTGTTGTCCATTTTGAAGTATTAATAAACTTCTGAAATAAACCCCAGTAAAGGTAGAATGTGAATGAACTTTTCTTGGGTGTTCAATGTGTTTACCGATTGCATTCTATGTTATTTGTACAGAGGTGCAGATTTCCATTAAATTCTTTTTAAAGGACTAGACCAACTACTGGGACACACTGTAGTAATGCAAAAATACAGTCGATAGGAGTACTATTTTTTCTTATGAACTAGGATAAGATACTATGTTGCATTTTGAAGTTTAAAACTTTCACGTTATATTCTTCACAGCTCTTGCTTTCTCAAATATGCGTGAAACAAGTTAATGGTTGATAACATAAGTTGTTAATGTGCAGGCGCCTTGGTTGCATCATTGATTCATATCGTCATTTAAGGAAAAAGAAGAAGGTGAGAGTACTTTTGTGGAAGATTTCTGCCTGTGAGCTACACATATTTTTGTTCAGATCTCTTTCTAAGATTACATTACTCTATTTATTTTTTATTGTTTTCATATTTCATCATCAAATTTTGTATCAGATAAGTTGATTGAAGA
This sequence comes from Nicotiana tabacum, assembly GCF_000715075.1. Taxonomy (NCBI): domain Eukaryota; kingdom Viridiplantae; phylum Streptophyta; class Magnoliopsida; order Solanales; family Solanaceae; genus Nicotiana; species Nicotiana tabacum. Next base: position 20,214,013 of record NC_134083.1, on the reverse strand, counting down.
AATTTTATTTAATTAATAAAATTTCCTCTCTTTTTTTGTCACATTGAAAGAATTTGATTGGAACAGGCAACATTTTATGTTTATACTGCAAAGCTTACCTAGTTGTAGTTACCACATCTCCTTTTACACAATACCTTTTGTTTCTCTGGTGGTATAAGCGCATAACTGAATTTATTATGTGTCATTGATGGAGTGCAATTCTCTTGGTGTAAAAGTTTTTCTGTTTTCTTGGTTGGAGGTCAGCAAAGGCCTGCTAGGCTTCTGAGATAACTTCTGTCTTGAGTTGCATTTGATCAATGACAGTTATTTTTTGATTGGTGATCAATAGTAATTTAAATCTCCAACTTCCTCTATGTTTACCTTGGTAAAAGCTGAAAGGGCCTCATTCTTATTCCTTTACCATACTTGGGTCTTGAGAAAAATAGTTCATGGTTCTGCCGTTTTCTTTAGCCTTTCTTATGTGAATATATAGCAAACTCGAAACCAAAATAGGCAGAAGGTTCTTTATATACTACAAATCACACTATTGATCAAACTCTTAGATCCCGGGGAGAAAAGATTATAATGACACTCATCTCTTTCTGTTTCTCTGTTGAGCTTTCAAGCTCATGCTCTGCTTCATCTTAGCCGTCCATGTTTTCTCTACAACTACAATAACAACTACAATAACAACTGTGCTTCAATTTTAAGTTGGCTATATGGATCCTCACTATCCATTTCACTCCATTTGGACCCACTTAATCTAATACTCGATTTGGGTTATCACAGATATTCAATAACTTGGGATTCTCTAGATTCAGAGATTCTCTACAGTTTCGACTCACATACACATCTCAAAACAGACTAAAAAGACTCCTATCAAACATTACACTGCATACTGTCATGACTAAGTTGTGTTTCCTCTTGTATTTCTTACAATTTCCACTATAGTAATGTCCTTTACTCATCTGATCCCAAAAGACACCCATTGTCCATATTTCCTTAATTTCTCCCTTGCCGATTATCATTAAAGCAGATATATGGTCCATTTGTGAATGATCGTTAATGATGATCCAAGGAGCATTGAATGCTTGTCATATACGTTAGCTTGGCCAAGATGCTGTATTGTGCTGCCTTGTATGAAAGCGAAGAGATATGAAAGAATGTACAACTTTTCACACCTCTTCCCTCTTGGCTGCTAGATCCCCAAATAACGTTCCATTTAGATGATTCCTGGATCATTAACCATGTAATACCTTCTTATGGTTGGTCAGTAGTGCTATTATTGTTCTCTACTGCATTTCCATCTTTAGTCTATGTGCCTTTTCATTCCTAGTAAGGGTGATGACATGTCATGTTGCTGAGCGGTGCGATTCAACAATTATTTTATTTTCACTAAAATCCATTTACCTCTTTGGGGAAGTTGTCATACCTTCAAATGCATTAACATGTTTCCATAACAAAGCTTCCCCTTTGATCGTCCAAACCCAACGAGATTTTCCTGCAATTTCTTTAACCCTGTATTTTGGAATAACATCCAACTTTTTCCCCTTTAGTGAAATCAGTGAAATCACGGGAAGACCGCCCTAGCTGTCAAATGCACTAGCATTTTCCTATCTGATAAGACTATCGTTCATAAATTCCGATTCAAATTATTGTCCCTCATTTTGTAGTTCTCTTCATGCTATAGGGTTATTAAAGTACTTATCTTTAATCTTTGAGTTCAAGTAAAAATGTAGAGATTAAAAAAATCAGCGACAGTTCTCATTTGCTACTGGATAATGTTAGGTTATAGTGTTCTTATGACAAATTTCACGGAAAAGAGGCAGAAAAGTTTCCTTTATATAATGTCGAGGGAGAGGCAGAAAAAGTTATTTAACGTTGACAGAGAGGCAGAAAAGTGTCTTCATATAATGTTAAGGGAGGGGCAGAAAAAGCTGTCCTTGTGTCACTGATGCAATAGACGGTCTGCTCATGGGATTCTTAAGAGTTATGGAATAAGCAATCAGTGGCTGTTTTTAGTTGGAACTTGTTCCACCACTGCACTCAACAATTTAACTGTGGCAGTTCAATTTGTAAGTATTAATTAGCTTAGTTTCCAATTCATTCCCATCTAATCTTATGGATAGGTCATTTTATATCCATCCTTTGACTTAAACTAGAGTTAAGACAATCTAATTGTGCGTGCCTTTAACGCTTCAGGAAATAGTCTTTGAGGTTCTCTAAGGATAAAGAGAGAAAATTAAACCGTGGAAGTTCAATTTGTGGGTGTCAATCAGCTTACTTTCCTATTCAGTTCAAGCATCTAATGAAGGGGTCTAGTTATGGTTATCTTGGCTTTAACTTGAGTTAACACAACATAGTCGTACGTGGCTTTACTATGATTAACAGAATGCTTCAACAAACAATCTTTGAGGTTCTCTTAAGATAAAGGAGAAAATTCAAGTCGGGGCAGAGTTTGCTGCTAGTCCACATTAGTTTACGATTTCGTATACTCCCATGGCTTAAATTAGAGTTTGATACAACCTTTGATATTTGTAATGAGAATTTAGAGTTCAAAAGCTCTTAGATTATTTACGCACGTTTAGACATAGATAAAGACATTCCATGGGTACATCGCATTCTGAGACATGTTTATGCTCAAGTGATGCTATTGTCCAATGTATCAAACAATATTTGACATTTTGCCTTAGGATGTACAGACCTTAGATATCAATGTTCTTAAAGGCTCGACTAAGGCACCCTTAAACCCTGAAACTTGATGACACCCAGGTTGTGCGCTTCGCCTCGCTTAATTGGCGCTACTGTCGATTTCTAGATAGTAGATTCTTTTCATACTGAGGTCGAGATTGTAGGCCCCTGTGTATACACTTCTTCCACATCGGGATGAGAAGGAGCCCTCTATGGTAGGCGCCAAGCGGCAAGCGTGCCCCTCTCATCAATGAACTATGTCTTTAAAAGCACGACGCTAGACAATGAATTTAGTTGACAAAGTTATACACTAAGTGTTAATAAAATGCTATGACTAAACTTTTAATGATTAGGAAAAGATAATTGGAAATTTAGTATAAGAAATCTACGCACTAAAAAGTTAAATCATCTTGTCATCTCAATAAAAAATAATGGTTTTTTAACTTGATTGACATGATTTTCATTTTACTTCAAATATATGGCTTAATTATTGTTTTTTTCATTCTTTTGTCAAAATATTTATTGTTTGTGTCTATAGTTACATCTTCTTGCATTACTTGTATATATTTCACTGTTTTCAGTAGCGCTTTTCTTTGTTAAAACCTACGCTTTAATTGTGCATTGCTCTAAAAGCCCCAATTGACTTTGGCGGTTTTCTGCACTTTCCACTTTTGACTACTTGAAAAATTGGCAGGGGAAAGCAACTGATGATCTGACTCCTCGTCCAACAAAGTAAGTTATTTATATGGCATTTAACCCCCTCTGCATAATAATTAATGGAATTGGAGCTGAATGAAGTATTTCTATATTAAGGACCATGCAACGTGATTTAACTCAAAAAGGAATGCACCAAATTAAAAGGATCAAAGTTGAAGTTTCAGAATCTGAGATAGAGGGAAATCCAATGAGCTTGACAACACCTAGAAAGGTTTCCCCAGGTTCTCCTATCGAAGATGGTGATGAATGCTGTGAATTGGTTGATGTGCATGGCTATAAAGTAAAAGTGAGCAGTGCTCCTACACTTGCTGCCATTTTTAGCAAGTATGGTGACATTACAGCCAACTGTCAGTATAAATCACCGACTGTCAAAGCTTCCCTTCTTGAGGTGGTTAGTGATGTTGTCAGGCGGCTGAAAACCAGTGATATTGATACTAATTTTTCTGCCATTCAAGATATGAAATCTGTAGTCTCTGATGCTGCAGATGCAAAGCTTGATGTTTCTTGGCTGCAGCAGTATCTTGAGGAGATATCCGAAGAGGAAGATGTGAAGAAAAAGTCTTCCAATCTAATGGAGTTAAGGGTGACTACAATGCTTGCCACTAAAGCAGCTAAAAAGGACTTGGTAGAAAGGAATGGGGAGGTCTTAGCAGCAGAGAAACGGCTCAAAAAGGCTGAAAGGCGCTTGCAAGAGGCGCAAAGCCGAGCAGGAGAGGCAGAAAGGTTTGTCAAAGTATTTGAAATACTGGGTGAAAAGGTTCAGCAGGACATCGAGCAGTGTAAGGATGCACTATATTGGCAGAGTAGGTCGAATGACCTTCTGTAGCCTGCATGAAGCTGGGAAGATGGCAGATGGTTGAGACTTGTTTTGTACATGATGGTGACATTTATCTCATTGCAAACTTTCGCATTTTGTGCAGTTTCAAGTTTGTCATAAAACAAAAAACTGGACTTGGTTTTTGTATGTAATGCGATATGTGCATGATTGGAAATGATTATTAGGTTACTGTGTACCTAAGTTGCTCCGACACGGCAATTTAGGTGCCGCACCCGTGTAGACACGACTCTAGTATGGGTGTGGGTATGAGATCCGTATCGGATCTGGTCAAACAATTTTGGGTACTTTGACCACGACGGACGGAAAAATCTCGAGACGAGATACAATTTGATTCCCAAAAACAGAATCAAAACTAAGGTAAATTTGAATATAATAATATACCTTATCTAGAAAATCAATCCTTTACTTGAAAATAAAAAATACGTAAGTAATTCACAAAATTTCTCATAATTTAAAAATATTTTTAGTTTTTTTGAATTATTTTTAGCCGGATCTCCGTACCCATATTCGTAATAGGATCCGTATCCCCGAATCTTAGAATTTACGTCTCAAAGGTTCCGATCTCTAGATTCGTACCCATGTCGGACACCCGCACCCGTGTTCGAGCAACTTAGCTGTGTACTGTCTCAAAGGAAGACTAATACCATGGCCTCTACAAAACCATGAACAATTGGGGTGTTGTGCTCAGTGTGGTTTTTTTTTTTGAAAAGGAGCTGCTTAAGGTACACTTGAACTATTCCGCTTCAAATTTGATAACTTTCTGTTACAGAACCTGCACTGATGTTTTTCTTAAATATTGAGTTCTCTTCATATGCATTATGAAGTTAGTCTAATCAGGGACAAGGAAGATATTTTCTTCCCCCTAGCTGTGGGCAGATGTTGAAGGGGAGCCTTGGCGTGAAGGGGAGCCTTGGCGTAACTGGTAAAGTTGCTGCCATGTGACCAGGATGTCACGGGCTCGAACCGTGGAAACAATCTCTTGCAGAAATGCACGGTAAGGCTGTGTACCCTTGTTGTCGAGCCCTTCCTCGGACCCCGAGCATAGCGGAAGCTTAGTGCACCGGGCTGCCCTTTATCAGTAGGCAGATCATTTGAAATAGTAGGTTCTTACTGTAGTCATTTACTCTTTGGATGAGTGTTGATTACTTAGTTTCATGGTGTCCTAAACTGAAATGAGAATTTACATCTTTTCTCAAGAACCAGGACATTTGAATAAAATCTCTTGCTCAAGTAGAATTTGCCTAATGTCTACAAGTTAATTAAAGATGGAAATCTATTGGGCAGAAGTATAGTGTTTGAAGGATTCACTTTTAGTAATATTTTGATTTATATATATGGGTATTAGGTTTAGTGAGTCGGATCAGGTTGAGTAATTTCTATTTTAATTGAATTATTATTTATTTGACAGAAAGTAAAAAACAAAAAACTGTGGAATAAGAAAATAATATTGAAAAGTTGTATTTCCGATCACTATGATTTTTATGCGAATTAGTAAATTTTTTATGATTTTTGTGTGAGAGAGCAAAGTTATATGACTTTGGTGAAAAAAATCACAGTTATATAATTATTTGTGAAATTTACCCTGCTTTAAGTTAAATCAAATTAATTCTACGATACTGAGGGAGAAAATGAAAATGAAATACTTCCGAAATTTTCAGTTTTATTTACTCTTTTTGGACATCGATTCTTTATATATACTTTATGTCTGTGAGTGTGTTTTGTGAAAAAAAGATAATCAAAACTCTTGTATTGGAGGCTCGCCATTTTTCCTTTTGTTTTTCTATTAGCTTGTTTAGAATTAGTACAAATTAACTTTAATATGTCCCTTTTCAAAGATTAAAATTTTTAATTTAACGTTTTGCAGCTTCATTAATGTTTAATCTGAAAAAGGCTCAACAAGTAGATTCATGGAATACTTATTAGGCCACTTCTTTCTGAAGTGCATGTACTATATCTATTTTCTTAACGATATACAGTTGTAGCATTTTCCCAGAATTTCTAACCACCAATTCTACCTTTTTCGTGCCATATACTTCAGTACTACAGAACGCTTGAAGCTTAAATCCTACAAAATCCAGTAGCACCACACAGGCCTTGACATCTGCAGCAGTTTCAAGAATATGCACAGCCTTATTATAATAACAACAGCCTGATATTGGAAAATACCCTTACTGTAAGTTGGAGAATTTCCTTATATTTATAATTTTAATTTGAAAAATTAACCTAAACAGTCGTTCACCCAACCGCTTAAACTACAAATAGCTGTCTGATGTATAATATGTATTTAATCATGTATAATATCAATGTATAATCTATATATGCGGCTACGAAAAGTAAACAGTGCATTCGACCGGCTATTTATGTAAAGATCCGCGCCTGAACAAAAGGCAATGAATATAAAGTGGAGGATATGAAATGATCTAAACTAGTTTAGTCTATGGGTCTCTCCATGTGTATTAGCGAAAGAGAACAACAAATTAAAATATTATATCTTGGATTCACGCTCTAATAAGCGTTTTAGCACTCCTTATTTGAAGAGGTTATTCTGAGAGTTCGAACCTAAAACCTTGATTATGGGTGTATACGGTCGAAATGGATTTCAGCCTTGGCACGTCCGGTACGGTTCAAAGGGTGGTGTATCGAAGTAAGATCCCGAAGGGGGAACGAACTAACCTAGAGCCCGGGGAAGCCGGTCCGTGTTGAGATCGATATCATAATCAAACTCGAACAAGAATCGAACCATGGCGCGGGTAGATCTATCGTGCTGATAATTCAAAAATCAACCTACATCGACCTGGAATCCATCCGAGGGCTCGAACCAGGATCGGGCTCGAACCAAGATCACGAGTTCGAGCCGAAATCAAGCTCGAACCAAAATCGAGGATTCTAAGCAAGATCGAGCTCGCAGACAAAAGCCATTGTAATCCCACTAGAGGGAATCTTGACAGAAATTATGAAAAAGCTGATTTATCATGGGTCTCCCAATGAATGTTTATTTTATTATACTTGGAGCCAAACCCTTTCACTATAAAAGGGCTTGTTTACCATTTCTTGAAGGGATCTTTTTTGAGACTTAAACTATCAAAAACTGTATTATTTCCTTTGTAAGGAAGAGGGATCATTCTAGTTTCTTAGATTGATTCTATTTTGTAAAATCCTAAATTCACTGTTCATAATCGATTTGCCTGGATTACGTTTTCTCCAACCTATATTCATCCTTTTATTTATCCTAGTATTCTGTATTAAGTTGTACCACATATCTTCGGAACTGCATATAAATTCAACTATATCCATTTTTCGGGAAAACAATGGGTTAAAAAACCTTTACAATTCCACTACACCCTTTAGTGGTTGATAGCTTCATTACTAATTAGTCCATCTGGTTTCTATGACACGCACCCTTTAGTGGTTGTAAAGATTACACTTTCTAAAAGTGGAAAGGGATAAAGTTGCAGTTTCCATAGATTACCAAAATATGAGAAAACAACTTCAAGAAAATATAGAGGCAGTTTATAAGATTAAACCATGAACATGAAGAAATTGCTCTTTGGTGGAATTCATGTTATTTCATCCACTAAATAATGGATATATTGTCCTTTTCATTGTAATTTCAATATCATTATACTAAAATTGTAACTACCACTTTCATTCCTCCAATTCTAATTCAGTACCATGTATGGAATAGGTATAAGAACACAATATTTCAATTTGGAACTAAAAAACCATCCTAATAAACACAAGGAAAACTAAGCACCATATTTAATTGACAAAAACATTTGATCTATTTTTTTTTTTTTTGGTATTATCAACATCAAATCAATCTACAATGATAACAAATAAAGGCGGAAATAAAATACGGATAAAGCTGATACATACTTTGTATGTAGAGAACATGAAATAAATAAAAATTAAATTTTTACATCAAGAAGATTGACAAAGGAAGTGCAAGACATAGTCAATGCTGATTATATAAGAGGAGAGACAAGTGCAGCTAGTTTATGTTGCTGGTAATTTTGAGACCAAATGGGAATGGCTGACATGCAAAGTCTCTCCAAAAGTGTAATCTCCACTCGACTTATTCACATTGATTGCGTTTTTTAAGCTAATTTTGGCTTGAGGTTCATAACCTTAAATTTTTTAGGGTTTCTCTGCTTTTGTTGTGTGCTTAATCTCATATGCTATTTGGCATTGAATTTGACGTGGTTTTGCAAAGGAAGTTTCTATGCTATGCAGCAAATTAAATGGAGATAGGAAGATTCACTTAGTTGAGAGGATGTTATATTGTTATGTATTCAACTATTTATATTTGAGGAATATCGTCTCATTCATAATTTCTTTTTTGGTTTAGTCATCAAGTTCCAACTTTGTATAGAAAATTGAGTGTTGTTCATGGATAATCATTTATGTTGTAGATTCTCCACTTTTTAGGTGTATTGCTTGTATAAAAGATTTTTTTAAATTATTAATGAAATTATTAATCTTAATAAAGTGTCAACTAGCTTAAACCTCCAAGACTTGGTGTCACAAGTATATGAGCAACTAGTAGAATATATAGATGGCAAAGAGAGCCATTATATCATAAATCTAACATACTGCAACAAAGGAAAATAAAATGAAAATATGCAATTGCATCATCATTTATAAAAAAGTGAACCGACGGGATAAACTACGTCAATTAATTTAATTTAATTAAATTAAAAATTACAAGGAAACATAAAACAAGAAACAACATTGATAAACTAAATTGTATAGTCTACTCAAATTATTGGAATTTGTTTTTCAGGAGAAAGATAATTTCTGAATTCTATTGGAATAATTTTATTGTTAGAAGAAAGATAATTTCTATAATAAAAAGTTATCCCATTTAATTTGTTAAAAATGAACATAATGAGAATCAAATCATGTAAAAAATGTTCATATTGACAAACATTCTCTTTGGGATATGTTGCATCGTTTCACTATTGTTAAAAAACTTCTAGAAATAAATGTATACATGACATTTCAAAATATACAAAACTACTTTTAAATTGAGAAATGAATCAATGATAGAGATACGACAAACGTTAATATCACTATAAAATTGAAATTCTCAGTCTAAAGTGAGCCCTTTTGTAAGCATAGAACTTATAATTTAATACTCGAAAATCAGTTATCTTATAAAAAGAGACAAAACACAAAAATAAAAAAATAGTTTGAGCTTCGAAAAAGATCACCTTTGCCCGCTAATAAGCGCGCTAGTAAAGTGGACACAGTAATACAGTATACTTTCTCAATATTAGACAGCACGTACTTTCTCAATATTAGACAGCTAAAAGACCTATGCTTAAGTTCTCAAGTTCAATTTTCCAGGGGCAAAACTGTCCAATAATGCGGCTCTATTTCTTTGTCTCAAGATCCTTTCTTGAATAGTTGACACACACAAATTTCGTCTCTTTGCAGTTTTGCCTAGTCACGTAGAATTCAATGCTAAATATAGCATAGAGCTTAAGCACACAAGAAAAGCAGAAAATAGGTTACGGATTTCAACCCCAAAATTGGACAATAAACCCATTCAATGTGAATGAATCTATTGGAGATTACACTTTAAAGAGGCTCTGCATGTCAGCAATTTTTTTCTTTTTAAATTTGGTCCCAATTTTACTCCCAACAAAAATCCCACCTGTCTCTCTCATCTTATATAATCAGCATTTGCTGTGTCTGACCTTGCATTTTGTTCTATAGAGTGTAATTTTTTTGGACAATTGATATAAGTTTGTTTGGGTTTTGAGAGTGAGAGTGAGAGTAAATGCTGCTGTGAAATGGCTGCTTCTGCTTCCTCTACTTTGGACTCTTCCCAAAAGGAAATTGAGGATGAGCTCAAAGATTGTGGGATTAGGCTCATTATTCCTCCTCCTTCCACTGAAGAGCTCCTCAATCTTCTCGATGTAAAGTTTCAATTTTTATCTATTTATTTCATGTTCTTTACATACAAATTACTAGCTTTATCTGTGTTTTATTTCCTCTTTTTCTGTGTTATCATTTTAGGTTGGTTTGATGTTGAAAACGGTAAGACTTTTGTGGGGAATGGCTGTTTGTCAATTAGATAAATTTGGTGCCTAGTTTTGACTTCAAATGGAATTCTTTTGTTCTTCCTATAATAAATGACATGGTGTTGAATCAGAATTGGAGGAATGGAAGTGGCAATTACAGGTTTAGTGTAATGGTTTTGGAATTTAAATGAATAGGACAATCTCATTATTTAATAGATGAATAGCATGAATGCCACCATAGAGTATTTTCTCCATGTTCGTGACTTAATCTTTATGAACTGGCTTTGTAATTTCTTGAAGTTGTTTGCTCGTATTTCCGTAATTTATGGCAGCTTCAAGTTGACTACTTTTCTCCTCTTGTGTCTTTTAGAAAGTGGAATCCCTATTGATAAAGGTAGGTCAAGCCCCTTCTGATTCAATGAAAGATGCACTTCGACCAGTAATGAGAGCTATGGTTGGAAGTGAACTTTTAAAGAATGCTGATGTGGATGTCAAATTCTCTGTTGTATCTTGTCTCTGTGAGCTTTCTAGAATAACTGCCCCTCAGCAACCTTATGATGATGGACTAATGAAGGTATCCAAGATATAACATTCTACTTTGTTGTTCTCTTTTCCTTACACACACACATATTATATATGTGTAAAAAGAACCACTAACTAGTTTAGCTAATGTCATTTGCTCAAACTTTATATCCATTTCCTTTTTGTTTTCACACGCTTGTATCGAAAAATCTCAGGAAATTTTCCAACTTATAGTAAGGGCATTTGAAGATTTATCTCATTCAGCCCGCCATTATTATAAGGCTGTGCATGTTCTTGAAACTGTGGCAGATGTCAAGGCCTGTGTGATGCTGCTGGACCTTGAATGTGATGCCTTAGTTATAGAGATATTCCAGCTGTTTCTCAGGATCATCAGGTAACTTATTACTTTTGGTAACAAGTTTCTTAACCTTTTTCTCTGTTTTGACTGTTACATAGAGTTGTGAGTTAATTCTTTCAAGCAATTAATTTAACCTCCTTCGGAGTAAATCAGTGTGGAAATTTTAGGATCTTACAGTGGGAAATGTAGGTAAAATGAGATTATACTTAGAACTATGAAAATTGACTCTAGAGAGAACTGATTTATTAGGATAAGCAAAAGTAAGATAAATATTGCACTACAAATTTAGCCCCCAAAGGAAGAATGAAGGTGAATGAGATTAGAGAGGAATGTATTGTTTACAAGAAAACATTTTCTAATATCTTGGCTCAATCTTCCGCAAGAATGGCATAATAGATGGAGATGTAGCACATAGAAATTAAATAAGAAGAATAAAATGGAGGAGTATTATGAGAGTACATAATGGAGGAGTTTTTGGAATGCTATGTGATAACCTAACAATGTGATAGGAGAGTTTTATAGAACAGGTGTAAAACCAACAATGTTACATGAGATAGGCCTCTATGGTTGTATACGGTCGAAACTGATTTCGGCCTTCGTACGACTGATCCAGATGGAAACATAATGGACCGAAGAAAGTCTTCATAATATCGAGATGGGATCCGAAGAAGGCACAAACGAGCTTCGAGTTTCAGGGACAGGTAAAATACCGAGCTCGAAGTCATTATCGAGCTCGGGTCCAAATCGAACTATGATGAGAAGTGGTGGAATCGAGCTTAAGGGCCAGAGGCCAACTAATACCGGCCCAATACTGGGCCCCGAGTCAACATTGAGCTCGAACCCACATCGAGCTCTAAACTTGGAAACCGACAGATACCGATCCCGGTCAGGACCGAGCTCATAGACACGAGCCGTTACAACCGCACTAAGGGAGAGAATCTCGGCGGGAATTAAGAAAAATCTAATTTATCATGGGTTCCCCACTATGTATTTTTAATTATATCTAAAGTAGGATCCCTCCACTATAAGACGAATGGCTATATTTCTGTAAAGCAATCAAGTTTGGCATACATTATAATTCAGATATCATACACTCCCATATTGAAGAATTATCCTTTTTTAGTTGCATAGATTGATTCATCTTGCATAATCCATAAATCATCCTCTTTTCAACTTTGCTTATTTTTATCCTTTACAGTCAATATTCGATATTTCTATTTACTATTACGATTTGTGTCAAGTTATACCACATACCCTTAGAACTACGTACAAATTCAACTCTATCCGTTTTTCGGGTAAACAGTTTGGCGCCCACCGTGGGGCTAAGGATAATAGTGATTATTTGATACGAATCTGCAAAAACACACCATTTTACACTTGTTTTCGGAAGTGTCTTTGATTTCGGATTAGCAACGATGAGCTCTCAATTAAATGGCCTTACCTACCGACAACGAAGCTGGCCTTCAAGGTGAGAACAGTGTTTAAAAAAGCGCCCGCTTCCTCGCTTTAAGCGAGAAGCGAAGCGAAGCGAGAAGCTGCACGCTTCACCCTGCTGAAGCGACTCAGGTGTAGAAAAGCGACCGCTTCCCACTAAAAAGCGAGAAGCGGGAAAGCGATGCGATGCGATGCGAAGAAGCGACCGCTTCTGTGTTTTAAAACAGACCCAGCCCTATTTTATTAAAAACGAGGTCTGGTCTTTCATTAAACTAACAAATGCAATGAGACTAGGGTTTTAAAGACACTAGTCGACTTCTTCTTCTTCATCGACTGAAAGCATCAACTTCAAGTTCAAACAACAGGTATGTTCTGATTTTTCTTCTCCTTCTTCTCTTCTTCTTCTTTTCTTTTTCTTTTTCTTTCACTGTTTAAACGTCCAAAAAGCAGCGAAATGCTGGCGAAATTTTTTTTTTACCTTCGGTTCTTTCTCAGAATCGATGCCAATTTTTAAACAGTGAAAGAAAAAATTGCCCAGTTTACTGTCCAGTTTTTCTTTTTCTCCTCTGCCCAGTTTTTTTTATATTACCTCTAATTTTTATATCCTTTATTGTTAGTTCTTATTGTCTTTCTTATGTGCTATGTAGTTGTTCTTTTAATGGCGAAGAAGTTGAAGAAGTTGACGAGCAATATAATAATGATAATGGAATACAATAATTTGACAATCTTGTAGAAGAATAGGATGCCCATTTTGTGCTTTAATTGATGCTACTATTTAGTTTTCACATTGAAGTATTGAACATTTGATTACAATTACATGTGTTGTCTATGCAATATTTATTTTATTTTATTTTTTAAAATTCTGCTTCACTTCAAAAAAGCGAGCGCTTCGCTTCTCGCTTTAAGCGAAATGGGGATTGTCGCTTTTTCTCGCTTCACGCTCTTCACAACACTGGGTGAGAACAACAACTTGACGCCCAGGGCCGAAAGGCCACTTGTCGACGCTATTGGAGCTCGAGTCGAAATACCATTAGACGTTAATTCGCATATGGCCCTTGACCAACGTTCTGAACCTGAAAATAGCATTCATGGTGGTACTCGATCCGCAGCTCGAGACACCCACAACGTTGAGGAAAACGGAATCAGCTTGTGTATGATTTTCGAAATATTGCAAGCTCAACAGGTAGCGATAGCTCAGTTGCAGAGTCAAACCCAGGTACTGAGCAGGCCGGAGCCCAGTCCACCCCGAGAAGTCACCCACAGAACAGAACCAACTATAGTAAGGTCAAATGAGCAAGAGTCGGGGAGTAATCCTGAAATAGCTAAGATGTTCGAAGAACTAACCAAATGAATAGAATCATGAGAAAGGAGGATCGAGGCAAACGACAAAAAAGTGGAAACATATAACTCCAGGGTTGATCAGATCCCGGGGGCACCACCGATATTGAAGGGCTTAAATTCCAAAAAATTTACACAAAAGCCTTTCCCCCCGAGCGCGGCTCCTAAACCGATCCCAAAGAAGTTTCGCATGCCCGAGATTCCTAAATATAATGGAACGACCGATCCCAACGAACATGTCACCTCTTACACATGTGCCATCAAAGGGAACGATCTAGAGGACGACGAGTTCGAATCTGTATTATTGAAAAAATTCGGTGAAACCCTGACAAAGGGAGCAATGATATGGTATCATAATTTACCGTCTAACTCTATCGATTCTTTTGCTATGCTTGCAAATTCTTTCGTAAAAGCACATGCTGGGGCCATAAAGGTCGAGACCAGGAAGTCAGACCTATTCAAGGTAAGACAAAAGGATAACGAGATGCTAAGAGAATTCGTATCTCGTTTCCAAATGGAACGAATGGATCTACCACCAGTCACGGACGATTGGGCCGTTCAAGCTTTGACTCAAGGTCTAAACAAACGAAGCTCGATGGCTTCACGGCGGCTGAAGCATAACCTAATCGAGTACCCAGCTATTACTTAGGCCGATGTGCATAATCGATATCAATCCAAAATAAGAGTCGAAGACGACCAGTTGGGTTCTGTGTCCGTTATTAAAAGGGCTACCAACCGAGAACAGAGGTCGATCAGAGACCGATACCGGCCGTATAATGGAAATCCTACAAATTCGGTGTAATAAACGGCAATCAACTACCACACAAATTGGAACATGTCACGCCTAAAACGATACTACTGCTAAGGTATGGTCCTCCCCTGTTCAATTATATTTCGAAACTAACCATTGCAGGCGTTCGACCAAAGACAGGGATGGATTATTCAACTCGAAGCCTTTAGGCCAGAAAGCACGCATTGTACTCTTTTTCCCTTAGACCGGTTTTTTTTCCCCAAATGGGTTTTTCGGCAAGGTTTTTTAATGAGGCAACCATTGATCGTGCTAACTTGGAACAATTCAGCAGTATCCGAGACCTCCTTACAATCCACCTCGAATACTGGGGGGCATTGTCATTGAACATATCAACGATGATTATCAAGTTCGGTGCAGAGGAAGTTACTTCGTTATTTCATGGCAACAGGGTCTCGACAGGAAAAATTGTAAGGGCCAAATGGTCAAACGAGCCATGCCCGTGTAGTTGGCCCGAGCCCTGACACAAAACATGAACACATGTATAATGACTTACAAAGAAAAATTTCTTCTTTACCGATATCTTATATCCAAGGAAAATTCCTCTATTTCGAGATCTATTATGCAAACAGGCTTAAGGGCCGACCATTACCCCATAAATCGGGGACTGCCAACCGAAAAATCAACGAGTTCGAGCAACACTCACTCGACTATAAAGCCTAAGGGCTACCCCGACTCGAGTTCGAGCAACCATTCTCACTCGGGGCTATCTATTAAGCCTATGGGCTACTTTTATTTCAAGTTCGAGCAATCACTCACTCGACCATTAAGCCTACGGGCTACATCACTTCGAGTTCGAGCAAGCACTCACTGGACTACTAAGCCTACGGGCTACTCTTATTTCGAGTTCGAGCAATTACTCACTTGACCATTAAGCCTACGGGCTACTCTTATTTCGAGTTCGAGCATTCACTCGCTCGACCATTAAGCCTACGGACTACATTACTTCGAGTTCGAATCACCCACTCGACTATTAAGCCTACAGGCTACCTTATTTCGAGTTCGAGCAAATCACTCACTCGACTAATAAGCCTACGTTCTACATTACTTCTAGTTCGAATCACTCACTCGACTAATAAGCCTACGGGCTACATCACTTCGAGTTCGAGCAAGCACTTACTCGACGACTAAGCATACGGGCTACTCTTATTTCGAGTTCGAGCAATCACTCACTCGACCATTAAGCCTATGGGTTACATTACTTCGCGTTCGAACAAACACTCACTCGACTGCTAAGCCTACGGGCTACTCTTATTTTGAGTTCGAGCAATCATTCAATCGACCATTAAGCCTACGGGCTACATTACTTCGAGTTCGAATCACTCACTTGACTATTAAGCCTATGGACTACTCTTATTTCGAGTTTGAGCAATCACTCGCCCGACCATTAAGCCTACGGGCCATTACTTCGAGTTCGAATCACTCACTCGACTATTAAGCCTACGGGCTACCTTACTTCGAGTTCGAGCAATCACTCACTCAACCATTAAGCCTACGAGCTACATCACTTCGAGTTCGAATCACTCACTCGACTAATAAGCCTACGGGCTACATCACTTCGAGTTCGAGCAAGCACTTACTCAACTACTAAGCCTACGGGCTACTCTTATTTCGAGTTCGAGTAATCACTCACTCGACCATTAAGCCTACGAGCTACATTACTTCGAGTTCGAATCAGTCACTCGACTATTAAGCCTACGGGCTACCTTACTTCGAGTTCGAGCAATCACTCACTCGACCATTAAGCCTACGGGCTACATTACTTCGAGTTCGAATCACTACTCGACTATTAAGCCTACGGACTACCTTATTTCGAGTTCGAGCAATCACTCACTCGACTATTAAGCCTACGGGCTACATTATTTCGAGTTCGAATCACTCACTCGACTATTAAGCATACATGCTACTCTTATTTCGAGTTCGAGCAATCATTCGCTCGACCATTAAGCTTACAGGCTACATTACTTCGATTCGAATCACTCACTCGACTATTAAGCCTACGAGCTACCTTACTTCGAGTTCGAGCAAATCACTCACTCGACTAATAAGCCTACGGGCTACATTACTTTGAGTTCGAATCACTCACTCAACTATTAAGCCTACGGGCTACCTTACTTCGAGTTCGAGCAATCACTCACTCGACCATTAAGCTTACGGGCTACATTACTTCGAGTTCGAATCACTCACTCGACTATTAAGCCTACGAGCTACATTATTTCGAGTTCGAATCACTCACTCGACTATTAAGCATACGGGCTACTCTTATTTCGAGTTCGAGCAATCACTCGCTCGACCATTAAGCCTACAGGCTACATTACTTCGATTCGAATCACTCACTCGACTATTAAGCCTACGGGCTACCTTACTTCGAGTTCGAGCAAATCACTCACTCGACTAATAAGCCTATGGGCTACATTACTTTGAGTTCGAATCACTCACTCAATAATAAGCCTACGGGCTACATCACTTCGAGTTCGAGCAAGCACTCACTCGTCTACTAAGCCTACCGGCTACTCTTATTTCGAGTTCGAGCAATCACTCACTTGACCATCAAGCCTACTGACTACTCTTATTTCGAATTTGCGCAATCACTCGCTCGATCATTAAGCCTAAGGGCTACATTACTTCGAGTTCGAATCACTCACTCGACTATTAAGCCTACGAGCTATCTTACTTCGAGTTCGAGCAAATCACTCACTCGACTAATAAGCCTACGAGCTACATTACTTCGAGTTCGAATCACTCACTCGACTAATAAGCGTACGGGCTACATCACTTCGAGTTCGAATCACTCACTCGACTAATAAGCCTATGGGCTACATCACTTCGAGTTCGAGCAAGCACTCATTCGACTACTAAGCCTACATGCTACTCTTATTTCGAATTCGAGCAATCACTCACTCGACCATTAAGCCTAGGGTTACGTTACTTCGAGTTCGAGCAAGCACTCACTCGACTACTAAGCCTTCGTGCTACTCTTATTTCGAGTTCGGGCAATCATTCACTCGACCATTAAGCCTACGGGCTACATTACTTCGAGTTCGAATCACTCACTCGACTATTAAGCCTACGGGATACTCTTATTTCGAGTTCGAGCAATCACTCACTCGACCATTAAGCCTACGGGCTACATTACTTCGAGTTCGAATCACTCACTCGAATATTAAGCCTACGAGCTACCTTACTTCGAGTTCGAGTAATCATTCACTCGACCATTAAGCCTACAGGCTACATTACTTCGAGTTCGAATCACTCACTCGACTATTAAACCTACGGGCTACTCTTATTTCGAGTTCGAGCAATCACTCGCTCGACCAGTAAGCCTATGGGCTACTCTTATTTCGAGTTCGAGCAATCACTTACTCGACCATTAAGCCTACGGGCTACATTACTTCGTGTTCGCATCAGTCACTCGACTATTAAGCCTACGGGCTACCTTACTTCGAGTTCGAGCAATCACTCACTCGACCATTAAGCCTACGGGCTACATTACTTCGAGTTCGAATCACTCACTCGACTATTAAGCCTACGGACTACCTCATTTCGAGTTCGAGCAATCACTCACTCGACCATTAAGCCTACGGGTTACATTACTTCGAGTTCGAATCACTCACTCTACTATTAAGCCTACGGGCTACTCATATTTCGAGTTCGAGTAATCACTCGCTCGACCATTAAGCCTACGGGCTACATTACTTCGATTCGAATCACTCACTCGATTATTAAGCCTACGGGCTACCTTATTTCGAGTTGGAGCAAATCACTCCCTCGACTAATATGCCTACGGGCTACATTATTTCCAGTTCGAATCACTCACTCGACTATTAAGCCCACATGCTACCTTACTTCGAGTTCGAGCAATCACTCACTCGGCCATTAAGCCTACGAGCTTTATTACTTCGAGTTAGAATCACTCACTCGACTAATAAGCCTACGGGCTACATCACTTCGAGTTCGGGCAAGCACTAAATCGACTACTAAGCCTACGGGCTACTCTTATTTCGAGTTTGAGCAATCACTTACTCGACCATTAAGCGTTCGGGCTACTCTTATTTCGAGTTCGAGCATTCACTCGCTCGACCATTAAGCCTACGGGCTACATTACTTCGAGTTCGAATCACTCACTCGACTATTAAGCCTACATGCTACCTTATTTCGAGTTCGAGCAAATCACTCACTCGACTAATCAGCCTACGTTCTACATTACTTCTAGTTCGAATCACTCACTCGACTAATAAGCCCACGGGCTACATCACTTCGAGTTCGAATCACTCACTCGACTAATAAGCCTACGGGCTACATCACTTCGAATTCGAGCAAGTAGTCACTCGATTACTAAGCCTACGGGCTACTCTTATTTCTAGTTCGTGTAATCACTCATTCGACCATTAAGCCTACGGGCTACATTACTTAGAGCTCGAGCAAGCACTCACTCGACTACTAAGCCTACGGGCTACTCTTATTTCGAGTTCGAGCAATCATTCACTCGACCATTAAGCCTACGGGCTACATTACTTCGAGTTCGAATCACTCACTCGACTATTAAGCCTACGGGCTACTCTTATTTCGAGTTCGAGCAATCACTTGCTCGACCATTAAGCCTACGGGCTACATTACTTCAAGTTCGAATTGCTCACTCGACTATTAAGCCTACGGGTTACCTTACTTCGAGTTCGAACAATCACTCACTCGACCATTAAGCCTACGGTCTACATTACTTCGAGTTCGAATCACTCACTCGACTAATAAGCCTATGGGTTACATCACTTCGAGTTCGAGCAAGCACTCACTCGACTACTAAGCCTACGGGCTACTCTTATTTCGAGTTTGAGCAATCACTCACTCGACCATTAAGCCTACGGGCTAAATTATTTCGAGTTCGAATCACTCACTCGATTATTAAGCCTACGGACTACCTTATTTCGTGTTCGAGCAATCATTCACTCGACCATTAAGCCTACGGGCTACATTAATTCGAGTTCGAATCACTCACTCGACTATTTTTACGGGCTACCTTATTTCGAGTTCGAGCAATCACTCACTCGGCCATTAAGCCTACGGGCTACATTACTTCGAGTTCAAATTACTCACTCGACTACTAAGCCTACAGACTATCTTATTTCGAGTTTGAGCAAGCAATCGCTTGGTTATAAAGGCTACAAGGCCCGAATTCGATCAAATTGCCTAAAGCCTTATGAGAACCTTCATAAGGCATGAATGAAACAAAATCTTCACAAGGCAGAGAATAAAACAGAGGCAAGTCGGGAAAAGAAAAGATCTATATATATATATATACAAGAGTGTTTACAACGTCCGAACATGACCCTACACAAAGAATCAAAATGGAAACTAAGGGCTAAGTTTCTTGGTTATCTCCGGGGGTGGTCTCTTCTCCATCGGGCTCCTCCCCGCTCTCGGACCCACTCTTGCTCCCATCATCATCACCACCATCATCATCATCATCATCATCATCATCATCGGAAGCCAAGGCTTTAGTATCGGCTTCAGCTCTTTAGCCATTTTTATCTCTTCGGTGAGATCGAAACCTCGAGCATGGATCTCCTCGAGGGTCTCCCTCCGAGATCGGCATTTAGCAAGTTCAACAACCCAATGTGCTCGAGTGTTAGCGGTCTCGGGTTGCCTCTCTTGTTTGTACCTGAGCAGCTTCAGCATCGGCCCGATAGACGGCCACGAATGCATCCGCATTGGCCTTTGCTTTTTCGGCGTCAGATTTGGCCTTGGCAAGTTCGGAGGCCAATCGAGCCTCGAGCTCCTCTATTTTTCTTGCTTGAATCGAGCTCTTCTCCTTCATACCTTGAAGTTGGTTTTCGGCCGATGATAATTGGGCTCGAGCGGTTTCTTTTTCTGCGGCAAGACGGTCCATACCATCTTTCCATCCCAAGGACTTGACCCTTATCATATCGACCTCCTCACGAAGCTTCCCAATCACCTCAAGCTTCTGCTGTAGCTGTGAGATCGAAATATTAGCCACCGTTCCAGGATCGAGCCCATGGGTTTTTAAGATTATTATTACCTGCTCGGTCAGGTCGGTCTGGTCTTGATGAGCCCTGGCCAACTCAGATCGGAGGTCCTTGATTTCTTCTTCCCTTTGCCAGAAGAGGAGTCTAAGGGCGTTCCTCTCCTCCGTGACCCGTCGGAGGTAGGCCTCGTACCGACGCAGCTCAGCTCGAGACCGGGAACATGCTTCTCGATGAACCGCTGCGGCCTACGTAAGAAAGAAGAAAAGAAGTTAGAAAAGAATAGCAAACGTAAAAGTGATAAATGGTAAAATGAAAGGCTATTTATAGATTGAGCAATGGCGGTTCAATATCAACGGCAGCCGACCACCGTCTGACACGCATTAAATGCCTTGGTAAACTGAACCGACGGGACAATTATCACGTACGTCATGGTCGGGCTCGATGCAAACGTCAGTGTACATCCAATCGAGCCATTGGGAAATCATATCGTTTCTCGCCACATCCTTCCCGAGAAACGAGGGGACTATATGTATACTGTCGAAACTGATTTCGGCCTTCGTACGACTTATCGGGATGGGAACATAATGGACCGAAGAAAGTCTTCATAATATCGAGATGGGATCCGAAGAAGGCACAAACGAGCTTCGAGTTTCAGGGACAGGTCAAATACCGAGCTCGAAGTCATTATCGATCTCAGGTCCAAATCGAACTATGATAAGAAGCGGTGAAATCGAGCTAAAGGGCCAGAGGCCAACCAATACCGGCCCAATACGGGGCCCCGAGTCAACATCGAGCTCGAACCCACATCGAGCTCTAAACTTGGAAACCGACAGATACCGAGCCCGGTTAGGATCGAGCTCATAGACAAGAGCCGTTACAACCGCACTAAGGGAGAGAATCTCAGCGGGAATTAAGGAAAAACTGATTTATCATGGGTTCCCCACTATGTATTTTTAATTATATCTAAAGTAGGATCCCTCCACTATAAGACGAATGGCTATATTTCTGTAAAGCAATCAAGTTTGGCATACATTATAATTCAGATATCATACACTCCCATATTGAAGAATTATCCTTTTTTAGTTGCATAGATTGATTCATCTTGCATAATCCATAAATCATCCTCTTTTCAACTTTGCTTATTTTTATCCTTTACACTCAATATTCGATATTTCTATTTACTATTATGATTTGTGTCAAATTATACCACATACCCTTAGAACTACGTACAAATTCAACTCTATCCGTTTTTCGGAAAAACAATGGTCCAACATTGTCAAGATAGAAATTAGAATGTTGTGGAAATGTGGATATTCAGACTAATGCGGATCATCCAAGATTTGTATAATTAGAAATGATTTCATATAATATAATAAAGGGTGCAATAAGGTTGGCAAGTGGGCCAGTCCAGGACCGGGACCGGCCCAGGACCTTGGCCCATGTGGGTAGTGGGCCTAAACGGGCTGAGCCGTTTAAGACCGGGACCGGGGGAGGTGGGCCTGGCAAGTGGGCCGGTCCTTAGCCTGAGGCCCGCGAGACCGAACCATTTGGGACCGGGACCGGACTGGTCCTAGCGGGCCTAAACGGTCCCAAACGGTCCCAACGGCCATAATTTTAAAAAAATAAATCTGCCCATTTAGGCATTTAAAATCTAGCCGTTTCCTCTGCCAAAATAGCCGTGTAAATAGCCATTTAACCCCCCAACTTTGTTTTAACCCCAAATTTTTTATAATTACACTTTTTTCCTATTTTCAACTATAAATACCCCATCATTTTTTCATTTTTCTTACAAAATCATCAATTAGCTAATATTATATTTCTTGGCTTTCTCAAGAATAATGATCGAACAATAATGATATTAATCGTTTTTGTAAGCAAGAGTTACAACAAGTGTCCTTAGTTGACAAAGCCGAAGAAAAAAAACCCGATCCCCTTACAAGGTTGTTTTCACGCTATATATACAACAATAACAACAACAACAACCCAGTATAATCCCACTTAGTGGGGTCTGGGGAGGGTAGAGTGTACGCAGACCTTACCCCTATCCTGGGGTAGAGAGGCTGTTTCCAAATGACCCTCGGCATCCTTCCCTCCAAGAACTCCCCACCTTGCTCTTGGGGTGACTCGAACTCACAACCTCTTGGTTGGAAGTGGAGGAGTATAGTATTATATATAGTATCGTATATATATAAGCTATATTCGATATATATATTATAACGCATTGCTTTGAATATCTCTTAACAATATTTTTGTCTTTAAATTTGAATTAAAAAATTTAGGTCACAATTCTATAATATAGTATTATAGTATAGTATCGTATACTGGAACACTTCAATATGAAGAATGCTAAGCCAGTCAGCACACCTCTTGCTGGTCATCTGAAGTTGAGCAAGAAGATGTGTCCTACAACAGTGGAGGAGAAAGGGAACATGGCTAGAGTTCCTTATTCTTCAACAGTCAGAAGTTTGATGTATGCAATGGTATGCACCAGACCTGATATTGCTCATGCAGTTGGTGTAGTTAGCAGATTACTTGAAAATCCTAGAAAGGAACATTGAGAAGCAGTCAAGTGGATACTCAGGTACCTAAGAGGTACTGTAGGAGATTGCTTGTATTTTGGAGGATCTGATCTAATCTTGAAGGGCTACATGGATGATGTGGCCGGTGATACTGATAATAGAAAATCCACTACTGGATATCTATTTACTTTTTGAGGGGGAGCTATATCATGGCAGTCTAAATTGCAGAAGTGTGTTGCACTTTCAACAACTGAAGCAGAGTACATTGCCGCTACAGAAGCTGGCAATGAGATGTTATGGCTCAAGCAGTTTTTTCAAGAGCTGGAATTGCATCAAAAGGAGTATGTCATATATTGTGACAGTCAAAGTACAATAGACTTGAGCAAGAACTCCATGTACCATGCAAGAACAAAGCATATAGATGTGAGATATCATTGGATTCGTGAACAGGTGGAGAACGAATCTTTACAGGTCAAAAAGACTTACACGAGTGAAAATCCTGATGATATGTTGACCAAGGTGGTACCAAGTGACAAGTTCGAGCTATGCAAAGAACTTGTCGGCATGCACTCAAATTAGAAGACAGTGCTACCTCCTCTAGATGAATGAGACTGGAGGGGGAGGTTGATGGGGTCCATCTCATTCAAAAGCCAAAGTAATAGGCATGTGCCTAAGAAAAATATTTGGCTGAGAATTTTTTTGGTTTCGTAGCCACTCATCTTGGGGTGGGCTTACTACTTAGAACTTTGTTGAATTTATTTGGTTTGGTAGCCAACTTTATTGAGTTGTCAACATTGAAGAAAAAGAAGGAAAAGTGTGTGCAAATTGTCAAATATAGTAGGCTTTAGAGAATGAGGCTTCGGCTATAAAAGGAGAGCTTCAGCTCTCATTTCTACACACCAACAGAGAGAGAAAGAAAGAGTGAGGTTTCACAGACAAGGTATAAGAAAATAGTCTGTGAGAAAAATAGAGAGTGAGCGATATTGTAGTGAGGTGGGAATATCAAAAGAGGGTTATTTCTTTTGAGTGTTGTAGTGGTCTTTGGAGTATTTTACTCGGACCTACAAAGTGTTAAATTCCTTGCTATAGTGATATCAGTTGCTCGTCTCAGGGCCGTGGTTTTTCCCTTATTCAAAAGGGTTTTTTACATAAAAATCTTGATGTCGTTGTCACTCATTTATTCTTGTTAATTACCGTATCTCGGTGCTACGTTATTATTCCGCTTTTATTACTGTGAATATTATTTCTGTAGGGGGTTTATTCCCAACACATATAAGTGATCACCTAGCTGAGATTAAGGCTTAGTTATACGCTTACATTTGGTTAGTGTTTGTCAAGAGTGTTTTTGCTCTGGTTACAAATTTGTATGTTCTTGTAGGGATAAGTGATATGTTGAGCATATCTACTGTTAGAGAAACATCAAATACCTTAAAAAACTAATTATTTAATATTGGAATGAAATCACCTGAATAGAGTGGAACAGATGCAGAAGATTATATAGTGGACCCCAGCTAATTCGGGATTGAAGTGCAGATGATTAATTGATATTGCGGTGGGACGCTGAAGTGTTGGCTGCTTGTCTGTCAAGAACGAGCAGCAGGATCGTCGATGTAATTCAAGTGGTTATGATTTATCTTATCTATTTATGCACAACACAAATAGCATTTGATGTTTGTTTCAGTGTTGACTAGCCTAAAGGTGGTGGACCTCATAACTTACACTTTGAACTGTCCGCTCAGCTATTCGTGATACTTAAGTTCTTCTACACCTTCTGAGCACATTTAGCCATGTTGGTGATTTTTTGACTTTGACATCATGCACCATGCCATTTTACCCAAGCAAATGAATATAAATGAATATAAGGTTATCTTGTATAAGTTTTCTCTGATAAATGCTTATGGTTGATGCTTTAATTTTCTAAAGGCCCGACCATCCTAATGTTGTATTCACAAACATGGAAGAAATCATGACTCTGCTCATAGAAGAAAGTGATGAAATCTCAATGGAGCTTCTTCAGCCCCTTCTTGATAGCGCCAGAAAGGAAAATAAGGCAATGAACCTCATCCTAGTAATCTTTTGTTAGTCATGTTTCTTTAGCGCTTTTCTTTATCTTCTATACTGTACAGATTTGTTCACCTATCTCGTCAAAATTGGGAGAGGAAGTCCTGAAAGAATGTGCCTCCACTCTTAGACCATATCTTATAGAAGCCCTCAAGTCAAGAAGCATGAATCTTGATGATTATGCTGAAATAGTTGCCTCAATATGCAATGAAATGCCTGAGGGAGAACAAATGGTGCGTCCTATTGACGACTATCCTTTTTATGCAACTGTTTTTTGCTTTTTCTTGTAGTTGTTGAATGAAACGATTATGATATGATCCTTTTGCTTAATAGTTATAGCATCAGTGTCACATCTTTATATTCATGCATTTATTTTTATTTACAAACGGCACGCGTATTATGACTCTTCTCCAGCTGCTGCAAAAGAGTATGTTTCAGACTATTCTAGCTGATATGATGATAGATATGACTAGTTGCCTGTTATGTCCTTACCATTTCAAAAGAAAAAAAAAGATTATTTTCCTGTTATGATGATAGATAAGAGTGTTGATCCTTAGTACTCTTTCTATAAAAGTCGCTCTGTCTTCTTTCTTGCCTCGTCTCCTGTCGCTTTGCCCCTTGATACCAACCATGTGGCTTAGTTCATAACACCTTAGAACCAAATTATAAGGTGAAATTTAGAATTTTTTTCCTAAAACCTGGTACTCTCTAATTGCATAACAAGGTTGCCACCGACAAATTGCACAGTCGATGGTAGCAAGATGCTGACTTGGAATTGATGTACAGTCAAACCTCTCTACAACAACCTCGGTTGTCCGAAGATTTTTGGATGTTATAGCGAAGTGCTGGATGTTATAGAGAACATATATTATAACATAACATAAAAATTGGTTCCGGAAAAGCTTGGCTTTTATAGTGAAGTGTTGTTATATATGGATGCTGTTATAAAGAGGTCTGACTGTAGTATGTTGCATTAGAAAGATATAAAAATCACCAAGGAGGATGTGACAAAGACATTCACTGTTTTCGTCTTTTCGACAAAACATACATTTTTTTGTCTTTTAGCTTTTTGCAATAGCGGAGGATAAATATACCTAAGGAAGGATATACAACTAGTAATAAACACACTGCCTCTTGACTGACTGGCTTTTCTAATGATCTGATTTTGAGATGTTTATAACACTTCTACATGTAGCTCACTGAAATAAACAGTTTCTCCAGATGTGCAATCCATCTGTCTCTCAAATCATGAGATATTTCAAACTGTCATAGAGAATATGGTTTTTTTTCTTCAAATAATGAAACTCTAATATTGACCTCTTGAGCTGCATTTTGAGACGTGAGCTGTTATAAGGATAGTTCTTTTTGTCTCAAAGTGTCGGGCACATTTTATATTAATAAGTTAGATACCTCCGTCACACTAAAAAAACAGCTTTTTTCTCTTAGAAGTTGGCAAGTTTAATCATGTTGTATGCCCTCAAGGCATCAAATATCTCTTATCTCATTATCCCAACACAGTTAATAAGCAGGGTCTTTTAGAGAAATATTTGTCCATATGTGGATTCTTGATAATTATCCTTATTGTAAGGATGCGGTGCTATGAGTTGAACAGTAAGAGCCAACCTTGCAATAAGCATGCTCAAGTAACATTATAAATATGCTGGTTTAACTGTAACGCCAGCACTTTCAAGAAAATGACCTCATGCGATGCAATATGTCCAAAACAGTATGAAAATGTCAATGAGACTAAACCCAATGCTTCTATAGTGCTTGATAAATATGTATTTACTACTTTTAATTATCAAAATATGCTATTGAATTACTACTGATTAAGAAAACGCTCCTTATAAGAAAAAAAAAGCTATTGGATTACTTTCCTTTTTGCTTATATTAGTTTTATGATCATACGGAAAATGATAATGTGACTGATGCTGTGTATCCTGTAAAAGTTGGTCCATCTGCTGCTGTTATATGAGACTCTTTTAAATATTAATGGTACCTCTTCGAAAACATTACAGCATCACAGTCAGATGGAGCAGCAAAAGAATACTGGCATTGGCAATGGTAGTCATGGTTGCCGGGTTAGGGCTAAGAAGAAAGAGAGCATGGCAAATAAGGAGGCTCATCTGGGTGTGTTGGTTCCAGAAGGAGATGTGTTGCAATCTCAAGATAAGAGAAATGGCTCTCTGCATTCAGTTCTCAAATTTGGGGATGAACATAAGGGCACAGCATGTAGCAAAAGAAAACCACGTCAGAACTCAAAGAAGAGTGAGTCCGTTCCA
The DNA here is from genome assembly GCF_000715075.1 of Nicotiana tabacum. Classification (NCBI taxonomy): domain Eukaryota; kingdom Viridiplantae; phylum Streptophyta; class Magnoliopsida; order Solanales; family Solanaceae; genus Nicotiana; species Nicotiana tabacum. Next base: position 20,186,456 of record NC_134083.1, on the reverse strand, counting down.
AAAGGTGATGTGGACACCACTTCTGCTCTTAACATTGTAAAAGGAGAAGGAAACCTTACTGATGCTGAGGAGCCATCAGTGCAACAAGTTGATGAAAAGAAACAGAAGAATGACAGAGCTACCATTGAAATTCATGATATAGAAGAAACAGGAGATGAGGTTGAAAGGAAAACTTCTTGGAAGAAGCTATCTCTTGATCTGTGCTTATAGTTTTTTTCAAGCACAAATGTGACAACCACTTTCCTTTTTTTTCCCTTTTTCCTTCACTCTTGTGGGTTTTACAGGCAATTAAACTATCGTTTGGGGATGAAAATCTCTCAAGCAAACTTGCCAAAACTAAGCGCCAGAAGAAGCTTGCCATGGGGAAGGATGAGGTACTAATATACCATGTTTTGAGCTAAACTGTATCCCTTGTTTATGTAACGTCCATATCTGCAATATTTGCAGATTTTGTTTGTATTCACGTAGTATTGTTGAAATGTAGCGGCTTGTTGCCAAAATCTGTGACTTCTTTGCTTTGTCAAAAGAATCCAATCATAGTAAAAATAAGTTATAAGCTGCTATACCCTCCTTGAAGTCGGAGCAAATACTATTCTTACCTCTTTTCAATATATTTTAAAGGACTGAAAGTAGTTTTGGTTTAGGGCCCTACTGCTTTCATTTTGTCTGTTGTTCTAGAATGTTTTCATGTCTGAAGAGCTTATGGTTCCTAATTGTTTCATTCAGGATTCTAAAAGGCGTCAAATCACCAAAAATTATGGAGAAGAAATGGTTGGTATCAGAATAAGAGTTTGGTGGCCATTGGACAAAGTGTAAGTTCTGCAAAATATAGTGTCAGGACTGTCATACTATTGTGAATTTGTGGTACTAATTACAGATCCACTCTCATCCCAGCACTTTTAATCAACTTGATTGCCTTCTGTTAAGTTTATTATCTATAAAGTTGACTTGCCTACTAGGCCGTCAGGCAAAAATTTGCTTAATTCCCTTATTTTAACATGTGTTGTTCTAGTACTATCACAGGCGTGTTCGTAACTTGTGTTAAAAAATACACATATGGTTCATCTTTTGTAATGGTTTTCTCTAGTTCTTTACTCCTTGATGCTATAAGCAGACCTTATACTTGCAGACAATCTCTGTGGAGATAGATTGCAATGATCAGCAGCTGATGGCTCCTGAATTTCGAGAGTAGCTTGTTAAGCTAATTAGCTGTTGTCGTCTTCTTCTTCTTCTTGTTCTTTTTCTGTCTTTTTTCTTTGATGTCTTTTTGGCTAGGCTAAGGAAAAAGTAGGGGAGACTGCAAGATGTCAATATTTAATTACTCTCAAGCATTCATATGTTTGTATCCACCATAAATCAGCTTCTTCTTCTTTTTTTAAAATTTTTTTCTTTCTCATTCTTCAATTTAAATTATCAGCCATCTCAATCATCACCATCCTCCATCTCATGTGGCTGATTATATTATTAAACCCATGTAAGTTCTTCTGCCCCGATCTGTGAACTGACTCGTAATTTCTTTCAAAACTTTCATCTTATTTCTATAATAGATTTTGTAATTATACTTTCCAAATGCTCATCCACTCACAGTTTCAGCAATGCCAACTTACCTTCAGAACTATCAACTAACAAAGTTCTATCTATAAATCAACCCATTGCCAGATCTTGTCTAACTGCTACAGCATTCTTCAATTTTATCGTCTTTATGGTTTCTGTTGCTTGAAAAAAGTTGGAGTCAATGGAAAATTGTCTAGGCAATATTCTTTCAAAAGAAATATGTATAGCCTTACATGTAGATCATTTCTTGATGTGTTTGGTAGCATGAAATGCTGTGGCTTACTAGCAATAGTTGCTGGTTGTATCCGGTGTATGGGTTACTAATTTTTGAGCATGTCTCATCTTTTGATTGATATAGCTTGGATTGATATCAATTATTGTGAATATAATTACCAGATAGACAAAGGTGGACCTGTTTCTGGAATATAGATGGGCAAAGAGAAATACTCCCTTTGACCACCTAAAAGAAAAACTGTTCCAACATTTATCTGCAGAGCGATAGGTTTTGATTACTGAGTTGAAAAAAAAAACAGACAATTGATGAATTGCTAGGACCAACACACTTAAAAGGGGATGTTGGTTATTCAGAAACAAAAACAGAAGAGAATGCAGCCATGGGAGTACTGAAGGAGGTAGATCATAGATGCCTCAGAAGGTCACTCCAACGGGCAGCAAGGAACACCATTTCCATGAATATGAAGAAGTTTCTTTTGAACCATTGGATAATTTCTTAGGTTGAAAAATACCAATTTCCAGTGTCTTTTTTCTAACTTATCAACGAAAAAAAAGATTATCAATTTAATCTGTAAATTCACTCGGAACATTTAGTAATGACATATTGCACATGATGACCAAGTCAATGATAGAAAGCAAACAGTTTAGTTAATCGTTCACTTGGCATTTTGACGTGTAGAGTATCAGAGCACATCTTCAATTCCTTCTACCAAATTGACTTTTATCATGCCTTGAATATGGAAAAAAGAGTCTAGCTAAAGTTTCTGATCTTAAGATTCCCTTTGCAGGTTCTATGAGGGTGCAATTTCTGAGTTTGATCCTGTGAAAAAGAGACACAAGGTAGTCATCTTATTATTAAGCTGTCTGCTGTTTTTGAATTCATCTCTTTCCAGTTTATTACTCTATACTTATCATTTTGCGATGTCCTGATATATGCACTTAATAATGATGACAAGAATCTATACACCCTCCCCAAGTCTAAAAAGTTATAAATCGGTAGTCTGTTTGAATCCATGATATCATTTATTTTTTTCTCAATTTAACTCGAGACAAACTCCAAATATTATATTTGTTATTGTTCTCCTACCATTGCCAAAATATCTTCAAGTCCAATTGACTCCCTCTTCCTTCTCAGTAATGTTGAGGCAACGCTATTTACCTAAAAATATCTGCTAGTCCAATTAACTCCACCTTCCTGCTGAGTGACGTAGAGGCAGAACTATTTACCGAACCAAATATAATCACTGCAATATACATACCTTTTACCTGCACGAAAGGGAAATATATCCAGGGAGTGTAGTGCTTTTAGCTAACTTGAACCATCTAGAAGTTTTTAGTTGACTGATGCTATTTGCTTGTTTTCCTCTTGAGATCTTATATTATGATGGTGAAGTGGAAACCTTGAATCTGAGCAAGGAACAGTGGGAGATGCTTGAAGACAATCCATCTGACAAGGTGCTTCCCCTATTTTATACTGTGTTATCTTAACATATTTTCAAGTTATTATTGGCATTACATCTCTTTGTGATATGATTCTTTTTGGAAGCACTATTTACAGAAGCATGAGACAAATCTTCAATGCAATGCTGTTTCATCTGTTCCGTAAGTATTGATTTCTAAATTTTCTTTGTTCCTTGGATGTATCCTATACACAGTCTTGACTGTTGTGTTTACTCCTACCTACTACTTTTATGTTAGAGATTGTATTTCACATCACCTTGATACGGCAGTATTATTATTGGGATATGATATGGTTATCCGTTGATGAACTTGAGCAGATCCATGAAGAAGAAAGTAAAAAGAACCTCCTCAACAAAAAGGGAAGCCTTAGTCTCTTCATCCAAAAGGTTGTTATTTTGTTGTTGTACACTTTTTCCTGTAGTATTGCTATCCGAACTGACTGTTCCGAGGGTTTGACAAGTAGGTTCTCTATCTTCAGGTCAAAAAGAAATGCCCAAAAGAGAGACACTGAATCCCCGGTTACTCCAATTTCAGATAAGATGAATGATGCTACTAATGTTGGTTGCGAAACAAGCAGTGGGAAAAAAGATCTTGTGGACATGGAAGATAACACGATCACACAGAAGCAGAGATCCGAGACTCTGATACTTGCCTTAGAGAGCGCATTGATGCTTGAAGACCATCCATCTGACAAGGTCCTTTCCCATCTGATACTCTGTCTCGTAACATATTGTTTAATTATAAATGGCATTACATATGTTTATGGTATGAATTTTTTGGATGCAATATGTGCAGAAGCATGAAACAGATATTCAAAGCAACGATGTTTCATCTGTTCCGTAAGTATTGATTTCTGAATTTCCTTGTAACCTCGGACATATTTTAGTTCTCTACATAGTCTTGACTGTCATCTGTCGTGTTTACTTCTGTCTACTACATTTATGATAGAGATTCTATTTATTATCACCTTAATATGCTACTACTATTATTGTGACATGATATTGTTAGGTTGATGAACTTGAGCAGATCGACGAAGCAGAAAGCAAAAAGAACTTCCTTAACAAAAAGGGAGCCTGGAATGTCTTCAGCCAAAAGGTTGTCTTTTGTTGTTATACACTTTTCGCTGCAGTATTGCTTTCTAATGTTCTGAGGTTTTTGATAAGTAGGTTTTCCATCTTCAGGTTTAGAAGAAATGTCCAAAAGAGTGACATCGAAACCCTGGATAATCCAATTCCAGATAAGATGAATGATGTTACTGATGTTGGTTGCGTAACGAGCAGTGGGCAAAAAGATCTTGCGTACATAGAAGATAACACTATCACGCAGAAGCAGAGATCCGAGACTTTCAAAGTTGCCTTAGAGAGCTCATTGACGCTTGAAGACCATCCATCTGACAAGGTCCTTTCCCATCTGATACTGTGTTATCTCTTAACATATTTTTATATTATCAATGGCATTATATATGTTTGTGATACGATTCTTTTGGATGCAATATGTGCAGAAGCATGAAACAGATATTCCAAGCAACAATGTTTCATCTGTTCCGTAAGTATTGATTTCTTAATTTCCTTGTAACCTCGGACATATCCTAGTTCTCTACATATTCTTGACTGTCATCTGTGATGTTTACTTCTGTCTACTACATTTATGGAGATTGTATTTATTATCACCTTAATATGCCACTACTATTGTTGTGACATGATATGGTTGGGTTGATGAACTTGAGCAGATCGACGAAGCAGAAAGCAAAAAGAACTTCCTCAACAAAAAGGGAACCTGGAATCTCTTCATCCAAAAGGTTGTTCTTTTGTTGTTATACACTTTTCCCTGCAGTATTGCTTTCAGAACTGAATGTTCTGAGGGTTTTGATAAGTAGGTTTTCTATCTTCAGGTTTAAAAGAAATGTCCAAAAGAGTGACATTGAAATCCTGGATAATCCTATTCCAGATACGATGAATGATGCTACTGATGTTGGTTGCGTAACGAGCAGTGGGAAAAAAGATCTTGCGGACATGGAAGATAGCACCATCACACAGAAGCAGAGATCCGAGACTTTCAAAGTTGCCTTAGAGAGCTCATTGACGCTTGAAGACCATCAAGCTGACGAGGTCCTTTCCCATTTGATATTGTGTCCTCTCTTAACATATTTTTAAATTATCAATGGCATTACATATGTTTGTGATATGATCCTTTTGGATGCAATATGTGCAGAAGCATGAGACAGATCTTCAAAGCAATGATGTTTCATCTGTTCTGTAAGTATTGATTTCTAATTTTCCTTGTAACCCCGGACATATCCTGGTTCTCTACATAGTCTGTTGTCTATCGTATTTATTTCTGCCTGCTACATTTATGATAGAGATTGTATTTTAATATCACCTTGATATGCCACTAATATTTTTGAGTATGGTTATTGGTTGATGAACTTGAGCAGATTGACGAATAAGAAAGCAAAAAGAACCTCCTCAACAAAAAGGGAACCTGGAGTCTCTTCATCCAGAAGGTTGGTCTTTTGTTGTTTTACACTTTTCCCTTTAGTAATGCTTCCGAACTGACTTTGAGCTTTTCTACCTTTAGGTCTGCAAGATATGCCCAAAAGAGTGACATTGAATCCCTGGATATTCCAAATCCAGATAAGATGAATGATGCTACTGATGTTGTTTGCGAAACGAGCAGTGGGCAAAAAGATCTTGTGCACAAGGAAGATAACATCATCACAGAAGCAGAGATCCAAGACTTCCAAACTGGCAACCGAGAGCTCATTAAAGCAAGTGCACTCACAACGTCATCAAAACTTTCCAATGGTGCCTTAGAGAGCTCATTGACGAAGGAAGCCAATTAAAGTATAAAGATGCTGTAAGTTGAGTTTGGGAAAAAGGTAGTAGTCGTTACCCGTTATTCATTCAAATTTGTAAGTTTTAAATCACATTTGAACCCAATAGTTCCTTTAACTTTAAAAGCTATGAGACCTTGAGTTTGTTATGATAGTTTGCCAGAATGGACAGCTGGAGGATTCCATGCTCGACCATATTCATGCAGATTTTAAAAAAAAAATTTATTTCTCTTTTGGTTGCGGTATGAAATCCGAGTTAACAAAGCAACTGCATTTGTGGTAGTCCGTTGATATGTCAGCAAGGATTCAAGTCCTTTGCTTGATCATAGATCTCAATAAAGTAAGGGAATGCGAATTCTATATCGGGTCGATTCTTCCATATAATAGGTGAGAGGAGCTGTGGGATTCTGTTTCTGAATGTATCAATGAAAATTGTGAAGCATTCCCAGAAGCTGAATGTTTCTGAATGTTGTGAAGCATTAGGAGGTAGTTGCGTCATGCCTTACTTCGTACCATTATGGGACTAGCCATGTGGGGTTTTTGTCTAAGATAGCTAGTGGCAATGTTGTGTCTTACTATTTCGCTTTTCAGTGCAGGTCCTATTTACTAGCTATCGCTTTTGCTTTGCATCTTTCTTCTAGATTTCATGGTGTTCCTATTTTTCTTATGATTGTTGTGGTGATATTAATATTGTCTCCCTTTGCTTTGCATTTTTCTTCTGGATTTCATAGTGTTCCTATTTTTTCTATGATTGCTGTTGTAATACTAATATTGTCTCCTTTTTGTCCTTGTCTTTTTGTTTTTTTGAGCCGAGGATCTTTCGGAAATAACCTCTGTACTCCATCGGGGTAGGGGTAAGGTCTGCGTACATACTACCCTCCCCAGACCCTATTAGTGGGATTTTACTGGGTTGTTGTTGTTGTTATCCCAGAAGCTGAAGAAGTTACTGATAGGAGCAGTTATAGAGCAAGAGCTGAAGAAGTTACTTAGGATTAGTTACACATCTGTAGATTTGTTTCTCTATGGCTAAAGCTCATGCTCACAAAATCTATTATCGGGTAGCCGGCACCACAGCACTAGCATTTGCTACTGGATATGGTCGAACATGTACATAAGTTTTATTTAATTAGTCTTTGTTGGGCTTGTTATTGGGCTAAGATTTAAGGATTTTTTTTTTACTTTTAGCCCGCGTCAAAAACTATTTATATTCGGTAGTCGAAAAAGTATATAAAATTTGTATAATTTTTGTATATAACATACAAAATGTATATCTATACAAAATATATACAAAAAAATATACATTTTTGGTTATTATTTTGAGAGCGGCTATACAATGCCATTTTCCCAAGATTTAATTAGTCTTTGTTGGACTCGTTATCCCACCTCAAACTTGTAAGAACATCTAATAATTATCCTTCACTTTGTGAGATGCATCGGATGTAAACTGGGATGATATATTATGCAATGTTGCCCCAAACATCCAAAGAAAAAAAAAAGAATCACAAAAGGTATTTTTCAGCATTCACCAATTGCTTACCTAGTCCAGTTTCATTTGCCAGAACTCATGTATATATGTGTGTCAGTGTGTGCGCACACACACTCTTATATGTGTGTATAGATGTATGTATGTGTGTATATTGTCTGAAGATTTATTTTTGTGTGCGCGTGCGTGTATAACTAAGGTGATTTAGGTGAAAATGGTGTACCTATATCATATATGGAGTCCGGAACCTAAATGTGGTCTTTTTAGACTCAAATAACCGAAATGAGTGAAAAAAATAATGTGACCAAACTATATATAGCGCCCTTTTAAAGGGCGCTATACATGAATTTCATTAGACTGGCAGGTATAGCGCCTTTATAAACGACGTTATATATATTTTGTGGGCCCACCAATAACTCTTCTGCGCTTAACTGACATAACAGTAATTTAAATGGGTATAACACCCTTTAAAAGGGCGCTATACCTCAAAAAATTGGACCTCCTGGGTTAGGCATTGCCTTGTTTAAAGGCGTTAAGGATTTTACAAAATTCCATTCAGAAATATTCTCAACTCCTGTTAAATTTTTCTTCTTGCTAAATTCTCAAGCATTTTGTCATAATGTCTGAAGAGCGAAAAGTAAGGGTTTCATTATATTGGGAGGGGGGGGGAGGTGAGGTTGTGGTGGCGAATAACTCAGTGAGCTATAGTTTATCTCCACAGTGTCATGTTAAGTTACCACTTACAATGGAGTACGAGACCGGTATCGTTGTTGTGTAACAAATGAGTGTGAGTAAACGTTCGTTGAATCTTAAAGTAACCGAAAGATATCCTTATTCTATCACTCCGCAAGGGGTTGCTTGTTACGCTGAGTTTAACATCGAGGATGATGAAACTTTGAGTATTTTTTGAGGACTCCGGATGAATACCGGGAATTTCTTTTAATAAAAATGTTGGAAATGTACGTGAAGGTTGAAGACATTCGCAATAATGAGGCGGCGCAAAGCAGGGATAACCCTCAGTCATCGGGTAGTTATTCTGGAGCAGTTTTTGCCGAACAGGTTCTGGCTGAAAGAGTTTGGCCTGATTTAAACTTATCTCCACGGGCGAATGAGAAACGAGAAAATAATTTCTCTCATACTTTACATAATCCACAAGACGAGTGGTAAACTTCAATTTTCCTTTGTGTTACGATGTTTATTTTTGTTATATTGAATTTGTATTAACACTCATATATTCCACAGGGAATACCTGCCAGATATGAATTTTACAAGTTATGAACTCACGCCCAGTTGGAATATGCGTAGTTCTGGTGTGTTGGATCATGGTGGTCTATACGGGAGTCATCACCAACATGATAATGTCCATCATGGGATGTCAACACATTACGACTTGTAAGTGAAGTGATATAGCTATATGTAAAGTGTTTGACAATTTGAGTAGCTCATTATTTTGTTGTTTGTGCAGTGAAAACGAGCAAGTTGAACCTCCTGTCCTGACTCAATTATCCGAAGATGACATATTTAATCGGGATCTAGCGGATGCACAGAGTCAGAAAGAGAACCGTGATTATGACAACAATGCCGATGAGTCCGGAGATTACACACCCTTCCCTGATGAGGGTGGTGATGAGGATGAAGAGAATGCTGAACCTGATTTGACGAGGGAGAATGCTCCACCCCCGTTAGGCCAAGAGTGTACGAGTCCGAAGTGCCGTTTCATTCAAGGGAGATTCCTGATCACACCCAACTATACCTTGTAAAAAGGATTAAGCGGTCACTGCAAATATAATCCGGTTCAAGTTCGGAGTCGAATCCCACAGGGAACTAACCTATTTACTACAACTTTTAACAATGCTAATGATAAGCTCAAACAACTTCCGGATGCAAGATTTTTAATGGAATATAAGTGAAATTTATTTATCTAATAAAAAATAACAACAAAATCAGCAATAATCAAGAATAAGGTTGAATTCAAAGGTAAAAAGTAGAGGTGTACATGGATCGGGTTGGTTCGGTTTTTATCAAAACCAAACCAAACCAACTATATCGGTTTGGATTGGTTCAGTTTTGTCGGATTTTTTCGGGTTTTTCGGGTTTTTTGTTATTACATGAATATATATTTTTTCAATCTTACTTTATTAAATTTTTTATAAGTAAATATATGTTTAGTAAAAATTAACAAACATATGATCTATTAATATATTCTTATAGGAGAATTTTCTTAGTTACATATGATAGTTATTTTTAGTCGTCTGACAATAACTTTTCGTTGATGTACACTTTCAAGGTTAACTGAATTTAATAATTAAACATAAAAATCAATATGATGCCTATATAATGATATGTTCTATTTAATTTTAAATTATCAAAATACCACTTCAAATTCAAAAAAGATATAAGAATTTAATAGATCTAGACATATGGATATGGAAGAACAAAGAGATTGACGCATTTCACTAACACTTGATAAGAAAGTGATCATACAACCCATTATTTAATAGATCTAGCCATTGTTTAAAGAAAATTCTATAAAAAGTTTTAAAAGTATATATAAAAATTATATATTTATATGTCGGTTTGGTTCGATTTTTTTTTTACTCAATACCAAACCTAATCAGATTTTTTAATCGGTTTGGTTTGACTTTTCGGTTTGGTGTAGTTTCCCGGTTCGGTTTGTACACCCCTAGTTAAAAGGATCTAGGGCTATTGATTTCTCCAATTGCCGGACTAATTTCTGACACGTTAGCTATAATCTCACCGCAATACTCTATGAGGATTATGAGTTGCGGGCTATCGTAATTATCTCTCGATCAATTACGATAATTTACTAGAAGCATTCTCTCGAACTACTCTATTTAACAATTTATGCAACTCAGAATTATCCCACCAAAGTTTCGTTATCTCTAACCACACTTTTAAATTCAAGTAATTAATCTCTTAACTTACCCGAAAGTGGTGTTGTTCAACAACAATCTAACCAGGTGTTCTTTCTCAAGCAACACAAGGTAACTAGACACGATTAATCAAGGGCCCTTTCAATTAATCACAACACAACACATAGTTGAACAATCATAGAATAAGAATGACTCAATTATATCTAAACATAGTCAAAACTTCCATCCAATAATTGGTTCCATCAACCCTAGATGATGGGTTTAGCTACTCATACTAATGGATAAAAATTCACTATAATAATTCATAATCAACAATGAAAGTAAGAAGAAGAAGATGAAAACTCTTAGGAAATTCTCTGTCTTCTCTCCCTTGTTTTTGCCTCCAAAATCTCCTAAAAATAACTCATTTTCTCTTCTGGGCGAATTAGGCTTCATATAGGTTTAGGTTAGTTGCCTTAAAAATTACATAATTGCCCCTAAGTTGTTGGCCTCCATCCGCGGCCGCGGATTTCACCGCGGATCCGGCCGCGGATTTTAGCTAGTGTTCTGCTTCCAGTGCGCGGTCCAATTCGCGGTCAACTCCGCGGCCGCGCACCTAGAGGGGACCTCCCCGCTTGCTTTTCTCGCTCCTTTTCGACCGGGCTAACCTTCGATTGGCCTTTCACACTCCATATTGACTCCAAAAATACTCTTTAGCTTCCTCCTAGCTCGGAGTGGCTCCTGCAATGCATAAAATTCTTAATTAGAGCATTTTGTTATCTTTTAGCATTCAAATATCAATAAAGTGCGGCTAATTTAGAGTATAGATAGTGTCTAAATTACATAAATATAGCCTACTATCAACACCCCATACTTAAATCATTGCTCGTCCCCGAATAATCAAACCACACTCTACAGAGGCCTAACTTCACTGAGCGACTTCCCTAACTCGTCACACCAAGAATATTTTACATAGTTTGAGTATGAATTAGTGTAACATCTACACCTCAAGAGTAGACTCCCGCGAGCCATGCAATATTCCTAACCAGCTTAATTACTCTATTCAGAGGTCCAGACTTACCACTCCTTCATGAATCAAGTGCCTGCTCACTACAAAAGAGACTCACTCCACAATCAATAAAATTCACGCATACTGAGGAACTTCAAAATAAACAGAATTCACTCACCCTCAGAAATGATATTCTTGTGCCACAGAAAACGCTCCATAGGCTTGCCCGTAGTATACTACTCTACTAATTGAGCTTGTTCAGTCTAGGATCAAGTATGACTTATTTGGCTGTAATGTAGGCTGCAGGTCGGGTAGGATATATTTGGATATAATAGTGACTACACCTCCCCAAGCACTTTAATACATATATTTTATAATCAAGCCCACACTTAAATTAAACAAAAATTTCCACCTTCAACACCACGTAAATTACCCTACACTTCTTTGAGCACAATCACCTTAAAAGCCACCATAGAATATTACTAATCAACATGATAAACTATTAACACATGATACATTTTTTTTCCAACAAAGTGCAACTTTCTCCTGATTTCCCTAGTTCCACTCAAAAGCCCCCATCAACTACCCCACACTTTATCCTTTATAGATTCATAGTAATTCGAGTGCTTACGAGAGGTAAAGGGTTCAAAAAGATGGTCAATTCAAACAAGGGCTAAGGCTTGTAATGTGGTTACCAAGGAAACAGGATTACATGCTCAACGGGGTTAACTACGATACATAACAAATAGGTAGGTGGAATATGTATATATATGGTTTAAAAAAGAAATGCCTATATCATTTCCCAGACTAAACAAGAATACTATTTCGCTTTGCAGACACACATGGCAAGTTCTACGCATCAAATGTCGTGCACAGAACACAACAAGCCTCACACACACATGACACATGACTCACTCCAGATCAGATCATCAAACACTTAGATCAGAGTACTTAATCCAAATTAAGAACATACAGTTTAAGGCATTCTTATAAGAGTCAACAAATGAGCCTAAGCGTCACACTAAGTACCTGCTATATTCAAGGCATTACGAAGTTAAGAGATCCTATTCTAATCCTACCCATAGCCCATAAGTTGCTAACTAAAAGATAAAAACTAACTACACCCGGTTCAAATGAAACCCATGGAAAAGAACCGTGGTTTAAAGAAAAACCAAGGGTGAATTGATACACTACTACAAAAGAAAATCCACGCTCACCGCACCATTTTTTACTTTTAATTTTTTTTCTTTCGGCTTTAGTCCCTCAGGAAACCCATCGAATGATATCCATCGTCGGGACAAGTCGAAAATGATTTATGTAAATAAACTACGAAACTATTCTACATAAAACATACAACAAAGTATCCCCCATCCCACACTTAAAAAGATGACATGTCTTCATGTCATACAAAATAAAGTAATGCGAGGTAAAGGAACTTCCTTGGTGGATCAGTCTTGATCGGAGACAGTGCCAGGGTTAAGATGACACGCCCTCCCCAGCGCACGCAGCCAGCCCATGATTTTCTTCTTTGACTTCGCATTTTGGGTGGCCAAGGCATCAACTCTAGTCCCCAATTCCGTGACGGAAGTGTGCAGCCCTGCCATATCCTGTTCTAAGGTTGTCATCCATGTACTCCTCTGACCTGGGATGGTTTTTCATCCACTGCAGCTTGTTCCTGTGGGGGTGAGGAAGGTTCAACCTCCTCCTGCCCTTCATCGCCCTCCTCCGGCGCATCAGAATTGTCACTATGAGTTGCCCGAGGTGCCACCGGGTCTTTCCCGATGGTCACTTTGTCTGCCCGAAACTTTGCTTCTTTCTTCACCATACTATCCACATTTGGGTTCTCAGGCACCCTTGCTGCCCGACACAATCTAGTGACCAGAGAGGGAAAAAAGAACCCATACCTCTTCTGTGGTGAACGGATGAACATCTCAGACTGAATAACCTGGGCCACATCAAAATCGTGGCCATTCACGAAGCACCAGATCAAGGCAGCTCTCGGACCATTTACCTCCATGGTGTTGTGGGACGGCAGCAAGCGACCATTGATGATGTACAACCAGCACTTTCCTTCAAAAGTGAGTGAGGCAGAGTGTATCTTCGATCCCGGCACAACCCACACTACCTCTTTGTCTGGTGCACAGATAGTTCTGAAAACCATGTTCTATGTGATAGGTTCTCGCTTGTAAGTATCATAGAAATCCTCCTCCCCATTGAATACGGGCAATGAGTACACTCTTCTGATGGCTTCTATCGAGGCATCCACCCTCGTGTGTCGCACAATGCATATTTTATCCTCATGTTCGGGGCAGTTGGCATAGAACTCCCGGACAAGCATCAAGTTACCCTCCTCTGGCTCTTCGAAAAAGTTGTCCAACCTGCGCTTGATCAACTCCCGATACATATTAGTGAACTCATCCTGGAGGGACGCCCTGTCAATACCCCTTTCCGGTATAAGTTTTTTAGTGGCCTTCAAACTGAAACGGTCTTGGGCAGCTCTAGAGACAAACTCGGTACGATCAAACTGAGTTGCACTGGCCCGTGCACGGGATGAACCTCCATGACCACTTGACGAGGCTCCGGTGGTGCGTCTCTTCTTTGAAGGTGTCATGGTACCTACACAACAAACACTACTATCAGTAATCAGCGGAATATGGGAACCAATGGCGGTTACTCAGACTTCACTCGCACAATTGGTCACAATTTACATTCAAACTCATTGTGGCAATTTAACAAACACTTAAGGTGCATATACCCCCCAAGTTACCCAAAGCCCCAATTAAATTTCTATTTCCCACAAACTCAACAATGTCTTCCCCCAATTCAACCAAATTTATTACCCTCACATGCCACATATGTACTACAATCCTAAACCAAGACAAGAGTACCCATGATTTTACTATCCTACACATACAATAGCAAAGGAAAAGAATGGGAAAAATAAAAATTTGAAAACAAAAAAATAAACAAATACTAAGAAAGTGGAATAGAATCATGTTACTTACTTAGAGATCTTGGGAGGAACGGAGATTGGGGATTGGTTGAGTGGAGAAGAGGAGGAGGAAGAAGAAGTTTTGTTGATGAGAAAAATTTTGAGGGAGAGGGAGAGGGAGAAGGAGCGTGTGTTTTAGGGGAAGGGTTTTAGGTTTTGTTAAGGGGGAGGGAAAGAAGAAGTGGGGGAGTGGGCGATATTTGGGGGGGGGGGGTTAATTAAAAAAAAAATACTTAATAGGAAAGAAAAGAAAAGAAGATAAAAGAAAGAAAAACAAAAAAAAAAATCAATTTTGAACCCGGTACCGCCTAATCCGTGGCCTACTCCGCGGTCCAATCCGCGGCCGCGGATGAGGAACAGTGAGGGGAACAAAATCCGCGCCCCAATCCTTGGTCAAGTCCGTGGGCGCGTATGGGGAGGCAGCGGTCAGTGAAAAATCCGCGGCCTACTACGCGGTCCAATCCGCGGCCACGAATATCGATTTCCAGCAAAGTTTTGTCTTTTTCGCACTTTTACCTATCTCCGGGCTAATTTTGTCCCACGAATCCTTCCGATGCGCATAATTTTATCCATGCACATTAGTAGACTGGTCAATGCCGTTCAAAATCAATTACAAAAACAAGAGTAAAAAAAAATAATGGGTTGCCTCCCAAAATGTGCCCGAGTTAACGTCGCGGCACGACGATTTACAACAAACCATGGGTTGCCTCCCAGGAAGTGCCTGATTTAACGTCACAGCACGACGCATGCTTTCATTATTACTCTTCTCTCACGTATTGGGGATCTTCCAAAGATATCACCACTCTATCCCCTTTTTCTTCGATTATTCCAAGGTAATGTTTCAACCTTTTCCCATTCACTGTGAACTTATTTGTCCCATCTTGGGATTCAATTTCTACAGCTCCACTTGAGAACACTTGCACTACTCTGAATGGTCCTGACCATCGGGACTTCAACTTACCCGGAATCTCAATCTCGAGTTGTATAACAACACTAGATCTCCGGGTTTGAAGTTTCGATCTAGAATGTGCTTATCGTGCACCATTTTCATACTTTCTTTGTACAATCTTGCATTCTCAAATACATGGAACCTGAATTCCTCGAGTTCATGTAACTTAGTAACTCTGCTGGTGCCTGAGGTCTCCATATCCAAATTCAACTGCCGCAGTGCCTAAAGGGATTTATGTTCGAGCTCTACCGGAAGATGGCATGCTTTTCCAAATACCAACTTGTATGGTGACATACCAATTGGAGTTTTAAATTCTATGCGGTACTCCCATAATGCATCATCCAGCTTCTTTGCCCAATCAGTCCTTGTCGCATTCACTGTCTTGGTCAGGACACTTTTGATTTCCCTGTTAGACACTTCAACTTGACCGCTCGTCTGTGGGTGGTAAGGTGTGGCTATCTTATGGCGAACTCCATACTTTTCCAATATCCATGCGAATGCTCTATTACAAAAATGGGTTCCACCCCCACTGATTATAGCTCTCGGGGTGCCAAAACGTGTGAAGATGTTTTTCTTTAGGAAGCCTGTCACCCCTTTTGCATCATTGGTTGGGAGAGCCACCGCTTCGACCCATTTGGAGACATAGTCAACTGCTACCAATATGTATTTGTTACCATACGAGCTGACAAAAGGTCCCATAAAGTCAATCCCCCACATGTCAAAAACCTCCACCTCTTGAATTGTGGTCATCGGCATCTCGTGACGTCGAGATATGTTGCCTGTCCTTTGGCACTCATCGCAACTTTTTACCCAAGCATGGGCATCCTTGAACAGAGTTGGCCAATACAACCCCGATTCCAACACTTTTGCTGCTGTCCGGATTCCTCCAAAGTGTCCACCATATGGTAAAGCATGGCAAGACTACAAAACAGAAGGTTGATCTTTCTCGGGGATACACCTCCGGATCATGTTATCTACACATATTCTAAAAAGTAGAGGTTCATCCCAATAATAAGATCGACAATCGTGAAAGAACTTTTTCTTTTGAATTGAAGAGAGTTCATAAGGTACAATACCACTTGCTAAATAGTTAGCAATATCAACATACCATGGAGTCTCCTCCATTGTCACAACGAGTAACTGTTCATCCGGGAATGTCTCTGTTATATCTTCAACCTCCATCTTCTTTTCAGCTCCTTCTAACCTTGAGAGGTGGTTTGCCACTTGATTGTCCGTCCCTTTCCTGTCACGGATTTCCAGATTGAATTCTTGTAGCAAAAGAACCCAGTGGATTAAGCGTGGCTTTGACTCCTTCTTTGCTATCAAGTACCTAATTGCTGCATGGTCAGTATAAACAATAACTTTTGAACCAATTAAGTACGACCTGAATTTGTCGAAGGCAAACACTACATCTAACATTTCCTTTTCCGTTACGGTATAATTGAGTTGTGCACCACTGAGCGTCCTGCTTGCATAGTAAATTGGGTGCATCATCTTGTCTTTTTGCTGCCCCAAGACTGCTCCTATAGCATAATCACTGGCGTCACACATTAGCTCGAACGGTTGCTCCAAGTTGGGTGCAATAATGATGGGTGCAGTTACCAGTCTCTTCTTCAGCTCCTCAAATGACAACCTACAATTATTAGAAAACACAAAGGGCTGATCCTTTTCAAGAAGTTTACATAAAAGGTTAACAATCTTGGAAAAATCTTTTATGAATCGCCTGTAGAACCCGGCGTGCCGAAGGAAACTTCTCACTGTCTTGACCGAAGTGGGCGGTGGCAATTTCTCAATCACATCAACCTTAGCATGGTCGACTTCAATTCCCTTACTGGACACTCGATGCCCCAAAACTATTTCTTCTTGTACCATAAAATGACACTTTTCCCAATTCGGCACCAAATTTGTCTCCACACATCTTTTGAGCACTCTTCTTAAGTTGTGAAGACAATCTTCGAATGAATCCCCCACCATGGAGAAATCATCCATAAACACCTCCATAATGTCTTCAACCATATTAGTGAAAATGGCTAGCATGCACCGCTGGAATATAGCCGGCGCATTGCAAAGTCTAAAAGGCATTCTCCAAAAGGCAAAGATGCCATACGGACAAGTGAAGGATGTTTTTTCTCTATCTTCAGGGGCTATTGAGATCTGGTTGTACCCCGAATATCCATCCAAGAAACAGAAGTGAGATCGCCCAGCTAACCTGTCCAACATTTGGTCAATGAAAGGCAAGGGAAAATGGTCCTTCCGGGTGGCTGTGTTCAATTTTTGATAGTCCATGCAAATCCTCCACCCCGTGACTGTACGAGTCGAGATCAACTCGTTATTCTCATTTTGTACAACCGTTATTCCTCCCTTTTTCGGCACACACTGAACATGGCTAACCCAGTTGCTGTCAGAGATAGGGAAGATGATACCCGCATCCAGCCACTTGATCACTTCCTTTTTCACCACCTCTTTCATATTCAGGTTTAGCCGTCGTTGATGCTCTCTGGAAGGTTTGTGCCCCTCTTCCAAGAGAATCTTGTGCATACAAAAGGCTGGGTTGATACTCTTTATGTCTGCCATGGTCCAACCAATGTCAGTCTTACATTCTTGTAACACCTGCAAGAGTTGCTCTACCTGTACAGCTAGCAAACCAGATGATATAATAACAGGCAAAGTAGAATTTGGCCCTAAGAAAATGTACCTGAGGTGAGTTGGAAGCGGTTTCAGGTCCAACTGTGGTGGCTCCTCTATTGATGGTTTTGCAGGTGGTGTTGCTCTTTCTTCTAAGCGTAGGGGCTCGAACTGAGGTTCCCTTTTCTAGAACCCTTGACCCTCGAGAGCCATGACCCACTCTGCCAGCCCTTAACCATCCATCTCTTCCAAATTCATCCAACAGGCTTCTAGTAGATCCCTAACATTAAGGGTCTCATCCTCCTCTTGTAGTATCACATCCACAACCTCCACTAGCGAGCAATTTGCAAATTCGCTGGGTCTCCTCGTGGATTGTTGAATGTTGAATATTATTTCTTCATTTTTCAACCTCATTTTTAACTCTTCAGTCTCATAATCAATCAATTCTCTCCCAGTGGCTAAGAACGGCCTTCCCAGAATGATGGGTATCTCTTCATCCACTTGACAGTCAAGAATAACGAAGTCTGCAGGGAATACAAACTTCCCCACTTGAACAAGCACATCATCAAGAATTCTTGTCGGTCTTTTGACTATGCGATCAGCCAGTTGCAACAACATTGAGGTCAGTCTAGCTCTGTCAATGCCCAGTTTTGTATAGATTGCCAAGGGCATCAAGTTTATATTGGCCCCCAAGTCACGCAATGCTTTAGCAAAAGCATAACTCCCAATGGTGCATGGCATAGTGAAACTACTTGGATCATACACTTTTTGAGCCATAGGTCTTGTCACTACCGCACTGCAGGTCTACGTCAGAGTTACAATGGACAGGTCCTAGAAGTCAAATTTTTGCGACATCAGATCCTTCATCATTTTTGCATACCCTGGCATTTTCCTTAAAGCATCCATCAGTAGAATATTTTAATTGAATTTGTCGAAGCATTTCCATGAATTTTCTGTATCGATCATCTTTCTTTTGCTTTGCCAATCTCTGAGGGAAGGTTCAGGAGTCAACCTCTGGCCGCTGCTTGGTGTCTTTTCTTTGTTGGAAGCTTTTTCTACCACCTATTTTGAGAGTTGTTCACCTTCCTTCTCCTTAAGCTTGTCAACCTGTGCTTGTTCAATTACAACCTCGGTGAGCTCTGCTGACTCATCTTCCTCTAATGTAACTGGAGTAGTTGGCGTAGTCTCTCTCCTAGATTGAGCAACTTCTTGCTCTCTATCTAAATCTCTTCCATTCCTGAGACTCACTGCCATTAGCTGATTTGGGTTATGTTCCTTTGGGTTAATATTTGTATCTGCAGGCAATGTTCCTTATGGGAAATTGTTCAAAGCCATAGACAGCTGTCCCAATTGAGTTTCAATGCCTTTGATTGCTGAATCATGTCCTGCTAACTTTTCTTACATCTTACCATTTGTCCCAATGAGTTATTGCAGCATGCCCCTGATTTATGTCATGTTGGTGTGCTGCTGTTGATGAGGTGGTTGGTAGGCCAACTGTTGTTGGTGCTGCTGATTATAGCCCTGTTGTCTTTGATAAGGCACGACTTGGCCTTGTGGTCGTGTGCTTCCTGGATTGGGGTTGTGTTGTGGCTGGTTTAGTCTGTACTGCTGGTTTGGTGCTGGTCCCCATTGCTGCCCACCTTGCCTCTGACTTCTGAAATTGTTGACATAATTCATGTCCTCTCTGAAGCCCTGGTTGTCATTCTCTCCACTCCACGAGCAAATATATGACTAGTTTATGCAAGGAGTGCACAAGCCTCCATTTGTTGTATCAAGAATGTGCACTTGCTTTGTACCCATCTCATCAATTTTCTTTGTCAGAAAGGTCATCTGGGTCATGAGAGTGGCTATGTTCTATGCATTGGAATTGTTTGGGGAAAGAGCAACAGAATGCACTATTGGTGCAAGTGTCGTACCTCTAGTCATCCAGCCTGAATTTTGAGCCATCTTGTTGAGAAGAATCTTGCACTCTGTGAACGTTTTGCTCAAAAATGCACCCCCAGCTGAAGCATCTACATTGGTCTTCAAACTGTCTGCCAAACCCATATAGAATCTCTGTCCCAACATCTGATCTGGAATGCCATGGTGTGGACACTTCACTGGAATGCCCTTAAACCTCTCCCAGGTTTCTTGCAAGGTCTCAGTCTGTTTCTGCCTGAACTGCAATTTCTCATCAATTTGCCTTGCAGTCTTGTTGGGAGGATAAAACTTGTTTAAGAACTGCTTGACTAATTCTTCCCAAGTAGCAATGGAGTTTATTGGGAGCGAATTCAGCCAAGTTTGAGCCTCTCCAGTCACTGAGAATGGGAACAGTAATAGTTTGATTGCTTCAGGAGTCACATTCGGTTGTCTTTGAGTCACACAAATTGATAGGAAGTTCTTCAGATGTTGTTGTGGGTCTTCGATGTATGACCCGGAGAACAGTCCCTTATTCTGCAACAGGTGCATCATGTTCTTGGTAATCTGGAATGTCTCCGCTTGTATCTGAGGAACAGCAATGGCGGTGGCTAGGTTATCAGCAGTTGGTTGTGCCCAATCATAAAGAGCAGCTTCCGGCACGAGAGGTGCCACCACTCCATTGTTTGGGTCAACACGATCATTCCGATTGTTTACGTTGACGTCGTCCATGTTGTCCATTTCACTTTTGAGTTGGTATTTTTGTTTTAACTGTTTGTTCTTGTTGTTGGACCGATTCAATGCCCTGAATGCTTTCTCGAGGTCTGAGAGTCCTTCAAAAAGTTCACCAGTCCTCAAAGAGCTTCTAGGCATACACCTGAGTCACAGAAGATTTCAAACGTGAGAATTTCAATGGAAAAACTTTTAATACCGTAGGAAATTGATCTAAACTAAGAATCCTAGCAATTCTTCTAAGTTGTAATAAATAGAACCATTAGATTCCCCGGTAACAGAGCCAAAATTTGATCACGCCCAACTATGCCTTGTAAAAAGAACTAAGCAGTCGTTGCAAATATAATCCGGTTCAAGTTCAGAATCGAATCTCACATGGAACTAACCTATTTACTACAACTTTTACCAATGCTAATGATAATCTCAAACAACTTTCGGATGCAAGATTTTTAATGGTGTATAAGTGGAATTTATTTATCTAATGAAAAATGACAACAAAATTAGCAATAATCAAGAATAAGGTTGAATTCAAAGGTAAAAAGGATCTAGGGCTATTGATTTCCCCAATTTCCGAAATAATTCCTAACACATTAGCTATAATCTCGCCGTAATACTCTATGAGGATTATGAGTTCCGGGCTACCGTAATTATCTTTCGATAAATTATGATAATTTACTAGAAGTATTCTCTCGAACTACTCTAGTTAATAATTTATGCAACTCAGAATTATCCCACCAAAGCTTCGTTATCTCTAACCCCGCTTTTAAATTCATGTAATTAATCTCTTAACTTACCCGAAAGTGGTGTTGTTCAACAACAATTTAACCAGGTGTTCTTTCTCAAGCAACACAAGGTAACTAGACACGATTAATCAAGGGCCCTTTCAATTAATCACAACACAACACATAGTTGAACAATCATAGAATAAGAACGGCTTAATTATATCTAAACATAGTCAAAACTTCATCCAACGATTGGTTCCATCAACCCTAGATGATGGGTTTAGCTACTCATACTAATGGATAAAAATTCACTATAACAATTCATAATCAACAATGAAAGTAAGAAGAAGAAGATGAAAACTCTTAGGAAATTCTCCGTCTTCTCTTCCTTGTTTTTGCCTCCAAAATCTCCTAAAAACATCTCCTTTTCTCTTCTGGGCGAATTAGGCTTCATATAGGTTTAGGTAAGTCACCTTGAAATTTACATAATTACCCCTAAGTTGTTGGCCTCCGTCCGCCCGTTTGCGGCCGCGGATTCGGCCGCGGATTTCAGCCAGTGTTCTGCCTCCAGTGCGCGGTCCAATTCGCGGTCAACTTCGCGGCCGCGCACCTGGAGGGGACCTCCCCGCTTGCTTTTCTCGCTCCTTTTCGACTGGGCTAACCTTCGATTGGCCTTCCACACTCCATATTGACTCCAAAATACTCTTTAGCTTCCTCCTAGCTCGGAGTGGCTCCTGCAAAGCATAAAATTCTTAATTAGAGCATTTTGTTATCTTTTAGCATTCAAATATCAATAAAGTGCGGCTAAATTAGAGTATAAATAGTGTCTAAATTGCATAAATATAGCCTACTATCAACACCCCACACTTAAACCATTGCTCGTCCCCGAGCAATCAAACCACACTCTACAGAGGCCTAACTTCACTGAGTGACTTCCCTAACCAACAGTGCTGGCAAAGATTATGCTTTTTCCTAATAAAACGCGCCTAAGCAGGGCGACGAAAAGGTACAACATAAAAGAGTGTCGTGAGATGACGGTATGGGAGTCAACTCCGGATGTATACAAGGTTGTTTGCCGTAGATGGTTTACGGGTTGTCATTGGATGCTGCGTGCGAGCAAGAAGAAAATAGGTATGTGGAAAGTGGGTAAATACATTGGCACCCACACTTGTGAAATAGACACATTCAATGGGAATCACTTCAACTTGGATGTTGACTTGATTTCTCTTGTCCCGATTCCACACATTGAAACGTCCATAAGGTACAAGATCAAAGAGTGCATTACATCCGCCCACCAGGAATATGTCTGTACCATTACCAAAAGAAAGGCATTTTTCGGGCGCAAACGTGCATTTGAAATTATTTATGGTAACTGGGATAAGTCATTTGTAGCTCTACCCAAGTACATGGCCGCATTGCAACACTTTAACCCTGGGACCATTGTTGAATGGAAACTTGAGTGGAGTCTGGGAATACCAAAATATATATTCAAATACGTGTTCTGGGTATTTAAACCAGCAATTGATGGTTTTCTGCATTGCCGGTCGGTAATATCCATAGACGACACTCATATCTATGGAAAGTATGATAGTAAGTTGTTGATCGCCGTTGCAGTAGATGCTAATGGAAGTATATTTCCTTTAGATTTTTCTATTTGTGACAATGAAAGCCAAGAGATGTGGACACTAGTTTTGAACCACTTGAAAGATCACGTTATCAAACAACGTTCAGGTATTTGTCTAATATCTGATCAGCATGGTAGTATTATAAGTTCTGTGGGACAACCCTACCTCGTGGGACAACCCTACCTCGATGGTACTGCCTTGGCGCCATATAAGCAAGGTCGTGTCCTAAGCGCTCATCCTCTCGGGCTCGAGGTAGTGTCCGGGCAGCCAGCTATGTAACTTGCTGGCCATACTCGTGCAAAGTGGCCGCTCCCTCGCCGGCATGCTACTGCATCTGCAGTCCCAACTAGTGGAACAAATATAGGCCAATAGCTTGCACAACATGTAAAATATAGATTACGGAACGCTAGGTTATAGCTATAAGTAAGAATACCAAATAACATACAAGTGCCTCGTGCCTCCCAGCGTACGGAACGTACCGACCGCCAGTGCGATGAATGAGATTCCTGATGAAAAGTCGGGTAATGCCGCGGTACCAGCCCATATAATCATGCTCAGTATCTGTCTGGCGCGGTTGGGGGGGGGGATCAGGTCAAGTCGCCAGTCCCAAGTATCGATCTGCGCCTCTAGCCATGCCATATATGCGTGGTCCACCCTGAAACGATCATCCCACTGGAAATGTGTGGTCTTCCGGGTGGGCAGTGGCGGTACAAGATGCGGATGGCCAAACTGGCGAAATACCCGCTCAGTGGCATGATGCTCCACAATATCAAGGCACATCAATGGGATGTAAGAACTCCAAATAAGTCGGCCGGCCGAGCAATAATCGGGCAAGCCAGCTATCAGCGCGTCGCTATATGGCGTCCAGATGAACTATTAAGTAACAATAGAAAACATGAGTATACGCAACACATGTGAAGCCAGGCTAAGTAAACTTAGGAATACATTTACCTGTGCACCCTCCAGCAAATCCAACAAATCCCTGCACAAGGGGAGATTATGTCGAGCCTCGTACACTCGTCCATATCCCCGCTGGAGAACCCACCTCCTAGCTAGAGGGAGAAACGGAGGTGGTACACCCGGAGTTAACGGTGGTAGAGGTGTCTGCAACTGCATGAACCGCTCCTAGGCCCAAACCTAATATACAAAGTGGACGTAAAATTTAAGATATATTTTTACTGGGTATGTTATAATGAATAGAGTATTCGAATATGTTTTCACATGTAGCAGCGACAACTATCCAGCAACGTCATGCTGGGTGCCCATGGTCGGCCGGCACATGTGCCTGTACAAGTAGGTGAGAACACCAACACCCCAGCTGTACTGGGGTAAATTATCTAGCCGCTTAAGATGATGAAGAAATCTCAAGCTGACTAGGTTCCCCGAAGTGTTCGGGAACAAGACCCCTCCAAACATAAGGAGCAACAACAACCTCGTGTACTGGTGAATATGCAACTCCAGTGTATCGCCTGTGATGTCAGGGTGCAATACCTTCAAATGGTATCGGATAGTCGTCAGCTACAGACGACTGGCCCCAGCTACTGCAGTCTCCTCCTGTGGCCGGAAACCAGTGAGCTGCTGCAGCATGTCCAGGTACTGCCCACCTGTCAGCTCTCTCATGGCCTGCGGCAGAGCAACGAGGTGTCCATCAACAGGCAGCCCATATATAACCTCCACGTCCTACAGTGTGATGGTGGCCTCGCCAATGGGCAAGTGGAATGTGTGCGTCTCCGGTCGCCATCGCTCTATCAGGGTCGTGATCAAAGACCAATCGAGTTGCAACCGCCCGATCTCCAAAATCCTATAGAAGCCCGTATCCTGCAGGCGTCTGACTACACGGGGATGGAGAACTTTGCCCTTCAGAAAGTCCCACATGTCGTCCACTCTCCTGACGCGGAGAGTCTAGGCCAGTAACTCTCCCTCCCATATGTGGGAGGACCTATGATCGCCCTGTAATGACAGTAGCTCATCGCTAGAGGGTCCGAGATGCATAGGCGGAACCTCCATGTCGTCTACTATAAATTAAACAACATTAATTACATGTTAGTTTTATAATTTTATATGTTTGTTTGTAAATTAAATAATTAATTTTTATAATTATACAAGATTTAATTATTAAGTATTCACATATGGGTTCCATGCTTGATATTTGAGGTCCAATAGCACCAAGATATTCTGAATTCTTGTATGTGTTAGTTTTATTATTTTACATGTTAGTTTTATAATTTTATATATTTGTTTGTAAATTAAATAATTAATTTTTATAATTATACAAGATTATAAAAATTATTAAGTATTCACATATGGGTTCCAGGCTCGATATTTGAGGTCCAATAGCACCAAGATATCTTGAATTCTTGTATGTGTTAATTTTATTATTTTACATGTTAGTTTTATAATTTTATATGTTTGTTTCTAAATTAAATAATTAATTTTTATAATTATACAAGATTATAAAAATTATTAAGTATTCACATATGGGTTCCAGGCTCGATATTTGAGGCCCAATAGCACCAAGATATCCTGAATTCTTGTATGTGCTAGTTTTATTATTTTACATGTTAGTTTTATAATTTCATATGTTTGTTTGTAAATTAAATATTTAATTTTTATAATTATACAAGATTATAAAAATTATTAAGTATTCACATATGGGTTCCAGGCTTGATATTTGAGGCCTAGTAGTACCAAGATATTTGAAAAATATTGTTATTTTCTCATTTATTTTCTTACGATCATTGACTAGAATTGGACAGAGTTTGTATTTGATCTATCAGCTATTTTGACGTATTTTTGGGTATAAGAGATACTTAAATGATTAATTTCAAGAACTACAGGGATACTACGCTAAAAGGGACTATATTTTACTACGCTAAAAGGGCACTGTGTTACTAGTCTTTAAGCAAATAAATAATCTAAACCAGATAAAAATAACAAATATATTTAATCACAAAACATTTACGAAAATACATATACAACAGCAAAAAGTAACTTATTAATATTTTTTTGAACAAATAATAATGATATCTCAATTTTTACATATTTTTTTAGCACACTAATATCTTAGTCCGAATAAAAATAACATACCAGTTTAATCGCAAAAAAAGCACAAAATAACATAGAACACATTTAAAACAACTAATATGCATTTTTAATACTAGTTTCGACAAAAACTAAATCGGAATACCTCGATTTATGATTTTTGGAAAGTTGAAGATTTGAATCCGAAACGAGCAACCCACAACGAGAGAAGGCTTAGCTAGGATGTGGGACCAATAATCTTTACTTTTTATGGGACGGGTGGGGTCCACTCGAGTTTTTTTGGGTCGTTAATGGGGAAGGGACCGCTGGTTTGATTTTAAAAAAAGGGGGGGGGAGGGAACTCACAGATGTTTGAAGGGGTATAACGCAGTTTATTAAGGCACTATACATATAGTGTATAGTGCCTTAATAAACTACGCTATACATGCCAGTCTAATCAACTTCATGTATAGCGTCCTTTTAAAGGGCGCTATATATAGTTTGGTCACATTATTTTTTTTTCACTCATTTTGATCATTTGAGTCTAAAAAGACCATATTTAAGTTCAGAACTCTCGTGGGGCAGCAGTAAGGCAGTAAATAGTGAAAAGGAACTATACACGACCTAAAGTTGCAGCTAGTAAGTGGAGTACTGCGAATTATGTGTATCATGCTGAGGTCAGAATCAAGTCATACTAGGTTCTTGTTCCATGGAAACTTCTATAAACCAAACCCCATCTAGAACTTCTGCAATTAAAAGCACACTCGGAATCTCTTTAACAAAAAAGATAAAGACAAAACGTTGGAGTTGTCAATCGTAGGTTGAAAGCTGTACCTTTCCCATGCAAAATATTATGGACAAAGTAAGTCCAAAAGGTGACGTTCATCTGCCGCCTTACTATGTGTAGTGGCAAACAGGGCAAAAGGTGTTGTTATTGGAACATAAGTAAAATAAAATGGAAAATCACTAACGAAATGTGGTAGGTTCCAGTTAGTCAAACACTGAAACAGTAAAAAATATCAAAGTCCATTATTAGTGGGTGCAACTAAAATTGAACAACTATTAAAAAATACCAACGGTAATAAAATATAACTCAAAATAACAATATGTAACAAGAAAAAATAAGTTAAGAGATATATAGAGAAAGAGAGAATATATTCTTATTTCTTCTTCAATTGTGTGTATTTTCCTATCTATTACAATGCCTTTATATAGGCATGAAAAGTGAAGAAAATATGTCATTGAATATGTCATTAAACATCGAAAATGTGTCATTGAATATGTCATTAAGTATTTGAGATGAAGATCGTGGAGGAAGAGTAGACATCCACTATAATTTGATATTTCTTATAACACTCCCCTTTGGATGTCCATAGATAATGTGCCTCGTTAAAACCTTATTAGAAAAAATAATCCTAGTGAAGGAAAAAGAGTACACATGTTTAGGAATATGCTTTTTGGTTGCCTCATTAAAAATCTTGCAAGGAAAACCCAGTGGGACAAAATCTTGTAAGGAAAAAAGAGTACACCGCGTATTAACTCCCCCTGATGAGAGCATCAATTCACATCCTTGAGCCTTCGCATCCCAATCTTGTACACTAGTTTCTTGAAGGTTGACGTCGGTAGAGATTTGGTGAATAAATCAACCATATTATCACTTGAACGGATCTATTGCACACTGATATCACTATTCTTTTGAAGATCATATGTGAAAAATAACTTTGGTGAAATGTGCTTTGTTCTATCTCATTTTATGATTCCTCCCTTCAATTGAGCTATGCATGTTGCATTGTCTTCATACAAAATTGTGGGTAATTTGTCACACTTCAAACCACATTTGTCTCGAATAAGGTGTATTATAGACCTCAACCATATACATTCTCGACTTGCTTCATGAATAACAATTATCTCAGCATGATTAGATGAAGTAGCCACGATTGATTGCTTAGCCGATCGCCAAGATATTGCAGTGCCTCCACATATAAACACATAGCCTGTTTGAGATCGAGCCTTATGTGGGTCAGATAAATACCCAACATCGGCATAACCAACAAGACCGGGACTGCAATCATTGTCATAAAATAAGCCCATATCGGTAGTCCCTTTTAGATACCGCAATATGTATTTGATTCCATTCCAATGTCTCCTTGTAGGAGCAGAGCTATATCTTGCTAAGGCATTAACTTAAAAATTTATGTCAGGTCTTGTAGTGTTAGCAAGATACATTAGTGCACCAATTGTACTAAGATATGGTACTTCAGGACCAAGAATCACTTCATTCTTTTCTTGAGGTCGGAACAAGTCCTTATTCACATCAAGTGATCGAACAACCATCGGAGTACTTAAAGGATGTGCTCCATCCATGTAAAACCGTTTCAATACCTTTTCTATGTAGGCAGATTGATGAACAAAAATTTCATTTGCCAAATGTTCAATTTGCAAACCGAGACTTAATTTTGTCTTTTCGAGATCTTTTGTAATGACCCGGCCGGTCATTTTGAGAGTTAGAGCCCCGAACACCTATTAACTGCTTTCCTCATATCTATTTATGCTATTGTGACTTGCCGGGATGATTGGTTTTGAGTTTCGGAGTGTTTCGAGACACTTAGTCCCTAAATGAGAGCTTAAGTCTTAGAATTTGGACCGTAGTCGGAACTGCGTGAAGACCAATTTCGTTAGCTCCGTGGGTGATTTTGGGCTTAGAGGCGTGTCCAGAATGTGTGTTGGGGGCCCGTAGCACATTTAGGCTTAAAATGGCGAAAGTCGAAATTTTAGAGTTTTGGACCGATAGTGGAAATTTTAATATCGAGGTTGAAATTTGATTCCGGAAGTTGGAATAGGTCCATAGTGTTGAATATAACTTGTGTGCAAAATTTGGGGTCAATCGGACGTGGTTTGGTCGGTTTCGGTATCAGTTGTAGAATGTTAAAGTTTCAAGTTCTTAAGATTTGAATTGGAGGGTGACTCGCAATTTTTAGCATTGTTTGATGTGATTTAAAGGCTCGACTAAGTTTGTATGGTATTTTAGGATTGGTCGGTGTATTTTGTTGGGGTCCCGGGGGCCTCGGGCATGTTTCGGATGCTTAACGAGTTATTTTTGGACTTAAGGAGTTGGCAGTTTTTGGTGGTGTTCTGCAGCGGGTTTCCTTAATCGCGATCGCGTGAGAAGGGACGCGATCGCGTAGGTTCGTCAGGTTATGCATCGCGAACGCGTGGGTTAGGCCGCGTTCACGAAGAAGAAATAAGGCAGCAGTGGAATTGGATGTTGTTCTTCGCGATCGCGTGAGGTTAGTCGCGATCGCGTAAGTCTGGAGTGCTATTTCATCGCGTTCGCGTGAGGAGTTACGCGTTCGCGTAGAGTAAAATAATGGGGCAGCGAAGTTGTTCTTCGCGATTGCGAGGGTGTTTCTGCGATTGCGATTAAGGAAAAACATCTGGGCATAATTAAAGTTCAAAATCGAGGGTTTTTGGTTCATAACTCAAAATTTGATTGAGAGCTCGGTAGAAGGCAAAATTTGGAGAGATTTTCGGAGGAAGTTTTTGAGTAATGATTCCTAATTCCTTTATGGTTATATTCCACTAATCTATGGTTGATTTTTTTATTTAATTTCGGAATTTGGGGTTGAAATTGGGAAAAATTTGGAAGAACTTCTTCAACAAAGATTTTGAGTTTTGAAAGGGGATTTATGGTCGGATTTGAGTAATTTTTATATGGTTAGACTCGTGAGTGAATGTGTGCTCGTATTTTGTGACTTTTACCTGATTCCGAGACGTGGGCCCCACATGCGATTTTTGAGTTAATTTCAAAATTTTTGTTAAAATATTAATTTTATTAATTAGATGAGTCTATTATGGTTATATTTATGATATGTAATTGCTTTTGGATAGATTTGGGCCATTCGGAGTCGGATATTCGTGGGAAAGGCATTGTGACCGATTGATTGAGCTTGGTTCGAGGTAAGTGGCTTGCCTAACTTTGTGTGGAAAAAATCCCCTTAAGATTTGGAACTATTGTGATATGTGAGCGTCGTGTACGTGAGGTGACGAGTACGTACACAGGCTAGTTATGGAAAAACCCGGTTTTCTTACTGAGCAGCAACCTGTTTTCCTTTTAGTTTTAGTTATACCATTTTAATGAGTATTAATCTATTTTCATTCTTATTTGAGTTATTCCAATATGTGTAGCTATCTTGTTTGGTCTAATACAACATGTATACGTGTCTTAATTGCTTGTGTGAACTCTGTGCAGCATGCTTAGTGAATTTCCTGCTTCTTCCTTGACCGGTACTTAGTCTAAATCGTAAGATTTCATGATGTAGTTGTATTTCTATTGTTTGCGCTGCATATTTACTTTGGGACTACAGAACGGTATTCCGGGAGATCCCCCTGTACTACATTTTTACTTTGGGACTACGGAACGGTATTCCGGAAGATCCCCCTGTACTGCATATTTACTTTGGGACTACGGAATGGTATTCCGGGAGATCCCAATGTCTTGCATATTTACTTTGGGACTACGGAACGGTATCTCGGGAGATCCCCCGACACATTTACGTTTGGGACTACGAGACGGTATCTCGGGAGATCCCCTGTTGTGTTTCTGTGTACTGAGCTGTTACCTTCTATGATTTCATTGTTGTTAAATTTCAGCCTTTATTTTATTGCGGCATTACACTCTATATTATTTTATTATATATTTACCAGTAGGGCCCTGACCTGACCTCGTCACTACTCGACCGAGGTTAGGCTTGGCACTTACTGAGTACCAATTGTGGTGTACTCATACTACTCTCTGCACATATTTTTTCGTGTGCATATCCAGGTACTCCTTATCAGCCGCACTATCAGTGAGCCGTGACAGCTTTGGAGACTTCAAGGTATATGTGCCGCATCCGCAGACCTATGAGTCCCCTTCTTCTCTTTCTCATGTCCATTATCTACTGTATTATTTCTTGTTAGACTCTGATGTATAAAGATACTAGATTTTCCTTCTGTAGTTTATGATTCACGATATTTCGGTTTTTGGGATTTGTTTATATTTTTATTTCATTATTCTGCAAAATATTAGGCTTACCTAATTGTAGAGACTAGGTGCCGTCACGACGTAACACAGAGGGAAAATTGGGTCGTGACAAGTTGATATCAGAGCTCTAGGTTCGTAGGTATCGTGAGTCACAAGCCAGTTAATTAGAGTCTCGTGAATCGGTACAAAGATGTCTGTATTTATCTTCGGGAGGCTATGGAACTATTAGAAAAATTTCACTACTTTGATTCCTTGTCGTGCGAAAATTGTTGACTTCAAAGATTCTAAACTTGTGTATTCTATTCTCTCACAGATGGTGAAGACATGTACAAGCGGATCTGATGAACAGGCACCCGCGCCCCTGCTAGAGCTGTGAGAGGTCGGGGCCGGGGTAGAGGCCGAGGACGTCCACGTGGTACATCCAGATCACCCGCACGAGCTACTACAGAGGAGCCCCCAGTAGCTCCAGCTGGAGGGCCGACACTTGAGGTACCTGTTCCTGCGCCAGCCCTCCAGGAGACTTTAGCCTAGTTTTTGAGCATGTTTAGCACCTTAGCTCAAGCTGGTTTGATTCCACTTGCTCCTGCCACATCTCAGGCCGGGGGAGGAGAATCGACTCCCGTCGCCGGTACTCCAGAGCAGCGGGTTCAGGTCGACCAGGTTCTAGAGACTGTACCAATGTAGTCAGTAGCTCCAGCTCAACCCGAGGTTAGGGCAGCAGCTTTTGAGGTGGAGCAGCTCAGACTTGAGAGGTACAAGAAGTACCACCCACCTACATTCAGCGGATTGGCTACAAATGATGCTCAGGGTTTTCTGGAGGAGTGTCATCGTATTCTCCAAACTATGGGCCTAGCGGAGACGAGCGAGATTTCTTCTACTACATTCCAACTTAGAGGAGTAGCCTATCAGTGGTGGCATGCTTATGAGTTGAGTAGTCCGGCTGAGGCAGTTTCACTTACATAGACTTAGTTCTCGGACATGTTTTTGAGAGAGTATGTCCCTGAGAGCCTCAGGGACTCATGGCGCACGGAGTTTGAGCAGCTTCGCTAGGGATCTATGATTGTGTCAGAGTATGCAGTTCGCTTCAGTGATTTGGCCTGACATACACCGACCTTGGTTGCCACAGTTCGAGAGAGGGTTCGACAGTTTATTGAGGGACTCCACCCCAGCATCCGGATTATTATGGCCAGGGAGTTGGAGATGGATATTTCTTATCAGCAGGTTGTGAGTATTGCCAGGAGATTGGAGGGCATGCTTACCCGGGATAGAGAGGAGTGGGAGGCTAAGAGGTCTCGAGAGACTGGTTCTTATTCTGGTGCTCGTGCCCCAGCCGCTCACCATGGTAGGGTTTATGTGAGCCGCCCTATCCATTCAGCTCTTCCAGCCGCCAGTGGTATTACGGTCACTTCTAGGCCCCATGAGCCTTATTATGCACCACTAGTATCTAGTGTGCCTCCTGCACGGGGTGTTCCTTGCAGCCAGTCCAGTAGACCTGGCCCAAGCCAGTCATAACAGCCACGCCCTCCCAGAGCTTGTTTTGAGTGTGGCGATACTCGCCATATGGTGAGGGATTGCCCCAAATTTAGGAGGGGTGTACCTCCACAGACTTCTCAGCCACAACGTGCTCCACGGGGTCCTCAAGCTATGATTACAGCACCAGCTGCCACCCCACCTACTCAGCCAACCCAAGGTAGAGGTCGGGGAGGTAGAGGTCGCCCTAGAGGGGGAGGCTAGGCCAGATATTATGCCCTTCCCGCTCGTACAGAGGCAGTTTCTTCTGATTCTGTTATTACAAGTATTGTTCTAGTGTGTCATAGTGATGTGTTAGTATTATTTGACCCAGGCTCTACATATTCCTATGTGTCCTCTTATTTTGCCCCGTATTTAGGCATATCGCGAGATTATTTGAGTTCCCCTCTTTATATGTCTAATACTATGGGAGATTCTATTATTGTGGACCGCATGTATCGGTCGTGTTTGATAGCTCTTAGTGGTTTTGATACCAGAGTCGATTTATTATTGCTCAGCATGGTAGACTTTAATATTATTTTGGGCATGAATTGGTTGTCTCCCCATTATGCTATTCTTGATTGTCACGCTAAAACCGTGACGCTGGCTATGCCAGGTTTACCATGGCTAGAATGGAGAGGTACCTTAGAGTATACTCCCAGCATAGTTATTTCATTTCTTAAAGATCAACGAACGATTGCGAAGGGGTGTAACGTGTATCTAGCTTATGTGAGAGATGTCAGTATTGATACCCCTATAGTTGAGTCAGTTACAATATTGAGGGACTTTCCAGATGTGTTTCCAGCTTATCTTCCGGGCATGCCGCCCGACAGAGATATTGATTTTGGCATTGATTTGTTGCCGGGCACTCAGACCATCTCTATTCCTCCATATCGTATGGCTCCTCCTGAATTGAAGGAGTTGAAGAAGCAGTTATAGGAATTGCTTGATAAGGGCTTCATTCTGCCCAATGTGTCACTTTGGGATTCTCCTATCTTATCTGTGAAAAAAAGGATGGTTATATGCGGATGTGTATTGATTATCGCCAGTTGAACAAAGTTACAGTGAAGAACAAGTATCCATTACCTCGTATTGATGACTTATTTGATCAGTTACAGGGTGCCAGGGTATTTTCCAAGATTGATTTACGTTCCGGCTATCATCAGTTGAAGATTCGGGAGCTAGATATCCCGAAGACTGCCTTCCGGACTCGGTGTGGTCACTACGAGTTCCTTGTGATGTCTTTTGGGCTGACTAATGCCTCAACAACTTTTGTGCACTTGATGCACAGTGTGTTTCGGCCTTATCTTGATTTATTCTGCATTGTGTTTATTGACGATATTCTGGTGTACTCCCGGACTTGGGAAGATCATGAGCAGCACCTGAGAACTGCACTTCAGACCTTGAGAGAAAAGAAGTTATATGCAAAATTTTCAAAGTGTGAGTTTTGGCTAGACTCAGTGGATATCTTGGGTCATATAGTATCGAGTGGGGGGATCCAGGTGGATCTGAAGAAGATTGAAGCAGTGCAGAGTTGACCCAGACCGTCCTCAGCTATAGAGATCCGGAGTTTTCTTGGTTTGGCGGGGTATTACCATCGTTTTGTAGAGAGATTCTCATCTATTGCAGCACCTATGACCAGGCTGACATAGAAGGGTGCTCTGTTCAGGTGGATAAAGGAATGTGAGGGGAGCTTTCAGAAGCTAAAGACAATTATACTGTATATTGTGATGCATCACGGATTGGTCTCGGTGCAGTATTGATGTAGGATGGTAGGGTCATTGCCTACGCGTCGAGACAGTTGAAGGTGCATGAAAAGAACTATCCTGTCCACGACCTTGAGTTAGCAGCTATTGTATATGTCCTAAAGATTTGGTGCCATTATTTGTATGGTGTTCCTTGTGAGATTTACACCGATCATCGGAGTCTGCAACATCTGTTCAAGCAGAAGGATCTTAATTTGCATCAGAGGAGGTGGTTGGAGCTGCTTAAGGATTATGATATCACCATTTTGTAACACTCTGGGAAGGCCAATGTGGTGGCTAATGCTTTGAGTCGCTGTGCAGAGAGTTTGGGGGGCTTAACATATCTACCAGCAGCAGAGAGGCCCATGGCGTTGGATGTTCCGGTCTTATCCAGCCAGTTTGTGAGATTGGATATTTCTAAGCCGAGTCGAGTATTGGCTTGTGTGGTCTCTTGGTCTTCCTTTTATGATCGTATAAGGGAGCGTCAGTATGATGAACCCCATCTGATTGTCCTTAAGGACACGGTCCAGCACAGTGATGCTCAGGAGGTCACTATTGGAGATGATGGCGCATTGAGGATGCATAACAGGCTATGTGTGTCCAATGTAGATGGTTTGCGTGAGTTGATTCTTCATGAGGCTCACAACTTGCGGTACTCCATTCATCCGGGTGCCGCGAAGATGTATCAGGACTTGAGGCAACATTATTGGTGGAGGAGAATGAAGAAAGACATAGCGGAGTATGTGGCTCGGTGCTTAAATTTCTAGTAGGTGAAGTATGAGCATCAACGACCAGGTGGGTTACTTCAGAAATTGGAGATTCCGGAATGGAAATTTGAGCGAATCACTATGGATTTCGTTGTTGGACTCCCACGGACTCAGAGGAAGTTTGATGCAGTTTGGATTTTCGCTCAGTCCAATTGGACAAGGATCTATCTTATGTTGAAGAGCCAGTGGCTATTTTAGACAGGCAAGTCAGAAAGCTAAGGTGAAAGAACATTGCTTCCGTGAAGGTTTAGTGGAGGGGACAGCCGGTCGAGGAGGCGACTTGGGAGACCAAGCAGGATATGCGCAGCCGTTATCCTCATCTTTTCACCACTTCAGGTATGTCTCTATGCTCGTTCGAGGACGAATGATTGTTTTAAGAGGGGGAGGATGTAACGACTCGACCGGTCGTTTTGAGAGTTAGGGCCCCAAACTCCCTATTAACTGCTTTCCCTATATCTATTTCTGCTATTGTGACTTGCCGGGATGATTGGTTTTGAGTTTAGGAGTGTTTTGGGACACTTAGTCCATAAATGAGAGCTTAAGTCTTAGAATTTGGATAGTAGTCGGAACTGTGTGAAGACGGTTTCGGAATGGAATTATGTCGATTCCTTTAGCTCCGTTGGGTGATTTTGGGCTTCGGGGCGTATCCGGAATGTGTTTTGGGTGCCCGTAGCTCATTTAGGCTTGAAATGGCGAAAGTCAAAATTTTGGAGTTTTGGACCGGTAGTGAAAATTTTGATATCGGGGTCGGAATCCGATTACGGAAGTTAGAGTAGGTCTGTAGTGTTGAATATGACTTGTGTGCAAAATTTGGGGTCAATCAGATGTGCTTTGGTCGGTTTCGTCATCGGTTGTAGAATGTTGAAGTTTCAAGTTCTTAAGATTTGAATTGGAGGGTGATTCGCGATTTTTAGCATTGTTTGATGTGATTTGAGGGCTCGACTAAGTTCGTATAGTATTTTAGGATTGATCGGTATGTTTGGTTGGGGTCTTGGGGGCCTTGGGCGTGTTTCGGATGCTCAATGGGTTATTTTTGGACTTAAGGAGTTGGCAGTTTTTGCTAGTGTTCTGGAGCTGATTTCCTTCATCGCGATCGAGTGAGAAGGCCCGCGATCGCGTAGAGTAATTGGGACACCAGATGGGTTATCTTTTCGCGTTCGCCAAGAATGGGACGCGATCACGTAGGTTCGTCCGGTTATGCATCGCAAACGCGTGGGCTAGGCCGCGTTCGCGAAGAAGAAATATAGCAGCAATGGAATTGGGTGTTGTTCTTCGCGATCGCGTGAGGTCAGTCGCGATCATGTAAGTCTGAGGAGCTATTTCATCGCGTTCGCGTGGGGAGTTACGCGTTCGCGTAGCGTAAAATAATGGGGCAGAGATGTTGTTCTTCGCGATCGCGAGGGTGTTTCCGCGATCACGATTAAAGAAAAACATCTAGGTATAATTAAAGTACAAAATCGAGGGTTTTTTGTTCATAACTCAAAATTTGATTGAGAGCTCGGTAGAAGGCGAAATTTGGAGAGATCTTCGGAGGACGTTTTTGGGTAATGATTCCTAACTCCTTTATAGTTATATTCCACTAATCTATGGTTGATTTCATCATTTAATTTCGGAATTTGGGGTTGAAATTGGGAAAAATTTGGAAGAACTTCTTCAACAAAGATTTTTAGTTTTGAAAGGGGATTTGTGGTCGGATTTGAGTAATTTTATATGGTTAGACTCATGAGTGAATGGGTGTTCATATTTTGTGAGTTTTACCCGATTCCGAGATGTGGGCCCCACGTGCGATGTTTGAATTAATTTTTGAATTTTTATTAAAGTGTTGATTTCATTAATTAGATGAGACTATTATGGTTGTATTTATGATATGTAATTATTTTTGACTAGATTTGGGCCTTTCAGAGCCGGATATTCGTGGGAAAGGCATTGTGACCGATTGATTGAGCTTGATTCGAGATAAGTGGCTGCCTAACTTTGTATGGGAAAAATCCCCTTAAGATTTGGAACTATTGTGATATGTGAGAACCGTGTACGTGAGGTGACGAGTACGTACACGGGCTAGTTGTGGAAAAACCCGAATTTCTTACTGAGCAGCAACCTGTTTTCCTTTTATTTTTAGTTATACTATTTTAATTAGTATTAATCTATTTTCATTCTTATTTGAGTTATTCCAATATGTGTAGCTATCCTGTTTGGTCTAATACATCATGTATACGTGTCTTAATTGCTTATGTGAACTCTGTGCAGCATGCTTAGTGAATTTCCTGCTTCTTCCTTGACTGGTACTTAGTCTAAATTGTAAGATTTCGTGATGTAGTTGTGTTTCTATTGTTTGCGCTACATATTTACTTTGAGACTACGAAACGGTATTTCGGGAGATCCCCCTGTACTGCATATTTACTTTGGGACTACGAAACGGTATTCCAGGAGATCCCCCTGTACTGCATATTTACTTTAGGACTACGGAACGATATTCTGGGAGATCTCCCTGTACTGCATATTTACTTAAGGACTACGGAACGGTATTCCAGGAGATCCCCCTGTTTTGCATATTTACTTTGGGACTACGGAACGGTATTCCAGGAGATCCCTCTGCACATTTACGTTTGGGACTACGAGACGGTATCTCGGGAGATCCCCTGTTATGTTTCTGTGTACTGAGCTGTTACCTTCTATGATATCATTGTTGTTAAATTTCAGCCTTTATTTTATTGTGGCATTACACTCTATATTGTTTTATTATATATTTACCAGTAGGGCCCTGACCTGACCTCGTCACTACTCGACCGAGGTTAGGCTTAGCACTTACTAGGTACCGATTGTGGTGTACTCATGCTACTCTCTGCACATGTTTTTTCGTGTGCAGATCCAGGTACTCCTTATCAGCCACACTATCAGTGAGGCAGGACAACATTGGAGACTTTAAGGTATATCTACCACGTCCGCAGAACTCGGAGTCCCCTTCTACTCTTTCTCATGTCCATTATCTTTTGTATTTTTCCTTGTTAGACTCTCATGTATAGAGATACTAGAATTTCCTTCTGTAGTTTGTGATTCACGATGTTCCTAGTTTTAGAATTTGTTGTGTATTTTTAAATAGTTGGTTAAATTTATATTTTTATTTTATTATTCCGCAAAATGTTAGGCTTACCTAGTTATAGAGACTAGGTGCCGTCACGACGTCACACGGAGGGGAAATTGGGTCGTGACATCTTTCATCTCAAATTCCTTCTTTAAATAATCAATTACCTTTTGGAGTTCTGTAGGAGTTCCAATAAGTTTTATGTCATCAACATATACGACAAGTACAACAAACTCCGATGTTGTTTTCTTTATAAAAATACATGGACAAATGGAATCATTTATATAACCTTCATTTAATAAATATTCACTTAGGCAGTTATACCACATTCTTCCTGATTGCTTTTAGACCATACAAAGATGTTTGCAATTTGATTGAAAACATTTTCCTGGACTTTGAATTATGTGTGTCAGTCATTTTAAATCCCTCGGGAATTTTCATATATATCTCATTATCAAGTGAGCTGTAAAAGTAGGCTGTAACCACATCCATTAAATGTATGTCAAGCTTTTCATGGACAACAAGACTAATGAGATAACTTAACGTTATAGCATCTATAACAGGAGAATACATCTATTCATAATCGACACCGGGCCTTTGTGAAAATCCTTGTGCAACAAGGCGTGCCTTATATATTTGTACCTCATTTTTCTTATTCCTTTTACATACAAAGACCCATTTATAGCCAACAGGTTTAACACCATTAGGTGTTTGGGCTACAGACCCAAAAATTTCACGTTTCGCAAGTGAATCCAACTCAGATTGGATTGCTTCTTGCCATTTTGGTCAATCACGTCTTTGTCGACATTCTCCAACGGATTGAGGTTCAAGATCCTCATTATCTTGCATAATGCTAGATGCAACATTATATGCAAATACATAATCCACAACTATATTCAATCGATTAAAATCTGTCTCAATATCGATTGGGTTTATTGATAGTTCCTTATTTTCTTGAGTCTCAGGCTCATTGATTTCCTCATGAATTTCAGCATTGGTTAAATCATGGGTTTCTTTATGCGACTCTTTCGTAGTGTCATCTTGATCATTTATTTTCCTTTTTTTAGGATTTCGATCCTTAGAACCCAACAGGTCTGCCACGCTTTAGGCGTGCTTTTGACTTATTAGCTATGACACTAGAAAGATTGTCCAACAGGGACATCAATACAGATTGGAACATTCTCTATAGGGATATGTGATTTCGTTATCCTTTTCAGTTCCGTAAATGCATCTGGCATTTGATTTGCTATTTTATGCAAATGGATAATCTTTTGCACCTCTTTTTCACAAATAGAGGCACATGGATCAAGATGAGACAATGATGTATTTTTTCACAAAATTTCACGTTTGGTTTCACCAATTTCTCTCCCTAATTTGGGGGAAAATGCCTCATCAAATCGATAATCTGCAAATCGAGTAGTGAACAAATCTCCCGTTAATGTTTCAAGGTAGCGAATAATGGAGGACGATTATAATGATCCAACAGGTCATTTTAACTTTTAGAACCCCCTTCCCTAAAATAAAACTTCCCCTATGTGCTTTTAATGATTTTTGACTTGCGGGGATGGTTGGTTCGGGATTTGAAAGTGTTTGGGTTGAAATCGGAACACTTGGTTCCTTAAGTTGGCTTTAAAGTGCTAAGTTTGACTTCGGTCAACATTTTTAGAAAACAACCCCAGAATAAAATTTTGACGATTCCTACAGCTCCGTATGGTGATTTTGTACTTAGGAGCGTGTTTGGAATTTTATTTGGAAGTCCGTAGTTAAATTAGGCTTGAAATGGCTAAAATAGGAATTTAAGTTTGGAAGTTTAATCGGGGAGTTGACTTTTTGATATCGGAGTCGGAATCCAGTTCTGAAAATTTTCATAGCTATGTTATATCATTTATGACTTGTGTGCAAAATTTGAGGTCAATCGGACTTGATTTGATAGGTTTCGGTACCAAATGAATAAGTTGGAAATTTTAAGTTTCATTAAGCTTTAATTGGAGGATGATTCATGGTTTTAGCATTGTTTGATGTGATTTGAGGTTTCAACTAAGTTCGTAAGATATTTTAGGACTTGTTGGTTTAATTGGTTGAGGTCCCGAGGGGTCGGGTGAGTTTCGGACGACTAACGGATCATTTTTGGCCTTTGAAACACTGCTGATAACTGTTGATATTTTCTTATGATTTCCTTATACGCGATCGCGTAAGTTGGTCTGCGGTCGCGTAGAGTAATTTTGGACAGCTGGAAATTCATTCTATACGATCGCGTGGGCACGTTTGCGATCGCGTAGGTTAGGCCAGCTTGTGCATCGCGATCGCGATCGCGTGTAGTTATTTGCGATTGCGTAGGGGAAACTAGGGAGGAGCTCGGCCACATGCTTAATGCTTTGCAATCGCGTGAGGAGGGTAGCGATCGTGTAGGCTTGTGGAGACTGTGCTTCGCGATCGCGTGGGATTTTCCGTGATCGCGTAGGGTTAATGTTTGGGCAGTAAAATTTGTGCTACGCGATCGCGTGAGGAAGTTCGCGATCGCGTAGAAGAAGTCACTGGGCATAGAGTTTAAGTTCTGAAAATGGGACTTCCATTTTTAACGATTTGGAGCTCGGATTTAGGAAATTTTGGGAGATTTTCAGAGAAAACAATGGGGTAAGTATTCTTAACTCAATATTGGTTAAATTACCTGAATCCATCACTATTTTTAATCATTTAATTGGTGAATTGAGTTGAAAAAGTTTGAAAACCCTCTTGGATAGATTTGAAGATTTGAGGGCCGAATTGTTATCGGAATTTAGTGATTTTGGTAGGGGAAGACTCGTGGTTGAGTGGGTGTTCATATTTCGTAACTTTTGCTGGATTACGAGACGTGGGTCCCACAGATGAATTTTTAATTAATTTCGGAATTTTTATTGAAAATGTAGTATTTTCTTATAGAATTGATTCCTATAATTTTTAGTAATTGTATCGAATTATTTTTGGCTAGATTCGAGCCATACGGAGTTGGATAATCGTGAAAAAGGCCTTCTAGTGAATTAAATTGGAGCAAGACGAGGTAAGTCTCTTGTCTAATCTTGTGAGGGGAAAATTACCCCATAGGGATTAAATTGAATAATTGTTACTAATTGCGGGGGCTACGTACGCACGAGGTGACGAGAGTCCGTACGTAGCTACTATTAATGCTAAAGTCCCGGTAGTTTAGGACTCAAAGCATGAATTACATGTGTACATTGAATTCTTTGTTTAATTAATATTAATTGATATATATGAATATATTGTGAATTGTCAGATAAAGATATTAAAGGATGGAAATCTCATATGCTTGATTTTCTGTTTTAATTAATTAATTATTAAAAAAAATTATTCTTCCTCCCGAATTTATCTTATAATAAATATACTCTCCTTCCGGTGGTACATAAGAAAATGTCCTCATTTCTTGTGGAGCGGGCCGAAAGCCTCGGTAGGATAGATGCATCTATGGATCGCGCCGCACGTCCCTCGACAGTGTACACGACACTCTGGATCGGGCCGTACGTCCTCGGCAGAAATCGTGCTTAATAATAATAATTACACGATACTTTAATAATTTATTTCAGCTTGCAAAGCTAATTGATAAATTAAAAAATCCTTGGAATTTAATGAATTATTATTCTTGCTTGTTAAAGAATTAATTGTTATTCCTGTAAATGATATTTATTTGATAAATTGGAAATTATTTGAATTGACAGAATTTAACTTACATATTGAGAATTGTTGCATTTGAAGGAATTTGATTATTTCCGCTGATTAAATAAATTATTTTAAATTCTGTAAATCATGCTGATTTAAATATCCTAGTTGTATTTCAATTATTATTATTGACCCATAGTGAGTGTCAAAGTCGGCCATCTCGTCTCTACCACTTCGAGATTAAGCTTGATACTTACCGGGTACACGTTATTTACGTACTCATACTACACTTGCTGCACTTTTTGTGCAGGATCTGAGATAGGTACTAGTGGAGGACATATCATCACATATCCACGTCATCCCGAGGCATAGTGATGAGCTGCCTTTCTGAGCCTTTCTGCAGCTACCAGTGTCTCTTCTTATATTTACATTCTGTCTATTTCATTTCAAATAGTATTTGGAGTTTTGTATAATCTACTAGATGCTCATTCACTTGTGACACCAGGTCTTTGCACACACATTGGTAGAGTTTGTGTTTATATTTTCTTTGTTTTAAATTTTATCAATGTATGTTTAATTTATCAGTTGGCTTGCTTAGCTGTAGTGTTGGGCGCTGTCACGACATATAGGTGAAAATGAGTTGTGACAATATGGTATCAGAGCACTAGGTTCACGTAGGCCTCACAAGTTATGAGCAGGCCTAATAGAGTCTTGCAGATCGGTACGGAGACGTCTGTACTTATCTTCGAGAGGCTATAGGGTGTTAGGAAATTACCTTTCTTCATATTCCATCGTGCAATTAATGTAGTACTAAATATCTTTCTCTTATTCTCTCACAGATGGTGAGAACGCGCTCACATGAAGTTCCAGACCAGAGAAGAGCTACTCCCCCAGTGGGTCCAGCAGAGAACCTCATTGTTGAGGAACAGGATGAGGTGCCTGTGGCAGAGCCAGCTCCGGTGGACTTCACATCTGCACCGGGATTTCAGGATGTCATGGGTCGTATGCTGTGATTCATGGACAATATGACTTAGGCCGGTTTATTTTCGGCAGACCCAGCTACATCTCAGGCGGGCGGGGGAGCACAGACCCCTACCGCGCAGGTTTATGGACAAGTAGCTACTGTATATTAGACCCAGGGTGCACTACCTGTGGGTGGAACCTAGCCAGTGGCAGCAGCTACATCTGAGCCCAGGCCAGTTGTAGCCGCCGATCCTTAGAAATTATTGGACAGATGGACTAGACTACATCCCCATGTCTTTGGGGGTGAGTGACATGAGGATCCACATGACTTCATTGATTGGTGCAAGGATAGACTGTATAACATAAGGATATTGGAGTCTCATGGGGTAGACTTTTCTACTTTTCAGCTAGAGGGCAGAGCCCTTAGATGGTGGCAGTCTTATGTTCTTGGCAGGCCAACAGATTCTCCTCCCATGACTAGGGACAGGTTCACCCGTATCTTCCTGGACAGGTATATTCCACCCTCCCAGAGGGAAGAGTTACGGTTTCAGTTTGAGCAGCTCCAACAAGGTCGGATGTCAGTAACTGATTATGAGGCGAGGTTTTCTGAATTATCTCGCCATGCACTTATGATAATCCCTACTGAGGCGGAGAAAGTGCGGAGGTTTGTAGCTGGTTTACATACTGGTATTCAGGCCACTATGGCTCGAGAGGTTGAGATGGGTACTTCTTATGAGCAAGTTGTGGAGATAGCTCGGAGGATTGAGGGTGTGCGTCAACGGAGCCGAGAGCAGATTATGAGAGATAAGCGGTTCAGGTACTCTGGAGAGTTCAGAGGTGCTCCGTCTAGGGGCAAAGGTCAGTTCGTGAGGGGGAAGTCCAGCAGACCCCCATTTCCAGCACCACCACCTCCTCGAGGTGCTCCAGTGCGACCTTATCTTAGTGCTATACCAGATAGTTCCTACCGCCCACCAGCTATTCAGGGTCCTCCCAGTGGGTATTCAGTTCCCCAGGGCCAGACACTTAGTCAGCAGCCCATCGCACTGAAGAGTTGTTACGAGTGCGGGGATCCCAGTCATATGCAAGAGGTTTTGCCCCAGGCTTTGGGGTAGACCAGTACAGTAGGGTCATCAGCCTATGCTTACCGGACCAGTTGCTCCACCAGTAGTCCGACCACCAACAGGTGGAGGACAGGTGGGTAGGGGCCATCCTAGAGGTGGAGGTCAGCCAGGCGGAGGCCAGCCAGTTGGCGCTCCAGCTCGGTTCTATGCTTTTACGGCTAGACCAGATGCAGAGGCCTCAGATGCTGTGATTACAGGTATTATTTCTATTTGCGGCAAAGATGCCTCAGTATTATTTGATCCACGATCCACGTATTCATATGTGTTATCTCTATTTGCTCCATTCCTGGGTGTTTCTCATGAGTCCTTGAGTACTCCTGTTAATGTGTCCACTCCTGTAGGCGATTCTGTTATTGTGAACTGGATCTACCGGTCTTGTATTATTGCATTATGTGGTTATGAAACTAGAGTAGATCTTTTATTGCTCGAGATGATCAATTTTGAAATTATTCTGGGTATGGACTGGTTATCTCCATATCATGCTATTCTAGATTGTCATGCCAAAACTGTTACCTTGGCTATTCCATCTTTGCCTAGGCTGGAGTGGAAGGGTTCGTCGGTTAGTTCATTTAATCGGGTTATTTCTTTTATAAAGGCTCAACACATGGTTGAGAAGGGTTGTTTGGCTTATCTAGCCTATGTTCGGGATACTACTGCAGAGACTCCGGCTATTGATTCAGTGCCAGTAGTTTGGGAGTTC
The DNA here is from genome assembly GCF_000715075.1 of Nicotiana tabacum. NCBI lineage: Eukaryota > Viridiplantae > Streptophyta > Magnoliopsida > Solanales > Solanaceae > Nicotiana > Nicotiana tabacum. The sequence goes on along the minus strand of NC_134083.1, from coordinate 20,141,886 downwards.
TCCGATGTATTTCCTTCAGATCTTCCAGGTATGCCACCTGATCGTGATATTGATTTTTGTATTGACTTGGCTCCAGATACCCAGCCTATATCTATCCCACCGTATTGCATGGCTCCGAAAGAATTGAAAGAACAACTTGAAGAGTTACTAGCCAAAAGGTTCGTCAGACCGAGTGTATCGCCTTGGGGTGCACCAGTATTATTTGTGAAAAAGAAGGATGGAACAATGCGGATGTGTATTGATTATCACTAATTGAACAAAGTTACTATTAAGAACAAGTACCCGTTGCCGCATATTGATGATTTATTTGACCAGTTGCAGGGTGCTAGGGTGTTCTCTAAGATCGACTTGAGGTCGCGGTATCATCAGCTAAAGATTCGAGATTCGGATGTTTCGAAAACTACTTTCCGTACTAGATATGGTCATTATGAGTTTCTGGTAATGTCTTTCGGTTTAACTAATGCCCCGGCAACGTTTATGGATCTGATGAACAGGGTATTTAGGCGATATATTGATTCGTTTGTCATTGTCTTCATTGATGACATTTTGATCTACTCGTGCAGTAAGGAGGAACATGAGCAACATATGAGAGCAGTGCTTCAGACATTGCGGGAACAAAAGCTATATGCTAAGTTCTCTAAATGTGAGTTTTGGCTAGAGTCTGTAGCATTTTTGGGACATATTATATCAGGCGAAGGTATTAAAGTTGATCCCAAAAAGATTGAGGCAGTTTAGAATTGGCATCGTCCCACTTCGACGACTGAGATCAGGAGTTTTCTGGGTTTAGCATGTTATTATCGTTGGTTCGTGGAAGGTTTTTCATCTATTGCAACACCTTTGACCAAATTAACCCAGAAGGGTGTTCAGTTCCAATGGTCCGATGATTGTGAGTAAAGCTTTCAGAAGCTCAAGACAGCATTGACTACAGCACTAATGTTAGTGTTACCTTCCGGTTCGGGAATGTATACAGTGTATTGTGACGCTTCACGCTTCGGCTTGGGTTGTGTATTGATGCAGGAAGGGCAGGTTATTGCATATGCTTCACGTCAGCTGAAACCCCACGAAAGGAATTATCCGGTACATGATTTGGAGTTAGCTGCGATTGTTCACGCCCTTGAGATTTGGAGGCATTATCTTTATGGGGTGTCCTGTGAAGTTTATACTGATCATCACAGTTTGCAGCATTTGTTCAAGCAGAAGGACTTAAATTTAAGGCAGCGCAGATGGCTGGAATTACTAAAATATTATGATATTACTATCCTATATCATCCAGGTAAAGCAAATGTAGTTGCAGATTCCTTGAGTAGAAAGGCGGAGAGTATGGGTAGTTTGGCTTTCATTTCAGCAGAAGAGAGGCCATTAGCTTTGGATATCCAGTCCTTGGCCAACAGACTTGTGCGGCTGGATATTTCAGAGCCCAGCCGAGTTCTTACATATGTCGTAGCTCAGTCTTCACTATTTGAGCAAATCAAGGCTCGCCAGTATGATGATCCACACTTGATGGTTCTTCAAGAAACGGTACTACGAGGTGATGCCAAGGAAGTTACTATTGGAGCGGATGGTGTTCTACGACTCCAGGATCATCTATGTATTCCTAATGTGGATGGACTGAGGAAAAACATCCTAGAGGAGGCACACAGTTCTTGGTATTCAATTCATCCAGGTGCTACGAAGATGTATCGTGATTTGATGCATCATTATTGGTGGCGACGAATGAAAAAGAACATAGTTGAGTATGTAGCTAGGTGCCTAAATTGCCAGCAAGTTAAATATGAGCACTAGAGGCCAGGTGGCCTACTTCAGCAGATGACTATACCAGAGTGGGAAATGGGAACGCATCACTATGGACTTTGTAGTTGGGTTGCCGCGAACCTTGAAGAAGTTTGATGCAGTTTGGGTGATTGTTGACAGGTTGACCAAGTCGACACATTTTATTCCTGTTGTGACTACGTATACTTCAGAGGTTGGCTTAGATTTATATTCAGGAGATAGTTCGGTTGCACGGTGTGCCAATTTCCATCATATCAGATAGAGGCCCTCAGTTTACTTCACATTTCTGGAGAGCAGTACAGAGTGAATTAGGGACCCGTGTAGAGCTCAGCACAACCTTTCATTCACAGACCGATGAGCAGTTAGAGTGGATAGTTCAGATTTTGGAGGATCTGCTCAGGGCATGTGTGATTGACTTTGGAGGTCAGTGGGATCGTTTCCTGCCTTTGGCCGAGTTTGCTTATAATAACAGTTACCAATCCAGCATCGAGATGGCTCCATTGAGGCTTTATATGGTCTTCGATGTCATTCACATATCGGATGGTTTGAGCCCGGTGAGGCTAAGTTATATGGTACTGATTTGGTATGGGATGCCTTGGAAAAGGTAAAGTTGATTCAGGAGCGACTTCGTACAGCACAGTCCAGACAGAAGAGTTATGCGCATCAGAAAGTGTGTGATTTATCATTTATGGTAGGTGAAAAAGTTCTCTTGAAGGTTTCGCCGATGAAAGGAATTATGAGATTCGGGAAGAAGGGCAAGTTGAGCCCAAGGTTTATAGGCCCATTTGAGGTATTGAGACGAGTTGGAGAGGTTGCTTATGCGCTTGGATTGCCTCCCATTCTATCGCGAGTTCATCCGGTTTTCCATGTATCTATGCTCCAGAAGTATCATGTCGACCTATCACATGTGTTGGACTTCAGCACAGTTCAGCTAGATAAGAGTTTGGGTTATGAAGAAGAGCCATTTGCCATTGTTGATAAACAAGTTCGCCAGTTGAGGTCCAAGAGCATTTCTGCAGTAAAGGTCCAGTGGAGGGGCCAACCAGTCAAGGAAGCGACTTGGGAGGCCGAGGAAGACATGTGGAGCAGTTATCCACACTTATTCAGCATTCCAGGTACAATTCTAAACCCGTTCGAGGACGAACGTTTGTTTAAGAGGTGGAGAATGTAATGACCCAACCGGTCATTTTAACTTTTAGAACACCCTTCCCTAAAATAAAACTTCCCATATGTACTTTTAATAATTTATAACTTGCGGGGATGGTTGGTTCGGGATTTAAAAGTGTTTGGGTTAAAACCGGAACACTTGGTTCCTTAAGTTGGCTTTAAAGTGTTAAGTTTGACTTCGGTCAACATTTTTAGAAAATGACCCCGGAATAGAATTTTGACGATTCCAACAGCTCCGTATGGTGATTTTGGACTTAGGAGCGTGTTCGGAATTTTATTTGGAAGTCCGTAGTTAAATTAGGCTTGAAATGGCTAAAATAGGAATTTAAGTTTGGAAGTTTGACCGGAGAGTTGACTTTTTGATATCGGAGTCAGAATCCAGTTCTGAAAATTTTCATAGCTCTGTTATATCATTTATGACTTGTGTGCAAAATTTGAGGTCAATCAGACTTAATTTGATAGGTTTCGGTACCGAATGAATAAGTTTGAAATTTTAAGTTTCATTAAGCTTGAATTGGAGGATGATTCATGGTTTTAGCGTTGTTTGATGTTATTTGAGGTTTCAACTAAGTTTGTAAGATGTTTTAGGACTTGTTGGTTTAATTGGTTGAGGTCCCGAGGGGCTCAGGTGAGTTTCGGACGGCTAACGGATCATTTTTGGCCTTTGGAACACTGCTGATAACTGCTGATATTTTCTTCTGATTTCCTTATACACGATTGCGTAAGTTGGTCTGCGATCGCGTAGAGTAATTTTGGGCAGCTGGAAATTCGTTCTATGCGATTGCGTGGGCACATTTGCGATCGCGTAGGTTAGGCCAGCTTGTGCATGTAGTTATTTATGATCGCATGTAGTTGTTTGTGATCGTGTAGGGGGAAACTGGGAAGTAGCTGAGCCACGTGCTTAATGCTTTGCGATCGCGTGAGGAGGCTCGCGATCGCGTAGGCTTGCGGAGACTGTGCTTCGCGATCGCTTGAGGAGGCTCGCGATCGCGTAGGCTTGCGGAGACTGTGCTTCGCGATCGCGTGGGATTTTCCGCAATCGCGTAGGGTTAATGTTTGGGCACTAAATTTGTACTACGCGATCGCGTGAGGAAGTTTGCGATCGCGTAGAAGAAATCACTGGGCAGAGAGTTTAAGTTCTGAAAAGTGGACTTAGTCCCATTTTCCATTTTTAACGATTTGGAGCTCGGATTAAGGCGATTTTTGGGAGATTTTCAGCGAAAACAACGGGGTAAGTGTTCTTAACTCAATATTGGTTAAATTACCCGAATTCATCACTATTTTTTATCATTTAATTGGTGAATTGAGTTGGAAAAGTTTGAAAACTCTCTTGGATAGATTTGAGGATTTGAGGGCCGAATTTTTATCGAAATTTAGTGATTTTGGTATGGGTAGACTCGTGGTTAAGTGGGTGTTCATATTTCGTAATTTTTGCCGGATTCCGAGACGTGGGTCCCACAGACGAATTTTTAATGAATTTCGGAATTTTTATTGAAAATGTAGTATTTTCTTATAGAATTGATTCCTATAATTTTTAGTGATTATGTCGAATTATTTTTGGGTAGATTCGAGCCAAACAGAGTTGGATAATCGTGGAAAAGGCCTTCTAGTGGATTAAATTGGAGCAAGACGAGGTAAGTCTCTTGTCTAATCTTGTGAGAGGAAAATTATCCCATAGGGATTAAATTGAATAATTGTTTCTAATTGCAAGGGCTACATACGCACGAGGTGACGAGAGTCCGTACGTAGCTACTATTAATGCTAAAGTCCGGGTAGTTTAGGACTCAAAGCATGAATTACATGTATACATTGAATTCTTTGTTTAATTAATATTAATTGATATATATGAATATATTGTGAATTGTCAGATAAATATATTAAAGGATGGAAATTTCATATGCTTGATTTTCTGTTTTAATTAATTAATTATTAAAAGAAATTGTTCTTCCTCCCGAATTTATCATATAATAAATATACTCTCCTTCCGGAGGTACATAAGAAAATGTCCTCCTTTCTTGTGGAGCGGGCCAAACGCCTCGGCAGGATAGATGCATCTATGGTTCGCGCCGCACGTCCCTTGGCAGTGTACACGACACTCTGGATCGGGTCGTACGTCCTCGGCAGAAATCGTGCTTAATAATAATAATTACATGATACTTTAATATTTTATTTCAGCTTGCGAAGCTAATTGATAAATTGAAAAATCCTTGGAATTTAATGAATTATTATTCTTGCTTGTTAAAGAATTAATTGTTATTCCTGTAAATGATATTTAATTGATAAATTGGAAATTATTTGAATTGACAGAATTTAATTTACATATTGAGAATTGTCGCATTTGAAGGAATTTGATTATTTCCGCTGATTAAATAAATTATTTTAAATTTTATAAATCATGCTGATTTAAATATCCTAGTTGTATTTCAATTATTATTATTGACCCATAGTGAGTGTTAAAGTCGGACCATCTCGTCTCTACCACTTCGAGATTAGGCTTGATACTTACTGGGTACACGTTGTTTACGTACTCATACTACACTTGCTGCCCTTTTTGTGCAGGGCCTGAGGCAAGGTACTAGTGGAGGACATATCATCACATATCCACGCCATCCCGAGGCATAGTGGTGAGCTGCCTTTCTGAGCCGTTATGCAGCTAACAGTGTCTCTTCTTATATTTACATTCTGTCTATTTCATTTCAGACAGTATTTGGAGTTTTATATAATCTACTAGATGCTCATGTACTTATGACATTGGAGTCTTGGCACACACACATTGGTAGAATTTGGTATTTTATTATTTTTTTGGATTAAAAGTTTAATCAATATACGTTTGATTTATCAGTTGGCTTGCCTAGCTGTAGTGTTGGGCGTCATCACGACCTATAGGTAAAAATGGGTTGTGACAGCGATTCAAACCCAACATATATTCCTAACCTTCTTTGGGGACCCATCTTGGTGCGAAATGACGGTGCTACAGGCACATATACAGCGCATCCAAAAATTTTTAGATGGGATATATTAGGTTCATGACCCAAAACTAATTGCAACGGGGAATATTTATGATAATTTATCGGTCTAAGACGAATTAGCATTGCTGCATGCAAAATGGCTTGACCCCAAACAGAGATGGGTAATTTTGTTTTCATGAGTAACAGTCTTGCTATCAATTGCAGACGTTTAATCAAAGACTCTGCAAAGGCCATTTTGAGTGTGAACATGAGCTACAGAATATTCCACTTTTATCTCAATTGATAAGCAATAATCATTAAATGCTTGAGACGAAAACTCAGCATCATTATCAAGTCGAATAGACTTAATTGGATTATCGGGAAACTGTGACCGTAATTGAATTATTTGTACAATTACTTTTACAAATGCTAGGTTGCGAGATGACAATAGGCACACATGAGACCATCTAGAAGATGCGTCTATTAAGACCATAAAATACCTAAGCGACCCACTAGGTGGGTGAATAGGTCCACAAATATCCCCTTGTATACATTCCAAAAACGTCGGGGACTCAATCCCAATCTTTGTTGGTGATGATCTAATAATTAACTTGCCTTGATAACAAGAAGTGCAAGAAAGTTCATTATTTAAAAGAATCTTTAAATTCTTTAATAGATGCCCATTTGAGTTTTCTATAATTCGTCTCATCATAATTGATCCAGGATGTCCCAATCGATCATGCCAAAATACAAAAGTATTGGAATCAACAACCTTTTGGTTTACGATAGAATGTGCCTCAATTGCACTAATTCTTGTCCAATACAGGCCACAAGATAAAGATGAGAACTTCTCAATAACCCTTTTCTGGCCAGAGACATCCTCGGTAACGATGAGATATTCGATATTATTCTCATATATTGTATTAATATGAAATCCATTTCGACGGATATCTTTAAAACTCAACAAGTTCCTCTTTGACTTGGAGAAGAATATTGCATTCTCTATGATAAGTATTGTTCCATTAGGCAGAGTTATAGCGGCTCTTCCAGAGCCTTCAATTAGATTACTACTACCAGAAATTGTAGTAACATCTGCCTTACACATACCTAAATGAGAGAAATATTTCTTCTCTTTGAATATTATATGTATCGTAAATGAATCAATTAAGCAGATATTTGTACAATTGAAATTTGATCCAAGCTTGCTTTGAGAGATATCCATATTTGCTTCCCATGGTTTGACATACAAAAAGAAGTATATGAATAAATATTAGTATTTTCAGAGAAAAAGGGGGAAAAAGTTAAACCAATGATTCAATAGTGGCCTTTTAATGCAATTTCGAGCAAATTCTAATTATGATATAAATAATTACGTAGAAAAAATAATACAATTATAAGTACATTACACATACTAATACCACTACAACAAAATTATTTACATGTATAAGTTATTTATATTTTCCTACATATTGCATGAAAAATAATTGATTCGTGTAAGAAAAGAACATACTTAGCTGCTTCTCTTTTCTTTATTCCTAATATTTTATCCATGTACATGAAAAGAATTGAGGTCCCGATGTACTAGATTTTTTAATTTTTTTTTAATTTTTTTTTTCCAAAGAAAGATGGGAATTGAGGGTCAAGTAACAAAAGTTGTTTTAGGGTGCTTGTAAACGTTTTCTTAAAGAGAATTAAAGTAACGTAATGGAAAATCAAAAAATGTTAAAAGATCACTGAGACTAGGACACTAATTACTTAGATATTACTCCTTGTTTGTATAATTTATGAAATTTCGAAAATACAGATATTTTTAAGAACTACATAGGAAGTATTATTAAGTACAATAAAAATTACAAGATATTTATTCATTAGATACTACGAATAGGAAAACATAAAAATCAAACTGCTCAATCATTTTTAACCACAGATCCATCATCGATCGAGTGATTTATTTTTCCATCAGGGTGCTCAAAGAAATCTGCCACATCCAAGTGGGTAATGTCAAATTCATTGTCATAGACAAAATTAGCTTCATGGCCTTTAGTCTTTAGAGATGCTTGATAAAGCTCAATCAAATATTTTGGTATGCGACAAATATTTGCCTAATGCCCTTTTTCACCGCAACGATAACATTCAGTTTCTGAACCATTTGTCTTTGGCCCTTTTCACTTTTGGTGGTTATTTTTCTTTGGGGGTGATTAATACCAGAAAAATTTCTTCCTTGGCCACGGCCTCGACCACGACCACGAACATGGCCACAACCGTTTCCACGCTTAGAATAATGGGAATACACCTCATTCACTTCAGGCAATGGTGTAGATCCAGAATACTTCTTGAAACCTTTCTCTCGGTACTGCTGTTTCAGATCATATTGGAGGCATGAAATGTTGTGAACGTTTTTTCAAGCATATCATAGTCAGTGATAGTATCTCCACAGAGTTTCAATTAGAAGTAATTCTGAACATCGCAAAATTATATTCAGAAACAGATTTAAAGTCTTAAAGTCTCAAATGAGCCAAATCATATCGTGCTTGTGGAAGAGTGACCAACTTTAAGTTGTCATATCTTTCCTTTAAATCATTCTACAAAATAAGTGGATCTTTGACTGTGAGATATTCTATCTTCAACCCTTTATCAAGGTGATGGCACAAGAAAATCAAGGCCTTAACACAGTCTTGGGTAGATGCTTTATTTTTGTCTTTAATGGCGTCTCCAAGACTCATTGCATCTAAATGGATTTCAGCATCCAACACCCATGTCATATAGTTCTTGTCCGAAATTTCAAAGGCATCGAACTTTCTTTTCATAATATTAGTCATAATTAAAAGAGGAGAAAAGTTATACCTTAGTCTTCTCAAAGAGCTTCGTGAGACGGTAGAGTCTCGTATTGATAACGTGTTATAAAATATAACTCAAAGTAACAATATGAAACAAGGAAAAACAAGCTAAGAGATATATGGAGAAAGAGAGAAGAGGTTCTTATTTCTTCTTCAATTATGTGTATTTTCTTATCTATTACAAGGCCTTTATATAGGCATGAAAAGTAAAAAAAATATATCATTGATATGTCATTAAACATAGAAAATATGTCATTGAATATGTCATAAGCATTTGAGATGAAAATCATGAAGGAAGAGTAGACATCCACCATAATTTGATATTTCTTATAACACCAACAGTTTTCTCCCTCACGAGTAATTTTATCTGTTGCCATTTTCTTGTTTTCTCAACAGTTAAAGGCTTAATCCATCATCATTTATTTAACTAACTAAAGCCTAAAGGGGTAGATATATCTATGCTATTGCATTTAACGTCAAAGAAGCCATATACGCCTTCGTTAATTTCTTCTTTTGAGCAATAATCCTAATTTTTTGTCTAAATAGAAAGAGAGGAAAAAGAAATTTGTACGTACTTGTATTTTATTCGTCCTCCAAACTTGTGATAGATCATCTAAATCAAAATTGGTATTTAAAAGTTTCTATTGAGTTTCCGTTTATTAAAACATTCTACATTAGGAAAAGACACTCATTGCCTTTTACTAATACTTAATCTTCACAAAAAGGAAAAAAGAAAGGAAATAAAACGAAGCAAATGTGATGAATTGAAATACTAGATTGCTCTGGTAATTGGTATCTCTTAATAATACAAAATCATGGTTATTCTTTTTAATTCAAACAGCAGGACCAAGCAACACGTTACTTCTGCCTTTTCTTTTCAAGTGTCCCTTGAAAAATTAAGATTTACTATTAGTCCGTCAATGATGGAAGAATTATTAAAATTAAATCCCATGAGGTGAGAGCAATTGGTTCATCATTTTCTACTTAACTTGACATTATAATATCGAGGATATATGTCGTAATTTCTCTTTTTCTATTAGCCAGTATCCATCAGAGACCAACTCCGATCGATATCGCAAGTTATTCAAGGAAAAATGTTCCAACTTGCAGCTGATATTATCAAAGAGTATAAAACAATAATTCATGAATATAGAAATAGCGGCGGCTTTTGCTGCATTTAGTGGCAAATTATTGTTTTGCATTTTTGTTTACCCGAAAAAAGGATAACAATTGAATTTATACGTGGTTCTAATGATATGTAGTATAACTTGGTACAAATTGAGGAAATATATAAATGAATATCGAAATTAACTATAAAAGAAATGAATGCAAACGGAATGAATTAATTAGCCTAGGCCCTCAAACTGAATGGAGAGTAACTGATACAAGAACAAAGTGACTAAATATTAAAACCAGAAGACAGTAAATAGCTTTGTATTCTATGAATCTGAATCCCCTTACAAATGATCAGACCCCCCTTTATATAGTGGGGAAGTCCTATTCTTAACATAATTTTTAAATACAGTAAGGAATCTCATGATAGATTAATTAATTTCACTCTCATTGATATGCGCCGTGATTTCCGCCGAGATTCTCGCTCAATTGCGGATATTCCGACTTTCTGTTTTTTGGCTCGATAAGCTTTCTTCGATCGAGGCCGATCTCGGCCTCGATGGGTCTCTATTTTGCTTGATCTCGATCTTGGCCGATCTCGATCTTGACCGGTCTCTATTTTTCTCGAACTTGATCTTGGCCGATCTCGATCTTGACTGGTCTCTATTTTGCTCGATCTTGGCTGGTCTCTATTTTGCTCGACCTTGATCTTGGCCGATCTCGATCTTGACCGGTCTCTGGGTCTCGAGCTCGGCAACCTAACTTCGCATCATGGCTCGATTTTTCACGAAGTTGAACCTTGGTCTATCATGTTCCAATCTCGATTATTCATACGAAGAGAAAACTCGGTTTTTACCGTATACAGATAGTCCCCTCATTTCTCGGAAAGACGATAACGAGAAACGATATGAATTTTCATACTCCGACTAGATGGGTAATGGCGTCAGCGACAAGCCCGATTATGACGTATGTGAAAAACGTCTCGTCGGTCCAGTTACCAAGGCATTAAATGCATGTCAGTCGTTGGTCGGCCACTACCGGTTCTGAACCGTCATTACCAATGCTATAAGTATTCAATCTTTCATATTCATCCAAACTTTTTCATTCAAAGCTTCTTCTCTACTCATCTTCTTCAGAAAATCCCTTTGCTTCATAACTTTCACACTGCATACAACCCTAATTCTCTTTCCCTTTGTTCATCAATGGCGAAAACCTCCAAAACAGTACTGCAAAAAGAGACCGCTTCTTTATCAAGACCCACCGGCGGTGAGAATGCGGCGGAGCCTCACCCCGAGGAATTCGTTCTGGTAGGGTGCTCAACCGTCATCAACTTTAAGGTCGAAAAAGCTTCTTCGGTACCGGGCCAATGTGAGCTAATCTCGAGGTATCGGTGTACAATCACTGAGAAAATCCTCGACAAAGTAAAAAAGGAATACAACTAGGGCGAAAAGCACGTGGTAGTCCCATCGCATGAAGAATCGATTATTACCCACGTGGAGGGGTACTTGAGTGTTTATACTTATCCTTTCATGTTGGGTCCCTTAGACCCTGTCATCGTCGCCTTTTGCAAGAGATATGACGTGACCCTCGGCCAGATCCACCCTTCCTTTTGGAGAATAGTGATTCTCCTCCGATTCTTTTCGAGCAAAATCGAGGGGTGTCCTTTCACCCTCGATCACCTTATGCGCCTTTACAGCCCCCGACTCTATCGAGGAGGGCTAATCAAGCTTGCTCGCCGAGCCACCAAAGCACCGTTCTCGAGTATAAACGAGACTCGTAACCGAGGTTGGATGGGACTCTTTGTTCGAGTCAGAACTTCGGACCTGATCCCCACTGATGACATGCCGTTTCCTGAGAATTGAAATATGAATCGTGAGTAGTATTCCCCTTTGAACGTTTAATTTTGTGGCTCTGCCTTTCATTTTCTTTATCTACTTTTTCTATGTATGTTACAACTGTGGCATAGATGCCGGAACCGATTTCGGAACTTAAACAATGGGTTGAAGTCCTGGTGCTGCAGAGACCGTACTCAGAGCGTGCTTGGATGGAATTATCAAAGGGTCGATGGGAGGCCCGCAGTCATGGTAAGTTTCCTTCTTAGAACGGTTATCGTCTGATCTTGTTCTCTTGCTTACTACCTTTTTTTCCTTTGTTGGCCTTGGGAAGGACGTTTCCATGAGGCCCCCACCTGGTGACGAAGAAGTCCCCGTTCCGAAGCAGGTCAATGAGAAGAAAATAAAAGGGGCTCCGAGTTCCCCGATCTAGGAAAAGAAAAAACTGACGAAGAAATCTCGCAAGCCCAAGAGGGGCTTTGGTATTATGCCTCCGGACTTGATCCGCCGATTAAGGGATGAGCCCAAAGAATTAGAAGAGGAGGTAGCCTATGTGTGGGCTAATGTTGTGATACAACAACCCTCCAAATTGGCGGAGGTTGATAAGGGAGTTCTAGGCATAATTTCTGAACAAGGAAAAGCCGAGGCCATTCCGTCCCGAGCTGAGATGGTCGAAGGAGAGACCGGGGGCAAGACTTATTGGGCAGCAAAAGATATCTTGAGGGACGAGCTCGAGATAGTTGACATTACTGGATCCCCTCAGATTTTGGATGCTATGATCCGTGAGGCTAACATGTTGGAAAGTCGATCTTATAAGGGTATTCAAGGGTCGACTGATATCCATGGCTTTCTGGATGGGCTCGAGTCCGCTGCCTCGGAGGATATTATCGATTTAGGTGGGTTACCGGTACCAAAGAAAGCATCATGGCCGGGCGCTATCGGGTCTTCGTTGAGCCCAAGACTAGTGGACCGATTCCCGGCCCCAAGTGTTAATCCCGATCGTAGGTGGAAAATAATACTCTCCGTCCCGGAGGATGCTCGAGTTTTCTATCCTCCCGTGGGGATTGCTAGTTACCTTAGGTCCTTGGTGACCGGAGAGGATCAAGCTGTGATGAATGCAGTAGGATCCGCTTACCTTTTTAACGAGGCCAACATACTCTGAATCGGGTAAATTTGAGGGTATCTCTATCGTTTCTTTTATACTTAGAGTTGTAGTTAGTTCTAACATCTTCTTCCTTGTTTGCAGGCTTCGGTGTTACATCACGAGGCTTTCCTCCAAATCCAGGAGGAGCATGAGGCTGAGGTTTAGAACCTCACTGAGAAGAGTGACACCTACAAACTTCTTAGTGAGAAGCTTCGGCCAGATTTGGCAATGACTCGGGATGAGCATGCCGAAATGGCTGAGCACGTATTTCGAGTGTTTCATGATAGTGAAGATGAATTGGAGATAACTACTAATGATCCGATTCTGTAGGCCCGACAGAGGTTGGAATAAATTGAACGGCTCCAAATGCAGGTGGATGCGATACAGGCCGAGGCGAAAGAATTTAAAAAGAACATGGACATTCTAGCCTCGAAAAAGAAGATCGTCCAAGCTCAACTGGAGTCGGCCGAGACCCACCTACAAACTGTGAAAGAGAAAGCCTCGGTGCATATCGAGAAGATCAAGGAGCTTCAGCATTAGTTGGATTTGGCCATTTCTGATAAAGCAAGCTTGGCTGATGAACTCGAAGTGGCCAGATCCGAGGTGGTAGAGACTAACAAAAGAGTTGATGCTAAAGTGGCCCAGTTTAGGGTCGATGTCGAAGTCAACCAGGCCAAGGCTAAGGGCATGGTCGAGCATGAAAAATGGCAGGCTCGAAGGGAAGCCCTCGAAGAGGTTCAGGCCCAGGGCTTCGATATCATAACTGAGGTCGAAAAGGCCAGAGTAGAGGAAGCCATGGCCCGGAAGCTAGCCTTCCCTGAGGAAGACTCCGAGAATTCGAGCGAATCCAAAGGCGGAGAAGATTTTGAGGACGGAGATGCGACCCCCGATGAAGATCAAACCTCTTAGGTCTTTTTATTTTTTATTTTTTGATGCCGATTTGGCCTTTTGTAAATTTAGGCCGATTTGGCCTTTGTTAAAAAAACTATTGTATATAAATATAAGGCTTTTCTTGTCCTTTTGGCTCTCTTATTTCCTTTCTGGGTTTAGGCGTTATCGGGGTTTGATATTTATCAAAGTGTTTCCCGGAGAACATCTTTAGTCTGAGATTTTGCCGAGGGTAACCTTTTAGAACCGGTTGTGAAAGAATTTTTTATTTTTTGAAGGCCTATTTTTGTTACGGATTTCGGACGTCTCCGAGCCATATTAAATTAGTCGTAGCCTTTTAGTTCGGGAGTTTACCCATTAGGCTTCTTTTCCCGTTCTATCTGGGCTTACCCGAGATAGTAGTTCCCGAGTGGGGTGGTTGTGACTTTTAGGAATCGGGGCATTGCTTATTAGGTCTTTTGCTCCCGAGGCCCGATGACTTGGGTTGTTTGAGTCGGATGGCAGTCCCCGAGTGAGGGGGATATCGTTCGTATTCCGGTTAAGTATTGCCCTTGGACTTGTTTATATTCAAAAGTATGAAGCTCTTTGCAAAGAAGGAAGATAAAAGAAATTCTGCTAATTTTAAAGCATAAGATGTTTGTAAGGAACATATTTCTCTTTATTTTCGATTGAAACAGGGTCCGAGCAATCTATATGGGCACGATTCGATTTGACCGTTTGACCCTTACAATAAATCCTATTTATCGAGATCCTCCCTTTATAAAGTAGTTTCCTTTCTAGAGTTGATATTCGAAGATAATGTATATCCGAGGGTAGCACACCCCCCCCCCCAGTATTCGAGGTTGATTGCAAAGGAACCACAGATAATGTCGAATGTATCTCCGATGCCGATTCGTAATCGGGCTTGATTCTAAGTTAGCACGATTCATCGTTGCCTCGTTAAAAACCTTGCCAAAAAAACCCATTTGGGACAAAACTCGGTCAGAGGAAAAAAGAGTGCAACACGTGCTTTCAGACCTAAGGACTTCGTGACGTTTGCTAAAACATCCATCGTCGTTTCTTGTCGACCACCTACATGTGTTAATCTGAAAAGGAATGAAAAACGATCGTACCTTAGCAGTAGTACCGTTTTAGGCGAGATATGTTCCAATTGCTTGGCAGTTGTTCCACATTCATTGTTCCGAGCTTGTAAGACCCTTTTTCCGGTGACTTCAAGAATTTGGTACGGTCCTTCCCAATTCGGGCTCAATTTTCCTTCATTAGGATTTCTGGTGTTGAGGGTGACTTTTCTTAGCACTAATTCCCCGACATTAAAATATTGAAGGTTAGTTCTTCGATTATAGTATATCTCTCGATTGGTTGCTTTTAGGCAGCTAATCGGATGAGGGAGGTTTCCCGCTTCTCGTCAATAGTTCTAGGCTCATATTCATGGCCTCGTTATTTTATTCCCTTGTTGCATATATGTCACGACCCAAAAATCACTAGTCGTGATGGCACCTAACTCGACCCGCTAGGTGAGCCAACTAACAGACAATATAATCCAAATAAAATTATAGGAAAATAGTGAAGAATTATCTGGACATTTACAATTTAACCCAAGAACTGGTAGTACGAATCATGAGCTTCTAAGACTTAGAATTTATACAAGCTCATACAAATAATTACACTATCTGTTTGAAAGTTACATAAAAAGATTAACAAAATCTAAAGCTACCAAGGACAAGTGGCAGCCATATCCGGAATGCACGAACATCTTCAGGGTCAGCTCCCGACATCACCAGCAGCTCCGCTCCAAAACTCTGCACACAAGGTGCAGAAGTGTAGTATGATTACAACCGACCTCATGTACCCAATAAGTATTTTGTCTAACATCGTCGAAGTAGTGACGAGGCTTTTTAGTAAAAAGATGCTCACTAATAAAAATCTGTACCGAAATCTAGCAATAGAACTATACTACAGTATAACAAGATAGAGTACACGAAACTAATGTACAAAAAAATAACAGAGTACTAGAAAAGATCACAATTCAACAGTTTCCAATATCTCAACCAGTCTTTTCCTTAGAGCGAAACCAATAAACCACAATAGTCACCCCATAACTTTCATAACGTGAGGAATATACTAAGATATCAAGTCAATTGCACGACAATACCCTTCGTGCATTTATCTCATCCTCACCAAATATGCATACAACAGTACCAACTGGATGGCAGAAATGCCGATAACAGTAATGACAAAGTAGGAAATACGCAAATAACAATAATGAACGAGAATGTACATAAGGGCATCAGTAACAGACTAGGCGGAAAGCATAGAGGTAATGACAACAATTAGGAAAAGGAATATAACTTCAACTAACTAGCATGGTGGAGGCATAAATATAGATATAACGAATAAGAGGGGAACACATGATCTTTATGCGTTAACAAGTAAAAGCATGAATGACTAACACGGTAGAAGGCATGTACTAAGTGCAACCAAAATAGATACGACAAAGATATAATTATGACAACAGGAAGCAGGCATCGTATTTGCAAGTTTAGCAAGTAGAAGGCATGAGTGACACAATAACAAATAAGATAAAGAACAAGAACAGGGCATTAACGACAAGTCACATAAGAACCATAAATACAACAATAACAGCTCAATGTAACGGCATGAACGTATACACAAAGGAAATATATCACAACATAATGCATGTCCCTCGTCCTCACCTGTACGGAAACACCCATCGTACCATGAACTCATGATAATTTAAAGCATGATAATATAAATGAAATGGCACAGCATCACCCTTCATGCTTTACACTCACATAACATGGCACGACATTACCCTTTGTGCTTTTACTCACAAATGATATGGCACGGTATCACCCTGCGTGCTTTTACTCTCAATAATGTGGCACGGTATTACCCTTCGTGATTATACTCTCAATAATATGGCACGACATCACCCTTCGTGCTTTTACTCTCAATAATATGGCACGGCATCACCCTTCATTCTTTACACTCTCCCTCACATGATAATGTATAAACAAAGGCATGACATCACCCTTCGTGCTTTACACGCTTCCTTACCAAGCATATATATATCAATGACAAACAAGGCAGGAAGCATAAATAATGTCAAGGAGAGTATTTAAACGAATATTCTAAATGAATCTCGATCACAACTTTCCAAGCCAACAATAGTTCAATAAACCCGCAAGAACCTTATTATTCAAGTATTCCAACAAATCTCGCAAATGATCTACAACACAAGTATAGAATCTAGTATCTCAAGAATATCGGTCGTAGCAATGTATTAATGATTATGCATATTGATGACTGAATTAAACACACCAATGTATTTCTCAAAATTCCATCAAATTTGATCAAGTTATAATAAGCTAAGTCTTAGTTTCTAACATTTAATACTACGTTCTTAGTATCTAGGAGTCAAGTAAGGCATGAGACAAGAAGGTCACGTGATTCTACAAGACACAATTTATAATATAATTTACACCCGAGCATGGTTAACCCTGGCACATGCATATATGCTCGTCACCTCATATATGTATCACCCCCGCATGTAGTAAACAATGTCAAATAGTAGGAAAAATTCCCTTAACAAAGTTAGGCAAGACACTTACCTCGCTCCAAAGATCAACTCAAAGCTTAACCATAGAATCTAGCAATTTACCAACCAAACGATTCACATTAAGCCTTAGGAACTACTCACGATTGCAAAATATTCAATTTAGGTCATTATTGAAAAAGTCAAAAAAAGTCAACTCCCGGGCTCGCTTGGTCCAAATCCGAAATTCAGACCAAAACTTGAATACCCATTCACCCCCGAGCCTCGTTATGTAATTTGTTTTGAAATCCGACCTCAATTTGAGGTCAAAAATCCCAATTTTACAAAAATCCCCAATTCTACCCAAACCCCCAATTTCCACCATGAAAACACAAGATTTTTGGTTGAAATCTAAGGAAATGTAGTGAAAGATTGAAAGAAACTAGTTTAGAATCACTTACTAATGATTTGGGGAAGAAAGGTTCTTTGAAAATCGCATCTAGGGTTTCTTGTTTTAAAAAATTGAGAGAATGAACCAAAATCACGTCTAAGCCCCATTTTGATCAGTTGCAGATGTCGCATTTGCGACCTGGGGTTCGCAAATGCGAACCCCCGCAAATGTGAAGAAACAATCAAAAATGTGAAGACCTTCACATCTCTGCTTTTATCGCATTTGCGATGAATTGTTCGCAAATGCGAACTCTGACATTCTGCAAATGCGACCACCTGATGCAATTGCAATCCTGTACCCCCTCTGACCCACTTCGCAAATGCGAACATAAGGTGGCCCAGCTACTCTTGGCAAATGCGATGAGTTGCTCGCAAATGCGAATCCATCAGAGGTCGCAAATGTGATGCCTGATCTTGCAAATGCGAGATCAGAGGCCTGCACCATAACTGAAATACCAGCTGAGTTTTTCTAAGTCCAAACCACGCTGTAGCCTATCCGAAACTCACTCGAGCCCTTAGGGTTCTAAACCAACTATGCACACAAGTCTAAAAATATCATACAAACTTGCTCGCGCGATCAAATCGCCAAAATAACACATAGAACTATGAATTGAACACCAAAATCAAATGAAATTTTTTAAAAAAAACTTTAAAACTTCTATTTCAACAACCGGACGTTCGAGTCACGTCAAACCAACTCCGTTTCTCACCAAATTTGACAGACAAGTCATAAATATAGCAATGAACCCATACCGGGTTCCAGAACCATAATATGGACCTAGTATTAACAATTTCAAATATCAATCAAACCTTTAGATTCATTAAGCCTTTGAACTTCCAAATTTCAACAAAATGTGATAACTCGAGTTAGGGACTTCCGAATTCGATTTCGGGAATACGCCCAAGTCCCGAATCATGATACGGACCCATCGGGACCATCAAAATAAGGATCTGAGTGTGTTTGCTCAAAAAGTTGACCAAAGTCAACTCAAATGGGTTTTAAGGCAAATATTTCATATTTTCCAATTTTTTAACATAAAAGCTTTTCGGAAAAATACCCGGACTGTGCACACAAATCGAGGAGAGCTAAGATGACGTATTTGAGGCTTCAAAATATAGAATTAGATTCTAAAATATAAGATGACCTATCGGTTCATCACATAATACATCATAACGACTAGTCGGGTCATTACAATATAGGAACAGATACTCAGCTCTCCGACTTTGACTGGTATTAGAACTTCGGTGCCATAAACTAATGAGAATAGGGTAGTCCCAATACTGGATTTTGAGGTTGTGCGATATGCCCATAGAACTTTGGGTAGAAGTTCCTTCCACTTTCCTTTGGCGTCGGTTAACCTCTTCTTATAATTTTGGATGATGGTTTTGTTGGTTGATTCGGCTTGCCTGTTCTCGCTAGGATGATAAGGTATTGATAGGATTTTTTTACTTTTATGATCTTTGAGAAATTTGGTTACTTTGCTACCGATGAACTGTTTCCTATTATCACACACAATTTCGGATGGCATCCCGAATCGACATATGATGTGATCCCAAATGAAGTCGATGACTTCCTTCTCCCTAACTTTCTCGAAAGCCTGTGTTTCAACCCACTTAGAAAACTAGTCAGTCATAAATAAAATAAATTGATCTTTACCTGGTGCCAATGGAAGGGGGCCGATGATATCCATTCCCTATTTCATAAATGGCCATGGTGACAAGACCGAATGGAGCAGTTCCCTGGGTTGGTGAATCATTGGCGCATGCTTTTAAGATTCGTCACATTTTCGAACAAACTCTTTCGTATCTTTTTCCATGTCGATCCATTAATAGCCGACTCTGATTACCTTTTGAACCAATGATTCAGCACATGAGTGATTTTCGCAAGTGCCTTCGTGAACTTCCCTTAGAACGTACTCGGTGACTCCCGGTCCCAGACATATTGCTAATGGACCATTAAAAATTATCCTAAACAAGGTCCTATCTTCGGTCAAAGTGAACTATGTTGCGTTCATGCGTAGGGCCCTAGATTCTTTCGAAACTGAGGGAAGCTTTCCGGTCTTCAAATACTCTATGTACTTATTTCTCCAATCCCAGGCCAAGCTTGTGAAATTTATCTCGGCGTGACCTTCTTCTACTACTGATCTCATGAGTTGCACGACGGCCCCTGAATCGAGCTCGTTATTCTCGATTGATGACCCTAAGTTTGCAAGAGCATCGGCCTCACTATTCTGATCTCGAGGCATATGTTGTAAAGTCCACTCCTTAAATCGGTGCAAAGTTACTTGAAACTTATCTAGGTATCTTTGCATTCGGTCTTCTATAACTTTGCAGGTTCCGTTAACCTGATTCACTAAAAGAAGGGAGTCGCATTTGGCCTCGATCACCTCCGCTCCCAAGCCTTTGGCTAGTTCGAGACCTGCAATCATGGCCTCATATTCGTCCTCATTGTTAGTCAATTTCACAGTTCTAATAGATTGTCTAACCATGTTGCATGAGGGTGGTTTCAGAACGATGTCGAGCCCGGACCCTTTCGCGTTCGAAGCACCGTCCTTGAAGATGGTCCAGATTCCTGAGGACGTACCCGAATTTATCAATAGTTCTCTTTCGACCTCGGATACTAGGGCTAGTGTGAAGTCATCTACGAAGTATGCCAAAATTTGAGACTTAATTGCTATCCAGGGTCGATATTGGATATCATACCCACTGATTTCTATGGCCCATTTGGCCAACCGTCCTGAAAGCTCGGGTTTGTGCAAAATATTTCGAACTGGATAAGTTGTTACAACACATATGGGGTGACATTGAAAGTATGGTTTTAGTTTCCTAGAGGCGCTTATCAAAGCGAGCGCCAATTTTTCTAGGTAGGGTCATCTAGTTTCAACCTCACCTAAGGTCCGACTGACATAATAAATGGGAAATTATGTACCTCGTTCTTCCCGGACTACGACTCCGCTTACCGCTACCTCCGATACTGCCAAATATAAGTAAAGTTGTATGTGTGCCCTTGGTGTGTGAAGAAGTGGCGGGCTCGATAAGTGTCGTTTAAGCTCTTCCAAAGCCTGCTGGCATTCCGGGGTCCATGTGAAATTATTTTTCTTCTTTAGCAACAAAACAAATCGGTGGCCTTTATCGAAGGACCTTGAGATGAATCGCCCCAGGGCGGCCATGCGCTCGGTTAACCTCTGCACGGCCTTTACACTGTCTACCACTGTGATGCCATCGATACCTTCGATCTTGTCGGGATTAATCTGGATTCCTCGGTCACATATCATGAATCCGAGAAATTTGCTTGACCCGATCCCGAATGCACATTTTTTTGGGTTTAGCTTCATGTTGTACTTCTTCAATATACTGAGAGTTTCCTGCAAGTGCTTTAAATGGTCCTCTGCTCGCAGGGACTTAACTAGCATGTCATCAATGCAAACTTTCATAGATTTTCCTATTTGTTCTTCGAACATCCGATTTACTAGGCGTTGATAAGTGGCACCAGTATTTTTTAATCCAAATGGCATTACATTGTAGCAGTAGGTACCATACTTAGTGATGAACATGGTCTTTTCTTGATCATCCTGGCTCATTTGTATTTGATTATACCCGGAATAGGCATCGAGAAAACTGAGAATCTCGTGGGCGGCTGTGGCATCGATCATGCGATCGATATTAGGCAAAGGAAAAGAATCCTTTGGGCATGCTTTATTTAGATCCTTATAATCTACACATATTCTAAGTTTGTTTCCTTTTTTCGGGATTACTACTACGTTTGCTAACCATTCAGGGTATTTCACTTCACAGATGTACCCTATTTTAAGAATTTTGTTTACCTCGTCTTTGACGAAAGCATGTTTGACCTCGGACTGGGGTCTTCTTTTTTGCTTCACCGGTTGGAACTTTGGATCCAAGCTTAGTCTATGGGTGGTGATTTCCGGTGGGATCCCTGGCATGTCAAGATGGGACCAAGCAAAACAATCCATGTTAGCTATAAAAAATTGAATAAGCTTTTTCCTGAGCTCGGGATTTAACCCCGTGCCCCGGTATACCTTTCATTTGAGCAGATGTTCGATTAGTGTGATTTTCTCCAGTTCTTCGATCATTGATTTAGTAGTGTCGGAATCATCCGGGACTATGAAGGATCTAGGGACCCTATAGTCATCATCTTCTTCAGACTCTTGCTTTTCTATTTGGGTCGAGGCCGGCGTTTGTGATTGCTATTTGGTCTCCTATTTTCCCTTCAAATTTGACCCCTTTGTCGATGAGAGTGACGATATCGGAATCACTTCGTCGACGGCAAGCATTTCCTTTGCGGCAGGTTGTTCCCCGTAGATTGTTTTAATTCCCTCTGGTGTTGGGAATTTTAGAACCTGGTGAAGGGTCGAGGGTACTACTCTCATGTTGTGGATCCATGGTCTCCCAAACAGGGTATTATACCTCATGTCACCCTCGATTACGTGGAACTTCATTTCTTGGATGGTCCCGGCCATGTTTACTGGCAAAGTTATCTCGCCCTTAGTAGTTTCACATGCCATGTTGAATCCGTTTAGTACTAGGGCTGCGGGCACAACTTGGTCCTGTAGACTGAGTAGCTCTACGACCCTCGATCGAATGATGTTGGTTGAACTACCTGGATCAATTAACACACGCTTAACTTGAGTCTTATTCATGAGTACATATATTACCAGTGCATCATTATAGGGCTACATGATTCCTTCTGCGTCTTCGTTGTTGAAGGACAAGGTTCCTTTCGGTATGTAATCCTGAGCTCGAGATTGCTTATAATCGAGACCTTAATGCGTTTAAACAATGGCCCTTGGGGAATATTGATCCCTCCGATAATTATGTGAATAATGTGTTGCGGTTCTTCTTGCTCGTTTTGTCTATTGAACTCTCTATTTTTGACATGATTCTTAGCCCGATCACATAACAACTCCCGAAGGTGCTCTTCATTGAATAATTAGGCTACTTCTTCTCTCAACTGCCTACAATCTTCCGTTCTGTGGCCATGGGTGCTGATCTTGCCCAAGTCACACCTCAAATTGGGATTGTGAAGCGGTCGATTGTAATAATAATACCCAACTATGAGTCGGGATCGAATCCACAGGGAGCGTAGATGGGATTAGTGGTATGTATTTGATCTAAGCCGGTGAATTGTCTAGGTTGCACTTCCACAAGGATTGCAATTGAAAAATATGAAACTAGAGAAGAATGTTTTTGTTGTTGTTTTTCAAATGTGTAAAAGGTCTAGGGCTGTGGCTTCCACCTAGGTGTTTGCCTAACGGGTTGTGGGCTTTAGAGCGAGTTTCATTAGTCGGGGTGTATTATAGCAATCAACACTCAAATACCTACTCAATACCTCTCGGTAAGAGAGTGATTTTGCCCAATTTGGCTTTCTCAAGTCCAAATGGGTATTGAACTAAACAGTTGACAAATTACTCAAGTCGGATTTTACTATCTCTAAGTTCAACCCTTTAATTAGGACTATCAATCTTTTGATTTCATCCCAAACTCTTGTTAGCCAAGTTTTCCTAGACTAAGTCTTTCTTTCTCAAGTAGAGATCAAATCAAATAGGCTTGAACCAATGTTCGCAACCATTAATTCTACAATTATAGTAAGAACTAGGCTAAATAATACACACCCAACCATAAACAAGCTCTAAATCAAATACCCATTAGGTTCCCACACTAGGGTTGGGTCACAACCCTAGCTAGAAATTTAGCTACTAATAGTGGGTAATGAAGAAAATAAAGAAGAAAAGATGATAAAACTCATATTGAAAGATAAATAGATGAAAATCCAATGTAAAATCAACAAGATGAGCTAAAGTTGCTTAAAA
Organism: Nicotiana tabacum; assembly: GCF_000715075.1. Classification (NCBI taxonomy): domain Eukaryota; kingdom Viridiplantae; phylum Streptophyta; class Magnoliopsida; order Solanales; family Solanaceae; genus Nicotiana; species Nicotiana tabacum. The sequence continues at coordinate 20,118,350 of NC_134083.1, read as the reverse complement.
GAGTAAAGAAAAATGGCTACAGACTTTCTGGTATTCCAAACTTGACCTAATTTCATGAAAGTAGTCTATTTATACAAAGCTGGAATTTTCGGATAAAATTGCACTTTAGGAGGTTCTGCGGCCGCATAATTCTGTGTGCGATCCGCACTTTGCTGCAGCTCTTGACAGGAGTGGTTTCTGCGGACGCACAATTCTAAACTGCGGATGCATTTCTTGAGTTCTGCGGACCGCATAATTCTGGGTGCGGTCGCACAATTATAGTGCGGTCTTCATATCTTGATTGTCTTGATTTCCCAACTCTCTGAACCTTGACTTTTGCAGCCACATAATTATTGTGCGGTTCGCACTTTGCATTGCAACACTGTCAAATTTTCGTCTTGTTCTGCGGCCGCAGACAGAATTCTGCAGTCTGCACTTTAGCCTTTTTGCTTGATTTTTGTTCTTGTTCAAAATCACTCCTCTTGAGTTAAATTTCATCACTTTAGTTCATTTTCCAATACTCCTGTAAGTAAGCATATTTCATCATTTTCGGGAATACCTTTAAGCATTTTTGAACTAAAACGAAAGTCAAAAGGCACAAATAAGTAGTCAAAATCCGTACTTATCAACTCCCCAAAGCTTAAGCTTTTGCTTGTCCTCAAGCAAATAAGGTAATTCTCACCTCCACAAGAAAAGAGCTATTCCAGCTAATCTAAGGTGAAGCAAACACACATCAATTGGGACCATCAATTACCCACAACACTTATGAATTATCAACAAGGCAATGATTTGATGTTTTAAGCATAAATAGTTCTAAAATGACACTTGAGCATCAAGAGTTGACTTACTCATCAAGGAAGTTCGCTCTTTCATGTAGGTCAATGTGGATCCCAAACTCCTCCTCCTCTACTCTCTGTTAGCTTATCTCACTTAAGAATGAAGCACTTAATTCAAGGACTTGTGAAATGTTCGCTAATCTCTCTCAAAAGAATGTCACAAGTACGGCTCTAAGTACCATATGCTTGCCCCTCATGTAAATCACCGCTAATGTAAGCTCACTCGGCTTGAAATCACGTAGGGCTTTTTTGCCATGTAATGAAGGCTTTTGGACTAAGGTAGGAAATGTTAGAGTAGAACGGGTTCATCTTTCCCTAAGCACTCCATTTTTTCTTTTTGGCTCATGCTTTGCCGACTCTTTGAGTCATTTTATTTTTCCTTAGGGGAACTAAAGAGACTTGACATCACTCTTTCTTGGTCATGATATTCATTTTCTCCTTCTTTGTTTTCTCCATGCTTTGCACTTTTGCTTTTCTTTGAATCCCTTCAACTCTTCAATTTATTCACTTTCTTTTTGTATTTTTATTTTGTTCTTTCTTTTTCTTCATTTCTTTTCTCTTTTTTTGTACCTTGATACCACTTTAAAACTCCTCGTCTCTACCCCAAATTTATGTTTTCGCCAATTGCTTCTCATGAGTTTTAAGGAAAGCTCGGGTGCCAAGAGAGGGTCACTACAAAATGGGTAAAGGCTTGTAACATGGTTATCAAATGAGAAAGGCTTTAGGCTCAAAAGGGTTGACTAGGGATAACATCATTGGTGGGCCATTGAAATTTTCAAATGGGTCAAGGAGAGTCTACAATCACTTCTCAAGCCAAGCAAAACTTAAAATTTCGCCTAGAAACACATTCGGGGCAAGTTCTGGACCATTCTCACGGGTACTTGAACTTGCAACAAAACATCTCACCTCTTACACAGCTGGATTGTTAAAAAGGATAGAGTCGAGGGCCCAAAACAACCGTATTCAAGATTGAAAATCACTAATGATTTAACTAAACCACTCGATGATTGCCTACGTTACGCAAGAGTCACAAGGTCACTAACTAGAGCTATTTCTTTCCAAGAACTTATTTTTAATCATAAACGTGTAGTTAAGTGTGTTGGTACCAAGTGAAGCATGCTTGACTCTCTAATTTATTATTACCTAAACATCCAAAACAGACTCAATCCCTTAAGAAAGTTGTCACTCCATCCATCGTTGGGAAGAGCCACCTGGTTCACACAAAAACCACTTTTGGAAAGAACCATGGCATTAAGAAAACCAAAGGCTTATTGATTACTAAAACATAAAAAGAAGCTACTAATTCAAAAAGAAGCTATTAAAGTAAATAAAAAGCTAGACTACTAACAAAACAGAATAAAGAAGCTATGAAATAAACTACTGAAAGCAAAAATAAATATACAACCCGAGAAAGGGCAAGAGAATATATACATCAATAGAGAGAGGAGAATATATACATAATGAAAATAAAAATAAAAATAAAAAGAGAGTATTATAGTTATTACAGGACAATGTCAAATGTCATATCAAATCAAAATAGACCACCCCCCTGAATAAGAATAAGCATTGTCCTCAATGCTTAACAAAAATCAAAATAAGGAGGGAAAAGAGTAGAGAGGACTCCATATGTGGTCTCGGTGTCCATAGCAGCATCATTACCCTCAGGTTCCTCCAACTGGATCTCATCATCCTCTGCTCGAGGAGTAACGGAGTTGGTGAACATCTGTAACACCTCCTCAGCAGTGTGGGCAGCAAGGCCTGTCTCCTCAGACTTGCCAGCTGGTGCCACTGGTGCTGATGGCTCTGCTGGTGCTGATGAATCTATCTCTATCAGTAAGTCAAAGGGAAGATCACCAGCTGCTGCTATCTTGGTCACTTCACGTCTCAACTTGTCCACTGATTTTCTCGAGGCTTGGGATTTTCTCATCTTCTTCACCTGTTTACCTAGCTCCTCAATTGCTCCCCCATGTGCCACCAAGGTATCCATGATGGTCTTATTATTATCCAATATCTTCTTCAAGGTTTCCTCCATTGACGGAGGAACCTGTGGTGCTGCTAGGGTAGAAGACTGAGCTGCAACGGTACTGGATATGTCAGACAGCTTTGCACTAGCTGTCTCCATCCAGTTGTTGAGACTCGACAATGTCTGGGAGACTCGTAGCGTAGTGAGTGGATATGTGGAGGAGGAAGGCACTGATACTGATGTTGATGGTCTAGAAGATGGAGGTGGTGGCATGCTAGCTATCTCGGTGGAAGGCCCGGCTACTGTGGAAGGCATGGAAGTTGTAGAAGGCATAGCAGCAGAATCTGCAACTACCACCGATGGCTCATCAGACTGGCCTACGGTAGTAGTCGACTTACCCTTGTTCATCGGGTTCCTTGGGTCCTTCAGAGAATACCAGGAGAAAGGCTTCTTAGCCCGAACCTTCGTATCAAAGCTCCTAGGCTCCACTCCCACATCTGTGAGATACTCCGTGAGGGTGTTAGGATACGGGTAGGAGCTCTCACCCTATCTGACAACTACTGACATGTTGGCCAACATTATGGCACCCACATTGATTGGGTACCCGGCCATGATAGATGCCACCAAGACTGCCCGGGGGATTGGAAGATTGTTCTCATTTTGGCTCAGGTCTATGCAGCTACACACAAATGTTTGCCACCCTTTTGCTTCAAAGTTGAGGGTGTTCTGCAGAATGGGAACCCCTGATGTGATCCATGGTGGTAGTTGTCCTGGAGCTGCTAGTATCTCAGCTAGCCAAGGGCGAGTTGCCTCACCTAGTGCGAACTTCTCTAAATACCGCACCGGCTCCATATCCTCAAGCCCCAAATACGTGTTCAGGGTGTTCTGATCAAATCGTACTTTCAAGTTCCGTACCTTAGTCACCTTAGTCCCCTTCTTGATGTGTACCACATTGGCGTAGAACTCCCAGGCTAAGTGCTCCTTGGCATCCAATACGTTTTTCGTGAACCACTTCCACCATTTTCTTTCCTGAAATTTTCTATCCACATTCGGATTGAATCTATCCAAATCCTTCAACAGAAATTATCGCTCAAGTGTGAGCGATCTTTGGGGCCACCACTCTCTAAATTTATTAAATGTCGTCAAGCTCACAATTCTGTCTTCCCAGACTTTCTTCTTTTTCGACCTCTCTAGGATGGCCACTCTTGTATCACCACCTCTACCATCGTCTGGCATGTCATCATCATCAACAGCTGTGACTGGTACAACAAGAGTGTGTGTAGAGGAGGGTTCTGAACCCTGGCTACCTCCATCCGAACCCTCAGAAGAACTTACAGAAGTAGAGGGTTCATTTCGGAGTTGGTATCTCTCAGGGAACTTTGGTGGTTGAGATTGGGCCTCAGGTTGTTCCTCCACTGAGTGACCCTCGGAAGCTTCCCTAGACGGGATATAAGAACTTGATTCTAAGGGCTCTGTGGCCCTACCTCTCCCAGTGGTTGGCTTCTTTGATATTGCTTTCTTCTGCACTGCAAGAGGTTGAGTACCCCTGCCTCGGCCTCGGGAGGGTTCACCCCTCCCTTTAGAAGTATCACCACGACCTTTTGATCGAACCATTGTCTGCAATACAAAGAAACATGAGTCAGTTAAAGTTCAGAAGCAGGCTAAAAAATAGTTGCAGACAAAACAGTATGCAAAGGTGAAAGTGCGGTCCGCACAATTCCGAGTGCGGCCGCAGACTGCCTTGTGTGGACCGCAAAATTTTGAAATGCGGCCACACAATTGAAGTGCGACCGCACAATTGAAGTGCGGACCGCACAATTGTGAGTGCGGCCGCACAATTCCAGGTCCAGTAATACCAGTTCTCTGAAGTTTGGATCTGCGGTCGCACAAATATTTCTAAGGCCGCAGATCATTTTCTGCGGACCGCAAAATTTTGAGTGCGGTCTTCATATTGAATGCACAGACTTGCCCTAAAACTAAGGATCTGCGGACCGCACAATTAAATGTGCGGCCGCACAATTAAAAATTTATACGGCACTGAGCTTAGGTTTTTCAATATTTTGCACAATTTAGACATGGTATTGTCAAATTAGACATGATACATGATTTACCCAACCCTAAATGATTACATATGAAATTACCCACACAATTTTAAGCACACAAGATGAATCATCTGATATTTAGGCCTAAAACTAACTATACTAATTAAGAACAAAAACTAAGAAAATTTGGAAAATTTTAAACACGAATTGAACATACTAGTGATGAAGGATGCAGGGGAGAATCTAGGATGATGAAATGAGTGTGATGTTTGAAATAATTTTTGTGCAATGTGCTTGCTTAGGTGCCAAGAGTTCAAAGTGTGTAAAGTTTGGAACAGTGAGAGGAGGGCCTATTTATAGGTTGAAAATGTGCCGCTGAGTGCGGATGCATAATTTTGTGTGCGGTCTGTACTCTGTACCTGGTCCCTCTGAAGATCTGCGATCCGCACAAAATTGGGTGCGGCCGCATATATTTGTGGTGGCCGCACAATTCCAAGCGCGGCCGCAGATTGGCCATTTATCTGCAATTGCAAACTTCAGAGAGTTTGCATTTTTGGGTCTCCAGTTGTGCGACCGCCCAAGACCGCCCAAAGAATTGTGTGGCCGCAGACTCCTTTCTGCTGTGGCATGTAAGATTGTGCGGTTCACACAATAAATGTGCGGTCCGTACTTTTTCAACACTTAGCCATTTTTTCGAGCACAGTTCCTGCAAAGCACACTCATTCCTGCAATTCACTTCAAAACCAATTAGCACAAAACAAAACCTATCTAAAAAGAAGAAAAAGAATAATAAAAAGAAACATGGGTTGCCTCCCAAGAAGTTCCTGATTTAACGTCGCGGCACGATGCAGATTACCATCAATCACTTGAAATGAATTAATGCCACGACGTGGCCATCATCAACTTTTCCAAGATAATGCTTCACCCGGTGACCATTGACTCTAAACACTTCATAATTTTTATTCTTCAAGTCCAATGCACCAAAGAGTGTTATCTTCACAAGCTCAAACGGACCACTCCACTTAGACTTCAACTTTCCGGGAAACATTCGTAACCGAGAATTGAACAATAACACAAGATCACCTTCTTTGAACTCCTTGTTCCAGATGTACTTGTCATGGAGGTACTTCATCTTCTCCTTGTATAAGGAGTAACTTGTATATGCATAGTACCGGAATTCATCAAGCTCATTCAATTGTGCCACCCTTAAGTTGGTGGCGAAATCCCACTCAAGATTTAGCTTCTTCAAAGCCCACATAGCCTTGTGCTCAAGTTCCACCGGAAGGTGACAAGCTTTTCCGAACACCAACCGGTATGAAGACATCCCAATTGGTGTTTTGTAAGCCGTCCTATAGGCCCATAGAGCATCATCAAGTTTCTTTGACCAATCTGTCTGGTTGGAATTCACTATTTTTGACAAAATACTCCTGATCTCCCGGTTAGAGACTTCCACTTGTCCGCTTGCTTGAGGGTGATAGAGGGTCGTGACTTTGTGAGTGACACCATACTTGGTGTGTAAGGTATCAAAAACTTTGTTGCAAAAGTGCGATCCCCCATCACTTATAATGGCCCTTGGAGAACCAAATCTTGTAAAGATGTTCTTTTTCAAAAATGCCACCACACTTCGAGTTTCGTTGTTGGGTAGAGCAACGGCCTCAACCCACTTTGACACATAGTCCACAGCTACCAAAATGTAGGTGTTCCCACAAGAGCTTACGAACGGTCTCATTAAATCAATACTCCATATATCAAAAATATCAATTTCCAAGATGGTGGTGAGGGGCATCTTATTTTTCTTTGAAATTCCACCGACCCTTTGACATTCATCATAACGCTTGACTAATCACTTTCATCCTTGTAGAGAGTAGGCCAATAGAATCCACAACTCAACACTTTCGCCGCCGTTCTCGCTCTACCATGGTGACCACCATATGGTGAAGAGTGGCAAGCCTCAAGAATTTCCACTTGTTCTTCCTCCGGCACAAATCGTCGAATCACACCATCGGTATAAATCCGAAAGAGATGCGGTTCATCCCAATAATAGTCAAGGCAATCCCATTTGAGCTTCTTTCTTTGGTTTGAAGAGAACTCATTCGGTATAATACCACTCACAAGATAATTTGCTAAGTCGACGAACCATGGCATCTCGGTCATTGAAATGGCTAGAAGTTGCTCGTCAGGGAAGAAGTCATTAATCTCATGGTTGTCATATGGCCTCCCCTCCTCTTCCAAGAGAGACAGGTGGTTTGCCACTTGGTTTTCACTGCCTTTGCGGTCTTGGATTTCGAGATTGAACTATTACAATAAAAGCACCCACCGCATTAACCCCGCCTTTGAATCCTTTTTGCTCATTAAGTACCGAAGCACTGCATGATCGGTGTGGAAAATCACCTTTGTACCCATCAAGTACGGGCAGAACTTCTCCATAGCAAAGACAATATCAAGGAGCTCTTTTTCGGTCACTGTGTAATTAACTTGGGCATCGTTCATGGTCTTACTAGCATAGTAGACCAGATGGAAGATTTTGTTGATACGTTGCCCCAAATGGCTCCAACCGCCACATCACTTGCGTCACACATGAGCTCAAAAGGCAAGCTCCAATCTGGTGCGGTGATAATAGGAGTAGTAGTCAATTTGAACTTGAGCAATTCGAATGCCTTCATGCAATCCTCGATGAAATGGAATTTGGCATCCTTCTCCAAAAGCTTACACAAGGGGTTCACCACTTTGGAAAAGTCCTTAATGAAATGGCGATATAACCCCGCATGACCCACGAAGCTCCTCACTCCCTTCACGGATGTAGGGGTGGGAGTTTAGAAATTACCTCTATTTTGGCCTTGTCGACCTCAATACCTTTCTTTGAAATTTTGTGGCCAAGGACAATGCCTTCCTCGACCATGAAGTGACACTTTACCCAATTGAGCACCAAGTTTGTCTCCTCACATCTTGCCAAGACCTTATCCAAGTTTTTCAAGCAATCATTAAAGAAATTCCCAACCACAGAAAAATCATCCATGGAGACCTCAAGAAAATCCTCCACCATGTCAGTGAAGATAGCCATCATACACTGTTGAAAAGTCGGCGGTACATTGCATAAACCAAATGGCATCAGCGAGAATGCGAAAGTACCATAGGGACATGTGAAAGTAGTCTTCTCTTGATCCTCTGGAGCAATAAAAATTTGATTGTAGACGGAATACCCATCAAGGAAACAATAGAAAGCACGGCCGGCCAACCTATCAAGCATTTGATCAAGGAAGGGAAGTAGGAAATGATCATTTCTTGTGACTTTGTTGAGCTTGCGATAGTCCATACACACTCTCCACCCGGTCACCGTTCTTGTAGGAATCAACTCATTCTTGTCATTTGTGACCACCGTCATGCCCCCTTTCTTTGGGACACATGGCACCGGAGAGGTCCACGAACTATCAAAAATGGGGTAAACAACCCCGGCATCCAACCATTTTATGATCTCCTTTTTGACCACCTCTTGCATTGCTTCATTTAGTCTTCTTTGATGTTTAATAGAGGGTTTGGCATCCTCCTTCAAAATAATCTTGTGCATTCAAAAGGCGGGGCTTATACCCCGAATATCCGTCAATGTCCATCCGATAGCTTTCTTACTCTTTTGTAGCACCGTCGATGTGGAGTCTACCTACACATTAGTCAAACAACAGGAAAGAATACCCGGTAACATAGAACAAGGGCCAAGGAATTCATACCTGAGATGTGGAGGCAGTGGCTTTAACTCCAAAGTGGGATACTCCTCGATTGAGGGATTTGTTGGAAGAGTCTTTCGATTTTCAAGATCCAAGGACAATTTGCGGGGTTCATAAGTGTAAGACCCCATTCCTCGCAATGCATTCACACATTCCACATAGCCATCCTTCTCATCGTCATCAAGGTTGAGCAAAATGGCCTCCAAAGTATCATCCATATTCATCATGGAGCTAGTATCATCAATAATCACATCGGTCACCAAGTCCACAAATGAACAAACTTCATTGCTATTCGGTTGCCTCACAGATTTGCACAATGGAAAACTACATTTTCATCACCCACCCAGAAAGTGAGCTCACCGGCTTCCACATCAACAAGAGTCTTCCCCGTAGCAAGGAAAGGTTTCCCTAGAATAATAGGCACCTCATAGTCTATTTCACAATCAAGAATCACAAAGTCCACCGGGGGGATGAATTTATCAACACGAACCAACACATCATCAATAATACCCAATGGTCTCTTCATAGTACGATCCGCCATTTGTAACCTCATAGATGTGGGTCTTGGTTTCCCAATTCCCAAAGTTTTGAAAACCGAATAGGGCATCAAATTGATACTTGCCCCAAGATCACAAAGAGCTTTTGCAAAGTCGGCGCTTCCAATAGTACAAGGGATTGTGAAAGCGTCGGGATCTTCCAATTTAGGATCCATTGAGTGCACAATTGCGCTCACTTGATGTGTCATCTTTATAGTCTCACAATTCATCGACCTCTTCTTTGTCACCAAATCCTTCATGAACTTTGCATATCCGGGAATTTGCTCCAAAGCCTCAACCAATGGCACATTAATAGATAAGCTCTTCATCATGTTAATGAACTTTTTGAATTAGTTCTCGCTATTTTTCTTGGCAAGCTTTTGAGGGTATGGAGGAGGATGCCTTGACATTGGTGCCTTAGCCTTTGGCACTACCGGTTCCGGTATGTCAATAATGTGTTCCCTAGACGGGTTCACTTCTTCTTGAGTATCCTCCACATTTTCATAAATATCAATTCTTACTTCATCATTGGCTTGCACCAAATTTTTTAGAATCTCATCTTCTTGAATCACTTGTTCATCATCCACAATTTTTCTTTGATTGAGGTGGTTGTATCCCCACCTTTTCCACTCCTTGTAGTCACGGCCATGGCATGTCCAGTATTGTTCCCACTCTTTGGGTTCACCACCGTGTCACTTGGTAGTGCCCCCTTAGGAAGAGTGTTCAAAGCTTGTGAGATTTGCTCCAATTGAACTTCCAAGAGGAATGCCGACTCCAATGCTCAACTTGTGAGAGGCTAGTTGAGCATTGGAGTCGGCATTCTTCTCCATCATTTGTTTAAACATATTCTCAATTTGCCCCATCTCATTGTTGGAAGAGCTTGGACCCTGGGAAGGATAAGGAGGCGGGTTGCTCGATTGTTGATACATCGGGGGCCTTTGAAAGCCCGACCCCTGATTTCCTTGGTTATTGTTCCATCCCTCTTGATTGTTGCCTCCCCAATATCCTTGACTATTTACACTCTAATTGCCTTGGTTATTTTGACCATTCCAATTTCCTTGATTATTTTGATTGTTCTAATTCCCTTGATTACCATGAGGTTGCCATTGTTGTTGATTCGGGCCTTGAGAGTTGTTTCTTTGCCCTTGGAAATTGTTCACATATTGTACTTCCTCCTCTTGGTCATTGTAAGATTCATCTTGATCAAACCCACTATCTTCTTGCACATAATGTTCCGCACGGTTTTTCACTTGAGGACTCTTTTGCCTTATCTTGTTTATCATCATATTGACACCCTCCATTGCATTTAGTTGCTTAAGACCTTGAATTTTTTAAAGTTGAGCTTTGGCTAATTGATTCATTGTAGTGGTCAACTCAGCAATTGCTTGCCCATGATCATGCAATTCTTTATGTAGGTGAATCACATTTGGATCACCTTGAGGAACGTTTGCTCTACTTTGCCATGCCGATGAAGTATCCGCCATTTCATCTAAGATCTCACAAGCTTCTGCATATGGTGTTGTCATGAAATTTCCACCGGCAAGTTGGTTGACCACGCATTGATTGGTAGTATTGATCCCCCTACAGAAAGTTTGTTGAATCATGGCCTCCGTCATGTCATTGTTCGGGAACTCTTTCACCATAGTTCGGTACCTCTCCCATATCTCATACAAAGGCTCATTGGGTTCTTGTTTGAATGCTAGAATCTCGTCTCTAAGAGTAGCCATATGCCCGGGAGAAAAGAACTTGGCAATGAATTTCTCCGCCAATTCATCCCATGTATGGATGGAATGGCTTGTCAACCTTTCTAACCAATACAAGGCTTCCCCCATAGTAAAAAGGAAAAGCCTCAACCTTAAATTATCCTCGGAGACGTTTGTTTGTTTACTCCCGCAGCAAGTGTCCACAAATCCTTTCAAGTGTTTGTACGCATTTTGATTCGGAGCCCCGATGAAGAATCCCTGTTGCTCTAGAAATGTGAGCATAACATTTGTGATTTGAAAGTTGCCCGCCCTATTGCGGGGCGGGACTATGGCACTTGCATACCCTTCATTGGGCAACACCCGATGTGGAGTCGCTCTTGGTGGACGTGGTGGTAGAACGGGAACGTTGTCTTGAGGCGGTCAGCCTCGTCTATTTGCTTGAGGTTCAGGAGGAACCTCTTCAACTTGGTCATCTTCCACGTCCACATCCCCCAAAGGCATATTTCTGAGAGGATCATTGTTGTTGAGAGCCATTGTTTCTCCTAAAATTGTTTCACCAAAAAGATTAGTAACACGGAAGGAAAAGAAGATAATTTACACACAAAATCAAATATATAGCTAAATCCATTTTTACACTCCCCGGCAACGCCGCCAAATATTGATCTTGCCCAAGTCACACCTCAAATTGGGGTTGTGAAGCGGTCGATTGCAATAAAAATACCCAACTAGGAGTCGGAATCAAATCCACATGGAGCGTAGATGGGATTAGTGGTATGTATTTGATCTAAGCCCGTGAATTATCTAAGTTTTACTTTCACAAACTTTGTTTTGATTTTACTTCTAAAATTATACTAAGGATTGCAATTGAAAAATATGAAACTAGAGAAGAATGTTTTTGTTGTTGTTTTTCAAATGTGTAAAAGGTCTAGGGATGTGGCTTCCACCTAGGTGTTTGCCTAATGGGTTGTGGGCTTTAGAGCGAGTTTCGTTGGTCAGGGTGTATTATAGCAATTAATACTCAAATACCCACTCAATACCTCTCGGTAAGAGAGTGGTTTTGCCCAATTTGGCTTTCTCAAGTCCAAATGGGTATTGAACTAAACAATTGACAAATTGCTAAAGTCGTGTTTTACTATCTCTAGGTTCAACCCTTTAATTGGGACTATCAATCTTTTGATTTCATTCCAAACTCTTGTTAGCCAAGTTTTCCTAGACTAAGTCTCTCTTTCTCAAGTAGAGATCAAATCAAATAGGCTTGAACCAATATTTGCAACCATTAATTCAATAATTATAGCAAAAACTAGGCTAAATAATACACACCCAACCATAAACAAGCTCTAAATCAAACACCCATTAGGTTCCCACACTAGGGTTGGGTCACAACCCTAACTAGAAATTTAGCTACTCATGGTGGGTAATGAAGAAAATAAAGAAGAAAAGATGATAAAACTCATATTGAAAGATAAATAGATGAAAATCTAATGTAAAATCAACAAGATGAGCTAGAGTTGCCTAAAAGAGTAAAGAAAAATGGCTACAGACTTTCTGGTATTCCAAACTTGACCTAATTTCGTGAAAGTAGTCTATTTATACAAAACTGGAATTTTCGGACAAAATTGCCCTTTAGGAGGTTCTGCGGCCGCACAATTCTGTGTACGGTGCGCACTTTGCTGCAGCTCTTGACAGGAGTGATTTCTGCGGCCGCACTTCTTGAGTTCTGCGGACCGCACAATTATGGGTGCGACCGCACATTTGATTTCTGCGGCCGCATAATTATAGTGTGGTTCGCAGATCTTGATTGTCTTGATTTCCTAACTCTCTGAACCTTGACTTCTGCGGACGCATAATTATTGTGTGGTACGCACTTTGCATTGCAGCATTGTCAAAGTTTCTTCTTTTTCTGCGGCCGCAAATAGAATTTTACGGTTCGCACTTTAGCCTTTTTGCTTGATTTTTGTCCTTGCTCAAAATCACTCCTCTTAGAGTTGAATTTCATCAGTTTGGCTTATTTTCCAATACTCCTATAAGTAAGCATATTTCATCATTTTTCAGGAATACCTTTAAGCATTTTTGAACTTAAACGAAAGTCAAAAGACGCAAATAAGTAGTCAAAATCCCTACTTATCAGGTGCCTTGATACTTGCATACTTGATATGGATTTCCTTAGGCTGGATCGGTCTGCAGAGGTCGAGGCCATTTAGTATCTTTGATGTGTTCGATAGCCGATACGATGTCGGATGCATCAACAGTGAAGTTATACTCTGACAATTGCGGTGCTTCTTTAGGTCCGTTATGCCATTCGAAATCATTTTTGCTCATCAGCCCTCGAAAGCCTTGGCCTCGATCACTTCTCCTCTCACCTCGTACATAGTTATGCCCGGATCCGTTACCCTTATGATCTCTATTATATGGTTGGTATCCATCCATGTTCGGCCTCGGTTCTCGATCGATGTCCCTTTTGGTAAAGGATCCAGAAGGAGCCCCCAGCTGGACATCTTCGACTCTAATCTTTGATTGATATCGATTATGTATATCGGCCCAGGTAACAACCGGGTACTTAGTCAAGTTCTGCTTTAACTTTTGTGAAGCCACTGAGCTTCGTTCATTTAGTCCTTGGGTGAAATCTTGAACGGCCCAATCGCATGTGACCGGTGGTAGATCCATTCGTTCTATTTGGAAATGAGATACAAACTCTCTTAGCATCTCGTTTTCATTTTGCTTCACCTTGAAAAAGGTCCGACTTCCTAGTCTCGACCTTTATGGCTCCTGCATGTGCTTTTACAAAAGAATCTGCAAGCATGGCAAAAGAATAGATAGAGTTAGGTGGTAAATTATGATACCATATCATTGCTCCTTTAGACGGGGTTTCCCCGAATTTCTTTAGTAATACGGATTCGATCTCATCGTCCTCTAGATTATTCCCTTTAATGGCACACGTGTAAGAGGTGATATGCTCGTTGGTGTCGGTCGTTCCATTATACTTAGGAATCTCGGGCATGCGGAACTTCTTGGGGATCGGTTTGGGAGCTGCGCTCGGGGGGAAAGACTTTTGTACGAACTTTTTGGAATCCATGCCCCCGGGATCTGATCAACCCTGGAGTTATAGGCTTCCACTTTCTTGTCGTTTGCTTCGATCCTCTTTTCCCCTGATTTTATCCGCTTTGTCAGTTCCTCGAGCATCTTTATAATTTTGGGGTTAGTCCCAGATTCTTGTTCATTCGACCTTACCACAGCTGGCCTCGTTCTGTGGGTGACTTCTTGGGGTGGACCAGGCTCAGCCCTGATCGGTGCTTGGGTTTGGCTCTGCAACTGAGCTATCACCACTTGTTGAGCTTGCAGCATTTCGAAGATCATATGCAGGTTGATCCCGTCTTCTCCAATATTTTGGGTATTTCGTACTACAGATCGAATTCCACCATGGATGTTGTTTTCGGGACCGGAATGTTGGTTCGCTTCGATGGCCACATGCGAATTAACATCAATCGGATCCACGACCCGAGTTTCAATGGGGTCATCAGGTGGCCTTCTATCCCCGGGAGTCTTGTTGTTATTCTCCCCTTGATAGCCAGATTCGTTGTCGACATGTAGGGGAATTAATTGAGAGTTCGTCATTTTTAGCCTGAAATCAAAGATACTTCCAAGAGCAAATGTAAAATGGTGTGTTTTACAGAGATTTATATCAAATAACCACTATTATCCTTTGCCCGAGTGTTAGCAGCTTTAGCGTCGGCTCGGTAGGAGGCCACGAGCACCTCTGCCTCGGATGTGGCCCTTGCAAGCTCAGCGGTCAACCGAGTCTCGAGCTCTTTAATCTTCTGGACTCAGGCCAAGTTCTCCACCTTCACATTTGGAGCTGACGCTCAACCGAAGAGAGTTAGGCCAGAACTGCACCTTTCTCCGAAGCGAGACGGTCTATGCTCTGCTTATACCCCAAAGTCTCTGCCTCTTTCATCTTGGCTTCCCCACGAAGTTGCTCAACCAATTCGACCTTCTGCTGAACCTGCAGAATCAAAGTGTTGGTCGCCAATATCAAGTTAATACATAACAAAAATTGACATTACCTGCTCAATGAGCTCGGTCTGATCTTGATGAGCCCTTGTCAGCTCGGCTCGAATGCACATGATTTCCTCTTCTTTGTGCACATAGAGGAGTTTGAGAGCATTTCTCTCCTCCATAAGCTTTTAGAGATCGGCCTCGCATCGGGCCAGCTTAGCTTGGTACTTGGAAGACTCTTCTCGATGGAGCGTTGTACCCCATCAAGAAAGAAAGGAAATCAGACTTAGAGAATAAGAACAAATGCAAGCATGGTAGCATGGGCTAAAACTCACTTGGTTCAGAAGCTGCTGAGCCTCATAAAAAATGAGTGATGCATCAAGGTCGCAAAAATCATCAACCCCCGCGAAGCAACCACGAAATAGGTCATCCCCTTTGGGGGCCGTCCCCATGGACCGGGCATCCCGAAACTGCCCCTCGGAGAACGTTGGGCCGGGCGGTGAATCGTCAATATTAATTACCTCAAGTGAGTCACTTGGGGCATTATCTTCTCTTTGAAGGGCCTCAGAACTAGACCCTTTAGGCATACCCGCCGGTTGCTTATCACGGCAGGGAGCATCATCAACACCCGATGATTCGGGGACTCTGCTCAGACCTTTCCCCGAGATCACCTCGGTCTGCGGTTGAACCCCCTCGATTGTCACCAGCTCAGCAGCTTTCGAAGCTTCGATGCTTTCCCTCTTCCGAGCCACCAGCAGGTAGTCGACATCCTCTTCGTCTTCGTCTTCGTCTTCATCTCGTAACGTTTGGACTACATCGACAGGAAAAATGGCGAGATCAGTCTTCGACTTTCGAGCCCTGCTTTTCTTGGGCTTTGGGGTATCTGGTGTCGGGACCTCCTATTCCCTGAGGGAAGGCTGCCTTATAATGACACTATCTCCAAGACCTGTACGAGAAGAAATCAAGTTAAAATGAAGTATTTCACAGGAAAACATCAAACACGGACGGGGGAACTTACCATATTTTTGGCCTCCCATTGACTCTTGGCCAAATCACGCCACGAGCGCTCAGCATACGAGGAAGTTGAAACCAGTTGTCGAACCCAACCTGCAAGGTCCGGGATTGCACCAGGAAACCAGGGGGAAGCTGTACCATAAATAAAATATAGATAAGAAGAGGTAAAGGAAAACATAACAAGTAATCAAACGTTATCGGTGAAGTTTTAATTACGCCTCATATTCCATTTTTCGGGGAATGGCATCTTCTCGGTGGGGATTAAATCGGAGGTCCTGACTCGGACAAACCTGCACATCCATCCTCGGTCCTTGTCCTCGTATATGCTCGAGAATAGCACATTCGTGGCTCGACGCTGAAGCCTTATCAGTCCATCCCAATAAAGACGGGGGTTGTATACCCTAATGAGATGATCGAGGATGAAAGACATCTCCTCGATCTTGCTCGAGAAGAATATGAGCAAAATGACAATACGCCAAAAAGAGGGGTAGATCTGGCCTAGGGTTACCCGGTATTGGCGGCAGAAGTCGATTATGACAGGACCGACGGAGCCCAGTATAAAAGGGTAAGTATACACACTTAAGAACCCTTTCACGTGAATGGTGATGTCCTCTTCGAGGGTAGGAATCACCACCTCTTTATTCTCCCAGTGGCAGTCCTTTTTTACCTGCTCGAGATCGCCTTCGGATATCGAACAGATGTATCTAGACATGGGCTCGCATCGGCCGGGAACCAAAGAGGGTTTTTCGACTTTAAAGTCGGAAGTAAGTTCGCATGGCCCAGAGATGCACTCTTCGATACGTGGCTCTACCGGTTTTTTGTCACCGGCCGGCCGCAATGAGGAGGCTTTTTCTCCTTGAGGAACGGTCTTTGATGTTCTTGCCACTGCTATATGAGGTTTAAGGAAGAAGAATGCAGAATTTGTATTTTAATAAGAGATTGGTAAACGGAAACTGGAAAATTGATGAACTTGAAGAAGATAGAAGAGCTTTTGAAGATTAGAAGAAGTTTGAAACTAAAGTTTGAGAAGATTATGAAGGTGGTCTATTTATAATAGCCACTTTGACGGTTTGAAAGAACTAATGGCCGACCATCAACTGGCATTAATTAATGACTTTGGGAACTGTGCAGACGCGACGCTTCAGTCGCTTACGTCATGATAATGACGTCATAATTGATTGAGGTATTAAATCGAAGTCTCGAATTCGTTTTCTTCTCGTTACAGCCCAAAAAACGAGGGGACTATCTGTATGCGGTCGAAATCGGACATACTCGATTTCGGCGGCAGGGGAGTGCCTCGAGGGTAACCTCGTGATAGATCGGGCTCGAGCTCGAAGATAGAACGTCGAGCCTGGAAATCGAAATATTCATTGAGATCAAGGCCAAGAAACAATCGGGATCAAGTATGACTGACTTCGAGTGAGGCGTAATAATCGGTCGAAGATTACGGCGAAAATCCCGGAACAGATCAAATCAAAGCGGTTATTATTGCTAATCATGGGGTCTATTTCCGTTATTAGAGTTGTACCATAATTATGTTTCCTCTACTATATAAAGAGGAGTTCCAATTATTTGTAGGCATCATCATTCACTGATAAGAATATACATATACGTTGTACGTTGTTTTCTTTGTTCATCACTATTCATCGTTGTTTGTTCTATACCATACTGTTCTTATTAATTAATCTTGAGACTACTTCGAATCGAGGTCGAGGCATCGCTTGCAGACCGGTTTGATTTATTTTATTGTCCAAGTTATCTATTTAATTCGTTGTTTATCAATTGGTGCTGGTTTAAATCACATATCCTTAAAACCACAATATAAATTTAATTGTTACTCAATTCTTAGGATAAACAAAAAACTACTTTAAAATTAAACCACACGAGTTTATTATAAGAACTTGTTTTGAACAGGAAGAGAAGTCAAAATAATCCCCATGAAAGAGTCCGAGAGATGCAAAGAAGAAAGATTAAACCTTGAGACGTAATTCCTCTTTTCGAGGGAGTAATCTTGTATGTCTATACTCTATACTATTTTTCAACGTTAACAAAAAAAATTCATATGATCTTATTGATCTTTGAACATTTACTTTTTCTGTCACTGAAAACTCTAGACGTAGAACACTTGACAGATTAATATTCATTCACTTGCTTTCGATAAAAATTATACAATTGTATTTTGGTTAGGATCTTATTTAGTCCTCATTATAATAATTAAGGTCAATTGTTTTTCATTTTGTAATTTAATAATTTAATTTACACAATCAAAGTAATCTGATGTAATAGGCACAAGCACAATCAGCATAATCTGATCTGGTTCAACGTATGACCGTCTTTTCTGTAATAAGCTACGTACCCGCTCTTAAAAAATCATATCTAGCTACTAGTTTTAAGTAAAATAATCTTAATGGTCTAGAAATTCTTTACCCGATCTGGGAGAGAAAAAAACAAAAACAAATACAAACACGTGTTGAGAAAATATTTTTAAAATTCATACTCCCTCCGTTTACTTTTACTTATCACGTTTCGTTTTTCGAGAGTCAAATTAATTAATTTTTAAAGTTGAATTGTATTATATTTTTTTAATATTTTAAAATTAAAATTTAGATATTCGGAAACTATATGAAAAGTACTATAATTTGTAATTTTTCTCATATTAATATGGTAAAAAAATATATGTTAAAATATTAGTCAAAATTTATATAGTTTGACTCTTGAAAAGCAAAACATGATAAGTAGAAGTGAACGAAGCGAGTATAATTAAACAAATATAGTAGGTTCAGGTTGACGATGGTAACGGCGTTTCAAGAAAAGTTAAATGCTGACCAATCCTGACAATGTGAAAGTCTCTAGATAGTAACGAAACAAATTTAAGTTAAGTGCAACAAATATTTACTTTGTGCTTACTTCGGTCAGTTTTAATTGATTTTTGGCTTCATTTTTGTGGTTTATAATATTTAATTTTTTCAGATATTGATAAAGAGTTAATTTTTTTTATTCTTCCAAAGTTGATCTTGAAATAAAAAATCGAGGAGTATTTGTTATATTTCCGATGGACAAATTAAGATCAATATGATCAATTTTTTTATTAATTAATACTAAAATGTGCATATCTTAATATGTACGAAAACGGAGTTAGTAATCGTAGTAGGTAAGTTGGTAATTAAACATGGCTTTAATTTGGCTTTTCAAATTCTATATAAACTTGTCCCCCGTTCCATATTTCTTCTAACTTATTGGGTTTATCAAAAGCTTCATTCTCAAATCCCTCTATCATAACTATTCCAACCATAAACGTAAGCATTATGCCATCAGAATCCGGCAAAGTTGTTTGTGTTACCGGCGCCGGAGGATTCATTGCCTCTTGGCTTGTTAAACTCCTTCTAGAAAAAGGTTACACTGTTAGAGGAACCGTTAGGAACCCTGGTAATAGTTTTGAATTCATTATTTCTTATGCAGATTATATTCAGTAAAAATTAAAGTTCATGATACATTTCCCCAGTTGCTTTAATTTTTTTATTTTCTGGGTTTGTGCATGCGTATTTTGTACAGATGATCCCAAGAATAATCACTTGAGGGAACTTGAAGGTGCAAAGGAAAGACTGACTCTGTGCAGAGCTGATCTTTTGGACTACCAGAGTTTAAGAGAAGCAATATATGGGTGTGACGGAGTTTTCCACACTGCCTCACCTGTCACTGATGATCCAGTAAGAAGAAGAAACTATTTTATTTATCTGAAAGAATCACATACTTCCAACGTGATTCTGATCCATAAATCCCAGACTAAAATAGTCATATATTTCAAAAAGTTATATAAAGATTTTATTTAGAATTAAAGCTACTATTAGAATTGCATGCTTTCCCCATTCTGTTTAATCTTTCGTGTCTCACTAGGTATTAGTTACTCTCAGCTTGACTTTTGTTTGGCACTATTTTTTTGTTAATATGTTGCAAATAGAATTATTATAGTTCGATATTTTTTTAATAATTTTTTATAGCTATATAAATATTATGATATATTTCACAATAAATTTTAAATTTTTTACAGTTTAATATCATCAATTTTGAAATTCTTTATTTTTTAATTAAATTTTGTGCTAAATCAAACTATATAACCATGGAAAATTAGTAGAGAATAGTTATTGTGGAATCGTCTCTTCGTTTGTTTATAGTCAATCAACTTCAGTGGGTTAGGATTCTTCCTTTACTTATGGTGGTTGATTGAGATTTATCCAGAAAACATGGAGAGACTGTATATGTATTACAAAAAAGGATCAGTTATGTAAGCGGTGGGTCCACGCCTATAACCCTAATTCATCTTTGGCTAACAGCCTAACACGTCGAAGGTGCACTAGCAAGTAGTAGCATATTTGCTTTAGCTTTTAGTTCCACACTTCCACTAATATGTCCATACAAAGTCGAAATATAGTGCAGTATTCTTTTTACCCAAACGAGGATAATCCGGTTTTTTTTTTTTTCTCTTTATTTTGGTTGATAAAGGAACAAATGGTGGAGCCAGCAGTAATTGGGACAAAGAATGTAGTAACAGCAGCAGCAGAAGCCAAACTGCAAAGGGTAGTGTTTACTTCGTCAATAGGGACGGTTTACATGGACCCCAACCGGGCTCCGGATAAAGTTGTGGACGAAACTTGCTGGAGTGATCTTGACTTCTGCAAGAATACTAAGGTCCGTCATTTGTCAAATAATTCATTAATGAGCATGTCTTTTAGCTAATTCAAAACAATGGCATAACTGAAAAAGACCTCCAAAACATGCATATTTTGGTATAAAATTGGAAATTGGAATCACTCACCACCACTCAAGTACAAGGGAACAACTATATATGAGTTTGAATTCGTATTAATTCGTAAATTGGTAGGTTGTCTACATCATACTCGTTGGGTACAGTCCTTTTCCAAATCCAGTGTGAACGCAGAATGTTTTGTGCACCGGACTGTCCTTTTTCATAGAATTTGATAGTTGATAGTGCCAATTTATACAACGAATCTCAATTTGCTTTGGTATTGAGGCGTAACTATTGTTATGACTTTGCAGAATTGGTATTGCTATGGGAAGACGATAGCGGAACAAACAGCGTGGGAAATGTCTAAGGAAAAAGGAGTGGATTTAGTTGTGATCAATCCAGTGTTGGTGCTTGGACCATTGCTCCAACCAACAGTGAATGCCAGTGTTCTTCACATCCTCAAGTACCTCACTGGCTCTGCTAAAACTTATGCCAATTCAGTCCAGGCGTATGTGCATGTTAAGGATGTTGCTCTTGCCCACATACTTCTCTACGAGACTCCTTCTGCATCTGGCCGCTATATTTGTGCTGAGAGGGTGCTTCATCGCGGCGATGTGGTTGAAATTCTTGCCAAATTTTTCCCGGAGTATCCAATCCCCAGCAAGTAATTTCACTTCCCAAATCTATGGCGTAGCAAATTTTATCCTTTATTTGAACTAACCTTAGTGCCTAAAAAATTCTGCTTTATTTAACTTTTTTAAATTCTATATTCTGATAGTTGTTTAGAAGTTGGTGAATTTTCCTCGTTAAAAGTTAGTACATTAATATTCTTGGAAAGAACAGGAGGAGACCTGTTGGCACGTTCTCAAGCATTCCTACCAATTTTCAATTCTCAGGAGTTAATTCATATGAAAACATTGGTACCAACTAATTAATAATGCGCTTCAAAATGTACTCCATATGTATCTAGTTTAGAACCTTTATGCCTAAAAAGGGTACTTTCTTCTGGTCGAAATGATGATGTGTCGGTAGGTATACCAGACGGATAATTTATAAAATCATATTTATAGCATGTTTGGCCAAAGCTTCTAAAATCTTAGATTTTTTTTTTCAAAAGTATTTTTCAAATCAGTTTGTGTTTGGCTAATCAATTTGAAAAACACTTTTGAGCAGCAATTAATGTTTGGCCAAACTTTTAAAAAGTGTTTTTAAGTGTATTTTTCTCAAAAGTATTTTTCAAAAAAGTATTTTTGAAAAAAATTATTTTTTCTATTTTTCAAAAACGTTTCTGCTTCTACTCAAAAACACTTTTTTTCATTCAAAAAGCTAGACCAAACACTTAACTTTGAAAAAAAAAAAAATACTTTTGACCAAAAAAAAAAAAAAATACTTTTGGCCAAGAAAAAAAGGTTGGCCTAAGCATTGACGCTATGGTTCTATTGACAAACATTCAAGTATGGTTCTAGCAAGATTTCTGAAGCTGGATACGTACAACACTGCAATCTTGGCTGGCCCCAGTTCTTCCTTTAACTTTACCCACATTAGTATCCATAGGAATCTTTAGTGTCAACAATAACGGGACTAGACTTCTTTTTTAATAATTACAATCATCTCTAATGATTATTAAACTGAAATTGCAATGTTGTTGTTAGCAATGATTAGCTAGTATGGTCATCATTAAATTATCATTATTTCATTTTGCAAAAATCAGGTGCTCGGATGAAACGAGGCCAAGGGCAAAACCATACAAATTCACGAACCAAAAGCTAAAGGACTTGGGTTTGAAGTTTACACCGGTGAAACAGTGCTTATATGAGACGGTGAAGAGCCTGCAGGAGAAAGGTCATCTTCCAGTTCCTACACAAAACGATGAATGTATTCGAATTAAGTCTGCTCCTAACAGGTATTAAGGGGCGGGAATCAAAAGAAAAAGATGCCGTTGCTTTGCCTTTTTGTGTACCAAAAGAAAAGAAAAAAATTACTTGTGTGCTCCGTTTTACTATATGACTTTGTGGAAATGTTCCTACTGTTCCGATTATTGTTAGTTTTACTCAGATATTGTGGTGCATATTATAAATAGTTTAAATGCCACAAGCGACTTGTAACCAGGGATTAATGTTTTTACTATATGAAGTTACCTTTTGAGTTTAAGCTTTTTACTCAAAATTCTACTTATTGCGGTATATTTTTTTATTATTATTATCGATATATCCAATAAAAATAATTGAGATTAAATTTTTAATTGTTATTACTATACATGCATGCAGTGCCAGTAACTAATTGAGATTAAAAGTTTAATTGTTATTGTTGCAGTAATATTAACTACTTTTCTAGGATTAATTAGTTAATAATGAAATGCAAAAGACCTGAATTTATGTAACCTATAACCCAAACAAATTTAGAAAAGAAACGTAATCTATTGATTGATTGATATTCCCCTAGGCTTAATACATACAACTCCTCTTAACATCCAAAAAGTAAAATGTTATTTAACAACAGTAAACAGTACAATATATTCAAACATTGTATTCATAAAACGATGTGATACGATACAATACAATACATTATAAAATGATTGGTAACAACCATCCAAACAAACTGTAAGATAAGCCAATTATAAATTATTTCATTAAGGCCAAGGTAACATAGCAAATTAAATATGGAAAGATATCATTAATCTGGAACATATTAAAAGAAAAGCGAATGACAAAAATTGTGATAAACGGGTTACTACTTTTGAAATTAACTCTTCACTACGAAGGGATTTAATTGGATACAAAAGAGGGCTGACGAAGTCCATTTCTGCGCAGGACTTCTAAAATGTTTGCTTCAACCACTTTCACCTCTTTTGTTGATTAATTATGATCATTGTGACACAACCACGAATAAGAGTTTGAAAAGTCCAATTGTTTGGATTAGCCGTACACAAAATTAAGTCGCTGATATTTCATTTTTCCTTGCCCCTCTAAGGACGGATTTGAGGCCAAAATCTTTGCTTAGTGAGACTCTTCTCTCGTCCTCATGTTGGTGAGGTTCTAACGAGTGATTGTAACTTGAGACAACTGATTTCTAAAATTCTCCATAATGTCTATGCTTAATAAATAAAAATGGGAAAGTGACACTGTATAACCACTCTCAAAATAATAGTCGAAAAAATATATATTTGTTGTATATTTTCTGTGTCTATATATATATATATATATATATACTGTATGTTATATATATAAATGATACAAATTTTATACACTTTTCGGCTATCAAATATAAATAATTTTTGACGCGCGTTAAAAGTAATAATACCCCGTAAAAACCTCCTAAAATTATTTAACTTGTGCACCTAAAGTTATACGGAGTTTTTAATTTATAATTATCCTTGAAAGACATGTTTCGGCAAATATTACCACCCTAATGTATCAACTGTCAAGTGCAGGTGAGAGTAGTTTTAGTTTCTTGTTAGCACGTAGGAGCAAAGAAAAAGTTAAAACAAGCCTCCACGTGGTCAATGGTGAAGCCGCCTTGTCCAAGGGACACCATTTTGTCGGAAAAAATATCTTGTGTAGTTAGATAAAAAATTTTAATCTACATATATTACATGTTAAATTGATCATTTTGATTTTTTCATGTATTTACTTCTTTATATTTTGACTTGGCGAAAATTTTAATTCCGTCAGTGCATGTGGCTATTTGTTTCAATAACTAAATGCCACATGGTCATGTAATGATTATTTATTTCAACTATGTGTTTTTTCTTGTTTCTTCTCCTTTTCTTTTTTTTAATTTTTCTCATTTATTTATTCTTCTTTTCTTGGAATGTTAGATCTGATAGAAAAATAGAGCTTTGCCCAAACTTGTTACGATTCGGTCTCGAAAAATGGTTGGAAAAAAAAGTCAGGAAAAATGGGTTCATAAAAATGTGTATATTAAACAGAGAAATGTTAATTAATTTTGAATAAACATAGCATGCTTAACATTTTGAGTTGTAGTTACATGGGGAAAATGTTGCTTCTGTCTAAACTTGTTAAAGATCCCGTAGGAGACAATGGATTCCCAATATTTTCGAGTTAAGCAAGAAAATTTAATATAATTTAAATTAGGATGACGTGCGTTATTTAAAATATGGAACTATAGCTATGTCAAAAAGTTGGAGTTCCTTCCGAAAAATGTGCGAGTTCTGACAGAAAACTTTTCAATTTAAAAAAAAAAAATGTGTCGTTTTAAAATTTAGTGCTGTAGCTACGCCTGAAAAAATAAATATCTGAGCGAGCTTTATAGGATCTGGCTGAGAAAAAATTGGTCCGAAAAATATGCGAGTTTAAAAAAGAAAAAATTATTTAATCTTAGAAATCACGACGTGTTTAAAAATTTCACGCGTGTGGCGTATGTGAAAAATCATCTCCAGTTGAGTTTTGATCCAAGACGGTAATAAACAAAAAAAGGTTTTAGTTTTTTTGACGGTATCATACTGTACCGTAACTAATAAGTTTACTAAAATACCTTCAATTGTTTAAATACTAAATTTATCAAGAATTACGCATAAAAATAATTTAAGAAAACCACTTTCTACTAATTTATCACCAAATATATCTTATAAAGAAATTGGCGGAACAAAGGAACAAGGAATTATAGTTAAAGTAATTAGAATTGGAATTAAAATCACATTAGAACCTTTTACGTTGGAGTTGGAAGCGGCAGAAATTCTGAAAAAAAAAGGGACGAAGACAAAATAAGCTATAGGTTGGAGATTTGGAGTTAAAATTTAAAAAAAAAAAGGTAAATGGTAAAATAGAATTATGGACTAATAAGTTAGGGCATAATTGGAAAGAAAAATAGAAAACATGCCCACCACACCAATAAGTTGTTTAAAAAAGGGGGACTTTTCATTGTTACGGAACAATAATTTAACAATATAATACAACCAATTTTAGTGAAACAATCAAACAAATATCGTTTTGGGATAACAATACAATACGATACAATGTGTAACAACCATCCAAACAAGTTATTAGACTAAATCTCCCAAGTAGCTTCTCCGACTGACTGGCCTCTCCACTGCACCTTCATTGATGCTATGCTCTTTGACCTCAGCTTTCGAACCTGCCGATCTAAAATAGCCACCAGCTCTATATCATAAGTTAAATTACTGTCCAGCTGTACTGTACTGAAATCCAGAATTTGATAGGTAGATCACCCCATAATTCCAAGGACATTGGGAGTAAAATGCAGTAACATTTGACCTAAAGTTTAAGTAAAATTATAAACCTAAGTTGCGACAACTTTTATCGACTTTTATTTCATAACTCGCTTGACTTCAAGACTTATGATGCGGATATTATATGATTCAAATACATTAAAACAAGACCTCTTGGGACAGTTAATCACCTCTAGTGTTATCCGAAAATACGGGTTACAACATCCTTGATTAGCTTAACTTCAAATACTTGTTAACCACTCTTATACACCCTTGTATCGTTTAAGACCAATAGGATTAACTTATTATCATCTCAAAGATAATCTCTTCTTGGATTTACGTCGACTACCTTACGGCGTGATCTATGATATTGCGAATTTGGGTTGTAACATCCTCTCCCCTTTAGGAACATTCGTCCTCGAATGTAAGGGTTTATGGGGTGTCTAACTCATCGTGGATTCCGACGGAGATTTCCGGCTGAGTTTCCCTTATAAAATGGACACTAGCCAAACTTGCAAGCAGTTAAACCCAACCTATGGCCATACAAGACTATACAAAGCATTATGGATATGTACATTATCTGCATATCACCATTTTGTATTAAAAAAAGAGTATTCACAAGCTATTGCTTACCTCATAGAGCCGTTTCACCTTATAATGCGTCCTTCTTTCCCCCGGTATCCTCGTTATTTTCACTCTGGAATAGGTAAGGGTATTTAGACTTCATCTCCTCTTCTGCTTCCCATGTCATTTCTTCTATATTCTTGTTCCTCCATAATACTTTCATGGAAGCTACATCCTTTGTTCTCAGCTTGCGGACTTGTCGATCTAATATAGCCACTGGCAGTTCATCATATGATAGATCCTTTGTAACTTGTACATCTTTGATAGGGATGACCCGAGAAGGGTCTCCAATACATTTCCTCAACATAGATACATGGAATACCGGGTGGACAAATTCCAATTCAGATGGCAATTCTAACTCGTAAGCAACCTGTCCAATTCGTCGAAGAATTTTGTACGGCCCAATATACCGTGGACTCAACTTACCCTTCTTCCCAAAACGCATAACACCCTTCATCGGCGAGATCTTCAGGAAAACCCAATCACCAACCTCAAATTCCAGATCACGATGTCGGACATCGGAATAAGATTTTTGCCTGCTTTGTGCCGTCCTCAGCCGCTCTTGTATCAGTTTCACCTTCTCAATGGCTTGGTAAATCAAATCTGGCCCATATAATTCTGTCTCACCGACTTCGAACCATCCAACTGGTGATCTACATCTCCTCCCATACAGTGCCTCATACGGGGCCATTTTAATACTGGAATGGTAGCTATTATTGTAGGCAAATTCTATAAGTGCCAGATGGTCATCCCAATTCCCCTTAAAATCTAGAACACATGCTCGTAGCATATCTTCCAGCGTCTGGATGGTACGTTCAGCCTGTCCGTCAGTCTGCGGATGGAATGCAGTGCTGAGATTTACTTGTGTGCCTAAACCCTTCTGAAAAGACCTCCAAAAGTTAGCCGTAAATTGAGCTCCTCGGTCTGATATAATAGATACTGGCACACCATGAAGCCTAACAATCTCCTTGATATACAACTTCGCATAATCTTCAGCCGTGTAAGTTGTCTTAACTGGTAGAAAATGGGCAGATTTTGTAAGTCGATCAACTATCACCCAAATGGAGTCAAACTTATGATAAGAGCGAGGTAATCCAATAATGAAGTCCATATTAATCACCTCCCATTTCCAGGTCGGAATCTCTATATTCTGAATCAATCCATTGGGTTTCTGATGCTCGATCTTTACTTGTTGACAATTAGGACACTGGGCTACAAATTCTGCAATAGACTTCTTCATGTTGTCCCACCAATACTGCTCCTTAACGTCATGATACATCTTTGTCGAGCCAGGATGGATAGAATATCGGGACTGATGAATCTCAATCATAATCTTCTCTCGCAACCCTGCCACACTAGGCACACATAATCGGCCCTGGTATCTCAGTGTCCCATCTCCTCCGATCTTGAAAGCTGTAATCTTACACTGCTGAATTCCCTCTCTCAATCTTACTAAGGTAGGATCTTCATATTGCCGTGCTTTTACCTCGGCTACCAAAGATGATTCTGCTGTATTCTGTACAGTAACACCTCCGTCATCAGAGTCCAACAATCTGATTCTTATATTGGCCAGCTGGTGAAGCTCTTTGGTCAACCCTTGTCTACCTGCCTCAATATGTATTAAGCTTCCCATTGACTTACGGCTGAGAGCGTCTGCCACAACATTAGCTTTACCAGGATGGTACAATATCTCGACGTCATAGTCTTTCAGTAATTCAAGCCACCTACGCTGCCTCAAATTCAACTCCTTCTGCTTGAAGATGTATTGTAAACTTTTGTGATCTGTGTAGATGTCAATATGGACGCCGTATAAGTAGTGCCGCCATATCTTCAAAGCATATATTACTGCAGCCAATTCCAAATCATGAGTCGGGTAATTCTTTTCATGCTTCTTCAATTGTCGTGATACATAAGCAATCACCTTCCCACGTTGCATCAATATGCACCCCAAACCTATACCTGAGGCATCACAATATACCACATAACCTTCTGTTCCTTCTGGGAGAGTGAGCACTGGCGCAGATGTCAATCGATTCTTTAGCTCCTGAAAACTATGTTCACAAGAATCAGACCACTGGAACTTGGTAGCTTTCTGTGTTAACTTAGTCAATGGTGCTGATATAGAGGAAAACCCTTCTACAAACCGCCTATAATATCCTGCTAGCCCCAGGAAGCTGCGGACTTCTGACGGTGTTGTAGGTCTCGGCCAATTCTTCACTGCATCGATCTTCTGAGTGTCGACACTAATACCCTCATCAGATATCACATGGCCAAGGAATGCTACTTAGTTCAGCAAGAATTCACATTTAGAGAACTTAGCATATAACTTATGATCCTGAAGGGTCTGGGCATAAGCCTGAATACGGGAAATATCCATGCCCTCTACCAAGGAGGCTGTTGTGCACTCATTTATCAGATGTGGTCCCAACCCGTTCACGAACAGGTGCACCCTATCACTCATCTCGGCCACGATATGGGGAGTATACCTTGCTAAAGAATCAAACTGTATACTATACTCTCGTATACTCATATTACCCTGTCGAAGGTTCAAGAACTTATCAGCTCTAGCTCGTCGTATCTCAGCTGGCAAGTAGTGACGAAGAAAGGCCTCAGAAAATTCCTTCCACACGGCTGGAGGAGCGTTCGGACCCCTAGATCTCTCCCAACTATCATACCATAAAATCGCTAAATCCCGTAACCGATAAGAAGCCAACTCTACTGCCTCTGTATCACTAGCATGCATAACCCGTAATGTACAATGAACCTGATCAATAAATGTTTGCGGGTCCTCCTTGGGGTTTGATCCGGTAAACACTGGAGGGTCTAGATTAATAAAATCATGAACTCTCGCACTAACCGGTTTATCAGCAGCACCAGTATTCTACCTCTGAGCCTGAGCAGCTACTAATCTACTCAACAACTGCACCGCACTGCGCATATCGTGGTCTGTAGTGCCAGACGGAGGAACTGGATGTACTGGGTGCCTCCTAATATCCTCTGGAGGAGACAGAGAGGTATGAGACGGCATCTCACTCTGAGGCTCACTTTGGCCTGCTCTGGCTGGAGGCACCTGAATGTTACCCTCTCCCACAGTTGTATCAAGCCGTTTACTAATCTCTTTCTTCCTAGTCGAAGGCATCGCTAAAAGAAAACAAGGTGAATATTAGATATGAACACTTATGACTCAACTCTACGCACGATCTAGATTCAGGAAGAAAGTAACAACCCTAGATGTCACGTAGCCTCCTGCTTATAAATGTGGCGCGCTACACATCCATAATCAAAACTCTACTAGACACGGCTCATAGACAACCCCTAGGACAGACTTGCTCTGATACCAAGTTTGTCACGACCCAACTGGAGGGTCATGACTAGCATCCGGGCCATACTTGCCGAGCACCAACGTACATTTTCTAACCTTCCTTATTATATTTAAGGTCCGACAAGACCAATATAAATGAAAGACATGGATCATGAACATCCAACAATGAATGATAATGTCATGAACATACGTAACATGGGACGACAAGACTGTCAAGAAACTATATATAAGGTACGAGCTACCATGGTGCCATGAAAGACTATACAACAAAAATCAGCCGACAAGGCATTCCAAACCATACATGAGTCGACACCTGTCTATGAGCCTCTAAAAGAACATAAGTGCTACAACATTGCCGGAACAGGGCCCCGACATACCCATAATGTCTATAACAAAAATGCATACCAAGACCACGGCAAGTCCGGAGAAAGGATTTTGCTAATAACGCTGAACCGGATAGCCTACTGTGATGGGGGAGCTGCGTCTACCCGTCTATCAGGACCTGCAGCACGACATGCAGCGTCCACAAATAAAAAGGACGTCAGTACGAATAAAGTACTGAGTATGTAAGGCAGAATAGCATAAGTAAGAACAATAATGTAAACAGTGATAGGGAATATACAACCTGTGACATCTGGGTACCTCTGAGGGCTACTGACATGAAATACATGATACATACATATATATATATACATAAACGTTTAAAATATATGCCTTTGTGGGCATCATCATCATCATATCGTACCCGGCCATAATAGGCTCGGTAAAACGTACCCGGCCATCATAGGGCTCGGTAGAATCGTACCCGGCCACGTGGAGCTCGGTAAAACCCAACTGATCAGTGGTTGCACAATAGGTGCCATACCCGGCCGACTATAGCGCGGCTCGGTAGAGTAAAATAGATACATATATATGATGCATGCTGGACTCGTTGGAATCATAATTTGAACCTTTCGGAGTGACGTAAGGTCGGTATCCTTCGTACACGTTATTAGGATTAACTCTTCATCAAGAATCTTATAAGAATCAGGAACTACCAACAACATTGATAATATAAGAATAAGAGAAGTAACATCAATATCAATCGTTTCATAAGAAGGGCAGCAATGTAAGTACTGCTAGCTTCTAAGAGTAGAGTATCTTTGGGAGCTCGTTCATTACATTATGTACAATTGGAGTCGTGCAAAAGAATGAAGGGGATAGCCTCACATACCTTGTATATACTGCCCAACCTCAAGCTATGCAAATGTCACGACTCCTTAGTCTACAATAAGAGAAATGACACTATCATTATCGTTTAAGCGTCGTAACTATTATGTATCGACCGCAACCTATTTTACGATGAAACGGACAGCACCTCCCCTATTTATATGACTTCCCACAAGTCAATACAATCACCAAACAGCCCAAACAACATCATTAATAATCATATTGAGTCTCCAAAACAGTCCACCAACTAACAACATTACTACCAAGCCTTTCGATATATATTTCACAAGTTCTAGCATCAACGACTTAGCCACAACTTGGATAATCTTAAATATATATAGAGTAAGAGGTTCATTACCTTTAAACAGAAAGAACAACTCCAATTTGACCTTAATTTTCCTCGAAATATCCCTTCAATTCTGCCACAAGAACAAGGAAGCGAAACTAGCAATTAATTCGGGTTTTTCGGCACTAGAATTACTTTAGAAGACTTGAAATCACCTAGGGTTGATATTAAAAACTTGAAGGTGTATTTACAGAACATAAAGCACTTAAAACAACCTCCCACACGAGCTGGAACAACACAAAAATCAGCAATAACAAGAAAAACAAGAAACTTACTAGCACCACGGGATTCCCGACATTTGATTTGTGTTGTTTGCCCTTTGTTTGGGTCTTGGATCATGAGAGAACCTTGAGAGAATGTTTTTAGGGTTATAAGGTCTGAATATACTGAAAAATAATGACTTAAAACGGGGTTGAGTTATCTTATATATGTCCAAATGTCTTAAACCGCCTTTGTGGGCCCCATAGAGAGCAGCTTGGCGCACTCTCGCGAAAACGCGAATATCTCTCTATTCCGAGATCGTATCGACGAACGGTTTAATGCGTTGGAAACTAGACTCATAGATCTTCAATTTGATAGGTAGATCACCCCATAATTCCAAGCATATTGGGAGTAAAATGCAGTAACATTTGACCTAAAGTTTAAGTAAAATTATAAACCTAAGTTGCGACACCTTTATCGACTTTTATTTCATAACTCGCTTGACTTCAAGACTTATGATGCGGATATTATATGATTCAAATACATTAAAACAAGACCTCTTGGGATAGTTAATCACCTCTAGTGTTATCCGAAAATACGGGTTACAACATCCTTGATTAGCTTAACTTCAAATACTTGTTAACCACTCTTATACACCCTTGTATCGTTTAAGACCAATAGGATTAACTTATTATCATCTCAAAGATAATCTCTTCTTGGATTTACGTCGACTACCTTACGGCGTGATCTATGATATGCGAATTTGGGTTGTAACAGGTACCTTACTTAACTGAGTACCAACATAATGTATCTTTCATATCAATCCATCATAGGTAAATGAACCGGAGTAAAGCATGAGGGAATAAACTTATACATATGACATACTGGCCTATAAGACCAAAACGATCACTCGTACACTGAACATAGGCCGACAAGGCCATACAATCTTTAATATACATGACATCTGTCTACAAGCCTCTAAGAATACATAATTATCATAAAGGTCGGGACAGAGCCCCGCCATACCAAACAATACACATTTTAATCATACTGACCAAACAAGCAACTCCGGAGCGAATGGAGTGCACCAACATCTTCTGCCGAGCTGATCGCCTACATGGAGGACTCTCGACCTGTCTATCGAGACATGCGAGCATGAAACACCGCGTCTCCAAGAAAAAGGGACGTCAGTACAAATAATGTACCGAGTATGTAAGGAATAAAAATCAGTAAATAATAGACATGAGAGAAACATGGAGTAAAAGACTAGACATGTACGTCTGCATAGCTCTGTGAATCATTTCATTTTTATAATGTCATTCATATGCATATAAATGTCATACCAATCATAGGTATATGCATTCATAACATCATCAAGCCTCTGACGGCATCCCATCATATCATTTTGGCCACTGTGGGCAAATCATCAACGTATACCAGCTGATCAGGTGGTGGGTATATAACGCCGTAACCTTTTCCCATACCTGAAGCAATCCTCTTGACAATCCCTTTAACACCCGTTGATTGCGAGAACACGTAACGGCGGATCAAAATAGGGGAAAATCCATATGATATTCTTGAGAAAGATTGTAGCGTACTCCCTTATAATTGAAAAATCTCACATTGCTTAAGATGCTATGAAATCTTGTTGAATTGCTATGAAAATCTCGTTGAAGACAATATGAAACTATTGTTGAAGATGATATGAAAATCTCACGTTACTAGTAGTCTTGTTTGAGTTCTTGTAGCAAATTCCATATAATCACTTTGTGAAATTGATCATAACCTTGTATGATACTTGTTGGAGCAATCACGTTGAAAGACTTTTATGGCTTTGGTGAATTCATATCTTTGTGATTTAGTTAAAATCCCACGCTATATAGTATAAAATGGTCTTCGTATGAAATGTTTTGAAATACTCACGTTGCCATTGCAATTCATGGACCTTGCTGAAGCTTGTTCTTAAGAGAGGAGCAATTCAATTGTGAAGTAGAAAGGTTATTTAACCTTTAGAAGGGCCCCACATGATAAGATGACTAATCCATATTATTCTCTAAAGGTGCCACATTACTTTTTGACTTAAGAGTCATATTTAACCAAGTTTCTTGGCTGCCACGTTGGGGCCCTTAAACTTCATCCAAAGACTTTAATTTCTTAGTTAATTATCCCATCAAAATCATTAAGTAACCCAATCATCCACATAATTAAGAATTATCTCAAATTACTTAAAATACTACTTACTTTTAGCACACCTTATACACCTTACTATCATGGTCATGTTGTATCTCATAGGGCACAAGTCCATAAATACCGAGTATTATAGCTTGGATTGTATTTTATCCCAAACCATCAAACTTCGACGAAACTATTAACATACAAAAATGAGGGATGTGACATCTCATTTCCGAGCTTTCATCAATTTATTTATGGCGTACTCTCACGTATGCAAATATGGGGTGTAACATCATTCCCCCCTTTGGAACATTCGTCCTCGAATATTGATTGATGCACTTATCATTTTCGTAACTTATGTCTTTTAAATACTTTAGTACTCTCCTTGCCATCTAGGCAATTGTTCTGTGAATAAATCTAAAAGCTAGGGCATTCCCCCCTTTAGGCCTCTTTCTCACACCATGACTTGTGGTCGGAATCTTTCCAATCTTGTGACTGTTGCTACCTTTTATCATGCAGCCTGTACGACTCTGACTTTGTAAGTGCGTCTATGCGACTCTTCTCTCCTTTTTCCTCTAGTGTTTAGCCAATCTCTAGCCCTCACTTTGTGTTCATATATAAAATTATGTCAAGCTGTCCCTCTGGGCGTCATTAGCTTTACTTCATCTAAGTAGGCCATACTATACCATAATTCTTACTTCGATTTATCGTTATTGAGGTCTGCTACCAAACTCCAGGTTACTCTCGTTGCTTATCATATATGCATAAAGCTAAGTCTTTTAATGCTTCTTCATTACTGTTCATCTTACGACTGATGGCCTAATCTCATCTCGTACTTTGCAACTTTTACCCATCCATTGTTGATTTACCTCAATGTTGATCTATAATCTTCCATTGATAACTTGAAACATCTTACGTAATATATTGCCACTAGGGCTTACGCTGCATCGTGGAACATTTGAAGTGATTTTCCTGATCCACCTGGGGCCGATACTATACTTTCATGTCCATATTTCATAGCATCCCAATATGATTTTCCTCAGGTGAGTATTTTAATCATGTACAATTCATGAAATCATTACTCAATCGAAGGTCCAAACTTCATCTTTCATTTATCACAATTACACCCTCATTATACTACAAGGGCAACATTCCATCCCTTTTGAATGCTACTAGTCTTAGACTCCTTTAAGGTCACTCGGGCTATACTGAGCTTTCTATAACTTAGAGAGACCATTATCTCCCTTGTTTTCATAGGCTTAATCATGAGGACTTATGTATTCTCCTTACTTTCTCACTCACCCTTTCTTATCCTTACTCCTGCCTTCCTAAAACCTTGTCGCTTTATCATACTTTAGCTTGCGACCTACACATATCTATTTATACTACTCGCAACCTTCCTTCAACTTGCATGCACCATAGATTTCCTTATGTTATTCTGGAACATCAAGTAAGACATCACATTGTCTCTAACTCTTCTTTACTCTTTTAACTAGACCTCTCGATAAATAGAAACCATAAACCGGAAAATATGCCACTGACGATGCCGTTATCATTCCTGGATACTGAGTCTCAGCATTTCAGGCTTTTATCTAAAGTATGGACTATTCACAACCTTCTGCATTTGAGTATCTCGTATGTTGTGTTCACCTTTACCTTACTTACCTTAAAATCTCACCACACATCTTCTATCTCTTTCATGACCTCCCTTCCACATAGGTATAATTCACATCCACGACTTGAAGCTCTATTATAATACTTGCACCTCTGGTGCATACACAATCCGGTGGGAGCTTCATACTGACTTTTTATGAGGCTAGTATGTTTCTAACTGGCTTTATCGTAGAGCTGTTATAGAATATAGTTGTTGTACTATCTCTCTTGTACCTCTGATATTAATAGTGATTCTGCAATGTTCTCAATCATGATGTCTAAAATTTTCTAGGTCTAATAATCAGACCCCTGATTTGTTTCGTTGATGTAACTCTTTAGTTTCCTCTTTCTTCTAATCAGCCTTCGTGTAGGATTAAGCTATCTTTCGATCTACGACTCCTGGTATTAGTTATTACTTCAGTCTTTCATAGACGCTTTTGAATATCCATGATACAATCTTCTAACAATTCTATCTGTTGTCTATGACTTGGACTCAATTCTTTCTTTTAACTTATACCAGAGTCTTCTATGGCTGTATGATTGTCAACATATATGATGCATGGATAATACTCTGAAATCTAGAGTGCATTTATAATGTAACTAACTCTGGATCATTGATCGAATAATTCCTTTCATTCCATCTCAGCTTTCTTTAAACATAAGCTATTACTTCTCATCGTCATTCTACCACTTTTTGCGTGCATACTTAGCTTATTTTAGTGCCCACACATATTGGAATTCCATACAACTAATATGATCTTGAATATCACTTCTGATTGTACTTCCCTTTCATTAACCACGGTAGGTGCCACTTTCTTATGGAGTGCATACAATGTTGTTGTGAGACTGTTGTTACACGGCCATTTCCTCTTTAGGTCAATGTGCTTAGGTTGAGCCTTTTTTCCTTATTTCCTCAGCAAGTCTTTCATTTTAGCCGATCGAGTCGTGATCGGACACCATGCCGCACACATGGTGGTGATTGTGCTGGAAATTGTAATTGAAATTGTGATTGTGGTCGATGTCCCTAATAGATGCCTAGCCGATCGGGTCGTGATCGGACTCCGTGTTAAAGATGGTGGTATTGATATTGAGAGTAATTGTGATTGATGTCTGTAATGAGATAGCCTACAAGATCGGGTCGTGATCGGACTCCGTACTGATAATACGGTGGTACTGGTATTGTGGACAATGGTATATCGATACTAAA
Organism: Nicotiana tabacum; assembly: GCF_000715075.1. Lineage (NCBI taxonomy): Eukaryota > Viridiplantae > Streptophyta > Magnoliopsida > Solanales > Solanaceae > Nicotiana > Nicotiana tabacum. The sequence continues at coordinate 20,081,899 of NC_134083.1, read as the reverse complement.
AATCTCCCAATGTGAGATATGGAAATTTATTTGAACACTTTCTTGATCCTAAATTGAGGTTTGATGTTAATTAAGGCTTTCATTGATATTGTGATAATCTTGTTTGTATTATTTGTCATTCAATTGAGAGGGTGTTTAGTTATACATACTAGTGTTATTCGACAGTACCAACGTCCCTTTTGCCGGGGGCGCTGCATCATTTAATTGATGCAGATGGTTCCACAGCAGGAGATATTGGTCAATGATAGCAGTGCACCTTCTTCCCAGCTGACTTGGCGAGCCCCACTTCTTTCCGGGGTCATGAATCTTTTGTACTTTGTGTATTCTGTTTGAGGTATAGCCAGGGCCTTGTTGCCGGCATTATCATCGTACTCTTCTTTATCTATAGAGGCTCCGTAGACATAGTATGGGTTGTGTATTGGTGCTGGGAAAGACAAACTATGCTATGTTGTGGTTGTATTACCTGTCCATTTGAGACTTTAAAAATGGTTAAACTTATGGTAAGAAATCGATAATTGCAGACATGACCACTTTATTGTTTAATTAAGGAAAACATATATTCTCTTTATTCATGAATGAGTTTGGGTAGAAGGAATCTAATAGGCTTGCTCGGTCGGGTTCACTCGGTTGAGCGCCGGTCGTGCTCCTCGGTTTTGGGGCATGACAAACTTGGTATCAGAGCCTAAGGTTTTTAAAGTGTCCAAGGATGTCTCGGAGCCGAGTCTAGTAGAGTCCTTGTTATCGGTGTGTTGTCTACCACATCTATAATTAAGATGCTACATGGAAATTTAGGAATAATACCCTTCTTTCATGTTCTTGATCGTGCGATAAAGCTGTTTTTAAGATTGTTCCTCCTTCACCTCCTGAGTTGCTCTAATTTTTAGTACATGGCACCTAAGAAGAAGGCAAGAACTTGCCAAATAGCCAATGTCACTCCAGGAATGACAGTAGATCCTATATTTGATGATGTGGGTGAGCACCAGAGGGGTGAGGATATTCCCCCAGTTACTACACTGCCTGACTCTACTACAGCTGATCCGACCGCACCTGTCCCTACACCTACTGAAGGTTCAATAGTTCCTCTAACTGATATACATGTTCCACCTCCAGTTCTAGCTTTCGATTCTAGTGTTTCTGATGTTGATATTAGGGGAGCCATACATATGTTGACTCAAATAGTGACATCCCAGGCCCAGAGATCAAATGTTGTAGCCACTTCTTCCTTACAGCCAGGGGATTCTACTAGTTCCAGGGTGAACAGGTTTCTCTAGTTGGATCTTCCAGTGTTCACAGGTACTAACCCAGAGGAAGATCCCCAGGACTTCATTGATGAGATGCACAAGACTCTTCCAGTTATGCGTGCTACTGAGACAGAGGCAGTGGAATTAGCCTCCTACCGCCTAAAAGAGCTGGCATATTCTTGGGCCATGTAGTTTCTAGTGAGGGAATTAAGGTTGATCCTTGAAAAATTTCAGTTGTGAAGAATTTGCCTTGGCCTATAATTCCAACAGAGATTTGCAGTTTCTTAGGCCTAGCTAGATATTACAGAATGTTTGTGGAGGGCTTTTCTACTCTTTCCTCTCCATTGACTAAATTGACGCAGAAGGTAATTAAGTTCCAATGGTCAGATGATTAAGAAAAGAGTTTCCGAGAATTGAAAGCAAGATTGACTACGGCACTGGTGTTGACTCTACCAGAGGGTATAGAAGGATTTGTGGTATATTGTGATGCTTCAAGAATCGGGCTTGGATGTGTATTAACGCAACATAGAAAGGTGATAGCTTATTCTTTTAGGAAACTAAAGAATCATGAAAAGAACAATCCAACACATGATTTAGAACTTGCGGCGGTGGTATTTGCATTGAAAACTTGGTGTCATTATTTATATGGGGTCCATATGGATATATTCACGGACCATAAGAGCCTTCAATATATTTTCAAACATAAGGAATTGAATCTGAGGCAGAGAAGATGGCTTGAATTACTCAAGGATTATGACATTGATATTTTATACCATCCGGGGAAGGCTAATGTTGTGGCGGATGCTCTTAGCCGAAAATCTATGGGTAGCTTAGCACACTTGGAGGAATATCAAAGGCCATTGGCCAAAGAAGTTCACCGATTGGCCAGTTTTGGAGTTTGTCTTGCGGACTCTAGTGAAGGAGGGGTAATTGTGCAAATTAGTGCTGAATCATCGCTTGTTGTGGATGTAAAAGAGAAACAATACAACCATCCATTGTTGGCTAAATTGAAAGAGGGGATTCATAAACATAAGACCATGGCCTTTTATCTTGGCATGGATGATGGTACACTAAGGTACCAAGGGCGACTATGTGTTCCAAATGTTGATGGTCTCTGTGAAAGAATTTTGACTGTAGCTCACACTTCTAGGTATTACGTGCACCCAGGTTAAACAAAAATGTATCATGATCTTAAGGAAGTCTATTGGTGGAATGATATGAAGAGGAATGTGATAGACTTTGTCGCAAGATGTCCGAATTGTCAGCAAGTGAAGGTCGAACACCAAAGGCCTGGTGGGTTGGCACAAAACATAGAAATTCTAATGTGGAAGTGGGAAATGATTAATATGGACTTTGTGGTAGGATTACCATGCACTTCGCGCAAGTTTGACTCAATTTGGGTGATTGTGGATCGACTCACGACGTCATCACACTTTTTGCCGGTTAAGTCTACCGACACAGCGGAGCAGTATGCTCAGTTGAGCAATAGTCAGGTTGCATGGCACCCCAGTTTCCATCATTTTTGATCGGGGGCACAATTCACTGCTATGGTTTGGAAGACATTTCAGCACGGTTTGGGTATTCAAGTGAATCTTAGTACAGCCTTTCACCCGCAGACTGACGGGCAGGCAGAGTGGACTATTCAGATGCTTGAGGACATGTTGTGTGCTTGCATTTTAGACTTCAAAGGTAGTTGAGATGATCATTTACCACTCATAGAATTTGCCTACAATAATAGCTATCATGCTAGTATTCAAATGGCAACATTCGAGACTTTATATGGTAGGAGATGTAGATCTCCCATTGGTTGGTTCGAAATTGGGGAAGCAGAGTTGATAGGGCCAGACCTCATGCATCATGCCATGAAAAAAGTTAAAATCATTAACGAGCGGTTGAAGACTGCTCAGAGTCATCAGAAATCCTATTCGGATGTTCGTCGCATGGATTTGGAGTTCAAAGAAGATGATTGGGTATTCTTGAAAGTTTTCCCCATGAAAGGGGTAATGCGATTTGGTAAGAAAGGGAAAATGAGTCCGAGGTATGTCGGACCGTACAAAATCATTCAGAGGATCGGTGAGGTAGCGTACAAGGTTGAGCTACCACATAAGATATCATTAATACACCCGGTGTTTCATGTGTTTATGCTGAAGAAAGTAGTTGGAGATCCGACACTCATTGTTCCGGTTGAGACTATTGAGGTAAATGAAAAATTAACTTACGAAGAGATTCCGGTTTCTATTATTGATCGGCAAGTCCGAAAATTGAGAAATAAAGAAATTGCCTCCGTGAAAGTGTTGTGGTGAAACCAAAAGGTTGAAGAGGCTACTTGGGAGGCCGAGAAACAAATGAAGAAAAAGTATCCTTATTTGTTTGAATAACTATGTATTTATAAAGATATGATCTAGGAAAATTATAAGACTTACTTTCTATGAATTTTGTATCAACTGTACAATTGGCGTTAAGGGTGTTCGTTTCTGGAGATACATTGCTTGTGATGCCACAATTGGTGTTGTTTTTTATTATGTTACGTTGTTGGATTACCTATATGTTGTTAGGACGTGTTTCTGGGGCTCTCTGACAGGTGGATAGGCCTAGTTACAAAGGAAACTCTGACAAAAGTTTTGGAAATTTAGGGAGTTAGTCAAATTTGGGGCTGCTGGTGTGGTATGAAAAACTGAACTAACCCCGCCTAGGCCTTTCTCGCAAATGCGATACCGAGTCCGCAAATGTGAACTCAACAGGCTTCGCAAAAGCAGAAACTTCTTCGCAAATGTGAGTCCTTTACCCAGAAGCCCAGTTTCGCAAATGCGAGGCTGCTTCGCAATTGCGATAGTCGCATTTGCGACAAAAACATCGCAAATGCGATGACACCAGTACCAACACTCAAAAATCATGAAAAATCATTCTGGATCCAATCTGAAACTCACCTGAGCCCCCGAGGCTCTAAACCAACTATGCACCTAGGTCCAGAAACACAACAAGAACTCGCTTGCGCGATCAAATCATCAAAATAACCTCTATAAGCATGAATCGGATGCCAAAATGCATGAAGATCAAAGTAAACTTCAAGAACTTCTAGAATCGCAACCGAGCATCCGAACCATATCAAATCAACTCCAAATGGCGCCAAATTTTGCAGACAAGTTCTACATGACGAAACGAACCTACTTGGAGCTTCAACTCACGCATAACAACCTCGAAACGATGAATCACACCTCAAGTAAAAATCAATAAACTTTGAAATTTCAACTTCTACAACCGATGCCGAAACCTATCAAAACACGTCCAATTGACCTCGAATTTTGCACACACGTCACATTTGATATTACGGACCTGCTCCAACTTTCGAAATCGGAATTCGACCTCGATATCAAAAAGTTCACTCCCGGTAGTATGATTGAATTCAACTTCCGCCATTTCAAGACTAATTCGACTACGGACCTCCAAATTACAATCTGGACGCTCTCCTAAGTCCAAAATCACTCAACGGAGCTAACGAAACTAACAAAACTCCATTCTGAGGGCCTCATATTGATTTCACTAATGGTCTTTATTTTCTTTTGTATGTATGATTGAATTGGGCCTGCTGAGTTCCTTAGAACTCAGGCCCAAGTTCCAGCTTAGGATGCTCTTTCAAAGTTTGTCGCTGCTGTGTATGAAGCATGCTGGGCCTGAATTTTCTGTGGCCCAATTTGAGTCCAGTTCCCTTTCCTTTCTCGCTCTTAGATAAATGAAATTTGTTATTTATTCTCTGTATATATGTTATACTAACATTGTTATAGAATGTTTCGGTTATACTTTGATCATTTTAGGAACCTAGGCAAACCCAAAGGCCATAGGTAAAATGAAAAGAATCTGAGTTTATCTATTATGTTCACCAAAATACTTCAACATTCTGATAATTTTCTATTAACAAATAAAAGCTTCATTCGTTTGATTACTAACTATTTTCATGAAGTTAACAATATTGAACAGACCTTAAAAGGAAACGACATCTCTTTTAAAAAGGGGAATCGGAATTGAAAGAATATTTCAAGGCTGGTCTTTAACAAATACAATCAAACACGGCTGATGAATTGCAACTAGTGAACTTCAATGAGTTTTAAAAAGAAGAGCATAACCCCGGTTTGAAATCGATTTTTCAAAAGGTACACCCATGATATGTTTTACTTTACTATGTTACACGGGCGGCCATTGTGTTTCAAAGGATAGAAATATTTCAAACATAGCAGTACTTTACTAGTCTTTAAAGGGCTTAAACATTTCAAAAGATCTTTCACAAATATTTTCCTTTACTTTTTAGGAAAAAACCTTTTCAAAATTATTTCATGAGTTATAAACTTTATAAAACCTATGACTCCATTTCCAAAGCATATATAAAATTTCTTTCAAAAACAAGTAGACTGTAAAGACAAGATTTAGAATAGTTTCAAACCTTAAGCACTGAACTAAGCAGAATATAGACCTTTACTTCCCTGAACCTAGCCTAAGTTCTAAGGAGCTACCTCACGTAGATTTTAGGGGGTGCCTAACACCTTCTGCTTAGAAGAGCAAAAACCCTTACCAAAATCTCACATGTCGGTAGACCAATAGGATAATAATCTAATAGATAAATAGGTACCCTAGTTTACCTTGTGCTAGAATTCTAGGTGCACTCCTGAATACTTTGTGTGGATCAATGAGGAGGATGAGTTGGCCCGGCCTAGCAGAGAAGGATTGACTGGACTAGAGGATTCAGAAGTAGCTTTGCAGATATATCATGAGATTTTGCCCCATTATCTCGTTACCGCCACCATGCATCGGCAAGTGGTTCCAGGGTCGGTCGACTACACATTGCCACCACCGGAGGACAATGATCGGGTGATTGAATACATATAGATTGAATCAGAAACAGAGCCGAAAGAGGATCCTGAAGAAGAGCTTGAGTACAACAATGATAAGGAGGAGGAAGAAGTTGAAGAGAACCCAAAGGAGGAGCCTGAAGAAGAAAGCTTGGGATGTGACTGGAGCGACGATTATTAGTGGCTGGCTAATTTCTCTTCATCTTGTACCCCTTTTCATTTCCCTTAGGGCAAGCCTATGAGCCTATGTAATCTTGTGAACTTTGAAAAATAATGTAGTAACCACCGCTCCCATCTATTGTAATCCAAAGCATATTAATGAAAGACCAAAGTTTGCTCCAGATCTAAATGTGTCAAAATCTGATTGTTCGTCAAACATTCGCGACATAAGCCTCCCTCCGGCAAAGAGAGGTCCTACGCATATTAGGAAACCCGCCTATTTGAACACGTGAACTAACTGCTTTGTGTGCTTATATTTGTACGATTGCTGAAACTAACTTCTACTTTTCTTTATTTTCTTGCTTTATTTCTTTATTTTATCCCCCCGAAAATAGAGGTTGGTTTGTGTTGATACATAAAACTGGTTGATCCACCGTATAATCTAAGATCTAATGAAAAGATGTCTACAACCGATGACCCGACAGGAAATGCTCTAGTAATAGCCGACAACCCAAGGAAATTAGGGGAAAAGAATGACACCCGAAATGATGAGCACGTTGCCAGAATGGCACAAGAAATGGAATCGCTGAGAGAAGAAGTACAACATATCAGGGAGCTGACACACTTGGTTGTGACGATGATTCCACAACCATCCCTCTTCCCCTCATTAGACTCAATCCTTGATCATTTCCCTTCAACTACCTAACAAACAAACAGTACCCCAACCATAGTTACTACAAATCCCAAGACCCAAGTTATGTCGCATGTATCCCTCGCAAATCTGCCAAATCCCCTTATACATAACCCTTATGTCACAAATTATGTCGAGACACCACAAAACACACCTGTCACTACCAACTTAGTTCACACCCCTCCTAATGACAATGTCACTTTTGCCAACAATCAGACCCAACACAAGCATGCAGCACACACAGCCACACATGAGCGGTATGTTCTACCTGTATATGCCACCTCAGAGCCTACCATTATCAAGCACGTCACGGTCATAGCGCCATACGAGATCGATCAATATGTTGAGATAGAGAAAGAAGCAAAGTACAAGGAAGAGGAGTCAGTGTCCGAATAGTTATGGGTGTTGAGAAATCAGATGAAGAATCTCCAGCTGACTCGATGGAGCGAGAGCATCCCAAGGTCGGGGCGTGACAATATTGACCTGAAGAAGAAATGATCTTGGAATAACTATCTCACTACAATATTGTATGCACTCCATAATAAAGTGGCACCTATCGTGACTAATGAATGGGAAGTAAAATTAAAAGTAACATTCAAGATCATATGAGTTGCACGAAATTCCAATATATGTGGGCACTAAGATAAGCCAAGTATTCATGCAATAAGTGGCAGAACGACCTTGAAAATTAATTGCTTACTTTTAAAGAAAGTTGAGAAGGCACGAAAGGAATTATTCGATCAATGAACCAGAGTTAGTTACATTATGAACCCACTTAAGATTTGATAAGTGGAGTTTCTGCATGTTTCTTCCATCATCGGCAGTGTACGAAGGTTTTAGAACGAGGTTTTGTTTGATATGAGGTTTATTACCAGTATCGATTTATTTTTAAGCAGCTACGGTGATTAGAAATTATAACTATGAGTATTTGAGTTATGTGGTATATCATGTGATTGTGTATTGGATTACGGTTAAGGCTCGATGCAGTTTATTCAGACTTATACAGTGTATAGATACGAGATTTGGGTCTTATAGGAAATTTCGGATGTTGAAAAATTGGATTCCAAGGTTTATGGGCTAAGGTTGAATTAAGGATCTGCAATTAAGTTGTGTCGTCAGGCTTATATGGATTAGGGTAACATGGGACCAGCCCCGGGTATGTGCATGGATAGGTTACACGGCGATTTGATGGCTTTGGAACAACTCTGGACATGTTCGAGGACGAACGTATGTTTAAGTGGGGGAGGATGTAGCGACCCGACCGGTCGTTTTGAATATTTGTACTTTGCTCGGTAGTTTACAGGCATGAGTAGCTCTGTATGATATATTATGACTCATATGAATCATCGGTTTTGGTTTTCAGGTTATTCGGAATCGATTTAGAAGAATGAATTTCATGATTTAAGCTTAAATTAGAAGAATTGGCCAAATTTGACTTTTTTTAGTATTTAACATCGGATTGGAGTTTTGATGGTTCCGTTAGGTCCGGATGGTAATTTTGGACTCGGGCGTATGCCCGTATTTGCATTTGGATATTTCTAGAAGGTTTCAGCGCTAATTGGCAAAAGTTAGAAATTTAAAAGATTCATAAGTTTGACTGAGAGTTGACTTTGATGATATCGGGTTCGGATTGTGGTTTCGGGAATTTGAATAGTTTCGTTATATTATTTGGGACTTGTGTGCAATTTGAGCTCATTCCGAGTTGGTTTAATATGTTTCGGCGCGAGTTTTGGAAGTTGAAAGTTCAAAAGTTCATTAAGTTTGATTTGAGGTGCGATTCGTCGTTCCGATGTTGTTATGCATGATTTGAGGCCTCGAGTAGGTCTGTTTTATGTTATGGGACTTGTTGGTATATTTGGACGGGGGCCCGAGGGGCTCGGGTGAGTTACGGACGTGGTTCGGATCATTTTTATCTCTTGTTGCATTGCTGAAGATTTCTGGTGCTGGTGCAGCCGCTGCGGAGTCTTGGTCGCAGAAGCGACTTCTCAGATGCAGGTTGTCTATCGCAGAAGAGAGAAAAGGCTGGGTGAGGAAGATCGCAGAAGAGGAGCTTTGAGCGCATGTGCGGATACGCAGGTGCGGTTGGATGGAGCGCAGAAGCGAGGTCTTGCGCATGAGCGGATGATGGCTCGCACCTGCGATATCGCAGAAGCGGCTATTTTGCCTGCAAGTGCGAGGGTCGAGTTTTCAGCTGGTTCCACAGAAGCGGATGTATTGTCGCAGAAGCGGCTCATTTGTTCGCAAAAGCGAAGATGGTTGGGCAGAAGCTTTAAATCGAGAATTTGGGCATTTTATTCATATTTGGAACTATAGACGTAGGATTGAGACGATTGTTGAAGCGATTTTCACTATAAGAATTGGGATAAGTGTTTTCTGCTCGGTTGTGATTATATTTCACGAATCTATCCTCGTTTTTGGCATTTGGTTAATGATTTCAAAAGGAAAATTGGGGGTGGGGGGTTTGTCGAAAGTTTCATAGAGTGAATTTTTGAGTTTTGAACATCAATTCGGAGTCGGATTTGAGTGTGGTTGGACTCGTAATTGAATGGGTTGTCGAATTTTGTGAGTTTTGTCGGGTTTCGAGGTACGAGCTCGGGTTTGACTTTTGGTTGAATTTGGAGTTTTGATTAAAGATTAGACCTTTATCATTTGGAATTATTTCCGTAGGCGGTACAGACTTTTTGGGTTAAAGAATGCAGCGAGGTGTTAGTGGAATATATTTTGCTGAAGGGCCAATTATGCAGTCAGATTCGCGGCCGCAGATCCATTCTACGGGCCGCATAATCGTCGTAGAGTTGAACAGGGTGTTGTTGAATTTTGAGGGTTGTTTTGTGGTCCATTGTGCGATCGCAAACCTGTTTTGCGGTCCACACTTCTGTCGTAGAGTTGCACGAGGAAATCTCATTGGGCGATTCTGCGGCCCATTCTATGGCCTCATAAGTGGTCTGCGGACCGCAGACCTATCGCAGACCGATCCAGTGCAGCCCAATTTTTGGGCATCAGTTTCGCGATCTATTTTGCGGACCGCATACCTGTTATGCGGTCCATTCTGCAACCGCAGACCTGAGTTCGGAGGGTCCATTTTCTTATTTTTATAACCCGGCCCATTTTGATAAATAGCCTTTGGGGCTCATTTTGGGGTGATTATCTGATGATTTTAGAGAGAGGTAAGAGAATTTTAGAAAGAGAAGGAGGAAACCTAACACTCTAATCATCCAATCTTGCACCAACCTTCAAGAATCAAGGAAACCAATCACTAGATTATCATCTATCCGGGCAAGACCTTGTCCTAAAACCTTCATGCAATTGTTATGGGTTAATTAGGTTATGGGGGTTGGAAATAGGTCATGCATGTGACAATAGGTAGTTGTATGTGGGCTTAATGAACTAGTTTGGGTGGTTTCTTGTTGAAATTATTTAAGGGAGGAAGATATTACCATTGTAGAGCTTTGTAGTCCATTTTGCATACTAGGTGTTCGACAAAATTCCTAAGAGAGTTACACCATGTGAATCCTTCTAATTATTATCCGACTTGTCATTTTGAGAATTAGCGTTCCGTTCGGTGGCTTAAGGTCTCGAGCAGCTTTGAAATGTGTATTATGACTTGCGAGGATGGTCAAGTTTGATTTTTGGATGATTCGAGATTTAATTGAAAGAACAATTCTTGTTTTGGAAGATTAATTTGAAATAATTGACCGGATGGTGAATTATATGTAAACGACCCCAGAATGGAATTCTGATGGTTCCAATAGCTCCGTATGGTGATTTCAGACTTAGAAGTGTGTTCGGATATTTATTTTGAGGTTCGTAGTTAAATTAGGCTTGAAATGGCGAAAATAGGAAATTTAAGTTTGGAAGTTTGACCGAGGAGTTGACTTTTTGATATCGGGATCGAAATCTGATTCTGGAAATTGGAACAACTTCGTTATGTCATTTATGACTTGTGTGCAAAATTTGAGGTCAATCAGAGTTGATTTGATAGGTTTCGGCATCAAATGTAGAATTTGGAATTTCTTAGTTTCATTAGGCTTGAATTGGGGTGCGACGAGTTGTCCTATATGTCCACAGAGCTTCTTCTATACGGTCATGCCAGTCTAGTTTGGATTTAGAGACTACTTTATTTAACAAGTTGCATAGAGTCTTGTTGAATGCCTCGGCTAGACCATTGGCGGCAGCATTATACATAGAAGAGTTGTGTTGCTTGAAGCCAAAGAGATCACAAATCTTGTTCATCAACCTATTGTCGAATGGCTTGCCATTATCCGTTATTATGTAACGGGGAATGCCAAAGCGATAGATTATGTTTACTCGGATAAAACTTGCAATATTCTCCTTCTTTACTTCCTTAAGAACAACAGCTTCAGCCCATTTCGAGAAGTAGTCAGTTGCAGCCAAGATGTATAGGTTCCCACCAGAGGACTTTGGCAGTGGTCCAACAACATCCAATCCCCAAGCGTCAAACAGCCAGGATGCAACAGTCGGGTGCAACACTTCAGGAATTTGATGAATAAAATTCGCATATCAAGGTTTGGGATTTGGTAGCAAACATGTGAAGGTTTGGGACATAAACAACCCTCACCAGTGCGCATCTCCATAAGAAGGGCAAGCAATAATTATATCACTGTAGAATATGAATCTACCGCTTCTAACAGGCCTTATGTATTTGATCGACTTGGAAAATCAACTGTGAGGACTTCCGTATTTGAGAGATTGGGTCCATTAATGAAGGGGAACAAGTTCCAGAGAAATTATCAAAGCATAAGAACACTCGCTTCATCCAGAATCCAGAAGATCTCTAAGGATTTTCAAAGTTTGGTTCCTTCCAGAATGAGGCGACAAACAAAACTTGTGGTTTCATGTAAAGAAGTACAGAAGGTAAAGCCATATACTGTAGTCTACACTAAGGAACGTGATGAAGATGAAGAAAGTGTGGGTCCCACTGGGCGTGCCAGAATTTGTGGACAATAAATTTGCATCAAGAAAATAAAATCAAGACCGAAAAATATCGCGATAATCGTAGTATTTTATTTCAAGTAATATGAGTGTTACAATCTCTATTAATCCTCTGATTCTTCTTTCCAATAGTAAATAAATTCAAGGGCCCTTGAGCTTGATCTTGAATATGTAGTTGTTGCCACGAACGATGATATTGAATTCAACTAGCACGAACTTTGATTTGAACTCGTACTCCTTGAACCTTGATTTGTTCTTCGTTCTTGAGCTTGAGCTTGATTGCTTGAACTTGAACTTGATTTGTTCTTCGTTCTTGAGCTTGAACTTGATTTGTTCTTCGTTCTTGAGCTTGAACTTGATTTGTTATTCGTTCTTGAGCTTGAACCTGATTGCTTGCACCTGAACTTGATTGCTTGAAGCTTGAAACTTGTGAAGGAATTTGCAGCGTTTGATCCACGAGCTCTTTCTTGCTTCTTCTTATGACTTCTGGTGTCTGATTTGCAAGAGAAAGAGATGGAGGGCATAACTAGTCCCACTGGGCGTACCAAAATTTGTAGTCAATAAATTTATGTCAAGAAAATAAAATCAAGACCGAAAAATATTACAACAATCTTAGTATTTTATTTCAAATATTTGAGTGTTACAATACTTATATAGACTTTACTTCCTTAACAATTTGACTTAATGAAAACTGATTTTGTTCCATTTTCAACATTACCGCATAGTGAACCAGCATTGAATATGATGCACGTAACGCTGTTCCTAAGGAAGAATAATATCAACATGTGTAATAGCAAAGATGAAAAATGCAAAACACCAAAACTTATAGACTAACAAAGCTACTAGACATCAAAATACAGAAGGATTTTTGCATATGAGTATTATTAAGCAAATGAGTGGTGTATGCACATAAATTTTATTAGAATTAAATCCGTAAAATAATTTGGATTATATTTTAAATTTAAGATATATTAGTTCAAACAAATTTATTGAGCTAACATAATTGAATTAGTTATATAAGTCCCACAAATATGGATTAAATAAATAAGTCGTAATCCATTGGGCTAGCCCATTTAATTGGGCTAAAGTGATGAGCCCACTTCATTAAGCCCAAGATGTCATCTTCCTAGAGGCCCAGTTTGGTGCCACGTGTCAAATGACGTGGCGCACCAGGTCAAACGGAAAAGCCAATAGGATTGTGCCACATGTCAAAATGACAAGGCACGCCAAGTCAAATTAAAAAGCCAATGAAATTGCGCCACATGTACAAGTTTCAAGATTAAGCTCGTAAGGCTCCTTTATTAACTGTTGAAAAGTAGAATCAGAGGAATTATAGAGATTGTAACATTCAAATATTTAAAATAAAATACTACGATTGTTACAAAATTTTTTACGGTCTTGATTTTATTTTCTGTGACGCAATTTATTGTCTACATGTGGATCAATCCAAATTGCAGCATCAGATTCAAACAAGACTTTTTGCCAGCTTTGATTGCAATAGCAAGTTGTTAACTTGTGGCCACCATCAATTTAATACTACATCTACTTTTAACCATGCTGTAATTTTTGTACCACAAGTCTGTTCACATTGTAAATCTTAGTTACAACAAAGTGAAATGATCTATACAGTTGATGCATCATATTCATCACCCAATTATATTAAAACAAAGTGAAATGATTTTAAGAGTCAATACAATATATCTAAACAACACAATTAGATAAGAATATAATTTTCAAAAGTTTGTCATTTCTCTTTTAAACTTCATGCCAAATCAAACTATGAAAAGTTATGAATTGTTACACAGAAGGAATGAAAGAAGAATGGCAAACAAGTTATGGTCAGCATTACCAGAACGGTGGAATGCACCGGTATGCGGAGGCCGCCGGAGGTGATGATCTGGACATTAGCTTCCACCATTTCATTTTCACCGTAAAGTCCATCGACATGGCTAGCAAAGTAATTATTAGGCGACATGATGACAGAGTTGTTGGAGTTGAGTTTGGTTTTTGATCAATTTCTGCGTAAGACAGAGTAGATTGAGATTTCAGAGAGTCATGTTTATGTGTAAGATTTTGGTGAGAGCATTTTGGCACCGTCCCTGTATTTTTAGGCAATGTGAGCTGCTACCGACCAAAAAGTCATAGGGCGGCACAGCATAGCACGCAAGAACCAACTTGGAACCACTTCCATCCTCTACCAAAAAATAAATTTACATAAAGCATGATATTTAAACATAGCCCCTACCATGTTACTATTATTATTATTTTTTTTATTTTATTTTTTTGTGTTCTGCAAATATTAAGCGTGGATTAGTTTAATCCATAGTGATTCAGGCCTGCTTGTGCGCAGGCACAGATGGGTAACTTTGTCAGCCAATAGAAAAACATCAACTAGTGTTTTTTGCTTAGATTTCTTGATTCTCTTTGCACTTTATTGACCAAACAAATATAGAATTATTTGTCTTAATTTACATGAAAAAATATTGTGCTTACTGCTTACCATTTTCCTTGAGAAACTTATCCAAATTTCATACTCCTGTTTTTCTTTTCAAATTAAATGAATATGAAGTATCAGGGCCAAATTATTTAATTTTTGAATCTTAATTCAGACATTAGTTTTTTATTTTTCTTAAAATAAGACGTGTATATTTAGAAATTAGACAATAAGTAATATAAGTCCAAATTTTTTCTAATAAAAAATTCATAAAATAATTACATGCTGAAAAAGTTAATTTGACTTCCAATTATCAGTGACGTTATGAAAAATGTATAGTATATAGATGGTGTTATAAGAAAAATTAAATTATGGTGGATGTCTACTCTTCCTCCCTGATCTTCTCAAATACTTAATGACATATTCAATGACATATTTCTATGCTTAATGACATATTCAATTACATATTTTTCTTCACTTTTCATACCTATATAAAGGTCTTATAATAGATAGGAAAATACACACAATTGAAGAAGAAAATCTCTTCCTTCTCTCTATCTCCATTTCTTGTTCATGTTTTACTAAATTACTTTTTTTTTTCATAACATGTCTTTTATTTTATAATACGTTATCAGCACGATTTGCTATTTTATCTATACTTCCTACAAGAGATAACAGAATTGTAGACTTAGCTTCGTTGAGGTCTTGACTTTTGTTAGTGTGTTATATAGAGTTCATCCTTCAATAGTTTCCATGTTTTGGGACTTTTTTAATACCACACTTATATGGCCATCAAACAGTAAGAATTGCCCTCTACGATCATTCTAAGCATACAAACAAGGTATGCACATTTCTAATAAATAAGTCAGATGAGGTATATACACCTAGTATAAATTATAATTATGATTTATAATTAGTATGCTCCTTCTGTCATGTTCTCACCTTTAACTCCCGTTTTAGTTACTTGGTGATACATGATGGTGGAAAGATCAACATACCAAGTAATTTTTCTAGAATTAATACTTTCCAATTGGACAATATTAGTTGATTGACTAGCTATATTTACTACAAAATCATGCTTGTGTTTTAAAACTAATTCATGAAAATGTGTTAGGTTGTCGCTTACATGATGATATCCTCGTAATAATTTAAATATATTTTCTATAATTTTATATAATTTAGATAAATTGATCCTCTCTAAAAGGTTTTGTTAAGTTAGGCACCTATTTAACATAAAAACTATAGCTTTCATTGTTTGGGTGGTTTCTCTGCAGAAAGTATTGGATTACTTTATTTCACCAAACTTATTAAACACAGCGATCACAATGCAACACATGTAATTTAGTTTCTATTTGAGCTAATGTCATCTCACGGAATTGTTCATATGATAATTAAATATATGTGCTTCACACTTGTAATATGAGGTTGTATTTATTCTTTCATCAACTAATTTTATAGGTTTCTTTTAGTATGCAAAATATTTGAGCATATCACATGTATGCAACTCATTCATACTTTCATATCTTTGCATTAACTTTATGTGCAGTGCTTAGTAAAAAAAAAAAAAATTCAATTGTATCTAGTAAAATAAAGAACTGGAAAGGCATGTCTTTATTTGCTACATCTCTTATATGACAAAGATAATATTCCAACGTATATATATATGTTCTGACCTTTTACATACTATGATAGATAATTATTAAGGTAATTTAGTAATAATATTTTTACCATAACATGATGTATTTCATTGAAAGCAAAATTGGCATATATCCTAACTAGCATTTTTGTTACAGAGGAACTGTTTCAAGATTGAAATAGTTATATATGTCTTCTTGAAAGTTAATTTACTTATACCTATAATTATGAAGTAATAATATTTTAAAGGCTCGAGTGCGAGTCCTAGTGAATTTTGGCCTATTATGCCAAAGATTGAGGGTAAGACGATGGGTTCAAGTTCCAACGTACTATGTTGATGAAAAGACGTTGGATTCAAGTTCCAACGCATTATGGCCTAGCATGCCTTTATATGGGTAAGACATTGGGTTTGAGTCCTAATTCACCATATTGATAATAATAATAACTAAAGAAAAAATAATGTAATTTTCATGAAAAACATAAAGCTTGTCCCACTTGATTTGCTCCATTTTTGAAGTGAATGTGATAGCAGTGCATGATAAGTCTAAATAAAGACAAGTGGTTGACCAATGAATGTGGGCGTGCAAAAGGCCAAAATAATAATAGTTATCACTATGGTAATTATAAAAAGGGAGAAATTCTTTGAAGAGAATATGACTTGTGATAAACATTGAGATTGCATACTCATTCCTGAAAGTGAATGTGAAAATATATATATGATAAAGATTATGCATAATAATGTACTTGTGCATAGTTGGATAAATACTACAAATATATGATAAAGATTATGCATAATAATGTATTTGTGCATAGTTGGATAAATACTACAACTCACCTCTAAGGGAGGTTTGAGACAAAGAAAGATAATGAATATTATTGTGTAGTTACATGAATATATCATTGGTCACATGCATGTGATGCGCCAAAAATATTTTGTCATGCCTTATGAAAGTTATTAAAAGCAAAATTAAAGCAAGAAATTATTTTGCTTGTGATGATTTTGAACATGACAATTATTATGATATGATTCTCTTTTTGAAGGAGACATTCATTATATGGATGGTATGACAAAAGATCTTGTAGTACAAAAGCAGTTAAGAGCTCTGAAAGAACTAATTTGTTACTACCCGGATGAATGAAATTGTTCATGACATTAATATTGTAGTAAGTCTCAAAAGAAATATTTTGATTTACAAATATATTAGCCAAAGTGGTTGGCATATTGAGACTATAAATGAAAAGAAGATTGAATATCTTTATATTACTATAATCATACCGGGTAAATATGAAAGGTTACCTGACTTTTCTTCTATTTGTATTACACAAGTATAAGCATGATGATGCATTCACAAGCCACAAATAAACTAGAGGTTTACTGAAACAAATATTAGTTGGCATGACCGGTTGACCATCTCGGTTCAATTATGATGCGAAAAAAAATTAATTGAGAATTACATTGGCATATATTGAAGAAATATAAGATTCTTCAAGAATTCTCTAGTGCTGCTTATTTTCATGATATACCAGTTAAGGTTGTGATTGAATCCCTTGATTTCTGGAACGAATAAAAGGTGATAAATATATGGGCCCAGTAACCTTCCATGTGGACCGTTTACTATTATATGATTTTAATAGATGCATATATTCTATGGTCACATGTGCATTTGTTATCAACTTGTAGTTTGGCTTTTGCAAGATTGATTGCTCAAATTATTAGAACACAGTTCCAGAATATAAATTATGATGATTTATCTTGATAATACTGGTTTAAATCCAAGTTGGTTTAGCAGAAATTGTATGCCTCCAATTAGATCTAAACCATTGGTTATGAGAACAAAATTGCCAAAATAAAATTTGACATGTGATGTATTATTTAATATACAACAGCACTTGTACGCATCTAGCCAAGTTATGATAAGTTCTCCCTATCACAATCGGTTCAGGGTCAGGAACCAAATAATTTCCATCTAGAAATATGAATGTGCTATATGATTTAATTTTTCTACCACAATGCACAAAGATGGATCCCCAAATAAGACTAGGGATATGTGTTGGTGATCCCAGCAATAGGGGAAGAAAATGGGCAGCTGAAAAAATAATACATGTAATGAATTATTATGAGTACATCGAGATCCTCGTACGAGAAAATGTGAACTTGAAGTTCAAGTGATAATTCATTTGCAAAATATTATCAGGCGTATTTGCTGACCCAAAGCTAAATGTCATATTCAGCTGCTAATACTCCAAATAAAATAAAGTTCATAATGAATAGAGTCCATGGCATGCATAAAGCATAATAGACTATTCGGTTCCAAAGATAAAACTCCTTGAAGAAGGAGAGGAGCAAATGTTCAAGATGGTCATAATAAGGAGGCAAGTGCTGTAGAAGAGCACCACGACATAACACTTCATAAGACCTCATAGGAGAGGCTCAGGTACCTGAAAATAATAAGATAAAGAGATCTCAATAAGTTATGTCTTTATTGGATAATAGTAGAACCGATATAAAATGATCGTCGACGATATTGTTAATTTAATGTAACGCTCAATATTATTTATATTGACGAGGATCTTGAGCTCAAATCTGTCATGAAATTTGGACAGATAAATAATTGGCCAAATGAAAAATGCGCAATAAAAATTAATTTCACATGAAAAATATGAAGTTGGACGGATAGTCCCAACACCTGAAAGTATAAAGCCAGTGGAGGTATAAATGTATTCTTATGCGGAAAAAAAGGGGTCAAGTCGATAGACATAAAGACGACTTGTCTCACAAGAAAATTTGTAAATATCCTGGCATTGATTATATAGAGACATGTTTTCCTGTGGTGGATGTCGCCATTTCAGGTTTTAATCTGGCAATACAAGAAAACCGTGATATGCGTATAATGGAAATCATTGAAGGATTTAAATTGTTCTGAAGCATATTAAGGTTTCTAAAAAATTTATTAAATAAAGTTTCAAAAATCCTTATACGGATTGAAACAATCAGGGCGCATGTGGTATAATCGCCTGAGTGAGTACCTGTTGAAAGAAGGGTACAAGAATGATTCAATTTGTCCTTGTATCTTTATAAAAAGATCTGGATCTAAATTTGTTATAATCACCGTGTATGTTGATGATTTAAATATCATTGGAACTCCTGGGGAGCTTCCTAAAGCAGTAGACTATTTAAAGAAAGAATTTGAAATGAAAGATCTTGAAAAGACAAAATTTTGTCTTGGTCTACAAATTGAGTATATGAAAGATGAAATTTTTGTCCATCAATCAACATATACTAAAATGATTTTAAAGCAATTTTATATGGATAAAGCACATCCATTCCGACCTCATGAAAATAATGAAGAGCTTCTTGGTCTCGACGTACCATATCTTAGTGTAATTAGTGCACTAATGTATCTTTCTAACATTACAATGTCTGAAATAACTTTTTCAGTTAATGTCTTAACAAGATATAGCTCTGCTCCTACAAGGAGACATTGGAATGGAATCAAACACATATTGCAGTATCTAAAAGGGACTGCCGGTATGAGATTATTTTATGGCAATGATTGCAGTCCTGATCTTGTTGGTTATGCCGATGCTGGGTATTTATATGACCCACAAAATGTTCGATCTCAAACAGGCTATGTGTTAACATATGGAGGCACTGCCATATCTTGGCGATCGACTAAGCAATAAATCATGGCTACTTCATCTAATCATACTGAGATAATTGCTATTCATGAAGCAAGTCGAGAATGTGTGTGGTTGAGGTCTATAATACACCTTATTCGAGACAAATGTGGTTTGAAGTGTAACAAACTACCCACAATTTTGTATGAAGACAATGCAGCATGCATAGCCCAGTTGAAGGGAGGATTCATAAAAGGGGATAGGACAAAGCACATTTTACCAAAGTTATTTTTCACACATGATTTTCAAAAGAATGGTGATATCAATGTGCAACAGATCCATTCAAGTGATAATATGGTTGATTTATTCACTAAATCTCTACCGACGTCAACCTTCAAGAAACTAGTGTACAATATTGGGATGCGAAGGCTCAAGGATATGAATTGATGCTCTCATCAGGGGGAGTTAATACGCGTTGTACTCTTTTTTCCTTACAAGGTTTTGTCCCACTGGGTTTTTCTTACAAGGTTTTTAACGAGGCAACCAAAAGACATATTTCTAAATATGTGTACTTTTTTTCCTTCACTAGAGTTTTTTTTCCATAGGGTTTTTTCCTAATAAGGTTTTAACGAGGCACATTATCTATGGACATCCAAGGGGGAGTGTTATAAGAAAAATCAAATTATGGTGGATGTCTACTCTTCCTCCATGATCTTCTCAAATGCTTAATGACATATTCAATGACATATTTCTATGCTTAATGACATATTCAATGACATATTTTTCTTCACTTTTTATGCCTATATAAAGGTGTTATAATAGATAGAAAAATACACACAATTGAAGAAGAAAATCCCTCCTTCTCTCTATCTCCATTTTTTGTTCATGTTTTACTAAATTATTTTTATTTCATAACAACATGTCTTGTTCATGTTTTACTAAGTTGCTTTTATTTTATAACAGATGAATCTTTTTAATTAATGGTAGTAAGAATACATTAAAATAACAGTCAAAGAGTCGAGTAAATATAAAGTATTAAATATCACATCAAAATTAAAAGCTAAATACTTCAGTGAATTTGAATTTTAAGAAATTGTGAAAATTATATAAAATATTGTTATTAATGGAACTGTGTTGAATATATATCTATAAATGTCTTTTTTCAATATCTATAAATGTCTTTTTTCAAGATCTATAAATGCGAACATTAAAAGGTGTCATATAAAATAAATAGGAAAACATTTTTTTTTTTTAATTTGTGGGTTTTTATTGAATCGTGGTTGGTTCCACCATTCTGGGATTTTTATTTCTGGGTCCATGTTAATTATGGAAAAACCACCACGTCAACAACATGTAAGACCAACAAGCTGACCTGTCATCTTAATCCTTCTCCTAAAGTAGTTGGCATTATACTGTATTAATTTCCATAGATTGAGCTCTAGGTTTACTCTAATGGAGCTTTGGAAGAGAGAGAGGATCGGAAAAGACAAAGTGTAGCTGCAGAAATGATGAAATGAGGAATAATGAGCTCAACTCTGTATTGAACAAATAACTATTGTATATATACAGTATAACTGCTTCTAAACTACTTACTAACCTAACCATAATTAACTAATGATTAATCTACACTAACTCTACTTAAGACTCAACTTTAGTTCATTTAATCTTCAAGTAATCACATTCTCAACACTCCTACTCAAGCTGGTAGGTGTGAAAATATTGAGCACTCCCAGTTTGGAGAATAAGCATTCATGTTGTGATCTCAAAAGTGCTTTGGTTAGAATGTCTGCATGTTGATCCTTAGAATTCACATGTAGTGTTTAGACATTTATGCATTGGACATTCACAATTGCCTTGATCTTTGGGAAGCAGAACTTGGCACCCGGTGAGAGCAATAGAAGAGCTACAATGAGGTTTTGCACTTGGCTTGTGGATACACACACACTATCCTATGTGGGGAATTAACAGGAACATTTTGTGTAATAGCTTGCATTTATCATTTTATTAGCTTCATCCTAGTTTCATTTAGATTTAATTTCACTAAACAATTTGTAATAATTGGATTCTTGATTTTGTTCAATATATAAAATAATATCCACTAGGCAAACTGCCTAGTATATTAGCTTTATATATATATATATATATATATATATATATATATATATATATATATATATATATATATATATATAGAGAGAGAGAGAGAGAGAGAGAGAGAGAGAGAGAGAGAGAGAGAGAGAGAGAGAGAGAGAGAGAGAGAAGAAGTTAAAGTGAAAATCATCAAAAATATCTCCTCAATCCATGGTTTAAGTCTCAAAAATAGTAAAAATTAAAGTAGTTAAATTCATATTTTCAACACTATTTACATTTGGGCGAAAATCCTTCTTCATGTTTGCGGAGGGATGCCCGCGTTCACAAAGGCCACGAGACACAGACCATCGCGTTCGCGAAGGCTGCTTCACATTTGTGGAAGGAAGTCCCCCCAAGCCTTGGTATTCACGATCCCACCCGCCGTGTTCGTGATGAACAAACGCTCCCTGGGCCTAACATCTTTCTACGCGATCACTAAGACCAACGCAATCACGAAGTGCAAATTCCCCCAACGTCAGAAAACACTAAGCAATCACGAGACAAGCTCTAAGATCGCGAAGAACAACCTTCCCCATCCCAAGCCTTCTATGCGATCGCGAGATATGCTCCGCGATCGCTAAGCATTGAGACACAATCGTACATCAGCTATCCAAACAAGATTCAAATTGGTCTGAAACCATCCCGAAACCCACCTGAGCCCCTCGGAGCCCCATCCAAACATCCTAACAAGTATATAAAGCTCACACAGACTCACTCGTAAGCTCAAAACATCAAAAACAATATCAAAACTCAAGGATTTCAAATGTTCATGAACTCAAATTTTGAACTTTCAACTATAAGTGCCGAAATGACCTCGGGTCACTCCAGACCATAACTAAACATACGTACAAGTTAAAATCATCATACAACCCTACAAGGGTCGAGCCCCGGGGGCTCGGAAGAGTTTCAGATTGATTTCGGATTGGTTTTTGTTGAATTTAGAGTGCTCGTGCTAGTTCATTTGCAATTGCTATGTTTTAGTCGCAAATGCGACGAACGTATTTGCGAGGTGATCCTCGCTTTTGCGATGTTCGGCTGCTGGGGGGACCTCTCTTTTGTGAGGAAATATTCTCTTTTGCGAAGTCTACTGAGGCCTGCAGAGTTCGTATTTGCGAACTCTGGGATCGCATTTGCGATGAAGGTCCGGGCTGGGGAAGAGTCACTTTTGTGACAAGCTAGCTGATTTTGTGAGAAGACCAGTGATCGCATTTGTGACATTTTATGTCGCTTTTGCGAAGGGTTCAGAACTGTACAAGCTTCTCATTTGCGAAGCCTTCTTCTCTTTTGCGAGGGTTCGCAATGTGAACCCCACGTCGCAAATGCGACATCTGCAGCTTGTTTATAGCTGAGTTTTTCGAGATTTAGCTTCATTGTTATCATATTTTGAACCCTAAACTCGGTGGGAGGCGATTTTGTAGAGGGGATTTTCATCTACGAACATTGGGTAAGTGATTCTAATCAATTTTTAACTATATTTCATGATTATATATTAGATTTAATATCAAATTTATGAGAATCAAAGAGGAAATTTGAGACTTTTTGTCAAATGTCGTTTGCTCAATATAGTACCCTTTATGCCCAAAGAAACGGCGCTGAAACATCAAATAAGAGCGCGACACAACCGAAACACATTCGAGGCCCCGAACCCCGTCCAATCACACAAACCATTCCCAAAACATAACACGAACCTACTCGAGACCTCAAATCACATCAAACAATATCAAAACCATGAATCGCACATCAATTCAAGCCTAATGAACTAATGAACTTTTAAACTTCTAAAACTCATGTCAAACCATACCAAATCAACCCGGAATGACCTCAAATTTTGCATGTAAGTCCCAAATGAAACAACGGACCTATACCAACTCCCGAAACCATAATTCGGATTCGATATCAATAAAGTCAACTCTTGGTCAAACCTGTCAACCTTCTAAACCTTCAATCTTCCAACTTTTGTCAAAAAGAATCAAATCAACCTACGAACTTTCAAATCCAAAACTGGACATACGACTAAGTCTAAAATCATCATTCGGACCTAATTAAAAATCCAGAATCGCGTTACATTCGGTATTTTCAATTAACCCCATAGGTGAATTGAATTAAAATGTGCTTCTATTTGTGGGGGTTACGTACGCACGAGGTGACGAGAGTCCGTACGTAGCTACTAATTATGCTATTATCCGGGTAGTCTAGGACTTATATCATGTTATACTTACAATGTTTGTGCCCTACTTGTTAACTTAATTGCTTAAGTCTTTTGAAACCTGGTAAAAGAATTAAATTTCACTTACTTGAAGTTGTGAATGAAACACTTGACTGTTATTGAGAATTTGTGTTTTCCTTAAAATATTTTCTATTTGTGAAGCGGGCTGAATGCCTCGGTAGTAGATAGATGCATCTATGGTTCGTGTCGTTCGACCCTCGGCAGTACACAGTTTAAATATTATGTTGGATCGGACTGTACGACCTCGGCATAATTTGCGCATGATAAATCTTTAGAACCAATTATAGTTGATATTGCTTCTTTGGTTTGAGATATAAATTGTTAATGACGAGAATAAATTCGGAAAAAATTTCTATTAATAAAATAATTGTCCACTCACTTCTTGTTATTGAGTTTACAGTTATTTCATACAATCCATACTTAAGTATAATATCGGTATTTATTGTTAGCCCATAGTAAGTATCGGAGTCGACCCCTCGTCACTACTTCTTTGAGGTTAGACTAGATACTTACTGGGTACGCGTTGATTTACGTACTCATACTATACTTGCTGCATATTTTTGTGCAGATGCATATATGTCTAGAAGACTTGTAGGCGCATAGGCGCGGCTATTTCGGGATTTAGGTGAGCTGCATCCCATGCTGCGAATCCCATTTTCAGATCTTAAACATTCTGTCCAGGTTCGCATTTGCGAATGAACAGTACCTCCCATGAACAGTGTTCGCAATTGCCAACTGCACAAAAATTCAAAATCATCGCAATTGCGTCAAATTGTTCGCAATTGCGAGTGAACAGTAATCTCCAATGAACAGGGTTCGCAACTGCGATAAATGGTTCGCAATTGCAAATGAACAGTACCTCACCAAAAACCAGCAAACTCAAACTTCTCCGAAATGATCCGAAACCACCCTGAAACTCATCTAGAACCTCCCGGACACAAACCATATATGAATTTCAATCATAAAATACGCTACGGACGTGCTCGCGCACTAAAAATACTGAAAAGAGGTCGTCTTGACCCGATATTGACCATGGTCAAACTCCCAAATTTTTTAACTTTACTAGTCTCTCAACCATTGATCCAAAAATGCACTCAAGCCCCTCGGAACCCGTCAAATCATACCAACAAGTCCTAAAATATCATACGAACTTAGTCGAAACTTCAAATCATGTCAAACATTGCTAGAACCACGAATCATACATCAATTCAAGCTTAATGAAACTAAAAAACTCCAACTTCGACATTCAATGCCGAAACCTATCAAATCACGTCCGATTGACCTCAAATTTTACACACAAGTCATAAATGGCATAACGGACCTATTTCAATTTCTAGAATCAGATTCCGACCCCAATATCAAAAAGTCAACCCCCGGTCAAACTTTCCAAAAATTTAACTTTCGCCATTTCAAGCCTAATTCCACTATGGACCTCCAAATAATTTTTCGGGCACGCTCCTAAGTCCAAAATCACCACACAGAGCTATTAGAATCATCAGAATTTGAATACGAGGTCATTTATACATAAGTCAATATCCGGTCAACTTTTCTAACTTAAGTTTTCAATTATGAGACTAAATATCTCAATTCACTCCGAAATCCTTCCGAACCCGAACCAACTAACCCGGTAAGTCATAAAATAATTATAAAGCATAACTTGAGCAGTAAATAGGAGAACAGGGTTATAATACTCAAAACAATCGGCCGGGTCGTTGCACGTATTGGCGAATATCCTTAGTTATTTTGTTTCCTTTATTTGTGTAGATATTTTTGTGTTGTTATTTTATTCCTTTATTTGTGCAGATTTTGGTGTATTTTTAGTTTGTCAATTACATCTCATTATCTTATAATTTAGGAGTAATTCTTGGTCCATCCTTAGTATTTAAAGATCTTTGTACATCATGAATAAACAAATAAGCCTTCATACTCTTCCTGTTGTGCACCTTTAGTTTTCCCATTCCCCCCAAGCCAAAAAATTCTAAAGAAGAAGAAAACTGGCCCTATTGGTATATTAGCCATAAAGATTTACTTTTATGGGAAATGTTGATATTGTAGCACTCCGAAAATTTTTGAAGTGCTTAAGCGCTATTAAAAAAGTTGATGTGTGCTAATTATATTATTTTGTGTGCAGACGGGGACTATTAATATGATGAATATCAATTGTACATGATAATAAGTGTACGAGACATATTATAAGTGATGTGAGGTCTAAGGAGAGCCCTAAGTCCAAGTTAAGTTGGAAACTATACGACGGACTAAAGTATCAACAAAAGCATACAAGTATTATGGATGCATTGAGTTAATTACTTGAGCCCTAAGTCCAAGTCCAACTTAAGCATACAAGGTAAGTTTTATGGATGCATTGAGTTAATTAAGTCCTATTAACACTAGTATTAACATCATTCGATCTTTGAAATTCCTAAAAATCATTCAAGTTGTTCAAGAACACCAAATTTTTCAAACATTGGATTTTTTAGGAAAGCTTCAAGAGATAATTCTAATACTCCAAACTCATTTATTATGAGTAGTTAGAAGTATTTGTAGCATTTGTCATAAGTATTAATGGTTGGAAAGTTGTGCGATAAAACCCTAGTTCATGGTGTAAATAGTTTCCTTGAGAAAATGAGGGAGAAGGTGAACAATGTTCTTGAAAATGAAATTGACGGATGCAATGAGCCTATTCAGTCATTTGTTAGCTAAATTGGAAGTGGATAACTAAGTATACACCCGAATTTAATATCTTGGAAATGTCGGTTATGAAAGACGATGGATAATAACATTGGTGAAATTGGGCAATTAATGTTGTATCACTAAAGACCTCAAATGAGTATTAATAAATAAGAATAGAATTAAATAGGCTAATGGGTGAACCTATTTGATGAATTGGGATGATTGAAGGCTCATAGCCAACTTGTGAGTCCTACATGAATATGAATAAATATTTTTGGATGTGTTTTGATGTTTCTAAGATATCAAATTGTAGATATCAAGTTGTTGGTGGCGTTTGAGCATTTTTATCAATACTGGACTTCTAAAAGAGAATAAAAAAAAATATGATTGGTATTAAAGCGGAAACGAGGTAAGTTGAATAAAACTTACTCTTCTTGAGGGATTTTCTCTAAAAGTATGTTTTGAGTTAATGCTTAAGTTGTTTGCAAATGTACTTGTGGGGACAAATGAGTGCGGATGTCTCCATGTACTAAAATATTATGTTGCATATGTAGTGTCATGTTGTTTTATAAAATTTTGTGTTAAATCTTGTTGGCAAAATTATACTTAAGGCAAATGTTATAAGTTTTATCAAAATTTATGTATTGATAAAAGTATAGATATTTGAGTGCTAAAGATAAGTTTTCGTGAAAAGTATTTCTTTTTAAACTTGATAATTGAATATCACTTGTGATATCTTTTTAAAGATTGGTGTTAAATTGCTAAATGCTTTAACATGTAAAAGGTTATTTATGTGATTTTTATTCAAATGGTTTGGATTGTCTATTACTATTATGATTTGATAAAATAGATCCTTAGAGGCCATTATGATATGAATCTATTTTGGAATATTAAATATTTTGGGAGTTACTAGTGGAGACCACTAGATTGGTTCGAATGTTGATTACGTTACCATGAAACTACAAGTGCTGATGTAGGGATACATTTCAAGGCTAAGTAGAAGTTTATAGGATAAGTACCCCAAGTGGGGCAAATGTGTTATATTAGCATGGCTGAGTCAATTCGTGCGGTACTGCGATGAGACGACCTGAGCAAATAGGGTATATGATACGTGCTGCTAGGTTAATCACCTAATTGACCTTGTTCTTATATCGGTGTCAGTATAGTGCTCCCGGTGAAAGGTAAAGAATAATTTTCATATGTTTATGCCTAAAGTGCCGAAAGTGATTTAAATGACTTAAAGCAATTGGAATGATTTTATTCAAAACTTTGGATTGATAAATGTTTTAAAAGTTTATATTGTGCGTTATATTTCACTTGTTTTTTATTTAAAATGATAAAGATCATGAATTGATAAAACTGCTTACCGTTTTAAATCAAATATTGGCACATTTTTTTATAAAGTTTGTCCCAAGAACTTAAGTTAGAGAGAATCTATGACAATTATTAGTACCATTGTGGTGTACTCAACTCTTAGGGGCTCCTTTTCAAGGTCCAGTTGTCCTTACGTGCTTCGGGATGAAGTGTGATACATGATGTGTAGATAGGGGTAGGATGACTCTCTTTCCGAGGTATGATGAAGCACCATTTTTATCTCGTGGTAGCTATCATGTTATTTCTTATTTTCTTTTACTGGAATTATTCAAAGTGTTTGGTTCTATTCTTTGTATAGAGGCTCCATAGATAGTTGTATTGGATTATATAAAAATAGGGTTGTGGATAAAAGAATAATTATTTAATTTGAATATATCATTTTTGTGAAAAGTTTCATGTAAGATTTTGAAAATGAAAAATATTCTATGACTTGATTTGAAAATGTACAAGATTTTCAATTGGCTTCCGCAAGTATATTTGATTTTAACATATGAGTTGGTTCGTTCGGATCATGGAAACCCTGGGAAGTCAGGAAGTTCAAGTTAGAGGGCATATGACGGATAGTGTGTCGGATGCCGATCACGTTGATTTGGGTGAAATTCAAAAATAGCCAGATTTATAAGTGGTAATTTAAAAATAACCACAGTTTCAAAAGTAATAGAAATTTAACCATTTTTCATGCAAAGATAAATCTGAGCGAAACATTGTTCAAAATCCGGAAAATATTCCAGCATAATATACTGGAGTTCGAATTGTTTACATGTGAACTTCCAGCATAATATACTGGAGTTATGTTGGAATCCCGGTATATTATGATGGAGTTCGAGTATAAATATGTTGGAACTTCATCATAATATACTGGAGTTCCAGCATAATATACTGGTCCAGCATAATATGCTGGAAGTTCATACACATGTGCTTCAATCTCCGGTATATTATGATGGACCTTTCCGTGTGCTGAAGTTCCAGCATAATATGCTAGAAGTTCATACACAGGTGCATCAATTTCCAGTATATTATACTGTAACTTTTCGTGTTGCAGCAAAATAGTAGCTATTTTTCAATAACTTTGCAAACGCTGCCTATTTTTCAATTATCAATCCGAAAACTGGCTAGCCCGTGCTATTTTTATGGTTGATTTGGGTCATGAAAGATATAACTTGGGCCTTGTTAGATTTTCTTCTTAGTAATTTTGTATCCATGCTTTCAGAGGCTAGTATTTGCATTGTATTTATCCGTATGAAGCACTTCTCTCATTTTTGTTTCATTTTTTTCTTCTTTTAAAAGTCAACAACTAATAAATGGTAGTGATAATCTTATGTCATATGAGAGAAGCATCATTTACTACTATACCTTTCAATCCTTGTACTGCATCTATCTTACCAAAGCCTTGGTTAAATGAATCTGCACTAGAAATCAAATTTTAGTTAAATTGAGAATTAGACAGGTCAACATCTATATGATCACTCATAAGCTCTCCCAAGAAGATGGTGGTTAACTGTTCAAGCAAAAAAAATGTGATTCAGCTGAAGTATTTCCTGATTAGTCTATTCAAAGTTACTGATGGTAAAGTTCATTAAACGCTACGCAAAGGTGCAAAGCAACTAAAAACCTAAAAACAATTAGTAAAAAAATTGGTCTCTGCTGCGCTGTTGCTTTTGGATGAAGGGCAAAAGATTAGGCTCAAGAATCAGCCTAATTGAGAAGTTGGCCAAAATACAATGTAAATCCCAGCCAAGTAAAAAAGAATTAGAGAAAAAACTAAAAGGAGAAAAAGAATCCTAGCTTAAGTTAATGGTTCCATCATACATAAAAGACAGAAATAGTGCCATCTCACATTCTATATGGCATTTTTAATGTTTAAATATGAGCTAAAGACCAGGTTAACCACTACACAACAGGAGGAAGGCGTGAGAACTGAACGAAAGAGAGTGGAATTTGTTTATATTATCTAAGCTCATGAAAGTTTCATTAAAAACATGGAAAACACAAGCTTAATTCCTTTTGCTGGGACCAAACGACCACTTTATTCTATCTTACTCTATTAAGGTTGGGTGAAATTGCACTATATAAACAACTTAATTATTATCCTAACACTCATAAATTAAAGCTCCAATTTCTCTTAACTCCACCATTCAATAAATCAAAACTGCCATTCTCTATTCTAAAACAGAGAAATTAAACCATGTCCTCTTTTCCACTCCGAGTCATGGCCCCAAACTTTGATGAGAGTCGATGGATTATTCAAATCCGTCGAACACTTGATGAAGAACTTGAAGAAATCACTGAAGTCCCAGTTAGCATTTTCAACGTCCCCAAAACCCTAATGGTTAGCGACCCGGACTCTTACGTGCCCCAAGAAGCGGCATTAGGTCCTTACCATTATTGGCGTCCAGAACTCTACGAGATGGAAAGGTATTATCGAATTATGTGATCATATCATCTAAAAACAATAAGTAGTGTTAAGAGTCAAATTTAACATATGCTCTGATATCATATTTAATTGTATGACTTTCTCATTTAAAAGTTTAAATTCTTATAGAATGAATATTTTTATTTACTTGATTATGTTATCAACAGGTATAAAGTTGCTGCGGCTAAGAGAACTCAGAAACAACTCCAAAATCTAAAATTCCAAAATCTTGTCGAACATCTGATAAAATTGGAGTCTAGAATTCGTGCCTGTTACCATAAGTTCTTAAATTTCAATGGGGAAACTTTGGCCTGGATGATGGCTGTGGACGCCTCTTTTTTGCTCGAGTTTCTTCACATCTATGCTGCTAAAGAAGGTAAGGTTCTAACTACAGTTTCTTTCTCGAGGATGTCACACTTAGTTGATGCTTCTGGGAGAAAATCAGCACACAATGCCATACTTAGAGATTTAGCAATGCTTGAAAATCAAATACCATTATTCGTGTTGAGGAAAATTTTGGAACTCCAATTCTCATCTTTAGAATTAGCAGACGACATGCTGGTATCTATGCTAGTGGGACTTTGTAAGGAACTTTCTCCTTTCAAAATGGTGGAAATTTTCCCAGAGGTTAAAGTCACAGAATCTGCTCATTTGCTAGACTTTTTGTACCAAACGATCGTGCCTAAATTGGAATTAGGAACTAATGAAATAACAGAAGATCATGATCAGGAACAATGCAATGCGAATCAAGGAGGAAAGAATTCCTTTGGAAAATCAAGTCACATGAAACAATTTCTAAATGAAGTTTGGAAGATACTTGTTAAATTAAACAGAGGCCCGGTACATCTTCTTAAAAGAATAGTATTTTCCAAACCTATGAAAGTCATGTTCAAGCTGCCCTGGACACTTCTCTCTAATATTCCTGGGCTAAAAATCCTAATTTTGCCCATGAAATATCTATGCTTCTCACAAGAGAAACCACAAGAAAATCCTGAAAATGAAAATTCTAATAATCCACCTCTAGTGGAGGAAATAGCCATCCCCTCAGTAAGTGAACTTTCTAAAGCAGGGGTAAGTATTGTAGCCACCAATGGAGGAATCACAAGCATAAGTTACGACAGTAAAAAGATGGCATTACATTTACCTACTGTCAATCTAGATGTAAACACGGAAGTTATTTTAAGAAATTTAGTAGCTTACGAAGCGTGTAATGCATCAGGACCATTGGTTTTTACTCGTTACACTGAATTAATGAATGGGATAATTGATACGGCAGAAGATGTAACATTACTTAGAGAAAGAGGGATTGTATTGAACCGTTTGAAGAGTGATGATGAAGTCGCGAATTTGTGGAATTCGATGAGTAAATCAGTGAAGTTAACAAAGGTGCCAGTTTTGGATAAAGTGATTGAAGATGTTAACAAGTTTTACAATGGAAGGTGGAAGGTGAAGTTTGGGAAATGCATGAAATACTATGTGTTTGAATCATGGAAGTTTCTCACATTCTTGGCTGCGATTATGCTGTTGATGTTGATGAGTTTACAAGCATTTTGTTCAGTCTATAGTTGTGCTCGTGTATTCAAGATTGAGAGCTCTGGCCAGTGATTTGTTTATAGTATTTTTTTATCATGTAAGAAGTGTTTTTTTGAATCATATGCATATAAAGGATTACTATTGCTTATCGGATGAAAAATTGCTGAATTGAAGAATGGATTTGTTGAATTGCTGTTTAGTGGAGTACTATTCAACCTTCATTTGTCTCTTTACTTTTCCTTCCTCTCTTTTCTCCTGATGTAGGAGTAATGATGCCCATGTCAAGCATTAACCAAAGAGTTCAGCATTTACAATTTTAGACAAATAAAAAATCGTTTTGTTGCAAACCTCCATGATGTTGAGTTGGAGCGCACCACAAGTAAGTCATATACTTTTGTAGGTACAATAGTTTTGAAGCTACATGATTTCATTTGACTTCCTGCAAGTAATCATTTCGCAGGAGAAAAATCCAAAAATCACTTTCCATTGCAATTAGAACTAATCAACTGCTACATAAGAGAAAAGAGAATGTGTTATTTATAAGTCATGCTACTTTACAATTTAAGAAAATGATCTTTTTAGATCTCTTAGGTGTAAAAGACAGATTTCTTACGTGTAAAAGTAAATCTCCCATATGTAAAAACAAAAGAGATAGGGTCATAAAACTAAAAACAAGTTTGTACAGAGCCACAAAACTAATTGACCTGAAAAGAATATAATAAGCATAGAAAGTCAACGGATAACCGGGCTGAAACTAGCCATCGCAAACTTGCCTTCACACCTAATCGTGCCATCAAACATCTTCCAATTCAAGTAGTCAAAGCCATCTTTGTTGAGCAAAGGAACTCACCATGATTTCCGACAACCATGTCGCATCAAGCGACGCCTTGTACGTGGATGATCGTGGCATAATCAGAGTCACCTTCATCCACTGCCGGAGCATTGAAAAAGACCTAAAATCACACCTGTCATTATCAGAATCAAGCGAAATCTCTATTAAATTAGAAGCCCCTTCATCAGAATCTGCTCAACACATCGCCAGCAATGAAGATCTCTTAACTGAATTATTACTGCACTTGCCCCCAAAATCTCTACTTCGTTTCCAGACAGTCTCAAAACACTGGCTTTCCATTATTAGCAGTCCCCAATTTCGTCGCCTTCACACTCGTATGAATGCTAGGTCCTCTGCCTCCATTATTGGTTTGTTCTTGTGCCGAAACCCCGCTTACAATTTTCTTTCTTTGCAGGAGGAAGATTTCTCCACAATGAGTATGATGAATGAAAGATTCTCCAGTATACGTGATGGTAAAATATTTTATGGTTGAATTCTTGCAACGGACTATTTTGCTTTGATTTTAAATTGAATGATGGGAAGAGGGAGTTTTACATTTACAATCTCACCACTGGTAAATATAGGTTTATTCCACTACCAGAAACAATCAACGAACCCAACTTAGTAAGAACTATGAATTTAGCTTTTGATTCTGAAAAGTCGGGTGATTACGATGTTGTCTGTCTTTGGTTGTCTGTGCCTGAGAATCAACTTCGGTTCTCGGTATATTCATCAGGTTCTGGAAATTGGAGGCAATCTAATGAATATTATGATTGTGATGAATATGGAGGCGCGGATTTATGTTTCTATTATGGTGTTTTTTGGAATGGAGCTGTTCATTGGGTTAGTCAAACAGGCCCCTTTTTGTGCTTTGAAGTTGGAAATTGTAGCTTCAGACAAATGCCTACTCCTCCAATTCCTGAAGAACAGTGGCACAGAAATATTGAATACTTTGGGGAATGTGGAGGGCACTTGCATCTTATTCATCATAATGATAATCAAAGTACAGAATTTGATATTTTGGAACTGGAAGTTAACTACTCTGGGTGGTTTGTTAAGTACCATGTTAACTTGGAGTTTTTACCTAATTTGCACCCTGTTATGGTGAATCAAGAAACGAATCCACCAGAAGAATATGCCTATACGAACGTGTTTTCGATGATTTGTTTTCATGATGATGAGAAAGATAAGGCAAGGCTATTGTTATCAATTCCTGGTAAAATCATTTTGTACGACATGAACGATGGAGTGATTGAAGAGCTAGCGGATGTTAAGCCTGCTAGTTTCAGGCTTTTCATTGATGGGGCTCGCTATGACGGCTTTGAGTTTACAAACATGTTGAGACTTTGGCTTGTGTTTGAGTTTCTCTTCTCTGTATCATTCCAATCCAAGGGACATGTTTGAGTTTCTCTTCTGTTCATCTTTTTTATGCTCCTTAGTTAAATCTCCATGTATTTGTAAATAAGTCTCTATATTTCGTTTGCTTGCTTAATCTTTGTAATCAGGCCTAACTTCCCTTACATTTCTGCAATTGAATGATCAATTAAACCTCATAGTACTCGCAATCTAACAATTCATGAGCAACTTCTTGTGAAAAGAGTATCTCCACCCCAAATTAAAACTATATATATATATATATATGTGGGGGGGTCTTGGGGGGGGTCTTGCTAACATACTACATGAAGGTAGTAAGTAGGTTAGCATTGTACTCATTTTGTGTTTCACTAAAACACTCCTGCCACTTCATTAAAATAAAAGACTTTCAGGGACTTTTTGGTCTTTCCCCTAAATTTCTCAATTCCCTCCAAACATTTCCCGGTTTCTTCCATCTCATTCTCCTCCATTACACCCCAAATTCAAATCTTCACTATAATATATGGGCGGAAATAAGGAGACAAGTAGCAATGACTCTTCTCTAATCAGATTTAGGGGTAAAATATACTTTTCCTATTTTTTCATTTGTTGATCCCCACCGAAAGTTAAGGTGCAGCAGGGGGGTGAGGAGGAAGAAGGCAGTGAATAGTGGAGAAATGTTCCTACGCCGTTGTTCGCACTCAATCTTTTGTCTGAGTTCAATTTGGTTCATATGGAATAGCTGCACTTCTTATTGTTCGCCGAAAAGTTTTGTCGGAAACAGTTTATTTTGTTTCAATAACAACACACCAAGATGGCCGTTGTTCGCCGGAAGTTCTTCTGAAGTTTGCTGGCTTAATTAATACTTTCACACTCTTTTACAAGGATGAACAAAAATCAAACTTTTTCAAAAACAAAACTAGTTTATAAGTTTTAATTAACAAGGGTCTGTTTAATACTCAATCTAGTCAGCAAAACTTGACAGCAATTGCTGGTAGTGCAATGGAGAAGAAAGAGATTCTGCCTCAGCACGAATAACTGTGTTTACCCGAAAAAACGGATTGAGTTAAATTTGTACGTAGTTCTAAGGGTACGTGGTATAACTTAACACAAATCGTAAGAATGAATAGAAATATCAAGTGCTGACGGTAGAGAATGAAAAATAAGCGAAGTTGGGAAGAAGATGGTTTATAGATTAAGCAAGATGAATCTATTTATGAAGCTAAAAAAGGATAACTCTTCAATATAAGAGTGTATGATATCTCAGTTACAATGTATGCAAAAACTTGGTCCTTACAGAAATAATAATCATCTCATTTATAGTGGAGAGATCCTACTTTAGATATAATTAAAAATACATAGTGGGAGACCCATGATAAATCAGTTTTTCCATAATTCCTGTCACGATTCTCTCCTCTAGTGGGATTGCAACGACTCTTGTCTATGAGCTCGATATTGACTCGAGCTTGGTACCGACTCGAGCTCTCGATCTTGACTCGAGCTCGATTCTGACTCGGATCCTTGTATTGATTCGGGGTCAGTGTTGGTCGGTCTCTGCCTCATAAGCTCGATAACTTCACTTTGCATCATAGTTCTATTTGGATTCGAGCTCGATAATGATATCGAGCTCGACATTGATCGGTCCCTAGGGCTCGAAGCTTGGTGACCTGACTTCGGACCTCAACCTGATATTATGAAGACGTTTCTCCGATCCAATGCATTACCATTTCAACCAGTTCGTACGAAAAACTAACCGATTTTTATCGTATACAGATAGTCCCCTCGTTTCTGGGGAAGAATGTAGCGAGAAACGACATGATTTCCCAACGGCTTGATCAGATAAAAGCTAACGTTTACATTGGGCTCGATCATGACGGACGTGATAGTTGTCCCCGTCGGTTTAGTTTTTCAAGGCATTTAATGCGTGTCAGACGGTGGTCGGCCATTATCGAAACTGAACCGCCATTGCTATACCTATAAATGACCGATTTTTTCGCTTTTAATCACTTTTACATCTTCAAACTCTAAATTTTCTAACTTCTTCTCACACTTTCTGAATTTACTCGCAAATCTGTGATTCTTCTCTGCAAAATCTTTCATCAAAAACACCAAATCTTTATTACCTCCTTCTATTCTCGATCTTTTAATCCAAAAATGGCGAAAGCATCAAAAACCATTCCTCAGAAAGAAAAAGCTTCTTCTTCACAGCCTGCCGCTGACAAAACACCGGTGGAGCCACGGCCTGAGGAATGCGTTCCTGGGGTGTGTGTTCTTACGTCTGATTTTAAGGTCGACAAAGGCTCGTCGATTCTCGGCCCATGTGAGCCAGTATCGAGGTATATGTGTTCGATAACCGAGAGATACCTCAAACAGCTAAAGAAAGATTGCAATTGGGAGAACAAAGAAATAGTAGTCCCGTCTTCTGAAGAAGATATCACCACTTATGTGAAAGGGTTTTTAAGTGTGTATACTTACCCTTTCACGTTAGGCCCCCTCAATCCCGTTATTATCGATTTCTGCCGCCAATACCAAATAACCTTAGGTCCAGATCCATCCTTTTTTTTGGCGGATCGTTATTTTGATCTGTTACTTCGTGAACAAAATCGAGGGGATGCCTTTCACCCTCGATCATCTCATCTGATTGTACTGCCCTCATCTCTTTCGAGGCGGATTAATAAAAGTTCAGCGTCGGGCTACCAAGGTCCTGTTCTCGAGTATAGATGAGGACAAGGATCGAGGCTGGATGGGCAGGTTCATTCGAGTAAAGACTTCGGACCTGATTCCGACTGAAAAGATGCCTTTTCCCGAGAAGTGGAACATGAAGCGTAAGTGTAATTCTGTTGTTATCTTCTACTATTTTGCCCCTTCATTCCTTTTCTCACTGATATCCCCCTTTTTGTGATGCAGTCGTTCCTTGGATGCCCGGTGCAGTCCCCGATCTCAAGAACTGGGTACGGGATCTAGCTTCGACCTCCACATACGCCGAGCGCTTGTGGCGTGATTTGTCAAAGGGCCGATGGGAGGCCAAAAATCATGGTAAGCCTCTTTTTCGTATCTTTGGTAGTTCGAACGAGATGCTTTCCATTATTTAAATCAATTTTCATGTATGTAGGTGTGGGTAAAGATGCGGTTTTGAGGCCCTCATCCGTCGAAGAAGAGGCTTCGGCCTCTGATCCAAAGCCGGTGAAGGATAATAAGAGAAAAAGGGCCTCCGACTCCGAAGATCCAAAATCGAAGACGAGGATGGCTCGAAAGCCAAGGAAGAATACCATTCCTTTGACCGTAGAATTAGTTCTGCGTCTAAGGGAAGAAGAAGAAGAAGAAGAAAACGACGAGTCCGTGCTGGTGGCCCGAATGAAGAAATCCATCGATGCCCTAAAGGCAGCTGAATCGATGGTGATTTATAAAGCTCCTCCTCAGACTGAGGAGATATCGGAGGAAGGTTCGGGCACAGTACCCAAATCATTAGAGATCGAGGATGCTTCCCACCGAAGTCAACAAACGGTGGGTATATCGGAAGGGGCCGGTCCTGAAGCTCTCCGAACTGAGGAGAACACCCCAAGCGATTCGCTTGGGGCAATAGTAATCGGAGACTTGCACACTTTCCCTGCCTTTTCCGAAAGGGCGATTCAGGAAGCCCAAGATTTGGGGGCCCTCGAGATGAGCCGGTCTCATGAAGGGGAGGACCCCTTCAGTGATTTGTTTACTGGGGTTGAGGACGCTGCTGTCCCTAGTGATGTGTCGGGCCTTTTCTGCGAAGTGCAGCAAGCTCTGAATCAGGTAAGCTTTAACTCTCTTCGTTGATATTACTTTTATGTTTGCTATTCTTTTCTAACTTCTTTTCTTCTTTTTTCGTAGGCCGTGGCCGTTCATCGAGAAGCATGTTCTCGGTCTCGAGCTGAGCTGCATCGATTCGAGGCCGACCTCCGACGAGTTACGAAAGGAGAGGAACGCCCTCAGACTCCTTTCCGGTCAAAGAGAAGAAGAAATCAAAGGCCTTCGAGCTGAGTTGGCCAGGGCTCATCAAGACCAGATTGACTTGACCAAGCAGGTAATGATAATATTAAGAACTCATGGGCTTGATTCAGGATTGGAGGCTAATATTTCAATCTCACAGCTGCAGCAGAAACTCGAGATGATCGGGCAACTTCGTGAGGAAGATAATATAATAAGGGCGGAGACCATGGGATGGAAAGATGGCATGGACCGTCTTGCTGCAGAAAAGGAAACTGTTCGGGCCCAATTGTCATCGACTACAAGCCAACTTCAAGGCATGAAGGAGAAGAGCTCGATTCAAGCGAGAAGAATAGAGGAACTCGAGGCTCGGTTGACCTCCAAACTTGTCAAGGCCAAATCTGATGCCGAAAAAGCAAAGTCCTATGCGAATGCATTAGTGGCCGTTTATCGGGCGGATGCTGAAGCTGCTCAGGTACAAGCAAGAGAGGCAGCCGAGATCGCCAACACTCGAGCACATTGGGTTGCTGAACTTGCTAAATGCCAATCTCGGAGGGAGACCCTCGAAGAGATCCATGCTCGAGATTTCGATCTCACCGAAGAGATAAAAAAGAGCTAAAGAGCTTGAAGCTGATGCTGAAGCCTTGGCTATCGATGATGATGATGATGATGGCGATGATGGGAGAAAAAGTGGGTCCGAGAGCGGGGAGGAGCCCGATGGAGAAGAGACTGCCCCCGTAGATAACCAAGAAACTTAGCCCTTAGTTTACATTTTGGTTTTTTTGTGCAGCGTCCTGTTCGGACATTGTAAATATTCTTGTATATATAAAGATCTTTTCTTTTCCTGACTCGCCTCCGTTTTATTCTCTGCCTTGAGAAGATTTTGTTTCATTCATGCCTTATGAAGGTTTTCATAAGGCTTTAGGCAATTTAATCAAATTTGGGTCTTGTAGCCTTTATGACCGAGTGAGTGCTTGCTCAAACTCGAAATAAGGTAGCCCATAGGCTTAGTAGTTGAGTTGAGTGATTGCTTGAACCTGAAGTAATGTAGCTCGTAGGCTTGATGGTCGAGTGAGTGATTCGAACTCGAAGTAATGTAGCTTGTAGGCTTAATGGTCAAGTGAATGTTTGCTCAAACTCGAGATGATATAGCTTGTAGGCTTATTAGTCGAGTGAGCAATTCGAACTCGAAGTATTGTAGCCCGTAGGCTTGAGTGTTTGCTCAAACTCGAGATGATGTAGCCCGTAGGCTTATTAGTTGAGTGAGTGATTCGAACTCGAAGTAATGTAGCTCGTAGGCTTAATGGTCGAGTGAGTGTTTGCTCAAACTCGAGATGATGTAGCCCGTAGGCTTATTAGTCGAGTGAGTGATTCGAACTCGAAGTAATGTAGCCCGTAGGCTTAATGGTCGAATGAGTGATTCGAACTCGAAGTAATGTAGCCCGTAGGCTTAATGGTCGAGTGAGTGATTCGAACTCGAAGTAATGTAGCCCGTAGGCTTAATGGTCGAGTGAGTGTTTGCTCAAAATTGAGATGATGTAGCCCGTAGGCTTATTAGTCGTCGGCCCTTGAGCCTGTTTGCGTAATAGATCATGAAATAGAGGACAGCACGAGATATGGGCAAAGAAGTTTCTTTTCATGTTGTTATACATGTGTTTATATTTTATACCATGGATCGAGCAATCTTCATGAGCATGGTTCGTTTTGACCATTTGGCTCTTACAATTTTTCCTATCGGAACCCTGTTGTTATGAAGTAACTTTCTTGCATCGAACTTGATATATTTGAGGGTAATGCCCCACCAGTATTTGAGGTTGATTGTAAAGAGGCCTCGGATACTGTTAAATCGTTCTAAGTTAGCACGATCAATGGTTGCCTCATTAAAAACCTTGCCGAAAACCCCATTTGGGATAAAACCGGTCTAAGGGAAAAAGAGTGCAACGCGTGCTTTCAGACCTAAGGCTTCGTGTTGAATGAACCATCCTTGTTTCTTTGATTGAACTCCTGCAAGGGTTAGTTTCGAAATATAAACGAATATGGGAGGGTCGTACCTTAACAGTAGTATCGTTTTAAGTGTAACACGTTCCAATTGCTTGGTAGTTGTTCGCCATTTATAATACCGAGTTTGTAGGATCCTTTACCGACATTTTCGAGTACTTGATACGGTCCTTCCCAGTTCGGACCCAGTTTTCCTTCGTTTGGATTTCGGGTGCTGAGGGTGACTTTCCTTAGCACTAAGTCCCCAATTTTAAAATGGCGAAGATTGATTCTTCGATTATAGTATCTTTCGATCCGATGCTTTTGGGCGGCCAATTAGACGAGAGCAACTTCTCGTTTTTCGTCCAATAATTCGAGGCTAGTATTCATAGCCTCGTGATTTGATTCTTCTGTTGTATATCGATACCTGGCACTAGGTTCCCCGACTTCGACTGGAATCAAGGTTTCGAAGCCATATACTAAGGAGAACGGGGTTGCCCCCGTACTGGATTTTGATGTTGTTCGATATGCCCAAAGAACTTCGGGCAGGATCTCTCTCCATTTTCCCTTAGCGTCGTTCAACCTTTTCTTTAGGTTTTGAATGGTAGTCTTGTTCGTCGATTCGGCCTGTCCGTTCCCACTAGGGTGATACGGTGTTGATAATATCCTTTTTATTTTGTGGTCTTCGAGGAATTTCGTCACTTTGCTGCCGATAAATTGTTTCCCATTGTCACACACTATTTCGGCGGGTATCCCAAATCGACATACGATATGATCCCAGATGAAGTCTATAACCTCTTTCTCTCTCACTTTCTCGAACGCATGTGCTTCAACCCATTTAGAGAAATAGTCGGTCATAAATAAAATGAACTTAGCTTTACCTGGGGCCGATGGCAGAGAGCCGACGATGTCCATTCCCCATTTCATGAATTGCCATAGAGATAGAATTGAGTGAAGTTGTTCTCCGGGCTGATGGATCATCGGTGCAAACTTTTGACATTTGTCACATTTTCGAACAAACTCCTTTGCATCTTTGTCCATATCGATCCAATAATATCCTGCTCTGATTATTTTTCGAACTAATGAATCGGCACAGGAATGATTTTCACAAGTACCCTCGTGAATCACACGTAGGATGTAGTCGGTGTCTCCTGGACCTAAACATACTGCCAATGGTCCATCGAATATCCTTCGGTACAATGTTCCATCTGCATTCAATGTGAATCGAGAAGCTTTGGTTCGCAGGGCCCTCGAATATTTAGGGTCCGATGGGAGTTTTTCGTTCTCCAAGTATT
The DNA here is from genome assembly GCF_000715075.1 of Nicotiana tabacum. Classification (NCBI taxonomy): domain Eukaryota; kingdom Viridiplantae; phylum Streptophyta; class Magnoliopsida; order Solanales; family Solanaceae; genus Nicotiana; species Nicotiana tabacum. The sequence continues at coordinate 20,040,569 of NC_134083.1, read as the reverse complement.
CAATATACTTATTACTCCAATCCCGGGTTAAGCTTGTAGAATTTATCTCGGCATGACCTTCTTCAATCACGGACCTCGAGAGTTGAACAACGGTCCCCGAGCTAATCTCATCTTCCTCAACCGATGATCCCAAATTTGCAAGTGCATCGGTCTCACTGTTTTGTTCTCGAGGTATATGCTGTAAAGTACATTCTTTGAAACGGTGCAAAGTTACCTATAGTTTGTCCAAATACCTTTGCATTCTATCCTCTCGAACTTCAAAGGTTTTGTTTACTTGATTTACCACCAGTAAAGAGTCACACTTGGCTTCAACGACCACTGCTCCCAAGCTTTTAGCTAACTCGAGACCTACAATCATAGCCTCATAATCGGCCTCGTTGTTAGTCAACCTAGTAGTTTTGATAGATTACCTAATAGTACTACCCGTAGGCGACTTTAAAACGATGCCTAGCCCGGACCCTTTCAGGTTTGAAGCCTCGTCTGTGAAAAGGGTCCATACCCCCGATGACGTACCCAATTTCAACAAGAGTTCTTTTTCGACTTCGGGTACGAGGGTTGGCGTGAAATCGGTCACGAAGTCCGCTAAAATTTGAGACTTGATGGCCATCCGGGGTAGATATTCTATATCGTACCCACTGAGTTCGACGGCCCATTTGGCCAATCGATCTGATAGTTCGGGCTTGTGTAAAATATTACGAAGTGGGTAAGTGGTTAATACGCATATGGGGTGACATTGAAAGTACAGTTTTAACTTTCTAGAGGCGCTTATCAGTGCCAGTGCCAACTTCTCTAAATGTGGATATCAAGTTTCTGCTTCCCCCAAGGTTCGACTTACATAATAAACGGGAAATTGCGTACATTGCTCTTCTCGAACTAGGACGCCGCTTACCGCGATTTCCGATACTGCCAAGTACAAGCAAAGTTTCTCGTCTGCCTTTGGAGTGTGCAGTAGTGGTGGGCTCGATAGGTATCGTTTTAATTCCTCTAATGCATGTTGGCATTCCGGGGTCCAGGTGAAATCGTTCTTCTTTCTGAGCAGAGAGAAAAATATGTGACTTCGATCCGACGACCTTGAAATGAATCGGCCTAAGGAAGCAATCTGTCCCGTTAGCCTCTGCACGGCTTTTACACTATCCACGACGGTGATGTCTTCGATGGCCTTGATTTTATCGGGGTTGATCTCGATCCCTCGATTCGATACCATGAAGCCAAGAAACTTGCCTGATCCGACCCCGAAAGCACATTTCTCGAGGTTGAGTTTCATGTTGTATTTCTTTAAAATCTCGAATATTTCCTGCAAATGAGCCAAATGGTCCTCTGCGCGCAGGGACATAACTAGCATGTCATCAACATAAACTTCCATTGATTTACCTATTTGTTCCTCGAACATTTTATTTACTAGGCGTTGGTAAGTAGCTCCTGCATTTTATAGCCCGAAGGGCATTACATTATAACAATAGGTTCCATACTTGGTGATAAACGAAGTCTTTTCTCGTTCCTCCGAGTTCATTTGGATTTGATTGTACCCGGAATAGGCATCGAGAAAAGTAAGGATCTCGTGGCCGGCCGTGGCATCGATCATGCGATCGATGTTAGGCAGTGGAAAAGAATCTTTGGGGCATGCCTTGCTTAAATCCTTGTAATCTACACACATTCTAAGTTTGTTCCCTTTTTTAGGGACTACAACCACATTGGCTAACCATTCGGGATATTTTACTTCCCGAATGGACCCTATTTTGAGAAGTTTAGTTACCTCATTTTTTATGAATGCGTGTTTTACCTCGGACTGGGGTCTTCTCTTTTGCTTCATCGGTTTGAACCTAGGGTCCAGGCTTAGCCGATGCGTTGTTATATCCGACGGGATCCCTGTTATGTCTAAATGGGACCAAGCAAAACAATTTATATTATCAATAAGAAATCGAATAAGCTTTTTCCTGAGTTCGGGGGTTAATCCCGTTCCCAGGTATACCTTTCGTTCGGGCAGATATTCGATTAGTACGACTTGCTCCAGTTCTTCGACCGTTAATTGGGTAGTGTCGGAATCATCGGGAACCACGAAGGATCTTGGGATCCCTTGCTCATCATCTTCGTCAATCTTCTGATCTTCTAGTTGGTTCGAAGCCGACGTATGTGATTGCTATTTGGCACCACGTTCCCCCTTCGATCCCGAACCCTTTGTCGATGAAGGCGAGGATATCAGAATTGCTTCTTCGATGGAAAACATTTCCCTTGCGGCCGGTTGTTCCCCGTACACTATTTTGATTCCCTCCGATGTTGAGAATTTAAGAACCTAGTGGAAGGTCGAAGGTACAGCTCTCATATTGTGGATCCACGGCCTCCCAAAAAGGGCGTTGTATCTCATATCGCCTTCTATTACGTGGAACTTCGTCTCCTGGATAGTTCCGGCCATGTTTATCGGCAAAATTATCTTGCCTTTGGTAGTTTCACATGCCATATTGAATCCGTTTAGAACCAGGGTTGCGGGCACGACCCGGTCCTGTAGACCGAGCTGTTCTACGACCTTCAATCTAATAATGTTGGCCGAGCTACCTGGATCAATTAGCACACGCTTAACTTTAGTTTTATTCATAAGTACGGATATTACCAGTGCATCGTTGTGAGGTTGCATAACTCCTTCTGCATCTTCATCATTAAAGGACAAGGTTCCTATGGGTGTGTAATCCTAAGTTCGAGATCGCTTTTCTCTCATAATCGATGTCTTAGTGTGTTTAAGTACCGGCCCCTGAGGGGTATCGACGCCACCGATGATCATGTGGATGACGTGCTGTGGTTCTTCCTGTTCATTTTGTTTACCAAAATCCCTGTTTTTGAAATGGTTTTTGGCTCTGTCGCTTAAAAATTCTCGAAGGTGCCCTTTATTGAATAACCGGGCTACTTCCTCTCTTAGTTGCCTGCAATCTTCCATTATGTGCCCATGGGTGCCATGATATTCACACATTTGATTGGGGTTCCTCTGGGCATGATCGGTCTGCATGGGTCGAGGCCATTTAGTGTCCTTGATGCGTCCGATAGCCGACACGATGGCGGATGCATCGATGCTGAAGTTATACTCCGATAGCAGTGGTGCTTCCTTAGGTCCGGTATGCCTATCGAACCCATTTCTGTTCATCAGTCCCCGAGACCCTTAGCTCTTTTTGCCTCGTATGGGGTTACGTGAAAGTTCGCTACTCCGACGATCTCCGTTGTACGGCCGGTATCGATCCTTACTTGACCTTGGTTCTCGATCGGTATCCCTTTTAAAACCGGACCCGGAACCCAACTGATCGTCTTCGACCCTTATTTTAGATTGATACCGACTGTGCACATCAGCCCAAGTAATAGCTGGGTATTCGATTAGGTTATGTTTCAGCCGCCGTGAAGCCATCAAGCTTCGTTCGTTCAGACCTTTAGTGAAAGCTTGAACAGCCCAATCGTCTGTGACTAGTGGTAGATCCATTCGTTCTATTTGGAAACGAGATACAAATTCTCTTAGCATCTCGTTATCCTTTTGTCTTACCTTGAATAGGTCTGACTTCCTAGGCGTAGTTGGTACCGCCCCTCTTCACTTCAGCATGCAAGAGAAGAAGAGAAATCATTTGGATTCGAGGCGAAACCCCTCTCCGCCGTTACGGAGTTCTTCTGCTCTAATGTCAGAAATCCCTCCTGCTTTCCCACCCACCGTAAACTCTTACTACCTTCAACATTATCAAGAATATTTAGACCTTATAGCGGAGCCAATTTCTCGTACTTGCTCAGTGTGCCCCCTTTCTTCGAGTGCCCCGCCCGGTTCACTGGGCTGTTGGCTTACCAAGCACTTGCCCACACTGCTAAGCTATAAGTAGAAGTTGTTGAAGTAGAAAATGCTTGTTGCTCGCTTAGCGCACGGATCATGGCTTAGCCTTGCCTTTAGAAAGAAGAAATAGAAAAAAATCGTTTGAAGGGACATCCATCTGCGGAGGGTTTCTGTATCCGTCTCCACGGAGATCGTAAGATCGTAAGACATTATCGCCTTCGCGGCACTGGACTATATTTCCGTCATTTTCGGAAAGTGCACAGACAACCTCCATTTCCCCCTTTCACAATGTTCTCGTGGACTCTTTATTTCATCTTCGGTGCCATTGCTGTAGTGATGGGCACATGCATCTCAGTACTGATTCGTATGGAATTAGCACGACCCGGCGATCAAATTCTTGGTGGGAATCATCAACTTTATAATGGGAAGGGGCGTTGGTACTTATGCAGGGTCGGGTTAAATGAGTTCCGCGGGTAAGCAATTCGGTGCAAGCTTCAGCTGGCGCTCTTGATTTCTCTCCTCTAAGAGAACCAGAACCGCGCCTTCCCGAGCCCGAGGTTGCGCCCATTCCACGCGAGGTCCTCGTTCCGGAATTAGCCCACATCGTTGAGTGATCTTTAAAAAGGAAGTCGACCTTCACTATCTTCCAATCTTCAAAGGACAGTGGAATTAGGCTTTATCCGATGTAAGAGCTTCTTCTTTCGTCCTCTAGTCTTCTTTTAAAAGAAGGAGGAATGCCCCAACCACTTACCTAAACCGATGTTAGCATGTTAGCACGGGAGTGGATCGGCGAATCGAAAATACTTCTTTGATTGTTGAGTAAGGAAGCGTAGCAGGGGAAGGGGACTCTGGTGTTGGACGTAGATTTTGAACTTTAGGATGGACTTCACCGGTTTTATTTTAAAGGGAAAGAGGAAGTCCCGGACGTCAACTTCTTTGATGACGACCAAGAGGAGGAAGATATTTCCTCCCATCTTGCCCTGCCTTGAACTAGAACTCGAAAACCATGACACATAACTATAAGAGAGTAGCTGCCAAAACAAGCTCCCTAAGGTCGCACCTAAGATCCGAAGGAATCGCTTGAGAACTAAGGGTCTCGACTTTTATGGCCCTGGCATGTGCTTTTACGAAACAATCTGCAAGCATAGCAAAAGAATCAATAGAATTAGATGGTAAATTATGATACCATATCATTGCCCCCTTCGACAGGGTTTCACCGAATTTTTTCAATAATACAAATTCGATCTCATCATCTTCTAGATCGTTTCCTTTAATGGCACATGTGTAAGAGGTGACATGTTCATTGGGGTCGGTCGTCCCATTATACTTAGGAATTTTGGGCATGCGAAACTTCTTTGGGATTGGTTTAGGGGCCGCGCTCGGGGGGAAAGGCTTCTGTACGAATTTTTTGGAATCTAAGCCTTTCAATATCGGGGGTGCCCCCGAGATATGATCAACCCTGGAGTTGTACGTTTCCACCTTTTTGTTGTTTTCTTCGATCCTCTTTTCTCCTGATTCTATTCGTTTTGTCAATTCTTCGAACATCTTAACAATTTCGGGATTAGTCCCCGATTCTTGCTCATTTGACCTTACTACAGCTGGCTCCGTTCTGTGGGTGATTTCTCGGGGTGGACTGGGCTCCGGTCTGCTCGGTATCTGTGTTTGACTCTACAACTGAGCTATCGCTACCTATTGAGCTTACAACATTTCGAAAATCATACGCAAGCTGATTCTGTTTTCCTCAACGTTATGGGTGTCTCGAGGTGCAGATCGAGTACCACCATGAATGCTATTTTCAGGCTCAGAACATTAGTTTTCCTTAATAGCCACATGCGAATTAACGTCTAATGGTACTTCGACTCGGGCCCCAACGGCATCGACAAGCGGTCTTTCGACCCCGGTTGTCAAGTTGTTGTTTTCTCCTTGAAGGCCAGCTTCGTTGTCGATAGGTAAGGCCATTGAGAGTTCGTTGTTGCTAATTCGAAATCAAAGATACTTTCAGCAACAAGTGTAAGAGCGCGCGTTTAGCATATTCGTATCAAATAACCACTGTTATCCTAAGCCCCACAGTAGGCGCCAAACTGTTTACCCGAAAAAACGGATTAAGTTAAATTTGTACGTAGTTCTAAGGGTATGTGGTATAACTTAACACAAATCGTAAGAATGAATAGAAATATCAAGTGTTGACTGTAGAGAATGAAAAATAAGCAAGGTTGGGAAGAAGATGGTTTATAGATTAAGCAAGATGAATCTATTTATGAAGCTAAAAAGGGATAACTCTTCAATATAAGAGTGTATGATATCTCAGTTATAATGTATGCAAAAACTTGGTCCTTACAGAAATAATAATCATCCTCTTTATAGTGGAGAGATCCTACTTTAGATATAATTAAAAATACATAGTGGGAGACCCATGATAAATCAGTTTTTCCATAATTTCTGGCAGGATTCTCTCCTCTAGTGGGATTGCAACGGCTCTTGTCTATGAGCTCGATATTGACTCAAGCTTGGTATCGACTCGAGCTCTCGATCTTCACTCGAGCTCAATTCCGACTCGGATCCTTGTATTGATTCAGGGTCAGTGTTGGTCGGTGTCTGCCTCATAAGCTCGATAACTTTACTTTGCATCATAGTTCGATTTGGATTCGAGCTCGATAATGATATCGAGCTCGACATTGATCGGTCCCTAGGGATCGAAACTTGGTGACCTGACTTCGGACCTCAACCTGATATTATGAAGACGCTTCTCCGATCCAATGCATTACCATTTTGACCAGTTCGTACGAAAGACTAACCGATTTTTACCGTATACAACCTGATTCATTAGACTTTTTAACCGTAGTAGCACAAGCATCAAAGATCCCTTGAGTATTTGCATCCTTGTATGGCACAGGAATAACAATTACTTGAGTTGATGCTACTTTAGGAGGTAAGACCAGGCCTTTGTCATCCCCATGAACCATGATCATAACACCAATCTGTCATAGCACGCGCGCACACACAAAAAAAAATGTTAGCTTGACCTCCAAAGTAAAAAAAGTGACGAGACAGTAGCTAAATGGCTTTGAATTCTCATTGTTCTAGTAGTATAAGCCCATGAGTTCTGCCAGACCATAGCCTTCTCTCCCTTCTCATTTTCAAAACTGATCTCAAACATTTTTGCAAAATTCTGGCCTAAACAGTGTGAAGTTGCACCTTGGATACCACGGCCAATATTAGGGATAAAAGCCTGACAAATAAACACTGTTAGGAACCGCCAAACAAAGTCGACACAGATGTGCTCCTGGATACCTCAATTGTAGTCGTGTAGAGCCCACCGGCAAACTGCTCAAGCTCACTTTTCTTTCCCTTACTGACTGGAACGGCTAAAAATTCTTCATATATACGTCTATACAATTCCAAGATTCCAAGAACCTGAATCAAAGATAGTCGCAAGATCAGCATTAGTGAAAAAGACCATAATTCTATAAGCAAAAATAGTATGAACTTGAACAGAGAAGTAGAACGCTTAGCAGCAAGTCTTTTCTGGGTCAAATCAAGGCACCTTAGTGCCAAGCAACTAATTCTCACAGAAGCTTTTCCACTAATTTGCTCAGATTTATTCACCAATCATACAAGATAAGAAGACTATTAGAAGAAATCGACAGCAAATGGAGAAGGATAAGCCAAAGAGAAACATAAAGTAGTCTCCACTGATGTTTAAGTAGCAGGCAAAGAAATACAGGTCTCAACATACTTTATCCACAAGGACAATAGTGTATCAACGTAGAAGGCAGCTGTCTGCAAGTGTTGGAACAGAATTTCTGAAACTAGTCTTATGGCTGACCTGACCCAAAATTTAACACCAGTTCCAAGGTAGCAAAAAATACATGAAAGTAGCTTATTTGCAAGTTGTGATACTAACCCCTATTACTCTAAAGTAATACTTCATATCCGTACTAAGAATGTCCCATAGTTCAATCGAGTGATTCTACTTTTTATATACAGATTGACCACTCCCTTTCCTTTATGCAATCATACAAATAATTTCACTTTCTAAGAAAGCTACAATCTGATACATTCTTCATTTTAATATAATTTTCACCAATTTAACCCTAATAAAAGAGCAAAATCTGATTTATCCACATTCTCCATTTGAAACTGAATACACATTTTCAGTTTTTTCTTATTTGCACCAAGTTCAAATAAGACAAAACATAGATGTAGGATTATTTCAATATCTGTCTGAAGCAGCAGAAATTGAAGCGGGAAGACCATATGACTCATATATTATCTCCCAATCCTTCCAACGGCCTAAGCTATTAACACATTGTATGAGGTAAATAAATGCCAAAGCTCATAAACAGCCCAATTACAGATCAATCAATGAGAAGAAAACTCCCTCCCTCCTTCCTTCCCTCCCTCCCTCCCTCCGACCGAAAAAAGAAGAAGCAAAATGCCATGTTCCTTAAGTTTGTTGCCTTGGCGTCAGTATCATCTTCATTTCATGGAGACAGGCACCGAGATCATCTCATGTCAAGACAGGTTAGCAGGTCAGTCCTTGTAATTTGGAGTAAATGCTAAGTTGTTTGTCCTAGAAGCACCTTCTAGTTCTGTCTAGATCTAAAAATCAACTATTATTCTCCCCACAAAACCAACAACAATTTAGAAAAGAAATTCTTTTAGATGGTCAATATTAACACTGGAAAGACTAACTTGACATCATAAAGCAAATATAACACACACAAAGACTGAATTGGAAGATTCACTGTAAAACGATCTTACAGAGTTACTATATTGCTATCTGCATCAAATGCAATCAAATTAGGCACTATACTAAGGTATTAAGATGCAGCTCAATAAGAGATTCAGTTTTTGTCTTCAAAGAACTTTAGTTGCTGAAATGCATTGTTTAATTTTTGTTTTAAAAGAACTTTAGTTGCTGATATGCATACTCCAAGAATATCTGAATACCTCGGTATCTGCCTCCTCCTTTGTTGCAAAAGCAGTGTGTCCTACTTGCCAAAGAAACTCACGACTCCTGAATAAGGAACATAAGCAAATCATTACCACACACATCCCGAAGGCCTCAAAAGAATTTGGGATTAAAATGGAGTTTTTGTCATCTAAGCTGCAAACATTTGCTGCACTTGAATAACATTAACATGCCCACAAAGGAAAGGCAAAAGGATGTAAGACAAAAATAAACTCAAAAGGGGGTAGGGTTGCTAAACTCCCATCGTACAACATTGCACCACTGGTTGAGTCTCAAGGGCAAGTCACGATGTCCCCTTATCCACTTAGAGAAGTAAGGATACATCACTGTTTCACTAGTTGGTCAAATTGCAATGGGTACTTCCAAATCAGACTCACCAGATTTTGTAACCCAAGCAACCTGAAGAATGACATAAACCCATTATGGGCATAATAATAATAAGTCTATAACACAATTCAGTCCCCATATTTTGTAACAGAACCACTCTGAAGAATGATTACAGCCCATGGTTAGCATAGTTATCAAAATTGAAAGGAACAATACATTGCACAAGTGATGATACCAACTTAACACCATGGTATGATACTTGATACCACAATGAAGTTATTACTATTACCACAAAACTAAAGATAACTCAAAAAAATTCCTCGCTTCTCAGAATCCTACGCGGCCCAATTTCATGACGACTTTCTAAAATTATAATGATGAAATTTAAAAAAAGAAAGGCAAAACCCCGTCACTATTAAGCGCTATAATCAGCAATAGGCGGCATGAGTAACAGGAGAAAAATTTTCCTATTGTAGGTACTTTTGAAAGCTTCAGGAAACTTCAGCAATCAAGGTACAAAAGCGGGAAAGTAAGGAAAATGTGGAGTAAACATTTATTTAGAAGACATTATACAAGCTTCTAATATGCTTCACAGGCTAAAAGCAGAAAAACTTGACACTATAACGCTTAAGTTAAAAAAGTGCCAAGTCTACCCTCAGGAGCAATTCCCTCTATGTGGTCCTTTTCCTTTTGTAGAACAGCAGGGGACACAAACAAAGAAAAGTAAGAGTTCTTTATCTTCATTTTCTTAATTTCAGCATCAAAAAACACCTGCACATACAGAGCTAAGAATCCATTATAAATGTCCTCAATTAATAAGCAGCAGGAGAAAAAGAAAATCATTTCATGGTCAAGCTTACTTGCAATATCTCCCAGATAGACATTGCCCATGGGGCGTAGAATATAACAGCCGGATATGTCGTAGTGCTTATCATTTCACCATTAACGACAACCTATGTTCATATGTTTTAAGTTAATATTTTCATATATGATGTGAAGGAACTCATATATATAAAAAATAATACATAAAGCATCTATATAGAGAGCAGAAATTTAAACAAAATGTATCAGAGAAACAGATGAAAGCAGCTGTTGAAGAAGCGTGCATGGGTTAAGCTCATGTCACGGGTTTGAACCCGGCCGCAGGCTTTTTGGTATTTAAGTGGAGTATGGTAGAGGGGGAGCTTATTATCCACTAAGTTTCGAGCTGTGCGCCCTTGGCCAGGGGGATTTCGTGGTTATCAATTAAAAATAAAATCCCCTTGGACAAAATTATAAGGAAAAGAGACGGAAAATAAATGACAAGGAAAAAAATAGAAGTTTGGTTAAACAAAATTCTGCCCATTAAAACACTGGACAAAGAAAGAATTGAGAGAAGCATTCAGTAGCAGAAGAAAATTGGGGAATCTGTGAATTTGGACAAGAAATTATAGTGAAAAAAAAATAGAAGAAAATGACTACGAAAAACAAAGATGTTTGGCTAATCAAAGCCGCCCATCCCACCAATTGAATGAGGCACCTGCCGAATCCGAACTTCTTGTTAGATGCCCAATGGAAAAAACAGACAAATATAAGGAAAACAAAAATATTAGAAAAGACAGAAATGAGGAAATTGGAGGTCTCGCAACCCAATCAGATTGTTCCATCTTTCTTCTTGCACCAAAGAAAATGACTACAGATGCATCGTCCAATAATGAATAGGTATATATTATCAAATTTTGATAGAACATATAGTTGGATCTCCAAGCATACCTCAGGATACCACTCTCCAAAATTTTCATCTTTTTTGTAAGAGAGACTAAGATCTGTCTCTTTCTCGACTTCTTTCTTTTTTCCCTGACCAAGACCGGTCTCTTTCTTGACTTCTTTCTTTTTTCCTTCTGAAGAAAGGCAAAAACAAAATGTAACAGACAAACCAAATAGCTAGAGTAGCAAGTTTTTTTAAAGAGATATATGCCGGAGCATGAATACTTACTGTTTGAATCTTTACTCGCCATGGTAGCAAGCTTCCAAATTAAGGATATACCCTACCAATAGCCAAGATAGCTGCTTCATAAATGAAATTTCAACGATCAACCCGTGAAATGACAATTATCAGCTATTTTTCTTTTCTTATTTATTTGATCAGCACCCAAAGAAACTACCCCCGCCCCCCTTTCTCTCTTTGTTATTTTAAAGAGATAAATCAAAACTTATATCCCAATGCTCCCCAACATTTGCCCTCCAAACTACTTTAATTCTTCTTTTCTTAGTACTGCATTACACCAACATTTATTTATAAGGTAGCACACAAAAAAAAAGAAATACACAAACCTGCTAGCCGCAACAATAGAAACAGCTAATGCAGGAAAACAAGGTTTCAATAAGGTGCTATACAAGAAGTTAATTTTTCCATATATGTAGTCAGATGAATAAAAGATGTAGCATTTTGATATGCACAAAGATACAACTAATAAAATCGGTCTACTACGTAAGAAGACTAGATTAGAACCTGAATATTTTTTATCCTGATATTAGTATGAACAGCAATTTAAATGGTGCATCTGACAAATGTGGGCGTACAGAGAAGCATTGCATAAACAAAACAGACTAAAATTATAATATTTCAACAAAATGAACTTCCACTAACACTTGCCAAAATTCTACATCAATGATAGAAATCTAATAGAAATGAAAACATTATTCTCAAAAGTGTAGTCCACGTAACAAGGTGCAAGAAAATGGTGGTTCAGTAGCAATCAGCCAGCCAAGTCCAGAAAGTTGATGAAGAAAACTCTGCTGGAACATCTTCCTTTATAAACCCCTGCAGGCAGAGCAGTCACGGCCGTCAATTTACAAATGAAAGCAGTTTCGAATGGTCATATACAAGAAATTTGCAATGTGAGAAAAGTGTTTTACTTTAATCAGAAGGAACAGACTAAAAAAATGAAAATACAAAAAATCATGCAAAGCTATATTAGCTGAGAGTCTTAACAAAAAATGCTTCAAAACCCATGAAATGTGAACAGGAAACAAAAGCATATCTCGAGCAATTATCCTGTTATATTGTTTTCCCTCTGGGAGAAGAATTGCGAGTCATAAAATGACTTTTCACAGCTCAAAATATAATTTTACAATTAAATGTAAGTAGATTTCATCTGCAAATGACAAACATCTCAAGTGCAGTTCGCTTAGGCAGCTGTGGATGGAGTTGGCAACAGACGTGAAGCTTGAAAGACAAAGGAAAGCAAGCAATGCCAAAAGGATGGCAGCAGATGCAAGATCCTATTTTCAAGTTTGAGATAAGCAATACCTACGCTTTTTTCCCCTTTTACACCCTTCTTATAAATGGGGAGTGTCAAAGCTTCACTCATTAAAAGCTTCCCAATATTCCCTCTAAATCCATGTGCATATGCTATAAAATGTTGTTTATATTAGAAAGGTTAAGTAGAAAGCTTTCTACTGACTGAATGTATCACTTTCATTTGCTCTAAAAATTTCTACAAGGACTTAATTTCCCCAATATTTTCATGCTCTACTATTAAGCTTGTGCACAATTAGAGTGAGACAAAAGGATTATGTCGGTCAGCTAAAGAAAACAGCTGAGTGCACAGGTCTTCTTTCCCAATATATCCTTTTTCTTTTGCTCAGTGGTGTGGATGACAATTAGATGGCATTTTTGGAGAAATTCTTACCCGGTGTCTAGTTTTGTCCTTGGACCCCATGCTTTATGTTGCCTCTAATATTTTAGAGTACAACGATGAACAAGATAATCCTTTCTTAGTCTTATTCCACAACATGAGTAACTCATGATCTTCAGTAAGAAAAACTAGGAAAATGTACACTTCCTTCCAAGAACAGAAAGCTCCTAGCCTCCTTTTTTTAGCTTGCCAGATACCCATGACCTCGTCCTCACCATACCTTTCAGCTTCATATTCCTTTGGGCCCTGTAGTTCTCCACTCTCCATGCACCACTAAGCTTTTGGCCCTTCAATTGGAGGGGTGAATCCAGAACAAGAGCACTGACGACAGACTAGTATGTCTAATATCCCGTACATCCAATGAGCAGTGAACGAGAACGAGAAATGGCTAATGTTCACCAGAATCATTTTAGTCATTTTGTGAACGAATGCTAGTTCTAAGATAGAAAGATTGAACAAATAGACTACACAGTGCTTGCATTTCTCCATGTGTCCCATCCCTTCATTTAATGAAATGCCCGCGAGATCCTAAACTCTGAAGCTGGTATATTTAAATTTGGAATACTGACACGGCAAAGATAAGAGAATCGAAACATCTGCATACATTGTATCTCAACTCAAGGAACTTATCTAAATTCAGCACTTATACATGAATTCCACGTATCGTTAGTAAATGTGGTTACTTCTGATGTTTACACCTGAGCTCTTCCCTTTTGTAAAGGGTAAAGTGCAATGGACATCAACTTCTTAAATCATTGTCTTATAAACCAAATGAAAGAAAGCGTCAATTCCAAATCAGATAAAATTGCCCTTCAGTCATCACTACGTAAAGTACACCCAATGACAAGGCACTAGAGTAGTTCAGTGATCAAACAACCTGCAAACATTGCACACATTTAGGCCTTATCTGCATTATAATTTTAATATTTGACTCCTTTTAGCCCCACCTTTTGTTACATTAGATATGCACATGCATATTTAAACGGAGACAGTCCTTTGGCAAGCTTATTTGACTCAAGATAACCTTAGCAAAAGAGGCATTCAACTAGAAAAGGCCTATGACAAAGTCCTGAGGGAGGTCCTGTGGAGATGTTTGGAAGCTAGAAGTGTACCTGTTGCTTACATTAGGGCAATTAAGGACATGTGCGATGGAGCTAAGATCCGAGTGAGGAGAGTGGAAGGGGACCCGGACCACTTTCCGGTCATGATGGGGTTGCACCAAGGGTCGGCATTCAGCTCTTTTTTGTTTGCCCTGGCAATGGACGTATTGACGCGCTATATCCAAGAGGAGGTGTCGTGATGCATGTTATTTGCAAACGGCATTATATTGATTGACGAGATGCAAGGCAGTGTTAACGCGAGGTAAGAGATGTAGAGGCAGACCCTGGAGTCTAAACGTTTCGAGTTGAGTAGGACTAAGACAGAATACTTAGAGTGTAAGTTCGGTGGGGCGACTCAGGAAGTGGAAGGGGAGGTGAGGCTGGATTCACAATTCATCCCTAGGAGAGTACGTTTTAAGTACCTTGGGTCAAGTTTACAGGGGATAAGGAGATCGATGAAGATATCACACATCGTATTGGGGTGGGATGGATGAAATGAAACTTGCTTCCGGTGTTTTGTGTGATAAAAAGGTGTCAGCATATATTAAAGGTAAGTTCTACAGAGTGGTGGTCAGGCCAACTATGGTGTATGGGGCTGAGTGTTGGTCAGTCAAGAACTCTTATATCCAGAAGATGAAGGTAGCAAACATGAGTATGTTGAGATGGATGTACGGGCACACAGGGTTAGATAAGATTAGGAATGAAGTTATTCGGAACACAGTGAGTGTGACCCCCTATTGAGGATAAGATGCGGGAAGCGAGGCTTAGATGGTTTGGACATGAAAGGAGGAGGAGCACAGACGCCCCAGTCAGGAGGTGTGAGAGGTTGTCATTGGAGGGCTTGAGGAGTGGTAGAGGTAGGACGAAGACGAATTAGGGAGAGATGATTAGGCAAGATATGGTGCAACTTCAGCTGACAAGACATGACCCTTGATAGGAAGGTATGAAGGTCGAGGATTAGGGTAGCAGGTTAGTTAGTTTAGTGTTCTCCATGTTCATACTGGTAGTATTAGAACGTACTTTCGTATTCTATTGGTATTAGATTTCTATGACTACCTGTCGTTTCTTTCATTTCGATCATCTTATTATCTGGGTGTTATTTATGTTGCTTTTACATGGCTTCTCGTTGTTGTGCTTGTTATTCTCTTCATTAATATGGTGTTTATGCTTTCTGAGCCAATGGTCTATTGGAAATAGCCTCTCTATCTCCACAAGGTAGAGGTAAGGATGTGTACACACTACCCTCCCATACCCCACTATATGGGATTATACTGGGTTTGTTGTTATTGTTGTTGCTGCATTCAACTGTGCAATACGTGTTACATGGGCCAGAGCAGAGAATGTCTTTCATCTTTTTTTCCATTGTAAAGTAGAAGGGATATTTGGAGCATGTTCTAGTGTATTTTTGGGGTGCGGTGGATAATGCCCTACAATATTAGAGATGCTATGCAAGCTGGGAGCTGAAGAGAGTTGGGAAAGCCATCAAGAATATCTGGAAAATGGTTCCTGCATGCATGTTTTTGGTGTACCTGGCCAGAGAGAAACCATAGATGCTTTGATGGAATCTCAACTTCCAATCACTCTTTAAAGGTTAGGTGTCTTTTAAATTTTTTTTGTTGGAGGAACTTATACAATGTAAATAGTATCGAACATATCAGAGATTTTGTTAGCTCCCTAAGCTTTACCTAGTTACTAGACCTAATTTCCTTTTGTAACCATTTGCATCCTCCGGATGCTTATTGTTCAAGTGTGTGACCATCTCATCTAAAAGCTTAAGTTGTTAGAGAACACAATTTTTATTTACTTAATTATGTCTTCAACACGGTCCCTCATGTGCGGGCTTGATTCTTTTTTATGAGCCTAGCACATGAAAATTCTTTTTGATATTAGGTGGCGGTGAGACTCGAACCTATGACCTCATCTAAAAGTTTAAGCTGTTAGAAAGCACACACTTTTTATTTACTTAATTATGTCTTCAATAACAACAACATACCCAGTATTATCCCACACCGTGGGGTCTGGGGAGGGTACCAAAAAAATTGGAGATTGTTCGCTAACATGAGTAAATCAACTTCCTAGACAACTAAACATCAGTTACAATTTTCACACATCTTAAATAAGCAAAACTAAACCTTGTGCGCGGAAGGTAGAGCAAACCGGAACTCCTCACGGTAAGCCACCCATATGCAACAATGCGCTCTAAGCAGTTGAAGCTTATTACGAAGCCAACTCTTTTGCACTAAGATAAATGTAATCTTTTCTACACATCATAGCAAAAATTAGTCTAACTTAAGTTCTCAAGTTTCTTTCTCTTTCTGTTTTGCCCTCATTGTGGGAAATAACTATCTCCGCAAATTTTAGTCATCATCAGCAATCAATTCATGTCATTTAGCATGTGATTAACATAAAAGCAGCTTGCTCCGTTCCCAACAAGATCCATTTAGAGCGATGCAATCTTTCCTACACTATCATAGCACAAATTAGTCAGCTACAAGTTCTCAAGTTGCTATTTTTCTACTGTTTCCAATGCCCTCCTTGAGGAATAGAACTATCTCTTTGAATTCTAGTCAATATCATCAATCAATTCATGTCATCTAGCTTGTGCTTATCATAACACCAGCTTGCTATCTCCCCAACACAGTCCACCATTGGCACTAATAAAATCCACAACATTCTTAGTCTTCCCAGTAACATTTCCATACTTTAAACATCATAAACGATACCTACACCTCAATCCCAAACTAGTGGGGGGTTCAGCAATATGAAAAGCAGATCTAGGATTTAAACTTGATGGATTTGATCTTTAAATCTTTTAGCATTGAACTCATTGCACTTTTATAAAATTATGGGTTCAGATATAACATTTATTGAAACTTTAGTAGGTATGCACATATATATTTATATTCCATGTCGAAAATATTGGGTTTGGATGAACTCATAACCAAACAGCTACATCCGCCGCGAGCCTATACGAATCCTCTATATCTATTTCACTCCAAGTCGAAATTCATTCCTTCTTTGTTTTTCATACCTGACTTTCTTGATGAGGATGGATTTGAGCTTACGAGCAAGGTCTTGAGAACGGAGTTTACGTTCAAGGAGCTTACGAGCCAAGACACGCTTCTCCGAGTTCTTGATGTGGTGAAGCTGTTCACGCTTTATGAGGCGTTCCATTCCGCTGGACTGCATTTTTCTCTGCATCAAGAACAGTGCTTGGTCTAGGTTGTTGTTCCGCACCTTCACCCGTATGCCCCGCCATTGTTGTAGCTGCTGCTCCCAACTTAGTGGGTTCAACAAGGCTACGTTCGGTCGATTGAAGATGGTGGATACATGCTTCGCCACTGAGCTAATCATTTCTTAGGGTTTCTCGATTTGTTTGGTCCTGAAATGCAATTGGGAACCGGGATTAACGAGAATAAACAGACTACATAAAATATAGTGTAGAAACGTTGAAACTGTCAAACTACATCTATCATTTGCTTTTTGTACAGATACATCGGACTATATTCAAGTACTGTAAGATTAATGTTTCAGCAGCTTAAATTGTACAAGGAAGCATAGAACATGTTTTAAGAGAGTGAAACGTACAAAACAGATAAAGCTGCAAAAATCTAAAATTACAAGGCCTTCTAAATACTAACAAAATAGAAGAACAAAAGAAGTTGGGATTTGGGAAGAGAAAATGCGACCCATAAGACTAACCTTGGCTGAAAAGAGATGTTGGGATTTGGGGGCGGCGTGGGAGACTGTCAAGCTTTGACTCAGAATCTTAACCCCTTTGTGGTGTAGTAGTATTTTGTTTATGTGCCTTTGCGGAAACTGAGATTTGGGTAAAAATCCACTGGACAAAGGGCTAATTAAGGTTAAAATCGTAAAGTTACACCAGGAAACTTCACTTTTTGAACTTAAATATCAATCAATATAAAATAATATATCATATAATATTAAAACATATTTGTATTGAGTAACACTAATCTTAAAAGAAAAAATACAAAAAATACAAGTTCAAACTGATTAAGTTAATCCCCACGAGGCAGGAGTAAGGTCTGCGTACACACTACCTTCCCCAGATCACACGGTATGGGATAATACTGGGTATATTATTATTGTTGCAAACTGATTAAGGTTGATCCTATTCGATCGATGATTGTTAAAAGCAAAAAGATTAGGTATCTTCTAAATTTGCAACGCTGAACATATAAATTCATAATTTTTCCGGTCATAAATTTAAGGGGAGAACACGAAAAAACGAATGAATTTTCTTATTAGTATGATCGAACTTTTTCAGGTTGTCTACGTATGCTGAAACAAGAATTAGGTCATAATGTAGTTAATGATATAGTAAAAAAATAAAATGACATAATTGATGTGATACGACTAAACCTGACTCACCCAATTCCACGGGCAATCAAATCCCGGGAGCACCCCCGATATTGAAGGGGTCGGATTCCAAAAAGTTTATCTAGAAGCCTTTCCCTCCGAGCGCGGCACCGAAGCCGATCCCAAAGAGGTTTCGCATGCCCGACATCTCAAAATATAAAGGAACCACGGATCTGAATGAGCATGTGACCTCCTATACATGTGTAATCAAAGGGAACGACTTGGAAGATGATGAAATCGAGTCGGTGTTACTAAAGAAGTTTGGGAAAACTTTGTCCAAAGGAGCAATTATATGGTATCACAACTTACTCCCAAATTCCATTAACTCGTTTGTTATGCTTGCAAATGCTTTCATGAAGGCCAATTCCAGGGCCTTAAAGGTCGAGAACAGAAATTCAAGGTTCAACAAAGGGACGACGAGATGCTCAGGGAATTCGTATCGAGGTTCCAGATGGAATGGATGGACCTGCCTCTGGTCGCAGATGATTGGGTCGTTCAGGAATTTACTCAAGGACTTAACCCGCGAAGCTCCTTGGCTTCACATCAGCTAAATAAATTTTGGACGGTAACTTGGGCTGACGTCCACAATAGATACCAGTCAAAGATCAGAGTCGAGGACGACCAACTCGGAGCCCCTTCTGGGTCTGTTTATCCCTTCAGGGCCGACGACAGGTCCAAGAGAGTCGTCGATCATAAGCCAAGGCCAGTTCGGGATCGGTACCAGCCATACAACACGGATCGAAAGGGAAATGGGTTCGGGCATCAGCCCACGTGGAACGAAATGAGAGGCGATCGAAGGCCAAGTAGCCGAGGTCTAATGAGAAAAAATGGTTCCGATAGGCCGCTCGGGGGTAGGGAAGCACCAAGATTATCAGAGTATAACTTCAACGTTGATTCCGTCATCATCGTATCAGTCATCGGGGGCATCAAGAAGACTAAGTGGCCTCGACCATTGCAATCTGACCCTACCCAACGAGATCCTAACTTGATGTGCAAGTATCACGTCACTCATGGCCACATAATAGAGGATTGTCAACAATTGAGAGAAGAAGTTGCACGATTGTTAGATAACGGGCACCTCCGAGAATTTTTGAGTGATCGGGCCAAAACCCACTTCAGGAATGGGGACGCCAACAAACAGGACGAACAAGAGGAGCCTCAGCACGTCATCAACATGATCATTGCAGGGGTCGATGTCCATCAAGGGCCAATGATAATGCGCACTAAAGTATCTATCACAATGGAGAAATGCACCCGAGATTATGTCACGAAAGGAACCATTTCGTTCGACGACGAGGATGCCGAAGGCATCGTGCAGCTACACAATAATGCACTAGTAATATCCGAACTTATCAATAAATCTCGAGTTAAACGTGTATTGATTAATCCAGGTAGCTCGGCCAACATCATCATATCGATAGTTGTAGAGCAATTGAGATTACACGACCATATAGTATTGGCGGTCTGGTGACGAGTGCAAAACACACACTTATATATGCTCTCTAGTCGAATATAGTATAATGTAATGTCGTATCTACAGGGATTGGAGTTAAACAGTATTATCATAGTTTGTAGCTAGATTGTTATCCAAGATGATCAACAATTTAGATTTATGTGGTTAATACTAAAATTAATTAAGAATCTAGAACTAATTGACGAATGACAATCGAAGCAAGGACTAAGCAAAGAAAGATATCAATGGGAGAAAATAGAGTTTTGATAGGATAGGTGCAAGATAATTGTCTGGGATTTAACTCTAGATAATTCACTTCTAATGTTTAAGTGATTCTCTCAAATTCACTTAATTATCAGTACAATTATTTAGTAGAAACTCCTCTCTCGATTAAGTCTCAACCTCTCAATATGAACCAATTTAAGCTCTGTGGAGATATGCAAGAATGCGTAATGGATTGGTCTTTAGGAGAACCTCTCTCGATTATCCTTCTAACTAGGTTTAATCAATGATTCAACTAGCCTCTTTCGATTATTTAGAAGAATCTATGAACTCAACCAACAATATAATGTAAAGATATTACAAGTTATGCCTCTTTCAATTACAAGAACAAGTGAATATAGATGCAACAATTAAATCTTCCAAAAACGATTCAAATATATAAAAATAGAGTTATAATCCACAAACAATCATCAATACACCAAATCCATCAAAACCCAAAAGGATCTACTCCATAGACATGGAGAAGTTCTTCACAAATGTAACGAAAGTATAGAAAAACATAAATTCAATCCTAACCCGGATCTTGAGTGAGGAAGGAATGATGAAATCCTTGTACTTGTGTTCTTTCAGCTCCTCCTAAGCCTCCTTAGGTCGAAATTGTATCCAAAAGTCCCGAAAATGGTGTTTTCTCGTGTATTTAAGCCATCTCCCAATAAACTCCGCACGAAATTACCCTTTCTTAGCCGAAATGGGACGTCACTCTAACATTTTTGGGCTACCGCGGGGCATTTGTGGCATTTTCCAGAACATATTAGAAAACAAAATCTGGAATAATTTGTATTGTCGCTGTCACGCCCCAACCTCGGGAAGCGCAACCGGCGCACAGTCGAGTGAACCCGACCAAGCAAGCATGTTAGATACTTTCTACCCAACTCATCCATGATCAAGAAAAGACGTGATTTCATTAATTATATAATAGGAAGATCATTCATGCAATACTAAATTGTTTCATTTGCTATTTCGCCTTTCAACCTCAAAATACACATATTCTTATAGTTTGAGTGGAACAAGTGATCAAACACAACATAACTTGCTTAACATTCCCAACACCCATATACAACCCACATTGTGTCCACGGAGCCTCTAAAGATACAAAGGAAAGTAAAGATGGTACTGGTAACAAGGCCCCGACTATACCTCAAAAAGTGACCAAAATATAAACAAAAGGTATAATACATGACCCCGGAATGAAATGGGGCTCACCGAGTCCGCTGAGAAGAGGATGCAACACTATCTGTGATCAACACTATCTGTTATGTAACCACCTGCATCCATTTAAAGATGCAGCGCCCCCAGCAAAAGGGACATTAGTACTGTCGAATAGTACTACTATGTATAATTAAACACTATCTCAATAGAATGAACAATAATACAGGGGGAGACAGTCAAGAATGCAATATGAGCTTTAAATAACACCAAAACATCAAGTTAAATATCACATAGATTTTTAAGTCAATTCCCGCATTATTAGGTAGGATGGTTTTTAGTGTCAATATGCCACAATACCACCGTGTTCTTACACGGAGTCCGATCTAGGCCCGATCGGCTAGACCATCTCATTTGAGACATCAACCATATTCATAATTTCATCCATAATACCACTGTGTTCTTACACGGAGTCTGATCTCGGCCCGAAAGGCTAAGCCATCTCATTTGAGACATCACCCTTTTTCAATCAGTCATCTCAATTCATATTTCTTTCCCATCTTTTCAATACAATGGCACAAGTGGCCCCAATTATAAAGTTGTTCTTGGCGCTTGGCTGTATTTCATGATTCAAGTTCTTTTCCATATTCCAACATTATTATTATCATCAACAACAATAAGGCTTCCCATTCAAGACATTAAATTCACATATGAGCAATTTGGAATCCAAGACACATAGAGGGTTTTCACACATCTTGGCATAACAGTCTTTAATCGAATTTGACTTGAAGTCTAGGCCTTTTTAGCACATATTCTAAGTTTTGAACTTTTCCTTAGATGACGATATAACATGATGAAAGCATGGGAATACATATTACACATATATTTTCAAAACAAGCACATTCGGGATAGCAATTTCTAGGATGTTCATTTTGGAACTTGCATTGATTTCATGAATACCATGGGATTAAATTCTAAGAAGAGGGAGTTTAGCCAACATACCTCAACTGAGCCTCTTAAAACTCTAAGATGTTCCAGAATATTAGCAACTTCAATATACTTTAGCAATATAGCAAAATTGAACCCAAAATTAGGAAAACGATCATAATTCTAGCTCACTTGAGTATTCTATCAAATACTATGTGTGTATTAAGGTTTCATGGCCCTTTTTATGAAAGACTCCACCAACCCACACCCCATTCTTTTCTATCTTTAACTCACAACCTTCCCACATACCTTAGGAACACATGCATGCAAGGTAAGCACTCCCATCCCCATGAATGACCTTACTAATGTCCCATTCTAGTTACATTTTGAAATTAAGAGTTTGGGTGATAGAATCTTACCTCTTAGGAAGAAGACCTAGGTGCCTCTCTTGATAATCTTCAAGGTTTTAAGTGAGAATTGAAGAGAAATTTGATGAAGTTCACTCTCTCTCTCTCTCTAGGACTCTCACTCTCACTCTAAAGTATCAAGTTTTTCTCAAACATGGCCCCTTACATCTATTTTAACGAAGTAGGGTCGGATTTTAAAAACCTACAAATGAAGCTCCGGAACAGGTTCCGCGGTCGCATATGCGACCGCATAATAGTTATGTGGTCCGCGAAATTGGAGCGTCAAAACTGGAAAGGAACTGACTAGGTCTGTGGTCACTATGCAGCCCGCAGACCTGTTCTACGGTCGCATAATGCACCGTAAAACTGTTATGCGGTCGCATAGTGTACCGCAGAACCTCCCTCTAAGAAATCCCAAAACTAGGTATGCGACAAGAGTGCGGCCCGCGAAGCGGTTATGCGGTCGCATAATTGGCCGTGAAATTGACATAAAAAATGCCCCAAATTGACATAAATAATGCCCCAGAAAACTGCCTCACTCTCCGACTATTCTGCGGTCCGCAAAGTGGTTCTGCGGCCGCAAAGTGGTTCTGCGGCCGCAGAATGGGCCGCAAGAAATGCCTACTTCTGTCCAATATTTTCCTTCAACATCCCAGGCACTGTTTAATCCAAAAAGTCTGAATCGCGGCTCACAAGCTCACCGTGAAGAATTTTGACTATTATTAACCTCTACGTCTGGCCCGGCATCACAGAACCCCGGCTTTAAAGAACATTTTTCACGGGGCCTTACAGCCGCTCTGTGCAGTTTTCTTAGAGTAAAGTCGTTGCTTTAGTTTTTAACATCCGGACTTGGTCCTCGATCCCTGAACGTGATCCTGGCTTAATTGCTTGGGCTTCTACTCAGACTTTAAAGCTCCAACTTGTTCGATTTAGCTTTCGAATATCATTTTTACTCGAAATCACTTCCTACAAGGCATACAACACACAATAAGTGCAATACACTAACATTCAAGCTCAAACTCAAGTAAAAATGCAGTAATTTGAGTGCAATACTACGGCTAAAATACGAGATTCTAGCCTACCATCATCCGGGTGTTGAACGGATTTAACATGGCATGCGAAACCACTAAAGGGGAGATAACCCTGCCGGTGAACACTGCCAGGACGATCCAAGAGACAAAGTTTAACGTGATCAAAGAGGACATGAGGTACAACGCCCTATTTGGAAGGTCATGGGTTCACAACATGAGGGTGGTACCCTCAACCTTACATCAGGCGCTGAAGTTCCCTACGCCGGGAGGAGTCAAGACGGTCTACGGAGAGTAGCCGATCGCAAAGGAAATGTTCGCAGTCGATGAGGTTATCCTGGTGCCTGTGATTTCGACATCAAGGAACACGGAGCCAACCAAAAAGGAAGAAATTAAATAACAATCATCGATGCCGGTCTCGACCGAACCGGAGGAACGAGTAGTAGACGAGGAGTATGATTACGGAGTTCTAAGATCGTTCATAGCTCCTGATGATACTGATACTACCAAATCGATGGTCGAGGAGTTGGACCAAGTTATATTGATCGAATGCCTACCGGGTCGAAAGGTATACCTGGACATGGGGTTAACTCCCGAGCTCAAGAAAAAACTCAGTAATTTTCTTAAAGCTAAGATAGACTGTTTCCCTTGGTCCCATCTTGACATGACAGGGATCCCACAAGAAGTAACCACTCATAAAATGAGTTTGGACCCAAAGTTCCATCTGGTTAAGCAAAAGATGAGACCACAGTCCGAGGTCAAGCATGCATTCATCAAGGATGAGGTATCCAAACTCCTTTAAATAGGGTCAATTCAGGAAGTTAAATAGTCGGACTAGTTAGCTAACGTAGTGGTAGTGCCTAAAAAAGGGAATAAGCAAAGAATGTGTGTATATTACAAAGATATAAACAAGGCATGCCCAAGGATTCTTTTCCTTTGCCTAACATCGATCGAATACTCGACGCGACGGCCGGGCATGAGATACTCAGCTTTCTCGATGCCTATTCCGGGTACAACCAAATTCGGATGGACCCGGACGATCAGGAAAAGACTTCTTTTATCACTAAATTTGGCACATACTGTTACAATGTAATGCCGTTCGGATTAAAGAATGTTGATACCACCTATCAACGCCTAGTACACCGGATGTTCGATGAACAGATAGAAAAATCAATGGAAGTTTATATAGACGGCATGTTAGACAAGTCCCTGTGAGCGGAATACCATTTGAAATATTTGCATGAAACCTTCGACATACTGAAGAAATACAATATAAAGATGAACCCAGAGAAGTGTGCATTCGGGGTTGGATCGGAAAAATTCCTCGGGTACTTGGTATCCAATCGAGGGATCGAGATCAATCTCGACAAAATCAAAGCCATAGAGGACATCACCATTGTGGACAACGTCAAGGCCGTTCAAAGGTTGACCAGACATATAACTGTTCTGGGTCGGTTCGTATCGAGGTCCTCGGACAAAAGCCATAGGTTTTTCTCACTGTTAAAGAAGAAGAAGAATTTTTCCAGGAACCCGGAATGCCAACAAGCATTGGAAGATCTCAAACGGTACCTATCGAGTTCGCCCCTGCGCCACACTCTGAAGGCGAACGAACAACTGTACCTTTACTTGGCAGTTTTTGAGGTGGCGGTAAGTGGAGTCTTAGTTCAGGAGGAAGAAGGTACGCAGTTTCCTATTTACTATGTCAGTAGAACTCTGGGCGAGGCCGAAACAAGGTATCCTCACCTGGAAAAATTAATGCTCGCTTTGCTAAGCGCCTCCAGAAAGCTAAAGACATACTTTCAATGATACCTCATATTTGTCGTAACTTCTTATCCGCTGAGGAACATCATGAACAAACTCGAGCCACCATAAACTCTCATATTTTGGCACACTTCATGGCCGACTTTACACCGGCCTTAGTACCCGAAGTCGAGAGGGAATTACTGTTGACCTCGGGGACCACCTAGGGAATCTGGACCCTTTTTACGGACAGTGCCTCGAACACAAAGGGGTTCGAGCTTGGCATCATATTAAAACCGCCTACGGGAAATGTAATTAGGCCATCTATCAGACATGTGAAATTGACTAACAATGAGGCCGAGTATGAGGCTATGATTGCAGGTCTGGAATTGGCTAAAAGCCTTGGGACCGAGGTGATCGAAGCCAAGTACGACTCCCTCCCCGTGGTAAACTAAGTTAACGGGACATTCCAAGTAAAAGAAGAATAGATGCGAAGGTACTTGGACAATTTACAGGTAACGCTGCATCAATTCAGGGAATGGACCCTGCAGTACGTATCTCGAGATCAGAACAGCGAGGTCGATGCTCTGGCTAACTTGGGGTCGTCAGTCGATGCCGATGAATTCAGTTAGGCATAGTAGTGCAGCTCATGAAGTCGGTGATAGAAGAAAGCCACGCCGAAGTCAACTCAACAAGCCTAACTTGGGACTAGAGGAACAAGTATATTGACTACTTGAACACCGGAAAATTGCCTTCGGATCCCAAAGAATCGAGAGCCCTGCGTACCAAGGCTACTAGATTTAGCTTGGTCGAAGGGACACTGTTCAGGAGAACCTTCGACGTTTCCGCTAGCTAGATGCTTGGTACCGGGAGAGACCGAATATGCCTTGAGAGAAGTTCACGAAGGTACTTGCGGAAACCATTCGAGGGCAGAATCGTTAGTTCGGAGACTAATTAGGACCGGCTATTACTCGACCGAGATGGAGAAAGATGCGAAGGACTTCGTACAGGAATGCGACGACTGCCAGAGACACGCCTCGATGATCCATCAACCGGGAGAAATGCTCCACTCAGTTTTATCCCCGTGGCCATTTATGAAGTAGGGAATGGACATTGTCGGTCCCCTACCACGAGCACTCGGTAAAGCTCAATACATATTATTCATGACCGATTATTTTTCCAAATGAGTCGAGGCTCAGGCATTCAAAAAGGTCTAAGAGAAAGAAGTGATTGACTTCATCTGGGCCACGTAATATGTCAGTTTAGGATGCCGGACGAGGTCGTTTGCGATAATGGAAAATAATTCATCGGCAACAAGGTAAGTAAATTTTTCGAAGATCACAAGATCAAAAAGATAATATCAAAACCTTATCACCCTAGTGGGAACAGGTAGGTAAAGTCAACAAATAAGACCATACTTCAAAACTTGAAAAAAGGTTAACCGGTGCGAAAGGAAAATGGAAGGAGATCCTGACCGAAGTCCTATATGCATACCGTACGACATCAAAATCTAGCACCGGTACCACCCCGTTTTCATTGGTCTACAGAGCTGAAGCCTTAATACCAGTCGAGGAGGGAGAACCAAGCCTCAAGTTCCAATATGCGATGGAAGAGCTAAATGGCGAGGCCGTGATCACGAGCCTCTAACTATTGGATGAAAGGCGGTTGGCCGCCCTGGTCTAGTTGGCCACCTAGAAACAACGATTAAAAAGGTATTACAACCGAAGAGCCACCCTCCGACACTTTCAAGTCAGAGACTTGGTGTTGAGAAAAGTAACATTACACACCAGGAACCCGAACGAGGGGAAGCTGGGACCGAACTGGGAAGGACCATACTGAGTTATCAGAATAACCGGCAAAGGCTCGTACAAACTCGAAGTGGGAAACGACGTACAACTACTGAACAACTTGAACGTAGCACACTTAAGGTTGTACTACTGCTAAGGTACGACCTCAATTACTCTTTAACCATGTTATAAATCGGAATAACATTTAAAGGTAAACGACCAAGGATGGATGTGACTATTAGGTCTGAAAGCACGCGTTGCACTCTTTTTTTCTTGAATCGGTTTTGTCCTAAAATGGGTTTTTCGGCAAGATTTTTAACGAGACAATAGTAAAATGTGCTAACTTAGATTCAAACACCGGTTTCAAACCAGAGTCTATGATCGTTCACTTCATATCAACAGTATCCGAGCCCTCACGAGTTTGACCTCGAATATTGGGGGCCATTACCCTCAGATTAAGGTTTTTTGCAAGGAAAAAAGAAAACTTTGTATGCTAAAAGCTAAGTCTTGGTGGTTAGGATTTATTGTAAGGGACAAACGGTCGTATGAACCGTGCTCACATAGTCCACTCTAGCCATGACATAAATTTTTATGCACTTTCGATCATGTACTTTGCACACTGAGAAATGAAAGAAAGTTCTGCTTTGCTATTACGCATTTTTTGCTTCTTTTTCGGATCCTAGAACCCACGGGCTACCCCTACTCGAGGACTATCGAGCCCAAGGGCTACCCCTACTTGGGGACTGTCGCCCAAAGAAAATTCGGATGACCTAGGATACCGAATCCCGAAGGCACAAAACCTATTAGGTAGTGCCTAAATACAAAAGGCTAGTGATAAGTGTAAATTTTTACCACTTATTAGTACATTTTTACTTTTATTTTAGTCCGAAAGTATTGATTTATGTTCCCAAAACTAATAATAATGTGCAAATTGGATGAATGTTAGAAATTTGGGCTATTATGAAGAAATCCGACTAAAAAAATGAGCGTTCCAACTCACAAGGAAAGAAGGGGCACAACATACAAGAAGTGCGGTCCGCATAAGTATTTCTGCGGCCGCAGAAGCAAGTGTGGACCGCAGAATTCCCTTTGCGGCCGTAGAATTGATGAAGCAGTCATGAAGTACTTGAAGAAGAAGTGCGGACAACATACCATTTGTGCGGCCGCAGATTATGGTCTACACTGACAAAAATTTAAAAAGTTCAGAGAGTGTGTAAATGACCAAGACTAAAGCCTTGCCTGAAGTGCGGACCACACAAGAATTGTGCGGCTATAGAAGCTGACTTGTAGCCGCAAACCAAATTGTGTGGCTGCAAAATCCAGTTCCCTGTAGATTCAAGCATGTGCGGCCGCAGAACCTCCCGAGATATTTTTTTTAACGAATTTTGGGCCTTTATAAATAGACGAGAATAACAATTTTAGGTAAAGTTTTGAAGTTCCAGCAATTATAGCCGTTGTAGTTTGCTATTTTAGGAAATTTGTGATCATTTGGGATAAAAAATTATAGTTTATCATTTTAATTTTATATTATGAGTTTAATTAGTATTTCTTCTTTCTTTTATTCAAATTTTAATATGAGTATCTAGACTTTTATTAGGGTTGTGACCCAACCCTAGTGTGTAAACCTTATGGGTGCTTAATTTATTGCTTGTTTATGATTGGGTGTGTGTTATTTACCCTTGTTCATGCTATAAATTCTAGAATTAATAGTTGCAAATGTTGATTCATGCCTTTTTGACTTGGTCCGTACTTGAGAAAGAGGGACCTAATCTAGGAAAACTTGACTAACAAGAAATTGGGCTAGTTAAGGATTTAACTAGCCTAATTAAAGGGTTTGAACTAGAGATGGGAAAAACCAGACTTGAGCTCATATCAACTATTTGAATTGATGCCCAATTGGGCTTGACAAAGTCAATTTGGGCAAAATCACTCTATAACCGAGAGGTATTGAGTGGGTACTTTAGAGTTGAGGGTTATAATACACCTCGGTCACTAAAACAAGCATTAACTTGATTTACCCATTAGGTTAGCACCTAGGCGAACCTAGGCGTTTTTCCTTTTACCAATTTGACAAAAACATTCACTCGCTTTCTAGTTTCTTCTCATTAGTTTATAATTGTTAGTTTTAATTTAGAAGCGGAAAACAAAATTCCTTGTTTGGAAGCACAATTTAGTTATTTCATTTACTCTCATCAAGTGTACACCCTAACACACATATTAAATTACCTGTGAAAATCGACCCGACTCTTGTTGGGTACTCTTCTTCCAACAACAGTTTCCACTCACTATTGAGTGCTGATTGAATGTGGATCAGCTACGACCACCTTAAAAACGGTTCGGAGACGTCCGAAACCCGTAACCAGAAAGTAAGGCCTTTATTAAAAAAATTGAAACCTACTAAAGGGTTACCCTTGGCAAAAACATCGTCTAAAAACACTTATGCATCTTGGAAACATATGGTCTTATCAAGGATCCAAAGCCACAAGCAAACAAAGTTGCATCGAAGTTGGGCTTCGTTCGAACTTCTGAAAAACGAATGCCCCAGAACTACATTTGATTCTATGCTAAGGCACCAAAGACAATACACGAATAAATATGCTGGAAAAGTAAAGACACGATATTGCCAGAAAGGAAAATTTCATATATATATATATATATATATATATATATATATATATATTCCATAAGATATTTATAAAGGCCCAATAAAATGACCACAAAATAAACAAAAAATATATATACATAAGGAAAAATAAAAAACTTAAAAAGTACTAAGGTATCTACATGTGGTCTTCACTAGGGCCCGACTCGTCAGAACCGTCAGAGACCCCGGATCCCTCGGAACCCTCGAAACCTTCGGCACCCGCAGTCTCATAAAGATCATTTTCCTCGCCCTCCAGCTTCTTAGCTTCTTCGATCTCGGTCGATAAGTCAAAGACTCGGGTGTGGATCTCTTCGAGGGTCTCTCTTTGGGATAGCCGCATCATGTATTCAGTCTTTGTCTTTAGGCGGGTCTTGGCTTCCTCCACATCAGCCTTGTACTAGGCCACCATTTCCTTGGCATCAATAAAGGTTGTGTCCATTTTGGACCTCAGTGCTGCATGTTCTCTTCCGAGGGCAACCAATTCTCCGACGGCCGAGCTCAATTGTGCTCGGAGATCATCATTCAGCTGAGACTACTTATCGGCTTTGCCCTTCTCCACCAAGAATTGGTTCTTGCTTGATACTAGCTCCACCTTCGCAGTTTCCTTCTTCGAAGCTAGCAGGTCCATCCTACCCTTCCACCCTTTGGCCATGGCCTTGACCTCGTCCATCTCGGCCCGGAGCTGGTTGATCAGGTCAATCTTCTATTGGACCTGCGAAGTTGTGTTGTTAGTCACCACAACTAGTTCCTCGTTTTTAGCTTCAAAGACCTTTACCTTTTCAACCAGGTCGGCATGTCCCTGCTTCAGGGTCGAGGCCTCCTTTTGAGTTTTTTCCAGCCCGACCTGGAGAATCAGGAGGTCTTTAAGGGTCTTGTCCTGTTGCTCACTGAGAAGCCTGTACACGTCCTTCTTTCAGACCTGCTCTTTGAACTCGAACTTGAGTTGGTTGATTTCTAAGCGGTACCGGAGGAACCTTTCGTGGTGAAGCACTCAGGCCTGTAAAACAAAGAAAGTAGTAAGAGACATCAAAACTTAAGTAGAATCCATAAAGGGGTATAAAAGTGTTGCCACCTTACCTGGTTCAGCGCCTGCTGCTCCTCGTTGAAAAGACTTGACGTGCCCACCTCGTTCATCTTTGCATGGTCCTCCTCATTCACCAGGCATCAGAGGTAGCTGACTACGCCTACCAAAGCAGATAGGACATGAGCATTCTCCAAGACTGTGAGAACGACCGTTCTCTTGCGTTCGGGGTCCACGCTCGGTGCGGGAAATTACTTCACTAGTTTTGGGCTTGAACTCGGCCCGCCAGCTCTCGAGGGCACCTCCTTCTTCGGGATCTGCATGTGACCTAGCCCGGAAAAATCCTCTAATGTGGACATGTCCATCCGTCGAAAAAGGAGTTAAGGGGATCATCTGAACCCTGCACTCCCTCACTTGACTTTTCTTTGCCCGCTTGGGCCTCTTCGAGCATGGATTCGGTATAGAAGGGCGTCTCTATGATGTCGGTGACATCGGTTGTCTCCTTCAGAATAGGAGTGGCATCCCGGGAGGTCGCAACCTCCATTTCCCCCTCAGGTTCTCGAGCCAGAAAGGGTTCGACCTCGGGGTACAACAGAAACTCGGGGGGGATCAGATGTTCGGTTTTTACTCGAACGTACCTCCCTTGACAGCCTCGGTCTAGGTCCTCGTCAACGCTAAAAAAAAAAGCCTTGCTTGCTTGGCGAACGAGCTTGATCAGTCCCTCTTTGAAGATTTGGGGACTGTACAGACGGAGTAGGTGATCGAGAGTAAACCGATGATCCACATGGGTGAGCGTGAAGGGGTAAGTGTAAACACTCACATACCCCTCCAGTGAGTAGTTATATCGTCATTAGGCCCGGGGACGACCACGTCCTTACCCTCCCACTTACAGTCTGCTTGTACTACGGGTAGGGTTTCTTCGGTAATAGAGCATATGTATCTCGATGCTCCCTCACCTCGGTCTTGTTAGCTTGAGGCCTTCTCGACCTTAAAGTCATTCCCGATAGAGCAGCACCCGAGTATGAAGCTATTCATGGATGGCTCTAGAGCCACCTCGGGAGCGGCCACCTCGGTATCTGCGGCCGGGTGGGAAGATGAATGGGCAGCCTGCTGGGGCACTGACTTGGAAGTTTTAGCCATCGTGATCTGGGAAAATATGAAGGTCTGAGGGTGTGACGAAGATATGAAGATCTGTGCTGGAAATCCAAGAACAAATATGAAGGTTTAAAGATCAGAGATGAAGATATGAAGGCTCAAGAAGCAGGGTATGAAGATTTGAAAATTCGAAGGTAAAAACTAGAATCGAAAAGTGAAAGAAGTATAAAAGGTCGAAGCTTTTATAGGGAAAAATGAAATCAATGCGTGACGTTTCACATTCGAAGACAAAATAGCTGATGACCGACACGTGTCCGAAGTCAGAACGACGCGACTGATGGGACATTTTGACTTACCCGTCATCTTAGTTACAACATTTGAGGGAAGAAACCGGGGCTCATCTACTTGTTTCCCATCGATCCGACGAACCTACTCTTCAAAAAATGAGGGGGCTATCTGTATACAGATAAAATTGGGGGCAATGCATACCCCGATTTTTCGATTAAGAAGACAGAAGGAGGGCACAAATACACGAGATTGAAATCGAGGCTGTGAGCCTTTCGTACCGAGACCCATGAAAGATGAACAATGGGCTCATCGTTGGGCGCGATAAAGCAATGCTCCCCGGACCCAAAACGAGTTCTAGGACCTTGGGAGATATGGCAAACGGTTGCGACCGGCTAACATAGGGCCGTGATATCCGTACCTAACCGGATATTACGGCGCAAATCTCGTCCGATGTCGGTTACGGATAAGTAATTAGCGAGAAATGGAGATTTTTTTACCTTTTTAAAACTTTTACTAGGGATGAAACTCTCATATAAAGGAGAAGTTTTTCTTTGATAACACACATTGTAACACGCATATCAAGGTAACACAAATTCATTTTTCTGCTTTCTAGCTATTGAAAAGTTCTTACTTATTTATTTTGTTCTTCATTCACGATTGGCTTCGAACCAAGGGTCTGATCAAGGCCAAACTACTGTTCAACATAAGTTCGAGTTGGGCCGTAACGCTGCTATTGGTGTGATTATTCATTTATCTTTAACTCGTTTATCTGAAATTCTTGATTATTTATGTTGAATCAATCCACATATCCTTAAAACCGCGTACAAATTTAATTATTATCCGTTTTACGGATAAACAAATCCAAACGTCACAATGATAAGAAATCGAACATGAGTTAATTTCATCTTTTACTTTTATATCTGTACTATTTATTTTACCATTCATTGGAGACTAAATTTATTTTTTTGTATAATAATTACATAAGTAGTCTTCAAGTGCAAGGCAAAATAGTCATTTCAGTTTTGATCACGAGCCTTGCACATATATTTCATGCCAATTAATATAAACATTTTGAATATTACAATAATATTAACATATGCGAGATATAAATAATATTTAAAGTGTAAAGTGCAAGATCAAGATGATTGTTGTATGTCTAAACTTATCTAGTATTTATATTTTATATCTTCTATTTGTCATTTCATAATATAATTTTTAGATATCTTCAAATCAAACACATAGAAGAGATATAGAGAGGTTGAGTTAGAGCCGAAAATTGAACATTCAGTTTAAAAAGAATGATTTTAGAATTCTAGATTTGACTACAAATGAACAGTGCAAACAAATTAGGTTAAAAAGTTCATTACGTATATCCATACTTTTTTATTTTATAAGACAAGCTACTCTCATGCGATATTTGTCGAGCAAAGGGATTCCAATTTGACCAAAAAAGGTCGAATTGCAATCTTTTGAATCCAAACGCTTTTACATTTTGCACATTAATATTAAAAGGACTATTTTATTTTAAAAGGATATACTAATTCGTCAATACTACAAGAATATATATTTAGTACAGAATATATATCCAACAATATTTTGGAGTACTAAAATAATCAATAATTTCTTTACCAATCCAAACAGGGAAGCAACAGTACTATACTTGTTCTCCATTTGTATCTGCTTCCTCTCCAATTATAGTAAAATCCAAAATAGAGATACTCAAAAAAGCGAATGCTGGATAATGGAACATGCTTAAATTTCCATCGACAATGATATACACATGTCTTAAAAGTAAAGTTGTTTTAGAGTTCTAATGATCTAGCAAGAAGAGAGGGTAGCGGGAATGAATATGACTACTATTCTTATTTCAGAATCCAACAATATCTACTTTATGTACTTCGCCCATCTCTCAATTTTTTCTTCTTTTATGCAAACTTTCCTTCGACGAAAAAGAAAGGAAAGGAAAGAAAAAAGAAAAAAAAATGGAACATTAAAGAAAATCTGCTAAAAGCATCCCATAGGTTAGAGTCCATAAAGATGGAGGGGAGGACATCAGGGAATTTTTTTTTTTTTTTTTGGTAACTATGAACTTTTAATAATTACCAACAACAATACGTATCTGCATCCTAGCTAACCCTGCTAGCTGACCAAATCAAAACTCACAAAAAAAAAAACAAGTATAAAACTCTAGAACACAAGCTGCTGCAATTTACTCCTAATTATAGGGGGTGCTCGGACATTACATATATAGGCAATTTCTTTAGCTATCTGCTCCCATCCTCTACTCATCTGCTCAAATACTCTCCCATTCCTTTCTATTCAGATACTATGAATGTATTCAGCATACACCATTTTGAAGAGCTGGGCTGCTCCCGTTCCCCCACCTTGCACTTGCAACCATAATAAGACTCTGTTCCATAGCCCTTTAGAAAACATACATTCAGCAAAAATATGTGCTCTTGATTCAGATTGTTGACGACAGAGAACACATATCGTATCCACATTCATTCCCCAAGTAACTAGTCTATTTGTTGTTAGGAGTTTCCCATGGAGCATCATCCACATAGTGAACCTAATTTTCTTTTTCATTTTAACAAAATTAATATTTTTTTTATGATAAAAAAAAAATATTTCCTTTTATTTCAACAAAAAATGACTTTTTTTTCATGATATAGAAAAAATATTTTCTTTTATTTGAATAAAATGAAGTAGTAAAAAGTAATTTTTTTTATTTCAATAAAATGAGTATTTTCTCTTCATGATGTAGAAATTTTTTTTTCTTTTATTTCAACACAATGAGTATTTTATTTTTATGATGTAGAAAAAGTATTTTTCTTTCATTTTAACAAAATGAGTACTTTTTTTCATGTTGTAGAAGGAGTAAGAAAATAGAATCATGAAAACGTTGGGTATTTGGAATTGGGGGAGAGGAGGGGGGCAGAGAGCATATGAAACATGGGGATTTGGGGGAAGGGGGTGAAGAGAGCTGTAGCACCCTGAAAAAAATTTCAAAGTGCCTAAGCGCTATTACGAAAATTGATGTATGCTAATTATATTATTTTGTGTGCAGAAGAGGACTATTAATATGATAGATATTAATTGGATATAATAGCAAGTGTATGAGGTGTATTTGAAGTGATATAGGGCCCAAGGAGAGCCCTTGGGACAAGTCAAGTTGGAAATTTCATGATAGACTAAAGTTCCAAAGAAAGTTGATGTGTGCTAATTACATTACTTTGTGTGCAAACGAGGATTATTAATATGATGGATATTAATTGGATATAATAATAAGTGTACGAGGTGTATTTGAAGTGATATAGGGCCTAAGGAGATCCCTTGGGACAAGTCAGGTTGGAAATTTCATGATAAACTAAAGTTCCAAGTGAGTACGCGCAAGACCTAATTTTGAACGAGTATATCTAGATATATATAAGGAGTTATGTGGTAAACAACCTATCAAAGTAAAGATCTTCAAGACTAGTTTCTAGCGCATCAAACCGTTCGTCATTTGGACATTCCTACAAAAATTTATGATCTAATTATCAAAGGCTGACAGTGAAGTACTTATATAGCGTCCGGGTTCGTATCCGAGCTTGGAAGAGGAGTGAACTGGGGACGCGAAGCGTCCGGGACAACATCTAAAACCCAGAAATTAGGGCCAATAAGTATAAAGTCAGGGAGAGGGAGTATTTTGAGCTTTTGGGGTTAGGGTTCTTGAGGTCAAGAGGCGATTTTAAGCTCAAATCAAGTCCAACCAAGTAATTCTTACTCAATATACATGAGTTCTAATATCATTCTTGCATTCAAATACTAGATTTAATCATCAAATCCTCAAGAACATAAAAATCACCAAAGTTGTGATTTTTTTCAAGATTGATTTACTAGAGGTAATTCTAATGTTTCAAACTCGTTTATTATGAGTAGTTAGTAGTATTTGAAGCATTTGTTACAAATTTTAATGGTTAAAAGATTAGATTATAAAACTCTAGTTCATGGCATGAATAATACTTTTGAGAAAATGAGAGAGAAGATAAATAGTAATATTGGCAATGAAATTAATGAATATAATGAACCTATGAAATTATTTGTTAGCAAAAGTTGGGAGTGATCAACTAAATAATCACTCGAATTGTATATTTTACAAGTGTTGATTATGAAAGACGGTGAATAGTAATTTGGTGGCATTGGACAATTGATGTAGTATTAATAATTTTGAATGGGTATTAAAATATAAGAATGAAGTTGAATAGGCTAGCATGTGATTCTATTCGACGATTTGAGTTGTTGGAGGCTTGTGGTCAACTTATGAGCCCTAAATGAATATTGGTCAATATTTTAGGTCATATTTTGATGTAATTGGGATATCTGATTGCAGATATCGACTTGTTGGTGATATTTGAGCATTTTAATCAACATTGGAACGATGGAAGATGATTGAAAGCTTGTGAATGTTAATAAAGTGAAAGCAAGGTAAGTTGATTAAAATTTACTCTTCTTGAGGTATTTTCTCTAAAAGCATGTTTCGAGTTAATGCGTAAGTTGTTTGTAAATGTGCGTTTGTGCTTGTGGGAGACAAACAAGTATGGATGTCTCCATGTATTAAAATATTTTATTGCATATGTAGTGTCATGTTATTTTATAAAATTTTATTTTAGATCTTGTTGGCAAAAATGACACTCAAGGTAAATGTTATAAGTTTTTATAAAAATTTACGTATTGATAAGATATTGCATATTTGAGTGCAAAAGATAAATTTTCATGGAAAGTATTTCTTTTGAAAATTAAAAAGTAGAATAACACTTGTGATATCTTTTAAAGATTGTTGTTAAATTGCTAAAGGCTTTAACATATAAAAGGTTATTTATTTAATTTTTGTTCAAATAGTTTAAATTTTCTATTAATACTATGATTTGATAAAAATAGATCATTTGAGACTACTATGCTATGAATCTATTTTTGAAGTATCAAAATTTTTGGGAGTTACTTGTGTTCATCGAGATTGGCTCGGATATATTGTGTTCGTCGTCATGAAACTATACGTGCTGGTGTAGGCGTAGATGGCCACTTTGTGGTATAGAATACGACATAGTGCTCTCCCTCTATATGGTATTATTTTGTGCTATTATTAGCATGGTCGAGTCGATTTGTACGGCACTACGTTGAGATAACCTGAGCAAGTAGGGTATACGAAACTTAGCGCTAGGTACATAACCTAGTTGACCTTCTTGTGTCGGTGATGGTATAGTATTCCCAGTAAAAGGTAAGAATGATTTTCTTATGTTTAGGCCTAAGAAGCCGAAAGTGATTTCAATAACTTAAAGCAAATGGAATGATTTTGTATGATTTTATTCAAAATCTTGGATTGACATAAATATTTTAAAAGTTTATATTGTGGGTTATATTTCACTTGTCTTTTATTTAAAATGATAAGGATCATGAATTGATAAAATTTCTTATCGTCTTGTATTAAATATTGGTGCATTATTTTTATAAAGTTTGTCCCAAGAACTTAAGTTAGAGAATGTCTATGAGAGTTATTGAATATCGTCGTGGTGTATTCATCCCTTAGGGCCCTGCTTACTTTACATGTTTCAGGATGATGTGTGATATATGGCACGCGACCGGGGATAGGATAACTCTCTTCCTGAGGTATATGGTGAGGCACCACTCCTATTTTGTGATAGCTATCATGTTGTTTTCTTAATTTATGCTAGTCGGGTATTAGCCCAAGTGTTTAATTCTATTATTTGGTATAGAGGCTCCATAGATAGTTGTGAAAGGTTGTGGTAACGAGGTTGTACATGACATACATGAAAATATATTTATTTTACTTAGTCACATTGCTATTATCATGAAAGGTGTCATGCGTTATTTTGAATTGAAAAATATTTCATCATTT
This sequence comes from Nicotiana tabacum, assembly GCF_000715075.1. Classification (NCBI taxonomy): domain Eukaryota; kingdom Viridiplantae; phylum Streptophyta; class Magnoliopsida; order Solanales; family Solanaceae; genus Nicotiana; species Nicotiana tabacum. The sequence continues at coordinate 20,002,597 of NC_134083.1, read as the reverse complement.
AATTTGAAAATGTATATAATTTTCAAGGAGCTTCCGCAGTTAAATTGGTTTTCATGCATATGATTTGGATGCATAGTTCGCTCGGATCGGATAATGTGCCGGGTGCCGATCACATAATTTTGGGTCATGACAAGAGTAACGTAAATATTATTTTCCTAAAGAACATTTTCTACTTTCTAACCAAACACTACCTCACGCCTTGCATCTCTGCAATTGAACGATCAATTAACCTCATCGTACCTACAATCTAAAAATTCATGAGCTACTTCTTGCACAAAAAAAAAGCTAATCAAAAGTTTAAAAATAAGGAAGCAGTAGGCAGAAACAAACAAATATGGACGTACGGAATGCAACATGCCCCAACTGCTGCGCTGTCTTCAATTTCCAATAAAAAAAAACTTATGAATGCGGATCATAATGTAGCTCTTCATTAGTTAGATAGTATCATGTAGTAAGAAATATAACTTGTAGAACCCTTCGATATAAAATTATTCAAGGAAAAATATAACCTGTAAGAAGCCTGAATTATAGTTTTGTACATTATCAAACACGATTTAAATCATAATTATATTAAATAATGGTAGCGTTCTTGTCAATTTAAGTGCACCTTAATTTATTTCAATCGGATATTTATTACATTTTAAGTAACTTTGCTCGTCCAAACTTTGACAAAAGAAAACAAATTACCGAAATAATATAACTTTTATCTATTTTATTGATTGTTAGGCCCGAACGAATGCTTAAACTATTATATCAAGTGTACCATTGAGGCTTATGCAGCCCTATGCGAAAACTAGAAGATCGAGGCATTATCGAATTGTAGGTTCTTTATGAAATTGACCAAATTAGCAAAAACATGTGTAGTTTGTGGCTAACCTTACGTAAAAATTGCACATGCGTCATATTTGGTCGCCCCATTTAACTTATACATACTTTTTAAATTTTGTTTAACTTGTACTCATAGTTTAGACAATTTCAGGCATTTTTCTCCTCTTTCTTCTTCTTCTCCCTCCTCCTCCTCTTCTTCTTCGGGTAACAATAATTTTATATGATATTTGTGAACATATTTTAAGGTAGTTTATGATATTTTATAGTGATGTGCTATCGTGACACTTTATTATTTTATTATTGTATACAGTCGAAACCGGGTTCGCCTCTTGTGTGACCAATCGAGACTGAAATATGACAGGTTAAAGCTCGATCTTGAATTATATCGAACCAAGGTGCGAAGATACATCATTGAGCTCGTGACCCTGGGACTGAACGAGATCGAGTCCGAACAAGATCGAGAGAAATTTGCCGAGCCAAATAACAGAAGGCCGAAATATCGAGGTTCGAAGTTCGACAAGACCATCAGATTTTGCTTCGAATTTACCGAAGGCACGACCGATCCTACTTCTGACGGCCTCGAAGAAAAGCTTCACCAACTCATCCGACAAGGATCCGTGATTCTCGCAATTAACCAATCATTATGGCAGAAATCACGGAATTAAGTCAAAAAATGAGCCAACGGTCTACATAATTTCTTATAAAATAATGTCTTAAAACTTCATCTCCCTAAATATATAGAGGGAATTGAGTAACTCACACAGGACATTGTAACATACTTCAAAGAACTACATACTATTTTTTTCAGTTTTTTTCATATTATTCTGGCTTCAATAATATCACATCTAAATTCGAAGAAAGTTAACCTTGCGAGACTTAAGTTGTTCAATTTACATGGTTTGCATTTATTTTTCTATGTATTTTTCCATATTAAGTCTGATTTCTCACTTTGTATCAAATTAGATCACATATCCTTATAACCACGTATAAATTTAATTATTATCCGATTTTGGGGTAAACGGTTTGGCGCCCACCGTGGGGCTAAGGATAATAGTGGTTATTTGATACAAATCTCTGTAACACACACTGCTTTACACTTGCTCTTTGAAGTGTCTTTGATTTCAGGCTAAAAATGACAAACTCTCAATTAACACCTCTATATATCAACAACGAGGCTTGTCATCAAGGTGAGAATAACAACATGACGCCCGGTAACGCAAGGCCACCCACTAATGTCGTTGGAATTCGGACCGCGGATCCGATTGATGTAAATTCACATGTGGCCATCGACACGAACTTGATTACCGACCTTAAAAATAGCGTCCGTGGTGGAGCCCGATCGGCAGTTCGCAACACACAAAATATTGAAAAAAAACGGGATCAGCCTACGCATGATCTTCGAAATGCTGCAAGCTCAACAAGTGGTGATAGCTCAGTTGCAGAGCCAAACCCAGGAACCGAGCTGGGTTGAACTCGATCCGCCCCAAGAAGTCACTCGCAGAATGGAACCGGCCGTGGTAAGATCGAATAAACAAGAGTCTAGGACTAACCCCGAAATTATAAAAATGCTCGATGAGCTGACAAAGGGGGTAGAATAAGGGGAAAAGAAGATCGAAGCGAACGATAAAAAGGTTGAAACCTATAATTCCAGGGTAGATCAAATCCAGCAGCGCCCCCGATATTGAAGGGACTGGATTCTAGGAAGTTCGTGCAAAAACCTTTTCCTCCAAGCGTGACCTCAAAACCAATCTCCAAGAAATTTCGTATGCCCAAAATACCTAAGTATAATGGAACGACCGATCCAAACGAACATATAACCTCTTATACATGTGCCATCAAAGGGAACGACTTGGAAGACGACGAAATCGAGTCTGTTTTGCTGAAAACATTTGGGGAGACCCTGTCGAAAGGATCCATGATATGGTATCATAACTTACCTCCTAATTCTATTGACTCAATTGCTATGTTCGTAAAAGCAGATGTCGGTGCCATCAAGGTCGAAACCAGGAAATCAGACATTTTCAAAGTCAAACAGAAGGAGAACGAGATGCTCAGGGAGTTCGTGTCCTATTTTCAAATAGAACAAATAGATCTGCCACCGGTCGCTGATGATTGGGTTGTTCAGGCTTTCACTCAGGAACTCAATATTCGAAGCTTGATGGCTTAGCAATAATTAAAGCAAAATCTGATAGAATACTCTGTCGTTACGTGGGCCGATGTACACAATCAGTATCAATCGAAAATCAGAGTCGAAAATGATCAACTTGGGGCACCTTCAGGGTCTGTATATCCCGCCAGAACTCTCGATAGAGCCAAGAGGGACATCGATCGTGAACCAGGATCAAACAGGGATCGATATCGGCCCTATAATGGAGAGCGGAGGAATAATGGGTCCGGGCGGAATCCCATAAGAAACGAAAGAAGAAATGACCAAGGACAAAACACTTGGGGGCTAATGACAAAAAAACGGATTTGACAGGCCCACCAAGCATAAAAAAGCATTGAGGCTATCAGAGTACAACTTTAATATCGACGCAGCTGCCATCGTATCAGCCATCGGGCGAATCAAGGATACCAAATGGCCTCGACCTCTGCAATCCGATCCAGCTCAAAGAGATCCCAACATGTATGCAAGTATCATGGAACTCACAGTCATAGAACGGAAGACTGTAGACAACTGAGAGAAGAAGTAGCCCGACTATTCAACAACGGGCACCTTCGAGAGTTCTTGAGCGATCGGGCCAAGAATCATTTCAGGAACATGGATTCTAACATACAAACGGAACAAGAAGATATCGAACCTCAACACGTAATTAATATGATCATCGGTGGAGTCGATATCCCACGGGAGCCAATGTTGAAATGCACAAGAATCTCCATCACCAGGGAGAAACGAACTCGAGACTACATACCTGAAAGAGTCTTACCCTTCAGTGACGAGGATGCGAAAGGGATCATACAATCTCACAACGATGCACTGGTAATATCTGTACTCCGAAATAAAACTAGAATCAAACGTGTGTTAATTGATCCAGGTAGCTCGGCCAACATTATTCGGTCGAAGGTCATAGAATAGCTCGGTCTACAAGACAGGATCATGCCAGTAGTCCGAGTCCTAAACGGGTTCAACAGGGCATGTGAAACCACCAAAAGAGATATAACATTACCGGTCAATACCATCGGAATCGTACGATAGGCCAAGTTTTATGTAATCGAAGGGGACATGAGCTACAACGCCCTTCTCAAAAGGCCATGGATCCATCACATGAGGGCAGTACCCTCAACTCTTCACCAATTGCTAAAATTCCCAGTCCCAGGGGGGATCAAGACAATCTACGGGGAACAACCGGCCGCAAAAGAGATATTTTCCATTGAAGAAGTGGTTCCGATATCAGCACTCACAACATAGAAGGAACCGAATTCTGGTGCCGACTCAGAGGCCAAATTGCAATTACCTATTCCGGTCACGATCTAATCAAATAAGAAAAAGACTTACGAAGACGATGATTACGGGGTTCCCCAATCTTTTATCATCCCTGATGACTCCGACGCAACCAAATCGACGGTCGAAGAGCTGGAACAGATTGTATTAATCGAGCATTTACCCGATCGAAAAGTATACCTGGGCACGGGACTAACTCCTGAGCTCAGGAAAAAATTTATTCAATTTCTTATAGTTAACATAGATTGTTTTGCTTGGTCCCATCTTGATATGACAGGGATCCCACCAGAAATAACCACTCACAAACTAAGCATGGACCCATAAATTAATTCGGTCAAGCAGAATAGGAGGCCCCAGTCCGAGGTCAAACATACTTTCATCAAGGACGAGGTATCTAAACTCCTAAAAATAGGGTTCATTCAAGAGGTTAAATACCCGGATTAGTTAGCAAATGTAGTGGTAGTCCTTAGAAAAGGGCATAAACTAAGAATGTGTGTAGATTACAAAGATATGAATAAAGCATGCCCTAGAGACTCTTTTCCTTTGCCCAACATCGATCGTATGATCGATGCCACGGCCGGCCACGAGATCCTCAGTTTTCTCGATGCCTATTTCGGGTACAACCAAATACGGATAAACCCGTGTGATCAGGAAAGAACTTCCTTCATCACTAAAAATGGCACATACTGTTATAATGTAATGCCGTTTGGATTAAAAAATGCCGGTGCCACATACCAACGCCTAGTAAATTGAATATTCGAAAAACAAATAGGAAAATCGATAGAAGTTTACATTGACGATATGTTGGTTAAATCCCTGCGAGAAGAGGATCATTTAAAGGATTTGAAGGAAACCTTCAGTATATTGAAGAAGTACAACATGAAGCTTAATCCGTAAAAATGTGCGTTCGGAGTCGAATCAGGTAAATTTCTCGGATTCATGGAATCCAACTTTGGAATCGAGATCAACCCCGACAAGATCAAAGCTATCGAGGATATCACGTTAGTGGACAATGTGAAGGTCGTGCAAAGGCTAACCTGGCGCATTGCCGGCATGGGGAGATTCATCTCGAGGTCCTCCGATAAGGGACATCGATTTTTCTCATTGTTGAAGAAGAAAAACAACTTCGCATGGACCCCGGAATGCCAACGGGCCTTGGAAGAACTTAAGCGGTATTTATCAAGGAATGACTTCACACACCGAGGGCAGGCGAACAACTATACTTGTATTTGGCAGTATCAGAGATAGCGGTAAGTGGAATCCTAATTTGGGAAGAACAAGGTACGCAATTTCCGATTTATTATGTTAGCCAGACCTTGGGTGAGGCCGAAACTAGATACCCCTACCTAGAATAATTGGCGCTCGCTTTGCTAAGTGCCTCTAGGAAACTAAAACCATACTTCCAATGTCACCCCATATATGTCGTAACTACTTACCCATTAAGGAGCGTTATGAATAAATCCGAACTCTCGGGCCTATTGGCCAAATGGGTCGTGGAAGTAAGTGGGTACGATATTGAATATCGACATCGGACCGCTATTGAGTCCCAAATATTGGCAGACTTCGTGGCCGACTTTACACCGAACCTGATACCTGAGGTCGAAAGAGAGTTATTGGTTAATTCAGGGACATCATCGGGAATTTGGACCATCTTTACAGATGGGGCCTCGAACGCCAAAGGGTCCGGACTTAGTATCGTACTAAAGCCACCAACATGTAATATAATTAGACAATCTATTAAGACTGTGAAATTGACTAACAAGGAGGCGGAATATGAGGCCATGATTGCATGCCTTGAATTAGCCAAATACTTAGGAGCAGAGGTAATCGAAGCCAAGTGCGACTCCCTCATTGTGGTAAACCAACTTAACGGAACATTCGAGGTCAGAGGAGAACGAATGCAGAGATACTTAGACAAGTTATAGGTGACATTACATCGGTTCAAAGAATGGACTTTGTAACATGTACCTATGGATCAAAACATCGTAGCCGATGTCCTCGCTAACTTGGGATCGTCAGTCGTAGATAACGAGTTCAATTCAGAAGAAGTCGTGCAGCTTAGGAGATCGGTGGTGGAAGAAGGCCACGCCGAGATCAACTCGACGAGCCTAACTTGGGGCTGGAGGAACAAGTACGTGGAGTATCTCAGGACATAAAATTTTCCCTCGTACCTAAAAGAATTGAGGGCCCTGCGTACAAAAGTAACCCGATTTAGCCTGGTCGAAGACGAAACCTTTGTCACGACCCAAAACCACGTGACCGGCACCCGACACACTACCCGACCCGAGCGAACCAAACCATGTGATGTACCCAAATCATATGCATGAAAATCAATTTAACTGCGGAAGCTCCTTGAAAATCAAATACATTTTCAAGTTAAATGATAAAATATTTTCCAATTCAAAATCACATATGACGTTTTTCATGATAATAACAATGAGACTAAGTAAAATAAATATACTTTCATGTATGTCGTGTACAACCTCATTACTACAACCTTTCACAACTATCTATGGAGCCTCTATACCAAAGAATAGAACCAACGGGTGGAGTAATTCCAACAAAATAAAATAAGAAAGAACATGATAGCTACCACGAAATAAAAGTGGTGCTTCATAATACCTTGAAAAGAGAGTCATCCTAGCCTGACCGCATGCCACGTATCATACATCATCCTGAAACATGTAAAGTAAGCAGGGCCCTGGAGGGGCCCCCTAAGGGATGAGTACACCACCGCGATACTCAATAAGTGTCATAAACTCTCTCTAACTTAAGTTCTTGGGACAAACTTTATAAAATTAATGCATCAATATTTGATATAAAATGAGAAGAATCTTATCAATTCTTGACCCTTATTATTTTAAATAACAAACAAGTGAAATATAACCTACAATATAAACTTTTAAAATATTTACATCAATCCAAGATTTTGGATAAATCGTACAAAATCATTCCATATGCTTTAAGTCATCGAAATCATTTTCGTCTCCTTAGGCCTAAACATAAGAAAATCATCCTTACCTTTCACTGGGAGTACTATACCATCACCGACATAAGAAGGTCAACTAGGTTATGTACCTAGCGGCAAGTATCATATACCCTACTTGGTGATTTTGTGTTCTTAAGGATTTGATGAAGAAATCTAGTATTTGGATGTAAGAATGATATTATAACTCATGTATATTAAGTAATAATCAACCCAAAACATTATTAACAAATTACCTTGGTTGATTGGATTTGATTTGAGCTCAAAATCGCCCCTTCACTCTAAGAACCCTAACCCCCAAATACACAAAATACCCTCTTTCTCCGATTTTATATTTATAAGCCCGGAATTCTGGGTTTCAGATGCGGCTATGGATGCTTCGCATCCCCACTTCACTCTTCTTTGAAGTTCGGATGCGGACTTAGATGCTATGACAGCACTTCACTGCCAGCCTCTCTTTCGGACGCGGCCTCGGATGCTTCGCATCTGTAGGCTTTTCCGCCAGCCTTTGTTAATTTAGTCATAACTTCTTGTGGGAATGTCCAAATGACAAATGGTTTGAAGCGTTAGAAACTAGACTAGAATATCTTTCATGTGATAGGTTTTACACCACATAACCATTTATATATATATATATACTCGTCCAAATATTGATCTTGTGCGTACTCATTTGGGACTTTAGTCTATCATGTAATTTCCAACTTGACTTCGACTTAGGGCTCTCCTTAGACCCCACATCACTTATAATATACCTCCTACACTTATTATCATATCCAACTGATATCCATCATATTAATAGTCCTCATCTGCACACAAAATAATATAATTAGCCACATCAACTTTCTTAATAACGCTTAAATATTTTGAAATTTTTCGGGGTGCTACATTCTCCCCCACTTAAGGACATTCGTCCTCGAATGTTTTACAAGTCACTTCTATGAATAGAGTTTTCATCATTTTACCTTTAACCATCATGCATAGGCACTTATGACTACACGGGTCTTATACTTTCTTTCCAAAATCTCAATTTACTTACGGCCCTTAAAATTTGGCTATCTTTACAAATTCTTAAAAATTTCGGCAGAGCTTCCCCTATAACTAGGACTATCCAAAAACTTTAACTTATCTAGAACAAGCCCTCACACGGGCACCAATAACAATATCGCTCAACAATCAACAATACACAATATAATGTACCATCTTGACCCCACTCGGCCGTACATATACCATAAGTATATCGAATGTAAATCTTTAAAACTTTTAACTTGTAACATATATGAATACCATTCAATATCAATAATTGCTACTATACATAGGTCCCATATCACTATTATACATGCCTCCATTTTCTCTAGTCATGCATACGTCAAGTTGTACCTAAAAAGTATCTTCAAGTAATCTAAAATCTCTCTATGATTAGAATTTTTACAAATTTCATAATGTAGAATGGCACATATTCATGCTGCCTAAATTCCCAGCTTCTTCGAAGCTATGGCTCATGCTTGGTGAGAGCAAAATTATATTTCCCACTTGGTACCTGTAAACTTATCCATTCCGACTCATAGTCTCGAAATTTTCTTATAACCAACACATTCAAATTAGCCTGTTGCCCTTTTTGAGTTTTGTTTCCAGGAAACGTTTTCCCACTTAAGATTTTTATATTCTCTAATCATCAAAACTATTTTGGAATGTTTTTTTATTCTTTTCAAAGATTAATAAGATATTTGTCTCAGATTTATCCATCACATAATAATTTCATACCCCCACTTTCGCTCATACCTTTAGAGCTCATGTTAGATTCATAATTTGATAACTATTGTTACCAAAAAGTTTGCTCTAAAATAATTCAACTCACTTCGCTTAAGTTCATGACACTAGTTTTTCACCTACTCGCGGACATCCGTGTTCTAGTTTTATTTCTTAACTTTTACTAATTTCTTGACACCATTGAGTATCTTGTGATATTTTTCTACCAAAAATTTGGGATTGAATTTATATTCATGTGCACCATAGATATTCTACCATAGCTCCTAAACTTTCAATAGTTAAGAGTCATCGTTATGATGATAGTTCTTGCACCCTTTTAATATTAGTGCCTCTTTTTTTTTTGAACCCATGCCTTTTACTGGCACATTTTATTTTTTGTATAGAAGAGTCTATTCTCATTCAAGAATGCGCATTACATTACCCTTTTCTATTTCATCTCGTGTTAAGTGTGCACATATTAGAAGGACTCCCTTATTTCATACAATTTCACATATAATTCAAAGTACTTCCTCGTTCTACACAATACTTGAATTTAATTCAAATCGCACATGTCCCCAAGTTATAGAAATACATTCATGTTGCGTATTAAATCCTTGATTATCAGACATAACTTTCAACATCCCTGATGTAGAACATTATAACAATTGCTCGTAATGAGTTTGTAATCGTCGTACAAGCACTTCATGAAAATTATACCCTTCTGATCATAAAGGTTATTGATAGTACCTCATTCATTTGTTCTTAGTAACTATAACCTTTACTCTTCTTCTTCCTTTTTTTTAATTTTTTTTTTATTTTTTATTTTTATAAACCACCACTTTAAAAGTGACATCTGCTTACTCAGACGCTCCCCCACTTAGGAGCAAATGAAATTTGAAACTCTTACCTACCACTCAAAGAGTTAACTGAAATTTTGGATAAATTTTCTCGGGCCATTTACATGGTCACCTGCTTTTACATCCTTTATTTTGTCAAAAGCTTTCTGGCGGCCCCCAATTCGAAATCTCTATTTTATCGCTTCAATCTTTCATCGTACATTGTCTTTTGTTTCATCATTATACTGCTATGCTCATTATTCTGACAATATGATATATTGGTTATACTCGTAGGAACTTTCTTTGTTCATTTTCGTATCCAAGTATCACGTCGCTACTAGCTGCAACATATATTGCTAAGGGCCATTATTTTTCGCCCTTGCGACATCTTTATAGCTAGAACTTCACTCTTTCATGTTCACTCTATCTTTGAAATCTCTTCTAATATTTCACCCTTCAATCCATGCTCTAATACAATTCTAGTAAGTACGACTACCTTGCGCCTTTCATCTCATACTTAAATATGTTGAACAAGTGTGACCCCCTTAGGCTAAATCCACATATCATTATATAACTTTTCACAACATATACCATCTTCACAATGCTACATGTAAGAATTACACATCCTATCTTTATACCACCATCATGTTCTCAAGCTGCATATATATATATATATATATATATATATATATATATATATATATATATATATATATATATATATATATATATATGCAGCTTGAGAACATGATGGTGGCATAAAGATAGGATGTGTAATTCTTACTATATATCTCTGAAATTATACTTCTTGCTCTTAAGTTCTTTCATGAAACTTTATTTTGATGGTATCCCACCAAGTAGGCTAATACTTATGATAAAGATGGCATGTATGTAGGGTCTTATTACCTCATGTCTTCATCACATTGTGAACTATTTTGGTCGTAGCTAATACCACGTATTTATATCAACACGTTTCATACGATAATTGTATACTTGCATATTTTTCCATTCTTCATGGTATTGTTGATCTCGTCCATACACATTCATGTAGGGATTTATGACATATTATCATGTAGTCTTAGAATTCTTGTAACTTCTCAATCTTCAAATCCGTACCATAACCATTTTTAATCATTGTTTTGAGCCTTACGTCGTAACCTTATATGTGTAACTTTCCAACAACTTTAACTTAGCCCATGAGCCATTTCTATATTTATTCTTCTTGAATCATAATGATCCGTTCACTCACAAGTTAATTGCTCTTTCAATTTCGGGCACATATAGAGTTGCTTTGAGATCATTCTTGGAAATTCTCAAAAAAAAAATTCATTTCAACATAACAAAATAAGACATACCTCGACTAAAAAAACTCAAGAGTATCATTCCACGTCATTTTCTCTTTCTTCTCTAACAACCTATATTGTTTCTTATACCCTCCAAGATTATGCCTTTTGCGCATCTCATGCCTTAATATTTTCACGCTTACCCATTTAAGTTCACATACTTTATCCTCACATACCTTGGTATGCATAATTAGAGATTGACTTTTAATTGTGTCACATTCATCATCTGAAGGAACTCAAGGTTGTCATGCACATCTTTTACATATGGCATGCTTCATCTATCCTCAACTCGTACTTACACGCGGCACTTTATTTCTTATGTGTCACTTATATTACGTATGACACAATCATGACGATAACCTATCATACTCAGAGGAAACCCAATGTCTAGTATAATTAAGGTTCATGTCCCTCATCATGTAACATTCCCTTTTCGAATGATCAAAAAAGTCTTTTTCTTTTTCTTTTGGAAATGTGTCTTTGGTCATTATTGACAGTGTCTTAACTATGCCAAATTTCTTATGAGTCATACTATGTTTACCACAAACTCGAATGATTCACATTCACTTATCAATTAGATCCATATCACCTCTCTATATCTTGTCATGGTAATTTAAGAACATCTTCATTTACAATATTCTTTTTTTTTGGGTACCTTTGCTAAACTCGATAATGATGGTTACCATAGTAAGCAGTCCGTCCAACATCGTGACAAACGATCTTGAATTGAATTCTAGGGCCTAACATATGTGCCCTTATTCGCATCCTTTAGTAAAATTCTTTATAAGTCATGACATCATCCTGACAATACTAATTGACATCATCACCATATTTTCTTCCATAATTTCTCAGTATTCGACTGATAATTCTTATTTACCAAAGTCATGTGTGTTGACTGTATCACTCCAATCTATTCTCAACTTATCCTTCCATTTTGAACAAATCTAACACTTTCTGTCCATTAGCTCAAACATCTTGTACTATAACTTGAACATTGAGCTTCATTGTCGTCACTTCGATATCTTCCTCAACAGGAATTCAATACGATCGAGAATCTATACTCTCACTTCAGGAACAAACGCACGATATAGAGTATGAAAAAAATAAAACTCCTTAGATGTCATTGTAGCCTCCCCGATATAAGTGTGGCCGGCAACATACCGATAAGAGGGACTCTACTTGACACGACTCCATAGACTTTCTAAGACTCGACTTAGAACCTAGTACTCTGATACCAAGTTCGTCACGACCCAAAACCACATGACCGGCACCAGCCACACTACCCAACCCGAGCAAACCAAATCATGCGATGTACCCAAATCATATGCATGAAAACCAATTTAACTGTGAAAGCTCCTTGAAACTCATATACATTTTCAAGTTAAATGATAAAATATTTTCCAATTCAAAATCACACATGACATTTTTCATGATAATAACAATGAGACTAAATAAAATAAATATACTTTCATGTATGTCGTGTAACACCGTTACTACAACCTTTCACAACTATCTATGGAGCCTCTATTCCAAAGAATAGAACCAAGGTTGGAGTAATTCCAACAAAATAAAATAAGAAAGAACATGATAGCTACCACGAAATAAAAATGGTGCTTCATAATACCTCGAAAAGAGAGTTATCCTAGCCTGACCACATGCCACGTATTATACATCATCCAGAAATATGTAAAGTAAGCAGGGCCCTGGAGGGGGTCCCCTAAAGGCTGAGCACACCACCGCAGTACTCAATAAATGTCATAGACTCTCTCTAACTTAAGTTCTTGGGACAAACTTTATAAAAATAATGCATCAATATTTGATATAAAACGATAAGAAATCTTATCAATTCACGACCCTTGTTATTTTAAATAACAAAAAAGTGAAATATAACCCACAATATAAACTTTTAAAACATTTACACCAATCCAAGATTTTGGATATATCGTACAAAATCATTCTATATGCTTTAAGTCATCGAAATCATTTTTGGCTCCTTAGGCCTAAACATAAGAAAATCATCCTTACCTTTCACTGGCAGTACTATACCATCACCGACATAAGAAGGTCAACTAGGTTATGTACCTAGCGCCAAGTATCATATATCCTACTTGCTCAGGTCGTCTCATCGTTGTATCGTACGAATCGACTCAGCCATGCTAATAATAGCACAAAATAGTACTCTCTCAAGGAGAGCACTCTGTCGTAGCCTATACCACAAAGTGGCCATCTACGCCTATACCGGCACGTGTAGTTTCATGACAACGAACACGATATATCCGAAGCCAATCTCGGTGAACACAAGTAACTCCCAAAATATTTGATACTTCAAAAATAGATTCATAGCATAGTAGCCTCAAATGATCAATTTTTATCAAATCATAGCATTTATAGAAAATCAAAATCCTTTGAACAAAATTTAAATAAATAACCTTTTACATGCTAAAGCCTTTAGCAATTTAACATCAATCTTTAAAAGATACCACAAGTGCCATTCTGTTCGTCAATTTTCAAAAGAAATACTTTCCACGAAAACTTATGTTTAGCACTCAAATATGTATACTCTTGTAAATACGTAAGTTTTGATAAAAATTTATAACATTTACCTTGAGTATCATTTTGCCAACAAGATTTAAAATAAAATTTTATAAAACAGTATGACACTACATATGCAACATAATATTTTAATACATGGAGACATCCGTACTTGTTTGTCCCCACAAACACGAAAGCACATTTGCAAACAGCTTAAGTATTAACTCGAAACATGCTTTTAGAAAAAGTTCCTCAAGAATAGTAAGTTTTAATCAACTTACCTCGCTTTCGCTTTATTAACATTCACAAACTTTCAATCCTCCTCCATCATTCCAATGTTGATTAAAATGCTCAACATCACCAACAAGTCGATATTTACAATTAGATATCCTAATTACATCAGAATATGACCTAAGATATTGATCAACATCCATATATGTCTCACAAGTTGGCTACAAGCCTCTAACAACTAAATTCGCCAAATAATTTTACATGCTAGACCACTCAACTTCATTCTTATGTTTTAATACCCATTCAAAGTCATTAATGATACTACATCAATTGTCCATTACCACCAAGTTACTATTCATCGTCTTCCATAATCAACACTTGCAAAATATACAATTCAGGTGATTACTTAGTTGATCACTTCTATCTTTTGCTAACAAATAATTTCATAGGTTCATTGTATTCATAAATTTTATCGTCAAGATTACCATTCATCTTCTCCCTTATTTTCTCAAAAATATTATTCATACCATGAACTAGAGTTTTATAATCCAATCTTTCAACCATTAAAACTTGTAACAAATGCTTCAAATACTTCTAACTACTCATAATAAATGAGTTTGAAGCATTGGAATTACCTCTAGTAGATCAGTCTTGAAAAATCACAACTTTGGTGATTTTTGTGTTCTTGAGGATTCGATGAAGAAATCTAGTATTTGGATGTAGGAATGATGTTATAACTCATGTATATTGAGTAATAATCAACACAAATATCATTAATAACTTATCTTGGTTGATTGGACTTGATTTGAGCTCAAAATCTCCCCTTCACTTCAAGAACCCTAACCCCCAAATACACAAAATACTCTCTTCCCCCGATTTTGTATTTATAAGCCTAGAATTCTGGGTTTCGGATGCGGCCATGGATGCTTCGCATCCCCACTTCACTCCTCTTTGAAGTTTGGATGCGAACTTAGATGCTATGGCAGCACTTCACTGCCAGCCTCTCTTTCAGACGAGGCCTCGGATGCTTCGCATCCGCAGGCTCCTCCGCCAGCCTTTGGTAATTTGGTCATAACTTCTTGCAAGAATGTTCAAATGACAAACTGTTTGAAGCGTTAGAAACTAGACTTGAAGATATTTCATTTGTTAGGGTTTACATCACATAACCATTTATATATATATTGATATACTCGTCCAAAGTTTAGTCTTGTGCGTACTCATTTGGGACTTTAGTCTATCATGTAATTTCCAACTTGACTTAGACTTAGGGCTCTCCTTAGACCCCAAATCACTTATAATATACCTCGTACACTTATTATCATATTGAATTGATATCCATTATATTAATAGTCCTTGTCTGCACACAAAATAATATAATTAGTGCACATCAAATTTTTTAATAGCGCTTAAGTATTTTGAAATTTTTCAGGGTGCTACAACCTTGTTCAGAAGAACATTCGATGGTCCACTTGCAATATGTATAGGGCCGAGGGATACTGAGTACGTTCTGAAGAAAAGTTTCTGACAACCTCGAAGAAAAGTTTCGCCAACTCATCCGACAAGGATCCGTGATTCTCGCCATTAACCAATTATTATGGCAGAAATCACGGAATTAAGTCAAAAAAGGAGCCAACGATCTACATAATTTCTTATAAAATAATGTCTTAAAAGCTTAATCTCCCTAAATATATAGAGGGAACTGAGTAGCTCACACAGGACATTGTAACATACTTGAAAGAACAACATACTATTTTTTCCAGCTTTGTTCATATTATTCTGGCTTCAATAATATCACATCTAAATTTAAAGGAAGTTAATCTTGCGAGGCTTAAGTTGTTCAATCTACATGGTTTGCATTTATTTTTCTATTTATTCTTCCATATTAAGTCTGATTTCTCACTTGTATCAAACTAGATCACATATCCTTATAATCGCGTATAAATTCAACTGTTATCCGATTTTGGGATAAATAATTATTGCTTAGGGTTTCTTCTTTTTTTTTTCTTAATTGCAAAATGAGTTCGTTAGATTTATTGTTGTTTTGACAAATTGATGATTGTGGTTTGTTCTTGATAATATTTGGAGGGTATGTTTCAAATTTGAGCTCATTTGGAGTAGATTTAGGTATTAAATCGTATATTGAATTGTTAAAATTTGAAGACCAAATTTCTGTTTCTGGGCAATTTGTATTTGAGGCCTATTTGGCCTTAAGTACATTGAAGTATAATTTTTCACTTCAGACTTATTGGCCTTAAGTGAATGAAACCATTGATTATATTTCAGATCTATTTGGCGTTAAATGCATTTGATGTGTAATTTTTTTATTTCAGACTAATTTTTTTTAAACTTCAGACCCGATAAGTCTGAAGTTAATCATAAAATGGATAAGCTTACAATTTTTTTTTACAAAATAGGTATAAATTGAATTGTGATCCCAAGAGTATAGATGCAAAACCCATTTACTTACGTTCACAAATAAAGTTGGGCCATGTGATTATTAACTCTATCCAATAGTAAACTTAATAATCCTATGGTCACAAATAAAGTTGCCCCATGTGATTATTAACTCTATCTAAAAGTCTTCCCCCCCCCCCTCTCTGTGTCAAGTTGTGGGGACAAAGACCTCAGACTTTTGGTCACTTGGTCTTAATATAGAGTGTCTAAATTTCACTCCAATTCATTGAGTTTCCAGAAGAAAAAAATCCGACCATGGTCTCCGGCGACTGTACATCGTACGGCGGTGCTAGTGCTCCGATCAAACTGACCCTTACCCACTCTCGGAGTTACCACAAACATCTAAAGCAGCATTTGCCGATTTCCTCCGAAATCTCGCCTTCGTCGGAGCAAATCGCCGGCAGTGAAGATCTGTTAACTGAAATATTCCTAAGCTTACCCCCAAAATCTCTACTTCGTTTCCAATGCGTCTCGAAACACTGGCTTTCCCTTATTTCCAGTTCCTATTTCCGCGGCCTCCACACCCGTAGGAACTCTACCTCCTCTGCTTCCACCGTCGGTGTTTTCTTGTGCCGACACCCGAACTACGATTTCCTTAGTCTTCACGAAGAACGCCTGTCTACAATGGGTCGGATTTACGACCGTTTATCCGATGCACGTGATGGCAAAGTTCTGAGTAATATCAGCTCTTGTAATGGACTTTTATGCCTCGGTTTTAAATCAGAAGATGCAAAAACCGAGTTTTACGTTTATAATCTTACTACAGGTCATCATAGGTTTATCCCAGTGCCAGACGGAATGGTAGTGAAAAGCATGAACTTGGCATTTGACCCCAAAAGATCTGGGGATTGCGATGTTGTTTGTGTTTGGTTGTCGCTATCTGAAAATCGACTTCGTTTTTCAGTGTATTCATCAATTTCTGGGATTTGGAGGCATTCAACTGAGTACTGTAATAATAATATGGAATTATGTTGCTACCGTGGAGTTTTCTGGAAAGGGGCTATACACTGGTTTAGTCAAACAGGACCTTTTTTGTGTTTTCAAATTGGTAGCTGTAAATTTAAATCAATGCCTAGTACTCAAATTCCAGAAGGTCAGTGGTACAGGAATATTGAGTATTTTGGGGAATCGAGTGGGCATTTGCATCTTATTGAAATTCATAAGCCTCAAGATATTGAGTTTGATATTTTGGAGTTGAAAAGTGATTATTCTCAGTGGTATGTGAAGTATCGTGTTAACTTGGAATTTTTGACCAGTTTGTATCCAGCTATGGTGAATCAAGAAATGTATCCTCCTGAAGATTATAACTTTCCGTATGCATTTACTGTGCTCTGTTTTCTAACAGATGAGGAAAATAGGGCAAGGCTGTTGATTTCAATTCCTGGGAAAATTGTTTTGTATGATATGCAGACTGGGATAGTCAAAGAACTAGCTGATATAAAGCCTGATTCTTTCAGACTTTTTATTGGTGGTGCACGGTATGATTGCTTTGATGCCTATACACATGTTGAGTCACTGGCTTTTGTTTGAGTTTCTTGAATCATAATGTTGTATTCTGAATTACCCTTTACGCTTAGTTTTGTATGTTACAAAATCTGATTTTCCATTGTGTTTGAGAATGAAAAGCTTTGTGCTAGCTGCCCTGTAAGTAGTCAGACATGTGGTCTAATTAATTGTAAAAACAACTCACATCTCTAGTTTCTTTCTGTAAAGAATTTCACGTGGTGAAAAGTCAGAAGTGAAAGTGACACACCGAGCCGTGTAGCCACAATTCTTTTTTCTTTTCTAGAAGTGTAGCAACTAGCAACGTCTCAAACGGACCATTCGTGGATATAATCTAGAAATATAGGGGCATAAACAGTCATAAATGTTTGTCCTATTGTGCACATGCAACACACATTTAATTCTGTAGTTACTTGCACCAGCTGTTAACCACTTCCTGAATGGACCGGTCTTCTAGATTCTAGGTTAATGTAAATGTACAAATACACAAAAAATAAAGATTTTTTTTTCACTTTTAGCCCGCCTAATAAATTATTTATATTTGATAGACGAAAAAATATATAAAATTTGTATAATTTTTATATATAACATACAAAAAATTTATATATACAAAAAATATTTATTTTTTGCTATTATTTTGAGAGCGACTATACAATATTATTTTTGGAAAAAATAATACTTAGAGAGTATTTGTATTGGCTTTTAAGCTGATCAAATAAGTTTTTAAGCTCTTTTAGCTTTTTTCAATGAGTGTGTTTTGATTGGCTTATTTTAAGTGCTTATTAGCTTTTAAACATTTTTCTAGTTTGTGTGTGGTGACTTTTAGCTTTTAGCTTAAAAGCTACTTTTTAAAAGTCAATCCAAACACCCTCAATGTTTGACAAAGTTCAACAAAGCTTAAAATAAGTTAAAAGCGGCTTAAAACAAACCAAAAGAAATACGTTAGCAACCCCAAAGATTTGCAAAATTTGAAGGGAAAACTACACCGTATAATATCTCCTAAAAATAATATCATGTAAAATATATATTAAAATATTAATGTATAATATACATATTTTTATATATAATCAATGTATATTTTTTATATATTTAACTAGCGAATGTAATTATTTTTAGCCGACCGTCCAAATATATAGGAGCGGGTCAGGGTCGTTGGATATTTTAAAAGATGAGTTTTATTTAATATAAATAATACACGTGGCGGATTAAGAAAATACCATATGGCGAAATTAAAGTCAAAACATTGACCATCTGTTAGATATAGGGGTAAGTTTGAGCCCAAAAACAAACGTTAGGGGCATTTTACGAACCAAAATATTAACGGTGGTATTTTTTAACCATTTTCAATACGTTAGGGATATTGTTGACCCTTCTGTTAGATATAAGGGTAAGTTTGAGCCTAAAAATAAACTTTAGGGACATTTGCGGACCTAAAAGTTAACTGAAGATATTTTTGAATCATTTTCAATACATTTTTGGCCATTTTCTGTTATAAAAATAGTATTTTCCCCAAAATCTGGAGATAGTTTCTGGAGATAGTTTTCTTCGGTGTACCAATTTTTCGAAAATGAAATATGGCTTTGAGAGTTTTCAAGGAGTCATTTCTGGCCACAACTTTTGTGTGTAATCAATTCACGTTGCTTTTGCTTACTATAATTTTTCTCAAACTGCTTTCTTCTGAGAAGCAAAAGGCGCTAAGCAAAATCTGACGCAACAACCTTTCTAAGGTACTCAATTACAAGGAAAGGCATACTTAACTCTCTTTTTTTTTTTCCAACTTACTTTGGTCTGGTCATTTCTTGGATGAAAAAATCTAACGAGATTGTTTATTTCATTGATGCTAAATAATGTGAAATGTCACTCAGAGTCGGAGTTAGAATTTAAAGTTCATGAGTTTTGAATTTGCTAGAAATCTATAACACGTCTTATTTACTGAGTTCGTAATTAAATATTTTAAATAAAAGTTACCGAATTCTACCGAACTCGTATCAAATAAGTTAGCTCCAACAAAAAAACATTCACGGGTTGTGCCAAACTATCTTTTGGTTGTTGAAAAAAATTCACACCTCAATCATTTTTCTTGGAATGACTTTCACGTGGTGAAACGCAGGAGTTGTGTAGCAAGAATTCTTTTTCATTTTTCCCACAGTTCAAAATAACCATTAGTGGAGACAATCTGGAAACATAGGGGAAGTTTTGTCCTGTTATAGACGTGCAATACACACTTATTCCTACATTAACGTAGTAGTACTACAACACAAAATTAATACTCCACAGTTAACTCATGAATTAATTTAAAATCCTAAATTATGCTTGTTACATCACATAAGGCTTCCTCTATAAAACTTACGTGACATCTTTCAATATAAATTAAATCAAAGTATGTGCTCAATTAATAATCCTAGTTAAACAAGTTTAATGTTTTCCTTGTCAAACAAATGGCTAATCAGAACACTTCCTTGAAGATGTACACGTGAAAAATGCTACATTATATTATATTTCTCCAACTTTGGTTAAAATACAGCTAAATTGCACAAGATATTTCCAAGCTAGATGTACTATTTTTCAAAATATAGAACTAATCCAAAAACAATATGACCTATGTCGTAAGATGTCGTATTAAGTTATATAAATAGGACCAACAAGTATGTCAAGTTACATTAATATGACCTACAAATATGTCATATGAATGTCGTATTAAGTCGAAGTGATAGGTGTGCTAAATAATTTAGCTCATAAAAATATAACTTGACTTAGATGGGTTAGGCTGTCTGTATTAGCATTGATATAGTAGGTTATTTTGAGCATAACTCAAGTTGATCCATCTAAAAGCATCGGCGAATTTGGGCTACATATATGAAAACTTATCAAAATATGGAAGGAAAAAAAAGGTTTTGTGGGTAATAAACAAGAAGAAAAGCGGTAGTATTAGATTGATCTAATAATTAAACAAATTACAGAAATAAAGAACAAATGGAAAATAATTTTTTGCTGGATAGAATGGGTTATGATCTATAATTTAGGCTAAAACTACAAGCAAACATCTCACGAATTGTTAACTCATCCTGTTTATTAATTTTAACTCAATTTAATCTATGCAAAGGTAACCCAACTACTCATTTGACACCCCTATTCACTCTCAACTTCCAGAAATTCATCTAAATCTACCTCCAAATATTTTCTATCTTGTTGGACTTTCAATGGGGATCATCCTCTCAATCACGATTCACCTTTCACTTCAGGCCCGTTTGAGAATAACTTTGAAAATTAGAAATACTTTTTAGCTTTCAAATGTGAATTATTTATGAAGTGCTTCGCAATCACTACGAGATAGGATAGATTTGATTCCTTCCCCCTTAACAAAAAAACTCTTGGATTCAAGCTTTGGAAATAAAGAAATTCCTAATAGAAAGTGGTTCTCCCTTAAATGGCCTGTGCGTAACACAATTTTAGATTAATCGGACGAGTAAATCCTAGGTACCAGATGATTATAATTTATACCCAAAAAGAAAAGCGTTTCGCAATCTAAAATCAACTTCATAAGTGGATTGCTCAAAATGTTTAACTTAGTGTTTAGAACTCAACTATTTTTTTTCTAAAGTATTTATTTTCATGCCATACAACAACAACAACAATCTAGTGTAATGTATACGCACACCTTATTCCTACCTTATGAAGGTAGATGAGTTATTTTTGATAGACCCCCGACTCAAGAAACAGTGAAAAGAAAGCAACAAACAATAACAACAACAAGGTAATAGGATAACGGAAGCAAATGACACAAAGTAATAATAATGAACCAAGAATAAGAAAATACAAATATAGTGTTAGTACTACTGGTTAGCCTAGGAGAAATTCACTACTACCTGTCAGCCTTCAACTCTTATTCTCGACCTCCACACCTTCCTATCGAGGGTTATGTCCTCGGTAAGCTGGAGCAATGCATGTCATGCCTAATCACATCTCCACAATACTTCTTTGGCCTACCCCTATCCTTCCTCAGACCTGCCATGATCAACCTCTCACACCTCCTAACTGGCGCATCTATGTCTCGCCTCTTCACATGCTCGAACTACTTCAGCCTCGATTCCCGCAACTTATCCTCCACAAAGGTCACTCCCACCATGTCCCTAATAACTTCGTTCTTAATCTTATCTTTTCTATTATGGTCACGTATCCATCTCAACATTCATTTCAGCTACTTTCATCTTTTAGACATGAGACTTCTGATCCCGACGGGCCAACACTGAGCTGCAGACATCATAGTCGGTCTAACCACCACTATGTAGAATTTGCCCTTAAGTCTTGGTAGCACATTCTTATCACACAAAACCTTAAATGCGAGCCTAAATTTTATCCACCCAGCTTCAATATGATATGTATAATAAAATACGTACTAATCTTATACACTTTTTGTTAAACGAAGAAGAATGATTTGATAGTATCTGTAGAATTATGCACACCTTCTTTTCGGATCGATATGTGTTACCACCAATAATTCTCTTTGCGGTTTCTCACATAATCACTTACGGAATACTGTAATTTTATAGAGAAAGCACACTCTAATCCAAAATATTTTGCTCTCAAGGATTTGATTATGCCAAATTGACATTATAGCAGGTAGCGGATTCAGCTTGCGACTTACGGGTTCACGTGAATCCAATAGTTTTTATCCAAACAATGTAAATGTGTTCAAAATATTCACTAAATATCTAAAAATGTTTAAATGTGAATTCAGTTACTATTGAAAATTTACCCGAGGTCATTGCAGGAACCCAGTAGCGGACGCACGTGATGGCAAACAGGTTCAATTGAACCCGCTTCCTCAAAAAATAATATTGTGTATATGTATAAATTAGGATTAAAGCTGCGTAAAATTTGTATAAATATTTTATTTGAACCCACTTGACAACTACTATTTTACGATTAAAGTTATATACTTGTAAGATTGAACCCGCTTGTATAAAATTTTGAGTCCGCCACTACAAAAAACCATAAATATTAATTCTTATATCCGCCGCTTCGTTTGATTTGAAGCAGAACAGAGGGTTCTTTTCCACTATCATATCATATCAATAAAAAAGTAAATTTTGTCAATGACCCAATGGTATGTTGCAAGCTGCTTCAACCCAACAAGGTAACTTCTTTTGAAGCATAGCATATGCAACAACCCTTGTGTCTATACCAAAAATAATAGATAGTAATTGTTTAGTGGCTGAAATTGCAATTGTACTTTACATTAAAAAATTCCTGTAAATCATGTTTGTAGGCTGAAAGAAACCGCGTCGATTTTCCTTAACTGAGTTACGAACAATTGAACCACTAACTATGAAAAAAGCACTATAATAACTGGAATAGTATTGATTAATGGATTCTGAATCTGGGACATAACAACGTATACAAGAAAATTAGTGTCAACTGAAATTAAAAAATGTATGAAGTCATTATAATTACCTGTGCAAGCAAATTAAGCTTTGATTCAAACATAATTCGTATAGTCTCTTAGTAAATCAAAGAGAGGAATATTTTATCCATTGGTTACAAGATTGTTTGTCACTTCAAGAAAGAGCCATCTGGAAGTGCGGGGGGATTACAATAGTGTTGCTATGGCAATTATTTATGTATTATTTTTCTTGATCCAAACTTAAGATATGAACAAGTCAATTCAATTTAATATCTAGCACAAAATAACATCATTACTGTTTCGCATGCTTGTCATTTTTAACAATATTAGCATAAAACGTCATTAATTTTAGACAAGAAGCGTAAGAGAACTATGGCATTGGGGTTCGAGGGAGCTCACAACATGAGCTCCTTTTCTTCATCGTGTGTACAGGTAAAATCGGGGAAAATATTTTTCCGATTTTTCAATAAGGAAACAAGAGGGAAGCACGGTTCGACGCGACTACAAGTAAGGCCGAAGGACCCCTCATATCGGGACCCGAGAGGAGTGAACGATATATCTGGGATCGGACACGACAAAAGTAACGAATCTAGACCAAGTAAAGTTTCTAGACCATGGGAAGGGGGAAAGGGGGGAACGATTATGCATGACAAGTGGGGAGCCGTAATGTTCGCCATCAACCGGATATTACGGCACGAATCCCGTCTGATATCAACTACGGATCGGCATTTATCGGAAAAAGAAATTTTTTACCTTATTTAGACTTGTACTAGGACTGAAACTCCCCTACTGTATAAAGAAAAAAGTTTCTTTTATTTTGACACATTGTTGACACGCAAATCAAAGCAGTAAAAAGTTCGCTTTTGTCTTCTAGCTACTATTCAAAGTGCTATTTAGTTATTCTCTTCTTTAATCGCAACCAAGCTTATATCGAGGGTCTGATCGAGGCCGAACTTCAGTATTCAACTCAAGATCAGGCTTGATCATCACATAACAATTGGTTTGATCATTCATTTTTTTCTTTAACTTAATTACTTGTTATTTTTAGATCATTCGTATTAAATTAAATCACATGTCCTTTAACCGCATACAAATTTAATTGTTACTCATTTTTTAGGGTAAATAGTTTGCCGTCCACCGTGAGGCTGATAGTAGGCTATATTCATGCAATTTAGATACTACTTATACTTTAATTTAGCCGCACTTTATTGATATTTGAATGCTAAAAGATAACAAAATGCTCTAATTAAGAATTTGATGCTTTGCAGGAGCTACTCCGAGCTAGGAGGGAGCTAACGAGTATTTTGGAGTCAACATGGAACGTGAAAGGGCAATCGAAGGTTAGCCCGGTCGAAAAGGAGCGAGAAAAGCAAGCGAAACGATCCCTCCAGGTGCGCGGCCGCGGAGTGGGCCGTGAACTCAAGGCAGTGAGGCAGTCCAAATCCGCGGCCGGATCCGCGGTCGAATCCGCGGCCGCGGACGGGCGGACGAAAGCCAAAAATACAGGGTTAATTATATAATTTTTTAGGCGACTAACCTAAACCTTTATGAAACCTAAACTCGCCCAAAAGTGAGCCAGGGCTATTTTTAGAAGATTTTTGAGGCAAGAACGAGGGGGAGAAGACGGATAAATTCCTAAGAGTTTTCATCTTCTTCTTGATACTTATATTTGTTGATTATGAATTATTTTAGTGATTTATTTTTCATTAGCATGAGTAGCTAAATCTATTATCTAGGGTTGATGGAACCAATTGTTGGATGAAGTCTTGACTCTATTTTATTATAATTGAGCCGTGTTTGTTCTATGATTGTTCAATTACGTATTGTATTGTAGTTAATTGAAAGAGCCCTCGATTAATCATGTCTATTCACCTTGTGTTGCTTGAGAAAGAACACTTGGTTAGATTGTTGTTGAACAACACCACTTTGGGGGAAGTTAAGAGATTAGTTACTTGAATTTAAAAGTGGGGTTAGAAATAACGAAGCTTTGGTGGGATGATTCTGAGTTGCATAAATTGTTAACTAGAGTAGTTCGAGAGAATGCTTCTAGTAAATTATCGTAATTGATCGAAAGGTAATTACGGTAGCCCAGAACTCATAATCCTCATAGAGTATTACGGAGAGATTATAGCTAAAGAGTTAAGAATTAATTCGGCAATTAGGAAAATCAATAGCCCTAGATCCTTTTACCCTTGAATTCAATTTTAGTCTTGATTATTGCTAATTTTATTGTCATTTTTCCTTGGCTAAATAAATTCCACTGATTATTCATAAAACTATTGCATATGAAAGTTGCCTGAGCTTATCATTAGCATTATTTAAGGTTGTAGTAAATAGGTTAGTTTCCTGTGGGATTCGACTCCGGACTTGAACCGGGTTATATTTGCAGCGACTGCTTAGTCCTTCTTACAAGGCATAATTGGGCGTGATCAAATTTTGGCGTCGTTGCCGGGGAACTAACGGTGTTATTTATTACAACTTAGAAGAATTTCTAGCATTCTTAGTTTGGATCAATTTCTTACGGTGTTTAATTTATTTATTTTTTTGAAATTCTCACGTTTGAATTCTCCTGTGACTCAGGTGTATGCCTAGAAGCTCTTCGAGGGCTGATAAAATTTTTGAAGGACTTTCAGACCCCGAGAAAGTATTCAGGGCATTAAATTGAGCCAACAAGAAGAACAAACAGTTACAACAAAAACACACACTCAAAATTGAAATGGACAACGTGGACGATGTCAACAAAAATAATCGGAATAATCGGATTGACCCAAACAATGGAGTGGTGGTACCTCTTGTGCCAGAAGCTGCTTTATATGATTGGGCACAACCAACTGCTGATAACTTAGCCACCGCCATTGCTGTACCTCAGATACAAGCGGAGACATTCCAGATCACCAACAACATGCTGCATCTATTGCAAAATTAGGGACTGTTCTCCGGGTCATACATTGAAGACCCACAACAACATCTGAAGAACTTCCTATCAATATGTGTGACCCAAAGACATCCGAATGTGACTCCTGAAGCCATCAAGCTATTACTGTTTCCATTCTCTGTGACTGGAGAGGCTCAAACTTGGCTGAATTCACTCCCAATAAACTCCATTGCCACTTGGGAAGAATTAGTCAAACACTTCTTAAACAAGTTTTATCCTCCCAACAAGACTGCAGGGCAGATTGATGAGATATTGCAGTTCAGGCAAAAACCAACTGAGTCCTTGCAAGAAACCTGGGAGAGGTTCAAGGGTATGCTAGTGAAGTGTCCACACCATGGCATTCCAGATCAGATGCTGGGACAGAAATTCTACATGGGTTTAGCAGATAGTTTGAAGGCTAATGTAGTCGCTTCAGCTGGGGGTGCATTTTTTAGCAAGACATTCACATAGTGCAAGATTCTTCTTGACAAGATAGCTCAAAATTCAGGCTGGATGGCTAGAGGTATGACACTTACACCAATAGTGCATTATGTTGCTCTTGACCCAAACAATTCCCATGCAGAGAACATAGCCACTCTCATGACTCAGATGAGCATACTGACAAAGAAAATTGATGAGATGGGTACAAAGCAAGTGCACATTGTTGATACAACGAATGGAGGATTGACAACCAGGGCTTCAGAGAAGACATGAATTATGTCAATAATTTTGGAGGTCAGAGGCAAGGTGGGCAACAATGGGGACCAGCACCAAACCAGCAGTACAGACCCAACCTGCCACAACACAACCCCAATTCTGGAGGCGCACGACCATAAGGTCAAGTTGTGCCTTATCAAAGGCAGCAGGGCTATAATCAGTAGCACCAGCAACAGTTGGCCTACCAACTACCCCACACTCATCAACAACAGGACAACAATATGGTAGAAGTCAGGGGTATGCTGCAGCAACTCATTGGAACAAATGGTAAGATGCAAGAAAAGTTAGCAGCATATGATTCAGCAATCAAAGGCATTGAAACTCAACTAGGACAGCTGTTTATGGCTTTGAACAATCACCCCCAAGGAACATTTCCTGCAGATACAAATATTAACCCAAAGGAACAGAACCCAAATTAGCTAATGGCAGTGAGCCTCAGGAATGGAAGAGATTTAGACAGAAATCAAGAAGTTGCTCAATTTAGGAGAGAGACTACGCCAACTACTCCATTTACATTAGAGGCAGATGAGTCAGCAGAGCTCACCGAGGTTGTAATTGAACAAGCACATGTTGACAAGGGTAAGGAGAAGGATAGTGAACAAGTTTCAGAACAGGTGGCACCTCTTGTGCCAGAAACTTCCAACAAAGAAAATACATCAAGTAATGGATAGAGATTGATTCCTGCACCATTCCCTCAGAGATTGGCAAAACAAAAGAAAAATGATCAATACAGGAAATTCATTAAAATGCTTCGGCAGATTCAATTGAATATTCCACTGATGGATGCTTTGAGGGAAATGCCAGGTTATGCAAAAATGATGAAGGACTTGATGTCACGGAAATTTTACTTCCAGGACCTGTCCACTGTAACTCTGACACAGACATGCATCGCGGTAGTGACAAGACATATGGCCCAAAAGGTGTCTGATCCAGGTAGCTTCACTATTCCATGCACTATTGGGAGTTATGTTGTTGTTAAAGCATTGTGTGACTTGGGAGCCAGCATAAACTTGATGCCCTTGGAAATCTATACGAAACTGGGCATTGGCAGAGCTAGACCGACCTCAATGTTGCTGCAACTGCTGATCGCACAGTCAAAAAATCGACAAGAATTCTTGATGATGTGCTTGTGCAAGTGGGGAAATTTGTATTTCCTACAGACTTTGTTATTCTTGATTGTCAGGTGGATGAAGAGATACCTATTATTCTGGGAAGTCCATTCTTAGCCACTGGGAGAGCATTAATTGATTGTGAGACTGGAGAGTTGAAAATGAGGTTGAACAATGAAGAAATAATATTCAACGTTCAACAATCCATGAAGAGACCCAGTGAATTTGCAAACTGCTTACTAGTGGAGGCCGTAGATGTGATACTGCAAGAAGAGGATGAGACCCTTAATGTCAAGGATCCACTAGAAGCCTACTTGATGAATTTGGAAGAGATGTACGGTGAAGGGTGGGCAGAGTGGGTCATGGCTCTCGAAGGTCAAGGGTTCTGAAAAAGGGAACCTCAGTTCGAGCCCCTATGCTTAGAAGAGAGAGCAACACCACCTGCAAAACCATAAATAGAGGAGCCACCATAGCTAGACCAGAAACCACTTCCAGCCCACCTCAGGTACGCTTTCTTGGGGCCTAATTCTACTTTGCTTGTTATTATATCATCTGGTTTGCTAGTTGTGCAGGTAGAGCAACTATTGAAGGTATTGCAAGAATGTAAGACTGCCATTGGTTGGAACATGGCAGACATAAAGGGTATCAACCCAGCCTTTTGCATGCACAAGATTCTTCTGGAAGAGGGGCACAAACCTTCCAGGGAACATCAATGACGTCTGAACCCAAATTTGAAGGAAGTAGTAAAGAAGGAAGTGATCAAGTGGCTGGATGCAGGTATCATCTTCCCCATCTCTGACAGCCATTGGGTCAGTCCTGTCCAATATGTGCCGAAAAAGGGAGGTATGACGGTGGTACAAAATGAGAATAACGAGTTGATCTCGACTCGTACAGTCACGGGGTGGCGTATTTCCTTTCATTGACCAAATGTTAGACAGGTTAGCTAGGCGGTCCCACTTCTGTTTCTTGGATGGATATTTGGGGTATAACCAGATCTCAATATCACCAGAAGACAGAGAGAAAACATCCTTCACTTGTCCATATGGCATCTTTGCCTTTTGGAGAATGCCCTTTGGACTTTGTAATGCACCGACTACATTCCAGCGGTACATATTAGCCATTTTCACTAACATGGTGGAGGATATTATGGAGGTATTTATGGATGATTTCTCCGTGGTGGGGGATTCATTTGAAGATTGTCTTCACAATTTAAGAAGAGTGCTCAAAAGATGTGTGGAGACAAATTTGGTGCTGAATTGGGAAAAGTGCCATTTTATGGTACAAAAAGGAATAGTTTTTGGGCATCGAGTGTCCAGTAAGGGAATTGAGGTCGACCATGCTAAAGTTGATGTGATTGAGAAATTGCCACCGCCCACTTCGGTCAAGGCAGTGAGAAGTTTTCTTGGGCACGCCGGGTTCTACAGGCGATTCATAAAAGATTTTTTCAAAATTGCTAACCCTTTATGTAAACTTCTTGAAAAGGATCAGCCCTTTGTGTTTTCTAATGATTGCAGGTTGGCATTTGAGGAGCTGAAGAAGAGACTGATAACTGCACCCATCATTGTTGCACCCAACTGGGAGCAACCATTCGAGCTCATGTGCGACGCCAGTGATTATG
This sequence comes from Nicotiana tabacum, assembly GCF_000715075.1. Lineage (NCBI taxonomy): Eukaryota > Viridiplantae > Streptophyta > Magnoliopsida > Solanales > Solanaceae > Nicotiana > Nicotiana tabacum. Next base: position 19,972,934 of record NC_134083.1, on the reverse strand, counting down.
CTATAGGAGCAGTCTTGGGGCAGCGAAAAGACAAGATGATGCACCCGATTTACTATGCAAGCAGGATGCTCAGCGGTGCACAACTCAATTACACTGTAACAGAAAAAGAAATACTGGTTGTAGTGTTTGCCTTCGACAAATTCAGGTCGTACTTAATTGGTTCAAAAGTTATTGTTTATACTAACCATGCAGCAATGGGGTACTTGATAGCAAAGAAGGAGTCAAAGCCACGCTTGATTCGCTGGGTTCTTTTGCTACAAGAATTCGATCTGGAAATTTGTGACAGAAAGGGGACAAACAATCAAGTGGCAGACCACCTCTCAAGATTGGAAGGAGCTGAAAAGAGAATGGAGGTTGAAGACATAACAGAGACATTCCCGGATGAACAGTTACTTGCTGTGACAATGGAGGAGACGCCCTGGTATGCTGATATTGCTAACTATTTAGCAAGCGGTATTGTACCTTATGAACTCTCCTCAATTCAAAAGAAAAAGTTCTTCAGCGACTGTCGAGCCTTTTATTGGGACGAACCTTTATTATTTAAAATATGTGTAGATAACATGATCCGGAGGTGTATCCCCGAGAAAGATCAACCTTCTGTTTTGTAGGCTTGCCATGCTTCACCATATGGTGGACACTTTGGAGGAATTCGGACAACAGCAAAAGTGTTGGAATCGGGATTGTATTGGCCTACTCTGTTCAAGGATGCCCATGCTTGGGTCAAAAGTTGCAATGAATGCCAAAGGATAGGCAACATATCTCGCCGTCACGAGATGCCGATGACAACAATTCAAGAGGTGGAGGTTTTTGACATGTGGGGGATCGACTTTATAGGGCCGTTCGTCAGCTCGTATGGTTACAAATATATATTGGTAGCGGTTGACTATGTCTCCAAGTGGGTCGAAGCAGTGGCTCTCCCAACCAATGATGCAAAAGGGGTAACAAGTTTCCTAAAGAAAAATATTTTCACACGTTTTGGCACCCCGAGAGCTATAATCATTGATGGTGGAACCCATTTTTGCAATAGAGCATTCGCACGTCTATTGGAAAAGTGTGGAGTTTGCCACAAAGTAGCCACACCGTACCACCCACAGACGAGCGGGCAAGTTGAAGTGTCCAATAGAGAAATTAAAAATGTCCTGACAAAGTCAGTGAATACAACAAGGACCGATTGGGCGAAGAAGCTGGATGATGCATTATGGGCATACCGCACAACATTCAAAACTCCAATTGGTATGTCACCGTACAAGTTGGTGTTTGGAAAGGCATGCCACCTTTCGGTAGAGCTCGAACATAAAGCGCTTTGGGCACTGCGGCAACTGAATCTGGATATAGAGACCGCAGGCACCAGCAAATTCACTGAGTTACATGAGCTCAAGGAATTCAGGTTCCATGCTTTTGAAAATGCCAGATTATACAAAGAAAAGATGAAAATGATCCATGATAAGCGCATCTTAGATCGGAACTTCAATCCCAGAGATCTAGTGTTGTTATACAACTCGAGATTGAGGTTGTTTCCGGATAAGTTAAAGTCCAGATGGTCAGGACCTTTCAGAGTGGTGCAAGTGTTCTCAAGTGGAGCTGTGGAGATTAAATCCGAAGATGGAACAAAAAGTTCACGGTAAATGGGAAAAGGTTGAAACATTACCTTGGAATGGTCGAAGCGAAAGGGGATAGAGTGGTGATAACTTTGGAAGAGCCCCAGTACACGAATGAAGAGCGATAATGAAAGCCTGCATCGTGTCACGATGTTAAATCAGGCGCTTCCTGGGAGGCAACCCATGGTTTGTTGTAAATCGTCGTGCCGCGATGTTAACTTAGGCACTTTTTGGGAGGCAACCCATTATTTTTCTTAATTTGTTTGTTGTAATTGATTTTGAACGACTTTGACCGACCTACTAGTGTACAAGGCAAAGATCACGCGCATCGGAAGGATTCAGGGGTCGAAATTAACCCAAGACTAGTTTAAAAAATGCGGCAAACACAAAAATTGGCTGGAGACGGAGATTCGCGGCCACGGATTGGACCGCGAATTTAGGCCTATGTTATGCCCCCCGTCCGCGGTCGCGGATTGGACTGCAGATTGGGCCGTGGATTTTGGGACCCCCTCTGCCCAGAATTCGCAGAAGTCCGAACTTGTCCAGGTAAGTTTTTTTATTTTAATCCCCCACCCCCTTCTTTTCCTTAACCTAAACCCCCTTTTCCCCCACTTCTCTTCTTCTCTTCCTAACTTTAAGAGCCCAAACCCCTCACTCCCCCCCCCTACTTCTCTTCTTCCTTTCCTAACTCTAAGAATCCAAAACCCTCATCCCCCTCCCCCCACTTCTCTTCTTCCCTCCCTAACCTCAAGAACCCAAACCCCTCACTCCCCCCCCCCTCCACTTCTTTTTTTCCCTCCATAATCTCAAGAACCCAAACCCTTCCTTTCCCCCATATTTTTCTTTTAACACAAGACTCTTCTCCTTCCTTCTCTTCTCCACTCAACCGATCTCTAACCTCCGTTCTTCTCAAGATCTCCAAGTAAGTACATGATTTTATTCCTCTTTCTTAGTATTTTTTTTAATTTTATTTTCCTTTTCTGTATAGGGTAGTAAAATCATAGGTACTTTTGTTTGGGATTTGGATTGTGGTTTATATGTGGTATATGGAGGCTATTTGAATTGATTGATTTGGAGGAATCCATTGTTAGGTTTGATTGTGTTTTTGGGTGACTTGGGGGTACATATGCACACTACCTGTTTGTTGATTTGCCTTAATGAGTGTTGGAGATAAATTATGATCAATTGTGCGAGTGAAGTCTGAGTAACCGCCATTGGGATACATATTCCTCTATCCACTGATAGTAGTATTTATTGTGTAGGTAAAATGCAACCCTTAAGGAAGAGACGCTCTACCGGGGCCTCATCAAGTGGTCATGGAGGCTTATCTCGGGGACGAGCACAGACCAGTGCAGCTCAGTTTGATCATACCAGGTTTGTCTCCAGAGCTGCCCAAGACCATTTCAGTTTAAAGGCCACTAAAAAATCTATACCGGAAAGAGGTATTGACAGGGCGTCCCTCCAGGATGAATGCCCTAATATGTATCGGGAGTTGATTAGGCACAGATTGGATAGTTTTTTTGAAGAGCCGGAGGAGGGTAACTTGATGCTTGTTCGGGAGTTCTATGCCAACTGCCCCGAACATGAGGATAGAATATGCACTGTGCGACACACGAGGGTGTATGCCTCATTAGAAGCCATCAGGAGAGTGTATCGATTGCCTGAATTCAATGGGGAGGAAGATTTCTATGATACTTACAGGAGAGAACCCATCACATGGAACAGGTTTTTCAGAACTATCTGTGCACCATACAAAAAGGTAGTGTGGGTTGTGCCGGGATCAAAGCTACACTCTTCCTCACTCACTTTTGAAGGAAAATGCTGGTTGTACATCATCAACAATTGCTTACTGCCGTCCCACAATACCATGGAGTTAAATGGTCTGAGAGTAGCCTTGATATGGTGCTTCGTGAATGGCCACAACTTTGATGTGGCCAAGGTTCTTCAGTCTGAGATGTTCGTCCGTTCAACACAGAAGAGGTATGGGTTCTTTTTCCCCTCTCTGATCACTAGATGCTGCCGGGTAGCAAGGGTGCCTGAGAACCCAAATGCGGATGGCATGGTAAAGAAAGAAGCAAAGTTTCGGGCAGACAAAGTGACCATCGGGAAAGATCCGGTGGCATCAGGAGCAGCTCATAGTGAAGATTCTAATGCGTCGGAAGAGGGTGACGAAGGGCAGGAGGAGGTTGAACCTGCCTCACCCCCATAGGAACAAGCTGCAGTGGCTGAAGGACCATCCCAGGTCAGACGGAGCACACGAATGACAGCCCTAGAACAAGACATGGCAGGACTGCGCACTTCCATCACAGAATTGGGGACCAGAGTTGATGCTTTGGCAACCCAAAATGCGAAGTCAGAAAAGAAAATCATGGGCTGGCTGCGTGCGCTGGGGAGAGCATGTCATCTTGACCCTGGCACTGTCTCCGATCAAGACTGATCCACCAGGGAAGTTTCTTTACCTCACATTACTTCACTTTGTATGACATGGGGACATACCATCTTTTTAAGTGTAGGGTGGGGGGTACTTTGTTGTATGTAGATAGTTTTGTAGTTTATTTGTATAAATCAATTTTAACTTGGCCCAACGATAGATATCATTCGACGGGTTTTTTGAGGGACTAAAGTCGAAAGAAAAAAAAATAGATTTTCTTTTATAGTAGTGTATCAATTCCCCCTTGGTTTTTCTTCAAACCACGGTTCTTTTTCAAGGGTTTTGTTTGAACCGGGTGTAGTTAACTTTTTATTTTATTTTTAGTTAGGAACTTATGGGCTACAGGCAGAATTAAATAAGGAAGCCTTGTTTGATTTCGTAATGCCTTGAATATAGCGGTTACTTTAGTGTGACGCTTAGGCTCATTTGTTGACTCTTGTAAGAAGGCCTTAAAATGTATGTTCTTAATTTGGCTGAAATACTCTGATCTGAGTGTTTGATGATCTAATCTGGAATGAGTCATGTGCCATGTGTGTGGGAGGCTTGTTATATTCTGTGCACGACATTTAACGCCTAGAACTTGCTCTGTGTGTCTGCAAAGCGAAATGGTAGTTTGTTTAGTCTGGGAAGTGATATAGGTATTTCTTTGTTGAACCATATAATACATACTCCACCCACCTATTTGCTATGTACCATAGTTAACCCCGTTGAGCCTGTAATCCTGTTTCTTTGGCAACCACATTATAAGCCCTATCCCTTGTTTGAATTGACCATCTTTTTGAATCCTTTACCTCTCGTAAGCACTGGAAATACTATGAATTTACAAAGGATAAAGTGTGGGGTAGTTGATGGAGCTTTTGAGTGGAACTAGAAAATAAGGAGAAAGGTAAATCTTGTTGGAAAAGGCCACTTGGAAAAAAAAGAGAAGAACATTGTTAATAGTGTATCATGTTGATTGGTAATAAATCTTTGGTGACTTTTAAGGTGATTTTGCTCAAAAACGAAGTGTGGGGTGGTATATGTGGTGTTAAAAAAAATGAAAATATTGGTTTAACTTAGGTGTGGACTTGATTGTAAAATAAATGTATTAAAGTGCTTAGGGAGGTATAGTCACTATTATATATCCAAATATATCCTACCCAACTTACAGCCTACATTATATCCAAATAAAGTCCTACTTGATCCTAGACTAAGTGAGCTCAATTAGTAGACTCGTACATTACGGGCAAGACTATAGTGCATTTTCTGTGGCACAAGAATGTCATTTCTGAGGGTGAGTGAATTCTGTTCCTTTTAAAGTTCCTCAGTATGTGTGAATTTTACTGATTGGGAAATGAGTCTCTTTTGTTGTGAGCAGGCACTTGATTCATGAAGGAGAGGTAAGTTTGGACCTTTGATATAGAGTAAGTAAGCCAGTTAGGAACATTGTGTGGCTAGAGGGAGTCAACTCTTGAGGTGTAGATGTTGCACTAATGTACTCAATTTATGTGAAATATTCTTGGTGTGTCGAGTAGGAAAGTCGCTCAGTGAAGCCTCTTAGAGTGTGGTTTGATTGCTCGGGGATGAGCAACGATTTTTAAGTGGGGTGTTGATAGTATGCTATATTCATGCAATTTAGACACTACTTACACTCTAATTTAGCCGCACTTTATTGATATTTGAATGCTAAAAGATAACAAAATGCTCTAATTAAGAATTTTATGCTTTGCAGGAGCTACTCCGAGCTAGGAGGGAGCTAACGAGTGTTTTGGAGTCAACGTGGAATGTGAAAGGGCAATCGAAGGTTATCCCGATCGAAAAGGAGCGAGGAAAGCAAGCGAAACGACCCCTCCAGGTGCGCGGCTGCGGAGTGGGCCGCGAACTCAAGGCAGTGAGGCAGTCCAAATCCGCGGCCGGATCCGCGGTCGAATCCGCGGCCACGGACGAAAGCCAAACACGCAGGGTTAATTATGTAATTTCCTAGGCGACTAACCTAAACCTATATGAAACCTAAACTCGCCCAGAAGTGAGTCAGCGCTATTTTTAGTAGATTTTTTAGGCAAGAACGAGGGGGAGAAGACGGATAAATTCCTAAGAGTGTTCATCTTCTTCTTGATACTTCTATTTGTTGATTATGAATTATTTTAGTGATTTATTTTCCATTAGCATGAGTAGCTAAATCTGTTATCTAGGGTTGATGGAACCAATTGTTGGATGAAGTCTTGACTCTATTTTGTTATAATATAGCCGTGTTTGTTCTATGATTGTTCAATTACGTATTGTATTATGGTTAATTGAAAGGGCCCTCTATTAATCGTGTCTATTCACCTTGTGTTGCTTGAGAAAGAACACTTAGTTAGATTGTTATTGAACAACACCACTTTGGGGGAAGTTAAGAGATTAATTACTTGAATTTAAAAGTGGAGTTAGAAATAACGAAGCTTTGGTGGGATGATTCTGAGTTGCATAAATTGTTAACTAGAGTAGTTAGAGAGAATGCTTCTAGTAAATTATCGTAATTGATCGAAAGGTAATTACGGTAGCCCAAAAATCATAATCCTCATAGAGTATTACGGCGAGATTATAGCTAAAGAGTTGAGAATTAATCCGGCAATTAGGGAAATCAATAGCCCTAGATCCTTTTACTCTTGAATTCAATTTTGCCTTGATTATTGCTAATGTTATTGTCATTTTTCCTTGGCTAAATAAATTTCACTGATTATTCATAAAACTATTGCATCTGGAAGTTGTCTGAGCTTATCATTAGCATTATTTAAGGTTATAGTAAATAGGTTAGTTCCCTGTGGGATTCGACTTCGGACTTGAACCGGGTTATATTTGCAGCGACCGCTTAGTCCTTCTTACAAGGCATAGTTGGGCCTGATCAGAGGCTAAGGATAATAGCGGTGATATGATACGAATCTCCATAACATACCCTGTTTTATGCTTTTTCTTTAATATTTTGATTCTAGATTAGCCTAAGAATGTCAAATTCTTAGTCTGCTCACTTGAACGTTGACATGAGTCAGGTCATCATTGTGAGAACAATAACGTGATACCTAACAATGATGTGCCCCTTGTTGATCACAATGGTATCCTATCCGCCAACTCACAGTTTTCCATCAACATCAATCTAGTGACTGATCCCGAAATCAACATTCGTAGGGAACCCCGATCAGCGGCTCGGGAGGCGCCCGAAGGTGAAGGTGATGGGATGAGCCTGTGGTTGATTTTCGAAATGTTGCAGTCTCAGCAAGCGGCGATAATGTAGTTATAGAACCATAGCCACACCCCTAACATGTTTGAGCCCGAGCACTCCCAAGAAAATACTCGAAGGGATGAACAAGTCGCCGTGGAACCGGATGAGTTCGGGCTCGGGGAAACTTCCGAGGTGATGAAGATCGCGATGCATTGACAGAACGGGTGGAGTCTGGCGAGAAAACGATAAAGACTAATGATAAGAAGGTGGAAACATATAAATCCAGGGTCGATCAGATCCCGGGAGCGCCGCCGATATTGAAGGGCCGGATTCCAAAAAGTTCATTCAGAAGCCTTTCCCACCGAACGTGGCACCGAAGTCGATCCCAAAAAGGTTTCGAATGCCCGACATTCCCAAGTAATACGGGACTACGGATCCAAATGAGCATATAACCTCTTATACATGTGCAATCAAAGTGAATGACCTAGAAGACGATGAAATTGAGTCGGTGTTGCTGTAAACTTTTGGAGAAACCTTGTCTAAGGAAGCAATGATATGGTATCACAACTTGCTTCCGAATTCTATTGACTCATTTGCTACGCTGGCAAATGCTTTTGTAAAGGCCCATGCCGATTCCATAAAGTTTGGGGCATGAAAGTTAGACATTTTCAAGGTCAAGCAGAGGGATAGCAAGATGCTTAGGGAGTTAGTATTGAGGTTCTAGATGGAACAGATGGATTTGCCACCGGTCGCGGATGATTGGGTCGTTGAGGCATTTACTCAAGGGCTCAACCCCCAAAGTTCCGTGGCTTTTCAACAGCTAAAGAAAAACTTGGTGGAGTACCCGATGGTTACCTGGGCCGACGTCCACAACAGGTATCTATCAAAGATTAGAGTCGAAGACAACCAACTCGGGGCCCTTTCGGGGTCTGTTTTCCCTAATCAAAATCGGTGACAAGTTTAAGAGAATCATCGATCAGGAGCCAAAGCTGATTCGATGTCGACACCAGCCATACAACACGGATCGGAGGGGAAACAGATTTGGGTGCCACCCGACAAGGAACGATAAGAGAAATGATCGTGGACCGAGCAGCCAGGGCCTGATGAGAAAGAGCGAGTTTGATTGGTCTCTCAGGAGTAGGGAGGCACCGAGATTATCAGAGTATAATTTAAATGTGAATGCTGCAAGCATAGTGTCAGCCATATGACACATTAAAGAGACTAAGTGGACAAGACCACTACAGTCAGACCCTACATAGAGAGATCCTAGCTTGGTGTGTAAGTACCACGGTACTTACGGTCATAGGAGCGAAGATTGTCGGTAGATGACAGCTAAGAGAAGAAGTAGCTCGATTGTTCGACAATGTCCACCTTCGAGAATCCCTAAGCGACCGAACCAAAAACCACTTCAGAAACAGGGACGCCAACAAATAGGTCGAACAAGAGAAGCCCCAACACGTAATCAACATGATCATTGGGGGAGTTGATGTCCTCCAGGGGCTAATGATAAAATGCACCAAAGTTTATATAACGAGAGAAAAATGCACCTGGGATTATGTCCCGGAAGGATCCCTCTCGTTCAACGCCGAAGATGCCGAAAGCATCGTCCAACCTCACAACGATGGACAAGCAATATCCGTACTTATCAATAAATATCAGATTAAAATTGTGTTAATTGATCCAGGTAGCTCAGCCAACATCATTAGATCAAGAGTTGTAGAATAATTGGGTTGTAGGATCAGATCGTACCGGCAGTCCGAGTATTGAACGGATTCAACATGGTGTGTGAGATCACAAAGAGTGAGATAACTTTATCGGTAAACACTTCCGGGACTACCTAAGAAACAAAGTTCTACATGATCGAAGTGGATATAAGGTACAAGGCCTTGTTCAGAATGCCATAGGTTCACAACATGAGAGCGGTACCTTCGACATTACATTAGGCACTGAAATTTCCCACTCTAGGGGGGGAGTCAAAACAGTATATGGAGGACAACCAGCCGCGAAGGAAATGTTCACTGTTGATGAAGTAATCTCGGTGCCCGTGGTGTCAACATCAAAAAGCACGGAACAGACCAAAGAAAAAGAAACTAGATAGCAATCAATGATACCGGCCTTAACCGAGCTAAAAAATAGAAGGAGTACGGAGCGGACAATGAGTATAATTACAGCATCTCGAGATCTTTCATAGCGCCTGATGACACTGACGCCACCAAATCAACGATCGAGGAGTTGGGACATGTTATATTGATCGAGCACCTACCTGATCAAAACGTATACCTGGCACGGGATTAACCCCCGAGTTTAAGACAAAACTTATTGATTTTATTAAAGCTATTGCCGATTATTTCATCTGGTACCATCTAGACATGACAGGGATTCCACCGAAGGTAACAACTCACAAATTGAGCTTGGATCCAAAGTTTCATCCGGTTAAGCAAAAGAGAAGGCCACAGTCCGAGATCAAACATGCATTCATCAAGGACGAGGTATCTAAACTTATAAAAATAGGTTCCATCTAGGAGGTTAAATACCCAGATTGGTGAGCTAACATAATAATCGTGCCTAAAAAAGGAAATAACTTAGAATCTGCGTAGATTATAAGGATCTAAACAAGACGTGTTTGAAGGACTCTTTCCCTTTTCCTAACATCGATCGAATGATCGACGCGATGATCAGACACAAGATACTGAATTTTCTCGACGCTTATTTCGGGTACAATCAAATTTGGATGGACCCGGACGATCAAGAAAAAATTCTTTCATAACAAAATTCGGCACCTACTATTACAATGTAATGTCGTTCGGACTAAAGAACGTTGGTGCCACATACCAACGCCTAGTTAACCGAATGTTCGAAGAACAAATAGGGAAATCATTGGAGATTTATACTGACAATATATTGGTTAAGTCCCTGCGAGCATAGGACCATTTGAAATATTTGCAGGAGACCTTCGACGTATTAAGTAAGTACAACATGAAGTTAAACCCGGAGAAGTGTGCATTCGGGGTCAGCTCGGGCAAGTTTCTCAAGTTCATGGTATCTAACGGGGGAATAGAGATCTACCAAGAAAAAAAATAAAAGCCACGGAAGACATCACCATAGTCGACAACGTTAATGCAGTATCAAGGCTGACCGAGCGGATAGCTGCGTTGGGCCAGTTCATTTCAAGATCGTCGGATAAGAGCCATCGGCTTTTCTTACTATTGAAAAAAAAGAACAACTTATCTTGGACACCGGAATGCCAACAAACTTTAGAAAAACTTAAGTGATACCTATCGAGCCTTTCCTTGTTGCACACTCCGAAGACAGACGAACAGTTATACCTCTACTTGGCGGTTTTCGAGGTGGAGGTAAGTGGTATCCTAGTCCGGGAAGAAAAAGGTACACAATTTCCTATTTATCATGTTAGTGGAACCCTAGGATATGCCGAAACTAGGTATTCTCACTTAGAAAAATTAGCGCTCGCCAGACTAAGCGCTTCTAGGAAATTGAAACCATACTTTCAACGCCACCCCATATGTGTCTTGACCTCCTATCTACTAAGGAATGTCATGCATAAACTCGATATCTCGGACTGGTTAGCCAAATAAGCCGTAGAAATTAGTGGGTATGATATCGAGTACAAACCTAAGACCGCCATAAAATCCCAGATTTTGGCAGACTTTGTGGCCGACTTTACACTAGCCTTGGTACCCGAGGTCGAAATGGAGTTATTGCTCACTTCCAGGATTAACTCGGGGATCTGGACCCTATTCACGGACAATGACTCCAATGCTAAGGAGTTCGGGCTCGGTATTGTATTGAAACTACCTATGGGTAACGTAATTAGGCAGTCTATCAGAACTGTAAAATTGACTATAACGAAGCCGAGTATGAGGCCATGATTGTAGGTCTAGAACTGACTAAGAGCCTGGGGGCCAAAGTGATCGAGGCCAAATATGACTCCCTCCTTATCGTAAATCAAGTCAACGGGACGTTCGAAGTAAAAAAGGAACAATGCGGAGGTACTTGAATAAGTTGCTGGTGACCTTACACCAATTCAAGGAATGGACTCTACAACACATACCTTGGGATCAAAATAGTGAGGCTGATGCATTAGCTAACTTGGGGTTGTCTGTCAACTCTAATGAATTCGACTCGGGGGCAGTGGTACAACTGATAAATCCGGTGGTAGAAGAAGGTCATGCCGAGGTAAACTCGACTAGCTTGACTTGGGATTGGAGAAAAAAAATACATAGACAACCTGAAGATGGGAAAATTGCCATTGGATCCCAAGGAATCGAGAGCCCTCCGCTTCAAAGCTGCCAGGTTCAGCTTGGTCGAGAGGAAACTGTTCAGAAGATCCTTTTTCGGCCAACTAGCTAGGTGCTTCAGTGCGGGAGAGAATAACTACGCCATGAGAAAGGTCCACGGGGCACTTGTGGGAACCACTCGAAGCAGAATACCTGGTTCGGAAGTTAATTAGAGTCGGTTCTACTGGAACGAGATGGAGAAGGGTGCAAAAGAATTCCTACAAAAAGTCAACGAGTGTCAACGACACACGCCAATAATTTATCAATCGGGAGAGATGCTTCACCTGGTCCTATCGCCATGGCGTTTATGAAATAGGGGATGGACATTGTCGGTCCCCTGCCATGGGCGTCCGGTAAAGCCCAATACATACTACTCATGACCGATTATTTCTCAAAGTAGGTCGAGGCTCAGGCATTCAAGAAGGTTTGGGAGAAAGAGGTTATCGACTTCATCTGGGATCACATAATATATTGATTTGGGATACCGGCCGAGATTGTCTGCAAAAACGGAAAGCAATTCATCGGCAGCAAGGAAAGTATGTTTTTTGAGGACCTCAAAATCAAAAATATATTATCAACACATTAACACCCTAGTGGTAACGGACAAGTGGAGTCAACGAACAAAACTATACTCCAAAACTTGAAAAAGAGACTGACCGATTCGAAGGGAAAGTGGAAATAAATCTTGTCTGAAATCTTGTGGGCATATCGAACGACTTCGAAGTCAAGTACCAGAGCGACCCCGTTCTCTCTAGTCTACGACGCAGAAGCCTTAATCCCGATCGAGGTGGGGGAACCGAGCCTCAGGTTACAATATGCTGCTAAAATGTCAATCGACGAGGCCATGACCATGAGTTTTGACTTATTGAATGAAAGGTGAGAAGCTTCCCTGGTCCGGTTGGCTGACCAAAAGCAACGAGTGAGGAGGAACTATAACCGAAGAGCTAACCTTCGACATTTCCAAGTCGGGGACTTGCTATTAAGGAAAGTAACACTCCACACTAAGGACCCAAACGACGGGAAACTAGGCTCGAACTAGGATGGACCGTATAGAGTTGCCAGAATAATCGGGAAAGGTTCATATAAACTCGAGTCGGGAAATGGTGTATAACTACCGAACAACTGGAATGTGGCACACTTAAAGCGGTACTTCTGCTAAGGTACGAAAACAATTTCCTTTTTTTAATTTGTTATATTATGGACTAACTTATGTAGGTACTAGGCCGATGGCAAATATGATAATTAGGTCTGAAAGCACGGGTTGTACTCTTTTTTCCTTGAACCGATTTTTTCGAAGTGGGTTTTACGGCAAGATTTTTAATGAGGCAATAGTAAAACGTGCTACCTTAGTTTTGAAGGCCGGCCTAAAGCCGGAGTTTCTAATCACCTATACCGGATTTTCCCCTAAGTTAGGATCCTTAGAAGGTGTTATTATTTAATATTTATCGCGTCTCATTTTCTCGCGAAAGAGGGTTTCGACATGTGACAACTCTTTCGAAGGAGGTATTGAAAGAGAAAAGTTGCCACATAATGATTTTAAGGTGTGTTAGGGCACCTATTTGCAAATAACTCTATTTGACTAGTCAACGCCACTAAAGATCGGGTAAGGGCTTAAATTACCTCAAAGAGAAGGTGTTAGGCACTCTTTGAGGTTTGCAACTATGGGTCCCGTCCGAACTTTAGACTATGTAGATTATGTAATTAAGCTAGGTGATCAAATAAATAGAAGAGAAATTCAGAATTTGTAGAGTCTTATTAAAACATATGAGAATCGGTACAGGTCTTAATAACTGCAAAGTTAAAAACTATATTGATCTATGTTAAATGACTAAGTATTATTACAACATATAAAGAGGAGGGGGTCCTAAGTTTTTTAGCCTAAAGGATCACCCCGTGCAACATAAATAATACTTCGCAACTCTCTGGAGGTAGAGGTTACTCGTATTATTCATCGGGCACAGACTATCATTTTCATCGACCCGATTACTATGTTGAAGTTGTTTACTTAAAGGCGTTCTAATTCAATTCTAAGTCGTACCCTATGCGTGCACTACCCGTCTCATGCCTATGGTCTAGGAGGCTTTGGACCTACTATCAGGTGGTTCTAGACTTTGCTTAGGTTGCTCAAAATGATAAAACTGGGTGACATTCAAAATAGATAGGACTGCATATAATAGCAATAAAAGTCTCAAGTTAACCTCCACACATAAGCACGAAAGCATGCAGACAGATTTCTGGTTAGGCAGTAGACATCATTAAGACGTATTAGAATCATTAAGTCTTGTAGGCATGATTTCTATATAATTTCAGTATTATACAGGTAGTGCTGTAATTTTTGGACTAACGTATATGCAAATTAGAGCGTTACAAGTCCTATAAACATGATTTCTAATCGTTTGCGTAATAAGGTAATACAAAACAATCCCATAACTCTAAATTGTCAGCACTGATTTTATAGGTATGCATCTTAGGCAGGTGATAGTGCCCTATAGACATGATCTCTAACATTCGCATAATTAGGCAGTGAGGTCGTTCGAAAACACAGGATTAGTAGCGTCAATAAACACCCTATAGGCGGGATTTCTAACAATTGACAATTAGACTTGAATTTATAACACTTTATCCCTATAGGCATGCTATCCAATTGTACTAGTACAAAAACAGCATGAAGCAGTTGATTAATTAGTTAAGACCCTATAGTTATAGTATCTAGATAAGCAAAGGTATTGTATTGTTGTATCCGATAGGCATATTATCTAAGAGCGCTGAATAGTAGACATGGAAACAAGTGTAGCATATTTTGGCAAGTGAAGTGAAGTGTGTGCGTGATTCCTATTGGTATGCTTTCTATTAGTGTACAACACATTAAACTAAATAACATATAAGGCATGCTGAACGAAATAGCAAATAGACCACATAGACCCTATAAGCATGTCTTCTACCCTTTATGCAAGCATTAGAATATACTCGTTTACTCCGATTTCACTAGCACCCCAATTATTCGTTATTACAAGTTACATGACCAAAATGGAATAATACGAATTCAAAGGTAATAGAAATACAGACTGAAACAAATACAAGTCCTATCAAACAGTATAGGGCTGCTACAAAATAACCTAATGAATTTCTGGGCCTTCAGAAACCTCATTAACTAACATATCCAAATGTCAGGCTCACAAGGGCAGTGGAATCTTTCCAGGTCCAACAACACATATAACCCAACATGAGGCCCAAGGAATAACTTACTTGGCCGAATGAATGCCAAACTTAACCATACAGGTGACAAACCATTCATGGAATAGACTAACAACTTTTCACACTTAACTCCTAAAGCTGTAACTAACAACAGTTCTAGCCAAAAACACGTAGACAAGAATACATGAAATACAGAAAAGTTCGTAAGGCTGATTCATGCTTGTATTTTCAGAAACAAAGCTAAAGTAACATGATTGACCATCATAGGATAGTGAACTATTCCAAAAAAAAAGTTTCTAAAGTAAACCGATTCAGAATTAGCCTAAAAGAACTTTAGACATAAGACTTAAACATGAGAATCTAATAGAGTCATAGACAAGAACAAGTAGAGCATAGCCTTCACATGAAAGTTTTAACATGAAACCTTAGTGAAGACAACATAACAGAAAAAGTTCATGATCGAACAATCACTTAGTTGAGAGTGAGAAACTATAACATGCTGAGTATCAGTTACAATATCAGAAGACTTATAGTAAACAAAAGAATGTCAACTTCACATTAGTAGGGCAGACAAGCATCAAACCTCATACTAGTTGGCCACATATAGGAGAAAATGCTGGTTATGATATTTAATCTAAAGGGCTCAACTAATACTGAGGCACACAGGATTGAGCAACTCAAAAACACAATAGAGTTACAAATAGCATGGGAACAGGTCATAGCTTAACAGTAGAACTCCAGAAAGATAACAGATTGGGCATGAATGTCTCCACAGGGATTAGAACACATTCTAGGCACGAGTTAGATATTCATAATAGTAGAGGACAAGGCAAGAAACCAAACTCAGAATAGGCAACAATAATAAGCTTTCGAGCACATACATTAGCAGACATGCTTAAGAAGGCAGAATCAAGGTAACAAATAGGCAAGTTGAACTACTAGAAGGCATAGAGCCTCAAGAAGAGCTTCAAACATATGATGGCATGTTGATTCATACAAATTCTTAGAGACATAGATATACAGAGCAGGAATACAGGCGGAAAGAAATAAAATTGCCAGAGTCATAGATACATTACTAGTTACAGAAGAACAAGTAGACAAAAGGAGTAATTTCAGCAGCCCTTCAATGTTAATAGCAAAACGGACAGTAACTCCCAGGAATCTCAGTGCGTCAGAGTTCCCAAGGGTTTCGAATGAACCCCGGACAATGCTCACACTGAGAAAGTTTCGAGAATTAAATTTCAGTGGCCTTGGCTTTCAGCCGGCCAAAAGATTGAGCCTCAGAATAGTATAAGACAAGAAAGAATAGGAGGATAATAGTAGTTTTTTAGCGATTAAAGTCTGTCCCAAAGGTAAATTGGGGAGAGGGTTATATAGTAGTAAAAATCAAACCTCTAAACAAGAAAACACAATAAATCAAATATAAATACGGAAAGGGGAGCATGCAGAATCGTTTAAGAAACAAAAATTAGAAAAAAGAATCAGGCAAACTCTAATTTGATTAGAACCCAAAATCGGCTGAAGATCTTGGTAAGCCTGGTAGTGAGTGTATATAGACGAAATATCGTCTAAATCTCGAAGGTCTGGAGATGACTTTGCTTGATTTAGGTCCGTATGCTTGCCAACGATAGGCAAGAATTATGTGATACCAATACAATATAAATAACGGAGAGATCGAGCATACATGGAAGAAAAATCATGAGGAGATTCCATATTAGGACTGAAATCGGGGAAGATTGAGGAAGAGGCTATTAGGGTTTGAGATGATAAGAAAAGAGTAGAGAGGATTTAGGGGCGGCTATCTCTGAAGGATGGGGTTAGGATTTGGGGCGGATATAATTAAAAGGGTGGGGTTATTGTGGACCGTTGATCTTGAGAGATCAACGGTCTGGATTAAAGAATGGTGGAGCGGGTCGTTTGAAGTGGTTTGCGACCGGGTTGAAATAAAGAGGTTGTTGGTTTGGACCAAGGCAGATTGGGCTAAGGTTTGGGGTGTTTGGGCCATTAATTTGGTCCGAAAATTGGCTTGGGATTGGATTGGATTTTAAATACAACGAATTAAGAAAAATATTTATAAAAATGACTAATAAATAGTAAAATATTCTTCACATAGTAAAATTCTTGAAAATAACAACTCAACATTATAAAAATATAAGAAATACTATTTTAGTATAAAAGAATATAATAAATACAGTTATGTACAAAATATAGGCTATTATTGTAAAATTATGTAAAATCACTTTAAAATACAAATATATATTATTTGAAAAATATGAGGGCAAAAATTGGGTATCAATAATATTTTAAGCCAATACTTGATGATTAGGATTTGTTGTAAGGGTCAAACGGTCAAACAAACTGTACCCATGTAGCCCACTCTTGCCATGGCATAAAGCTTATGCGTCTCCGATTATGTACTCTACATGCAAAACAATGAAAGAAATTTGCCCTCTATATTTTATCACTACGCATTTTATACCATCGATACATTCGTTGAGTTACCTAAGACAAATAACGGATCTTGAATCCTAGAGCCTACGGGCCACCCCGACTCGGGGACTGTCATCCAATAAAAAGATCGGATAGCTCGGGCTATTAAATTCCGGAGGCACCGAGCCTATTAAGCAAGGCCCGAACATGAAAGGCTACGACAAACTTAAAATGGCTCGGAGACGTCCAAGTCCGTACTCAGAAAGTACGGCCCTTACATACTATTAAAACCTATCAAAAGGTTACCCTCAGCAAAACACCATCGTGTACGACTAAAACACTCAAGTATCTTAAAGGTCTCCGTTTTTTATTTGAGATTTCGAAGCCTAAACAACTTGAAGTTATTATCGAAATCGGGCCTCATACAGGTTTTCGGAGAACGGGTACTATAGATTACGTCTAATTCTATGCTAAGGAATTAACATCGATTTTTAAATAAAAAATTACAAATATGTACTGAAAAATAAAAGACATAGTGTTGCCGAAGGAAATTTTTTACATAATCCAAAAGTATTTACAAAGGCGCGAAAACGACCTCAAAATAAACAAAGTTTTTCCCGATTTCCCAATAAGGAATCAAGAGGGAAGCACGGTTCGACGCGACTATAAGCTGGGCCGAAGGACCCCTCGTATCGGGATCCGAAAAGAGTGAATGATGTATCTGGGATCGGGCACGAAAAAGGTAACGGACCAAGATCAAGCAAAGTTTCTAGACCACGAAAAAAGGGGAACAGTTATGCATGACAAGTGGGGAGTCATAATGTTCGCCCTCAACCGGATATTACTATGCGAATCCCATCCGATATCAACTACGGATCGGCATTTACTGAAAAAGAAATTTTTTATCTTATCTAGACTTGTACTAGGACCGAAACTTCTCTACTATATAAAGGGTAAAGTTTATTTTATTTTGACACACTATTGACACGCAAATTAAAGCAATAAAAAGTTTATTTTTGTCTTCTAGCTACTATTCAAAGTGATCTTAAGTTATTATCTTCTTTAATCACAACTGAGCTTATATCGAGAGACTGATCGAGACCGAACTTCAGTATTCAACTCAAGATCAGGCTTGATCATCACATTATAATTGGTTTGATCGTTCATTTTTTCTTTAACTTAATTATTTATTGTTGTTAAATCATTTGTATTAAATTAAATCACATATCCTTTAACCGCGTACAAATTTAATTGTTACTATTTTTTAGGATAAACAATGTGGTAAGGGATCGAATCGTACTAATGTAATATTTCCTTTTATTATTACTTTGGATCAATAAATATCATATTATTGTTTAGGATTAAAATTATTATTATTATTATTATTATTATTATTATTATTATTATTATTATTATTATTATTATTTACATAACCCATGCTTATTTAGAATTCTGTATATTATACATCATACCAGACTTGTCACCTACGAATGCAGGTTATCTTCCTTTAAGTATCTATAACTCTTGCTTCGTATTAATTAATTTAGTAATACATGTATATTGTTACTGAACTTAATTCAATATTCAAAATCATCGCCAAGGCTTATTCCCCATCATAGCTTGATAGCTTCTACTATTACCATAGGTCTCTCTATACCTAATCAAATACTAGAAAACTTCACAACAGATAACTTAACAAAAGAAATATTTAACATGAAAATAATTTTACGTGCCAAATTCCATTTTAAATAGACCTATAAAACTATAGTCAACTTCTAGAAAAGGTGAAAACCTTTAATCGCAAGGTAACAGCCGACCAATAAGGCTAGAACCAAAATCTGTCGCTACAAATATATTAGCATAAACACCGTGTATAAATGAAACCGACAAATCGCACAAACTCGATATTCCGAGTCAAACAGAGAAAAAAGTTCGATTATGGTTTGGTTTGATTTGGTTTGGTGTTGGAAAAAAATCCAACCATATTTAGTTTGGTTTGGTTTTAACTAAAAAAAGTCAAACCGAAACCAAACCAATCCGACATTATATGTATAGAAGTTTTAAATATATTTAATACATAAAAATATTTATTGTAGTGTAGTTTATAAATATTTTTTAAGTTTTTTCATAGTTTTATGTATTATTTCAAACTTGGACTTATAATTTTTGGATGCTCCAATAAGTTTTATAGTCAATAAATGTTAGTAACTCAAATAAATCCTAAACCAAAATCAAATCAATACTAATGATAATAAAAGGCATTCAATTCAATTGTACTACCAATGAAAATAGTGTTGGATATCTATTTTTAGCTTATACATGATTTAGATAAAATGCATAACTTATTTTTCTTTTATAGTGTTTAGTCATGTCAATAATAGTACTTATTAGTCGTACTTATTTTAGCAACTTATTAGTAATTTTAAATTATGTTTGTTTTCATTATGGCTGATTAATAATATTTATTTTGTGCGATTTTATTATCTTTATTATTGAATATTTTAGTATAATGCCATAACTCATCCAATATTTATGTTATTTTATTAAAAAATACCTTATATAGTTCTGTCTTACTAGGATTAAAGAATTGGAGCAAAAATTCTATGTTTTGTGCTATGAAGACTTTAGGAAAAAAACCCAAAAAACCCGAAAACCCGAAAAATTCGAGACTAAAAAATCCGACTTTTATTGGTTTGGTTTGATCTTTAGACTTAATAATCCGAAACAATTGGTTTGATTTGGTAATTAGAAAATCCGAACCAATCCAAAAATGGGTAAATTTTTTTGGTCGTCGACTTCAAGTTCGAAGAACCTGTTCATATCTCTTTCCATTTGGTAAAAACTATCCCATTATAGCCGAATAAAAATAAGTTAACTTTCAATACGAACATGCCATAACTTATCAATGTAGGATTAAATAATTAATCATTAATAAGGCCAAAATGAAGGTCATTAATATGGATGCATTGAAGTTAACCAAAAAATGATAACGACAGCAATAAAGTTTGAGATTGTGCAATAGCTAACTAGCCGTTATCTGGACAATGAACAGTCAACAGAGTAAGTCCTTAACATAAGATGTCCATATACTGATTACATAAATATCTTGAGTTTTATCAATCAACAATTTAAAAGAAAAATGACATTATTTTATCCATTTTACAATAGACCTTTGAAAAGTTCCTCATGCACATAACATTTGGTTCAAGACTAGTATAGAGTTGTATTAGTAAAGTAGATTTTAAAAACAGAAACCAATCATATGTATAATATAGAGTTTTTGTAGCATAGTGGCCAACGTAGATCGTAGGAGAATGAGAATTATGAAATCTCGAGTTTAATAACATAAGTAAAAAAGTATTCTCATATATTTGAATTTTGGTGAATAGAATGTGCAGCCATGCTAGTAAAAAATTATAATACAGACCTTTTTTATGTTAGATTTGTTTTTTTTTTAAACTGGCGATGCACTATAAACCGTGTATAGAGTATTATATAACAATAACAACTGTCGTGAAAACCAACCAAAATACGGAATGGAAGAAGTCCACCACCAGCTTCTCACACGTCTTTCCACTATTGTTTTTAGTATAAATGTTATCCTGACTAGGTAAATGATTACCTTTTCGGCTTCCTTTACAAGGACCACATTCTTGTAATACTGGATAGCCGTTTATCACAAGAAAAAACTCAAAACAATTCTCTCCAAAGTTGAAAACTTGTGCCTCAGAAATTAAGACAGTCATGTCACACACAAAACTGAACCAAGTTCCTCTTATGGTTGCACTTTGCTTTCTCTTAGTATCTACACTCTCGTTTTCTTTTGTTAATGGGACTTCTCTGGTTGACGGTAAGCCATTGTTTTTCCTCAAAGTTGTAATCTTTTACTAAATGGGGTTGCTAATTACCTAGGATTATTCTTGTTTTTTCCTCAAAGTTGTATTCTTTTACTAAATGGTGTCGCTAATTACCTAGAAGTATTCTTGTTTTTCCTCAAACTTGTAATCTTTTACTAAATGGGGTTGCTAAGTACCTTAGGATTATTCTTGTTTTTTTCCTCATAGTTGTAATCTTTTACTAAACGGGGGTCGCTAATTACCTAGGATTATTTTTGTTATCCCTCTAAGTTGTATTCTTTTACTAAATGGGGTTGCTAATTACCTAGAATTCTTCTTGTTTTTTCCTCAAAGTTGTATTCTTTTACTAAATGGGGTCGCTAATTACCTAGAAGTATTCTTGTTTTTCCTTAAACTTATAATCTTTTACTAAATGGGGTTGCTAAGTACCTTAGGGTTATTCTTGTTTTTTCCTCAAAGTTGTATTCTTTTACTAAACGGGGGTCGCTAATTACCTAGGGTTATTTTTGTTATCCCTCAAAGTTGTATTCTTTTACTAAATGGGGTTGCTAATTACCTAGAATTCTTCTTGTTTTTTCCTCAAAGTTGTATTCTTTTACTAAATGGGGTTGCTAATTAACTAGAATTCTTCTTGTTTTTTCCTCAAAGTTGTATTCTTTTACTAAATGGGGTCGCTAATTACCTAGAAGTATTCTTGTTTTTCCTCAAACTTATAATCTTTTACTAAATGGGGTTGCTAAGTACCTTAGGATTATTCTTGTTTTTTCCTCAAAGATGTATTCTTTTACTAAACGGGGGTCGCTAATTACCTAGGATTATTTTTGTTATCCCTCAAAGTTGTATTCTTTTACTAAATGGGGTTGCTAATTACCTAGAATTCTTCTTGTTTTTTCCTCAAAGTTGTAATCTTTTTACTAAATGGGGGCCGCTTACATAGGATTATTCTGATTTTCCTTCCCTGTTTGTTGTGTGTAGGTGTAGTCAGTGAGCCAATTTATGGAAGTAAAAGGTTTCTGGCAGAAAGCAATGGTACTGGAAATTCATCTTTAGTATTGGCTGCTGAAAGAACACATAGAAGAGATCCACTTGAAGATCGGAGTTACTATACTGGTGGATGGAACATCAGTAACAGTCATTATTGGGCTGTAAGTTCTCTTTTTAGCCCTTAATCCCATTTATACTGTTCCTTTTTCTGTTGGAAATTTGGTTATTATTTCGTTTTAAAATCTTCATATTTAATTTTTGTTATGGTTCTTTTTAACATTGCTTTTGGTGTTTTAGTGATTGTTATATGCATTACCAATTAAAACGTGATTGTGTATTTTTGGGTGGGTGAAGAGTTCTGATAAGAAATGAATGAGAGAGAGAGAGAGAGAGAGAGTAGTGCCAATAATTCTTAGTTATAACATCCTTGTACCGTGTCACATTGGTTTTACTCTAAACTCTTCAGAGACTGGTATATTCCAACTTCTTGGCTTTATACCCATAGCTGGCTTTTAATAGGAGTTCTCTTTACTTTTTTACTTCTGGAAATGGATTTCACTTAAGATGAATTTCTAGTTGTAAACGCCATAAGGATTTTCACTTTCTTAGATTTGTTGTCAGCTTCTATCTGATTGTTAACTTCACTCAAACAAAATGTGTAGAATTTCTCAGGATGGTCTCTCTCATGTGTTTTCTGGTCTTCTTAGCATATATATGCCAATATGCCTCGTTTTCAGTCATCTCTTCATTCTTTTCAGCTTATATGATTGACGACGTAGTGACTATCTGATAAAAATCTTTTCTTGACACAGTCAGTTTCTTATACTGGTGCCCCTCTTTTCATCATTGCTTTATTCTGGTTTGTGGCATGTGCCATTTGCCTGCTCCTAGTTTGTGTCTGTTGTTGTTGCTGCCGGAGAGGACGTTATGGTTACTCTCGAACTGCTTATGCACTTTCACTTATTTTTCTCACGGCATTCACCATCGCTGCAATGTAATCACTCTATCTCTATCATCTCTTTTTCATTACAAAAAGATTAATTGTATATGCCTTTATCACTTATGTCTGCCTTGGTACCTCACAGAGTTGGTGCTGCTGTTCTGTATACTGGACAAGGGAAATTTCATGACGGTACAAAACATACATTGGATTATGTTGTGCAACAAGCAGGAGAAACGGTTGACAGTTTAAGGAATGTGTCAAACATTCTGGCTGTTGCCAAGCACACTGGAGTTAATCAAATCTTTCTACCTCAAGATGTTCAAAACAACATTGACAGGGTTGACACCAAGATTAGCTCGGCCGCTGAAACTCTTGAAACAGAAACTGAGAAGAACAAGAAGGATATCATGATGATATTAGACTTGGTGTAAGCACTTCTTGGCTAATTCATTTAAGTCCTGTGAACTATATTGAACTTTGTGATGTCTCACTCATTGCCTTCTTGGTATGTACTGCAGGAGGCGAGTTCTCATCATTGTTGCCGCTGTAATGCTTGGTTTAGCTGCACTTGGTTTCTGTAAGTTTTCTGGTCTTTCAAAGTTAATAGTAGTACACATTGACTGGTACTGATCTTTCCTCACGCTTGTTTGAAAATCTGCTGCAGTGTTCTCTATACTTGGCCTGCAGGTTCTCGTATACATGTAGGTCTTATTACTGGAACAGATACTTCTCTTGATAACAAGGAACCTATTATCTTTTTGGAAGTCTAAGGGAATGTTGTTGTTTGCAGCCTAGTCATTGTAGGCTGGATACTCGTTGCAGTCACCTTTATCTTATGTGGTGCATTTCTTGTTCTTCACAAGTAAGTTCTATCAAATTGTCCTGTTATATCTGTCTTATCCGGGCTTCAACAAAATAAAAGATAGAAAAGACAAATTGAAAGAGGAAAACTATACATCTTTTACGCATTAATAAATCAATACGGCTGCTGTGCTGCCTCTACTAGATATTAACTTTATGTTCTGAAGCTCCTTACTTGTGTATAGTCCTGTCTTTAACATATACGGATTTTTTAGAAACAAATCTTTTCTTTCAATATTGGAACATAGATCTTTAAAACTCTATCACGAAAATGCATTCTTCTGTTCTTTCTGGTTCATAATTCTTCAACGTACAAACTGATTTTTCTTTAATACCGTGAGCTTCTTTTTTTGCTTGCTCAGTTACTATATACTTCAAAATTTCTGACAATAGTTTTTGTCTATCTAAGTGCAACGGGGGACACATGCGTGGCCATGAATGATTGGGCAAAAAACCCAACAGCTCATACGGCACTTGATGATATAATCCCTTGTGTGGACACTGCTACTGCCCAAGAAACATTGTCTCAGAGCAAAGAGGTCACCTACCAATTGGTTGGAGTGGCTAACAGGATCATCACCAACGTTTCAAACATTGATCCGCCTTCAGGTGTCGGTTACAACCAATCTGGTCCATTGGTCCCTAACCTCTGTAATCCATTTAATTCGGACAAGACAGACCGGAAATGTGCAAGTGGTGAGGTGGAACTTAGCAATGCTACACAGGTATATGAACAATTTTTCACTAAACTATGAAGATAAATGCTCAAAGAGAACTTTTTGAGAAGTTTCTCGTTTACTAGGTGGCGCTTATGGTGTGTTAAAAATGACATAAAATAAGTTCTTTTCGATTATGTCAGACACCATGTCCATGTTTCAGAAACCTAATATTACAGCTCGAATTAAGGAATTAGCCTTAATTGGGATTCCATTTCCTATGGATTATTTGCTTCTTTTTCTGCTGCTTGCGCAGAATGGTAGGAGAAACAGCTTCAGTAACTTCCAATTCTATTAATGCAGGTTTGGAGGAATTATGTCTGCCAAGTTTCAGCAAGTAATGTGTGCTCCACCGTGGGCCGTCTGACCCCTGATATGTACAACCAAATGACTGCTGTAGTTAACGTTAGCAACGGCCTGTATCATTCTGGGCCTTTCCTTAGCGAATTACTTGACTGCACTTTCCTTCGAGACACTGTCAGTGTCATTCATGATGAACATTGTCCTGATTTGACACGATATAGTAAGTGGGTCTACATTGGTTTAGCTCTAGTCTCAGCTGCAGTAATGCTGTCACTCATTTGTTGGGTACTATATGCAAGAGAGAGGCGTCACCGCAAGTATACCAAACTCGTTGATGCTACATCTGGTCAAGAATCTTACGCAGGGAAAAGCCAAGGGTGATTTTTCAGTTAGTTGGACCTTGACGTTCTTTTATTTTCCTATGTATATAGTATGGCTAATACCAGATTATGTATGCAGTGTTGCATGCTTTTAAGTACGACATGAGAATACGTAAAGTCTCTTTCATGTTTGTCTATGACAAGTCGATTAGGGGACTTGTAGGGATTGCTAGAAGTTGTTCATACACAATTGATTGATACTAGGACTGATGCAGATTGTTGTGTGTATACAGATATGGACATCAAATTTTGTGCTTACATAACGCCCCTCACGTTTATGTTTATTGATTCATTATATGGATGGTTTTATTGCTTTAATTTCTTGTGACCAAACAGTGGTGTTGGCCTTACAATCGAGGTATATATTAATTACTGATACGTCGGCAGGATGGAAGAGATTACCCTAGAGTGAATCATTTTGAAATTTTAGAGCATTTTCAAGCCTGAGCAGCTAGTTAGTTACCAGCTATGTTATGCGAACTGTCCAAAATACCGTCGTACCCGTGTCGGATTCTCTAAAAATACACTACTTTTGGAGAATCCGACATGTGTCCGGCGACATTTTCGGAGAGTCCGACCAAAATAGGTTACCAGGAAGCCCGTGGTAAGCTACTATAGCTGATCTGAAATTATGAAATTAAAGGGAAGCTAAGTTCTTCCAACGTGAATCATAATACATATATATACCTAGAGGTAAGTAGTTTGTTCCAGGGACAAGGTCAATATTCTGTTTCTCCTATAAAGGCGGCAGATACATTTGAACAGCACTGTACGCCAAGCAGGTAAGTACAATGCTTTGAAAACTTACATTACGTCTTCTAAATGAGTAGTATACTATAGTATAGAGTTTAAGTTATACACATTATATGCTATAGATGAAATTTGACCGGATATAGTAGGTTATTACTCTATTTTCAGATTCTCATATCAAATTTCGTATGGAGAGTTACCCTATTTAAACTGATAGTGTAAAAATTATTTTGGGTAAAATGCACAAGACATTAACTCAATACTAGGGGTGGGCATTCATGCATGAAAGTCGAAGAAATCGCTATTCTGTTGGATTTTCTACTGCATGGTCCATATGCTTAGGGTGACAAACGGTGATTCTGTGTGCTATCTCCCTGCTAAGCGGCAAGGATTTTTTATTTTTAAGACAAGCTTCAGTATTACACATCTTGTGTCTGTCCTTTTTTTTAGGGTGGTTCTGAGGGAGGGAAAATGTGAAAAAAATCAAGAACTATGAAGGTGTGTAAAGCTATGTTTTGAAAATCCTTTAACAATCTTAGCCGTATTTGAGGTCTATATATGCTTTAATTTGAATGGACAAATGGAGGGAAGAAGCACGTAAATGGCCTGGCCTAGATCTATAATTGTCTTAATTATTATTGTGACCATTATTTTGGATTAAACAGCAAATTCACAAGGACGCATCGTTTCTGATGGATTAATTGGAGCGTTATATCCAGCCATAATTTACGCATTAAGTACAGGGAAAGTTAATTATTAGTTGGTGCCTATATTTTATAATTGCGCTGGTCAGTCTTCATGTCTAAGCTTAACTCATTGTGTTTTTAATTTTTACCTGTTGGATTATTGAATAGTTTATGATGTGAATTCTAATCATTTTCATGACTATTCACTAAATCCCCATTTATTACTCCATTATAAGACTAAGTGTACTAAAACTAGTATTTGTTTGTAACTTAAAGCAATGTAAAGGGAAAATTTCACATAAGAACAACGGACTCCCTACTTTTCAACTCTGCCATTATAGGACCTTTCTTATGTCAATAAAATTCAACAATACTTAAATATATATTAAACTATGTATTGCTAGTCTATTTATAGATATAATTTTATTACTAAAGTAGCTCAATTGAACCCTCTCTCGACCATGTACATTCCCCCCCCCCCCCCCCCCCCTAAATGCAGTCCTAAACTAATATTCAAAATAGACAAATAAGTACTCACTCCGGTCCACTTTAATTATTTTTTTTTGGTTGTTTTTACACATATTAAGAAATCTATCTTTTAGTGTTAATTAACAATAAAATTGACTATACTAACTTTATTTTGTTCATTTGAAATATAACAAATACTACTAAACTTTTCACTCCAAAGGTAACTTTGAAAGAAAAAAGAAGTTAGTTCCTTCTTAATATCTAAAAAAATCAAATATTATGGCCAAAAAATCAATTAAAATAGACCGGAAAGAGTACACGCCTTCCCCCACCCACCCCAACTTGTGACTATTCTATAGATGTTTACCTTAAAGCCAAAGGCTAAGATTCAGTAAACCGCATGACAAAGAATTAAAGCTAGGCTCTGTTAACAACAGAAGTATATCATAGTAAAATTAAGAGAAGTCCCATGGCAATGTCAAGAAAAGCGACTAGTAGTAGAACATGCCTTTGCTCCCCAACCAGCCACAACAATTTAATACAAAGTTTTTTTTTGGTAATTAATTTACTACAAAATTTGATGGGCACATCAACCTCACATGGAAATGAATACTACAACGGACATGTCAAAGGTGAGCGCCTTCCTTATGCACGTTATTATCAAGCCAACAAACCATCATCAAAAGAGAATTACAAAGAATCACAATAATCGGCTGCCTGTCCCTTGAATCTTGATCCCACCCCTCTTTAATAATTTTCTCTTGTCTTTTTAATTCTTTGTGTAATTAACTGGATCTGAAGTACACCAATATATCTACTACTACTAGTACTAGTATATTTCTTTGTGACAATAATGACTGTGAATTTAATATATATGTACATATTCTTTTTTAAGAATTCCAACTCTAGCTATATAATTCCATTGCAGAATATAAGGGGTATGGTCACACCTACTGATTCAATATATCCCTGCTATATATATATATTTAGGGGTGGCATGTGGGCCGGTTAGGATCGGGACCGGCCCAGGACCGCAAGTCCACATGGGCGGTAGGCCTAAACGGTCCTAACCGGATAGGACCGGGACCGTGGGGTGGTGGGCCGGTCTCATAGGGGAGGCCCGCGAGACCGGGACTGGCTCAGAAGTGGGCCGGTTCAAGCGGTCTTAAACGGGCCCAAAAGATAATTTTTTAAAAAAAAAAAATTGACCGTTTGACCATTTAAAAACTAGTCGTTTGGTCTGCCAGCTATTTTCAAAATAGCCATTTAACCCCCCAAACTTTTTATAATTACATTTTTTTCCTATTTTCAACTATAAATACCCCCTCATTCTTTCATTTTTCTCACAAAATCATCAATCTCTCTCAATCTCTCTCTAATATTCTTCTATAATTGCTTACTTAATTATTACAATTTGTGCAAAATTGTGAAGTTGGTGAATTGAAGTCTTCAAGTCTTCAACGATAATTATTTTTCAACAAGTTGTTCGTCAATTCGGTAAACTCATTCCAACTCTTAAGTTTTAATATTATAATTTTGTTTGTTTTATTTACTTTGCTTGATTAATTAAGATGACTTATTCCCTTAAAATAATGTTTAGTAAAAATAAGGAAAAATCAAAGAGTGGTAAATCTAGTGGCCAATCTGTTCCTCCTCCACTTCCCCCAGCTCCCCGGCCGAAACCTGTTACCCGTCCGACACCTGCTATTCTTGATAGCGATAATAGTTTATTACAATTTACCAAAAATTAATTTTGCCATAATATTACACCCGGTGAACAATTAAATCATGAATATATGAATGCTCTTTATGGTAATCCAACTATTGATGAAAATGATGATGAAGAAATAGATTTTGATAAAATACAACCGGATGACGATACACCCATTAGTCTTGCTCCTGAAGTTAACCCAATTAATAATAATCCAAATGATCCCCCGTCTGACCCTCCTGTTACTGCCTCTACTTTTTCTAGACAACCTTCTAAACGGGCAGAAACATCTCTTATTTGGCTATTTTTTACTCAACTAAGAGAAAAAATAGGGCTAAGTGTAAAACTTGTGGCAAAGAGTTAGTTTTTAAATATGTTGGAAGTCGGGGAGGTGGGGGACGGGAAGTTTGACTAGACACATATTGCTACACCCTCAAGATAAAGCTAGATATTTTCGTATGAAAGCTTTGGCCGAGGGGACAAGTGCACCTAGTCAGGCTGACCTTAGTACCGGGTCAAATCAATTTCAACCGGGAATTAACACTGTTA
This sequence comes from Nicotiana tabacum, assembly GCF_000715075.1. Lineage (NCBI taxonomy): Eukaryota > Viridiplantae > Streptophyta > Magnoliopsida > Solanales > Solanaceae > Nicotiana > Nicotiana tabacum. The sequence continues at coordinate 19,943,599 of NC_134083.1, read as the reverse complement.
CCGGTGGTATTTTATATTATGATCCAAAAAAAGATCGGGAAGAATTGACAAAAATGGTTACTGTTATGTGCTTACCCTATAGTTTTTCTTTTAACCCTCACTTTGTGCATTATATTAAAAAAGTTTATAATCCTACTTATAAAGGTTTTCCTCGCACAACCGTAAAGAGTGATATTTATAAATATAAACATGAATATGAACAATATTTGCGCTATTTATTTACTCATATAAATTGTCGTGTTGCTATTACAACTGATATTAGTAGAAGTGGTAATGACTGTGATTACCTTACTGTTACCAGTCATTGGATTGATGAGCACCTTACAAATGCGGATTGAGCTAATGTTAAAATGCTTGTAGATTTTTAGAAATATTCCATATTGCTACAAAATTTAGGTGACAATTCTATAATATAATTTACTAAGAATTGCCTTAGATATTTTTATTACCATTTTTTTTCTCTAACTTATATAAAAATAAGTTAGGACCGTTTGGGCCCGCTTAGGACCCGCTTTGGACCGTGACCGACCCACTTAACACGAGACCGCTAGTTTGTGGTCCCGGACCGGTTCCAACGAGAAGCCCGCGAAGCCCAGGACCGCTTAGGACCGTCCCGCCTAGGACCGGCCCACTTAGGACCGGACCCGCAAAGCCCACTTAGGACCGGGCCCGGCCCACATACCACCCCTTAATATATTGTTCCATTTGAGACGCCACCAAGCCCAGGCTCAGTATTTTTATTTTATTCACCTTTTTTAGGTCACTCTCCTTCTCTTGTTTTCTTTTTCTCCAACAACTTTAAAATGCAGATGTATAAGCTTTGAAAGTGCTTTTGTGAATTTTCAAGATAGATCAAAATTTTCATGTTGACAATTGTTTGGTTTTCTTTACTCTTGACTCTTGAGTATGATGATGATTGAGGACACAAACTGTTCAACTTTAGGAGTACGATTAATTTGGAATCGAGCCGAAAAGTTCCTACTAAACACGATAGAGTACTACTTAACTTTTAGTTAAGGATCGATGGATACTTCTTACTTCCTAACCACAACCTTTGTTGATAGTATTTTCACATTTATTTTCAGATTTACTGATATAGGTCAGATTTTTTAAAGATAAAATTGTACTAGCTTAGATTATAATTAAGCGCAGCAGTAACACAAACTACGACCTCCTAACTACTTAGCATAGCACACAAGAAGTTAAAACCATGGGCCGAAGAGGACTACTCTGTGGCATTGCAACAGGAAGAAAAAAAACTACTAGCTCCTATTTGTTGGACCTGAAGTTAGTAGTGCTAAGTAGTCAATGCCCATCTATAATTATGTTATTCTTATTTTGGCCCATTAATTGAACGGCCTAATTGTATGGCGTACATATGAGACCTCTTACAATGTATTAGAAAAATAATTCATTTTGGAAATAATACTCTTCACATTTTTCTCCCAAATATCTCTCAGTCTTAGGGTTCGATCATGTCAATGTCTGATTATCTCTAGATTCACCTGTTAACACTAATGTCCTAATACAACAACAGTCACGTAGCCTTGTCCTCTATATAACTTTTTCAACTTTTTCTTCTTTTGGTAGCTAGTAGTAATTAATGCCTTTTTAATTATCTTCACTTATGGTAGTAAAGTAGAAACTTGAAGAAATTCTGTAAGCTGGCAGGACAAGACATAGGTGGTCAGTGGGTCAGGATTAGGTCTCCCATCTTTGATTTTGTTTTTAGCCTTTTTGAGCATTACTAACAGAAATGTCCAATTCTAGTATGGTCTCCCCTACCCCTAAAGCCTAAATTCAAGGAAAATATCGGATGTAAGTTGCATTGGTAGTGCTTAAAATTCAAACCCCACATCCCAAAGAGAAAAAGGAGTATTGGATAAGCCTAAACTTTGGATATGAGCACTTTATGTTGTACCACACAAGTCACAACCAAAAGCTATAGCATCCAGGTTAAATTAGGAAAAAGAATTGACCGTTTTTCAAAATTAAAGGGAGAAAAAAATCACCTTCTTATCCAAAATTACGAATGAGTTCAACAACAACAGTTTATTATAACCTTGAAAATAAGGTTGGCAATATGCTACAATAGGTGATTTTACATTGATATTGTAAAACTATTTATATTATCAATGTACAAAAACTAAATTCATTATTAAATTAATTAACTAGCAAAGGAAATACTCCACAAATCACCATACTAATTCCATAAAGCAGAAAGGTAAGGTGAAAAAAGAGTGGAATGGTTTCTCGAAAATGTCGTCATCTGTTGCGAATATGGCATCACGAATATACTAAATAATCTAACAGGAGAATCCCTAGTGTTACTGCTGTAAAGAAGCATAATAAGTTGGAATTAACCATCAATTATTGGATTCATTACCAACTAAAAATGATAAAGTTATCCAACTTACATACATAGGATAGCACAATTGACTCTTCAAGTGAAGTTATTTACCCAGACAAGAGGGCAGATTCGAGTCACTAAAAGATCAATAGTTCCAATAAATGAGGATAAAAGAGGAATTAAAGGGGAGGAGAATAAAAAAAAAAAAGTTATTTACCCCACGAAAAGAATTAGGATGTGGTTTCTATATTTCAAGTGAATTATTTTTTTTTGAAAATAAATTGGAAAAACAATTTAAGTTAAGGTTGAGTGTTCGAATTAGTTTATGAGAAATTTATTTTGGAATATATTTTTTTATCACTTTTAGTAAATTTAGGAGTAGCTTTTAATTATTTGTTAGTTTAATTTGATGAATATTTCCGTTTAACTTTTTGTAAACCATATTTTACCTTTCAATTGTTTAGTAGTTTATCGAGACATATAGAGAAAAATAAAAGTATAAAATAAGGTTTATTTTAAAAGGATTAGTTATGAAAATAATATACACTCTCTCTGTTTCAATTTAGATTATATAGTTTGACTCGGCACGAAATTTTAAAAAAAAAAAATTTAAAATTTGTGGTCTTAAAAGTTTAAGGGGTAAAAACTTTGTGGGGTCATGATATTTGTGTGGTTATAAAAACTTCTCATTAAGTGTAAAATAGGTAAAATAAAGAGTTTAAAGTTAAATTATTTCTAAATTTAGAAATATGTTATTTATTTTGGGATATAATAAAAAGGAAAGTACCTCATCTAATCTGAAACGGAGAGTAATTTTATTGCTATGACTTTGACACTGGTGTGAAGTGGGACCTGGCGCTTTTCTCTGGATGGGGCCCGGTTGTCCTGGCCAGCGCCTAAAACTTTTGGGTCATTAACTTGTCCGCCGATCCACGCACCCCGCCTGACTGTTTGAAAAAATAAAATTTGAGACATTTGACAACCTAAGATACAGTCAATCAAGCCGCAAAGCGCAGAACACTTGTTATGTACGTGGCACCATTTACTGAAATCATAGGAAAACAACTAGTACAAAAAATACCACAAACTGACTCACCTGTTTATCGTTACAAATACTTTTTAAAATTCCAGCCGTTTGTCCAACGGTACCTGCCCTTCAACCACAAATAGATTTTCTTTTTTGGTGACCACAAATAGATTCCACTTCTATATTTGTTCAACTTTTTCTATTGATGTCTCAATCTCTTTTTTATGGGGAAAAAAATTATCCATTTCTTCGTTGAAGAAAGAATTCCTAAATAGATTCAAATATCACGCAAACTTTCTCATGTTTATATTTTGTGTAACAGACTGAAGTATTTTGTATCATATAAACGGATATGTTTGCTCATAAAATGCTAATGTGTGTTTTTCTTTTGTTTAGTCTAAGAAATAACTTACTTTATCATTCAATGCATGCATTTAATATGTTTGTGCCATTAAAGTTCTTTAAATTAAATTATATCACATAAACAATGGTGATGAGGAAAATAAAATGGAATAAACCTTTAAAAAATACTTATTTTCTTTTAGGCTTGTCTTTTTTTTTTAACAGTATTTTCCAATGTTATTTGTATGTTTATCTGTAGATCAAATAAATGTTGAAGAAACTAAATGTAATATAATATGATTATATTCGTAATCCAATAACTATATATGAGATTTTATTTGTCCATCTGTAAATTAAAATATATATTCTTGTTAGGCAAAGCTTAAAAGAATGAAAGTTCATATATGGATGTAAATATAACTAATTGATCACTAATATGTACGCATAAAATGATAAAATCTTAAAATAAAAAAGTTATGTTATTTCACGAAATAGATTAAAACACAAAAAAAACATACATAGAAGGAAAATTGCGTGAGAGTTTCGTGTTTTATTCTAATTCGTGAAATAACATAACTTTTTAAGTTTAATATTTTATCATTTGATGCCTACATATTAGTCAACATGTATAGAGAAACTAAAACAATTACTTTGACTGACGCTTTGTTTTTAGTCTGTTTACCCTCAAAATAGCAAAATTAAATTTGTACGCGGTTTAAAAGATACGTGATTTAATTTAATACGAATGATCAAAAGAACATTAAGTAATTTAATTAAAAAAAATAAAATGATCAAACCAAATGTGATGAAATAATTAAGCATGCCGTCGGATTTGAATGCTAAAGACCGGTTCCTATCGAGCCCTCAGAATGGAGCTCGATTGTAACTGAATGAATGAACAGTTTGTTGAATAATTGCTAAAAGACAAAAGTAAACTTTATTGCTTTGATATGCGTGTCAAAAATTACCCAAAAAATAAAAAGATTCTCCCCTTTATATAGTCGGGGAATTTCAACCCTAATACATGTCTAAATAAGGCAAAAATCCTTTCTTTCCTTTTTTTCTAAGAAAATACGATCCGCGGTTAATATCAGGCGTGATCTGTGCTCGTTCGTCCTCTTTAACCGTATTCTCTTTAACCTCGATTCTTCATTTCACTCGAGCTTGATTCCTCCCATGTGTGGCCATGCTCAATTCCCGACGTATCATTTCTCCACAACAGGGCTCCGATCTGCGGGCACCCTCACTTTTACCCGAGCCTCTGACGAATCACGTTGCTCCTCATTTTTTCATCGAAAAATCGGGGGTAACTTTATCCCCGATTTTATCCGTACACATAGTCTAAACACAAAACAAAAAACAATTATATATCCTCTTCTTGTATAGAGAAAGCGGACGAATTTTTAGACAAATATGTACCTACTAAATTGAAAACTGCCTTCTTAATCCTTTTTGTTTTTTGAAAAGTTTTAATTTATAGATCATATACACTATCCAAGCCATTAAAATTAATTCGAACTTGTAAATTGGGTCAATTAAAGTGTGCCCAAATTGATCAACGAATGAATCTATTTCAACATTTCGTCCAAATTTGGACAGGGTACAATTATGTGGACTAACTTGATCTCCCTTTGGCTTGACATGCATATTTTAGAAAGCTTTTTGAAATATGAATTAGAAAATTATTTTTAAAGGTGCATATTTGCATGAGAAGTATATTTTATGAAAAACGTTTTTATCATCTCAAACAAACCATAATTCTACATTGTTTAGCTCCAAAAAATCAATTTTTTCCTTCTTTAATTTAATCAATCAGATGTTTCTAATCAGATTATTGTAATCTATTACTTGGAACCCACCTCAAAATTTATAGTGAATTACGTTCATTTTCATTAAATAGAAGACATTTAATTGCAAAATATTTCAAAATTAATACCTTAAAAATTCACGTTTACTATCTCTATACAAATATTGTATGCCTGAAAAAGGAAGATTCACCGCAAATTTAAATGAATAACAAGAGAAAATAGTTCAACATACCCCGTTATAATTTTGGGAAAAAACAATTAACCTTGCAAGGATTATATTTTATTTTTAAATTTCCTATGCGTACAAAATAAAGATTCATTATGTTGTGTTTGTCATAGAACTAAAAATCAATTGACAATGAAAAAAGGAAAAAATAATCATGTCCATATAATTAATTGGGGGCCCGCTTACATTTGAGGATTTGACTGTGTACATATTTCAAAAATTAATTTTTCTTTCATTATTTCAACGTCTAATAATTCAATTTTCAAAAACGTTTACACACGTTTGAATATAATGATAGAATATAAGTTTCGAAATCATAATAATCACAACTCATTTTAGTTTATATTTAAATCTCATATGGTCAGTTAAACAACATTGATGAAAAACTTAGATTCCATCACTTATATTTATTCATCTTTTTTTTAAACCTACATATGCTTTTCTAATAAACTAGTGCTATTATTGCTTGATTTGAAAAAACAACTTTTACCCATAAAGGTTGTGGAGAACAGTAAATATTTATTTAATTTGTAATCATGGATTTTTAGAATGAATTTTCGAATATAAAATTAATTTTAATAGAAAATGATGTACCTGCTAAAGTAAAACTTTTAAGCAAAGTACTAAACAGCGGATGTAAAACTAAAAAAATTAACCTTCTTCACAGAATTGTGAATAAATTATCGCACATAATGATTAGACCTGGAGAAAGCATATGATAAGGTCCCTAGAGAGGTTCTTTGGAGATACCTCGAGGTTAAATGTGTGTCGATTGCCTACATTAGGGTGATTAAGGACATGTATGATGGAGCTATGACTCGGGTTAGGACAGTGGGAGGCGACTCGGAGCATTTTTCGGTTGTTATGGGGGTTACACCAAGGATCTGCGCTCAGCCCGTTCTTATTTGCCTTGGTTATGGACGCATTGACACGCCACATTCAAGGGTAGGTGTCATTATGTATGTTATTTGCTGATGACATAGTTGTGATCGATGAGACGCGAAGCGACATTAACGAGAGATTAGAGGTTTGGAGACAGGCCCTTGAGTCTAAGGGTTTCAAGTTAAGCAGGACTAAGACGGAATATATAGAGTGCAAGTTCGGCGCAGAACCGAGGGATGACATGGAAGTGAGGCTTGAATCACAAGTCATCCTCAAGAGAGGCAGTTTTAAGTACCTTGGGTCGGTTATTCAGGGGGATGGGGAGATAGACGAGTATGTCACACACCGTATTAGACTATTGTCGATGAAATGGATGTTACACCCCATGTTTTCGTATGTGAGAGTACGTCGTAAGTCAAATTATATAATGTATGTGAATATTTTTAGATACACTAGCACACACCTAAACACACATACTTATCTGTAAACGTGTAGGTAATTGTATTTTATGTCACGACCCAAAATCCACTGAAGGTCGTGATGGCACCTAACATCGCCGTCAGGTAAGCCAACGGTGATTGATCAACTTAATTATCCATTTTTGTACTTTGAAATCAAAATTTTTCCTTAATTAAATCGTATGAGATAGAATTTACACAACCACAATAACGAACAACTCGTAGGAACCCTCAAAACTCGGTGTCACAAGTGCATGAGTATTTTTTAAGGAGTACAATAATAATACAATATCTGTCCCGAATGCAATAAGACAAAATAAAATAAATAGTACAATGGAGATTCGGTGGACTGCGATGCATAGCCTGGAATGCAGCTCACGTGAGGTCTCCTCAACAGGTGCACCTACGCGCCAAGGTGATCATCAATGAACCTGTCGGATCCTGCACATTTAGTGCAGAAGTGCAGCATGAGTACGTAAATCAACGCGTATCCAGTAAATATCTAGCCTATCCCCAGAGAAGTAGTGACGGGGGATCGACATCGACACTTACTAAAGGTCCAATAAAGCAGTATAATAAAACATAAGCATATATGAGGCATACAGCAATGATGGGGTAAATCTGTAAGTTACATAATCTTCCAATTTCTTCTTTCAAAGTATAAATTTCTCAAACTTGTATTCTACCTTAACACCTCGAAAAAATGTCAAGTGTCATTATCAAATAAGTAAGGAATACCATATTAAATGTCGGGCATCGGTGGAAATTCAAACCAAGCTTAGGAAATTCTTAAGCCTTCAAAATGCCAACCTTCCATGGTAAGCGCCGAAATGCTCCAGGGTGATCCCATACTCAACCTGAACATACGCCTAAATCCGAAATCATCATACGAACCTATTGCAATATTCAAATCCCGATTTCGATGTCGTTTACTCAAAAAGTCAAACCTTAGCCAATTCTTCCAACTTAAAGCTTCTGAAATTTGACTTTTCTTTCCAAATCAACTCTGAACTTTCCGAAGTTCAATTCCGACCAAACGTACAAGTCATAATACCCGAAGTCCAGCTACTCAAGGCCTCAAACCACCGAATGACGCGCTAGAACTCAAAACGACTGGTTGGGTCATTACATTCTCTCTCTCTTAAACATACGTTCGTCCTCGAACGTGCTAGGGACTGCTTAAGAGTTGTCCAAAATCACTGTTTAACACCTCGTGCACCTACCACTGCCACCACAATCCAGTTGAACACATTAGCTCGAGTCAGACTGAGGATCCTCCCTTTTATTTTGTCAATAAGCCTTAGAACCAAATTCCAACCTCCGAATTTCTCTACAAGACCTCATTCTAGCATACGAACATCGTACCAATCACCACACATTGTACCAAAGCATGATCATGCACCTATGCCGAAATCACACCATGCACCACATAAGTCGGTTGCCCATAATAACATACCCCGAACACAATAGCTGTAATTTCACGAATCCGATACCCACAACACTCCTCGTGACACATATAAGTCATATTCCAACTCTCGCAATACTGCCACGACCAAAGAGACATGTAGAAACTCATAACCACCTACCGAATCAATAATTCATGGAGTCTCTCCTCCTGACAAGAACCATTACCTCATTCTGAACTGAATAACGATATTTTCTCTTTAATGTACCTTATATAAATCTGATTACACAAATTTCAAGTCCAATAATCTCGTCTCACCCAGTACAAGCTGCTCAGGCAATAAGCCATCTCAAATAGTGCCAAAACTCTTATATGATGCCCAGAACGCGCCAACAAGCTACAACTCGAATGTGATACATAAGGAAGACAAAACTCTAGAGAAGGACTACCCAGCCCGCGTAACGAATAAAATGGCTAAATAGATATTGTGAACCTACCTCAGGGATGAAAAACAAGACATACAAAAATAAGTGTAAGGAGCTATGCTCAATATCTCGCTATTGCGGCGTGCAACCCGATCCGACATGACACTATTGCGGCGTGCAACCCAATCCAAACATGACAATATTGTGGCGTACAACTCGATCCAAACAATATGCCTGTGGCGGCATGCCACCCGATACACACATAACAATCAAGAAGAAAACACACAAATCAAGCCGTAATGCTTATATTTACGAAATGTCCGAATATCGACCACAAGCACGCCAAGTGCATAATACAAATCCTAGGGAGACAGATAGCGCCATACGCTACGACACCCAAGAACAACTAAGGTGCAATGATGACCTGCATCTCGAGAGCCACCTGCTCAAATAACTCCACAAGCTACAGGGACCTCAGCACGTGTACGAATAATCAAGCCGCCTCACAACCCACATGGCACAATAGAGATTTACTTGGAATAGCTGATGACGGGAATAACTTCTAATGCCCGACGACTCCTCTGTAAGTAATGCTATGACGAATGAACGCATCCGACCTGACGTAGAGCACACCTTCACAATCATGCCTTATAAAAAGGACAAGCGGTCGTCACAAATATATCCCGACTAATAAGTCCGGAGTCGAATCCCACAGGGAATTAACCTATCAACCACAGCTGCTAGACTCGCACAAATTCACGCAATCAATCTTCAGAAATATTTAAATAACACTTTGGATGTTTATTAACTAAATATTACGTAATGAAAATGCAATAATAAATAACTAATTACGAACGGTTTGTAAACAAGAATTGGAATGATCTAAGGTTGTGATTTCCCCTATTGTCGGAATCTTTTCCGCTACTTTTCTATAAATTCGTCTAAGTATTCTCTATCGATCATGAGCACTATGACTGTCGTAACTCTCTCCCGAGTAATTACCATAATTTACTAGACATATTCTCCGAATTACGCTAGCTGGCATTAAGTACGACTCACTCAGATCGCACCAAGGTTTCGTTATCCCTAATCCCACCTTTAAACCCTTTGTTTTTATTCCTCATAGACGTTAGGGGTGATATTGTTCAATAATTACCTAAATATGCAATCTCTCCCGAGTAATACATACTAAATAGGCACAGCTAATTGAGGGGACTTCAATCAACCACATGAATAATATAGTTGAACAAATAGAGAAAATATTACGGCAAATTTATATTAACGTAACAAGAAAATCATCATTCAATAGGTTCCATCAAAACCCTAGATTAGGAGTTTAGCTACTCGTACTCATAGTAACAATATACCAAATATTTTGCATAATTCAATTACAAAGTAAAGATGAAAGGATGTACAAATCGATGATTCTAATTCCCAACGGGTGATTCCACAAGCTATTCTTGCCTCCGGTTGAAAAAGTCCTCCAAAAGTGGCATTTTTAAGTCTATTTATATGTGTAGGAAAATACCTAAACATGTAGGCAAAGTCCTAGTCAAACCACGAGATGAAATAAGTCTTTAAAACTTGGACTGTTCACGCCCAGACCTGGCCTCGCGGGGCCTAACGCCTGGCGGACCTCGCCCCAGGCCTGGCGTCGCCAGGTATAAGGCCTGGTCAAGCTCGCCTTCTGCACCGCCTCGCCAGGTCTCTAGCCAGCTACAAGCCTGGCGTCGCCAGGTATAAGGCCTGCTCTAGGCTTGGCTTCGCCAGGTATAACACCTGGTGTAGGCCTGGCTTTGCCAGCTTCTCCTTTTCAACTGCTCCCGAGCACACTTTCGACTTTTAAGTATCCATTTTGCTCTACTTTCATCTCCAATTCACCTACACATAAAATAGACTTCATTACGAGCAAATAAAGTGTAATTTATCATTAAAGCGTATAAAATGCAAGGCGAATAATGTGTTGAACCATGAATTATAGCCGCACATCAAGGGCACACATTCACATTAGGCCCACCAACGGACCTCAAACCGATTCTGATCATACCATACTGGGCCAATAACCTTCCAAGGATCCACAATGGTCCTATTCATGACACATAAGAACAGTCGTCACATCCGAAATAAACTCACACGATCCACATCCCAAGGAATAGAATGCCTCTTAGGGATAAACTCTCGCATTAACGATAGTACCATAATCTTCATACTTGGTTTCAATCTTTAACAATCAAGTGACTAATATGTCACACTGATACAGATTTCCCCGTAGGATACTCTCACACGACCCTTCGCACCAGGTAGCAAAGTCTACACATCCATACCACCAACCGTTCTAATCTGTAAAGCAATTCTAGAACCCGCAAATCAATACACAATGCCCCTTCCACAGAACACCGTTCTCAGGTGACACCAAAGAAAATGTCAGCTTACTCTGAACATCTGAATTCACCCATGCTCATCCGAGCTCGTGACATTCTTGTCGGCACCGAACCGCAACCTTGATCCTCAACTTTCAAATTTCCATGCCGCTCACTACACCTATCATGCCGCTACGCGATAATACACGCATTCACCATAACCTTGAACTACTAGTGGAATAACCACTTCATTAGCTAGAAACCTTTCACTTAGCTCATTTCAGAAGAACCAATGCAACACGCAACTGAATTCCCAAATAGCAGAAAATACAAACCTCAAGTCGTGACCTAAACCTCCATGACTCTTCCGGAATCCATTTACACAACAAGGCCATTTGAATAAAATACCTCCTAAATCAATCAAGTTATGGTGGTTGTCAAGCCCGCACGTACAACCACAAATCACATGTAAGACTTCACACGCCGAAGGAACTGATCATTGCCACAATCATGATGACTCAACCATTACTAACCGACCTAACTTCTTTTAATTTACCCTTGACCTGACTTAGAAATATAATAGCTCCATTCACAACATAACAAACTCAATCTGCACTCATTCCGAGTGACCCGAATTGCGAGACCACGTCGTCTCAATACCCATGAATCATCCCATACCTCCTTACGTGCACAATAGCATCTCCAACTGGTGCAACCATTCTGCAAGACCTTCCGCGAGTCCGAAGCTATTTCTTCCTTTCCTCTAATACTGCACTTTAATTCTTGAACCCACTAGGACCGTTGTCGAGAGTCACCCACTCTGACCTAGTCCCGAATATAACCAAACTCCAACACTCTACTAGCACATGAACACGCTCTCGAGGAAGCAATCGGCTGAAATATTTTCCTTGTACATCACATCCAAAAAAGCATAAGCTCTGAGTCCTTCCAAAAACCTGAACATGCTTCGGTAAAGCTGAATATAGCACACGTCCATCAAGTTCTTTGCTGAATTACCCAGTTGTTCCCTTTTCTTAGTCATAATTAATCCGCCAACGCACCGATAACCGCAAACCGTACAAGCAGACAACCACGCGATCTGAACGTAAACGGTGGGGCTCTCCCACTTAGATTTAAGCTACCATCACCTAATGCAGAGCCTACAACGATTCCTCCTCCTCAATTACCATGATCTCGCACTGTTAACCTGCCAAACTTCTCGAAGTCTTTTGTTAAGCTTTTCATGAACATTCTGAATTATCAGTCACAATCACAGACGACCTCTTACTAGGTAGCAAGTAGTATTCTTTGCAGAAGCTTCATCAACATCATGCAATCACTAACCTGCTCACAAGAGATAACCCACATGTGGAATTCCTTACCGATATCTTCCAACGATGTTGCACTGGGTACAACTACCACATAATCAGTAAATTCTCCTGAGCCCATGCTCGCCCACCACCTATATAAGTCTGTTCATTCCCCATTGACATAAACTGAAAGATCAACAATACCTTCTAAACTCAAATCATATTGCATCAGAAACGATGATCAAATCTTCACACCCCTCTTCATTTCAAGCAACTCCTTTCTGCCATATTCAATCTTTCTTCGTACGGTAACCATCATTCCAAATAAAATTCGTAGACCAAATCACCTTCCATCACGACTCCCAAACCATTCTACACTTTCTCAAGTTACGTGGTTCTCCTACCACAGAATCCATATGCTACTCTGCCACTCCCACTTCGGTCAAACCATCTCCTTTAAGCAACTTCCCGACCTCTGTTGTTCATACTTGACCTATGAGTAATTCAACTATCGCGAGACACTTCGTGCCATGTCCTCCCTATCTGTAGCACCAGAGCTAATGAATTGCCACCAACTTCAAACCTCCTAGAAGATCATCTTTCTTGAGCCATCAACATTAGAAATACCAATTCGATTCTAAACCGATGCACACCACTATCTCTGACTACCGCCCCTCAGGCACCATTCCACAACACCCTGTCCCGAAGGCAAAATTAAGAAGACCATATCACCGGCGAACCTTAATGCGTTCAAACAAGGACAACGACATCACATCACAATGAAAATTCCACCACGCTCGAAAATACGAAGTCTCGTTACTCCATCAACTAAAACCTGAACATCCATAGTCTGATTGCCTTTCCTTTGTTGGAATTAAATATAGAACCTCGAAATCATACACTGAAAAATCCTCCTTTCAAGTCATTCACTGCCTCAACACATAAACGAGCACCCCGCCATTATATCACTACTGCGCGATAATGACTCATGAACATCATAGCAATATGTGCATGGCCTCAAACCATCGGAAATACAGCGAATGAGCTGAAATGACAGAACATCCTTCCGCAAGGCGACGATAATAGCCTGCCCAAACACGCAGGGAAAACATTATGTACCACGTCTGTAGTACCACTACAACTCCTCGATGCCCAATTGATAACAAGCGCTTCACGTCGCATGAGATTGAGTAGGAAGGGAATAAAGGCACAAGCCTCAACGGAATCAAATCGCACGATGAGGAATCAAGAAGGGAAGTGCTCCTAACAGTCTTGTAACCTCTCGAAGATAAGTACAGACGTCTCCGTACAGATTCGCAAGACTTTACTAGACTTGCTCATGACTCGTGAGACCTAATTAAACCTAACGCTCTAATACCAAGCTGTCACGGCCCAAAAACCACTAAAGGTCGTGATGGCACCTAACATCGTCGTCAGGCAAGCCAACAGTGATTGATCAACTTAATTACCTATTTTTGTATTTTGAAATCATATTTTTTCCTTAATTAAATCGTATGTGATAGAATTTACACAACTACAATAACGAACAACCCGTAGGAACATCCAAAACCCGATGTCACAAGTGCATGGGCATTTTCTAAGGAGTACAATAATAATACAATATTTGTCCCGATTGTACTAAGACAGAATAAAATAAATAGTACAATGGAGACTCGGTGGACTGCGATGCGTAGCCTGGAATGCAGCTCATGTGAGGTCTCCTCAACATGTGCGCCTACGCGCCAAGGTGATCCTCAATGAACCTGTCAGATCCTGCACATTTAGTGCAGAATGCAACATGAGTACGTAAATCAACGCGTACCTAGTAAATATCTAGTCTAACCCCGAAGAAGTAGTGATAAGGGGTCTACATCAACACTTACTAAAGGTCCAATAAAGCAGTATAATAAAACATAAGCAGATATGAGGCATACGGCAATGATGGGGTAAATCTATAAGTTACATAATCTTCCAATTTCTTCTTTCAAAGCATAAATTTCCAAATCTTGTATTCTATCTTAACAGCTCGGAAAAATGTCAAGTGTCATTATCAAATAAGTAAGGAATACCATATCAAATGTCGGGCATCGGTGGAAAGTTTAGCTCGTGAATATTCGGACTACTAGCGATATAACGCACGATTTTGCCGAGGTCATTCGGCCAATCCGGAATAATTTGTACACTGCCAAAGGTCGTGCGGCACGAACCGCAGATGCATCTATATACTGCCGAGGCGTTCAGCTCGCTCCACAAGAAAAGGAAAGAAATTACTGAATTACGAGACATGCGTTTACAATATAGCACATGAGCGTAGAATGAGTATAATCTTTATCATTTCTCAAATAACTCGCCTAAAACTCAAAGTGTTAAGACTTGGCCTAGTGTGCATATATTTATTTCTAAATCGATTTCAGTTATAACTTCAATTAATTAAGCCAACAGAGTGAGTTTAAGTAATTCAAACATTACATAATAAGATCCTAAGTCTACCCGAACATAAATATATTTTAGTTACGTACGAACTCTCGTCATCTCGTGCGTACATAGCACCCACAACTAGTTGCACATAATAATAAATATCACCTAGGGATAGTTTCCCCCTCACAAGGTTAGACAGGAGACTTACCTCGCTCCGAAGTTCCATAACCGGATCCAAAGCCTCTCTAACACCTCAAACTAAAGCCCGTCAATCTAAAACTATTCAAACAGTGTGCAACCCAATCAAAATGTATTCTAAGACCCATAATTAATCAATTTAAATATTTTTCAACCTCGCTCGAAAAGTCGATAAAGCCAACCATCGGGCCCACGTGCCCAGATTTCGAAAATTTTCGAAGATAAACTTTACCCATAACACCATGAACTCAAATATATGATTTATTTCTAATTCCATATCGAATTTTGTGGTCAAAATCCAAAAATACTAATTTCTAGGTTTTCTACCAAAATCTCAAATTTTTACTAATTTTCATGCTTAAATCCATATACAACCCGTGTATTTAACTTGTAATAGGTGAGAATCACTTACCTTGTGTTGCTTGATGAAAATATCCCCTTGAAACTCTCCAAAATCGCCCCTACCAAGTGAAAATGAGAGAAAATGGACCAAATCCCGCTTTTAAAAGAACACCTCTGCCCAGACAACTTTCCGCACCTGCGAAAAAATCCATCGCATGTGCGGTTCCCTCCAAGAAAGGCAAAAAAATCCGCTTCTGCGGACCTATTTCCGCTCCTGCGCGACTGCTTCTGTGGTCCCCCGCACGCTCCTGCACTTACGCACGTGCGGATATCCCTGCCGCTTCTGCGACCCAGCTGCCCCTCTCGTTTTCCGCTTCTGTGGAGCATCATTCGTATATGCGGGCTCGCATATGCGGCCACCCCGACTTATTAAATTGTCGCTTTTGCGGCTCCAACACCGCACTTGCGGGCTCCCACCTGCGGCCCTCAACACGCAGGTGTGAATGCACCAGCAATTGGCCAACACCAGCATTCCTTAACTTCAAATGTTTTATCCGATTTCAATCCGAAACTCACCCGAGGCCCCCAGGACCTTAACCAAACATACCCACGCATTCCAAAATATATTACAAACTTAGTCGAGGCCACAAATCACGCCAAACAATATCAAAACTACGGATCGGCGATCGAAATTCTTCTTTAAGCTTTCAAATTTTTAAATTTCGACGAACGCTTCCGAACCATACCAAAATATTCAGGAAAGATGCCAAACATTGCGTACAAGTCATGAATTACAATACGAACCCATTCTAAGGCTCGGAATCCCAAACTGACATCGATAACATCAAAGCTTAGTTCAAACCAAACTTAGGAAATTCTTAAGACTTCAAAATGCCAGCCTTCCATGATAAGTGCTGAAATACTCCCAGGTGATCCGATACTCAACCCGAATATACGCCCAAGTACGAAATCATCATACGAACCTATTGGAATCTTCAAATCCCGATGCCGATATCGTTTACTCAAAAAGTCAAACCTTTGCCAACTCTTCCAACTTAAAGCTTCCGAAATTAGAATTTTATTTTCAAATCAACTCCGAACTTTCCGAAATTCAATTCCGACCACACATACAAGTTATAATACCCGAAGTGAAGCTACTCAAGGCCTCAAACTACCGAACGACATGCTAGCTCTCAAAACGACCGAAAGGGTCGTTACATTTTATTTTTAAGACATACATAACCTCACATGAATGACATTGTTATCAATCACATATGATGTTGCGATTAATATTCTTTTGTTTCCTATGAAATTTGTTATATTATGATGTTAGTAATTACAACAAAAGTCTAATATTGTGAATAACAAATAACTTTATTATGTTTACCTAATTTTTTGTGTATGTATTTGTCGCGATTTGCTATGTTTAATTTTGCTACATTTGATGCACCATATTCTTCCATCTTCCAGATATCGTATAGAATTTTTTTTATCCTATAAAGAGAAGATGACCTTATCAATTAAGACAAAATTGTTGATGCTCCAAAGTATGTTAAGTAATAATTATTATAATATTCATACCTCGATTAATCTTTTCTTTAAATCTAAAGATATCATGCTAATTGATAAGAGAGCTATTAATAAAATAGTTGATATATAAATTATAAAAATAGTGAATGATTTAATTAAGATATAGAATTGGCTTATACCTATAGTATGGAATTAGATAATCCGTGGAAATCAATAAGAATAAAACATTGGAAGAATTATGGATTCAAATGATAAAGGTAATTAAAAGTATAAATCAATTTTGAATGCTATGCTACCACAAGTTGCTTTTAAAATCAAAATACCATTATTTGATTTCTTCTACCAGAAGAACTCAATCCACCAGGAAGAAGGAATTTTAGAATTGGAACGCCAGATGAATAAAGATGAATAACAATATATTTCAACTCTTAAGAAGAATTGACAGAATAATTAAGAAGAATGACATACTGTTTTATATTTCCGATAGAAAAAGAACCATCAGAAAACTAACGGGATAATTTCTTTATGTTACTAATCTGCTGGAAAAATCACTTAATACATATGATTTTTTCATTAAAGCCAACAATTATAGATTTCAATTAAAAAATTTAGTTACTTATTAAAGGGATACAACCTCTTAGAATATATATAGAGAGAGAGAGAGCAGGGTATTTAGGATATTTATTAGGTATTTAAAATATATTTAGATCTTTTAACTTTTAAATTTTGGATAAATAGTTGATTGCTAATATGTTTGACAACATATAACTTGGTGTTAATTTGTCATAGGATTGATCATACTTTTAGAAAAGAACTTTGATGAATCCCCGTATTAAGTTAGAAATATATTTAAGTGAGTTTACCTGTTGAATTTCAGGCTGAAATATTCATACATTTTTTCATTATCCGTATTTTATTGCATAATAATTTTTATAGTAGTGCTTGAAAATATGATGGCTTTTGGCACTCAATCCATGATCGATGCCCTTTCTTTTTTACTCATTTTGATTTTTTCTATAATCATTATATCCATGAAAGCATGACTTGGGAAGTTTCATTTTGAAGTTGGGTTTAGGAAGGGTACATGACTTTGCAGGATTGTCTTTACGTGCTATGAATGTGACATTTCAGAACCAAGACAATTTTTAAATAATGATGTTAGATTTGCTACTTATGAGTCAGCTTTGCCATACTACGACATGCATGATTTTAGGGCATTGTATGTCATATTTACCTTGAACAACGACTGGACATATAATTAAGACTAGTGTAAATTGAAAAGTTATTAGATAAACTGATCTTCATTTGATCTTGTAGTGTTTAATATCTGTTGGAGAGTACTATGATTGAAATTTAACGCATTCCAAGACTTTTGTTTAATTAAGTTCATGCTTAAGGAGTTCATCTAAGAATTATTATTTTTTGGCTGCACTTGATCGTATGAAATTAAGGAGTTCATCTATGATCTTTATTTTTGTCTCCACTTAATGTTATATGATGAAATAATAGTTGCTTACATGTGTTTATAACATTCATACATTTCATAAGAAAAAAATTATGTATCACTCAGCCCTATTAAATAGAATATAAATTAGACTCAGAATATTCAATAACTTGAATTTTTTTTCAACGAACGAAAATATAACGTATGTTGAAGAGAAATATATAAGAGAATAAGATAAAGAGTATTAAACTTACTTTGATAGGTTGAAGTTGAGTGAGCACAACAATTACTGTGCAAAATTTGTGATCGACAGTGTTGAGAAACCCGATCAAAAGTTGACACCGATTATTTTGTATGTTAATAGGGCGGGGTTAAAATCATGGGAATATTACGTGAATAATCATATGATAGCTACTACTTATCCAGTAAACCAATAAATGCCACAAGAATAATTTTTCAATCAGTGGCAACATTAATCCCGCTTCATCGTCAATATGGCTTCGACTTCGACATCCTCTAAGTTTTCAAATTTGCTACTGCGAAGGGAACGTTTTGACTCAGGGAATTTGGTTTCATCATCAATATGACTAAGGGAATTTGCTGGTGCCAAGGGAACGTTTTGATACATTTCAGAAATGACATTTAGTTATATATATTAAAAGGACATAACCTTTTAGAAAAGACACTTCAAATAATGAAAATAATTTTTTCCTTCTTAATAAATATTATTATTAATAAATAATATTTATTGAGGCTCTTTAGTAGAACATTTTAGTAATTTATCTTTTAACTTTTGATGTTATACTTTTGTAATAGTATACATAGATAGAATCGTGAAATAACATACTTTTTATGTTTAATATTTTATCATTTGATGCATACATATTAATCAACGTGTATAAAGAAACTAAAACAATTACTTTGACTGACGCTTTGTTTTTAGTATGTTTACCCTCAAAATGAGTAAAAATTAAATTTGTACGCGATTTAAAGGATACACGATTTAATTTAACACGAATGATCAAAAGAACAATAAGTAATTTAATTAAAAGAAAATAAAACAATCAAACCAAATGTGATGAAAGAATTAAACATGCCGTCGGATTTGAATGCTTAAGACTGGTTCCTATCGAGCCCTCAGAATGGAGCTCAGTTGTAACTGAATGAATGAACAGCTTGAAGAACACTTGAACAATTGCTAAAAGACAAAAGTAAACTTTATTGTTTTAATATTTGTGCCAACAATGACACAAAAAATAAAAAGGTTCTCCCATTTATATAGTTGGGGAATTTCAACCCTAATACATGTCTAAATAAGGCAAAAATCATTTTTTTCCTTTTTTTTCCAAGAAAACACGATCCGTATTTAATATCGGGCGTGACCCGCGCTGTAATATCCGGCAGATGGCAGATATTTCAGCTGCTCGTTCGTCCTCTATAACCGTATTCCCTTTAACCTTGATTCTTCATTTCGCTCGAGCTTGATCCCTCCCATGTGTGGCCATGCTCGATTCCCAACGTATCATTCCTCCACAACCGGGCTCCGATCTGCGGGCACCCTCGTTTTACCCGAGCTCCGACGAATCACGTTGTTCCTCGTTTCTTCATCGGAAAATCGGGGATAACTTTATCCCCAATTTTACTCGTACATATAATCTAAACACAAAAAAAACAATTATATTTCCTCTTCTTGTACAGAATAAGCGGACAAATTTTTAGACAACTATGTACCTACTAAATTGAAAACTGCCTTCTTAATCCTTTTTGTTTTTTCAAAAGTTTTAATTTATAGATTGTTTACCCTTAAAACTGGATAACAATTAAACTTATAATGTGGTTTTAAGAATACGTGATTTTACTTAATACCAATTGATAAATAGGAAGATTAATAACAGAAATAAACTATAAAATAAAGCAAACCAGTGTTAGAATGGAACTCAGCCCTCGAGTTTGGATACCCTCGAACTGGTTGACGCAAGAATAATTAAAATATAACTAGCTGATGAACAATAGTATAAACGAGAAAGAGAATTATATTGCTTTGATATCTATGAACAATGTGTCTTACAAATGATTAGAATTACCCTTTAAATAGTTGAGAAATTCCACTTATGGTATAATTCTAATTACATAAGAAAATTTCATGATTAGCTAATTAACCGATTCTGATTTGATCCATTCTGAGATTTACGCCATGATCCTCGACCAATCACGGATATCTCGTCTTTCTGTTATTGTGTAATCTTCGATCTTGCTCGATGTATGTCTCATTTGGCTTCGATCGCTACTAGCCTCGATCTCGATAGGTACCCGATTATGAACTCGGTGCTTTATCCTCGTGATTTAGTCTGTTCCGGTACGAGGCCGTCCTTCGATGCAACCTCCCGGTCTCGGTCAAATAGTAAAATCGGATTGGCTCGATTTTAACCGTATACAGATAGTACCCTCGTTTTTTGGAGTGAAATGACAAGAAACGAATTGAGCCTTCGATTTTCTACCTCGACCTGTCATGACGTCATCCTCATGACGTAAGCGACGGGAGTGACCAAAACGTCCGGTCGGTACAGTTCCCCAAGTCATTAATGAGTGTCAGTTGGTGGCCGGTCACTAGTGCCTTTGAACCGTCACCGTGAATCCAATAAATAGACCTCTTGCTCATTGATTCAAACTTACTTTTACTTCCTTCTAATCTCCAAAGCTTTTACATCTCTTAAGTTCTTCCCTTCCACAAATCTTCAGGTTTGTTGTTAATATTTTCTTAAACGTCAAGTCCTATTATCTTCCTCTTCTTCAAACTTACACAAAAATAGCAAAAACATCGAAAACGGTACCACAAAAAGAAGTTGCTTCATCTTCTCAACAGGACGTTGGGAAAATGCCGGTGGAACACCGTATTGAGGAATGCATTCCTGGGGGGTGCGCGTTAAACTCCGATTTCAAGACCGATAAAGCCTCGTTGATTTCTGGTCGATGCGAGCCATTGTCGAGGTATATATGCTCGATAAATTAGGGATACCTTAAGCAGGTAAAGAAAGACTGCAACTGGGAAGGTAAAGAAGTGGTGATCCCGACCCCCGAAGAAGACATCACTACCCATGTGGAAGGGTTTCTAAGTGTTTACACTTACCCTTTCACGTTGGGCCCCCTCGACCCCGTCATCTTTGATTTTTGCCGTCAATATCAAATAACCCTAGGCCAAATCCATCCTTCCTTTTGGCTAATTGTTATTCTACTCCGATTCTTCGCGAGCAAAGTCGAGGGTCTCCCTTTCACCCTCGATCACCTTATCAGATTGTATAGCCCCTATCGATTGTATAACCTTATCAGATTGTATAGCCTCTATCAAGGCGGGTTAATAAAACTCCAACGTCGGGCTACCAAAGTGTTGTTCTCGAGCATACATGAGGACAAGGATCGAGGCTGGATGGCATGTTCGTTCGAGTGAGGACTTCCGACTAGGGTTGCTTATCGGGCGGATTAGGCGATTAATTACTCTTAACAGTTTGGCTTAACGGTTATCGGCTTCTAAATGTCTTAATCCGCTAGCCACCCGATAAGATATCGAGCGGATTGGTATTGGTTTAGCTCTTATCGGGCGGTTTATCGGCCTAATTAAATCTATATTGCGTGCATTAATTGTTTATTGACCTTCTAGCATACAAATTCATAATAGAAAATTACACATTGAGTCCCGACAAACATGTCTGCTAACGCCTACATAAGAATGATGTAGTGTGTCATGTGTTGTAGAGTGAAAAAAGTAGAACACATTGTAGGCTAGATTACATCCTAAAAGCAGACTACATATGAGTCCAGACATACATGTATGTTAACGCCTACCATTAAATCCCAAAGCAGACTACATTACATGAGTCCAGACATACATATGTCTGTTAACGCCTAGCATACAAATTCAGAATAGAAAATTCCAGTCTATATTCAAAGTGAGTCCAGGATACATGTTTCAAAATGATTAATCCATAAGTGAGCAGAATACACAGAAATGTTTGGCCTGCAGCTAACGCCTAACAGAGCTTGAATTTATGCAGCTTCAAAGTTCAAACAACAACTTCAAATTTCTAACTTAAACTCTCAACCATGCATTTCACGTTATATCATTAACCATACAAACAACATCGAGCAAAAGGCAGTTATGTATAGAAATAAGGATGGATTATAAGTAGTAAACAATTTACAGGAAACGCATATGCGCTATTTTCCCAGAACATAATTCAAGACAGTACTATCGTCAATATTGTGGGATAAAAGTTGTGGCAACAACACTGTTGTTCTTCTATTAAACATAGACAGCAGGCATTAGTTTTAAAAAACAAAAGCAGAGGTGAACCATTGACAACAGCTTAAACAATCTTATAGTAGGGTGGGAGAATAAGCTAAGCAAATAGCTGGAAGAAGTGAAAGAGTTTTTGATATTTAATATATATATGGATAAAAACAAATTTTATATATATATATATATATATATATATATATATATATATATATATATATATATATATATATATATATATATATATATATATATATATTCTTAACGGGTTAACGGATTATCCGTTAAGAAAATTGAATAATCCGCCCCCAAACCGATAAGCCGTTAATAAAAAAATTTCAATCTGTTCCCCGTCCGTTAAACCGTTAACCCGATACCAATAAGCCATTAAGCTTCGGTTTCGGTTCGGTTTTCGGTTTCGATTTGGTTTTGAACACCCCTACTTCCGACCTAATCCCAGCCGAGAAGATGCCATTTCCTGAGAAATGGAATATGAATCGTAAGTATCGTCTCACTGTTAGCTTCCATGTATTATTTGTTCATTTGTCTTTTCTCATTGATGTCTTTTTCCATGATGTAGCGGTCACTTGGATGCCCCGTGAGATTCCCGACCCCGAGAGCTGGGTTCGGAACCTGGCCTCGACCTCTACATATGTCGAGCGCTCATGGCGCGATTTAGCAAAGGGCCGATGGGTGTCACGACCCAAAATCTCACCACAGGCATCGTGATGGCACTTAGTCTCTAAGACTAAGTAAGCCCATTACAATTACAATTCAAGCCAAATTATTATTTTTTAGATAATCGAAACCAAAAGCGGAAACAAATATAAAAACCTCCCAAGACTAGTACTACTGAGTCACGAACTCTAGCTGAATTTATGAAATGATCTCAAGGATCGAATATACAATATTGTTCAAATAATAATTAAAAGTAAAATAAAATAGAAAGACTCCAAGGGACTGCGACAACCAAGCAGCTCTACCTTGAATCCTTGCGATCAACACACTAACTCTGCCCGAATCCGATATCTCCAATACCTAGCTCTGCACAAAAATGTGCAGAAGTGCAGTATGAGTACACCACGGTCGGTACCCAGTAAGTATCAAGACTAACCTCGGTAGAGTAGTGACGAGGTACAGTCAAGACACTCACTAATCAATTAGCATGTGCAGTGTAACAGTATATTATTATTATTATATAATAATAATAATAATAATAATAATAATAATAATAATAATAATAATAATAATAATAATAATAAATGACAATTCCTTTAGAATATAGTTTGTAAACGATGTAAACAACAAGGCAACACGAACACCATAAATATTGCTCAAACGAATAGGGAACACAAATACAACCAATCAATCAAGTTCCTCAAATATACGTCTTTCCAATGTAAGTACTTCAAGTATAAATCTTTCAAATATAAGTTTTTCAATTAAAAAAAATCCTTAGAATATAACCTTGTTAAATAAATATATATTTAGAATATACTCCCTTCAAATAAATTTCTTACAACTATAATTCTTTCAAATAATATTTTTGGAATATAATTCCTTCAAATAAAAGTCACTTTGTGACACCTCATTTCATAATCATAAAAATACGGGTCTCAACCCATTTCTATATTTTCACAGTACCACGTGCCCATATTTCTATCACAACTGCACGATTAACTCACGTACAAATAATATCAATGTATATAAGATCCACATGATCAATTTATTTCCACTAAAGTGAGTTCACAATTTTTAAATCAAGTAAGAAATCACAAAGAAATTAATTTATTTTAGAAATCATTTGGGTGAAGAAAATAACATTGCACTTAAATTAAAGTATCAGATAAACTATTGATTTGGATGTAAAACTATTTAACTTAAAACAAAACAATAATTTTTTTTATTTAATTCAACTCAATCATCGAAAATCAGTAAAAAAAACAAGAAATATACTTCTTCAGAGTCTCGTACTAAAAAGCCAAAGCCAACACAATACAACTAGGAGCACAAAACACATAATAATAAAGTCAACTAGTACATCACGGAAGAAGAGAAGAATTTACATATTAAATGAAACAAAATCACCCAAGACAAGAACATAAATAAAGAAATATCAACAGGGCACTCCCGAGCTACCGTCTCGTAGTCCCAAATCATAAATAAATTCACAATATCTCATTTCCTTATATCACCGCGGGAGCCTTCATATTTAATTTTAAAGAAATTATTTTTCCTGAAATAGCATCCCGCGTTTTAGCCACCCTTATCACACCGCATGACTTCTAGTAGTTTTCCTACTAGCCACGCGTTTCAAGCCACCCTTATCTCACCGCATGCGTTTCAACACCTTGGCCTTATATCACCGAATGCGTATCAATATCACAATATTTCACAAATCACACCCCAAGTGCCCAAATATCACAGCATAATACAACTTGCACCTCAAGTGCTCAAATATTACAACATATCACAAATTGCACATCAAGTGCTCAAATATTACAACATATCACAAATTGCATATCAAGTGCTCAAATATTACAACATATCACAAATTGCACATAAGTGCTCAAATATTACAATTTTCCACAGAAATCAACAATACATTATTTTTCCACAATAAGGAGCTCACGGCTCGGCCATAATGCGCACCAAAATCCTAACAAATATCCGGGAGTGAAAAACTCAACAAAATAATATTTCACAATTTAACACTTCGCCTCAATATGATTCCTTTATAACTCAATATCAATTTCAACGACATGAACTGAAAAGTAATTCATCAAGGAACAACGCCTTCTTTAATCTAAATTTTTAGCAAATAGATTAATGCCTCCTTTTTAAAATTATTTAATAAATTATTTGCAGATGAAAAATTCGTAATGAAATTATTTTCATGAAGTGGAAACTCAATAAACGCAGAATTCACATAAAAGACAAGTGGCAATCACACCAAATTATCTTAAGTGCTCAAATATTACAACATATCACATATTGCACATAAGTGCTCAAATATTATAACTTTCCACAGAAATCAACAATATATTATTTTTTCACAATAATGAGCCCACGGCTCGGCCATAATACGCACCAAAATCCTAACAAATATCCGGGAGTGAAAAACTCAACAAAATAATATTTCACAATTTAACACTTCGCCTCAATATGATTCCTTTATAACTCAATATCAATTTCAACGACATGAACTGAAAAGTAATTCATCAAGGAACAACGCCTTCTTTAATCTAAATTTTTAGCAAATAGATTAATGCCTCCTTTTTAAAATTATTTAATAAATTATTTGCAGATGAAAAATTCGTAATGAAATTATTTTCATGAAGTGGAAACTCAATAAACGCAGAATTCACATAAAAGACAAGTGGCAATCACACCAAATTATCTTATAAAAACAACCTCGGCAAACAAGGAAAAGAGGCATGACAAATAAAGGATTTAATAAGTTTCAATAATTTTTTAATTTAATACCTAAGGATTTTTACGAATTTTAACCGATATAATTTGTACATATAAATCAAGTACGGACTCGTCACCTCGCGTACATGGTTTTCAATCACACAATTTCCACATAAGGCTCAATGCCTAAGGAAAAATTCTCTCACACAAGGTTAAGCAAGATACTTACCTTTTTGAAGTTAAGCTGATATTCCAAAATAGCCTTCTTGCTTGAATTGACCTCCTGACGGCTCAAATCTATCCAAATTAATTGTATAACTTCATTAAAATTTATCGAAAATAATTCCGGATAATAAAACACCAACTTAAAATTTTATTCTAAAAAGACAGCACAAGGCCCGCCCGTCGGAACCCGACAAAATTTATACGAAATCCGAACACCCATTCCGATACGAGTTCAACCATTCCAAAATTATCAAATTCCGATAACGGATCGCCCTTCAAATCTTACATTAAAGGCTAGAGGATTTTTACCATTTTCAACCCAATTCACTAATTTAATGATAAAAATAATAATATATTCATGTAATTTAACCAAAATCAAGTTAGGAATTCTAACCCCCAATGTTTTTCCTTGAAAAACTCTCGAAAAATCACCTCACCCGAGCTTCCTTGGTCCAAAAATGGAAGAATGAGACGAATTTGGACTTTATTCTGCTGCCCAGGGGTTTGTTCTTCGCGTTCGTGACACTCCCCTCGCGTTCGCGATGAACAAATTCTTCAAAAGTCATTTTCAAATTCTTCTCACACAGCCTCTAGTATAATGGTCATAACATTTTGTACAAAACTCCAATGATGAATGGTTTGACTTTATGAAAACTAGACTCTAAGGGCTATAACTTTCATTTGTTGCTCATCTCCCGATTTCTTATATATTGCGAGATATAAGCTTCCAAAATCAGCCCTGTGCAACAGAGATTTCCAAACTCTTCCCGGACAGCCTATAGTATATCCACCATAACTTTTTGTACACAACTCCAAATAACAAATGGTTTTGCCTTTCTGAAAACTAGACACAAAGAAATATAACTTTTATTTTTGGATTGTTTCCAAATTTCTAGTAGATTGCGAGATATGAGCCTCCAAAGTTAGACGACGAACAGTAAAGTTTTCTTCATCGCGAACGTGAAGAACAAAGTCCCAACAGAAAAATCCTTCTTCGCGAACGTGAGAGGCTCCTCGCGAACGTGAAGAACAATACCAGAACCAGCAACCAGCAGCATCAAAACACCCAAACTTTGTTCGGAACCACCCCGAATCAAACCCGAGTCCACCGGGACCCCATCCGAACATACCAACAAGTCTCAAAACATATTACGGACTTACTCGAGGCCTCAAATCATATCAAATAACATCAAAACGACGAATCGCACCTCAAATCAAAATCTATGAATTTTGAACTTTCAAATTCTATATCTTATGCCGAAACATATCAAATCAATCCGAAATGACTTCAAATTTTGCACACAAGTCATAAATGATATAACGAAGTTATTCAAATTTCAGGAATTGAAATCTGACCTCGTTATCAAATATTCAACCTTCGGTCGGACTTTCCAAAATCTTCTATTTTCCAATATTTTGCAAAAATGCGTCGAATTGTCCTACGGACTTCCAAATCCAAATCCGAATATACGCCCAAGTCCGAAATCATCATACGAAGCTATTGCCATCATCGAAATTTCATTCCGGGGTCGTTTGCTCAAAAGTCAGCCCTCCGGTCAACTCTTTCCATTTAAACTTCTAAATAAGAATTGTTCTTTTAATTAAATTCTGAATCTTTCGAAAATCAAACTCGACCACACCCGCGGGTCATAATACATATTGCGAAGCTTCTTGAGACCTTAAGTCACTGAACGGGGCATTAATTCTTAAAATGACAAGTCGGGTCGTTACATTCTCCCCCTCTTAAGCATACATTCGTCCTCGAACGTGCCAAGAATTATTCTGATGACTTTAAATTACTGAGTGCATTATTTCACACATACTCACGGGTGATTCTACGTCACCGTAAATTTAACAGGGGTCCGACAACATCATCTCAGTGGAGATTATTTCTTTTATTCATACTTGTAAGCTTTAAATCCAATTTCCTTACACTCCAATAAACTTCAAATTCCTCACATCAACACACGGTATTAGTCCCAATCAGCTGTAGCAATTCGTGCCTACGCACACATCACACACATGTCCATAACCACATCTCTGGTCATAATAGTTGTTTATAATTAATTTCAGCATCCTCAATTAATCTCATATTCACCAAAATCTCATTTCAACTTCTCGTAACACTGACAGCAACACGCGAGGCATGAATACCTCATAATTATTTACTCGAATTAGCGAGTCACATTTAACGCCACCCGGGCACTCACCTCATAGGTTAAAACTCAATAATTACAGGATAATTATGGCTAAATATGCATAAAAAAATATACAAGAATTATCAAATAAGCCCATCGGACATGACTCCCTATTAATACTATGGTACAAATTTAAATTTCACAAGGAGAGAATTTAAACTCATAAAAAATTTCACCACAAGGAACTCATACTTATACAACTTCCACCATAGCTTGTAGCCCGGTTTAAATATTTCACATCATATAAAAATGTGAGGATCTCGTCCTCAACTCCACATTGTGCCAACTGAAATTTTCAATTTCCTTTCTTCCTTCTTTTCGATATATTTCGTAAATAATTTTTATAACACATAATGAACCCTCATCCCGGTAGGGCATATAATTCATAAAATTAAAATCAATTATTCTGAAATCACATCAAAACCTACCGTATTGAATAATAAAATTACTTTTGGACTTATAGCCCTCAATGGTGCATAAAATAGAAATGATAGACACGGGCTAACAACATTAAATCTCCCCAACAAGGATAACATATAAGTGGGTCACAAAGTTACGAAGCTCATCCATAAGCAGAGCATAATAGGAGGACTCGCCTCAAAATTCAGAATCGAATCAAATTAAGGAATATATCTTTTTATAATAGATCAGGATCATACCTATAGCGACGCCACCTGGTATAGTGGCCTCAGCCACACCATAACAATTATATCACTGGGCTGGGCCTCCCCCTCTAGGGCGCTCTCTACCCGCCTGTCCTTCATCCCTAACTGGCTGTGCACTTGGAGTAGTAACTGCATTGGGGCCCATAGCCTGAGTGTTCTGATAAAATCTGCCTCTCCCAAGTCTGGGACAATCTCTCATGATATGCCTAGTATCACCACACTGATAACAAACCCTCTGCAGATTCGGCTGCTCATACTGAGTCTAAGCTAGATAATTAAAATAACTATTATAGGAACCCCGTGTCGGTGGTGCATTAAAAGAACTTACTGGAATACCCTCAGTATTCTAAAATTATTTCCATGACCCCGCTGATACTGAAATGTAGAATTATTAAGGACGTGGGACTACTGCAAGTCCTAACACCATCCCATACAAATCTCAGCTCTTAATCATATACAAGTTTTGGAGATCCTTTCAATACCACATATATACATCTCAGGCCAAAATCGATATAACACATGACCCCGCAATCTGATCGTTGATAGTGGACTCCCCTCATTTGGCGCGAAGCCATAGGACACAGTCTGATGATGCACAATACTAACCTTCACCGCTCGTACTCACCAGTCATAAGACACATCACGCCATTTATTGGGCGCATGTCATCCTCGTGACAGACAAAATTGCTTCCTCGAGTGCCTTGGCTGCTAGTATGTACCCTTCTCTAAATAGAAATCTCGTACGAACTACATAGTCTCTAATACCACCAACTATTTTAGATCTACATCCACCTCGTGACCCTACCACAATTGTGACGATTTGATAATTAATTAAACTTTATTAAGATCATACTTATCAACCAGATGTCAGAACCTGTTGCACCCCCATGTGCACAACTGAATGATCTCTCAATACTTCTGCATCCTCGATCTGGACAACACGTGGTAACAATGGTTGAGCAACCCTGGCTCCCTTATAACTCCTCTGTAGTATCATGAACCATTGGTGCATAGTTGATAACGAGTGCGCAATTTCATACATGAGTGGATGTAAAAGAACATAAGATATATGCTTCAAGCTGAATAAATATCGCACGATAAGGAATGAAAGAAGTGAAAATTTTTCCTAGTAGCTCTGTAGCCTCTCGAAGATAAGTACAGACGTCTCCGTACCGATCCACAAGACTCTACTAAACTTGTTCGTGACTCGTAAAACCTATGAACTTAGAGCTCTGATACCAACTTGTCACGACCCAAAATTCCACCACAGGCGTCGTGATGGCACTTAGTCTCTAAGACTAAGTAAGCCGATTACAATTACAATTCAAGCCAATTTTTTTTATTTAAGATAATCGAAACCAAAAGCAGAAACAAATATAAAAACCTCACAAGACTGGTACTACTGAGTCACGAACTCTAGCTGAATTTATGAAATGATCTCAAGGATCGAATATACAATACTATTAACAGTACAATAAAATAGAAAGACTCCAAGGGACTGCAACAACCAAGCAGCTCTACCTTGAATCCTTGCGATCAACACACTAACTATGCCCGAGTGTGATATCTCCAATACCTGGCTCTGCACAAAAATGTGCAGAAGTGTAGTATGAGTACACCACGGTCGGTACCCAGTAAGTATCAAGACTAACCTCGGTGGAGTAGTGACGAGGTCCAGTCAAGACACTCACTAGTCAAATAACATGTACACAATAATAATAATAATAATAATAATAATAATAATAATAATAATAATAATAATAATAATAATAATAATAATAATAATAATAATAATAATAATAATAATAATAATAATAATAATAATAATAATAACAATAATAATAACAATAATAATAAGAATAATAATAATAACAATAACAATAATAATAACAACAATAATAATAAATAAATAAATAAATAAATAATAATAATAATAATTATTATTATTATTATTATTATAAAAACAAATGGCAATGATGGCAACAAGAATAAATAAATGATGTAAATAATAAGACAACAAGAACACCATAAATATTGCTCAAACGAATAAGAAATACAAATACAACCAATCAATCAAGTCCCTCAAATATACGTCTTTCCAATGTAAGTACTTCAAGTATAAATCTTTCAAATATAAGTTTTTCAATAAAAAAATCCTTAGAATATAACCTTGTCAAATAAATATATATTTCGAATATACTCCCTTCAAATAAATTTCTTTCAACTATAATTCTTTCAAATAATATTTTTGGAATATAATTCCTACAAATAAAAATCACCTTGTGATACCTCATTTCATAATCATAAAAATACGGTTCTCAATCTACTTTCATATTTTTACGGCACCTCGTGCCCATATTTTTATCACAACTCACGTGCCAATAATATCAATGTATATAAGATCCACATGATCAATTTATTTTCACTAAAGTGAGTTTACAATTTTTAAATCAAGTAAGAAATCAACCAAGAAATGAATTTATTTTAGAAATCATTTGGGTGAAGAAAATAACATTGCACTTAAATTAAAGCATCAGATAAACTACTGATTTGGATGTAAAACTATTTAACTTAAAACATAACAATAATTTTTTTATTTAAATCAACTCAATCATCGAAAATCAGTAAAAAAAAAATAGAAATATACTTCTTCAGAGTCTCGTACTAAAAAACCAAAGCCAACACAATACATCTAGGAGCACAAAACACATAATAATAAAGTCAACTAGTACATCACAGAAGAAGACAAGAATTTACATATTAAATGAAACAAAATCACCCAAGACAAGAACATAAATAAAGAAATATCAACAGGGCCCTCCCGAGGTACCGCCTCGTAGTCCCAAATCATAAATAAATTCACAATATCTCATTTTCTTATATCACCGCGAGAGCCTTCATATTTAATTTTAAAGAAATCATTTTTCCTGAAATAGCATCCCGCGTTTTAGCCACCCTTATCACACCGCATGACTTTTAGTAGTTTCCCTACTAGCCACGCATTTCAAGCCACCCTTATCTCACCGCATGCATTTCAACACCCTGGCCTTATATCACCGCATGTGTATCAATATCACAATATTTCACAAATCGCACCTCAAGTGCCCAAGTATCACAGCATAATACAACTTGCACCTCAAGTGCTCAAATATTACAACATATCACAAATTGCATATCAAGTGCTCAAATATTACAACATATCACAAATTGCACATCAAGTGCTCAAATATTACAACATATCACAAATTACACATAAGTGCTCAAATATTACAACTTTCCACAGAAATCAACAATACATTATTTTTCCACAATAAGGAGCTCACGGCTCTGCCATAATGCGGACCAAAATCCTAACAAATATCCGGGAGTGAAAAACTCAACAAAATAATATTTCACAATTTAACACTTCGCCTCAATATGATTCCTTTATAACTTAATATCAATTTCAACGACATAAACTGAAAAGTAATTCATCAAGGAACAATTCCTTCTTTAATCTAAATTTTTAGCAAATAGATTAATGCCTCCTTTTTAAAATTATTTAATAAATTATTTGCAGATGAAAAATTCGTAATGAAATTATTTTCATGAAGTGAAAACTCAATAAACACAGAATTCACCTAAAAGACAAGTGGCAATCACACCAAATTATCTTATAAAAATAACCCCGGCAAATAAGGAAAAGAGGCATGACAAATAAGGGATTTAATAAGTTCCAATAATTTTTCAATTTAATACCTAAGGGTATCTACGAATTTTAACCGATATAATTTGTACATATAAACCAAGTACGGACTGGTCACCTCGCGTACATGGTTTTCAATCACACAATTTTCATATAAGGCTCAATGCCTAGGGAAAAATTCCCTCACACAAGGTTAGGCAAGATACTTACCTTTTTGAAGTTAGGCTGATATTCCAAAATAGCCTTCTTGCTTGAATTGACCTCCGGATGGCCCAAATCTATCCAAATTTATTGTATAACTTCATTAAAATTTATCGAAAATAACTCTGGATAATAAAATATCAACTTAAAATTTTATTCTAAAAAGACAGCGCGGGGCCCGCCCGTCGGAACCCGACAAAATATTTACGAAATCCGAACACCCATTTCGATACGAGTTCAACCATACCAAAATTATCAAATTTCGATAACGGATCGCCCTTCAAATCTTAAATTAAAGTCTAGAGGATTTCTACCATTTTCAACCCAATTCACTAATTTAGTGATAAAAATAACAATAGACTCATGTAATTTAACCAAAATCAAGTTAGGAATTCTTACCCCAATGTTTTCCTTGAAAAACTCTCGAAAAATCGCCTCACCCGAGCTTTCTTGGTCCAAAAATGGAAGAATGAGACGAATTTGGACTTTATTCTGCTGCCCAGGAGTTTGTTCTTCGCGTTCGCGACACTCCCCTCGCGTTCGCGATGAACAAATCCTTCAAAAGCCATTTTCAAATTATTCTCAGATAGCCTCTAGTATAATAGTCGTAACGTTTTGTACAAAACTCCAAATGATAATTGGTTTGACTTTCTGAAAACTAGACTCCAAGAGCTATAACTTTCATTTATTGCTCATCTATCAATTCCTTATATATTGCGAGATATAAGCTTCCAAAGTCAGCCCTGTGCAACAGAGATTTCCAAATGCTTCCCGGACAACCTATAGTGTATCCACCATAACCTTTTGTACATAACTCCAAATAACAAATTGTTTACCTTTATGAAAACTAGAAACAAAGAGCTACAACTTTTATTTTTGGATCATCTCCAAATTCCTAATAGATTGCGACATATAAGCCTCCAAAGTCAGATGACGAACGATAAAATTTTCTTCGTCGCGAACGCGAAAAACAAAGTCCCAACAGAAAAATCCTTCTTCGCGAACGCTAGAGGCTCCTTGCTAACGCGAAGAACAACACCATAACCAGCAACATCAAAACACCCAAACTTGATCCGGAACTACCCCGAATCAAACTCGAGGCTCCCGGGACCCCGTCCGAACATACCAATAAGTCTCAAAAGATATTATGGACTTACTCGAGGCCTCAAATCACATGAAATAACATCAAAACGATGAATCGCACCTCAAATCAAAATCTATGAACTTTGAACTTTCAAATTCTATATCTTGTACCGAAACATATCAAATCAATTCGGAATGACTTTAAATTTTGCACACAAGTCATAAATGATATAACGAAGCTATTCAAATTTCCGGAATTGAAATCCTCGTTATCAAAAATTCAACCTTCGGTCGGACTTTCCAAAATCCTCTATTTTCCATTTGTTTTGCCAAAATGCGTCGAATTATCCTACGGACTTCCAAATCCAAATATGAATATACGCCCAAGTCTGAAATCATCATACGAAGCTATTGCCATTATCAAAATTCTATTCCGGGGTCGTTTGCTCAAAAGTCAACTCTCCGATCAACTCTTTTCATTTAAGCGTCTAATAAGAATTATTCTTTTAATTAAATTCTGAATCTTTCGAAAATCAAACTCGACCACACCCGTGGGTCATAATATATATTGTGAAGATTTTTGAGACCTTAAGTCACTAAGCGGGGCATTAATTCATAAAACGACAAGTCGAGTCGTTACAATGGGAGCCCAAGAATCATGGTAAGCCCATTTTTTGTGTATTTGATGATTTGATTAAGATGCCCTTCTTCTACTTATTCAATTTTCTCGTGTACAAGCCTGGGAAAGGATGCAGTCATGAGGCCCCCGTATGGTGAGGAGGAGACTTCGACCCCGGTTCCGAAGCTGTCGAAGGATAAAAAGAGGAAAATGACCTCAACCTTCGAGGATCCAAAGCCTAAGAAGAATCTGGTCCGTAAGCTGAAGAAAGACATTGTTGCCCTGCTTGCGTATGTGATTCAACGGCTAAGGGATAGAGAAGAAGAAGATGAAGACGATGGCTCGGAACTGGTGGCCCGAGTGAAGATAACCATTGAGGCCCCAAAGGCCGCTGAGTCGATGGTGGTTGACGAGATTCCGCCGCGAGCCGAGGGGGTCTTCGAAAAGCACTCGGGCAAAGTCCCTGAGTCGTCGAAAATCGAAGATGCCTCTCGCCGAGATGAGCAAAAGGCAGGTATGTCTGAAGGGGCCGGCTCCGAGGCCCTTCGCAGCGAGGAGAACGACCCAAGTGGATCACTTGGGGCAATAGATATTGGAGACTCGCCAATTCTCCATGCGTTTTCCGAGGAGGCAATTCGGGAGGCCCAAGTTATGAGGACTCCCGAAATAGACGGGGCCCATGGAGAGGAGGACCCTTTTCGTGGTTACTTTATCGGGGTCGAGAATGCTACCGACCTGAATGAAGCATCGAGTCTCCTCGATGAGGCTCAACAGGCCTTGAATCGGGTGAGTCTCAACTCCCTTTGTCGATATCATACTTAGTTTATTTCTTCTTTCTAATTTCCTTTCTTTTTTCCGTATAGGCTTTGGCACTCCATCAGGAGGCGTTTTCAAAGTTTCAATTTAGAGCTGAGCCGATGTGAGGCCGACCTCTGAGGGCTCACGGAGGAGAGAAATGCCCTTAAACTTCTCAATGGGCAAAATGAAGAGGAGATCAAGGACCTCCGAGCCGACTTGACCAAGGCTCCCCAAGATCAGACCGACCTGATCGAGCAGGTAATAAAAATCTTAAAAGCACATGGGCTCGATTCGGGAACGGTGGCTAACATTTCAATCTCACAGCTAGAGCAAAAGGTCAAGAGGATCGAGCAGTTCTGCGAGGAGGTCAACATGATAAAGGCGGAGACCTTGGGGTGGAAAGAAAGTAGAGACCGCTTTGATGCTGAAAAAGAGGCTGCTCGAGCCCAATTGTCACCGGTTGAAAGTCAGCTTCGAGGCATAAAAGAGAAGAGCTCAGCTCAAGCAAAGAAAATAGAGGAGCTCGAGGCTCAGTTGGCTTCCGAACTTGCAAAGGCCAAATCTGAAGCCGAAAAGGCAAAGGCTGAGGCAATGGCGATCGTGTCCGTCTACCGGGCCGATGGTGAAGCCGCTCAAGTCCAAGCGATAGAGGCAGCCGAGACCACTCAAACTCGAGCACATTGGATTGCTGAACTCACCAAATGCCAATCTCGGAGAAAAACCCTCGAGGAGATCCATGCCCAAGGTTTCGATCTTACCAACGAGATAATAAAGGCTAAAGAGCATGAAGTTGATGCTAGAGCACTGTCCTCTTCCGATGATGATGATGATGATGATGGTAGAAAGAGCGGGTCCGAGAATGGGGAGGACCTCGATGGAGAAGAAGCTGCCCGTGAGAAAAATTAGGAATCTTAGGCTTTTTCTTTTTTGATTTTTTGTGC
Organism: Nicotiana tabacum; assembly: GCF_000715075.1. Taxonomy (NCBI): domain Eukaryota; kingdom Viridiplantae; phylum Streptophyta; class Magnoliopsida; order Solanales; family Solanaceae; genus Nicotiana; species Nicotiana tabacum. The sequence goes on along the minus strand of NC_134083.1, from coordinate 19,906,954 downwards.
GGGACCCTGATCGATCCTTGTAAATATCTTTGTATATATAAAAGATCTTTTTTTCTCTTTGACTTGTCTTTATTCTATTTCCTGCCTCATGAAAATTCTATTTCATTCATGCCTTCATGTCTTATGGAGATTTTGCTCACAAGTTTGGGACTTTAGGCAACTAGACCGAAGTCGGACCAGTGTAGTCTTTAAAATCGAGTGAGTACCTGCTCGAACTCGAATTATAGTAACCCTTAGGTTTTAGTTGAGTAAGGACAATTTGTCGAATTCAAAAAATAAAATGGCCCTTAGGATCTTGAATTAGGCCGATATGGACTCAAAAGAATGACTTTTTCCCTTTTTCGACTTGAAAAATTAATCATAAAAATTTATCATGCCTTAGCACGAGATTAATTTGTACCCATTAGGTTTTTCGAGGATTGGTGTTATCGAAATCCTTTTCTTTGTTATTCCTTAGCACAAAATTGTCTGGGAGTTCGAACAATTCGATACCCCTTAGGGTTTTTCGAGGGTCGATATTATCAATACCCTTAGTAATTCAGGCAAGGGTTGCCTTTTTTAACCGGTTTATGAGAATATTTGAAGGCCTGTTTTATAACGGAATTCGGACGTCTCCGAACCGTGTTAATTTGTCCGTAGCCTTTAGTTTGGGATTTGCCCCTTAGGCTTGTTTCCGTGCTATACTTCGAACTCTTCGGAGTGTCAGTCCCCGAGTGGGGTGGCCGTGGCCTATAAAATTGAGGATTGCCTTTTTAAGGTCTTACGATTTCGAGGTTTAGTAATTCGATCATGTCGATGTTTTGGACGGTAGTCCCCAAGTATAGGGTAAATTGTTTGATCTTCAGTTGTGATCGGCCCTTAAGCCAGTTTTCACAATAGATCATAAGTATGAAATTTTAAAGTATAAATTTCTCTAAGGCATAGAACATCTGGTAAAGAAAACATACTTCTTTCAATAGATTATACATGCATACATGTTTTGCCATTAGGGCTTGAGTAATCTACATGGACACGGTTCATTTGACTGTTTGGTCCTTTACCTATCGAGACCCTATCGACACGAAATATTTTCCTTGTAACTATTCGAGGGTAATGCCCCTAGTATTCGAGGTTGATTGTAAATGAGCCTCAGATACTGTTGAATTGCTCTAAGTTAGCACAAATAATGATTGCCTCGTTAAAAACCTCGCCGGAAAAACCCATTTGGGACAAAAACCGGTCTAAGGAAAAAAGAGTGCAACGCGTGCTTTCAGACTAAGGACTTTGTGTTTGAAGAATCCTTTAGTGTCTTCGATTAAACACCCACAAATGGTTAGTATAAAATATAAATGAAAATGGAGAAGGTCGTACCTTAGCAGTAATATCGTTTGAGGAGTGATATGTTCCAATTGTTTGGTAATTGTTCTCCGTTCATTGTGCCAAGTTTATAGGATCCCTTTCCGATGATATCGAGGACCTGATACGGTCCCTCCCAGTTTGGGCCAAGTTTTCCTTCGTTTGGATCTCGAGTATTGAGGGTGACCTTTCTCATAATCAAGTCCCTGATTTTAAAGTGTCGAAGATTGGCTCTTTGATTGTAGTAACTTTCGATCTGATATTTTTGTGCGGCCATTCGAACGAGGGAGGCTTCCTATTTTTCATCTAGCAATTTGAGGATTGCATTCATAGCCTCGTGATTTTACTGTTCCGTTGCATATCGATACCTGACGCTAGGTTCCCTAAATTCAACCGGGATCAGAGCTTCGACGCCATATACTAAAGAGAACGGTGTTGCCCCCGTACTGGATTTTGACGTTGTTCGATACGCCCAAATGACTTCGGGCAATATTTCTCTCCATTTTTCCTTAGCTTCGTTCAATCTTTTCTTTAGATTTTGAATGATGGTCTTGTTTATCGATTCGGTCTGTCTGTTCCCACTAGGATGATATGGCGTCGACATGATCCTTTTTATTTTGTGATCTTCGAGAAACTTTGTCACTTTGATGCCGACGAATTGCTTTCCATTGTCGCATACGATCTCGGGAGTCATCCCGAATCGTCATATAATGTGGTCCCAGATGAAGTCTATGACTTCTTTCTCTCTAATTTTCTCGAAAGCATGTGTTTCAACCCACTTAGAGAAATAGTCAACTATAAACAAAATAAATTTAGCTTTACTTAGGGCCGATGGTAGAGGGCCGACGATATCCATTCCCCATTTCATGAATGGCCATGGGGATAAGACTGAGTGGAGTTGGGTTGGTGAATCATGGGTGCATAGCTTTGACATTTGTTGCACTTTCTAACAAACCCTTTTATATCATTTTCTATATCGGCCCAACAGTATCCTGCTCTGATGACTTTGTGAACCAATGATTCGGCACCAGAATGATTTTCGCTGGTGCCCTTGTGAATTTCTCGTAGGATGTAGTCGGTATCTCCTGGTCCCGAACATATTGCCAATGGTCCATCAAACATCCTTCTATATAGTGTTCCATCTTCGGCCAATGCGAATCGTGCGGCCTTCGTACGTAGAGTCCTCGATTCCTTAGGATCTGATTGAAGCTTCCCGTTCTTTAGGTATTCGATATATTTGTTCCTCCAATCCCAGATCATACTTGTGGAGTTGATTTCGATGTGGCTTTATTCGATTACTGACCTTGAAAGTTGTACGACAGTCCCCGAGCTAATCTCGTTGTCTTCGACTGATGACCCAAAATTTGCAAGGGCATCGGCCTCGCTGTTTTGTTCTCGAGGCACATGCTATAGGGTTCATTCTTTAAACCGATGTAGAGTCACCTATAGTTTGTCCAAGTACCTCTGCATTCAATCTTCTCGAACCTCGAAGGTTATGTTGACTTGGTTTACCACAAGCAGGGAGTTACATTTGGCCTCGATGACCTCTGCTCCCAAACCTTTAGCTAGCTCGAGACCTGTAATCATGGCCTCATACTCGGCCTCATTGTTAGTTAACTTGGAAGTTTTGATAGCTTGTCTAATTGTATTACCCGTGGGCAGCTTCAAAATGATGCCTAGCCTGAACCCCTTCACGTTTGAAGCGCCGTCTGTGAAGAGGGTCCACACCCCCGATGATGTACCCAACTTTAATAATAGTTCCTTTTCGACCTCGAGTACGAGGACTAGCGTAAAGTCGGCCACGAAGTCCGCTAAGATTTGAGACTTGATGGTCGTTCAGGATCGATGCTTGATATCGTACCCATTGATCTCGACGGCCCATTTGGCCAATCGTCCCAAAAGTTTTGGCTTATGCAAAATATTGCGAAGGGAATAAGTAGTCACCACACATATCGAGTGACACTGAAAATATGGTTTTAATTTCCTAGAGGTGCTTTTTAGAGCAAGCGCTAATTTTTCTAAGTGAGGGTACCGGGTCTCGGCTTCACCTAAAGTTCAACTAACATAGTAAACAGGAAATTGTGTGCCTTGCTCTTCTCAAACTAGGACCCCAATTACCGCGATTTCCGACACTGCTAAGTATAAGTAGAGTTGCTCGTCCGCTTTCAGAGTTTGAAGCAGTGGCGGGCTCAAGACGTACCGCTTTAATTCTTCCAATGCTTGTTGGCATTCCGGGGTCCATGCAAAATTGTTCTTCTATTTGAGCAGTGAGAAGAACCTGTGACTTCTATCTCAAGACCTCAAGATAAATCGGCCTAGGGCGGCTATGCGCCCTATAAATATTTGTACGGCCTTAACATTGTCCACGACTGTGATGTCTTCGATTGCCTTGATCTTATCGGGGTTAATTTTGATCCCCCGATTTGATACCATAAAGCCGAGGAACTTGCCCGAGCTGACCCGAATGCACATCTCTCCGGGTTGAGTTTCATGTAGTATTTCCTTAGTATATCGAAGGTCTCCTGCAAATGTGTCAAATGGTCCTCTGTTCGTAGGGACTTAACTAGCATATCGTCAATATAAACCTCCATTGATTTACCTATTTGTTATCCAATTATTCGATTTACTAAGCGTTGATAAGTGACACCAGTATTTTTTTAGTCACAAACGGCATTACATTATAACAATAGGTGTCGTACTTAGTGATGAACAAAGTCTTTTCCTGGTCCTCCGGGTTCATTTGTATTTGATTGTATACGGAGTAGGCATCGATAAAACTAAGGATATCGTGGCCGGCCGTGGCATCGATCATGCGATCGATATTTGGCAGAGGAAAAGTGTCTTTAGGACATGCTTTGTTTAAATATTTATAGTCTACACACATTCTAAGTTTATTTCCCTTTTTAGGGACTACGACTACGTTTGCTAACCATTCGGGATATTTTACTTCCCGAATGGATCCTATTTTGAGAAGTTTGGCTACCTCATCCTTGATGAATGTATGTTTTACCTCGGACTGGGGCCATCTCTTTTGTTTTACTGGGCGGAACTTCGGGTCCAAGCTCAGTCGATGTGTAGTGATCTCCGGCGGGATCCCTGTCATATCTAGGTGGGACCAAGCAAAATAATCCATATTATTGATAAGAAATTTAATGAGTTTTTCCCTGAGCTCGGGGGTTAATCCCGTACCCAGGTATACCTTTTGATCGGGTATATGCCCGATCAATATGACTTGCTCCAGCTCTTCAACTATTGATTTGGTGGCGTTGGAATCCTCGGGGATTATGTAAGATCGAGGGGTCCAGTAGTCATCGTCCTCGTCCGTTCCTTGCTTCTCCGACTGAGTCGAGGCTGGTGGCTGTGGTTGCTATTTAGCTTCCTGTTTTTCTTTGGACTCCGATCCCTTTGTTGATGAAAGCGCCGATACTGGTATTACTTCGTCGACCGCGAACATCTCTTTGGCAACATGATGTTCCCCATATACCATTTTTACTCCATCCGGTGTTGGGAACTTCAGCATTTGGTGAAGTGTTGAGGGGACCGCCCTCATGTTGTGAATCCAGGGTCTTCTGAGCAGTGCGTTATATCTCATATTGCCCTCGATCACATGGAACTTTGTTTATTGAATAGTTCCGGCTATATTTACTAGTAGAATGATTTCACCTTTAGTTGTTTCACTCGCCGTGTTGAAGCCATTGAGAATCCGAGCTGTGGGTACGATCTGATCTTATAGGCCGAGCTGCTCCACGACCCTCGATTGAATAATATTGGCCGAGCTTCCTGGATCAATTAAAACACGTTTTACTTGGATTTTATTCATAAGGATAGATATTACCAAAGGAACATTGTGGGGTTGTGAGATCCCTTCTGCTTCCTCATCATTGAATGATAAAGTGCCTTCTGGCACATAGTCTCGAGTTCATTTTTCCCTGGTGATTGATACTTTAGTGCGTTTGAGCATAAGCCCTTGTGGAATATCGACCCCACCAATGATCATGTGAATCGTGTGATGTAGTTCTTCCTGCTTGTTTTTCCTATTTGCATCTTTGTCTCTGAAAGGGTTTTTAGCTCGGTCGCTCAAGAATTCTCGAAGGTGACCCTCGTTGAATTGACGGGCCACCTTCTCCCTTAGTTGTCTACAGTCTTCGGTTCTATGACCATATGTGACATGGTATTTGCATATTTGATTGGGGGTGCTTTGGGATGGATCAGTTTGTAGGGGTCTGGCTATCTATATCTTTGATTCTCTTAATGGCTGACACAATACCTGATACGTCGATGCTGAAGTTGTATTCTGATAATCGTGGTGCTTCTGTGGGATCCGCATATTTATCGAAGCCACTTTTAATCATGATCCCTCGAGAGCTTTGTCCTCGATCATTTCTTCGATCGTTTCGGATGGGATTGCGTCCTGGGCCACTGTTTTTACGATCTGCATTGTATAGTTGATACCGATCTTTGTTCGACTAGGGTTCTCTGTCGATATCCCTTTGAGTTCTGCCGACGGGCCTGTTTGGATAAACGGAACCGGAAAGGGTCCCCAATTGATCATCCTCGACTCTGATCTTTGACTGGTACCGATTATGTACATCGGCCCAGGTGTCCACTGGATATTCAATTAAATTCTGCTTTAGCTGTTGTGATGCCACCGAACTTCATTCATTCAAACCTTGAGTAAAGGCTTAAACAACCCAATCGTCCGTGACCGGTGGTAGTTCCATGTGTTCCATCTGGAACCGAGATACAAATTCCCCCAACATTTTGTTGTCTTCTTGTTTCACCTTGAAGAGGTCCGACTTCCTAGTCGCAACCTTTAATGCTCAGGCATGTGTGCAAGCATGGCGAAGGAATCGATGGAATTAGGCGGCAAATTGTGGTACCATAGCATTTCTCCTTTCGACAAGGTTTCTCCAAATTTCTTCAGTAGAACAGATTCAATCCCATCGTCTTCCAAGTCATTCCCTTTTATTGTGCATGTATAAGAAGTGACATGCTCATTAGGGTCGGTGGTTCTATTGTACTTAGGAATTTCTGGCATTCGGAATTTCTTCGGAATGGGTTTCAGAGCAGCACTTGGAGAGAAAGGCTACTATATGAATTTCTTTGAATCCATACCCTTTAGAATCGGCGGTGTCCCTGGTATTCGGTCAACCCGAGAGTTGTATGTCTATACTTTCTTGTCATTTGCCTCGATTTTCTTTTATCCCGATTCAATCCATTTAGTAAGCTTCTCGAGCATTTTTATAATGGCGGGGTCAGTCCCCGATTCGTTGGCGTTCGACCTTTCCGGCACAGGCTCGGTCCTATGGATGACTTCTGGTTCGATCCTACTCGGTATTCAGTGCTGATTTTGTAGTTGTGCTATAGTGGCTTGTTGAGCCTGTAACATTTCGAATATCAATTGGAGGCTAACTCTACCATCTTCTCCGCCCTGCGTATCTCGACCACCTGATCAAACTTCTCTGTATACGCTACCTTCGGGATCAATGCCCAAATTTGCATTTAGGGCGACATGTTAACTGACATCGACGGGATTTGCAATTGGTGCTCCCTCGAGGTCAGCCTGAGGTGCCTCGATCCCTGGGGCGGCTATATTGTCATTTTTCCCATGAAATCTGAGGCCGTTGTCACCATGTGTAGGCGCTGCTTATGAGTTTGACATGTTTATCCTGAAAACAAAGATTCTTACGAGAACAATTGTAAAGAAATATGTGTTATCGGAATCAGTATTAAGTAATCACTATTATCCTTGGCCCCACGGTGGGCGCCAAACTGTTTACCCTTAAAACTGGATAAGAATTAAACTTATAATGTGGTTCTAAGGACACGTGATTCACTTAATACCAATTGATAAATATGAAGATTAATAACAGAAATGAACTATAAAGTAAAGCAAATCAGTGTTAGAATGGAACTCAGCCCTCAAGCTTGGATACCCTCGAATTGGTTGATGTAAGAACAATTAAAATATAACAAGCTGATGAACAATAGTATAAACGAGAAAGAGAATTATATTGCTTTGATATCTGTGAACAATGTGTCTTACAAATGATTAGAACCCCCCTTTAAATAGTAGAGGAATTCTACTTATGGTATAATTCTAATTACAGAAGAAAATCTCGTGATTAGCTAATTAACCGTTTCGGATTTGATCCGTTTCGAGATTTACGCCATGATCCTCGACCAGTCATGGATATCTCGCCTTTCTATTATTGTGCTATCTTCGATCTTGCTTGATATCTGTCTCATTTGGCTTCGATCGCTACTAGCTTCGATCTCGACAGGTAACCCGATTTTGAACTCGGTACCTTATGCTCGTGATTTAATCTGTTCCGTTATGAGGCCCTCCTTCGATGTACTCTCCTGATCTCAGTCAAATAGTAAAATCGGGTGGGCCCGATTTTAACCGTATACATAGATCATTTAAACTATCCAAGCCATTAAAATTGATTCGAACTTGTAACCAGCTGAAGGATATTTTTGACGTATCGTGTCCTATTTGCAAGCATATACCACATTTGCACGCATAAACGGTATCACCAACATCCATTTGGTTCCGTATACGCGTTCTTTTTTGCACCTGTCGCTGACGCAAAAACTCTTTGTTACACACCAATTTAAATGGTTTCGGCGGCCAATAATGCTCAGCACCCACTGGCTGCAACTGCCCACTATAGGTGTTTAAGTATGCAACAACACTATATTATTTATCAATGTAGTTGGTTGGCCCTAAACCTGTATGTTGAAAGCACTTGATGGCATGTGAGTACGACATGTGGTAGATGGACCATTTCCCACAAGAGCATATCCTTCTAGATTCATTTATGGTGTATACACTATTGCCCCGGTTTTGATGGATAGCGGTGCGAACTTCAAAAATATTTTGGTCGTGATCATACTGTAAAAATGAATGCCAATGTGCTCGCCGCCTGTATTTCTCAAACCTTTTCATTGATTGTGGCATAAATTCAACACCCCTTTCCATCAATGACGTTGCAGTTGCAGCCCTTTCAATAAACCTCACCGCCATCTGCTTGAATGACATTCGCACCATGGTAGTGACAGGCAATCCTCATGCAAACTTCAATAACCTATTGAAAGACTCTGACACATTTGTAGTCAGAATTTCCCATGTTCTGCCACCATCCACATGCAAAGTCCACTTTTCAGGCTTATGTCGCATCAACCAACGATAGGCTGCCTCGTCTTCTTACCTGATAGATTCCATGTGCCTCCGGAATTTATGCTCTTGGTGATCTGTTGCAGCCATCCACATTAAATCATGCAAATCCTTGTTGGGCTGTGCCTTCTACTGCAACAGTGATCAACAACTTAATATCATACTTTCCATAGACATGAGTGCCGTCTATGGATATTACCGACCGGCAATGCAGAAAATCATCAATTGTTGGTTTAAATGCCCAGAACATGTATTTGAATATATATATTCTGGTATTCCCAGACTCCACTCAAGTTTCCATTCAACAATGGTCCCGGGGTTAAAGTGTTGCAATGCGGGCATGTACTTGGGTAGAGGTGAAAATGACTTATCCCAGTTACCATAAACAATTTCAAATGCACATTTGTGCCCGAAAAAATGCCTTTCTTTTGGTAATGGTACAATTATATTCCTGGTGGACGGATGTAATGCACTCTTTGATCTTGTACTTTATGGACGCTTTAATGTGTGGAATCAGGACAAGAGAAATCAAGTCAACATCCAAGTTGAAGTGATTCCCACTGAATGTGTCCATTTCACAAGTGTGGGTGCCAATGTATTTACCCACTTTCCACATACATGTTTTCTTCTTGCTCGCACGCAACATCCAATGACAACCCGTAAACCATCTACGACAAACAACCTTGTATACATCCGAAGTTGACTCCCATACCGTCATCTCACGACACTCTTGTACGCTGTACATTTTCGCCGCCCTGCTTAGGCGTGTTTTATCAGGAAAAAATATGCCCTTTGCCAGCACCGTTGGTCTAGACTTATCCCACATTGCTATCCGAATTTCGTCAGTATCCCTTGTGAGGGCATCCACATCTGGCATACTTGAAAAATGATAAAGGTAGGGAATCTCCCTTGAATGAAATGACACCTGGGACTCGTACACTCTTGGTCTAACGGGGGTGGAGCATGCTCCCTCATCAAATCAGGTCCATCATTCTCTTCCTCCTCATCACCATCCTCATCAGGGAAGGGTGTGTCATCTCCGGACTCATCGACATTGTTGTCATAATCACTGTTCTCTTCCTGACTCTGTGCATCTGCCAGATCCCGATTAAATATGTCGTCTTCGGGCAATTGAGTCAGGACAGGAGGTTCAACTTGCTTGTTTTCACTGCACAAACAACAAAATAATGAGCTATTCAAATTGTCAAACACTTTACATATAGCTATATCACTTCACTTTCAAGTCGTAATGTGTTGACATCCCATGATGGACATTATCCTGTTGGTGATGACTCTCGGATGGACCACCATGATCCAACACACCAGAACTACGCATATTCCAACTGGGCGTGGGTTCATAACTTGTAAAATTCATATATGGCCGGTGCCCCCTGTGGAATATATGAGTGCTAATACAAATTCAATACAACAAAAATAAACATCGGAACACAAAGGAAAATTAAAGTTTACGACTCGTCTTGTGGATTATGTAAAGTAGGAGAGAAATTATTTCCTAGCTCCTCATTCGCCCGTGGAGATAAGTTTAAATCAGGCCAAACTCTTTCAGCCAGAACTTGTTTGGCAAAAACTGCTCCAGAATAATCAACCGATGACTGAGGGTTATCCCTGCTTTGTGCAACCTCATTATTGCGAACGTCTTCAACCTTCACGTGCATTTTCAATATTTTTATCAAAAGAAATTCTCGGTATTCATCCAGAGTCCTCAAAATATCACTCAAAGTTTCATCATTCTCGATGTTAAACTCATCAGAACAAGCAACCTCTTGCGGAGTGACAGAATATGGATATTTTCCGGTTACTTTAAGGTTCATCGAACGTTTGCTCACACTCATTTTATTACACAACAACGATACTAGTCTATGGTACTCCATTGTAAGTGACAACTTAACATGACACTGTGGAGATAAACTGTAGCTCACTGAGTTATTCGCCACCACAACCTCACCTCCCAATATAATGAAACCCTTACTTTTCGCTCTTCAGACATTATGACAAAATGCTTGAGAATTTAACAAGAAGAAAAATTTAACAAGAGTTGAGAATATTTCTGAATGGATTTTTGCAAAATCGTTAACGCCTTTAAATAAGGCAATGTCCAATCCGGGGGGTCGAATTTTTTAAGGTATAGCGCACTTTTATTTTAATTATTGTTATGTCAGTTAAGCGCATAAGAGATATTGGTGGGTCCATAAAATATGTATAGCGTTGTTTATAAAGGCGCTATACTTGACAGTCTAATCAACTTCATGTACGCCCTTTTATAATTTGGTCACAATATTATTTTCACTCATTTCGGTCATTTGAATCTAAAAAGATCAAATTTAGGTCCGGACTCCTCCGTTGATTTGGGGACAGCAAACAAAGACCTAGGGTACGTGTCATATAGATTTTCAATCCTACTGACATATGGCCCCAGATTCGGCGCCCAGCTCTTCTCGTCGGGTCCTAAAAGCCCCACCTCGAACTATAGTAACGTGCACTAGAAGATACGCCTTAACACCACTACTAATAGCGCGTCATCTCCACTGCTGTTCGGTAGCGTGGATACTCACGAGCATTGAGCCCACAGCTTTTAGGTGTTTTACCGTTTGACCCATTGGAAAACCCTAGCCCCCACACCAACATATTCACCCTGCGGCCAGTTGACCTCAGTATCCCCTAGAATCCCAACAAATCACCATATTGCCATCCCTTTCATTCTCCTATATAAACGTCGCCTTTGTTATTCTTAGGTTTGCCGAATTGTAGAGCAAAACGGCACTAGCAAGGTATTTCTTCTAAATTCAAAAAATTAAAATTCCTTTTTTCTTTTTCCTATTAAAATTCCTTTTTTACTTTGTAAATCTACAACAACAATGGAGGCTTCGTCTTCTAGAAGCAAACCTCATGGTTCAAGTTTTCACCACCACTTTCAACGATCCACTTCACCGTCGGGTCGGTTCTGCTCCTACTCCATGTCGTCTTCGACCTCACCTAGTTTCTCAAGTTTTTCAACCAGAGACTCCGATTACCTGACCCGATCCACTTCCCCGACCCGTGTCAATCTTCGTAGATCCGTTTCCCCATCGCCGAATGTACGGTTTTCTGCCTCTACCAGCCGTTCGATTTCAGTTTATCCTCATCAACAGAAGCAGAATAGCAGGCCTTTGCAGTCAAATCAGAAGAAAACATGCATGTGTTCGCCGACAACGCATCCAGGCTCATTCCGTTGCAGTCTTCACAAGAACATGAACCAGAATCGAGGTCATTCCAATTCGTCGTCGTACCGATCGAGTCATCACCTGAACATGCGGAGATCGGCCATGACGAACTCGCTGGTCCGAATTGGAACTGTGGAAGGTGAACTGGTAAAGAGAGCGCTTGCCGCTTTGATTCGCCCGTCGTCTCATCATCTCAGGCGGAGAGATGATTTTCAGCCGCGGCCTAGCCGGCTCTCCGTCATGTCCAAGGCCGAAGATTTCTGAGGGTGTTGTGAATCGTTTTGATGTACAGTTCCGGCGTTAGCGATTTCCAGTTACGGGTTGGATCAGCTCACTGAGTCAGCACGGGATGACTCGGGGAAGGCCTGGTCACTTTTTTGTATTTTCAGGCGAAAACCCGGGCCCTTTAAACCCATCCCCACTATCCCAACCCCAAAATTTTGTATTCTTTTATTTTTAAACTAGCGAATAGACCAGAAGATAGTGCAGCATGTTATATACAGCTCTCAATATATCACAGTTTAATCTATAACATGCTCTTAAATATCACAGTTTAATCTTAAGAAGTAATAGTTTTATTTTAAACATCAAGTTTCAAAATTAACTGAAGCTACATCAAAATTAATCTGAGTTTCTTTTCGTCGTTTGAGCAAATTATGATTGGTTTGGTTGCATTTGTTTCAGTGGGTGGTACTTTCAGTTAGGAATTTATATCCCGTGAAACTGCTTAGATTTGATGGCATTTGGTTTACCTGTTTGGAGATGATTTTTATTTTTATTTTTGTTGGTTGGTTGTTAGTTCATTTTTTGGTGCCTTATTTAATGTGCCAATCAACAACGATTGATGCTAACATACTATATTTCATGGCGTTCTTTTACAGGTTGAAATTTTATTTTGGAATCTGGCCTGCGGATCATGACAGTGACTTCTTGGCGAATTGATCAATGACTCAAATCCAAGTACACATACGGACTATAAAATTGAAAATTTTAACATTTGGACGGTAAAAAGTAAAATCTTTACTTTTACTATCAGTTGAGATAATCAATTGAAATTTTTTAACATTTGGACAGTAATAACTAAAAACATTAATTTACTTTTACTGTCAGTTGAGATAATCAATCAGCCAATTCAACCCCCCACAACAAGAAAAAAAGGCCACACGAAGGTAATGAAATACAAAAATTTCCCATTTAAGAATTTCAGCTGTTCTCTGGGTTGCCAAAAAGAGAAAGAGAAAACTAACTCAGTGGAGAAAAGGACGGGTATTTCCTTACTCTGACATACATTATAGCCGGTGTGATGTGGTTAAAAGTAAAATTGCTTTAAATTCAATTTATTCCTAAGCGGGGGACCCCTTTTGGTCAATCTTAATTTATCCCTTACAGGGAGATCCCTCTTGGTCAATTTTTCTTGTGCACCCTTGTTTTTATTTTTTTGGTCTATTTGTTACCAATTAATACAACAATATTCTATATACACCGTTAGGATAAGTTTTATATATAGTTATGTACAAGGTTTTAGCCCAGAATTTCAAAGCTCGTAGACGTTTTGTCGAAAGATGCCCTGAAACATCATGTGGGTGATTTGGGCTCTTCTCTTATTTTGATTACACCGAGGCTGTGTTGTCAAGTTTAATTAAAGAGATAAATGACTATTACAACTGCCATTCCAAATGCTAGCTTTTAACAAGATATTTTTCATGGCAAGTCAGTGACATTGAGATTATAATAAAATAATTAAAATTGGTTTTTGAGCAAGCACGTGGATGATCAGCCGTGTTTGATGGAGATGGTACAAGAATTGCTTGGCTTAGTTTCATACATTGTTCCTGGTTAGTTGAATATTCGCATCTCATAAGTTAGATATTTTGTGAGGAATTATACTATTCGTTAATTAATCAAATTGTCGTCTGCTAAACGGGACAATTTAGAATTACAAAACTCATTACTAGCATCTTCTGCATGGGTGGCAAAAGGAGCTTGGGCGAATTTTCTTGCATAACCCAAACGTGAGACTACAGCTTGTGAGGAGATTAGGGATCAACTCAACAGATCTTTTATTTATTTACATTCATTATCAGAATGAATGATTCTTTCATAGTTCAAAATATTAAATAATTGCTCAACTACTCTACCCAAAAAAAAATAAAAAAAATACATACTCGTATTTCATAGCGGTGGGGCAAAATGGACCCATATTCAGATTTGCATTGGGCTGCCTACATTAATTTGTGGATGAGTGGCAAAAGGGTTTAATTTGGGCTTCAGCCCATATACAACAGTAAGAAGGACAAATAATTGGATCAATAATTAACCAGCGGGACCGTGCTACTATCATTGGGTCAAATAGTTAAATCATTTAGTAATTGAGAAGTGAACAATCTTGTGCGAGTTTTGCATAATAAATTTGTGGTAAATTGACGATTAGCAAAGAATATGGGCATGTATTTGTTTAGATGTATTCCGAAATGGGTTCGAGTAGAGCTGAATGATATGTATATGGGCACGAAACCAACCTGAATTATCTTTGAGTAGAAGCATAGTTGATTGGTTAAGTGAGTAATGATTGGTTAAGTAAAAAAGAAAAGAAAATATTGCATGTGAATTCTTTGATAGCAAGCAGAAAAAGAGTGATTGACCAATTGGTCCATTAAATCCTTGTAATATCAAAGTGACTAAACTGATCCTTTGAGTAACAAGAATAACTAATATAGTATCAACATTAATTGGAGAAAGACTGTTCGCTTTATTATTAAAGCAATAAAGCTTTACTTTGACTATCCTAATCTGATGCATTTGTCGTAGACTGGTAGGTAAAGCGTCTAGTTAGATAATGGTCGTTGCACTTGCAATTTTAACCTTGAGAAAGGAGGTGAGAGTAAGCAAAATTCTGAAAAATATGGGCTGAAACATATTGCCCGCGGAAAAGAGCCAAATATATCCCTACACTCTCAGAAAAAAGTTTATATGTACCCATCGTTATATTTGAGTCTAAATATATCCCCATCATTATACTATTAATTCAAATATACTTTTTTTTTCCGTTAAGATTGTATAAAGTGGACATTCAATTTTACGTGACACTCACATTTGATGAGGTGGATGTCACATGGCTTGCCACCTCAGCGCCCCTACCACATTTTACCTCTCCTTTCTATTTTTTTCTACCACTAAAATTTTCTTCCCCTCCACTAATATTGCCACCATTACCGCTACGATGAAAAATATTGTATTTCAAATTTTAGTCTTTTATATATGGAATAGGGGTGCTGAGGTGGCATATCATGTGGCATCTACCTCATCAAATATTAGTGCCACGTAGGATTGAATGTCCATCTTGGACAAACTAAGATGGACAAACTTAACAGAAGATGGGTATATTTGAATCAATAGTATTACGAGAGAGATATTTCATTCCAAAGTATTACAAAAAGTATATTTAAACATTTTCTCATAGTATAAGAGTATATTTGACCCCTTGCCATATTGCCAACGTATGTTGTACACTTGTACTTTAAAAAGGATCACTTTGGTTAGTTTGGTAAGGGCCAGATACAACATCTAAAACTAAATGTATTTGAAGCATTTTATGGGAAAGAAAATCACAACCAGGAAATAAGATTTGGAAGTTGGATACAGTAATAAGTAAAAACAATCTAACCAAACGATAAGGTTGGATTTGCCAAGCTTAGCAATTTGGATAATTTGTACCAAGTTGATCATGGAAGATATTGTAAATGAAGTAGTGAAGCACACAGGAAGTTACAAAAATAACATTGGAGTCTATATCACATCATTGCTTGTTGTTTCTATTTTTTTTTCTTGAGTCAAGTATTTATCGAAAACAGTTTCTCAATCCTGAAGGTAGGAGTAAGGTCCACACTATTCTTTTCAGATCCACTCGTGGAATTGTCGTTGTTGTTGAGTCTATTAGCCTGTTTAGCCAAGTTTCTCCAGAGGCCAAAAGTGTTTTTTCTTTCTTTCTCAAAAGCACTTTTTTCTCTAACTTGAGGTGTTTGGCCAAGCTTTTTGGGGAAAAATTATTTTTGGTAAGAAGTAGAAGTAGTTTCTAAGAAGCAGAAAAAAATAGCTTCTTCCCAAAAGTAGAAGCAGAAGCAGTTTTGACTTTTTTTCTTACCAAAAATACCCGTATCAAAATATAGTATATACCAAAATAGTCGTTAAACCTAATACTTAGGATATTAATGTATAAGTATTTCTTATTATTTTTAGGATAGCTTTCTAATATATAGTGACTTTAGGGGTGAATACTTTTATATTTGTTGAATGAATTTTAATATATTTAACTTATATTAAGAGAATTAAGTACTTTAAAATTTTATTTTCATATTTTACTTAAATAAAATAAAAATATTTAATTATTGTCTGTAATAATAATTTTTTAAGATTATTTATTTACTTATAATATTAACTATTAAGTAAATCTATTCATGTCCTTATTCGTAATTTGATACTTAAAATCACTTTCTGAAAAGCTTGGCCAAATACAAATTATTGTTCAAAAGTGCTTTTCAGAGTGATTAGCCAAACACAAACTGTTTCTGTTCAAAAGTACTTTTTTCAAAAGCACTTCTCAAAATAAGCTGATTTCTCCAACTTGGCCAAACATGCAATATATCACATCACAATTGAACTACGGCAAAGGTCCAAATATACCCATGTACTTTCGAAAATGGTCTAAGAATATCCCTCGTTATACTATTGGGTTATCTATACCCCTACAGTCATACTTTGAGTTAAAATATACCCCTCGTTTAAATGGAGGGACACGTGTCATCGTCATGTTGGCCAATTCTAAATATCTCCTAATAAATTAAAAAGACTCATTATTTGGTACCCGAAAAGCAATTTTCTAAAGTAATTATTTTTATAAAAACTGGAAAAAATAAAATTATTTTTACTAAAAACTAGGGGGAAAAACAAAAATATTTTTTTCCAGTTTTTACAATAAATTTTTTTTTACTAAAAACTGAAAAAATAGAAAATATTTTTTTCCAGTTTTTAGAAAAATATTGCTTTTAAAAAAACTGAAAAATAATTTCTAAAGCAATTATTTTTTATAAAAACTAAAAAAAATGAAAAATAATTTTCTAAAGCAATATTTTTTGTTAAAACTAAAAAAACAAATATTTTCTTTTTTTCAGTTTTTATTTAAAAAAAATTCAGTTTTTTTCAGTTTTTAATTGCTTTAGAAAATTATTTTTCAGTTTTTATTTCGGTTTTTACAAAACATTGTTTTAGAAAATATTTTCCAGTTTTTTTAAAGCAGCTTTTTTTGTAAAAACTGGAAAAAAAATATTTTTGTTTTTTTTCAGTTTTTAGTAAAAAAAAAAATATCAGTTTTTTTCAGTTTTTGCAAAAAAAAAAAATTACTTTATAAAATTGCTTTTTGGGTACCAAATAATGAGTTTTTTAATTAATTAGGAGATATTTAGAATTAGCCAACAAGACGATGACACGTGTCCCTCCGTTTAAATGAGGGGTATATTTGAATCCAAAGTATGACTGCATGGGTATAGATAACCCAATAGTATAACGAGGGGTATTCTTAGACCATTTTCGAAAGTACAGAGGTATATTTGGACCTTTTACCGATTGAGCTAATACATGGATTTGAATTTGAGATTGTGGGATAATAGTGGGTTGCTCTTGCTCTAGTGGTGAGCACCATCCACTTCCAATCAAGAGATTGTGAGTTCGAGTCACCCCAAAAACAAGGTGGGAAGTTCTTGAAGGAAGGAAGTCGAGGGTCTATCGGAAATAGCCTCTCTATCCGAGTAAGGTTACAAACTATCCTCCCCGAAGATTATGGAGTGTGTTGGGCCACTTCTTGAATGTTTTCCCATTAAAATATTTTAACGCGCGTCTTCAGAAATTAACCAGAATCAAAGGTGGGGGCGTTTGATTAAAGTCTGTCCCATCAAACTTCAGTAAAAGGTACCACTTCTGGACCACCTCGTTGCCTGTTTATATGACTCGTAGCTCCAATAGTTTTTGATGTCCAATTTGTCTACGTTTCCCATTTCCAATTTCCTTTTTTTTTTTTAAGTTGACTTGTTTTGACCAAACTTTTATAAAAAAAGTAATTGCTTCAAAGAGTAGCAAAAGCAGTTTAAGCACAAAAAATAATTTTTCTTAGAAAAGACTTTTTTTAAAAATATTTTTGAGTAAAATAAATAGTTTTTAAATGTTTGATCAAATATTAATTATTACTTAAAAGTACTTTACAAATTAATTAATCAAACACAAAAATAAAAAGTATTTTTTTGAGAAAAAGAAAAAAAAAAGTACATTCTCAAAAACACTTTTGAGAAGAAAAAAAACTAACTCTGAAAATAAGCTTGGCACTTCTCAAAACCACTTTTGCAGACAGCTATTATTTTCAAGCAAATCATTTCAAGTTGGTCTTACAATAATGACAACATCGCCTCTAACAAGTTGAGATCTTTTGAATCTTTGCTTCCAAATTCTTTAGAATGGCTGTCCTAAAAGAAGGGAGCAGACCACCATGGGTAGGACTTGCTGCTGCTGTTTGGGTACAAGTAGCTGCTGGTAACGCTTATACTTTCCCACTCTATTCCTCTGCTTTGAAATCAGTGTTGGGTTTTAGTCAGCAGCAGTTGACTATTATCGGAGTTGCTAATGATATTGGGGAGAACGTTGGCATTCTTCCAGGGATAGCTTGCAACAAGTTCCCACCTTGGGTTATTTTGCTTGTTGGTGTTTGCCTTTCTTTCTTTGGCTATGGCGTTCTTTGGCTTGCAGTTAGCCAGACTCTGCTCTCTTTACCTTATTGGGTTGTGAGTTCTTGATTTCTCTAGCTTTCTCTCAGATATCTATTTTATAGCAAAGTTGTTTATTTAGCTGTGGAATTGTGAACTACTAGTCTAATGTAGAAATTCTGAGTTATTGTATTTGTGAATGCATTATGAAGTTGAATGCTGACACTGGAGATAGTTTGATCAATTTATGGTGTTCTTCCTTGTATCTAGTTTTAAGTTATGGGATTGGCCGCTAAGAGATTCGATTGCATCATTGGATTAGACACAAATTCACTTCCTCGAACATTGGTTTCTATTGTCAAATCCGTCTTTGGATTATCGTATTGTAGCTTTAAACCCCAAAAGCACGTGGCTTTGGTTGTGACGGGTTGTTACCTGAGTAAATGCTTATGACTTGAATTCTTCCAATGCAGAGATTGAACATGCAGGATATGTGAAAGTTCTGAACTTTCTAAAGACTCATTTCTTGCCGGAGATTACTTTTTTCTTGATATTAGCTGATTGTACCTTTACAGTGTGCATTGCATTTATTCATCATACAAGGTCAGCATGGCCTTAGAAGTTGTTTAAAGAAAAAGTAACACCTATTGAATTGTTAATTTTGTTTTCTGGTTTGTCACTTTATTTGCTCTTACCTCTTTCTGATCAAATGCTGCAATGGATATAACTGTTCTTGTCCTAACCTTCTTGGAAAGCTTCCTACTTGTTCCCCCCTGCCTTCCTTCTGCTCTAGTTATCCAGCTAACTCTATCAGTTGAATCTTTCTGTTTCTGGCACAAGAGTGGAATTATGAAGTGAAACATTGGATATTAGCCACTTCTGACCTTTCTTTGAACATTTATATCACATACTTAGCAATATTTTGTGCAAGAATTAGATGCAACGGTGGATAAAGAATAAAGCATATACAGTAATGTATTTGAAAATATATCTGACTGTATTCTTAAGTGCTAACTCTCCTATGCTTTTTACTGTATCTAAAAGACCCTTGCTATCCCCTTATTTTTCTTTTCTTAGCCATATCAATCTGACTAAGTTGTACTTCTCTTTTCTTCTGTAAGCTGTCATTGTTGCACCTACTTAGAGTACTGCACCCTTTTGTCACCTCACCTATTTAGCCTTTCCTTCAAAACCTTTAAATTTCTCAAGCTATGCTTTCAAGTGTTCAGGCTCTATGTACTACAAGCATCTTATGTTGTTTGTATAATGACGTTGACATCGGTGTGATTTTTTTCTTCAAGCTTTATTCTTTATTCTTTAGTGACTTGCTTACCTTCCATAAATGACTTCAGTCATGTCAAGTGTTGCGAGGTTGAATATCAAGAGTTGCTGATTGATGTATTTCTCTCTGCCTGGTACTTCCAATCTGGAAGTTGAGGAAGAAGTATATGAGTTTGTAATCAGTTTATATATCAATTTAATCCTTGTTTGCTCAATGCATCTATGTGTTATGTGAGAGAGAGAGAGAGAGAGAGAGATGCTCTTCGTGTTCGAAAGCAATGTCATAGCATCATTTCTATTAAATTCATTTACTTTTTTCCACCAAAAAAGAAAAAAGGGTTATGACTTCCATTGACACATCTCCGCGATTGAATGGCAGCTTTGGCTTGCACTGGTGATTGCTACAAACAGCAGTGCATGGATGGGCACAGCAGTACTTGTCACCAATATGAGGAACTTCCCTCTCAGTAGAGGCACTGTTGCTGGAATACTGAAAGGTTATGTTGGCTTGAGTGGTGCAGTTTTCACAGAGATCTTCGCAATGGTTCTTAACAATTCAGCTTCGGAGTTACTGCTGTTTCTAGCATTGGGGATTCCCATCATCTGTTTGGCCATGATGTACTTTATCAGGGCTTGCACACCAGCTTCCGGCGAGGATTCCTCAGAGCATGTCCATTTTCTTTTCACACAAGCAGCAAGTCTCTTGCTTGCCGTTTATCTTCTCACTACAACAATTTTGAAGAACACGCTATCTTTAAGTAGTCCCATCTCCTATATACTTGCTGGAGTAATGGTTATTTTCTTGATGTCTCCTCTAGCAATTCCCTTGAAGATGACACTGTTTCCATCTCGTCATAAGAGATCTGGAAACTTAGATGGTTCCTCAGACAATTTGACTGAAGAAGTCAGTTCCAGCCAAACGACATCCTTATTAACTCCAATTTCATCAGAAGCAGACCTTGGGAGCTTTCATGAAGGTGAAGATGTTTCTGAGGTAGACTTGCTGCTGGCCGAGGGCGAGGGTGCAGTGAAGAAGAAAAGGAAACCTAGAAGAGGGGAAGACTTCAAGTTTCGTGAAGCTGTTGTTAAAGCTGACTTCTGGCTTCTGTGGGTAGTATACTTCCTCGGTGTTGGGTCTGGTGTAACTGTTCTAAATAATTTAGCACAGATTGGAGTTGCACTTGGTGTAAATGACACAACGATATTGCTGAGTTTGTTCAGCTTCAGCAATTTCTTGGGCCGTCTTGGGGCAGGTGTTGTTTCTGAACACTTCGTGAGGTAATAATCTGCTTCCTCCACCTATTTTCTTTATTTCTTAAGAAGGAAGGTGGCTAGTGTGCTGAAGTTCTCTCTCTTGCTGACTTGGCTGGGGGCTAGGGAATAAAGTGCTTTCATTTTTTTGACGTTTCTTAAATGATAGTATTACTATCTTTAAATATATCCATCTTCATGGTTGCTAGCTCCTCATTCTCATGGTTGCTAGCTCCTCATTCTCATGATTGATAATGGATTGCTTTAATTAATCGTTCAGTACTAACTTCAAGAGTGACTTGAACTGATGTTACTGTCTAGTTTGATTGTGACCAACAATTAACACTTGGATCATGTCTATTGCAGGTCAAAAACAATTCCAAGGACATTTTGGATGATGGTAACACAAATCATCATGATTGTAACATTCCTTCTGTATGCTTCAGCTCTGAGTGGTACTCTCTATGCTGCGACTGCATTGCTAGGGATTTGCTTCGGCGTTCAGTTTGGTGTGATGATTCCAACTGCCTCCGAGCTTTTTGGCTTGAAACATTTTGGCATAATATTCAACTTCATGCAGCTCGGCAACCCTATCGGAGCGCTCCTGTTTTCTGGTCTACTGGCTGGTTATGTGTATGACGCTGAGGCAGGAAAGCAACAAGGACCCCACTGTCTGGGCGCAAATTGCTTTAGACTCACATTCCTGGTTTTAGCAGGAGTTTGTGCCTTTGGCGCATTCTTGAGCATGATCTTGACCATCAGAATTAGACCAGTTTACCAGATGTTGTATGCTGCAGGTTCTTTCCGTGTGGCCCAGGATTCTGATCACTGATTGGTATCATCACTTTTTGCATCTATATATATAAGTTATAACTAGAGTTTTACCTGTTTTAAAGAGACATATAGCATTTTCCTACTGTTAAGGAAACGCTATCCTCAACTGAAAATATAAGTGGAAGTGTTCTCTCAATGAATGTGGCTTCCGTCATGTTCCTCTGGATGAAACCAAAAGTTGATGTCTCGGTAAGATGTACTAGTGTTGATTTCGTAATAATTTTTGGGGACAGCTTGAGGCTTCTATATCAGGAAATAAATAGAGCATTGAACTGCCTGCAAATTGCTATTGTTCATTAAGTAAATCTTATTGGCTGATTCCAAATAGTATTAGCTTTTTATCCTTAGTATGAGCTGCTTAACAGTGCTAACAACTTGTAATCAAATAAGGTGGCGAATCCCCTTCCTCCACCCTGCTTGTTCTTCCACTCTCTTGAACGCTAGGTGAATTTTTTTTCCGTCCACCTAAGCTTTGGTAGGCAGCTGGTCGGACACCACTGTTATCATAAGAGTAATGAGGGAGAGGAGACAGAGCAGCCCAATAGGTAGGGAGGAAGGGGGCATTTGCCATTTTATTGCGAGAGTGAACTTGCTGAAAATTTTGCATTCTTAACTAAATGCTAAAAAGGAAAAACTATGACTCAAGATTTAATTACCATATGACCTTTTCTGAAATCAATTACTATTTGAATAGAATTTGTATGCCACCATAATAGCCATAATGGAGTATGAAGAAAGTTGTGGGGTAAAATTAGTTAAAACACTGCATTCTGCTGCTTACAGGCAATTAGTTCAGAAAAATATAATGCAACAATTCCAGAGAACACTTGAAGGTATCTAAAGGAAGGAAAAACATGCGGATAGTTTAACTAGCAAATCTCTCATCATTTCAATTCAAGTAGATATAAAGAGTTCCAAGAACCTAAGTAGGTTTCAAGTCTTGAAACATTGCATCCCACTTAATCTCTTCACTGGAAATGACATCAATATCTTCATCATAGCGAAAACCCTCAACTGGAGAGCTTGAAGAACTGCTAATCCAAGCATCAGAAGAATCTATCATGAGATTGGGACTCCCATTTGTAAGCATCATTAACCTTCCTTGATTAGGAGTAGCATTAGTACTCTGCATTACTGGTCTTTCTTGTTTAGCTGCAGTTAATCTGTTATTCCTCTTCAGCATAGATGCTTTCCATCTTGAACTGTAATTTCTCAGGGGCAGCAGGGAACTTGAATCTGGTCGATGAGTCCACGTACTCAAGCACTTAGCAAGTTGTTGCTTTGCTTGCTTGATTGCTAAAATAAACCATAAGATATGGATTCTTGAGCTTCTGCTCTTTTCCTTCCTAGCTAGCTTGAGGATTTCTAGCCTATGTTTGGCTATTGAAATGCCCATACTTTGGAGAAATTCGTGGTTGAAATATTCTATATCATCTTGATCAAGTTCATTGTGAGCAAAAACAAGAGCATAGTCATAAACAAGAGAAGGGTCAAGGCTAGTTTTAGAGAGCCATGAAAACCAGTCCATGGTCTTTCAGTATATGTGTATGATTGTTGAAGATGGAGCGTTTTAAAGGAAAACCAAGATGTTGGAGTTTGCCAAAATTTAAGGACTTGACGTTTTCATAAGAGTTGGTTTGATTGGAATTGGATGGTAGATGAAGTTGAGAGTGACAAAAGAAACAAAGGACCCGTGAACTAATTAAGACTATGTTCTTTTTAAGAATAGACCACAAGTCCATAAGTTTGATCAGACTTTTCATACCTGCACAAGTGAGGATTTCTCTTGTGGGGTTCATATCTGCCATCAGTCACGGCTTAGAAGATGGTTTCTTATGGACTTCGCAAACTGTCATTTTCCCATTAATAATGAATTAAGAAAGGAAATAGAGATGGGCTGGTGATTGGAAGTCTATTTTTAACCAATGGAGGAAATTACTATTAGTTTAACAACATTTTATGTGATAGGCGTCTTGATCTTTATAGTTCCTAATTGGTTGAAGAAGCTTTCCTATGGACCCCTCGACGCTTATAAATTTTCTCAATATCACTTCGATGTACGATTCATTGGTTTGAAAATAACTCTGTACACTTCAAATTACAGTGTTGAAAAAATTCAATGGGTTATTTGTGGCAGGTACCAATCAGTCGCCATGAGCAACATTTACTTGTGCTTCCATAATTGTTCAATTAAACCTTTCTGGCAAGCTTGTTTGAAGAATTTGGATTTCTGCTATTGTTGTATTCAACATAGGACACAAGATTAGGCTAAAGCTACATTACCGTTGGGACAACCAAGTCATGTGAAAAACACTTTATTTGAGACCAAAAAAGCTAGAGCTTTGAATCGGAAAACAAGTAAAATGTCAAACTATTGTCGTTTATAACTCTCCATTCACATTTCTTTTATTAGCTCTAGTCATCCAGCAACAACATAATCAGATTGTGCCTGTACAACTTCCCTGGATGAAGTGTTGAATCATGCCATGACAACATTTCGCCCTATTCAACAAGTAGCAGCTAAATTTTGTAGTACAACTCAAAAAATTACTACTTGAGTTGAATGCCATCAGCCAGAGAAACTGTGAAAATACTACTACAAATAAGTTCCTTCTCAATAAAGCCCTGCCCATGCAAAACCACTTCACTGCTTCTTGTTAAAGAAAATAAAAAGGTAAAAGAACGGACAATGAAAATGCCTTAGTCCGCAGCTAGGTTGCCTACAACTAATCAGCAGCCATAAACGGGTCTGTACCACCAAGATCCGCCACTAGTGGTTCCAAATCAGCTTGGTCGTCATCTTCTGGGGAAAAGTATGTGGGAAATGGAAGCGTTGAAATATCTGGCTTCTTGTACACAGAATCTTTGATGAACACAAAGTTACCTTCAGCTCCTGGAACCTGAAAAGGGAGTTACAGTATAATGTATGTCTTCAATATGAGCACAAAGTTACCTTCACTGGCTCTGAGTTATCTACCCGTATAACTGAGCAAGACTGGCATCATACTGAAGAATTTCGCACTCTTTACAAGATCAAAGTAGTTTTATCACAGCTCCATGTAAGAGATCGAAATGACACCTTTCTCCAGACTTAAACTCGTAGCTACCTCCAAGAAGGAATAGTGACCCCCCACCCCCCCAGTTCCCCTATATTTGCAGACTGCTCAGTTTTTCATTGGTGACTGATATTCATTAGAAAGCATACATGGGGATTAATAATGTTGATTGCTGATGTTACACTACCAACTAGCTCTCTCTCTCTCCATCTCTTCTTTTTTTTGATAAGTTACCAACTCTTTTAGTCAAGATGAGTTTGAACACATAGAATTTCATCTGAACGATTGCACAAGAAAGAGAATTATAATCAAATTATGAGTACAGTGTGATAACTCTCATACCTACTTGTTTCAAGTTTAACAAGAAACGAAAAGGTTTCAAAATCTTGCCTGGCCTTTGACCCACATCAAGTTTCTGGCAGGATCAATCTTGTAGACCCAAACATTTTTAACAGTTCGTTGCACTCCACCCATGCGCCCAGGCATCTTTTTCCCTTTAAATACCTTTAAAGGAAAAAATACAAATTAAGCAGAAGCTTGTAACATTAACTAGATTCCACGACAGCACTATCCAAAAGCAACTGTTCGTTTACTTCAAATCAAATGTTTAGCAAAATGAGCTAATTAAGGATATCAAATGCAACTTCAGTAGAGTTATCTGGCCCAGATGAGAGGTTAAAGTTCCCAACTAATTTAGAATATCACAGGTTTTTAAAAATTATTTAGACTACATGAAGGTCAAACTCAACGACATGACGGAGGATTGCATGAGCATACTTCTCGAAGTGACCCATAGTTTATTAGAAATGACGTAGCAGAAAACTCAGAGACAAGAAATAATTGAGTGTGCAAAAGAATGGTTACTCTTTTATAAGCCCAATCCTGCCCCAAATTTTTTTAGGGGGGTGGGGTTTTCAAAATTCTGTACATCGTAATTTGGTAAAAATAAAACTCATGCACTGTAATTTAGTATATAAAATTGAAGAAAAGGTAGTACCTACCTTTCCTGGAGCATCTCTTTGACCTGTCGAACCAATACTTCTGTGGGATAATGAAGCACCATGTGATGCAGGCATACCTTTAAACCCCCATCTTTTCATCCCACCCTACACACATGAAATTCCGCATCTTTAGTACAGTTCATAAACGAGATATACCCTCCAAGAGTGAGACAACACTAACAGTTAATTTGCATAAGAGGTGGAAGACAAAGTAGTAACAAAAAAATCTTTCTACCATTAGCTAATGGTTAGAGAGCTCATATCCAATATACAAGACCGTAGTAAGTGTTACTACTTCTGTTAAAAAAACTGCCATGAACATTAAGAAATGCTCAATAATCAACAAAATTTGAAAAATTCAAGTTGCGCCTTTAAGTTGGTCTATGAAACACTCAATGAAGTTCAACGACTTGGTTTCAAACCGCCACTTTGAGGTCTAACAATATTGTAAGTCTATAACTCACACTAACTGCATAAAAGAAAAAATTATGACTCAAGGTTTAATTACCATGTGGCCTTTTCAGAAATCACTTATTTGAATAGAATTTGTATGCCACCATAATAGCCATAATGGAGTAGGAAGAAAATAGCACCAAGTTTTTGATAGGTTGAAGCTAGACCTAATATTGATCAAAGCCGGTCTATCAGTTAAGGACAGAATGAGTATTTTCATAAGTATTTCACACATGTAATTTTTCCTTGTATTGATCTAAGTTCAAAATAATTTACGAAAGGTAGCTAAGTAAACAAGTCGTCTAAGAACTCTTTGGTCAACCAAAAAATTGCCTTTCCTTTTCAGCATTTCTTTGGGCGAACTTTTCATAAATAATCCCTATCCGAACTTTGTGGAATTCTTGATTGAACTACTTTGCTAGAGAATGATAAGAGAACCTTCCAAGGAGTGCATAGTTGAGAGACAATTCATTCTTGGTTAGGGCAACTTGTATATATTGATACTGAACATGGAAGTAGCACCTCCTTATTGCCTTTTTATTGATGAAGTTCTAGGCACTTAGTAGTGAAAAAAACTTCACTTTTTTTTTTGATAATTATGTCTTACTATCTTGTGGAGTCCTAAAACCATTAGCAGTTCTAGCTACTTCTCTCAATAGATATCTGGACCAAAGCAGATGGCGTGATCGAGAACCAATAACATGAAAAACCGTAACACTCATACCAACACAAAATGGATGAAGGGTCTTCCAACATGCCACGTACGAGAAGCCCTTTAGTCAGTACAGTAGATAGCTAAAAAGCCAAGAAAACTATAGAAGTGTAGAAAACATTTTTGCTTATATAAAACGTTAACTAAATTTTCATTTTTTTCTTTGGTAAGGTAAGTACCCCCACTTCCAACCAAGAGGTTGTGAGTTCGAGTCACCCCAAGAGCAAGGTGGGTAGTTCTTGGAGGGAGGGAGCCGAGGGTCTATCGGAAACAGCCTCTCTACCCCAGGGTAGGGGTAAGGTCTGCGTACACACTACGCTCCCCAGACCCCACTAGTGGGATTATATTGGGTTGTTGTTGTCTTTGGTAAGGTAAGTGCAATTTTCATTTAATATAGCGAAGTGAGAAGTCCATACCAGGTAAAAAGCAAACAATAAGATATATCAAACAATAAACACAATCAAGGTTACCCTACACCTGAAAACCTTTCCCTCTTGTAATTCCAGTAACATCCACATACTGGCCAGGAACGAAATGGCGGACACTGATGCTTGTTCCACCAGGAAGAAGAGCGTCTTCGGTAACTGGAAATTCCTTCAACTTTCTCTTCATGGGCACATCTTGTGCTCTAAAATGACCTACTTCAGGTTTTGTCAAATGCTTCTCCTTTTTGTGAGCACACCCAATCTAACTAACACCATAACAAAGATCAACTAAATAACAATCTATAGCATAAAGAGTAATTCATGCAGTCCTTAAAGTCATTTATTCAACCAAAATATCTTTTATTTACTGATTTTGGTCGATTTTGTAAAGTACTTACTCAACCAATATCAAGTTTAAAAGCCACCAGAATATCAATTTCAGGCATGAAAACACATTCACAAAGTTGTCACAACGATTACAATGACACATTAATTACAACAATACGAAAACTCTTTCAGTGATGAGTTTGATTTATGGGGGCAGATAAATTGGTAACAGTCAGCATATCATACACTAACAAAATATTTCTTATTCTGGATTTCTTTTTCTTTGTTTGGACAAACATTCAGGCTTTAAGAAGTTAGCATAATTAATTCACCTGTAGGGCGGAGAAGCCTTCTTTCTCCGGTGTTTTGACCTGGGAAACAATATTGTCATCTAACCAAAGGATGGTGATGGGGAGGCGTTCCCCCCATTTGTCCCAGAGTGCTGTCATTCCACATTTTACGGCTATTGCTCCTGTCCGTTTCGAGTTTGGAGTCATGATCCCAGGTTTTCCTTCTATAATCCGATTCCTTATTTCCTCCACTTGGCTACTGAAAGTTCTGAACTGGGTTTCTGAGAAGAGGATACGGACATGAGAAATGAGGCTTCTCGCCATTGAATTGAGGAGCTTTCTTTCTCCTTTTTCTCCCTCTACCTCCTTCTGTCTGTATGGGAAATAGGAATGGAGAAGATACAAAACAATGTTATAGGACTAGCAATTTCACAGCATTTTTCTTTAAGACATGAAGAGACAAAAGTCTAGTAATGCAATTTGAATCCAACAGTTCCACGGCAACATAACCGAAGATGCAGCAGCAACAACAAAAAGAGCTATCAACCTAAGCTTACCTCGGCAAGACTGGTCGGCGACGACAACAGCTGAAGAGAACAGTGAAGAATGAAGTCTAAAGGGCCTTTGGAGTTAGGGCTGCGGGCCAAACGCAGCAATACCCACTTTTAAAGCCTTGTTTAAAATATATCCACAATTTATAATTTATTTAAAAACTAGCCAATGCACCCCATCTTTACGACTAAATATCCTAAATTTAAAAATTCAACACTTATGGTTGGCTTAAATATTTTACTCGTGAACTCATTTTCCTTCAATTGGAGGAAAATACTTTCTCTCTCAAGAGAAGAGAAAATATTTTTCAAAAAACTTTTTCAATCTTTCCCACCTTATTCCTCATCCCCACCAACCCACTCACCTACCCACCCCACCCCACCTCACCCTAAATAAAAATAGTATTAATAGTACTTTATTTTCATGTTATAAATAGTTTTTTTTTCATTTCAACAAATGAGTGCTTTCTTTTCATGATATAAAAAGTATTTTTTTATTTTAACAAGAAAGGTATTTTTTTTTATTTCAACAAAATAAATATTTTCTTTTCATGATGTACAAAAAGTATTTTCTTTCATCTCAACAAAAAAAGTATTTTTTTTTTTATGATGTAGAAAAAATATTTTTTTCATTTCAACAAAATGAGTATTTTCTTTTCATGATGTAGAAAAAGTATTTTCTTTTATTTTAATAAAACGATTACTTTATTTTCATATTGTATAAAGAGTACTTTATTTTCAATCAAAAAAGGACTATTTTCTTTATAGTTATGGAGCATAAATTTTAACGTTATTTTGCGTAAAAAAGTAAAGCAGCACATTAGTTCCTTTGGTGTAACGACCCGACTAGTCATTTTACGAGTTGTAGCCCCGTTCCCCCATTTACTACTCAATTTGTGCTTTACAGTTGTTATGTGACTTGCTGGAGTAATTGATTCGGGTCCGGTGAGATTTTGAAATGAATTGAGACACTTAGTCTCCAAAATGAAAACTTAAGTTGAAAAGGTTGATCGGATATTGGCTTATGTGTAAACGACCTCAGAATATAGTTTTGATGATTTCAATAGCTCCGTATGATAATTTGGGACTTAGAAGCATGTCCGGGAAATTATTTGGAAGTCCGTAGTTTAATTAGGCTTGAAGTGGCTAAACTAGAAATTTGAGTTTGGAAGTTTGACCGGGGAGTTGACTTTTTGATATCGGGGTCAGAATTCGATTCTGAAAATTTGAATAGGTCCGTTATGTCATTTATGACTTGTGTGCAAAATTTAAGGTCAATCGGACTTGATTTTATTGGTTTCGGCATCGAACGTATAAGGTAGAATTTTTTAGTTTCATTAGGCTTGAATTGAGGTATGATTTGTGATTTTAGCATTGTTTGATGTGATTTGAGGCTTCGACTAAGTTCATATGATGTTTTAGGACTTGTTGGTTTATTTGGTTGAGGTACCGGGGGCCTCAGGTGAGCTTCGGAGGGTTAACGAATCATTTTTTGGGCTTGGAATGCTGCTGGAATTTTTTTGTTGCCTGCACCTGGTTTCCTTCTTCGCGTTCGCGAGAGGGGTCTCACGTTCGCGAAGAGGAACTAGAGGCAGGCTAGGTTGTTCATCGCGTTCGTGACATGTGGCTCGCGTTCGCGTAAGGTAATGAGGTGAGGCTACGCGTTTTGCGAACGGGAAAATGGTTGGTGAGGATTTTTGCCTTCGCGTTCGCGAAGTTTTGCCTGGTAAAGCATCGCGTTCGCGACTTGTGTCTCGCTTTCGCGAAGGGCAATTTTTGGACAGCTCAATTTTGTGCTTCACGGACGCGATGGACCTGTCGCGTTCGCGAAGAAGAAAAGTTTGGACAGAATGTTTAAGTTCTGAAAATGGGACGAACCATTTTTACCGATTTGGAGCTCGGGAGAGGCGATTTTCGGGAGATTTTCAAGAAAAATATCGAGGTAAATGTTCTTAACTCAATTTTAATTAAAGTACCCGAATTTATGGTAGTTTTTAACACTTAATTGGTGGATTAAGTTGAAAAAATTGTGAAAATCCCTAAGTTTAGATTGAAGATTTGAGGGTCGAGTTAATATCGGAATTTAGTAATTTTGATATGGTTGGACTCATGGTTGAATGGCATTCATATTTTATAATTTTGTCGGATTCCGGGACGTGGCCCCACAGGCGGTTTTTGAGTTAAATTTCGGATTTTATTGAAAAATTAGTATTTTCATATGGAATTAATTTCAATAATTTGTATTGATTGAATCGAATTAGTTATGACTAGATACGAGGCTTTCGGAGGCCAATTCACAAGGCAAAGGCATAGCGAAGTAAAGAATTATACAGTTCGAGGTAAGTGACTTGTCTAACCTTGTGTGGGAAAAATTTCCCTTAGGATTGGTATTGATATGATAATTGTGATGTGTTGAAAGTCGTGTACCCGATGTGACGAGTGTGTACACATGCTAAATGTGAAAAAGTCAGGTTTTTTTAATTTGTGTATATATCTGTTACACATTTATTAAATTATTTTATCCGGTTATATTCATCATCATTAATCTATTTTTATATTTTAGATTTGGGTGATATTTTTTCTACTAATTATTTTACTTGTTTAGTTGAAACTTTATTTCTTTTATTCTGTGCCCATCATTTGAAAGTTGAATTTCTTAATTGAATTATTATTAATATGAAATATTTGACATTAAAATTTTGGTATTGAGGAAAGGTGTTAAATTTGTGAAATATTATTTTTGTTGAGTTATTCAATTCCGAATATTTTGTGAGATTTTGTATTCATTGTGATTGAGTCTTGAGCTCCTTATTGTGAAAATAATATTGTTGTTGATTTATTTTGGCAAGTTAAAATATTTGAGCACTTGATGTGCAAATTATGATATATTGTGATATTGATACGCATGCGGTGGTATAAGGTCTGGGTGTTGAAACGCATGCAGTGAGATAAGGGTGGCTTGATACGCGTGACTAGTAAGGGGAACTACTAGAAGTCATGCGGTGTGATAAGGGTGGCTAAAACGCGGGATGCTATTTCGGAAAAAATATTTGTCTTTAAAATTAAATGCGAAGGCTCCCGCGGTGATATAAGAAAATGAGATATTGTGAATTTATTTACGATTTGGGATTACGAGGTGGTACCTCGGGAGTGCCCTCATTGATATTTCTTTATGGCTGTATTTGCGTTGGGTTATTTTGTGTTTTTCTTAAAATTGTAAATTTTCGATTTCCTTCTGTGAGGTATTATTTGCCCTTATTCTGTGTAGTTAAATTGTGACATACTACTTACTTGAATCATCCCCATTGTCATTATTATTATTATATTGTTAAACTTTTCACCCTGTCTTTTATTATTCCAGTAGGGTCTGACCTGACCTCGTCACTACTTTACCGAGGTTAGGCTTGACACTTGCTGGGTACCGTTGTGGTGTACTCATACTACGCTTCTGCACATCTTTTTGTACAGATCCAGGTACTTCCTATCAGACCAGGCACGAGTGAACTATCCATACACAGAGACTTCAAGGTATATTTGCCAGCGTCCGCAGACCTCAGAGTCCCCTTCTATCCTTATTATGTTGTTTTCCTTATTCTCTTTAGACTCTGATGTATATAGACACTTAAAACGAATTCTTAGAAATTTGTGTCTTATTTCTACCGGGTTTTGGGAGTTGTGACTATTTGAATCGCGGTTTGATTTTTTTTAAATGTTGAGATTTGGGTTTCAGTTTTGTATTCCGCATAATTGATAGGCTTACCTAGTCTTCGAGACTAGGTGCCATCACGACATCCTACAGAGGGAAATTAGGGTCGTGGCATTTGGGTTTGTGTGAATTTTTAGAAGAATAATTAAATTGTTGAAGAAAATAGAGTCTAGAAAATGTTGGGTATTTAAGGAGGGGGAGAGCAATGAAACATGGGGACTTAGGGGAAGGGGGCGAGGAGAGTAGCATAAAAAATATTTTTTACTCTCAAACCAAATACTAAAAAATATTTTTCGGAAATAAGTTTTCCGCTCACCAACCAAACAAGGGAAAATAGGTGATAAAATCACTCATTTTCTATGAAAATATTTTATAGGAAAACATTTTCCATGAAAAATATTTTCCTTCGTACCAAACACATCCTTAGTGTTATGAATTTTTGAGCTGTTAATTTGAAATCCAGAAAATAAGATTCGAACTTCTGGACTCAATTTTCGAACTTTATGATACGATGTTCTGAAATTCAAACATTGAGGTTTAAACTCTAGGACACTGTGTCCTGAAGTTTGAGCAAAATTGAATAATCTTTAAATACATTGTAAAATGTGAAAATATTTTAAAAAATGATTAAAAGTGGCTACCTGGTGTTATTTCCACTTGGGCTGCATGCGACCGCTTCAGGAAGGGCACATGGGTTATTCCTATGAATGTTTGGGCCCAACTAGTAAAATATAACTTTTAATTTTTGGGGGATTTGCATCTATACCCAGTTTGGGTCATATTTTAACCTATACCCGTTTTGCAAAAAAAATTACAAGCATACCCACTTTTCGGGTAACTTAAGGCATACGGGCCTGAAGTAGTAAAAATTTATGTCTGAAGTTTGAACTTCAGAATTTTTTGCTTGAAGTGTAGCCTTATCAAAGCAAAACTTCAAATATTTTTGCCTGAAGTTTGGCCTGACTTGCAAAGGCAATCATGCAAACTTCAGTTCATAGTGCAAGGGAAAACTTTAGTTTCCCCTCACTTAATAGTGCAGACTTTAGACAAATTAGTCTGAAGTTCTTCAATTTATAGTGCAAACTTCAGGAACTTCAGTTCATAGTGCAAGGGCAAACTTCAGTTTTCCCTAACTTCATAGTGCAAATTTCAGACAAATTAGTCTGAAGTTTTTTAATTTGTAGTACAAACTTCAAGAACTTTAGTTCATAGTGCAAGGGCAAACTTCAGTTTTTCCTCACTTCATAGTGCAAACTTTAGACAAATTAGTTTGAAGTTCTTCAATTTGTAGTGCAAACTTCAGAAACTTCAGTTCATAGTGCAAGGGCAAACTTCAGTTCCCCTCACTTCATAGTGCAAATTTCAGACAAATTAGTCTGAAATTCTTTAATTTGTAGTGCAAACTTCAGGACAAATTAACTTTTCAGTATAACTAAGAGCTGGTTTGGCATCATATCGAGCTTTACCTCATGGGGAATTCTTCATGTTCTTCATACTGGATTTGGAACTTTTGTATATTCAGTATGAGATAAATATATAACAAGATGAACTAGAGAGTATCTGTTGCGCTCTCGATGCATTTGGATTTGTATCTTGAGTTTGCAAAATAAAGGATTGTAAAATTTGCAGAAGCTCACGTTTTACCTTCTGTTGATAGGGTTTATGAATTCAAATAGAGAACAATAACAATACTCTATTTTGTTATTTTATGACAGTATTTGATCAAACGTAGGTTAAGTTATTAATTTGACTTCACACTTTATTAGTAAATATATTAAAGTAGTGGTTGAAAAGTTAATTTGATAGACAAGAAGATGAGGAAGAAAGGAACGCATATGTAGGAGGAAGAAGATGAGGCGTGTGAAGTTGTTAAAATTAGGGTATAGATTAAATAATTTTAAAAATATGGGTATAGGTTAAATGGGGGCGACCAAATAGGGCGCCCCGGTGTAATTTTTACTTAATTTTCAAATAACCTTTCTTACCATGAAAGAAAAAATATTTTTAATTTCAACTTCAAATACCTTTTATTTTTTAAAAATTTTCTAACCAAACCACGTTCAAATCGCCCCTAAAAGTCTACTAGTATTACTTGGTAAGATTGAGGCGTCTAGCCTTAAGTTTTTTTCCAAAAAAAATTTCAAATATGTATTTATTTATAGAATTAATCTAGTTTTTAAGAGATTTTGAAAATCGAAACTTCAAATCCCAAATATAAACTTCTTTTTGGGTTAAATCATGATCATTTGAGAGTTTTTAGCTAAAAAAAAAAGGATTTTTAACATGTTAAAACTTGCTCCAAAATTCTTATCAAAACATATTTGCAATTTCACATCAAACTTAACCCAAATCAATTTTTTTCAAAAAATATTTGGGAATATATGTCCAAACGTGTCCTTAGTTTTCGATATCCTGAGCTAGCTAACTTTGATAATAGGAAAAAAGTAGAAAAAATGTAATTACAAAATCGAATCAAACGAAAAATTGAAACTGAAAAATCAACTAGTCTGATTTGGTTGGTTTTTCGATTTTAATAATAAAATGCTTAGCACTAGTTCTAACATATTTAAGATCAATAGTATCAATTTTTTTTTTTTATTTTATTCAGTCAAATATGTTTATATAAAATAAAAGGAAGAAAAAATTAGTACATATTTAGAGCCCGTTTGGACATAAATTTTTTATTTATTTATTTTCGAAATTTTTTCATTTTTTTCTAAATCAGTGTTTGGCCATAAAATTTTTAATTTTTTCAAAAATTTAAAAAGCTTCAAAAAATTATTTTTCAAAATTTTCACTCAAATAACTCACAAAACTTCAAAAACAATCCAAAATCATATTCATATCCAAACGCAACTCTAATTTTTCAAATATCATTTTCACTTAAAAAAAAATTTGGCTCTTGTTTTGTAATTTTACCCTTCTTTAGTCCTAACGCCCACTTTAGTTCAAAAAGTGAAGTTTAATTAGCCCTTTGTCCGTTCGTTATTGGACAGCCACCGGCATTTACTGTCTATGTAGGGTTTGGATTTAGCTTGCTACTCCAATATTCATTCCAAGAGTCAAAGCTTGACACTCTCCCGCGCCGCCCCCAAATCCCAACATCTCTTTTCAGCCAAGGTTAGTCTTATGAGTCGCATTCTCTTTTTCCCAAATCCAACTTCTTTTATTCTTCTATTTTGTAAGTATTTAGAAGGCCTTGTAATTTTAGATTTTTTGCTGCTTTATCTGTTTTGTACGTTTCACTCTCTCTTAAAACATGTTCTACGCTTCCTTTTACAATTTAAGCTGCTGAAACATTAAGCTTACAGTACTCGAATATAGTCTGATATCTCTTTACAAAAAGCAAATGATGGATGTAGTTTGACAGTTTCAACATTTCAACACTATATTTTATGTGATTGCTAAATCTTGGTAATTTGATTTCGTTTTTATTGTTTGGATTACTCATAAAAACCTAGGCTTTTTTATTGAAATATTGTAATTTTAGTCTGTTTTGTTTGTGTAATGCTTCTCTGTATGCCCACATCTGTCAGATGCACCATTTATATCGCTGTTCATATTAATATCAGGATAACAGATATTCAGGTTCTAATCTATTCTTCTTACGTAGTAGACTGATTTTATTAGTTGTAGATGTTTATTTCAAAATGCTTATATTTTATTCTTACAACAGCTTTTTAAATTATATGAACTACAAATATGGAAAAAAAATTAACTTTTGGTGTAGCACCTTATTGAAACCTTGTTTTCCTGCATTGGCTGTTTCTATTGTTGCAGCTAGCAGGTTTGTGTATTTCTTGTTTGTGTATGAGACCTTATAATTAAATGTTGGAGTAATTCAGTACTTAAAAAAGAAGTATTAAAGTAGTTTGGAGGGCAAACATTGGGATGAAAAATTTGACTTGTCTACCGGAAACAGCCTCTCTGCCTTTTCAGGGGTAAATTGTGGGACCACACTGGGTATGTTGTTGTTGTTATCTCCAAAGTAAAAAAAAGAAGAAGGGGGGGGGTGCTATCTTCTTGGGGTGCTGATCAAATAAATACAGTAAGAAAAGAGAAATAGCTGATGATTATCATTTCACTAGTTGATCGTTGAACTTTCATTTATGAAGCAGCTATCTTTGGCTATTGGTTGGGTGTATCCTTAATTTTGAAGCCTGCTATCATGGCCAGTAAAGATTCAAATAGTAAGTATTCATGCTCCATCATACTCCTTTAGAAAAACTTGCTACTCTATTTGATTTGTCTAATACATCTTTTTTGTCTTTCTTCAGAAGGAAAAAAGAAAGAAGTCAAGAAAGAGACAGGTCTTGGTCAGGGAAAAAAGAAAGAAGTTAAGAAAGAGACAGGTCTTGGTCTCTCTTACAAAAAGGATGAAAATTTTGGAGAGTGGTATTCTGAGGTATGCTTGGAACATTCAATTATATGAGCTATCAAATTTGATAATATATACCTGTTCATTATTGGACGATGTATCTGCGGTAAGTTTCTTTGGTGCAACAAGAAAGATGGAACAATCTGATTGAGCTGTGAGGCCTCCAATTTCCTCTTTTCATTCTTTTCTAATATTTTTGTTTTCCTTATATTTGTCTATTGTTTGTCATTGGGAACTTAACAAGTTCGGATTGATAGGGGCCTCGTTCAATTGGTTGGGGATGGGGGGCTTTGTTTAGCCAAACATCTTTCTTTTTCGTCGTCATTTTCTTCTCTGTTTTTTTCCGTATTTCTTGTCCGATTTCACAGATTCACCAATTTTCTTCTGCTACTGAATGCTTTTCTCAATTCTTTCTTTGTCCAGTGTTTTAATAGGCGGAATTTTGTTTAACCAAACTTCTATGTTTTTCCTTGTCATTTTATTTTCCGTCCTTTTTCCTTATAATTTTGGCCCGGGGGATTTCTCGTTTCTCAATTCTTTCCTAGCCGAGAAATCCCCAGGGGCGCATAGTTCGAAACTCAGTGGATAATGGGCCCGCCCCTCTACCCTACTCCACTTAAATACCAGGCTTTTGTCTATTCGAACCCGTGGCGTGCTCTTACCCACACATCAAACTAGCAAAGCCCATACACGCCTTTTCAACAGCTGCTTTCCGTTTCGCTGATACATTTTGTTTAAATTTCTGCTCTCTCTCTATAGATGCTTTATGTATTCTATTTTATATGAAAAAGTCCGTTCTCATCATATATGAAAATTTTGACTTTAAACATATGAACATAGGTTGTCGTTAGTGGTGAAATGATCGAGTACTACGACATATCTGGCTGTTATATTCTACGGCCATGGGCAATGTCTATCTGGGAGATATTGCAGGTAAGCTTGACCATGAAATGATTTTCTTTTTCTCGTGCTGCTTATCATTTGAGGACATTTACAATGGATTCTTAGCTCTGTATGTGCAGGCGTTTTTTGATGCTGAAATTAAGAAAATGAAGATACAGAACTCTTACTTTCCTCTGTTTGTGTCCCCTGGTGTTCTACAAAAGGAAAAGGACCACATAGAGGGATTTGCTCCTGAGGTGAGACTTTGGCACTTTTTTAACTTAAGCGTTATAGAGTCAAGTTTATCTGCTTTTAGCCTGTGAAGCATATAAGAAGTTTGTATAATGTCTTCTAAATATATGTTGACTCCACATTTTCCTTACGTTCCTGCTTTTGTACCTTGATTGCTGAAGTTTCCTGAAGGTTTCAAAAGTATCTATAATTGAAAATTTTTCCTCCTGTTACTCATCTCGCCTATTGCTGATCATAGCACTTAATTGTGGCAGGGCTTTGCCTTTCTTTTTTTAAATTTCATCATCATAAAGTTTAGAAAGTCATCATGAAGTTGGGCCACCTAGGATTCTGAGAAGCGATATTTTTTTTTTAATTATCTTTAGTCTTGGATTTAACTTCAGTAATAACTTCATTGTGGTATCAAGTATCGTATCATGGTGTTAAGTTGATATCATCACTTGTGCAATGTGTTGTTCCATTGCATTTTGATAACTGTGCTAAGTTGCTTATCATGGGCTGTGATCATTCTTCAGAGTGCTTCTGTTACAAAATATGGGAGTGGATTGTGTTATAGACTTATTATTAGTTATGCCCATAATGGGTTTATATCATTCTTCAGGTTGCTTGGGTTACGAAATCTGGTGAATCTGATTTGGAAGTACCCATTGCAATTCGACCAACTAGTGAAACAGTGATGTATCCATACTTCTCTAAGTGGATAAGGGGACATCGTGACTTGCCCTTGAGACTCAACCAGTGGTGCAATGTTGTACGATGGGAGTTTAGCAACCCTACCCCCTTCATCAGGTGCCCTTTTGAGTTTATTTTTGTCTTACAGCTTTTACATTTCCTTTGTGGACATGTTAATGTGTTTCAAGTGCAAGCGAATGCTTGCAGCTTATATGACAGAAACTACATGTTAATCCCAAATCGAGTGAGGCCTTCGAGATGGTCTGGTAATGTTTTGCTTATGTTCCTTGTTCAGGAGTCGTGAGTTTCTCTGGCAAGAAGGACACACTGCTTTTGCAACAAAGGAGGAAGCAGATACAGAGGTATACGGGTATTCTTGGAGTATGCATATCAGCCACTAAAGCTCTTTTAAAACAATAACTGTACCTCTTATTGAGCTTCATCTAAATACCAGTGTAGTGCCTAGCTTGAGTGCATCTGATGTAGATAGCGATATATTAACTCTTTAAGATAGTTTTACGGTGAATCCACTTCAAGAAAAGATAGTTTTACAGTGAATCTTCCAATTCAGTCTTTGTCTGTGTTATATTTGCTGCATGATGCTAAATAGTCTTTCCAGTGTTGATATTATCCATTTAATATTATTTTTTGCCTATCGTTGTTTGTTTTATGGGGAGAATTATAGTTGATTTTTTTATCCAGACAGAACTAGGCGCTTCTAGTACAAACAACTCAGCATTTAGTCCAAGTTACAAGGACTGACCTCTAACGTGTCTTGACATTAGATGATCTCGGTGCCTGTCTCCAGGAAATGAAGATGATACCTGAGTTACTTGGACTCTCCACTTTCGGTGCCGCACCCGTGTTGACACGACATGTGTGTGGGTGTGGGATGCGGGATCCGTACCGGATCTGGTCAACTTATTTTGGGTACTTTGACTAAAATCGATGGAGAAATTCGGGATAGATACAATGATTTCTGAAATCAAAATAAAAGCTAGGGTGAAATTGAAGAAAATGGAATACCTTGTATGTAGAAATATGTCAGTCCTTTTCCTTTTATCTCCTTCTCGGATCTCCTCTTAATCAATATTTTCTCTCTCCTAGAATATAATGTAAGTTATCCAACATAATATCTCAAATTTAGACATATTTTTATTACTTTGTTTTTAGATATTTGAATTATTTTTAGCCGAATCCTCGCACCCGTATCTGTACCTGGATTCATACTCCTGAATCTTAAAATTTGGATTATGAAGGATCTAACCTTTAGATCCGAACCGTATCGGACACCCGCACCCGAGTCTGAGCAACTTAGGATGATACTAATGCCGGAGCAAGGAACTTAAGGAACATGGCATTTTGCTGCTTCTTTTTTTCCGGAGTGAGAGAAGAGAAAGTGAGGTTTGGGAGATCGGAATTCTACAGCTGCTTCGGGTGATTAGTAATGGGGCTATATAGTTTTCTTCTCTTCATTGATTAAATTTATAATTGGGATATTGATGAGCTTTGACATTTATTTACCTCATACTATCAGTTAGGCCTTTGGAAGAACTGGAAGTTAATATGTGAGTCATATGGTTTTCTGCTTTAAATCAAAGATATTTTGAAATAATCCTACAACTATAAGAAAAAATTGACAGTGTGTATGGTTTAGTTTCAAATGGGAGAACATGGATAAATCACATTTTTTGCTCTTTTATTTATTAGGATTAATTGGTGAAAATTATATTAAAGTGAAGAATGGATCAGATTGCAGCTTTCTCAGAAAGTGAGATTATTTGTCTGATTGCATAAGGAAAGGGATATGACCTATTACTTTAGAATATTAGGGGTTAGTATCACAACTTGCAAATAAGCTACCTTCATTTATTATATGCTACCTTGGAACTGGTATCAAATTTTGGGTCGGGTCGGCTATAGTTTTGGAAATTGTCTGTTCCAACATTTGCAGATCTACATTGGTACATTATTGTCCCGTGGATAAAGTATGTTGTGACTTGTATTTCATTGCCTGCCACTTAAACATCAGTTGAGACTACTTTATGTTTCTCTTTGGCTTATCCTTCCCCATTTGCATTCGTTTTCTTCTAATAGTCTTCTTATCTTGTATTGTTGTTGAATAATTATATGAGCAAATTAGTGGACAAGCTTCTGTGAGAATTAGTTGCTTGGAACTGAGGTTCCTTGATTTGGCCCAGAAAAGACTTGCTGCTATCTGCTTCCCACATCTTTGTTCAAGTTCAGACTTTTTTTGCTTGTACAGATATGGTTTTTTTCGGAAATGGTGATCTTGCGTATATATTTGATTCAGGTTCTTGATATCTTGGAATTGTATAGACGTATATATGAAGAATTTTTAGCCGTTCCAGTCAGTAAGGGAAAGAAAAGTGAGCTTGAGAAGTTTGCCGGTGGACTCTACACGACTACAGTTGAGGTATCCAAGAGCACATCTGTGTAGACATTGTTTGGCGGTTCCTAACAGTATTTTCTTTGTAAATTGTTGGTGAAATTCTCCTACCTTCCATTTATTCATATTATTTCCGGATTTATTTGCCAGGCTTTTATCCCTAATACTGGCCGTGGTATCCAAGGTGCAACTTCACACTGTTTAGGCCAGAATTTTGCAAAAATGTTTGAGATAAATTTTGAAAATGAGAAGGGAGAGAAGGCTATGGTCTGGCAGAACTCATGGGCCTATACTACTAGAACAGTGAGAATTCAGAGCCATTTAGCTACTGTCTCGTCGCCTTTTTACCTTGGAGGTCAAGTTAACCCTCTTTATTTTTTTTTTATTTGTGTGCTTTGACAGATCGGTGTTATGATCATGGTTCATGGGGATGACAAAGGCCTGGTCTTACCTCCTAAAGTAGCATCAACTCAAGTAATTGTTATTCCTGTGCCATACAAGGATGCAAATACTCAAGGGATCTTTGATGCCTGTGCTGCTACCGTTGAGAAGTTGAATGAATCAGGTATTCGTGCTGAGGCAGACTTCAGAGATAACTATTCACCTGGCTGGAAATATTCTCATTGGGAAATGAAGGGGGTTCCTCTTAGGATTGAAATAGGACCAAAAGACCTTGCAAATAACCAGGTAAAAATTCAACTTCTTGACTTTCTTGCTAGTAGTCAGTTGTTTATGAAAGTTAAAAAGGAACGAGTACTATTTGTCCTATGGATCTAAACTGTTTGTGTGGAAGCCAAAATACACTTATATGTTTAACTATGTTGTTTGATTCAAAGTATTGATATAACTCCTAGGTACGAGCTGTTCGACGTGACAACGGAGCCAAAACAGATATTCCCATGGATAATCTTGTCGAACAACTAAAAGATCTGCTCGCCACTATCCAACAAAATCTATTTGATGTTGCGAAACAAAAGAGAGATGCCTGCGTTCAGATTGTAAGAACTTGGGATGAATTTACGGTAGCACTGGGCCAAAAGAAATTGGTCTTGGCTCCTTGGTGTGATGAGGAGGTATGTATCCTTTCTAACCTCTTAGTGGTTGTATATGAGTTGAATCTTTTATTCCATTCGTGGGCTGGAAAACTGAAATCTCGCAGTTTACATCTCTGCATCTGGCGAGTCAGCTGATGTGAAATGCTGCAGATTGTGATTTATCAGGATGTTTATGGGTTGTCATCATGACTCGTCGGTGAATCAATTTCTAGGGAGTCAACTGATCTAGTCTAGGGACGTGATACATGACTATTAGAACTAGCTTTTCCTTGAATGTTTTTCATGTATAATGCACGATATTTTATAAGCTGTCACATATTCTTATCTTTAGGTAAGTGACACACCCTTCAAATTCTTGTTTTAGGTGAAGTGAACACCCATTAAATTCTGATGAACTGGGGTTAATCAATGAAAAAATTAATCACTGTCAAAATTAATGAAATTCCGACCTCTAATGTTTGCTTTGTCCTTTTGACAAATCACACTGTCACTTGCTGACATATGGAAAGATAATGTCCTCTGTTTATTAATTGTTTGTACCTTGAAGTTTGAGAACTCTAATTGGCTACCCCATAAAATTTGCATCCTCTTTTTTAGTCAGTAGCGTTCTTTATTGTTAGGTATTCTCTCTGCAATAATAATATGAATTTGCACATTCTATAAATAATCCCT
Source organism: Nicotiana tabacum (assembly GCF_000715075.1). Classification (NCBI taxonomy): domain Eukaryota; kingdom Viridiplantae; phylum Streptophyta; class Magnoliopsida; order Solanales; family Solanaceae; genus Nicotiana; species Nicotiana tabacum. Next base: position 19,864,264 of record NC_134083.1, on the reverse strand, counting down.
GACGCACATTCTTATGTGTGGTTTATGGTGATGCATTCAATTGCCAGTTTTGGTTTGATTTCATGTATTTATTAGTTTCACATAATTGCTTTCTGGTAGGATGTCGAGAAAGATGTCAAGGCACGCACTAAAGGGGAGATGGGTGCAGCAAAGACTCTTTGCTCTCCATTTGACCAGCCTGAGCTGCCTGAAGGTACTATTTAGTTGCAGATTGTTTAAGAGTAATACATCAAAAACAATGAAGAAAAAATTAATCTTACAAATGCAGTGCAGCATTGTCAGTGTTTATTGTTGTTTCTGCTATTGCAAGGGCTTGGTGTTATTGTCATCATCTAGGGGTGGCTAACGGTCGGGTCGGGTATGAGCGGGTAAAAACGGGTGATTTGAATAACGGATAAATTACCGGCCCGGCCCGACCCGTATTTAATACGGATAAAAGCCGGGTTATCCGGCAGATAATATGGATATCCATATTATCCATGGCTTCTTGAATATGATGATCACATTTGGGAGAATTCCTAGTCTCCCAAACTTGAGTAACCCTTAAATTGAGGCTTTATTAATATAAAAGTTAAACTCATTAGTTATCCATTTGGTTATCCATTTTCTAAGTGGATAATATGATTCTTATCCATATTCGACCCATTTTTAAAAAGTTTATTTAACCCATTTTTAAATGGATAATATGGATGTATAACTGTTTTCTTTTAAACATTTTGCCATATCATCTTACATGTCATTTTCTTCTGCTGTAGGTACATTGTGCTTCGCATCAGGTAAACCTGCTAAGAAGTGGACATACTGGGGCCGCAGCTATTGATGTTCCATTTTGAAGCTTTTCTACCTTTCTCCCTTTTTTTATTTGAGAGTAAAATTCATATTTGATAATTATACAAGGAAATTACATTCTTAAAGAAGTGATTTTGATTTGAGTTCCAAGATTTGGTGAAGTTACTAAACAGATTTTGAGTTCCTAACTTGTGCGCAATGCTGGATAACTCAGCCATTTTAATATTCTAGTACTCCATTAATTTATTGTTTCTTAACCTATGTGTATGTTTTTCCTGCCGCAGCAACTTTAGTTGATTTCAGAGTATTCGTTTTGATTTGCTCGAAAATTGAAAAGGACTTGCCTGATTTCCAATTTGGCCATTCATAAAAATTTCCAGCATTTGTATACACTTTTGTCATAATTTGTTTTCCCACGGTACAACAATCCGCTATCTAACCCTTCGGGGTTGCCCAGTTGGTTTGGTTTGGTTTGGAGGGCGGTCATTCATTAGGATGACCTAGGATCGATTTCCCCCCCTCAATGCTTTCTGGGTTGAGCTTGTCGCACAGGGCTTGCCTAGTGCGGTTTACATCCCTGTGTGGTTTGCAAGCTATTATACGGGGAGGTTTATCCAGAGTGCTCACCCAAAGGGCAGAGGCAGAGATCGCGCCTGTTCGAGATAAAGTGAAGTGCAGAATGCTTGTCAACTAGATATCCTAAGTATATTAAAAGTGTGCAAATGATGGGTTTTAGTAGTTTATGGCAAACAATACTAGTACTTTCCTGGTTTTAAGTTGAAGATCAACTAAACCAGAACGAAGTTATTCAGTTATTACAATTTTACTACAAGGATGGGAGCCCCATTTCTATATCTTCCTCGTGACAATTATAGAATAACACAATTTCACGATTATAGATATTATGAATTTCATTAAATTATCCACAAACAAAAAGAGTATAGTGTGTTATAAATTAATGGGTTCTGCATATGGTAATATAACAGTTAATATAACTAGGTATGTCCCATCGTCATAACTATCTTGGCATCAATAAAAAGAGATGGTAATAAACATGTAAAATCATAGAAATAATATCATTGATACACACACACACACACTAATCATTCATGGGTGGCTTTCTCCTTCTGCACACCACAAAGATAAAATTACTAAGCAAACTTCCTAACTAAAATCACCCAAACTCCATATTACAGAAATCCCAACAAAGTAAAGGAAATTGGTGGAAGAACCCAAAAAATCCATCTTTCACCATTAAAATTACAATAAAAAAATTGGAGTAATTAAGTTGGTTTCATATTCTGAAACATTGCATCCCACCTGATCTCTTCAACTGCAGAGGATGTCCAATAATCTGCCCCCACCTTTTCATCAGCAGGGAAATCATCATACAACATCGGACTTGAAAAACTGTTCATTCTTAAATCAGACATGAAAATGGGACTCCCATTTGTTAGCAACAACGTTGTTTGTTTAGCTGCAGCCACTCTCTTGTTCCTCTTCAACATAGCAGTTTTCCATCTTGAACTGCAATTTCTTTTTGGGACTAAAGCAAGAGCTAATTCCTCTTTATGACCCAAATTCCTTATATACTTGGAAAAACGCCTCTTTGTACGGTTAATCAGTTGGAGAAATCTTGACATAGAATTTGGAATAGCTCCTCTTTCTTTCTTGGCAAGTTTAAGAATTTCTAGCCTGTGTTTGCCTATAGAAATGCCTATGCTTTGTAGAAATTCGTGGTTGAAGTAAGTGATGTCTTCGTATTCGAGCTCGTTGTGAGCAAAAGCCAGGCCATATTCATAAACTAGAGAGGGCTCTAGCCCTGTTTTGCATAGCCAAGAATACCAGTCCATGGCCTTTTTTTTGGCTTTGATTTTAGGTGTGTGCTTGAATTGAAAATGAAGGTTACTGCAGTTATTTATAATAAAGTTGGAGAGAGATTGGTCCAACGGTAAATGAAGTGAGCAGAATTATGAAACACCACGGTATCAAATCCTCGTAGAGATTAAAAAAATTATGTAATTTTTTCTATTTGCCTAAATATTGATGGGTTGCTCTAGTAATAAGCACCCTCCACTTCCAACCAAGAGATTGTGAGTTCGAGTCATCCCAAGAGCAATGTGGGGAGTTCTTGGAGGGATGGAGCCGAGGGTCTATCGAAAACAGTCTCTCTATACCAGGGTAGGGGTAAGGTCTGCGTACACACTATCCTTCCCAGACCCTACTAGTGGGATTATACTGGGTTGTTGTTGTTGTTATTGTTGCTGCCTAAATATTGATGAATAGAATTAGCCAATATACTCCTTCCGTTTTAGGTTATGTGAACCTATTTAAAAAAGAAAAAAAAACTTTTAAACTTGTGGTGTAAAATAAGACACATATATTTTTTGTAGTTATAAATTCTTGCACAAAGGTAAATTTATTTCAAATATGAAAAGAGACCTTTCTTTTTGGCACGAATTAAAAAAAAAAAATTCACATAACTTGAAATTAAGGTTAATTAAAAATAGTCAAGGTGCCTCCATAGTTAAAAAAATAAAATAAATGAAGTTGGATTTGGAGACATTATTGAAAAGAAAAGTTTAAAGGCTTAAAGAGTGGTGAATTTTGGTTGCTGAGATACTGGATTTCACTTTTTATTCAGTGTGTAGCTTTGCTTTAATAGGTGGTAGTTGAAACTTGAGAGTGACTAAAAGAAAAAGATAAGGGGGTGTGCATTTGTTTTTTGTGGGGACATTCACTCTTCTAGCCCATGTTCCATCCAAGAATTGGCCAAAATGTGAATTAGGACTCTTCCAAAAGAGTGTGAAATAAGAAATCTTGGAATTTTATTGCCCATCAATCACGCCTTGGAAAATACTTTAGTCTATGGGGCCATTCTCACCCCCGCCCCCCAACTAGGCCTACCCTGGTTAATCACTTCAAGTTTCAACCAAAACTTTTTTTTAATACAGTAATTGCAAAGGAAACCTAAAACGTCCAATTTTACTTGTCCAATATACTAAAAATATATTTTTACTTTTACTTGTCAATTATACTAAATTAAAAGAAAAATAATTTATTTTTCTTGTTTTACCCTTATCATTAATCACTCATTCCTTGAATATTATTTCAAGATTTTTGGAAATGCTATCATTATTATGGGTAAAATTATAAAATAGATACTTCATTTATATTTTTTCGTAAAAGAAATGTAAAATTAAAAATGGATAACTAAAAATGAATTGGGGGAAGTTTTATTGTTGCAAGACTTTTTCATTCGCCTCTTAATTAGTCAACTTTAATTACAAACGAAAGCAATTAAGTTGACTTGATTTTAATTTGCAAATAATTGTTTCTCTGGCTCTTATTAGTTTCCAATGTAATACTATTAAACCCACATAATACTCATCGATTAAGTTGAGTTGTCATTATCTATGGTGTAACCAGTTCTATATGTCTTCTTCATTTTCTATGTTTGTTTTTCGTTTGGTTTGCTTTTCAAAATAAAAAACCAAAAAAAACTGTTTGGTGCACAAAGTATTTCTTGTTTATGCAGGGTCCGAAAAAGGGCCGCACCAATTGATGTAGTCAATCTACCTTGATGCAAGTATCAATAGTTAATTCCACGGCTCGAATCTGTGACCTATAGGTCACACAGAAACAACTTTACCTTTCCTCCAAGGTTCCCCTTCTTTAAAATCAGAAACGACGAAAGAATTTTAAAAAAGAATATTGGGATTTAATTACATTTTAAACTAAGTTTCTCCAAAGTGGAATGGGTGATGTTCCTTAAGTTCTTGATATATTGTCACCAAAAGTTATGATGAGATGATAAGTAATTTTTTATCCTTGACCAGAGATCTCGGATTCAAGTTCTCGGAATAGAGTCGCTTTTCGCAGGAAGTGCTTTGACTCAAAGTGAAATTTTCTAACGCGATTTCGAATTAATCAGATCTCAAAAGCGGATATCAGATGCCACATGGGAAACAAAGAAAAGAGATGCTACTGTTCCTATCATGTGAATTCTTGAAAGATTCCAATAGGAGGATACATAGTTTACCCATCAACCTTGTAACGAAATCTTTGTTATACACTCCTCCTTCACGGAAATTTTTTTACATACTCAATCTTTTAAAAGTGTGTCTAAAATACATTACTTTTGACCAAACAGCACTTGCGTGTTTACACAAAAAAAAAAAAAATACGTGAAGCCCGTAAAAAATCCCATTTTTTGTCTCCCTTCCCCACAGGAACCCCTCCCCCTCCGGTCTTCTTCCCTAGACCACCCCCCATCTTCTTCCCCAAATAGAATTTTTGAAAGAACATAAAATTTTACATCTAAAATTAAGCGATTTTTGTTGGTCTATTGTCTATATATTGTGAATATCATTAAATTTTTAATAGATTTAAAGGCTTTAACAATAGTATTGAAGGTTTGGTAAAAAAATCTAGAATCTACCATTATTGGGGTATCGAAAAAAGCTTGTAAATTCAATTGGGTTTTGTTGATTATTGGGTTGTTGAACTCAATTTGTTGCTCGATTATTTTCGGCTAGTTATTTAGAAAGTGTGGTTGAATTTTAGTGTTGTTGGAAACTTTCTCACACAAACAATTATGGTGACAACAACAATGATGCTTAAGATAGAAAATGGGAAGATGAAAAAGATGGATTTTAATTGTAATTTTTAATATCTTTTTTTCTTTTTAAGGCCAATAAAATTAGGGTGTGATTTTCACGTTATTTGATAAATTGGCGAAGCACAAAAGTAAACTATGTATTTTGGCATTCCAATAAAAAACTATGCTTTTCAAAATGTAACCATGTCAATCATTTTGCAATGTGTTTGTGTGCATGAATGCCTCTCCGTTCTCACCCTCATTATTTTAGATTTGGAAGTTTGAGAATAAACTCATGGGCCCGGCAAGAACTGGAATCAACTACTGTTATCCATGTGAAAAGCAATGGTAGGATTGTCCTTCAATTTGGAGTTTTTGTTACAAACAAAAGCTTGTGTCTCCTAATCTATTACATCTTGCCTTAATATGCTCAATGGCCCATTTCGGAAGATAGTCATTCTCGGTAGAGGTATTTAACCGTTACTTATTTTGTCCTAAAATTTTAAATTAAAAATTTTAATTTCAAGACAATTCAGGACACTTTTATTCGAAAAAATTGAATTGAAAAATTGAAATTCAGGACACACTAGTTAATCCTCAATAGCAATCCCTTAGAGTAGCTACATGATGTCATTTCTACGATATTTTCCTGTTTTATCTTTTCATAAAATTTGAATGGACAGACGGCATATCCCGAATTTGAACCGGAAACATAAAGCAATTTTTGAACACTTTTGTCAATATATGAATTTTTTTTTTTATATTAAGGGGATTCAACAATTCATGCCTATAAAAAAAATTGTTTAAATACTATTTGCATAGTATAATTTTCAAATGAAGGAGATCTAGTTTAGCACCTTTCATTACATGTAGCTCCACAGCTAGATGCATTGTTGATCAGGAAATTAAGAAGGCCAAGAATGTTTTTTTCTCCTTTTCAGTTTAAAAAAAAAATGTAAAACAACCATAATGATTACTTTTCCTGACGTCCATTAAGGTTTATCATAATCAAGAGCGAATGGCCTTACTATTGAAAATAATCAGCCCTCACGCCTACTTTAATCAGGTTTAACTGAAAATTAAGTAAAGATCTTAGAGTATGATGACTGGAACCTTGTTTATGCGTGCGCCCTAAATTATCAGAATTGCAGTCCAATTAACAACGTTGTTTACCCGAAAACGGATAGAGTTAAATTTATACGTAGTTCTAAGGATACACGATATAACTTAGTACAAATCGGAAAAATAAGTAAAGATATATCGAATATTAACTGTAAAAAAGAATGAATACAAACCCAAATTGAATAGAGAATGATTGATAAAAGAACAAGATGAATCAATATCAAAGCCCAAAAAGGGATAATACTTGCTAGAGGTTATGTAAATCTCAATAAAATCTAAATGTGAGAATGTATATTGTATCCATGTATGTCAATCAATGGCTATTACAAACGGTAGCCACTCTTAATATAGTGGAGGAATCCTATTTTGAATAGAATTAAAAATACATAATGAAGATCCTATGATAGATTAATTAATTGACTTTTCCTTGATTCAAGCCGTGATTTCAACCGAGATTCTCTCCCCAAATGCGGCTATAACGCCTTTTTTGTTCCTTGGCTCGATTTTGATCTTGGTCGGTTGGTATTGATCGGTTTCTGGGTCTCGATCTCGATCTTGACTCGATCTCGGTATTGATCGGTCTCTAGGTCTCGAGCTCGACCTTGACTCGATCTCGGTACTGATCGGTCTCAGCGTCTCGAGCTCGACCTTCCAATCTTCACATCATAGCTCGATATTATAATGACGAACCTCGGTCCATCATGCTCCAATTTTGATTAGTCACACGAAGGGCAAACTCGGTTTTGATCGTGTACAGATAGTCCCCTCATTTTTCGGAAAGAAGGTGACGAGTAACGATATGATTTTTCAACCTCCGACTAGATGACGTCTGCGACGAGCCCGATTGTGACGTATGTGACAAACGTCCCGTCGGTCCAGTTACCAAGGTATTAAATGCGCATCAGTCGATGATCGGCCACTGCCAATTTTGAACCGTCACTGTGAAATCTATAAATAATCCCCTTCTTAATTATTTCAAACTTTTACCTTCAAATCTTTTTCATTCCAATCTTCATAGTTCTTCGCCTTCCCCAAAGCTCTATATTTCCAGGTTTTGGAATTTCTTTGCTTGTTCTTCTCAAAACACCAAATACTTCAAACTCCCTTCTTCTTTGTTCACAAAAATTTAGATGGCAAAAATATTTAAAATCGTTCCGCAGAAAGAGATTGCATCCTCATCTCGGTCGGCCGACGAGAAAATAGTGGTGGAGCCACGCCTTGAAGAACTTGTTCCCGGGGGGTGCGTTATTGATTCCAATTTTAAGGTCAAGAAACCCTTATCGGTTGTTGGTCGATGCGAGCCAGTATCGAGATATATGTGCTCCATACCAAAAAGTCTTCTTGACCTGGTGAAAAAAGACTGTAATTGGGAAAATAAAGAGGTTGCGATACCAGCACCGGAGGAGGCGATCACTACCCACGTGGAAGGGTACCTGAGTGTTTACACTTATCCTTTCATGCTGGGTCCTCTCGATTCAGTCATCGTCGATTTTTGCAAGAAATACCAGGTGACCCTCGGTCAAATTCACCCTTATATCTGGAGGATTGTGATACTGCTTCGTTTCTTTGCGAGCAAAATCGATGGGCTTCCCTTCACCCTCGACCGCCTCGTAAGATTATATATCCCTCGTCTTTATCGAGGTGGGCTGCTAAAGCTTCAACGCCAGGCTACCAAGGCGTTCACCTCGAGCATAGATGAAGACAAAGATCGGGGTTGGATGAGCCGGTTCGTTCGAGTGAAGACCTCGGACCTAATCCCGACTGAGAGTATGTCATTTCCCGAGAAATGGAATATGAACCGTAAGTATGATCCCGTTTTTAGTTTTTGTTGTTTTTACTTTTTCATCTTTTCTTATCAATATTTTTCTTGACGCAGCAGTTACTTAGATGCCGGGTGCGGTTCCCCACCTCGAGAACTGGGTCAGGAGCCTGATTTTGACATCAACATACGCCGAGCGCGCGTGGCGTGATTTGTCAAAGGGTCGGTGTGAGGCTCGTACTCATGGTAAGCCTTCTTTTCGGTTTTACCGATTTTGCCTATCGTTCAAGCATTGTTTCTCAAGTATGATTTTATTTACTTTCTCCTTTTGTAGGTCTCGGAAAGGATGCGGTTATGAGACCCTCTCCCGGAGATGAAGAGGCTATACCGCCTATCTCGAAACCGACGTTAGAGGTTAAGAGAAAAAGGGCCTCGAACCCCGAGGGTCAAAAATTCAAGAAGAGAGTGGCCCGTAAACCCAAAGGGAACACAATCCCAATGACTATGGAGTCAGTCTTGAGTCTAAGAGATGAATAAGAAGAAGAAGGTGACTCTGGGCTGGTAGCCCGTGCACGAGCTAGTACCGATATTCAAAATATTTTGGTACCGTTGGATGTTGATACTGCTCCGTCTAGGCTTGATAAGGTTGGGGAGGAGACTTCGACCCAAGTCCTGAGACGAAGGGGACCGAGGATGTTTTACCTCGGGGCAAAAAGACCGTCAAAGAGGCGGTGGATGCCGGTACAGGAACCGAGCTTGAGGCTCCCCAAGACGGAGGTTGCGCCCCGAAAAACCTACTTGGGGAAATAGAGATTGGGGATTCCCCCTCGTTTCCTTCATTTTCGGAGTCGATGATACTTAACGCTCAGGACGTGGAGGCTTATCACGGGGAAGAAGCCCATGAAGAGGAAGACCCTTTCCGTGGTTATTTTGTCTGGGTAGAAGATGTCACCGGTCTTGGTGACTCGGAGGCTCCGAAGAAGAGCTCGAGCGAGGTGGGAGTGTCATGACTTTTCAACGAAGCTCAACAGGCCCTGAATCGGGTGAGTTCATATTTTCTCTTTGTCAATTTTCATACTTGTATTTTTCTTTCCTTGTATAACTCTTTTTTTCTATTCTTGTAGCCTTCTGAGCTTCATCACGAGGTGTTCCTCCGATCCCGAAGGGATTTTATTCGGTACGAAGCCAAAATCCGAAGGCTTACTGAGGAGAGAGATGCCTTCAAGCTTCTCAGTGAGCAGAGATAAGGAGAAGCAAAATGATTTCGGGATGAGCTATACGCAACTCGGAAAGAACAAGCCGATCTGACCGAGCAGGTAAAAAGAATCTTTGAAGTTAATGTCATTGACTCGGGCATGATGGCTAATAGTTCAGTCCCACAGGTCCAGCAATAGTTCGATGTTATCAGGCAACTTCGTGTTGAAATGGACGCAGTGAAAGCGGAGGCCGAGGAGTGGAAAAAGAACATGGATCGCCTTGCCTCAGAAAAAAAAAAGGCTGCCCGAGCTCAGCTGGCCTCGGCTGAGACCCAACTCCGAGGCTTGAAAGATAAGGCCTTGGTGCAATCCAAGGAAATCGAGGAGTTCGAGTCTCGGTTGGGCTCAACAACTTTTGATCGAGAGAGACTGGCTACAGAACTTGCAGCGGCCAAATCGGAGGTTGAAACAGCCATGGCAAATCCTAATGCAATGGTGGCCATCTACCGGTCTGATGCTGAAGCTACTCAGGTTCGAGCAAAGGAGGTTGCCGAAGCGGCTCAGGATCGAGCAAACTAGGTTGCCGAGGATGCTAAATGCCAATCTCGAAGGGAGACTCTCGAGGAGATCCATGCTCGTGGCTTCGATCTTATAGCTGAGATCGAGAATGCTAAGGAGCTCGAGGCCGAAGCCAGAGTGTTGGCCTTTCCTGATGATGATGATGATACCAGGAGTATGAGCGGATCTGAAAGCGAATGGGGCATCAGGGGCAAAGATGCTCCTCCCGGAGAGGTATAAGTCCTTTAGGATTAGTATGTTTTGTGTTTATTTTATGACCGTTTCGATCTTTTGTAGAGAAACTTGATTGGGCCATGCTGTCCTTTGTAAATGATTTTTGACATATATAAAAAACTTTCTTCCTTTCTGCCTTATAGAATTGTAAAGTTGTATTCTAAGATCAGGGTTCAGATAATTTGATCAAAACCGAACTAGTGTAGCCCTCAGGCCTTTTGATCGAGTGAGTATTTGCTCGAACTCAAAGTAAAGTAACCCTTAGGTTTTTAGTTGAGCGAGGACGGTCTCTCGAACTCAAAGTAGAAAACAACCCTTAGGCTTTGTGGTCAAGTGAGTTATTGCTCGAACTCGAAGTAAAGTAACCCTTATATTTTTAGTTGAGCGAGAACGGTCTCTAGAACTCAAAGCAGAAAACAACACTTAGGCTTTATGGTCGATTGAGTGATAGCTCGAACTCGAAGTAAAGTAACCCTTAGGTTTTTGTAAAAAAAGATTGTATATGGCCTTGTCCCCTTTTCGCCTTGAAAGAGTTTCTTATCATTCATATTTGCGAAACTTGTAATGCCTTAGCATGAAATAGGGAATTGTTTGAGAGTTCGAACAATTTTGTACTCATTAGAGTTTTCGAGGCTTTGATATTATTGAAGCCTTTTATGATTTTGCCGGGGGGTAGCCTTTCTAACCCTGTTTTGTTATGGAATTCTGACGTCTCCGATTCGTGTTAATTCGGCCGTAGCTTTAATCCTGAATTTGCGTCTTGGGCTTATTTTCCCATTTTACTTCGAGCTTGCCCGAATTATCAGTCCCCAAGTGGGGTGGTTGTGGCCGTGGCCTAATAAAAATCCCTCTTTAGTTCGGGATTTTCCTCTTGGGCTTATGATCTTCAGAGTTTATATAATTTGATTTTTAGGACGGCAGTCCCTGATTTGTGGGGATAATCATTCGGACTCGGTCGGTAAAGAAGAAATTTCTCTTTATAAGTCATTACACATGCGTACATGTTTTGTGCCAGGGCTCGAGCAAACTACGCGGTCATGGTTTGTTTGACCATTTGTCCCTTAAAAAATTTTCATATCGAAACCATGTTGCCATGAAGTAACTTCCTTGTATCGAACTTGATATATTTGAGGGCAATGCCCCCAATATTCGAGGTTGATTGTAAAGAGGCCTCAGATACTGTTGAATTGTTCTAATTTAGCATAATCAACGGTTGCCTCATTAAAAACCTCGCCGGAAAACCCATTTGGGACAAAACCGGTCTAAGGTAAAAAAAAAGTGCAACATGTGCTTTCAAACCTAATGGCTTCGAGTTGAAGAATCTATCCCTGTTTCTGATCGAACACCTGCAAAGCTTAGTCTCAAAATACAAATGAACATGGGAGGGTCGTACCCTAGTAGTAGTATCATTTTAGGTGCAATACGTTCCAATTGCTCGGTAGTTGTTTGCCGTTTATCATATCGAGCTTGTAGGATCCTTTTCCGATTAGGTCCTTCCCAGTTCGGACCCAGTTTCCCTTCATTCAGATTTCGGGTATTGAGGGTGACTTTTATTTAGCACCTAGTCCCCTATTTTAAATGTCAAAGGTTGGTTCTTCGATTGTAGTACCTCTCGATTCGCTATTTTTGGGCGGCCAATCGGACGAGAGCGACTTCTCGTCTTTCATCCAACAATTCTAGGCTCGTATTCATGGTCTCCTTATTCGACTCCTCTGTTGCATATTGAAACTTGATGCTAGGTTCTCCGACCTCGATCGGGATCAAAGCTTTAGTGTCATAAACCAACGAGAATGGTGTTGCTCAGGTACTGGATTTCGATGTTGTACGATATGCCCATATGACCTCGGATAGTATTTCTCTCCACTTTTCTTTGGCGTCGGTCAATCTCTTCTTAAGATTTTGGATGATGGTTTTGTTGGTCGATTCAGCTTGTCCGTTCTCGCTGGGATAGTAAGGTGTTGATATGATCCTTTTGATCTTGTGATCCTTGAGAAATTTAGTTACTTTGCTGCCGATGAATTATTTTTCACTATCACACATAATCTCGGATGGCATCCCGAATCGACATATGATGTGGTCCCAAATGAAGTCTATCACTTCTTTTTCTTTGACTTTCTCGAAAGCCTGTGCTTCAACCCATTTAGAGAAATAATCAGTCATAAACAAAATCAACTAAGCCTTACCTAGGGCCGATGGGAGGGGCCCAACGATGTCCATTCCCCATTTCATGAAAGGCCATGGATATAAGAGCGAGTGAAGTAGCTCCCCGGGTTGATGAATCATAGGCGCATGTCTTTGGCATTTGTCATATTTTCGAACGAACTCATCTTTGCCCATATCGGTCCAATAATACCCTGCTTTGATTACTTTATGGACCAACGAATCGGCACCGAAATGGTTTCCACAAGTGCCCTCGTGAATTTTCCGTAGGATGTAATCGGTATCTCTTTGTCCCAAACATATTGCCAATGGTCCATCAAACGTCCTTCTAAACAGCGTTCCGTCTTCGGACAAAGTGAACAGTGCTGCCTTTGTGTGCAGAGCTCTCGATTCCTTTGGATCTGATGGAAGCTTCCCGTTCTTGAAGTACTCTATATATTTGTTTCTCCAATCCTGGGTTAAACTTGTGGAGTTTATCTCGGCGTGACCTTTTTCGATTACCGATCTTGTGAGTTGTACGGCAGTCCCCGAGTTGAGTTCGTCATCTTCGACCGATGAACCTAAGTTTGCAAGAGCGCCGGCCTCGTTGTTCTGTTCTCGGGGTACATGGTGCAAGGTCCATTCCTTAAATCGATGTAGAGTCACCTGTAGTTTATCCAAGTACCTCTACATTCGATCTTCTCGGACTTCGAAAGTCCCGTTAACTTGGTTTACCACGAGGAGGGAATCACACTTAGCCTCTACGATTTTCGCTCCCAAGCTTCTAGCTAGTTCGAGACCTGCAATCATGACCTCATACTCAGACTCATTGTTAGTCAATTTTGTAGTTCTGATAGACTATCTAACTACATTACCTATGGGTGATTTTAGTACGATGCCTAGTCCGGACCCCTTCGCGTTCGAGGCACAGTTCGTAAAGAGGGTCCAGACTCCCGAAGAGGTACCCGATTTTATAAGTAGTTTTTTTAATCTCGGGTATGAAGGCTGGCGTAAAGTCAGCCACGAAGTCCGCCAAGATTTGAGATTTGATAGCGGTTCGGGGTCGATACTCAATATCGTACCCGCTGATTTCTATGGCCCATTTGGCTAATCGACCCGAAAGCTCGGGTTTGTGCAAAATATTTCGAAGAGAATAAGTTGTTACAACATATACCGGATGACACTAGAAATATGGTTTTAGTTTCCTAGAGGCACTTATTAAAGCAAGCACTAATTTTTGTAAGTATGAATATCTAGTTTTGGCCTCGCCTAAGGTTCGACTGACATAATAAATAGGGAATTGCGTACCTTGTTCTTCTCGAACCAGGACTCCACTTACCGCTATCTCCAAGACAGCTAAGTACAGGTAAAGTTGTTCGTCCACTTTCGGTGTATGAAGCAGCGTCGGGCTTGATAAATACCGCTTTAGTTCTTCCAAAGCCTGCTGGCATTCCGGAGTCCATGTAAAGTTGCTCTTCTTCTTAAGTATTGAGAAAAATCGGTGGCTCCTATCTGAGGATCTCGAAATGAATCGTCCTAGGGCGACTATCTGTCCCGTCACCCTCTGCACGACCTTTATATTATCCACTACCGTGATATCTTTGATATCTTTGATTTTATCGGGGTTGATCTCGATTCCCCGATTGGATACCATGAAACCAAGAAACTTGCCCGAGTCAACCCCGAGTGCACATTTTTCGAGGTTGAGCTTCATATTGTACTCCCTCAGTATATCGAAAGTTTCCTGCAAATGCTTTAAATGGTCCTCTGCTCGTAGGGATTTAACTAACATGTCATCAATATAAACTTCCATTGATTTTCCTATTGCCTTTTCGAACATTCGGTTTACAAGGCGTTGATAAGCTGCACCAATATTTTTTAGACCGAATGGCATTACGTTATAACAATAGGTACCATACTTAGTGATAAATGAGGTCTTTTCCTGGTCCTCCGGGTTCATCTGTATCTGGTTGTACCCGGAGTAGGCATCGAAAAAACTGAGAGTCTCGTGGCCGGCCGTGGCATCGATCATACGATCGATATTAGGCAAAGGAAAAGAATACTTAGGGCATGCTTTATTCAGGTCTTTATAATCTATACATATTCTAAGTTTGTTTCCCTCTTTAAGGACCACCACCATGTTTGCTAGCCGTTCGGGGTATTTTACTTCTCGAATGGATCCTATCTTAAGAAGTTTGGTTACCTCGTCCTTGATGAAGGCATGTTTGACCTCGGACTGAGGCCTTCTTTTTTGCTTTACCAGATGGAATTTTGGATCCAAGCTTAGTCTATGAGTGGCTATTTTTGGTGGGATCCATGTCATGTCAAGGTGGGACTAAGCGAAACAGTTCATGTTAGTTATAAGAAATTGAATAAGCTTTTTCTTGAGCTCGGGATTTAACCTCGTGCCCAGGTATACCTTTTGTTCGGGCAGATTTTCGATTAGCGTGATTTGCTCCAATTCTTCGACCGTTGATTTGGTAGCGTCGAAATCATCGGGGACCATAAAGGATCGAAGGATCCCATAATCATTATCTTTGTCAGTCTTCTAATTTTCTAGTTGGGTCGAGGCTGCCGTTTGACATTGCTATTTGGTGTCCCATTTCTCATTCAAATATGATCCCTTTGTCAATGATAATGATGATATCGGAATCACTTCGTCGACGGCAAACATTTTCTTTGCAGCCGGTTGCTCCCCGCAGAACGTTTTGATTCCCTCTGGTGTTGGGAATTTTAAAACCTGGTGAAGGGTCGAGAGTACTGCTCTCATGTTATGGATCCACGGCCTCCCGAATAGGGCGTTATATCTCATATCACCCTCGATTACGTGGAACTTCGTTTCTTGGATGGTCCCAATCACGTTTACTGGCAAATTTATCTCGCACTTAGTAGTTTCGCACGCTATATTGAATCTGTTTAGTACCACGGTTGCGAGCACGACCTGGTCCTGTAGACCTAGTTGCTCTACGACCCTTGATCAAATGATGTTGGCCGAACTACCTGAATCAATTAACACACGCTTAACTTGAGTTTTATTCATAAGTACAGATATGACCAGTGCATCGTTATGGGGCTGTATGATTCCTTCCGCGTCTTCGTCATTAAAGGACAAGATTCCTTTAGGTATGTAATTCTGAGTCCAAGATCGCTTCTCTCTTATAATTGACATCTTAGTGAGTTTATGCACCGGCCCCTGGGGGACATCGATCCCTCCGATGATCATGTGGATGATGTGTTGTGGCTCTTCTTATTCGTTTTGTCTATTGAAATCTCTGTTTTTGAAATGATTTTTGGCCCGATCACTTAAAAACTCTTGAAGGTGTCCTTCATTGAATAACTGGGCTACATCATCTCTCAACTGCCTGCAATCTTCCGTTTTGTGGACATGGGTGCCTTGATACTTGCATATTTGATTGGCATTTCTCTGGGATGAATCAGACTACAGAGGTCGAGGCCATTTAGTATCTTTGATGCGTCCGATAGCCGACACGATGGCAGATGCATCAATGTTGAAGCTATATTCTGATAACTGTGGTGCTTCCTTAGGTCCGGTATGCTTGTCGAACCTATTCTTGTTCATCATCCCCCGATACCCTTGGCCTCGATCACTTCTCCTTTCGCCTCGTACGGAGTTGCGTTTAGGTTTGCTACCCCTACGATCTTCGTTATACGGCCGATATCGGTCCTTGTTCGACCTTGGTTCTCGGTCGATGTCCCTTTTAATAATGGACCCAGAACCCAACTGGTCATCTTCGACTCTAATCTTCGATTGATATCGATTGTGTACATCGGACCAAGTAATAGCTGGGTACTCGATCAAGTTCTGCTTCAACTGTTGTAAAGCCATCGAGCTTCGTTCGTTCAGTCCTTGGGTGAAAGCTTGAACGGCCCAATCATCTGTGACTGGTGGTAGATCTATTCGTTCCATTTGGAAACGAGATACGAACTCTCTTAGCATCTCGTTATCTTTTTGTCTTACCTTGAAAAGGTCCGACTTCCTGGTCTCGACCTTTTTGGCTCCGATATGTGCTTTTACGAAAGAAGCTGCAAGCATAGCAAAAGAATCGATAGAGTTAACCCTATCAAAGGGGGCAATGATAAACGGTAAATTATGATACCATATCATTGCCCCCTTTGACAGGGTTTTTCCGATATTTTTCAATAATACGGATTCGATCTCGTCGTCTTCTAGATCGTTCCCTTTAATGGCACATGTGTAAGAAGTGACATGTTCGTTGGGGTCAGTCATTCCATTATATTTATGAATTTCGGGCATGCGGAACTTCTTAGGGATCAATTTGGGAGTTATGCTCGGGGGGAGAGGCTTTTGTACGAATTGTTTGGAATCCAAGCCTTTCAATATCGATGGTGCCCCCGGGATCTGATCAACCCTGGAGTTATAAGTTTTTATTTTTTTGTTGTTTGCTTCAATCCTCTTTTCTCATGACTCAATTCGTTTTGTCAGTTCCTCGAGCATCCTAATAATTTCGGGATTAGTCCCCGATTCTTTTTCATTTGATCTTACTACAGCTGGCCCCATTTTGTGGGTGACTTCTCGGGGTGGACCGGGCTCGGCCCTGCTCGGTGCCTGGGTTTGGCTCTGCAACTGAGCTATTGCTACCTGTTGAGCTTGCAACATTTCAAAAATCATACGCAGGTTGATCCCGTCTTCTCCAATATATTGGGTATTTCGAACTACAGGCCGAGTTCCACCATGAATGTTATTTTCGGGGTCGGAACGTTGGTTCGCCTTAATGGCCACATATGAATTAACGTCAATTAGATCTACGACTCGAGTTCCAACGGGGTCGACGAGTGGGCTTTCATCCCCGGCCGTCAGGTTGTTGTTCTCATCTTGAAGGCCAACTTCGTTGTCGATAGGTAGGACACTTAATTGAGAGTTTGTCGTTTTAAACCCGGAATCAAAGACACTTCCAAGAGCAAGCGTAAAATAGTGTGTTTTACAGAGATTCGTACCAAATAATCACTATTATCCTTAGCCCCACGGTGGGCGCCAAACTGTTTATCCGAAAAACGGATAGAGTTGAATTTATACGTAGTACTAAGGATACACGATATAACTTTGTACAAATCGGAAAAATAAGTAAAGATATATCGAATATTAACTGTAAAAAGGAATGAATATAAACCCAAATTAAATAGAGAATGATTAATAAGAGAACATGATGAATATGATTGATAAGAGAACATGATGAATCAATATCAAAGCCCAAAAATGGATAATACTTGCTAGAGGTTATGTAAATCTCAATAAAATCTGAATGTGAGAATGTATATTGTATCCATGTATATCAATCAATGCCTTTTACAAACGATAGTCACTCTTAATATAGTGGAGGAATCCTACTTTGGATATAATTAAAAATATATAGTGGGGATCCTATGATAGATTAATTAATTGGCTTTTCCTTGATTCAAGCCGTGATTTTAGCCGAGATTCTCTCCCTAAATGCGGCTATAACAACTTTTTTGTTCCTTGGCTCGGTCTCGATCTTGGCCGGTCTCGGTATTGATCGGTCTCTGGATCTCGAGCTCGACCTTGACTCGATCTCGGTATTGATCGGTCTCTGGGTCTCGAGCTCGACTTTGAATCGATCTCGGTACTGATCAGTCTCAACGTCTCGAGCTCGACCTTCCAATCTTCACATCACAGCTCGATATTATAATGACGAACCTCGGTCCATCATGCTCCAATCTTGATTAGTCATACGAAGGGTAAACTCGGTTTTGACCGTATATAAACGTATAAACCCAGAAGAAGACGTATATCCATTTCATTTATCTAGAGTATTATTTCAGAGTAGGAAATGGAGAAGCATTCGGTAGGGAGCTTTACTTCTTTAGTGAGCTTGTCTGTTGTGAATTCGGATTAATTCAGCCAGTAAAATTCGGATACTGAACGATTAAACCAGAACACATTATATGCGCTAGCTCTGGATCGGTCATGGTATGTCAAACATGACGGGAGCTTCCAAATTTCTGGTGAAAACTATATTTCACTAGCTTAAAAAATCTTACCAATTACCAGTAGTAATCAACGCAAATGTCCAAATATTTGCATACTCAACAGTCAACATCCAATCTAACTTAATCTGGTAAACAACAGTAAGCCAATTAATATTAGTACCCAAACCCATCACTTAAAAATATCTATAATGAGCTAAGATTTTAATGTCATGAATTTACAGCATTTTAGTAGGATACAAAAACATGGATCATGTTGGAGGACACCTAACATTGTTTATGTTTCTTTTTCCAGAAACAAGTTATGGGGCAAATTTGGCTACCGAATAGGTGTGTTACCATATATTACCATTCATTCAGGAAGCTACCTGAGATCTGTTTTCAAGCTTAAGCTAGCCACTCCAGAGGTGACCTTAGTCACAGATTGTAGCATTAATTAATTAGTAGAAACAAGTTCAACACAATTTGTAGTTCTCTACAGCAGAAGAACTAATACCCTTTGTACAAGCATTTTTTCAGAAGGCTTTTGACCAACAGAAGAATAGTTAAGCTCTCTAAAAGATAATAACCATAAGTTGCGAATGAAGAACAAGACTTAAATGTGCAGGAAGTTTAGGAACAATACTGATGTATAATAGCATTCACACATGATGTTTACTGTACATGGTCTAATGACCCCTACATGGCACGGGAAAGAAGCTATGGAAAAGTTTGAAGGATACTTTAAAGAAGTTGTCTCTGTGTAACCTTTAGGCTATAGGTCACGGGTTCGAGCCGTGGAAGCAGCCATGAATGCTTGCATTAGGTTACGCTGTCTACATCACACCCCTTTGGGTGCGCCCTTCTCTAGACCTTGCGTGAACGCGAGATGCCTTGTGCACCGGACTGCCCATTCAGGAAAGTACCCATTTTTAACACAGCCCAATCTATCCTTTCACAGTAAGGAGTCAAGAGACATTTTTTTAATTGTTAAAAGTAAGGAGTCAGAGATTGCAGCATTTTAATTCTCTAAAAACAAGTTTAGTGGAAGATTGACCATCAACAACTTATACATTCCCATGAATCCTGTGTTTATATATCGAGATCATCGATTAAAACTTTCACAAATGGCATGCAGTGAACAAGTAGAAAAGCAACTTAGATTTGAAAGGAAAAACGGCAACATTAGTCATGGGACAACTGTTTCAACTTCTCAGAGTTTCCATATCTCCAGTTTATACCAGATAATTACATGAGATCTGAAAGCAACATGATTAAGAAGATATAGCTAAGGCTTTTTTTTTTTTTTTTGAGAAATAGAAGACATAGCTAAGGCTTACCATTCAAGCAAGTACCCACTTTACAAACATAAGGCAATCTACTTTTACAATTCATAGTCATAGATGCAGCATTCTAAATCCTAAAAGCGCGTTTAGTAGAATTTATACAACAAAAGAGGTAATCTGTTTTTTCCGAGCAAACTTGAGAATAATTTTGACCAGCAAAAAGAATAATAATCGTGGAAAACATATTAGCACAAATTGCATAAAATGAAGCACATAAGTAGCGACCTGCATGAATGATGTAAAAGTTTCAGATAGTTCAGGTAGTTATAAGAACGACATTCAATTATTGTATTCATAAGATCAATTTATTGTACATGGTATAGTAAGCCCTGTATGGCAGGGAGAGAAATCTATGAATATGTAGCGAGCCACTTTAACAATTACAAACAAATAAAAAGAATTTAGTCTTTACCAGCTGTCATAATCCTCGTAACTCTCAATAACTAACACTTCTCCTTGAATCCGTGATCACTAATTCACTATTATATGCAATCTTCAACAGCTATGGCAATCTCTTGCTTTTTTGATAATGTAGGCAATCTCTTGCTATTCTACATGGACTGGTAAAGCTCAAATGATTTTTTAAATGGAAGTATATCTCAGGACTTTCCTTCTACAAAATGACAGTTTTGACTTATCCTCACTTGGATCGATAATGCAAGAGGTCTTTCCACTGTATGAAAAAGAAGAAACCTCAATCACCCTCGCTACTGATACTATAAATATTGCCACACACTCCAACAATGCTAACTATAATGGCCAATATCAACATGAACCAAGACACAATCTTTTCCCTCACACTCAAACCGCTCCCTTCTTTGCTCAGCCTTAGAGCAATGAGAGATGGAAACGTAAAGCCTAAAGAGACTGCAGTTGTGGCCCCTGTAAATTTGAAAGCTGTCCAGATGTTAGGAATCATAGTCGATCCAAAATATAAGAGTGCCAAGAGAACAGCAGTCAAAGCCAGACACCTCTTCCTACTTTCTGTGAGTGGTGCTAATCCTCCAAACAACAAAGCATCCACTGTCTGCCTCAGGGAGAAATGAATAACAGGGAAAACGAGAATCAGATGGAAAACATAGCCAACACGCACAATGTAGTTCAATGCTGTGCTGAAACGAATTCCAAGGTCCTTGTCGAAATTGGTGAGTATATCAGATTCAGTATCTTTTCCAAAAAGTAAATAGCCAGCAATTGCCGTAGAAGCATACACCAACACGCAAATAACAGCAGTAATTCGGCTCACACGGTTCATCTTCTGAGGTGAGCGGCCTTCAAGCTCATTATAAATGGGCTGAACATTGAAGTGACAAACATATGCATTTGACATTATAGGGATCACCACAAGCAGGTCTAGGATTGCCTTCTTAGACCCGAAATCAGGGGTCATCCTTGGAGCTTCAATTTTCCCCTCGACAAGCTTAATAAATGCTATAGTGAAAGCAACCACAACAAAGACAACTGCTAGAGCTACAGAAGCAGCTGAAGACGTACTCAATGAATCGATCTTGTCCATCGCGCAAAGGGGTGCAAGAAAAACCACCAATATGATCAAAATCACTAACTTCCTATGATCCCACACTCCATGACCTAACCATTGATCAAAAACCCCAATATGCCGAATTGAACCGGACAGAACATCGCCAATTATAATCAAGTAAACAACCAAAACACCAGCATTATTCACAATGATGCAAATCTCAGACAAGATCTTAGCTGTTTTACCCAATGCAGCCTGAACAACCTCCCCATAAGAAGAAGCCTTACATTGAACCGAAAACCGGACAAGCAATTCAACACTAATCTCAGACAAAATACCCATCAAGAATATCAAAACTATCCCAAGAACTAAACCCAAAACTTTCATAGTAGCAGGCAAAGCCATAATCCCAGCACCAATAATAGTAGTTGTGAGATTAAATACTGCCCCATATATACCAGACCCAGATTTATTTTCACCAAAAATAAGTGGTAAATTATCAAAATCAATGTCATCAGCTTCAAGATCATCCGGGGAGTTTGGTTTTAAATGTCCATTTTCGGTAAAGTTGTCATCTTTCACTTGTAATTCAACAAAAGAATCCTTGGTAATAGCCGAATAGTTACTATCCATTACTATAATATGCTATTTACTATCAAAAATTAAATGCATCTACACGACACTTATATATGTATATGTAGGTAGCAAAGGCAAGAAGAACTTACGTTAGAATCAGTGAAAATGAGAAAGTGGGTTTTGGATTTAATAACTAATAGATTCAAATTGTGTTCGCAATGAGATCTGAGGAAGACGAAAACCCTAGATCGCCCAAGTCAAAGTTAAAGAGGTTTAGTTTGTAACTCGAAAATGGTCAATGGAAAAGTTCAGATTTAAGAATTTCAGATGGAAGGAAGAAAGAAGAATTTTCCTATTTATTTATTTTTTGGGGTAAAAGTTTCCTATTGGTTGCTTCAATATGAAATTCTGCAGTATATCGTATTATTTGAAACTAGGAGAAGAGATCATGTATTGTGGCGAGCAGGAAGTCTCTCTGTAGCCTCACTATTCTTGGAGAAAATAGTTAGCCACATCGGATGTTTACGGTAAAATATGTACTGTTATAAGAAAAATCAAATTATGGTGGATATTTACTCTTTTTTCATGATCTTCTCAGATGCTTAATGACATATTCAATGACATATTTTTATATTTAATGACATATTTCTTCACTTTTCATGCATATATAAAGACCTGGTAATAGATAGGAAAATACACACAATTGAAGAAGAAATAAGAATCTCTCGTCTCTTTCTCTTTATATCTCTTAGCTTATTTTTTCTTGTTCTATATTGTTACTTTGAGCTATATTTTATAACACGTTATCAGTACGAAGTCTCTAACCTCAAGGTTGAATTCCACTTCTGGTAAGGTATATCTCGATGATCTATTATCAAAATTATCCAGATTTTATTCAGAAAGGTATGTAGTGTTACAGACACGTCTTTCTGCTCCAGCAATAAGTCCGAGCTTTAAACCGGATAAGTTTGTACCACTATTTAGAATAAGCAATGGTCTGGTTATTAGAAAAATAGTATTTATGTGGCTGCTAAGGATATCACCTTGTTAAATTTTCATGAACTAAATAATAGGTGACATGCGGTATACTAAATAATCTGCAAAATTAAAATTATACTTTATTATGTATGCTTATGATTTTACCTTATAATACGATTTTAGTATGCCTAGTATAATGATTATACATTAGTTTACTGTCAAATATAATATAATAATAATAATAATAATAATAATAATATTTGTAACTATTTTATTTTGATAAGATAAAATATTAGTACAAGAAGTATGTACTACACCAAATTTTTCATTGATGATAGTTCTTATCAAATTAACATGTTGAATCATTTCTATATGGAAAACATATAGTAGTAGATAATAGACTGAGATTTGTCCACTATTTTTTTGATTTCCTGATTGACTTAAAGGTTCTGCTATTTCTTTTTATTTTTCTAGAGAGCATAACACTTAGTTTTCACAAAAGTGCATGGTAACTAGTAGTACTATTATTCTATTTGATACATAATTTTTTCTTACTGTTCTGGTCATATCACTTTCATCTTGAAGTAAGCTTATTGCAGCAAAGACCACATGTGAATTTTCAATATTATTTTGTATTTTTATATATTTGTTTGACACTAATTACTTAGCTGATTTGAGTAAACGAAAGTCTATTGTTGAGAATTATATCCAAATGAGATTATGAAGAGTTTAACTCAAGAGGTAAGCATTTCCTTCGTATTTGAAATTGTTTTTGTCATTTACTATTAATGATATCAACTTCAATGAGTTCAAGTCGCAATGCACCATGAGGGTAAGACATCAGGATCCAGTCCTGATGCTCCATGATGATAAGAGTTGGGTTTGAGATCCAATTCATTATGGCCTAACATGCCTTTATATTGGTAAGACATTGGGTTTAAGTCTCACTATATCATATTGATGATATAATGATAACTAAAAAAAATAATATATTTTTCATGAAAAGACATGAATATTGTCTCACTTGATTTACTCCATTCTTGAAGTGAATGTGGTAGCGGCGCATAATAAGTCTAAATGAATACAAGTGGTTGAACAATGAATGTGGGCATTTCAAAATTAAAATAATAATAATCATCACTATGATTATAAAAGGAGAACAATAAGGGTTCTCAAACTAGTCCTTCAAAATGTGAAGGCAATATTTACCATCAAATTAGTATGAAAAATAATAAAGCACGCCGTTGATTATGATCCATTTCTTGAAGAGAATGTGACTTATGATAAGCATTAAGAATGCAGACCCATTCCTAAAGGTGAATGTGGCAATATGTGATAAAAGTAATGAATAAAGACATGCAATGCATGGTTAGATGAATACCACATAACTTACCTCCAAGGGAGGTTTGAGTGAAATAAAGAGAATAAATATTATTGTGTGGTTACATGAATATGTCATTGGTCGCGTACATGTGATACGCCAAAAAAATATATTTTGTTGTGCCTTATAAAATGTTATTAAAGGTAAAATTAAGCAAAAAATGATTTTTCTTATGATGATTTTGACCATGAAAATTTATTATGATATAATTTTCTCTGTGAAGGAGACATTTACCATATAAATGGTGTGACAAAAGATCTTGTAGTATAAAAGTTGTCAAGAGCTCCGGAAAAATTAATTTGTTACTACCAGGATGAATAAAATTATTCACGACATTGATATTGTAAAGTCTGAGAAGAAACTTTTTGAGTTTCAAGTGTATAAGTCAAAGTGGTTGGCATATTGATACTATAAATGAAAGGAATATTGAATATTTTCATATTTCTATAGTCATAACGGGTAAATATGAAAGGTTACCCGATTTTCTTTCTATTTGTACTACACAAATATATGCATGATGATGGAATATATGTCACAAGTAAACTAGAGGTTTACTGAAACAAATATTAGTTGGTATGATCGGTTGACCATCCAGGTTCAATTATGATGCGAAAAATTAATTGAGAATTACATTAGCATATATTGAAGAAATAGAAAATTCTTCAAGAATTCTCTTGTGCTGCTTATTCTCATGATATACTAGTTAAGGTTGGGATTGAATCTCTTGATTTTTGGAACAAATAAAAGGTTATAAATATATGGCCCTAGTCACCTTCCATGTGGACCGTTTACTATTATATGATTTTAATAGATGCATCTATTCTATGATCACATGTGCATTTGTTATCAACTTGCAGTTTGGCTTTTGCAAGATTGATTACTCAAATTATTAGAGCACAGTTCCAGAATATAAATTATGATGATTTATCTTGATAATACTAATTTAAATCCAAGTTGGTTTAGCAGAAATTGTATGCCTCCAATTATATCTAAACCATTGGTGATGAAAACAAAATTTCCAAAATAAAATTTGGTATGTGATGTATTATTTAATATACAATAACACTTGTACGCATCTAGCCAAGTTATGATAAGTTCTCCCTATCACAATCGGTTCAGAGTCAGGAACCAAATAATTTCTATCTAGAAATATGAATGTGCTATATGATTTAATTATTCTACCACAATGCACAAAGATGGATCCCCAAATAAGGCTAGGGATATGTGTTGGTGATCCCAACAATAGTGGGAGAAAATGGGCAGCTGAAAAAGTAATGCATGTAATGAATTATTATGAGTACATCTAGATCCTCATACTAGAAAATGTGAACTTGAAGTTCAAGTGATAATTCATTTGCAAAATATTGCCAGGCGTTTTTGCTGACCCAAAGCTAAATGTCATATCCAGCTGCTAATGTTCCAAATAAAATAAAGTTCATAATGAATAGAGTCTATGGCATGCATGAAGCATAATAGACTAATCGGTTCCAAAGATAAAACTCCTTGAAAAAGGAGATGAGCAAATGTTCAAGATGGTCATAATAAGGAGGCAAGTGCTCTAGAAGAGCACCGTAACATAACACTTCATAAGACCTCATGGGAGAGGCTCAGATACCTTAAAATAATAAGATAAAGAAATCTCAATAAGTTATGTCTTTATTGGGTAATAGTAGAACTGATATAAAATGATTGTCGACGATATTATTAATATAATGTAGCGCTCAATATTATTAATATTGACGAGAATTTTGAGCTTAAATCTGTCATGAAATTTGGACAGATAAATGATTGGCCAAATAAAAAATACGCAATGAAAATTAATTTCACCTGAAAAATATGAAGTTGGACGGATAGTCCCAACACCTGAAAGTATAAAGCCAATAGAGGTATAAATATGTTCTTGTGCGAAAAAAAAGGTCAAGTCGATAGACATAAAGACGACTTGTGTCACAAGAAGATTTGTAAATATCCTGTCATTGATTAGATAGAGACATGTTCTCCTGTGGTGGATGTCGTCATTTCAGGTTTTAATCTGGCAATACAAAAAAACGTGATATGCGTATAATAGAAATCATTGAAGTATTTAAATTGTTTTGAAGCATATTAAGGTTTCCAAGATATTTATTAAATAAAACTTCAACAATCCTTATACGGATTGAAACAATCAGGTCGCATGTGGTATAATCGCCTGAGTGAGTACCTCTTGAAAGAAGGGTACAAGAATGATTCAATTTGTCCTTGTGCCTTTATAAAAAGATCTGGATCTAAATTTGTTATAATCGTCGTGTATGTTGATGATTTAAATATCACTGGAACTCCTAGGGAGCTTCCTAAAGCAGTAGACTATTTAAAAAAGAATTTGAAATGAAAGATCTTGGAAAAACAAAATTTTGTCTTGATCTACAAATTGAGTATATGAAAGATGGAATTTTTGTCCATCAATCAGCATACACTAAAAAGATTTTAAAGCGATTCTATATGGATAAAGCACATCTATTGAGTACTCCGATGGTTGTGAGATCACTCGATATAAATAAAGATCCATTCCGACCTCATGAAAATAATGAAGAGCTTCTTGGTCCCGAAGTACCATATCTTAGTGCAATTGGTGCACTAATGTATCTTTCTAACATTACAAGTTATGACATAACTTTTTCAGTTAATGTCTTAACAAGATATAGGTCTGCTCCTACAAGGAGACATTGGAATGGAATCAAACACATATTGCGGTATCTAAAAGGGACTACCGATATGGGATTATTTTATGGCAATGATTGCAGTCTCGATCTTGTTGGTTATACCGATGCTGGGTATTTATCAGACCCACACAAAGCTCGATCTCAAATATGCTATGTGTTTATATATGGAGGCACTGCCATATCTTGGCGATCGACTAAGCAATCAATCGTGGCTACTTCATCTAATCATACTGAGATAATTGCTATTCATGTAGCAAGTCGAGAATATGTATATGGTTGAGGTCTATAATACACCTTATTCGAGACAAATGTGGTTTGAAGTGTGGCAAACTACCCACAATTTTGTATGAAGACAATGCAGCATGCATATCCCAATTGAAAGGAGGATTCATAAAAGGGGATAGGACAAATCACATTTCACCAAAATTATTTTTCGCACATTATCTTCAAAAGAATGGTGATATCAATGTGCAACGGATCCGTTCAAGTGATAATATGACTGATTTGTTCACCAAATCTCTACCGACGTCAACCTTCAAGAAACTAGTGTACAAGATTGGGATGCGAAGGCTCAAGGATGTGAATTGATACTCTCATCAGGGGGAGTTAATACGCATTGTACTCTTTTTCCCTTACAAGGTTTTGTTCCACTGGGTTTTCCTTGTAAGGTTTTTAACGAGGCAACCAAAATGCGTATTTCTAAACATGTGTACTCTTTTTCCTTCACTAGGATTTTTTTTCCATAGGGTTTTTTTCTAATAAGATTTTAACGAGACACATTATCTATGGACATCCAAGGGGGAGTGTTATAAGAAAACTTAAATTATGGTGGATGTCTACTCTTCCTCCGTGATCTTCTCAAATGCTTAATGACATATTCAATGACATATTTCTATGCTTAATGACATATTCAATGACATATTTCTTCAATTTTCATGCCTATATAAAGGCCTTGTAATAGATAGAAAAATACACAGAATTGAAGAAGAAATAAGAATCTCCCATCTCCTTCTCTCTATATCTCTTAGCTTGTTTTTCCTTGTAATTAGTTAGTTTAGTTTATCATGAAAACTGGGGGGGGGGGGGGAGTTAGTTTGTCATAAATTCATAATTAGAGATAAAATTAAGTTGAAAATTTATATTAATTGGCTTTGATTAACTGACAATGATTTATATGAAAAAAAGAGTCGGTGTATATGTTGAATGGTGGATGAAGCATTTTACTTCTACTATACGTTTAACTTTTTCTTTTAATAAGCTGAGGGAGGATAAGAATTCAAACACAAGTTATCAACAGCGCATATGTTCAATTTTAAGATTTATTAATCACTTTGCTTGAGTTTTCAAAGTTCAATCAATTGGATCATACTTGTTTAAGAAACAAAAATTTAAATAAAAGCAATTGGATGGTAAATTAGAAGCATTACAGAAATATTTTGATCTAATTTTTATATAAGTTGATCCTTCAACGCTCGGTTGAAAATATAGTTTCATCAACCAAATGAAGTGTAGGCACTAAAAACACACGTGCAGCTTTAAAGTCATCGCACAAACTTAATTTAGCTCCATAAGTTATCGTCATTTTGTAATTGTACCTTGCAAAATAATAAATCCGTACGTATAATTACGAAATACTATCTTAAGACTTGTATAGACATAATTCAAAATTGATTAAATACATTGGTTAATTACACTTCTTTCATTGATGGATGATTGACAAAGTACCAAACTAACACCATATAACAAAATATTGGTTTTTAGAAGGGAAATTGGTGAAATTTTTAAAAATGATGTAAGACGTCAAACTTTTTTATTATGAGACGACAGTAGTTGAATTTAATTGAAGTTTCATATCAATCGATCCCGAGAGAGAATATTGAAAAAATTTCATAAAGCACCGTAATTTGGAGCCTAAATACTATACATAATTATAGTTTGATTAATTATTATTTGTAGCTAATTATCAGTTATTACCAGCTTGTATTACTTGTATTCAGATGCGCAACAAATACAGTCTGTGTCAACTATATTCGTTCGCTTAACGAATATAACCAAGGCCAAATACAACGATGTATACAAAGGGTACAAAAAATTGATCTGTTGCTTCAGTACTACATGTAAATTTACTATAAAATCTAAATACACGTACAAATGGTAATTTTCTGAAAGTATAACTATAAATAGTAAATACAGTGTTTATTGTGTCGCGTAATTTTTTCGAGAGTATTCAGAAGCAAAGCCCATATAACCAAGTAAAGTAAAATTTACATTGAATGTACCTTTTTTTAAAATCACTATTTATATTTTGACTTTATTAAAAAATAAATATTTAGAAAAATAACCACACGTCAAAATTTTAAAATACGCTCGCCAAAATTTTTAAACCACCAAAAATTCTGACAACAATCAGAATTTCCAGTACTAGATTATTAAAGCACAAGAAATTATGATTGTCACCAAAACTCTCATCGACAATGCTGAAAAATTCTATTGATCAATTATGATTTGTGGCAATATTCTGATTATTGCTACGACTAAAAAAATTCTGTCAAGCGAACTTTAATATTCTGCGGAACTTTTTTCTCTGGATTTATTCGTATATATACGAGATTTTAAACTTATTCACATGGTTTGTCTAAGTATTCATATTTATGGAAAATAATTTTTTTTACAAATATATACAAATTCGGTCAAAATCTATAATTTATTTATAATTTAATATATATTTTTTGTACAAAATCGGTCAAAACTACAATTTATATACAACTTGTATATAATTATGTAAGTTGTAAAAATTTTGTATATTTTACACTCGACATACAAATATATACAATTTGTTTATGTCTTCATTTTTTTAGTTTTAATCTGAAATTTCAATCAAAACCACTCGAATCTTCACCAAATTCTCTCAAAATAGAGATATAAACTCCAAAGGATATTCTCAATCATTTGCAACAACACCCTATTCAAACAAAAAATAATTTTGCAAATTTCTATTTTCGAATTCAAAGCTTATATGCTTTCTAATAGATTAACATAGTTTTCAATTCAATCTACTCATTTTTGGTTAATACTATTTTGTTTATTGATTCCAAAAATCTAAAAGAGATTATCGATCTCCCCTCGTTTAAAAGTGATAATTCGTGTTCATTGTTTAACGTAGAAAAAAATAGAAAATAAAAAGAAATAGAAAATATAATAGAATTGCTTGATGCCAAATCTCTTTGTTCTCGTAAAGGTATGGCTGAAGTTGAGGAGAAAGAACCTAGACATTCTTTTGTTAATTTATAATTTTAGTTTTGGGTGGAAGAGGGAGAGAAAGTATGGAAGATTAGAGTCCAATATACTATTATCTTTGCATGGAATTGATAATTTGTTTATGGACTGTAATTAAGTTAAACCTCAATGATGAGAGTAAATAAGTTCCAAAATTAGTATAGGTAAGTAAAAATATCTTTTTTCTCAAACTACCTAGGTCAAAAAGTTAATAGTGACACTAAAATATCCTATTCTTGCTATTTTTCCCCAAGTAAATATGGCCCATTCAATTCTGGTTGTGTAATATGGGTCGTCGTTATCTTAAGAGAAATTTTCAGAAATCACTATGTTTTAGTGATTATTAGCTTGTCATAGCTACCATTTACTAAATTACTTCTTGTAGCTATGTTTTAACTTGTTATAGAGTGTATTCAATATATTTAAACTAATGTATTCATGAACACAATAGGAAAAGTTGGTGGAAAAAAGGGAATTACAGCTAACGTATAGACTGTATTCATATGTATTCGTGAGTTGTATTCGTGAATACAATAACGGAATTTGCAAAAAAAAAAAAAAAGGATTCAGCTGTTTAAAAACAGTAAGCGAATCAATTAACGCGATAGACTCCTAATATAACTCAAAAAACTCAATTATAACACACAAAATTTGTATTTTCAGTTATAGAAAAGATTCTCAACCAAAAAATACCCCCAAAACAGAGCAATCTTCAGAGATTCAATCCATCCTTTCTTTTTTTAGTGGTATCTTTACAAATAGATTTATATATTGAAATTATATAATTACATTGAATACAGTTAAATACATAAAAATACATTGAATACATGAAGTATAGCAGGTCATCTATAGTGCAAAAATATATGAATACATAATGCAGATACATTTGAATACATATATACATCTGAATACATAAATTATATTAATTAAAAAAATATATGAATACATTCTACAATACATTGAATACATACTGCTGAATATATACTGCTGGACAAAACAGTAAAACAAAGTTAAACTTTGAAATTATATAATTACATTGAATACAGTTAAATACAGTGAATATATTGAAAAAGTAGAAAAAACTAAAGACAGTGAATACAATGAAATACATGGAATACAGCGAGATACATTGAAATACAATGAAAAAAAGTAACAGACTCTTCAAGTTCCTCAGCCCCAAACTCCATCCCCAATCCACCGATATCCAGGCCGCCACCATGTGGGGCGTCGCCACCGGTACCGGCGCCCTCTGAGTCGTCCAGGTAGTGAATCTCTCATTTCTGCTTTGAAAATTTTGAGATCTGCACTTGTATTTCTCCAGATCTTTATTTCTCCTTTATTTTATTTTTTTTCAGATCTTTGTTTCTACTTACCACAACTCTTTGGAGCAAAAAAAGTTGAATGCAGCACAACAAGGAATGGGGGAAGTGGTCGCCGGCACAGCCCCTGCTAGGGTTTCTAAAGCAGGGGAGGAAAAAATCGGGGGGAAAAGAGAAGAAAGAGGAAAGAGAAAGGAGGAGAGAGGGAAGAGAGAGAAGTTTACTTCCTATATGGTAATTTTGTGAGAGTAAAAAAAGAAAGGAGAGAGAAAAATAATACAAAGCATATTTAATGGCTTAAAGGTAGGAAATGACCATAAATGGATATTTGGCTATAAAAATTAAAAGGTAACTATATGAGATAAATTTTTAAAAGGGTATTTTTTTTAAAGGAAAAGGCCCAAAAATGACCTTGTGGTATTCGAAATGGATCAATTATAACCCCCGTTTAAATTTGAATCCAAAAATGACCCTGCCGTTATAAAATGGGTCTAATAATGCCCTTGTGTTATTCAAAATGGATCAATAATGCCCTGGAATTTTTTTTCTTTTAAAATGCTTTTAAAAACTGAAAAATATATATTCTGTAAAAACTAGAAAAAGAAAAAAAATTATAAAATATATATTTTTAAGTCTTTTCAGTTTTTTTAAAGTATTTATTTTGTAAAAACTGAATATTTTTTTTAAAAAAAAAAACTGGAAATTTATTGGAATTTTTTTTTAAAAAAACTGGAAATTTATTAAAAAGAAATCGACATATAACTGTAAATGAATATTTAAAAACCGACTAAACCGACATAATCGTACCGTGCTGAACCGATTTTTAGGTTTTTTTTAATAAAACCGTATGTTTTTATATAAATCTATAACTGTACGGATAATTATGGTAGATTTTTTATTTTATAAAAATAAACCGAAAAAATATTGAACCGTCAAATTGAAAAAAGAAGATTCTGCAAAATATTTTTATTTTTTTAAAACTAATGCATATGTAGTCCACTGCTTTAGGAGAGCTTTTTTTTCCAACTTTTTTTTTTTTTTTTTTTTCAGTTTTTACAAAACAAATACTTTAAAAAAACTGAAAAGACTTAAAAATATATATTTTGCAAATTTCTTTCTTTTTCTAGTTTTTACAGAATATATATTTTTCAGTTTTTAAAAGTATTTTAAAAAATAATAATAATTCAGGGCATTATTGATCCATTTTGAATAACACAAGTGCATTATTAGACCCATTTTATAACGGCAGGGTCATTTTTGGATTCAAATTTAAACAGGGGTTATAATTGGTCCATTTCGAATACCACAAGGTCATTTTTGGGCCTTTTCCCTTTTTTTTTTTATAATAAATAAGGTATCAACATTTATAAAATTTCCTTATCTTAAACCTGAAGTCCCGAACACACCATTTCTAGTGGAAATTTTTGGAAACTACTTTTCTTCTATATGAAATTAGTCTTCCTATGAGAAAAAAAAAATTAGTTTTCCTCAGAAATGGATCTACACCTTCCTTTTTTTTGGGTTATCGATTAGTATATTTTATTATACCCATTACATACTAAGAAAATATTGGTTGTCAATTATAAAAAAAAGAAGTAATTAGTTATCACATTACAATGACAAGGTATTTATAAAGTTTTATGTTCTCAGTTTTGGAGGAAACAAAAGACTATGGGCTACTCATGTGCCTACCCCTTGTATAAAAAGAAGGCCAATTAACAAATTTATATGAAAGATCTTTTTTCAACTTTTCTTCTCAAATTACAAGGTAAGAGTAGCCCATTATTTTTAAGAAATTATGTAATCATTTGAAAGTCCAATTGAGGAATTTGTCACCAGCCAAACTTTTAAGGACCGTTTGGATATAGATTCTCAAATATTTTTTTGAAAAAGGTGATTGAGTGAAGTTTAATTTGAAATTGAAAATGTGTTTGGACATGATTTTTTTGGCAAGTTTTGACATGTTAAATTTTTATTTTTTTCAGCTAAAAAGTTTCAAATGGTCATGATTTGACGCAAAAAGAAGTTTTAAGTTGTATTTGGAATTTGAAGTTTTAGTTTTCAAAATCTCCTAAAAACTAGATTACTTTTTTAAACAAACACATAGTTAAAAAAATAAATAAAAAAACTTTCAAAACTTATGAACGTTCTACTAAGAAATTCATTGTTTCCACGGTAGACAAATCAAACCTACTCAGCTACGCTAATGCTAATCATTCAAAAATGTTAAAAATAGAAATTCCAATTTGGTGTATAATATAATGACATGGTTGGTCATTTGGACCCTTTTGGGCATTACTAAAACCAAATATAGTACTAAAAAGATAAAGGAAAAGAATTGAATATCTTCCCGACGAAAAGCTGGACTTTATGAAAAATCCCTTTATATCATGATATCTCGTGATATGACATATATTTCTCGTGTTGGGAAATGGAGATTTAATCAGACTGTTTCGAATGACATGACCGTCAACCACTCTCTTATAGTTTAACACCCTTTGTTTTGCCATAAATATCCGAACTGCCACTTAAGCTAGTCATGTCGGACAATCCATTTGTTTATGACTAGATTCATCCAATTCCAATTGGACAATTGAAAAGGACTAGGAAGGAATGGATCCACGTTCAACGCAGTCTTACATTCCACGGAAGGACTAAAGGCCCCATTTTGCTTTGACGGCAAACCCAATATAGCCGATCTTTCTAATCATTTTCGAAAGTCTTTCGTATGTGTTTTCACATTTATTATTAAAAAGGAATAATTCGATGCACGAAATATTTCGTATTCACATAAAATTCGACGAGGAGCCGCATCCGAAAAGTATATGATGTGGGTAATCTGCCTTAATACAAATATCAATACGGCTCGTACCCGTGACCTATAGATCACTCTGAGATAACTTTACTATTGCTTCAAGACTCCAACATTCACATTTGTTACTAGTATTAATTTATACCGCGATGATGAGTAAATGTAAAGTAGATACAACAACAACAACCAATAAAATTTTACAAGTGGAGTCTAGGAATGGTAAAGCAATAACAATAACCAGTAATAATGCCATAGAAAATAGTGTGGAAACTACATAACCACTAACAACCCAATGCGAAACATTATCAACCTAGCCCTGCCCCCGGAACAACATAGAAAAACGCTCGACACCTTCCTAACCTACAACCCTAATGCTTGACCTCCACACCTTCCTATCCAGAGCCATGTCCTCGGAGATTTGAAGTCGCGTCATGTCCTGCTTGATCACCTCACCCCAATACTTCTTAGGCCGCCCTCTACCTCTCTTCATACTTGCCAATGTCAATCGCTCACACCTCCTAACTAGGGCATCTACGCTTCTCCTCCGCGATGATGAGTAAATGTAAAGTAGATAAGGGTGTTCAAAAATGACTTTAGAATATGTATTAGGTAAAATATGTTATGGCACGTGGCCACCCCAGGAGGGGACACGTGAAACCCAAGACGGGGAGGACCGAAGACCGTACGCAGCTATTATGTCTGTCACCGGAAGAGATAATGTTCATAAAGGCATTAAATGCTTTGCGTCCGATAATATTTAATAAGAAATATTCTACAGGATTAAGAATGACAGTCCGTTACAGAGAATTTGGCATTTATGTTCACCGTTACGTCTTCATCAATGTTTCTCATAATTGACATTAAAGAATGGTACAATCCTAGTACCTACTTCATAGCTAGAAATAATAAGCTTAGTGATCATTGGAAGGACACTAATTTTCTGGCTAAACTTACATTGTATTCTATACAAATCTTAATACAATTTTATTTACCTGCTTTTTGATCTCATCATTGTTGTGCCCGGAAGCTTTGTTCCCGGAACTGTCATCTTTTCTGTTTCATCTATATTTCAAGGCTAAGTATTATACATTTCTTCAATTGTTATATTATTTCACGATCAAATTAATTCACTTATCTAGAAATCACGTATAAATTCAACTGTACCGTTTTATGGGTAAAGAGTTTGGCGCCCACCGTGGAGCCTAGACAACCGTGCAATTAAATTGATCATTGCCTTTTTTTTTACTAACGTGTTTTGATAACTTTGTCTTAGCAAAATCACGAGAAATGGCAGATAACACTGTTAACGACACACACAACCCTGAAATTCGGGGGGATCAGCCTCATTTCGAGGATTCGATCAGTGACACCTGCAGTGAGGGGAATGACTCCACGCCGATGCATGACAAATGGTACCCTCAACAGGTTCGGGAGACAACTCCTTATGATGCTGATGAGGAGCATGTATCGGATACCGTGAGGGTCTTGCAAGAGCAACACGCAATCATTCTAGGCCATCTCACGCGACAGGATCAGGTTATGACGAAACTGAAGCACGCGTTATCAGGTGCTTCAAATAATGCAAACAGACGAGATCCAATTCCTCCCGATATTCTCGTAAACCAAACGACGCAGAGAGTCGACAACAACACTCCCAGGGGCGAAGTCGGCTCCGACGGGGGTCGATGGGGAGTAGATCTGGCCTCAACAATGAAAACGATCCATTCAAGGATGAACTTTTACGGTTCATGAAGGAAGTAAAGCCCGCATGGATCAAATCCCGGGCGCGCCACCAGTATTGAAAGGCTTGAACTCGAAGAAGTATATTCAATTACCGTACAAGTTGAGTGCGGCACCAGAACTAATCCTGAAGCTATTCAAAATGCCTAAAATTCCAAAGTATGATGGAACTTCAAACCCACATGAGCATATTACCACATATACAATGGCAGTGAAGGGAAATGATTTAGCTCCTCACGTAATTGAATCAGTGTTGCTAAAAAAATTCAGAGAAACTCTCACGAGTGAAGCTTTAATGTGGTATTCATTATTACCCGAGCATTCCATAGTTGAGGTTCTATCTAGATCACTACACAAGTTATTTGAAGACAAGGCATTTATAGGATTTGGTATGCCAAAGTGGACTGATCAATTGAATCACCTTGCATATGTTGATGATACCATCATTTTTGCATCAGCATATCCAGACTCCCTGGAGAAGATCATGACAGTACTAAAAGATTATGAGAATACCTCAGGGCAGTTGATCAATAAAGCAAAAAACTCATACTATATGCATGCTAATGCAGCAAATGTTTTGTTCCAAATTGTTGGTGCAATCACACGCTTCTCAAGGGGTACATTTTTTTTTCTACATATCTTGGGTGTCCTATATTATATACAATGAGGAGGAAGGAGTATTATGATGATCTCATTCAGAAGTTGGAAGCAAAATTACATTCATGGAAAGGTAAATTACTATCGTTTGGAGGCAAGGCTACTTTGATAAGCAATGTCCTTCAGAGTATGCTTATTTACATGTTATCTGTTCTAGATCCACCTAGGAACATCATAGTCCATTTGCACAAAATGTTTGCACGATTCCTCTGGAGTACAAAGGAGGAGGGGAGAAGTAGGCACTGGGCATCTTGGAACAATTTGTGTCTTCCAAGAGAGGAAGGTGGGCTAGGTTTCAGATCCTTATTTGATGTGTCCAAGTCACTATTTGCAAAACTATGGTGGACATTTAGGAACTCAAAATCATTGTGGTCAAATAACAAGTATTGCAAAAAGAAATTCCTACAACTGTACAGTTTAGGGGAGGATCACATATTTAGAGACAAATGTTGAATGCTAGACAAGAAGTGGAGCATGAGATTTGGTGGGAGATGAAGGTCGGAACTATGAATATTTGGCATGAAAATTGGATGGGACTGGGAGCTTTATATCACTTAGTACCTACAGACTTTCACATCAATAAGGAGCTACAAGAAGTTGTTCAACTGAGGCAAGACAATGGATGTAATGAGGAACTTTGGAACAAACATTTCCTGAAGATATTTCCGATCACATCAAGCAACAGGTACATTATCAGGGGAGTGGTGAATTTTGGGATAGACCCTGGTGGAAACCTACTACTTCTGGTTGATTTAATGTGCGTAGTGGATGGCACCTTGTAAGACATAGGGCTAACATTAATCCAGAGTTTAGGAATATGTGGGTAAAGGGTTTGCCTTTCAAAATTTATTTCTTTCTTTGGAGGCTATGGAGATTCAAACTACTTACTGATGACATGTGGAAAAGACAAGGGTACATTTGCATGTCTAAATGTTGGTGTTGTACAGCACCACAAGAAGAGTCTTTTGAACACTTATTCCTCTAAGGAGTTACTGCAACCAAGGTTTGGAGGACTTTTCTTAATGTTGGTGGTATCAACATTCCATTAGTGCAGGTACACCAGGTGATAAGGGCATGGTGGAATTCTTCTTGTTGCCCGAAACTAAAACCTTTGTATCAAACAGCACCTGCAATCATAACCTGGGAGCTATGGAAGATGAGGAACAACAACATGAATGGAGGAGCATTGTTTGTTCATAGGGTAATTCATGAGATAAATAAGACACAACATAACCTGGAAAAGATTAGGTATAACTGGCTACCTCACATGCCTCATCTCTGGCCGGATATAATCAGATACTTGGAGGGGTACAAGCCAATTATGGTGACTAAAAGAGTAATATGGCAACTTCCATATAATGGCTGGTACAAGTGCAACACAGATGGGGAATCAAGGGGTAACCCTGGTCCTAGTTCTATAGGGTTTTATGTTAGGAACAGTGAAGGAAATTTGGTGTATGCTAGGGCTCAACAACCGGAAGAAACAACTAACATAGTAGCTGAGGCTAAGGCATTCAAAGATGGAGTGCATTTCTGTGTGGAACATGACCTACATCCTCTTATTATTGAGACTGATTCACTTGTGATGTTGAAGATTATAGATGGGGAATGGGATCCTCCATGGTGTGTAGTAGCTGAAGTAAATGAGATTAAGGAGATGAAGGGGCACTTCAATATGATATTTCAGCATATGTTTAGGGAGGGCAACTCTCTGGCAGATGTTTTAGCTAACCTTGTATTTTCTTTTACAGGTACACTTTAGTTTTATTCTTTCTCCGAACTGCCTAGTGCAGGGAGGAGACTACTCAACCTTGACAAATCACAAGTGCCTAATCTTAGGATTAGGATATCCAAACGAAAAGCAGTGGTATACTAAGTTACATTGACAACTGCTATTCTAGTTGATATATGTTTTTGTGTATTACTAAGTCACTTTTCAGTGGTATTAGCATGTTATAATGCTCAATATGGTAGTGCACTAAGGATGTATGGAACATCTCTTCAAGGCAAGCAACTAACTTGTATACAAATGATATCACAAAGAATCATATTTACTAATCAAAATTACTGGTTTATATGCTGTGACAAGCTGGGAGAAAAGTTATGCTTCCAGTTTAATTACAATAAATCACTAGCGCACTTCTCAGAAGATCCAAATGGTGCAGACAAGCAGGAATCCAACAGTGGTTTATTGTTTATTGTTGATGAGCTAGGTACTGTTATGGCATTGGCTAGTGGAGTAATTACATCGCCAGAATGCATATTTAACAGAAGCACTTTTAAGTGGTTTATGGCTCGGCCAACATGCATCTGTGTTTATGCTTTTTGGCAGTGTATGATCCTAAAAGGTTGGACTGTGATGTGCATCGTAAGATTTGAGTTTGATTGTAGGGAGTGCATAGCAACACACTACACACCAGAAATGCAGTTCGACTGTTATGCTTAAATATCCATGCTGGAGGATATATGGCAAAGCAGGCATGAGAGTCCTATTGCAGGTTACAACATACATTGCAGGTTATCTTGGCATGGAAACAACAACTAAAAGTTTCTACACATTGGCACTTTCTCTGGAATTGTCAGCTTCACAAGTTCTAGGTCGTATTTGGAGCTTCACATTTGCATTTACTGCATTTCCTTGCTTGTCACATTGTAATGGTTAGAGTCTGTACAATGTTAGAGTACTATCCAGTGATGTTAGCATGGTATTATGCTCATTTTGGAGGAGCCCTAAGGGTGTAGGGAGGTTTACATACAAGCAACCTATGGATAGCTCATCTTATCATGTCCCTGGTACTTACGAACATATATTTGATCAATGGTGGTTGAAATGGAAAAGCTGGAATCCAATGGTATCAACAGGATTCGTGGTTACGAATGTGTATATGTGTAATGCTAGCACATCAGCCAGTGGTATTGAGATGATCTAATGCCCAATCTGGAGATGTAATTAGGGGCATGCAGTAGCTTTATGTTTACTCCTTAAAAGAACTTCAATTCCACAATCTTTTCTGAAGGATCATTCAATGTTACTGGAAGGTGTAATGTCTCAGCATAGTATGCTCTATAATGTCATGACATTATTCAGTGGTATTGACATGTATACATGTCCAATCTGGAGGTGTTATGGCAGTACATGCATGTGGTATATAATGCAGGAATTGAAACCTTCCACTGTTTCTCTTTGGTTATTTTCATAATACATACGTGTCTTTTGGCCTGGACTACATTTTCTTTTTGCAGGGAAGACAAAATTTTTGCCAACAGTGCTCATGAAGTTGGTAATCTACATGGTTTCTTGGTTACTTCCAATTGGTGGTGTTACTTGGAGATTTACTTTTGCCTTGTTCTTTGGAACGCAAAATTTGGCGCCTGGTGAAAGCATTAGAGATGATACATTGAGGTTTTGCACTTGGTTGGTGGATACACACATCATCAAATGTGGGGAGTTGGCTATGAAATCATTTGTAATAGTTAGCATTTTCTTATTTCATTAGCTTTAGCCGTAGCTTAGCATATTTGTGATTTGGTTGGACAAATTGTAAACATTGGCTAATTGGTTTTGTTTATTATATATAGATTAGCCACTAGACAGTCTGCCTAGTGGTATATTTGCCCAAAAAAAAATAACTTGCGCAAATACTTATTGAAACCCTCACGTAAAAGGGATAATGCTCGGAACCAAAGTGCATCGAAGAAAATGAATCCGAGAATACATACAGAAAAATATGAACACAAAAACGTGCGCAGAATCCTTAAGAGAATACAAGGGTTAAAAAACTTGCACGGATATTCAAGAGGAAGTAAGACTCAAATAATATTCAAGCAAAAATATGTCTTCATTTACAAGAACGTGCCAAAGGAAATACAAAAATGGAAAAGACAAGTAAATGTAAACTACAGTGCCTCCGGGTCCAGGAGGAAGAGAAGTGTCTGAGCCCCCGGGAGTGGTGGATGGTTCCACCAATGGCTCGAGATTTTTCCCAGTCTGATCTTCAACATCGTTGCCCTACGATTCTTCTCCAGTTCCCGAAAACTCGGAACCAGTACTAGATGGGCCAGATACATCGCACCTCGATGGAAGTCCAGTCTTAGCAGCTAACTCAAGCTCGCATGCCTTAGCAATTTCGGAATCAATATCAATAACACCAACTTTGGCTTCTTCTAAGGTTTTTCTCCTCATGCTATACATGGAGTAAGTTTTTTCAACAATGAGGGAAGCCTCTTGACGCTTGAGTTCTTCTTTGAGTTGAGTTATCTTGGCAGAAAGATTCTCCCGGGCGGACCTATCAGATTTAAGGTTGACATCAAGCTCACGGACAATTGAACTAAAGAGCCTGTTATGCTCGATAATTTTGTTGTACTTCTCTTCTAGCTGGGCATGTTTCGCCCCCATGGCAGCAAGCTCTTCAACTTTCGACTTCAAGGCTGTTTTCAAGTTAGATACCTTTTCAGCAGTAGCAACCTCGTGCTCGATTGCAACAAGAATGATGTCCTGGATTTCAGCCCATTTAGCCTTGGCTTCATCAAATCTAACCTCAGCGAGCTAATTTCTTGGCTAAGGGTTACCACTTCTTGCTCGCTTTGCTGCAAATGAGCTTCCAAAACGACGGCCTCAGTGGCTCT
This sequence comes from Nicotiana tabacum, assembly GCF_000715075.1. Taxonomy (NCBI): domain Eukaryota; kingdom Viridiplantae; phylum Streptophyta; class Magnoliopsida; order Solanales; family Solanaceae; genus Nicotiana; species Nicotiana tabacum. Next base: position 19,823,013 of record NC_134083.1, on the reverse strand, counting down.
GTTTTCCAGTTCCGAGAGGCGGAGAATGGTTTGGTCCCATTCCACCAAAAGCTGATTATGTTCGGAAGTAAGTCCTTTCTTCTCACGAATCAACCTTTGAAAGCCCTCAGAAGCAAGAAAGTTGGCCTACAAAACAAGAAAAGATAAAACTTAAAATACATTTGTTCAAAAGCATAAGAAATAACAGAGGAAGAAAGAAATGTACTACTGCGGCGTTATGCGTAGCATTGTTCAACAAACACTCTCCCGAGAGTGCCTGAACCTTTTCAGAATCCTTCTCTGAAGCCAAAGGCTTCAGATAGTTAGCAAGCTCCACCGGCCGGGAAAGCAGATTACACCCGGTAGATACCCAAAGAGTAACATTCCTCCTCCTTTGTGGATCTTCAGAAGGGGAAGCGTAATTTTGCCCCAAATTCCCATGAATTGGGGACTGTGGAAGAGGAACACCTTCTTCATGGTCAGGTGCGGGCGATGGAGATGATGTAGCTACCGCTGGTGGAAGAGTGGATGAAGACGGAAGTGATGTAGCAGTTGTTGGTATTGGAGAAGGTGGAGATGAAGCTAATGGGGTTGAAGAATGAGAAGCAGCTGCGTCAAAAGCAGTGCTGGATGTTGGATGCCCGCCAACCGAAGACAACAAGGACCCGGTACTCTGCCTCGCAGTACCGGACACAACAATTAGGGTCCGAGAATGGGAGTTGGCATTATCTACCAAATCAAATTCTCCCTAAAGTGCCGAGACATCATCCTCGGTTAGTGTAACTGTCTCAACATGTTGAGCATCCTATTGAGATGATGAGGATCGTCGCCTTCTATGAAGAGAATCTCCCTCATCACTAGCTTCTTCATCATCATCAATTATCACAGTGTCTATGACCGGCCCGGAAGGAGGACCAGTCATCATCGCCACCGGAGATAGCTCGGGGTCAGCAGTCTTTGCCCGTTTGTTCTTCTCCCCGGTCGCGGAGAAACGTTTTCTCTTCGGTTGCTTATCTTCTGGCTGGGGACTCCGTGAAGATGTGTTTACGCCCAAAATAGGCTCGAAGATACCTGTTCGAGTAAGATCTTCCTAAAGCAGTCTCGCTGCATCACTAGGATCAGCCAGAACGTCCTCCTCGGGGATAGAAACAGAGCCCGCATGTAGACCTAATTTCATAAACAAGTCAGAAGGATTCAATCAAGTTCTCCATATACAAGGCAAAGAAATATTGAAGCGGGGTAAGTTCAAATTACCATGATTTTTGGTCTTCCACCCGTATTTCGAGGCCAGTCCTTTCCACAAGTGAGTTTCGGGCATCGTGACGTCCAAAATCTTCTGAACACAACGGTCTAAGACTTCCACCACCGGTGGGACCCATTGAGTTACTGGAACATACGAAGAATGAATATACATCCATAGAAGAATATTTAATGAAAGAAGATATATTACAGATCTTACGAGTACAGTTCCAAGCTGCCGTAAAGGATGAAGCCGTTGTTGGAATGATACTGTTAGTGGCAATTGCAGCGAACCGTTCTGTCAACCCGCGGTCACTATCATCATCCATGCTAGTCAACAAAGCATGGTGACCTCGTTTGCAGAGATTTATCATGCCCTTCATGCTAGTCAACAAAGCATGGTGACCTCATTTGCAGAGATTTATCATACCCCTCCCCCATACCCCTCCCTCCCCCCTCCGAAAAATTTTGGGGGAGTAGAGATTCATCATGTGAGCTAATGTTAGCTCTTCTCCAGTCTCCTGGCAAAAGCGTCGAAGGCAGGCAACCGTCCTCCACACTGAAGGACTTACCTGTTCCAAACACACCTGATAGCGAAGGCAAAATTTCGCAATCACGGAATCGAGCTCTACGCTCAAAGAAAATGCATCCAAAGTAAAGGGATACGTGTAAAAGTATGTAAAACCTTCCTTGGGAAGGGTCACTCGCTCCGATAGATCAGGAGCGATGATATCCAACTCATTTCAATGACAATCTTTCTTCATAGCAGGAATACTGGAAGGACGGATGGAAGAAGGGAAACTACTAATAGCCCATGTACGAGGGTTAGTATAAGGGAATTTCTCTTCAAAATCCATTGTGTTATTGAGTCTTTTTGGTATGATGGAGCCCACTGTTAGAGCGATAAAGTCGTTGGTTTTGTTCTTGACTTTTGAAGAAACAGTACGTTTTGAGGAGGAAGCCATCGAAAAAGAGAAATGATTTTTTGTTTGAAGAAGATGAAGACACAGTAGGCGAGATTAGATGAAGGAAGTTGGAGTACAAAGGGGGAAGTTGATACATATAAGTAAAAGTTTTGGCGGCTAAATCCATGGCCAAGATTAGCTCGATAACCGACAAAAGACGTGCTAAATCATGGGAAGACGCGTGTTCGGGGCATTAAATGCGGAGAGACAAACGTCTAATCAACCGTCAGTGGCCTTCAAAAGAAATTATAGTAATTCCCGCCAAAAGAGTGTTTCTACCAATTTCTCTGTAACACAAAGTTATGTCACCGGAAAGCAGGGGGACTATCTGTATTAGGTAAAATATGTATATGGCACGTGGCCACCCAAGGAGGAGACACGTGGAACCCAAGACGGGGAGGACCGAAGACCGGACGCAGCTATTCCGTTTGTCACCGAAAGAGATAACGTTCATAAAGGCAGTAAATGCTTTATGCCCGGTAATATTTAATAAGGAATATTCTACTACATTAAGAACGACGGTCCATTACAGAGAATTTGGCATTTATATTCACCGTTACGTCTTCATCAATGCTCTTCATAATTGACATTAAAGAAGGGCACGATCCTAGTACCTACTTCATAGCTATAAATAATAAGCTCAGTGTTCATTGGAAGGACACGAATTTTCTGGCTAAACTTACACTGTATTCTATATAAAGCTTAATACAATTTTATTTACTTATTTTTTGATCTTATCATTGTTGTGCCCGGAAGCTTTATTCTCATAACTGTCATCTCTGTTGTTTCATTTATATTTCAAGGCAAAGTATTATACATTTCTTCAATTGTTATTTTATTTCAGGATCAAATTAATTCACTTGTCTAGAAACCACGTATAAATTCAACTGTACTGTTATACAGGTAAACAGTAGGCAAGAGAGTTCAAAAATTAGTTTTTAGTAGACAAGGCAATTCAGAAATTACTTTAAGTCATATGCTTAAATCAGGAACTTTACATAACTGTCACAATTTAAAAGAAATATAACAAATTCGTAGCATGAAATCCAATATTACAGTTGTGGCAGGAAAATATTTATGTTTGTAGCATACAGTTCCATTAAAATAGGAATATTAATAATTAATCTCTAAACATAAGCAATTTGAATGGAAAGTCAATAATTCTTTGTACAGAAATCATGCCTTTTTTTCTCTTTATCTATTAGCTTTTCTTCTTTTTCCTCATCTTCTTAATTTTATTTTCTGCCGAAACCAATATATTTTCTAAATTTGTTCCATTTTTTTTAATTATCTTTCTTAAGTCTTTCTCTTCCTTCTTTCTTCCTTTCTTATACATAAAAAAAAAATATATCTTAAATTTAATTAAGATAGCATATAAATATACAAAAAACATATATATAAAAAATACATCCTGAATTAAAATGGCACTTGACATATAAAATATATTTGAAATATACATTAAAAATACATCTTAAAATAAGATGGCACTTCACAAATAAATATACAAAAATTATATACATAAAAATACATTTTGAATTAAAGTGATACTTGATATACAAAGTATAAAAGACGTATAAATCAATACATCTTGAATTTAGGTGGCATTCACATATGAATCAGATTTTAAAAAATGGAGTGAAGAAGATGAATGCTGGGTTTAATTTTTGTAATATGCTAATAATGAAAAAAAAAGTGCTCTTTATGGAATGAACAATAAATGATGCTATTTTTTAAATAATAGTTAAAAAAGGATCAAGTGTGTAAAAAAACTCTAAATCGAAATTGTGATATTATAATAATATTTGTATTCCCTTTATACAAAATTTTAATTCAACCATTGAACTGGTGTGATTATTAAAGGATTCACATGTTTGAATTAAGATTCTATTGGGTTTGCTAAAAATGTGTCTTGACGTATATATTGTTTAACTTGTAAAATAAAAAGAAGGTAATCTTCATATTTTTCATTAGTTATAAACTTGTTTTTAAAATAAATAAAAGGACGAGAGGTTGACCTCATCTTGATTTTTTTCATTGAATTCTCTGGGTCAAGCCAATCACTACACTACAAAAAGACAGAGAGAGACGAAAAGGCAAAGGGGTAAGAATTAATCAATCAATACATCCCAATAGAAACGGGCAGCGGACCCTTTTTTCTTTCTTCCCTTTTCGGGTCAACCCGCCAGGACTTCACAAATAGGGGAATTCCCTGGTTTGGAATTCGGAATGCTTCTTTATTAGTAGTACTATTTATGTGTCATATTTATTTTTATCCTAAAAAGAATACTATACTTTTTATCTAGAAATAATTTATTTTAAACTTTTTATTTTATTCTTAATAAAATAATTCATAGTTATAAAAAATTTATAATTAGTTTAGACTATAAATTTAAAAAATAAAATAAAATCTTAAACTTCATATGTAATCAAATACTGCCACATAAATCCGGATGGGTAAGTAATTGAGGAGTTTTACAAGCATAACGAGCGGCAGTCTCTTCACTTTACTTTAACCTTCTTTGTCAAATTCTTTTTCGCCAGTTCAACGCAATATTATACACTATTGAATTAACCAAAATGATATATAATATGTTATTTTGGTATATAAAGGATTGGTTCATTCCTTCAAAAAAATATTAGTAATATACTATTGTAATTAATTATATGCTTTTGAATTAATTATTGTATACTAATACAGTATACAATATACCATTTTGGTATATAGTTCAAATCTGTCTTCTTTGCTAGTTCAACTCAATTTCAACCAAAAATTTAAAAATTTACTCTAAGATACAACTAGCAAGGCATCACCCTTTTATGTATTAGCAATACTAGAATCATAGTTGATTCATTATTCAAGTTTAAGAGATTTTTTATTTTTTATTTAAGTTATATACATTAGCAATAACATAAAAATATTTAATCTATTAACATAATATTTGTTTGTTATATAACTTATGTTTATTGTAATTTTATTAGGTTACTAATGATATTAATCATAAAAAAATTATTTGCATAGCTAATTTATAAGTGTTGTGATTTTGCATATTGTAGAAATAAACTCCTTATAATTTAAAAAAATAAAGATAAAATAAAATAGGTACACTAAACTTTCTTTTTACATGTAAATGATTGCATAATGAAAGAATAGGATTTTATATGAAGAGCATTGCCTTTTTTGTCGGACCTTTTACTATTGAATCAAGGGGAAAACATGAGAAAAGAGGAATGGGTAGGCGCGTAATAAATTTAGAGCCTATAGGTAAAAATAATAAATAATGTAAAGAGAGGCAAAAACGGGTAACTAATTTGTCTTTTATAGGCATATAGTTTCCCCTTTTTCTTTCTTCCCTTATCGGGTCAACCCGCCAGGACTTCACAAATAGGGGAATTCCCTGGTTTGCAATTCGGAATGCTTCTTTATTAGTAGTACTATTTACGTGTCATATTTTTTTTAATCCTAAAAAGAATACTATACTTTTTATCTAGAAATAATTTATTTTAAATTTTTTATTTTATTTTTCATAAAATAATGTATAGTTATAAAAAATTTATAATTATTTTAAACTATAAATATAAAAAATAAAATAAAATTTTAAACTTGCATCTGTTTATCAAATACTACCACATAAATTGGGATGGGTAAGTAATTGAGGAGTTTTACAAGCACAACGAGCGGCAGTCCCTTTACCTGGTCCTTTCACTTTACTTTAACCTTCTTTGTCAGAAATATATTATAAGCCTTTAGTACTTAGCTCTAAATGAGGCAAGCTGAGCTTAATGTGCTATCTCAGCCAACTATAAAATAAACAAACTAATCCTACCCTAAACTTTGATCCTGCCAATAGCTAGAATCATAACTCATAAGAAAACAAAAGGGAAGAAAAGGACAAATCGAAAACTGAATTAAGTAAACAAGCAAAATGCCACATAATTTAAAACAGAGATAATATTTAATTACTCTTTTCCTAAATGGGCTCTATGACATGGAATTTTTAACAAGGACTACATGAAAGTATCTAAATGTTGGGAAAATTAACTCCCGCAGAAATAATATTCACGGTATACGACTATAATAAATGCGGATTACTAAAAAATTATAACCAACGGTAATAATAAGAGAAACAAAGACATCGAGATTTTTACGTGGAAAACCCTTCTGAATAAGGGAAAAATCACGGCCCGAGAGGAGCAACTAATTCACTATAGTGAGTATTTTATAATTTGTGGTACCGAATAAAATACTCCAAGGCCACTAAACACTCAAAAGAAATAACCCTCTTTTGATTTTTCCACCTCACTACAATACCGCTCAAACTCTCTATATTTTTTCTCACAGAGTATTTTGCTTCTTAGTGTGTAAATCACTCTCTTTCTCTTTGTTTTGGTGTGATTACAAATGAAGATAGATGCACCTATTTATAGTTGAAGAATGCTCATATTGATGTATGCAATGACATCAATATTCACTTCAAAAGCTAGTTGCCCAAATTGAACTTCTAAATTGGTTGGCTTGACAAAACCAAAAGGAAGCTTCATCTTCTTTCACACGAGCCATGGGATGTACCCAATAAATCTCCCCCAGTCCCATGTACCTAAAGGAGGTAACACCGGAGTTTCTAGTTTGAGTGCATGCCGACAAGTTCTTTGCATAGCTCGAATTTGTCTCTTGGTACCACCTTGGTCAGCATATCCAAAGGATTCTCACTTGTATGTATCTTCTTGACCTGCATAGATCCATCCTCTATCCTTTCTCGAATCTAGTGATATCTCACGTCGATATGCTTCGCCCTTGCATGATACATGGTGTTTTTGCTCAGGTCTATTGCACTTTGACTGTCACAATAGACGGCATACTCCTTTTTATATAATCCAAGCTCTTTTAGGAACCGTTTCAGCCAAACCATCTATTTGCCAGCTTCAGTAGCGGCAATATACCCTGCTTCAGTTGTAGAGAGTGCAACACACTTCTGCAACTTCAACTGCCATGATATAGCTCCCCCTGAAAAAGTGAACAGGTATCTTGTAGTAGATTTATGATTATCAAGATCACCTGCCATATCAACATCCGTGTAGCCCTTCAAGACTGGATCTGATCTCCCAAAACACAAGCATTCATGTAAGGTTCCTTTTAGATACCTAAGTATTTACTTCACAACTTCCCAATGTTCTTTTCCGGAATTATCAAGAAACCTGTTAACAGTACTGACAACATGAGCAATATCAGGTTTGGTACATACCATTGCATACATCAGGCTCCCGACGGCAGATGAATATAGAACTTTAGCCATACTTTCTTTATCTTCCTTTGTTGTAGGACACATTGTCTTGCTCAACTTCGTATGACCAGCAAGAGGTGTGCTAACTGGTTTAGCACTCATCATGTTGAAGCGTTTAAGTATACGTTCAATATACTTATGTTGTGACAGCAACAACTTACTATTTGTCCTATCTCGGACAATCTCCATTCCTAGAATTTGTCGTGCTAGACCCAAGTCTTTCATGTCAAATGACTTGGACAGATCTTCCTTCAACTTGGCAATCAACTTTTTTTCTTGTCCTACAATCAACATGTCATCCACATATAACAACAAGATGATAAAGTTATTGTTAGAGAATTTCTTATAGTATGCACATGGATCTGAAAAAGTCTTTGTGTACGTTTGACTTCTCATGAATGAGTCAAACTTCTTGTACCACTGCTTAGGTGCTTGTTTCATCCCATAAAGACTCTTTTTCAACTTGCACACCATGTGTTTCTTCGCCTTTACTTCAAAACCTTCTGGCTGCTCCATATAGATCTCTTCTTCCAAATCTGCATGCAGAAACACAGCTTTCACGTCCAACTGCTCCACTTCAAGATCTAGGCTAGCTGCCAAGCTCAAGATTGTTCGAATAGAAATTATTTTGACAACATGTGAGAAAATTTTATCAAAATCAATACCTTTCTTCCGTTCGAAACCTTTTACCACCAATCGAACTTTGTGTCTGACCAGCTTGCCATTTTCATCTTTTTTGAGCTTAAAGACCCACTTGCACTTGAGCGATCTTTTGCCTTTTGGAAGTTCAACCAGTTCGTACGTATCATTCTTCTGTAAAGAATTCATCTCTTCTTGTATGACTTTCATCCACTGGATTTGTTCCGGATGAGATAGCACCTCCTTGAAATTCTTTGGCTCTCCCTCATCAGTGACGGGGATATACTCCGAAGAAGGATACCTTGTGGACTCTACCTTCTCTCTTTCAGATCTTCTCAAAGGTTGTTGTCCTTCTTCTTGTTGTTGTTGCTATCCTTCTTCCTCTTGTGGACTAGGATTCTCCCCCTGCTCAGCAACCTCTTCATCTATGCCTTCCGTGTGCCATTCTTCACCTGTGGAAGCATTACGTATATGTACAGTAGGAGTAGTAACAAAGTTAGTAACTGTACCATTATCATTTTTGGTATTTGTTGATTTATCACTATCAATACTGACCAAATCTTCTCTGAAGACCACATATCTGCTTCTGATGATCTTTTTCCTTTCTAGGTCCCACAATCTGTAGCCGAACTCTTCATCTCCATAACTGATGAAGATGCACGGAATAGCTTTGTCATCCAGCTTCATTCTCTGCTCTTTCGGCACATGTGCAAAAGCTTTACATCCAAACACTTTCAGATGGGAGTAGGACACCTCTTTGTTGGTCCAGACTTTCTCTGGAATGTCAAATTCCAATGGAACTGATGGACTTCTTTTAATCAAGTAACAGGTTGTGCGAGCTGCTTCACCCCAAAATGACTTAGGTAGTTTTGCCATTTTGAGCATACTTCTCACTTTTTCGACAACGGTGCGATTCATTCTTTCAGCTACACCATTGTGTTGTGGGGTTCCAGGAACTGTATTCTCATGTCTGATTCCATGGCTTGAGCAGTAGTCTTCAAACTCATTTGAAGTATACTCTCCTCCATTGTCTGTCCTGAGACGCTTTAATTTCTGACCTGTCTCTCTTTCCACCGGAGCATGGAATTTCTGAAATACTTGAAATACCTGGTCTTTGGTTCTCAAGAAATAAACTCACAATTTCCGTGAAGCATCATCAATAAATGTGAGAAAATATTTGTTACCTCCCATTGATTTTACATCCATTGGACCACAAATATCAGAATATACTAAATCAAGTATATTCGATTTTCTTCCATGAGTTGCTTGAACCGATACCCTGTGTTATTTTTCAAATAAATAATATTCACAAGAATTCACAGTTGTACCTTTTGCAAATGAGATGAGTGATTTTTTGGATAGGATCTGCAGTCCTTTCTCACTCATATGCCCCAATCTCCGGTGCCATAAATCTGCAGGCGTATCATCTACAGCCGCATGTAATCCATCTTCATATATCTCAACGATTGTCTTGTACAATGTATATGGAGCAACTCCTTTAGCAATCACCAATAATCCCTTGGTGAGTCTCCACTTCCTATTGGCAAAGTAATTCTCGTACCCGTCTCGATCTAGAGCGATCCCTGAAATCAAATTTATTCGCAATTCTGGTATGTGTCGCACATCTTTTAAAACTAATGTGCATCCGACATTTGTCTTGATACAAATGTCGCCAATCCCCATAATCTTTGAGTGACTGGTATTTCCCATCTTGATCATTCCAAAGTCTTCTACTTTGTACCTACAGAAGAATTCTCTTACCCGTGTGGCATGGTAGGATTTTGCTGTATCAACTACCCATTCTGACTCTTGGCTTGCCAAGTGCACGCATTCCTCCTTCTCGTGAACGAAGAGAACCACCGAATCATCATTGTGCACTGCAGCGGTTGTGTTATCATCATTCTTCTGGACACTGCTCTCGCCTCGACCTTTCTTTGGGCAATCTCTTTTGAAGTGGCCGGGTTGACCGCAACTGTAGCAATTTCTACCCTTTGACCGGTTCTTAGACTTTCCACGAGATTTGGATTTATCACGGCTACTCGATGCTCTATAAAAATTTCTTTTTCTGTTTTCCATGATAAGAGCCAGCCCCTGATTTTCGGGCTTCTTCCTCATCTTATCATTGAGTAGGATGGCTGATGTGACCTCCTTTAAATCGATGGTATCTCTACCATGCAGGATGGTTGTTGCCAAATTATCATAGGAAGATGGCAACGAGTTTAGAAGCATGATGACCTTATCTACTTCAGTGATTGTTTCTCCAAGGTTTGCCAGCTGCGTGATTAATCCATTGAACATATTTAAATGGGACAAGAAATTTGTACATTCACTCATATTGATGGCATAAAGTTGCTTTCTCAAAAATAACTTGTTTGTTAAGGATTTGGACATGTATAGACTTTCTAGTCTTTTCCAAATACCACATGCACTATTTTCATCCCCGATATTATTGAGTACTTCATCGGACAAGTGCAGTCTGATTGCACTAGCCGCCTTCTTATCCATGTCTGTCCATTCCTCGGCTTTCATGATTTTCGGCTTTGCCTCTTTTCCATCTAGTGCAATGTCTAACCCTTGTTGGATGAGCAGGTCCTTCATCCTTCTTTGCCATATGGAGAAACCGTAATTACCGTTGAATCATGTTACTTCATACTTTACTCCTGACATTTTTTTTTGTCACGGAAAAAAATTGACTGTAAATAATATTTCTGTGAATGAGCAGAACATGTGCTCTGATACCAGTTGTTGGGAAAATTAACTCCCACAGAAATAATATTCACGGTATACGATTATAATAAATGCGAATTACTAAAATACTGTAACTAATGGTAATAATAAGAGAAACAAAGACACCGAGATTTTTACGTGGAAAACCCTTCTGAATAAGGGAAAAACCACGGCCCGAGAGGAGCAACTGATTTCACTATAGTGAGTATTTTATAATTTGTAGTACCGAGTAAAATACTCCAAGACAACTAAACACTCAAAAGAAATAGCCCTCTTTTGATTTTTCTATCTCACTATAATACCGCTCAAACGCTCTATATTTTTTCTCACAGAGTATTTTGCTTCTTACTTTGTAAACTACTCTCTTTCTCTTTGTTTTGTTGTGATTACAAATAAAAGGTAGATGCACCTATTTATAGTAGAAGAATGTCCATATTGATGTATGCATGACATCAATATTTACTTCAAAAGTTAGTTGCCCAAATTGAACTTTTAAATTGATTGGCTTGACAAAACCAAAAGGAAGTTTCATCTTCTTTCACATGGGCCTTGGGATGTAACCAATACTAAATACTTCGAAGACAAAATAAGAACAAAATACTGAAAGAAAATTAAGCAACCACACACTTCTATAAGCGTACGTTTCTAAAACAATTTGATCCACAACCATTTGTGTTGTTGGCATATTTGAAATGTCAAAGTGATATTTATTCAAGAGCATGAGGAAAAGAGTGAGAGAAAAAATTATACAAAAAAAAAAAAAAAAAAAATTGAAAGGAGAAAATAAGTCGGCAAATACCATGTACCCATGCTTTTTGATTGTGAATATGAATAGGCAAGGACCAATTTTTATATACTGGACAGCAAGTGTAAGAAGGGTAACAAGTTAGCGTAGTACTTTCTTAACAATAAGTTATATAAGTAACAAATGAAAGAAAGCCACAAATTAAAATATTCATTGTCATTTGTCAGTGCTAACAAACAAATATCAAAATTCCAGCAATAAAGTTTTGATGTTGATAGGGTGAAAATTACACCATCGATCATAAGCATCCAAAATAATTTTTCCTAGTTGAAAACGATGGTTGAATCATGGCGCAACACTTCTCTTATGATCAGTAATCATATATTGTTAGGGGGATAAAATTAATTTAGGTAGCAGAGTTATTTTCTTTTTTGTACGGTGGTAAGATTTCTACAACAATAAACTATGTTCAATCTCAGAGTAGTAATGGTGAATTATACTCCATAAATCAATTCTACTCTATTCCATTTTATTGATATTCAATACTTAAAAATTAAGGTCAAATTATGAGTCATCTAATTGTAGGTGTGACTTCTAATGCATACTGGACCTAATGATAGATGTAATGATGTCAACTTTACATTAATTTCAACTAGTTAGTTTCACCGGTATAGATCTTTACTTCTACTATATGTAGTTATTCTCCGCTAAGTCACGTTAATTTTGAGATATTGAGATATTGTAGTTATTGAAACGACTTAGTAGAATTATTTGTCTAGATCTAGTAAAACTCTTAACTCAACTATAATGAATTATATTATGCGTCAAACTATCATAATTTCCTTTTGTCTATATAAGGCACTTCACCTTAGGTTTTGCGTGGAAATTAAAATCAATATAATGCAATAGTAGATATCTGAAAAGAAGACCCATTGTGCTGACATTGTGATATAACAAATGCACAAACCAACCCATCTAACATCTCATTCACAATTAAATAAAAATATCCACTGATGATTAAATAAAACAAACAAATAGAAAGGAAAAAAGAGAGAGAGACATGTCTAATTCTATCATAGTCTCAAATCAACCAGAGCTACTATGGTATTGGCGAGGTGAGAGGTAGGTAATGTCGTCAGTGTAAACTTGCTCATATTGTTAGTCTCTAAGTTAGGATAAACATGAAGGTTGCGATTGCTTGGTAGCCAATATAAAATTTGCTAAAATTTATGACGAATTATCATAATATAAATGGTTATTCCAACTTATTTAGGAATAAGATATAATTATTGTTGGCCACGTGAGAGACAAAATAAGAAAAGGTGCAGACATGACCACCACATGCTTACTTTTCCTGCATATCTAAAGGCACCCTGTTAGGATGTACTTCCCCTTAATCCAACTACATAAACTTTGACTAATATTTTAATATGTATTTTTTCATCATATTGATATGAGAAAAATTATAAATTATAGTATTTTTCGTATAGTTTTCGAATATTCAAATTTTAATTTTAAAATATTAAGAAAATCTAATACAATTTAACTTTAAAAATTAGTTAAATTAACTCTCAAAAAGTGAAACGTGATAAGTAAAAGTAAACCGAAAAAGTATAAAAGCACAAGTTGCAATGCTTCTTTATAAACCCCAAGAATAAAAAACAAAGCTCAATTAGTAAATATTTATATATCATTTGTCCTATGTCCGAAAGAACCAATATGGTATATGAGCGTATCTTTTATCTATGATAATAACAGAATGTCAAATTTTGAGCTTTATTTGTAATGTCTTTAATTTTTTTGGTAAAAATAGTACGGGCTAATCAGTTTTCGGACTGATAATTCAAAAATAGTCAGCGTTTGCATAGTCATTGAAAAATAGTCACTATTTTTCTGTAATACGGACCGGTCCAGCATAATATATTGGAGATTGGTGCACCTGTGTATGAACTTTCAGCATATTATGCTGGAACTCCAACACGCGAAAAGTTCCAGCATAATATACGGGAGATTGGAGCACCTGTGTATGAACTTACAGCATATTATGCTAGACCGGTATATTATACTGGAACTCCAGCATATTATGCTGGAATATTTTCCGGATTTTGAACAATATTTTCGTTCAAATTTATCTTTACATAAAAAATAACTAAATTTCGACTACTTTTGAAACTATGACTATTTTTGAATTACCACTTGTAAATCGGACTATTTTTTAATTTCTCCATATTTTTTTGAGTCCAATGCTTTGGCCCACATTGAATAATGGATCATTCGCTGGAGATAAAAGTACAAGAATTTATTGTTGGGTGTGCCAGTTTAGTCAAAACGGTATATATAATATTTCATATTAAAAGTATATTTTTAAATTTAACCCAATATTTATACGAAGTTTTATCATGAACTAATAGTATCTATTGTGCTGAAACAAGTTCAATCAATAGTTGCTTTTGACAAATCCAGAGCGCCTTTATGTTATTATTTCTAGCTCCCGTTTAGCCATAAAATTTGGCTGTTTATTTTTTTTTAAAATTACTTATTTATTTATTTATGGAATATAACTAGTTTTTGAAAAAGCTTTTAAACAAAAATTTAAATTCCTAAAAACTGATTTTGGGCAGTTTTGTGGGGTGAAATATTTTCTTCCACTCACAAAATTTCAACTTTTTTTTCAATTAAAATGCATGTTCAAACACAACTTTAACTTCCAAAAATTATTTTTCAATATAACTTCAAATTTTTTTTTCAAATTTCAATCAAATTTTATATCCAAACGCTAGCAAAAAGTTTCTATCTTCTTTCTTTCCCCCATTTTGCATGGTATTTAGTTCAAAATTCCCCCTAGAGAAGATGTAGTATTCCAGCAAAAGATAATGAAGTCGATGTGTGGACCAGTCATAGTCGCCACCACAGGCGATGTCAAGTGTAATTAATGTTTTCTCGTTTTTTTTCCACATTATTTATTATCAAGTCTTGTGCTACTTTATACTATTTTCTTTAAGAATGTATTTGAATTTATTTCTACCAAAAATACTCTCCTCCTCTGATTTGCTACTCCGATCCACTACTTGCGAGAGTACCTCAACCCAAAATTTTAGCAGAATAATTCCAATAATACTTTCTTTTTTGTAAATTAAGTTTAATTTGCTAACAGCATTTGCCATAGACATATAATTTTTTATAATTTTGTTTATTACATCAGGGTGAGGGGAGGGAAGATGCTAAGCTAGTCCTCAACTGCTTATTCATCTCAACTGCGGAAAGCAGAGAGCTCATCAAATTAGCTAGTCTTGCCATAGATTTTAGCTTTATTTTTTTAAAATAAAAAATTTGAGTACATTGTTTGTTTGAGTAAAAAATTTTCTTCCACTTATAAATTTTTAATTTTTTTTTAAATAAAATATATGTCTAAACATAACTTTAATTTTCAAAAAATATTTTTTAATAATATTTTTTTAAGTTTCAATCAAATTTATGTCTAAATGTAAACGCTTTCTATATTTTGACTTTCTTGATTTGGACCACTATGGAAAGGAGGGAACAGTTTGTGTACCGCTATGTATTCTAATTTCTAGCCATCTAATTATTTGCTTGTTTTTACTCTTTTGAGTACAATGATGAGGCTCCGACAGAGGGAAGGAGAATAAAAGGAAAACTGTTGACAGTATTTAAATCTTGTCTACTATAGAGAAGCGAGCCTAAAAATAATTGAACTAAAAAAGTCAATTTTATCATTTTTTTATTCAAAAAATTAAAATGTAAAAGTTTAAGATTTTACAATAAGGACCGACAATTGCGAGAAGAATACAAGGTATGCACATAAGGCAATTCTGGTGTACATGAACACGAAAGATATTCGTCCATAACGTTTACATTCAATTATATTAATTTACTCTAGTAATAAATAAATAAATATATCAGTTGTCTATAATTAGATAATAAATTTCACGTGCTAGCATATACATATTGTACTTATTATTAGTAGATATAAATATCGGAATATTAAATTTTCCGAGATTCATATCAATCAAACTTTTGATAAAGGAAAGATAAGGGGGTGGTCCACGCCAATTGTGGCTCACACCTTCCATGTACCTGTGGGGCTCATGTGCTCGTGGAAATCCTAAACTGTAATGACAAATAAATTATTATAATAATAAGTAATGTTATATTTATATTTATATTTAATATTTTATTTTATTTATCATCTATATATAAATATTTAATGATTTTTCTTGATAAAACAGTGCCCTGCGACACCTCTTGGAACAAGATAGATACGCCTTTGTTAAACAGAAGACACTAACAAAAATATTTACATTTTCATGTTTGATTTTTTGGGAAAGGGCAGGTCACATAGTGTACTTATGATATATTCCTTATTCCAGTTGAATTTTTACTTTTTCTTTTCTTTCTTTTTTGAAACAATCCGTGTACCTTTATATTTTAGTTATAATAAAAACTGTGATTATAGTAATTTTATAGAGTTGTTATATAAGTATTTATTTCAGATAATTAAGAACTTAACATCTAATTAATATATGTTTTACTCAAGTAGTTTGAATCATGCCATTGTTTCACTACTAGGGCAAGACAGAAGGGGGAAAAGGACAGGACAAACACGGTTGGCAACTCCACGAAAAAAGGGTAACTTGATGTACGAAGCATTTTACATTTATTTAGCATTCAAGAAAGAGCCGAATGATAACATTTGTGATGTAGGAAGTCTATTCCATGACATGATTCTTGTCCAAGCATAATTAATTAATTTAACAACTTGAATTAGTGACTTATAGATCACATAAATGACAATTTTACTGTTATTCCGAAGTTCCGTTCGGACAAATACAATAACCAAATATTAATTGTTAGTCCTACATAGTAAATCTTTTATCCCCTTGCATGAGAAAAGGAAATGGTCATCCGCACTAGATCCATTCATACAAGAAGTATTAATAAAGGCCGGGCAGAATGGACAATTAATAGTCATTTAACCTGAATAAAATGTGTTGGGGAAAGAAACCCTATAAAAAGCATTCATTTCTCTTGCCTTATTTGGTGTACCAGAGTTGGAAGAGTATACTACCTCGATCACTTTTACTTATCCATTATTTTAAAAATAGATTTTTATTTTTACTTGTCACTTTTTGTATATTAAAAAAAGACATTTTTTTTATGTTATACCCACAATATTAATTACTCATTTCAAATTATTTTTTCAAATCTATTAAAAATTTACATCAATTAATATGAATATCATGATAAATTATGCACTTTATTTATTATTTCTTAAAATTGTTCAAAATTCATATTAGACAAGTAAAAGTGAACGAAAGGAGTAATAAATTACACTGACATACTCACTTGTTTGGTATACATTTACCAAAAAAATAAAAATAAAAACAGTTTTCTAAACACGTGGGATTATGTAGGCTGGTCCAAGGAACTAGAGCCTTAACTTAGTTTACAAGTCACTGTTCCCATCTTGTTCCCTTTAATAGTCTTTCTGCCCTCTCAAATTTAGTCCAAAATAAGTCATTTTAACAAACTAAGAAAGCATAAATTATTTCTTCCCATGTAATTTCGAAAATGGTTTAAGAATATCCCTCATTATACTATTGGGTTATATATACCCTTTTCGTCATACTTTGGAACAAATATACCCTTATTTTAGATGGAGTGCGACGTGGCAGCACTAGATGAAAACGACCCATTTTTTTTTCTTTTATTTTTACCCGATTCGTTTTTAAAAACCCATCACCCGACTCGTTTTAATATTAAATTTTTTCAGTTTTTTTTAAAGCATATATTTTGTAAAAACTGGATTTTTTTTTTGTAAAAACTGAAAAAAAAGAATTTACAAAATATATATTTTTAAGTCTTTTCAGTTTTTTTAAAGTATTTGTTTTATAAAAACTGAAAAAAAAATATTTTTTAAAAAAACTGGAAAAAAAAACTCTCCTAAAGCAGTGGACTACATATGCATTAGTTTTAAAAAAATAAAAATATTTTGCAATTTTTTTTTTCAATTTGACGGTTCAATATTTTTTCGATTTATTTTTATAAAATAATATTTTGCATATTTCTTTTTTTCAGTTTTACAAAAAATATTTTTTTTAAAAATGCTTTAAAAACTGAAAAATATATATTTTGTAAAAACTGAAAAAAAAAAATTCAGAATATATATTTTTCGGTTTTTTAAAGTATATTTTTTGTAAAAACTGGAAAAAAAAAGATTTTGCAAAATATTTTTATTTTTTTTAAAACTAATGCATATCTAGTCCACTGCTTTAGGAGAGTCTTTTTTTTAGTTTTACAAAAAAAATATTTTTTTTCCAGTTTTTACAAAAAAATACTTTAAAAAAACTGAAAAGACTTAAAAATATATATTTTACAATTTTTTTTCCTTCAGTTTGTACAAAAAAAAAAGTTTTTACAAAATATATGCTTTAAAAAACTGAATTTTAAAACGGGTTAGGTGGTGAATTTTTTAAAACGAATTGGGTAAAAAAAATGAGTCATTTTCATCTGGTGTTGTCACGTGGCACTCTATCCAAAATAAGAATATATTTGTTCCAAAGTATGTCGGGAAGGGTATATATAACCCAATAGTATAATGAGGGGTATTCTTAGACCATTTTCAAAAGTACAGGAATTTATTTGGCCCTTTGCTATTTAAATAATCTATTAGAAGAAGAGGGATAAAGAATAATTTAATCAAATATCCTTAGAATTAATACTATTAGAATTTCTTAATAAGTTTAACAAATCCCCCAAAAAATACTTGTACAATATTAAAAAGGACTACTAGATAGAAAAAGCAATTTGTCTCACCACTTAACTTTTTAATGAAATGATTACATAGTTCAATATAGATAGGAGAAATCAAAGTTTTTTAAATCAAATCTCATCATCATTTACTATAAAAAAAAAATACTCTTACTTGCTTGGTTCAAAAATTATAAACAATAGGTATACACAAGAGGGAGAATCTTAAGCCTAACTAAATAAATAAAAGCATTACTCCCTCGGTTTCAAGTTATGAAATCTTAGCTTTTTCTAGTTTGTTCAAAAAAGAATAACTTATTTATTGAGTTTAAAAATAATTTAACTTTCTTTTCTTATAATAACTAACTTTATAGTCACAAAATGTTATATTTAAGTCAACAAATTACACAAAAATTATAAAATAATTTAAGACTATAAGTTTAAATAGTTTTTATTGTTTTTGTCGATTATATGCCTAGTTAAATAAGACCACATAAAATAAAACAGAGCAAATATCTTTCTTCTCATTTATATTTTTAGATGAGATAATCGACCATTTTAATACACCGTAATCACTATAAAACGGGTAATCATTTAAAGTAAAATAAAAGAGAAAATGAGAGAAAGAGTTTTCCCCGTTTATTTACATATATATAATCCCTCCGTCACAAATTATTTATCGTATTTCTTTTTTACACGTCCCTTAAGAAAAATATTAACTATGAGGAGTTTTGGACTATTTACCCTTGTTTATGTGTTAATAAATAATATCTTTTTGTTGAATATTTACTTTATTTATGTGCTATTTTCATATTTAAGAATGATTACTATTAAAGATAAAGTAGGAAAAATTTATTTTTTTTTAAAATTTTTAAAATAATAAATAATTTGAGATAACTATTTTTAAAAATCAGGACAGATAATTTGAAATAGATGTATTATTTGTTTAGCAGTTCACCGTAAATGTAGATCTATCTTCGAGTACTGTAATTAAGTTTGGCAGAGCTTAGGAAATAATATTAAAGTACAGAACAACAGGATTTTGAAATTACATATAAGTCTCGCTGACTTGTAAACCGACTATAATTATTTTCTAATTTATTAAAGGAAATGGACCACAGCACTAAAACTAGAACCCAATGCAGTAAATGACAAGTCGCATAAATAGCATAAGCTCCACTGTCCCACTCATTTCTTTATTATAGTAACAAAATAAACATTTATCAATAAAAATTATAGTGGAGTGTTTTATATTTTTTTTATCTTTAATTAAAAGTTTTGACTCCAAACTTTAAATATAAAATCATTTTTATTAGAGAACGTTGTAGCCCACTTAATACGGGAGCATGAAATACAGTTTACTTCTCCCGGTCCACAATAAGTAATTTTTTGATTATTTTCACGCAAATTAAGAAATTCACCTTTTAACATTAATTAGTACTCACTCCGTTTTAATTTATGTGAACATGTTTGACTTGGCACGGAATTTAAGAAAAAATAAAAACTTTTAAAATTTATGGTCCTAAATAAGTCAAAAAAGGCGCTAGAGTATTTGTGTGGTTATAAAAGCTTCTCATTAAGGGTAGAATTGTAAGTTTAAGCAAAATTATTTTCAAATTTAGAAAGGGGTCATTTTTTTTTAAACGGACCAAAAAGAAAATAGGTTCACATAAATTGGAACGGAGGGAGTAATAAAATTGATTATATTAACATTTACTATCTCTTCACATAAATACTCATAACACATACTCCAACACTATTTACTCTACGTGCAGTGTAGGAAAAAAATAATTAATTCATTCTTGAAATCTAAAAAAATCATTTATTATGGATAAAAAAAGTAAAAAAATACTTATTGTGGACCGGAAGGAGTAATAAAATTTCAATACCGAACGAAAAATTACAATTTAATCAAATTTCGTTCAGATATAAAATACCGAACGCAAAATTACAAAAGAAATAACTACTGTAGAAAATAAATATTTTATAAAAGAAACAGCACTATCTGACACTGACAACTTATAAAATCCTACGGAACACGTCCATATCTGGATTGACTGGCTCTTCATAGTTTTCTCGTAATATCTCCTACTTTTTATCGTGAGATAGTAGCGTTACGATACGCTGGAGATCTTTTCCCTGACTGAGCTTTTACGCTTTAGCTACTTAACGTGTTGTGATGGAGATATCAGAAAAATAGAAATTCGAAAAGAAAGCGATATTAAACGTAACATTCAAATCAAAAACCCGGGATTAATTGGACCCACTTTCACCCATTCGGCGCGTCACT
Organism: Nicotiana tabacum; assembly: GCF_000715075.1. Classification (NCBI taxonomy): domain Eukaryota; kingdom Viridiplantae; phylum Streptophyta; class Magnoliopsida; order Solanales; family Solanaceae; genus Nicotiana; species Nicotiana tabacum. The sequence goes on along the minus strand of NC_134083.1, from coordinate 19,802,382 downwards.
TTACGTAATATCGTTCAAATTAACCAACCGAATTTATTATTTTGTAGGTCATTACAATTTTTTAAGTTTTGTTTTTTGTAGGATTTTCTTGTATAAATTATAAATGATTATATTGAACCGTTTCTAAATTGAATTCCTTTGAATTACGAATTGATGGAATTTTAGTCCGCATTCATCCCTATATTTTAAGTGATTGAACCTGTATTAGAATAAGGTCACGAGTACATATATAAAGGGAATATTATCCATTATTAATTGAAGAAGACGACAATGAAGCCTTGGCCAAAAAAATATTGATTCGCAATCATACATATGTTATATTAAATATTTAATTCAAATAATTAGGAATTAGATTAATTTTTTTATTACATTATTAAAAGAAGACTGTACTGAAAGGATTTGAACGCTACTGCAAAAGATAAATGCGTTAGATATATTGTTCACCAACCATAATTATGTGGTAAAAAGGTCTCGTATAAAAGAAAAATATCTTACATATATATTCACAATCTTGGTACAAACACACAATACACACAATCCTTAATCACGAAATTACAAAGTGAAATTGAATATTGACATGATTTTATAGAAAGGACGTGTTGAGTTCAACTCGTCCGAGATATTTTCTTAACATGGTATGATGTTATTTATTTTGAATCAAGACTGCACGGTTTTCTAAAAAGACTTTAGTCAACTAAAAAGTTTCTACAACCTTATATGTAGACTCTCAATTTTTTCAGCTATCAATGTTAGACTTTGATCGCACATTGTTCAATTTTCGAAATTTATTCTATGTCACCCACATCGTTAGAATATTTATGACAGCTGCTCTTTGTGCATCTCTGAGCTCGCACAGGGGAAGTAAATCATGCCACACGCCATCAATCTATCATCCCTATAGTCATCGTGCCGAACCTGGGACCTCCACTAGTAGTTGGGTTAAACCAACTAAATATATTTTTAATATAGTGTGATATTATTTGTCTTGACTCAAACTAGTAATATTTTTTACCAAAAGGTTATATACCATTAAGAGATTCATATATATTATATGTGAGTTCCAAATATTTTCAGCTATTAATATGAGACTTTGTTCAGATATCAACAAGAAACTAGTAATAAAAGGGATCAAATTCAATTTCTACTGAAGTATATGCTTGTGTTCATCTAACATGTTGGTATTTTCTTATTGGTGCATTAAATAGTGTCAATTTAAACCTATAAGTTTCAAAATCGTTGAATATATTAGTCATGTCGTGACTGATGACTCCTCAACCTCCATCAACCATATATTATATTTTTAATATTCTCTAATGACAGTCTACTTTTTCTTTTGTCTCACCCCATAATAATGTTTGTCTCAAATTAAATATTTCTGTTTCATATTTTAAAAGTCAAACTTTGAACACTTTAATCTTGTCCTCTATATTAAAAATATATTTATATTTGGTCATTATACTAAAGAGAAATACAATTTCTTTTTTTCTGTTTTACCTTTTATCATTAATTACTTATTCCCAAATTATTTTTCAAAACTTTTGAAAATGCTAGATCATTATTGTGGGTAAAATTATAGAATAAATATTTTATTTACCCTTTCTAAAGGAGATGTAAAGTCAAAATTGGACAATTAAAAATGAACGGAGAGAATAATTAAGATAAGAGAGTGTAATTGAAATCCATGTGTTTCTCCATCTACTTAGCACCAGAAGTTTTGATCCCCACATGTTGATACACGCGCCGGAATTAGAAAGCGAAGTTTCAATTACGAACAAAAGAAGGAAACTAGAATAAAGTTCCAATAATATCTCTAACACTAATTTGCTGTTTAAGAAAATACAACTAGTAGACGTTATTCCCGAGCCACTTTCCAGATAGTGACACTAATAAGGCGAGTGAAATCAGAAACTTGGAGATTGAGAGACAGAGGGCATAAGGTGAGAAGATAAGATAAGGTTTCTAAAGCTTCTTTAAATATCAATGTGGTTTTCAAAACTTTACAACCAAAAGAAATTGATAAAACAGCCACATAGAAAGCTTTTAAAATTATAATTCAATGAAAGAGTCGTTATCACCTAGTTCATGACAAACGGGCCGAGAATTATGGATGCGAAGCCGAGAACGCCGCTCCTCCAATAGTTAGCACCATCATCCCTAAAAGTATTGTTACAACAAAAGACTTCGAATAGAAATTTTCTTCTTTTAGCCAGGGGCGGCACAACGAATTTTGTATTCTAAAATTAAATTTTATGAGGGGCCTTATTTTTTTTTTTTAATTTGAAGTCCATTTTTTTAATTTTTTTTAGATGCAAAGTTATTAATAATTTTTTTATAATTAATTTTTTTCCTAATAATTCTTTCTCAATTGACAATATAGTTAATTTATTTAACCTCTCTTCAGACATTATTGAGCTTAGTTTAGATTTTATCAATTTTAATTTCGAAAAACTTCTTTCTGCTGAAGCAACGGTAACAGGAGTTATTAACATTATTCTATAAGCAATATAGGCATTTGGAAAAGAATCAAATCTTTTTATTTGATTGAGTATATCAATTAAACTATTATCTTCTAAAAGGGCAGCCCGGTGCACTAAGCTCCCGCTATGCGCGGGGTTCGGGGAGGGCCGGATCACAAGAATCTATTGTACGCAACCATACCCTACATTTTAGCAAGAGGTTATTTTTATGGCTCGAACTAGTGACCTCCTAGTCACATGGCAACAGCTTTACCAGTTACACCAAGGCTCCCCTTCAAAACTATTATCTCATAATTGTACTATTTTTCTTAACGCTTTTAATTCAGAAAATAAATCTAAACCATCAATATCGGATTGATTATTATGCTTTAAGGAACACTCAAGATTAAGGCAGTATTTTTTTCAAATTTTTATTATCTGGTGATCTCAGTTTTTTATGCTAAATAGAAAACAAAAAATATTTTTATATGCTTCGAATTATTCAAATCTATTTTGAAGTGAAAAAATAGTCTTCTTTACTATGTATAAATAGTAATTAACTCTGAAGGACTCTTCAAGAGATTTCAATATCAATATTCACGTCAAATTTTTTTTTCTATATATCACACGTTACTTACAAAGTTCGGGTTTGATTTTCATTTGAGATACAATTTTCTTGGTAGAAAGCATATCAGTTGTAAATCCTTTTACCCCTTAAACTTTTAAGACACAAGTTTTAAAAGTCTTTTTTTTCTTAAACTCCATGACGAGTCAAACAATCTCATCTAAATTGGAACATAGAGAGTATATAATATAATAGGTGTAACAAAAAATGGGCCCCCCACAAATGTGGGGCCTAAAGAAGTTGCTTTACCTGCTTTAGGGTAGGGCCGCCCCTGCTGTTAGCCCTCGTACATGGGCCGTTAGTAGATATCCTTCTTTCATCCGTCCTTCCAGCATTCATGTTGTGAAGAAAGATTGTCGTTGCCAGGATTTAGACATTATCACTCCTGACCTGGCAGAGCGGGTAACCTTACCCAAGTAGGGTTTTACGTACTTCTATGCGCATCCCTTTACTTTGGGGATATTTTCTTTGAGTGGAGAGCTTGACTCCGTCATTGAGGAGTTTTGTCTCCGCTATTAAGTGTGTTTGGCACAGGTGAATCCCTCAGTGTGGAGGACGATTGTTTGCCTGCGACGTCTGTGTCAGGAAACTGGGGAGGAGCTATCTTTAGCTCATGCGATGAACCTTTATTCCCCAAGATCTTTCGTGGGGGATGATCAACTTCAGCAAGCACGACCACCATACATTGCTATCCAGTATGGATGATGATGACGATCGTGGATGGATGGAGCGGTTTGTCTCCGTTGCCACCAGTGACATCATCCCGGCCTCGACACCTTCCTTCCCGGAATTGTGGAACCGCACTCGTAAGTATATAATTTGCTTCTACTCTGGTTAAAGATCCTTTTCTCGTCATTATTAACTTTTCTTCCTTTACCTACCTCAGCAACTCGGTGGGTTCCCCCTAGGGTTGAGGGCTTGGACCAATGGGTTCAGAAAATTTTGGACGTTACTATGCCCGAAACCCGCTCGTGGAAAGAGTTGTCCCTGAAATATGGGTGGAAGGCCAAAAATTATGGTAAATTTAACTCATAATGTCCTTACCTTTTCTTATGAGAAAGTTATCTGATTCCTCTCTCTTATTGAATATATATCTACCTAGGGCTCAGTTGTCGTCCTCGAGTAGGACGTTTTGGCTGATCCTACTGATGTGGCGAGGCTGCTACAGAAATCTTTTTCATAGACAGGCGTCTCCGAGCCTACTTCTGGCGCAAGTGATTCTTTTCGGAGTCTCCGATCGGATAACAAGCAACCAAAAAGAAGGCGTTCCTCCGCAGTCGGGAAAAAGAATAAGAGGGCGAAGAATGCTTCCCCCGAGTCGTCTCCGGAAGTCCTGGTGATGAGCCCTCCGCCCGGGCCGGCTATAGATACCGTGATGATTGACGATGCTGGAGAAGCTAGCGGAAGAGAGCTGCTCTACATAGAAGACGGCGACCTTTCTCAACTCAACAGACTGCTCAATCTGTTGAGTTAGTTACACCAACTGAGGACGATGTATCGGCGCTCTGGGGGGAGTATGAAATGGTGAAAAATGCCAACTCCCACTTCCGGATCCCAATCAGTGTGCCCGGTATTTTGGGGCTGAGTATCGGGTCCCTTCCGTCTTTGGTTGATGAGCAACCAGCACTGCGTTTGTCGCAGCTGCTTCTCACTCTTCAACACCATCAACTTCATCTCAATATTCACCAACTCTTCCACCAGCAACTGCTACATCATCTCCACCGGCCGCATCTTCCCGAAAAGAGGGTGTTCTTCTCCCCCAGTCCCTAGTTCATGGGAATTTGGAGCAAAATTATGCTCCCCTTTCAGAAGATCTGCATAGGAGGAGGAGCGTTACTCTATCAGTCTCCACCGGATGCAATTTGCTATCCCGGCCGGTGGAACTTGCTAACTATCTGAAGCCTTTGGCTTCAGAAAAAGATTGGGAAAAGATACATGTTTTCTCGTGGGAGTGCTTGTTGAACAATGCCATGCACAACGCCGCATTGGTACATTCTTCACTTCTTTTGTTATTTCTTATGTTTTTGCCTGAAAATATCCTGACTCTGCCTTTCTTATTTTGTAGGCCAATTTTCTTGCTTCTAAGGGCCTCCAAAGGTTGATTCGGAAAAAAGAAGAACTTACCTCCGTACGGGATCAACTTTTGTGCGAGCGGGAGCAAACCGCTGCTCGCCTCTCAGAATTGGAAGCCAAAGCTGCTGAGGCTGTTGTATTGGAGACTCGTTTGCAGCAAAGCGAGCAAGAAGCGGTAACCCTTAGCCAAGAGATTGGACCGATGAAGGTTAAGTTTGACGAAGCCAAGGCCAAATGGGCTGAAGTCCATACTGTCGTTCTTGCTGCAACCGATCGCGATGCTGCCTCTACTAAAAGATTGACCATCTTAGAGGCAGCCTTGAACTCCAAAACTGAAGAGCTTGCTACTGCGGGGGTGAAACATGCTCAGTTGGAGGAGAAGTATAGGAAGACTATTGAGCATAATAGGCTTTTAAGCTCAACTGTCCGCGAGCTCGATGTTAGCCTCAACTCCATTAGATCCTCTCGGAAAAACCTTTCTGCCGTGGTTATCCAACTCAAAGAAGAACTTAAGCGCCGAACGACTTCCTTTGCTGTTGAGAAAACTTATGTTATGTACAACATGAGGAAAAAAACCTTGAAAGAGGCTAAAACGGGTATTATTGACTTTGATGCCGAAATCGCTAAGGCCCATGTGCTTGAGTCAGCTGCTAAAAGGGGTCTCCCGGCAGGGCCTGGTGCTTCCAGTTCTTCTTGTTCCGCTTCTGAAACTTCAGGAACTGAAGAGGAACCAGAAGGCGAAAATGTTGAGCCATCGGCGGATATACCCACTTCCCCTGGGGGCGCGGACACTTCTCTTCCTCCGAGTTCCGGAGATGCAACAGTTTAGCTTTTCCTTTCTTTTTCCAATTTTGTATCCGTGCCACTTCGGCACGTTTATTGTGAATAAAGACATTTTTTGCTCAAGTATTGCACGAGTCTTTTCTTCGTTTGATCATTTATGCAAGTTTAATCTTTGCATTCTTTTTTGTTTAAGTGTACTACGCAAGTTTTATTCTTTACGTCTTATTATGTAAGGCCTTGGGTGTATTTTTCCCCCGAAAGCTTTTGGATTTCGGGCACAAGTTCTTCCAAAATCAACTTTTTATCGTGAGGGTTTTTATAAGAGAGGTCCGTCTTATGTTTACGGTGCTCTTGAAGAGGACGTCTACTGTTCACTATGACACTAGCATTTGAAGTGCTTGTTTAACTTTCAAATGATAAAATCAATTCATCGGTCAGACAAGAAACAAGGTAGAAAATAAAAGGACTTTACTTTATTCCTTTCTTTTTCAAAAAATACATAAAGCATTCGTTATGCTAAAATGAAATTGTCATTTCTTGGGGCTAACTTGTACAACTTGTTTCTTACGGGGCTGGTCGCACAGTCCCCGGTCCCAATGATACAACAATGCTCCCAATTTTTGTGTTCTAATCGATGTGTCAGTCATTGTTGTCGTATCCTCATATCATTCCCCCAAGTGTTCAAATGCGAAGAATGCTAATTGGAACATTGGAAGTCTTGCACCATTGAGAACCCCACTAATGAATTGCTAGACAATCTTCAGCTCAGTAATAACTTTGCTTCCCATTAGGAATTTATGCTATCGAGAAAAAGACTATCTAACAATCCTCTAGTGATTTTCACTTGTGAACGGTCGATTAACCTTTTCTTGATAGCAAACTCACTTTCCCGGTGAAAATTTTGCTATCGAGCCAAAGATTATCTAATCGTCCCGGAATGGTTCTTTGCTTGTGTACCTTGCTATTAAAGGTCTTATTGCTGCTGTTGAAACTTTCTTTGTAGTATGTTTTTCATTGCTGCCTCGTTAGAAACCTTACCAGAAATATCCAATTAGGACAAAAATTGGACGAAGGAGAAAAGAGTGCAGCGCATACTTTCAGTATATTTGATGTTTGTCAGCAATAATATCTCTTGAGGTGTGCCACATTCCAGTTGCTTGGCAACTTTTCTCCATCCAGATTCTCCAACTTGTATGAGCCTTTCCCGGTAATAGCTGAAACCCAGTAGGGGCCTTCCCAGGTCGTACCTAGCTTCCCTGCGATGAGTTCCCGGGTGTTTTGAGTTACTTTCCTTAGAACCAAGTCTCCCATTTTAAATAACAGAGATTGGCTCTTCGATTATAATATATTTCCATTCTCTGCTTCTGGGCTGCCATTCTTATATGTGCCAAGTCCCTACGCTCATCGAGTAGCTCCAAGTTGACCAACATCGCTTCATTGTTCGTCTCTTCGCTTACTTAGAAATATCTCAAGGTAAGCTCTCCTACTTCCACCAGGATTAAGGCTTCTACTCCGTACACAAGGGAAAAAAGAGTTTCTCATGTGCTCGATGTGGCCGTTATTCAGTACGCCCGTAACACTCCAGGTAGTTTCTCAGGCCATTTACCTTTAGCCGCTTCCGACCTCATCTTGAGATTTTGTATAATCACTTTTTTCATTGATTCCGCTTGACCATTTGTGCTCGGATGATAGGTTGAATATGTGATTCTCTTGATTTTCAAATCTTTAAGGAACTTTGTGATCTTTGCGCCTATAAATTGTGGCCCGTTATCGCATGCTTTCTCTTTTAGTATTCCAAATCTGCAAATTATGTTCTCCCACAAGAAATCCACCACTTCACGTTCGCTGATCTTCTGATAAGGATCTGCTTCAACCCACTTAGAAAAATAGCCAGTTAATATTAAAAGAAACCTTACCTTACCAGGGGCCGACGACAACGATTCGACAATATCCATTACCCACTTCATGAACGGCTACGGAGATAGAACTAAATGTAATGGTTCTGCTGGTTGATGTACCAGTGTAGCATAGCGTTGGCACTTATCGTATTTTTGCCCGAAAGCTTTGGCGTCTTTTTCCATTCGGGGCCAATAATACCCTGCCCTTATCAGTTTTAGTACTAAGGAATCTGTGCCCGAATGATTTCCACATATCCCTTCGTGGACTTCTCACATAACGTAATTAGATTCGGACACTCCCAAGTATCGGTTCAGCAGGCCTTGAAATGATTTCCTTTACAATTGGCCTCCTTTGATGCTATATCGTGTTGCTTTTGCGCAGAGCCCGAGACGCCTTGGAGTCTTCAGGCAACTTCCCGTGCTCGAGATAATGGGTGATCTCATTCCTCCAGTCCCAAACTAGATTAGTCGCATTTACCTCATAGTAACTATCTGCGTCCAGAACTGAGTGCATGAGATGTACTACCGCCCCGGAATTCGATCCCTTCATTTCCGTTAATGAACTCAGGTTAGCTAATGCATCTGCTATGCATTTTCTTCCCTCGGGATGTGAGTAATTGATCACTCTTGGAACCGAGCAAGCACAACCTGAACCTTCACTACGTATTATTGCATGTGCTCCTCTTTGGTTTCGAATATTCCATAGACCTGATTTACCACCAGCTGGGAGTCGCATTTGATTTCTATGACCTCGGAATCTAGTCCCCGGGCCAATTCGAGTGTTGCAATAAAAGCTTCATACTCTACTTCATTGTTACTTAAAGGGACCGTTCTGATGGCCTGCCTTAGGGTTTCTCCCGAAGGCGCGGTTAATACTATGCCAAGCCTGGACCCCTTTACGTTGGAATCTCCATCCGTAAATAAGTTCCAAACTTCCGATGTCAATTCTGACACCATCACTGCTTCTTTGTTTGCTAGAGGCAGCAACCCCGAACTGAATACGGCCACAAAGTCGGCCAGAACTTGTGACTTAATCACAGTCCTCAGTTTATATTCTATGTCGAATTCACTCATTTCGACGGACCATTTGGCCAATCTACCCGAGAGTTCGGGTTTGAGGAGGATGTTCCACAGGGGGAATGTGGTCACCACAGCTATCAGGTGACATTGGAAGTAAGGCCTTAGCTTCCGAGCGGCGACTACGAGAGCTAAGGCCAGCTTCTCCATATACGGGTAGCGAGTTTTTGCTCCCGTTAAAATTCTACTAACGTAATAAATGGGAGATTGCGTACCTTCATCCTCACTTACTAAAATGGTGCTTATCGCTACTTCCGAGACTGCGAGGTAAATCAACAGTGTGTCACCTTCCTTCGATTTTGATAGTAACAAAGAGCTTGACAAGTACCTTTTCAAACCTGCCAAAGCCTGCTGACATTCAGGGGTCCATTCGGAGTTGTTTTTCTTTTTGAGCAGTGATCTTGTCCAATTTCACTCCTCTATTTTAGGATATGAAAATGGTCGATGCAACAATAATACCCAATAGAGTCAGGGTTGAATTCCACTGGGAGTTATGCGAATGAGTGCTAGTAGTATATATCTTAGTGCGTGAAATTGTATATCTTGATTTGCACTTCCGGAATATTGGGTTTTGTTTGCAAATCTAACTTAAACTACTATTGCGATTTTAAGAACGAGATTAGGAAATTGTTTTTGGTTGTTTTTCAAATGATAAAAAGGCCCAGGGCTATGACCTTCACCTAGATGTTCGCTTAATGGGTTGTAAGCCTTAAAGCTTGTTTTATTGGCCGGGGTGTATTATAGCTATTAACACTCAAGTACCCACTCAATACCTCTCGGTCAGAGATTTTGCCCAATTTGATTTTCTCAAGTCCAAATGGGTATTAAACAAAGCAATTGATAATAAGTTCAAGTCAAATTTTACTATCTCTAGGTTCAACCCTTTAATTGGGCTTATCAATCTCTCGATCGATCTAATTTCTTGCTAGCCAAGTTTTCCTAAACTAAGTCTCTCTTTCTTAAGTAGAGACCAAGTCAAATAAGTATGAAATAATGTTTGCAACCATTAATTCTTCAAATAAAAGCAAGAACAAGGCTAGATAATAAACACCCAACCATAAACAAGCAATAAATCAAACACTCATTAAGTTTACACACTATGGTTGGGTCACAACCCTAGTAAAAATCTAGTTACTCATGCTTAAATTAAAAGAAAAAATAAGATGAAGTGATAATTAAACCCATAATAATAATTAAGATGATAAAAAGTAATATTCAAAAAGCTCAAAATAGCAAAAATTACTAAAAGAAACAAAGTAAAACGTCTAGAGTGGCTGCTGATGTCAAAAGTTAACCTAAAAAGTGAATCTCTTCTATTTATACAGTGCTGAAATTTTCGGACAAAAATGCCCTTTCGGAGATTCTGCGGTCGCATAATTCCATGCGCGGTCCGCACTTTTCTTCAGCCTGGCAGGAATGGAAACCTGCGGCTGCATAATACTGAACTATGGCTGCACAACAGGAATTGTGCGGTCGCATTTTCCTTCTGCTGCAGCATCAAGAATTGTGCGGTCCGCATTTATTTTTTTCATACTTAGCCAATTTTTCTGAACCCAGTTCTTGTAAAGCACACACATTCCTACAACACACTTCAAATCCAGTTAGCACAAAAGACCTATCTAAAAAAAAGAAAAGAAAAAGAGAAAAAAAAAAAGAAACATGGGTTGCCTTGCCTCCCAAGAAACGCCTGATTTGACGTCGCGACACGAAGTAAATTCCCATCACTTCAAATGAATCACTGCCATCACGTGGCCATCATCAACTTGTCCCAAATAATGCTTCACCTGGTGACCATTGGCTCAGAATACCTCATCATTTTTGTTCTTCAAGTCCAATTCACCAAAAGGTGTCACACCTACAATTTCAAAGGGACCACTCAATTTGGATTTCAACTTTCCGGGAAACATCTTCAATCATGAATTGAACAACAAAACAAGATCGCCCACCTTGAATTCCCTATTTCGGATGTATTTGTTGTAAAGGTCCTTCATTTTTTCTTTGTACAAGGACGAACTTGCATATGCATGGTATCAGAATTCATCTAATTCATTCAAATGTGCAACCCGCAAGGTAGCAGTTGCATCCCAATCAAGATTTAACTTCTTCAAAGTCCACATGGCCTTGTGCTCAAGTTCCACCGGAAGATGACAAGCTTTTCCAAATACCAACCGGTATGGAGACATCCCAGTTGGAGTATTGAAAGCAGTCCGATAAGCCCATAGCGAATCATCAAGCTTCTTTGACCAATCCGTTTGGTTAGCATTCACTGTTTTGGATAAAATACTATTTATCTCCCGGTTAGAGACTTCTACTTGACCGCTAGCTTGAGAGTGATAGGGAGTCGTAACTTTATGAGTGACACCATACTTGCTAAGCAAGGTGTCAAAAGCTTTGTTGCAAAAATGCGACCCACCATCACTTATGATAGCCCGCGGAGTACCAAATCTTGTGAAGATGTTCTTCTTCAAAAATGTCACCACACTTCTTGCTTCATTGTTGGGTAGAGCAACAACCTCAACCCATTTAGACACATAATCAACCACGACCAAGATGTAGGTATTTCCACAAGAACTCACAAAAGGTCCCATGAAGTCAATACCCCACACATCAAAAACATCAATCTCCAAAATGGTGGTGAGGGGCATTTCATTTTTATTTGCGATTTCACTGGCCCTTTGACATTCATCACAACGCTTGACTAAATTACTTGCATCCTTGTAGAGAGTGGGCCAATAGAAACCATAACTTATCACTTTGGACGACGTTCTTGCTCTACCATGGTGACCACCATACGGTGAAGAATGACAAGCCCCAAGAATTTCAACCCTTTCCTCCTCCGGTACACATCTTCTAATCATTCCATCCGTACAAATTTGGAAAAGGTACGGTTCATCCCAATAATAGTCTTGACAATCTCGTTTGAGTTTCTTTCTTTGGTTTGAAGAGAACTCCTCTGGGATGATAGCACTCACAAGAAAATTTGCTAGATCCGCGAACCATGGCACCTCTTTCATTGAAATGGCTAAGCGTTGCTCATCGGGTAAGGAGTCATTGATTTCAAGGCCATCATGCGGCATCCCCTCCTCCTCCAAACGAGACAAGTGGTCCGCCACTTGGTTTTCACTTCCTTTTCGGTCTTGGATGTCTATATCGAACTCTTGCAACAAAATCACCCATCTCACCAATCCAGCTTTGGAATCTTTCTTGCTCATACGGTAACGAAGTGACGCACGATCCGTGTGGACAATCACTTTTGTACCTATCAAGTACGGGCGGAACTTCTTAATAGCAAACACAATGGCAATGAGCTCTTTTTTGGTTACAGTGTAATTGACTTGGGCATCATTCACGGTCTTACTAACGTAGTAGACCGGATGAAAACTCTTGTTTATACGTTGCCCCAAAACTGCTCCAACTGCCACATCACTAGCATCACACATGAGCTCAAAAGGAATGCTCAAATTCAGGGCGGTGATAATGGGAGTAGTTGTCAACTTGAACTTGAGCATTCAAATGCCCTCATGTAATCATCATTGAAGTGAAAAATCTTTTATGAAACGCCAGTAGAACCTCGCATGACCCTAGAAACTTCTCACGCCCTTCACGGATGTTGGAGGTGGAAGTTTAGAAACTTCTTTGAAATCTTGTGGCCAAGGACAATACCCTCCTCGACCATGAAATGGCATTTCTCCTAATTGAACACCAAGTTCGTTTCTTCACACCTTGCCAATACCTTATCCAAATTTGCCAAGCAATCATAAAAGGAATCCCCGACTACCGAAAAATCATCCATAAGACTTCAAGGTAGTCCTCTACCATATCCGTAAAGATCGCCATCATACACCGTTAAAAAGTTGTCGGTGCATTGCATAAGCCAAATGGCATCCGCTTGAAAGCGAAAATGCCATAGGGACAAGTGAAAGTAGTTTTATCTTGATCTTCCGGGGCAATAAGGATTTGATTGTAGCCTGAATATCCATCCAGAAAGCAATAGAACGCCCGGCCGACCAACTGATCAAGCATTTGGTCAAGAAAGGGTAGTGGGAAATGGTCTTTCCTTGTGACTTAGTTTAGCTTCCGATAGTCCATGCACACTCTCTATCCGGTCACCGTTCTTGTTGGAATCAACTCGTTCTTATCATTGGTGACCACAGTTATGCCCCCCTTCTTCGGAACACATTGCACCGAAGAAGTCCACGAACTGTCAGAAATAGGGTAGACAACCCCGACATCCAACCACTTTATGATCTCCTTTTTGACCACCTCTTGCATTGCTTCATTGAGTCTCCTTTGATGTTCAATGGAGGGTTTGGCATCTTCCTCCAAAATAATCTTGTGCATGTAAAATGCGGGGCTTATTCCCCGAATATCCGCCAAAGTCCACCCAATAACTTTCTTCCTCTTGTGGAGCACCGCCAATGTAGAGTCAACATGTACGTTAGTTCAACAAGAGGAAATAATAACCAGTAAAGTAGAGCAAGGGCCAAGGAATTCATACCTGAGATGTGGAGGCAATGGCTTCAACTCCAAGATAAGAGGCTCTTCAATTGAAGGCTTTGTAGGAGGAGTTTTCCTATTCTCAAGATCCAAGGAAAGTTTCCGAGGTGCATAATTGTATGACCCCATCCCTTGCAAAGAATTGACATATTCCATGAAGCCATCCATTTAATCATCATCAAAATTGGGCCAAACGGCCTCCAACATGTCACCCACATTAATCGTGGCACTAGTATCATCAATAATCACATCGGTCACCAAGTCCACGAACGAACACACTTCATTGCTATTTGGTTACCTCATAGATTTTCACACGTGGAACATAACCATTTCATCACCCACCCGAAAAGTGAGTTCACCGGCTTCCATATCAACAAGAGCCTTCCCCGTAGTAAGGAAAGGTCTACCAAGAATAATAGGCACGTCATAGTCCACTTAACAATCAAGAATCACAAAATTCGCCGGGAGAATGAACTTTTCAACTCGAACCAATACATCCTCAATCACCCCCAACGGTCTCTTCATTGTACGATCGGCCATTTATAATCTCATAGATGTGGGTCTTGGTTGCCAAATTCCCAATGTTTTGAAAACCGAATAGGGCATCAAGTTGATACTCGCCCCAAGGTCACAAAGAGCTTTTGGAAATTCGGTACTTCCAATGGTACAAGGAATTATAAAAGCACCGGGATCTTTCAACTTTGGAGCCATCAAATGCATAATTTCACTCACTTGGTGAGTGACTTTGATAGCTTCAAAATTCATCGATCTCTTCTTTGTCACCAATCCTTCATAAACTTGGTCTATCCAGGCATTTGCTCCAAAGCTTCAACTAATGACACATTTATAGAGAGACTCTTCATCATATCAATGAACTTCTTGAATTGATTCTCGCTATTTTTCTTGGCAAGCCTTTGAGGATAGGGAGGAGGTGGCTTAGGCAATGGTGCCTTAGCTTTTTGAACTACCGGTTCCGGTATGTCAATCACATGATCCCTAGACGGGTTCACATCCTCTTGATTCACTTCCACCGTGTCATCAATATCAATCCTCACTTCATCATTTTCTTGCACAATATTGTTCGGGATATCCTCTTCTTCTATCACTTGCTCATCGTCAACAAGTTTCCTTTGACTTGAGGTAGGTACATTCCCACCTTTTCCACTTCTTGTAGTAACGGTCATGACATGCCCCGTAGTGTTCGCACCCTTCGGGTTCACCACCGTATCACTTGGTAGTGCACCCTTAGGACGAGAATTTAAAGCTTGAGAGATTTGACCCATTTGCACTTTTAAGTTACGGATTGATGTGTTGTGTGAAGCAAGTTGGGCATTAGAATCGACATTCTTCTCTATCATTTGCTTGAACATGTGCTCAATACGACCCATTTCATTGTTGGAGGAACTAGGACCATGAGAAGGATAAGGAGGTGGGTTGCTCGGTTGTTGGTACATCGGGGGCCTTTGAAAACCCGACCCTTGATTTCCTTGGTTATTGTTCCACCCGCCTTGGTTTTTGCCTCCCCAATTTTCTTGATTATTATTATTTTGCCAATTCCCTTGGTTATTGCTTCCACTCCAATTGCCTTGATTGTTTCCACTATTCCAATTACCTTGGTTGCTAGAATTCCAATTGTCTTGATTATTCGAAGGTCTCCGTTGTTGTTAACTAGGGCCTTGGTAGTTGTTTCTTTGCCTTTGAAAGTTGTTCATATATTGGACCTCTTCATCTTGATCATTGTAAGAATCTCGTTGATCAAACCCACTATTATCTTGCACGAAATTGTCCACTCTTTGTTGCACTTGTAGACTTTTTGTTCTTCTCTTGTTTACCATCATATTGACTCCTTCCATAACATTGATTTGCCTCGGGTTTTACACTTGTTGAAGTTGAGCCTTTGCCAATTGGTTCATGGTAGTTGTCAACTCGTCTATGGCATGTCCATGGTCATGTAACTCTTTATGAAAAAGAATCACATTTGGATCACCTTATGGAACATTGGCTCTAGATTGCCACGCCGATGAAGTATCTTCCATCTCATCCAAAATATCACACTCCTCCGCGTAAGGCGTAGTCATGAAGTTCCCACCGGCAAGTTGATTCACTACACATTGGTTGGTGGTATTGATCCCTCGATAAAAAGTTTATTGAATCATGTTCTCTGTCATATTATTGTTAGGGCACTATTTCACCATTTTCCTATATCTTTCCCATATCTCGTGTAGTGGTTCATTAGGCTCTTGCTTGAATGCTAGAATTTCATCCCGGAGAATAGCCATGTGCCCAGGAGAGAAGTACTTTGAAATAAATTTCTCCGCAAGTTCATCCCAAGTATGAATGGAATGATTTGGCAAACGTTCCAACTAATCTAAAGCTTTTTCACGTAGATATAAAGGAAAAATCCTTAGCCTCAAAGCATCCTCGAAGATATTTGTTTGTTTGCTTCCCCAACACGTATCAAGGAACCCCTTCAAATTTTTATATGCATTTTGACCCCGTGCACCCTTAATGTTGCGCCCTGAATCAATCAAAAAGCTTATTGATTTGATTCATCCCATTTCATTTATTTGGGCCGGTTCGAATCCCTCTCTTTTCGTTGATGACTTGATTTTGTTTTTTTTAAATTTTGAAATCCCTTGTTCTTATTCTTAGTTAAATGTGTGGAATAGACCAAATCATAAGAAAATTTTAAAATTAAGCAAGGAAAACCCCTTTTTATTTTATTCTTCACGTCCAGGATTATGTCCGGGATCATTTGATAGGAATCCAAAGAT
Source organism: Nicotiana tabacum (assembly GCF_000715075.1). Lineage (NCBI taxonomy): Eukaryota > Viridiplantae > Streptophyta > Magnoliopsida > Solanales > Solanaceae > Nicotiana > Nicotiana tabacum. The sequence goes on along the minus strand of NC_134083.1, from coordinate 19,786,199 downwards.
GAAGAGAGAAAAGAAAAAATATCACTATTGTGTAAACGAATAGTTTGAGAGTCAGCATTACACAATCTCCAAGATGATTTTTTTGAAAAAGAAAAAAGAATAGATCATCCATTTTTCTACCGCGACCTTGGATTGCTGTTGCATATTCAGCTCCTGTTGCAGCTGCTACCGCAGTTTTCTTGATCTACCCACTCGGTCAAGGAAGTTTTTCTGATGGTATGCCTCTAGGAATCTCTGGTACTTTCAATTTCATGATTGTATTCCAGCGAGTTCGTGGGGGGGGGGGCAGGTTTTAGCTTTCGAGCGAGATAACTCATCAACGATTGGTGAAGGATTGACCACTCAGTTATCCAAGTTACGTAAAAGACACATTTTGAAGCTTTTCCCTGCCACATGAGGGCACACTTTGAGTCCCAAACTTTCTGTCTGAAGCAAATGCTGGAAGTCCAAGATGGTATCGTTAGCTCATATACGCCACAAGCGGGCTTGGATGAGGAGGTTAAAAGGCGCTTCTGGGAGGGGTTGGATGAGATAGTGCTTAGTATTCCGCCTGCATAGAGGTTATTTATCAGAGTGGATTTCAATGATCATATTGGGTCGACTACTGGTGGCTATGGTGAGGTGCATGGAGGCTTCGACTTTGGGGATAGGAACGGAGGAGGTACTTCGTTGTTGGATTTTGCTAAGGTATTTGAGATGGTGATTGCGAACTCTAGCTTCTCGAAGAGGGAGGAGTATTTGGTCACTTTCCAAAGTGCGGTGGCGAAGACTCAGATTGATTATCTTCTTCTCGGGAGGTATGATAGAGGGTTGTGCAAGGATTGCAAGGTTATCCCGGGTGAGTCACTCGCGACGCAACATAGGCTCTTGGTGATGGACGTTAGTATCATGATTAAGAGTAAGAAGAGGTCTGTATGAGGACGGCCGAGGATTAGGTGGGGAGCCTTGACTATAGATAAAGCTCAGGAGTTGGAGGGAAGGTTATCGGTTATTGGAGCCTGGAGGAGTTGCGTCCAGGTTATCGGTTATTGGAGCCTGGAGGAGTGGCGGGGACGCAAGCGCTATGTGGACGATGACGGCGAGGCAGCGAGAGAGGTGTTAGGGGTCTTGAAGGGTTTCTCTGGCGGGCATAAAGGTGACTGGTAGTGGAATGAAGTGGTCCAAGGAAAAGTGTAAGCGAAAAAGGCGGTGTACCTAAAGTTAGTAGTAGCACATGCGAGGAGGAAATGGGAGCGAACATGGAGAGGTATAATGTAGCTAGGAAGGAGGCAAAGCTGGCAGTCACAGAGGCTAAGACTGCAGCGTTTGGTCATCTATACGAGGAACTGGGGAACAAAGGCAGAGAAAAGAAGTTATTCCGGCTGGCCAAGGCTAGAGAGAGGATGACTCAAGATCTGGACCAAGTGAGGCGCATCAAAGACGAGGATGGTAGAGTTTTGATGGAAGAGGCTCAGATTAAGCGGATATGGCAGACATACTTTCATAAACTTCTGAATGAATAGGGGGACCAGGATATTACGCTAGGTGAATTGGGGCATTCTGAGGGTCACCGAGACTTTGGGTACTGTAGGCGCATTAAGGTTGAGGAGGTAGTGGGGGCTATGCGTAAGATGAGTAAGGGAAGAGCTACCGTGCCAGACAAAATTCCGGTAGAATTCTGGAAGTATATGGGTAGAGCAAGCTTGGAGTGGCTGACGGGGCTATTTAGTGTTATTTTTAGGACGAAGAAGATGCCGGATGAGTGAAGGTGGAGTACGGTGGTACCATTGTACAAGAACAAATGTGATATCCAGAGTTGCAACAACTAGGGGTATCAAGTTACTAAGCCATACTATGAAAATGTGGGAGAGGGTGGTGGAAGTGATGGTGAGGAAAACGGTGTCTATATCCGACAACCAATTCGGGTTCATGCCGGTTCGTTCGACTACGGAAGCGATCCACCTTATTAGGAGGTTTGTTGAACAGTATAGGGACAAAAAGAAGGATCTGCACATGGTGTTTATTGACCTAGAGAAAGCGTATGACAAGGTCCCTAATGAGGTTCTTTGGATATGCCTGGAAGCAAAAGGTGTGTCGGTTGCCTACGTTAGGAGCTAAGACTCGGGTTAGGAATGTGGGAGGCGACTCCGAGCACTTCCCGGTTATTATGGGTTTACACCAAGGATCTACGCTCAGCCGGTTCTTATTTGCTCTGGTAATGGACGCACTGACACGACAAATCCAAGGGGAGGTGCCATGGTGTATATTGTTTGTTGATGATATAGTTATGATTGATGAGACGCGACGCGGCATTCACGGGAGGCTGGAGGTTTGGAGACAGGCCCTTGAGCCTAAGGGTTTCAAGTTGAGCAGGACTAAGACAGAATACCTGGAGTGCAAATTCGGTGTTGAGTCGAGAGAAGCAGGCTTGGACGTTGATGTCGCCCAAACTCACACCACAAATATAGGTAGTGAGGCGGTCGAAGCAATAATAAAACCCAACGCAAGTCGGGGTCGAATCCGCATGGAGATAGAAATGGGATTAGGTATATATTTAGTGTAATTGTACAATATGCCTTAGATTACACTTCCACATTCTTGTTTGTTGTTTCTACTTCTACTTTAAACTATTGATTGCAATTATAAAACTAGAAGACACTATTTTTTTTTTATTTTAGTTGTTTTCCAAATGATAAAAGATCTAGGATCGTGACTTCCACCTAGGTGGTTACCTAATGGGTTGAATACTCTAGGACAAGCCTGTTTGGTCGGGGTTGTGATATAGCAATCACACGCAATCACCCACTCTATATCTCTCAGTAGTTTGAGTGGTTTTGCCGAATTTGGCTTTCTTAAGCCCCAAGTGGGTATTGCACAAAATAAGTGATAAATGCTCAAGTCGGGTCTTACTATCTCTAGATTCAACCCTTTAATTGGGGCTATCAATTTCTTGAGTTCACCCCAATTTTTTGTTAGCTATGTTTTTCTAGACTTAGTCTCTCTTTCTCAAGTAGAGACCAAGTCAATTTGGCATGAATCAATGTTTGCAACCATTAATTCTTAAATTCAAGCAAGAACTAGGATAAATATCACTAACCCAATCACAAACAAGTCCTAAAACAAACACCCATAAAGTACCCACACTAGGGTTGGACCACAACCCTAGCTAAAAATTTAGCTACTCATGAAAAATGAAGAAATACAAGAAGAAATTAAGATAGAATGCATAATAATTGATTGGGGGGAAAAATCTAATGTTTAGAAGCTAATCTAGTACAATATTACTCAGAGCAGTAAAGAAAAATGGCTCAGGTGCTCTCCCAAAATAAAACTTACCCTAAAAATGACAAAACGTTCTATTTATACTAAGCTGACAATATCTGACAAAAATGCCCCTGCGGAGGTTGTGCGGCCGCATAATTATGTGTGCGTTCCGCACAACAAGACTTGGCTTGACAGGTTCCAGTTCTGCGGCTGCAGAATTCTGGATTACGACTGCACTCCTTCAACTACTGTGAACCGCACATTTGTGAGTGCGGCCACACTCTTGATTCTGACACTCCTTGATCTTAGGCTCTGCCTGTGTGAGACTTCTGCGGACAACATAAAAATGAGTGCGACCGCGCTCTTAATTATGCGGCCGCATAAAAATGGTGCGGTCCGTATTTCTTTTTTAACTTGAAATCCCATCTCTCTGATCTTTGTCTTCTGCGAACCACACAATATTGAGTGCAGCCACACATAACATTCTGCGGGCGTACAATTATGGTGCGGTCCGCACTCCTTCAACTTGCCCAAAACCAACTCTCTGAATCTCCTCTTATGGAGCCGCACAATATTTGTGCAGTGCGCATACTATGAAGAAGAATTGACATGGCTCTTCTCTTGTTTTGCAGTCGTACACAGTATTGTGCGGTCCGCACTATGGGCCTTTTGCCTTGTTTTGGTTCTTATCCACTTTTGATTCCTTTATGAGTTGATTTTGACTCATTTGGCTCGTTTTCCAATGTTCCTGTACAAAAGCACATTTCATTAGTTTTCGGGATTACCTTTAAGCATTTTTGAGCTAAAATGCAAGTAAAAGAGAGCAAATAAGCGGTTAAAATCCCTACTTATCAACTCCCCCAAACTTAAACTTTTGCTTGTCCTCAAGCAATTAAGGCAATTCTCACCTCTACTAAAAAAAGGGATATTTCAGCTGGCTTAAGACGAATCAATCACACATCAATTGGGACCAACAATTACCCATAACACATATGAATTATCAACAACACAATGATTTGACTTTTTGAGTACCATAGTTCTAATGCGACACTAGAGTATCAAGAGTTGACTCGATTCATCAAGGAAGCTCGCTCTTTCACGTATGTCATTTTGGATCCCAAACTCCTCCTCCTCCACTCTCTATTAGCAAATCTCACTTTAGAATGTAACACTCGAATCAAGGATTGTAAAAAATGTGTTCATGTCTCTCAAAAGAATGTCACAAGTCCGGCTCTAAGTACCATAAGCTTGTCCCTCACGTAAATCACCACTAATGTAAGCTCACTCAACCTGAAATCATGAAAGGCTTTTGTGGGATGTAATGAAGGCTTTTGGACCAAGGTAGGACTTGTTTGAATATAATGGTTTCATCTTTTCTCAAGCACTCCATTTTCTCTTTTCGGCTCATACTTTTTCGACTCTTTGAGTCATTTTATTTTTCCTCGAGGGAACTAGAGAGACGTAACGTCACTCTTTCTTGATCATGACATTCATTTTTCTCCTTTTCTGTTTACTCCATGCCTTTCATCCTTGCTTTTCTTTGAATCCCTTCAACTATTTACTCTATTCACTTTCTTTTTGGCATTTTTTTTATTCTTTCTTTCTTTTCTTTGCCTTTCCTTTTCTTCCTTTCTTTCTCTTCTTTATACCTTTTTTTTATCACTTTCAAACTCCTCGTCTCTCCCCCAAACTTATGTTTTTGCCAATTGTTTCTCAAGAATGCTAAGGAAAGATTGGGTGCCAAGAGAGGGTCATTACAAAACGGATAAAGGCATGTAACATGGTTATTGAAAGAAAAAAGGCTTAGGCTCAAATAGGTTGACCAGGGATATCACATCAGTAGGCTATGGAAGATTTCAAACTTCAAATCCGATCAAGGAGAGCCTACAATCATTTCTCAAGCCAAGCTACACTTAGAATTTCACCTAGAAAAATATTCGGGGCAAGTTCTAGACTATTAGCACGGGTACTTGGACCTGCAATTCAATACCTCCCCTTTCATGCTGCTGGATTGATAAAGAGACCGAAGTCGAGGGCCCACAATAACCCTAGTTAAGATTGAGAATCACAAATGGCTCGACTGAACCACTTGATGACTGTTTAAGTCAACACAATTGTCAAAAGATCAAAACTAGAGCTATTTTACGCCAGCAACTTTATTTTTAACCATAAAGTTGGAGGTAAATATGTTGGTACCAAGTGAAGCATGCTTGAGACCCTTTTATTCATTACTACTATATTTACCTAAACATAAAAGAAAACGGACTCAATCCCTTAAGAAGGTTGTCACGCCATCCATCGTTGGGAAGAGCCACCCGGTTCACACAAAATCCACCTTTGGAAAGAACCGTGTCATTAAGAAAACCAAAGGCTTATTGTTCACTCAAACGTAAAACGTTATACTAAAATAAAAAAAAATTACTAAAATAAATAAGAAGTTATACTACTAAGAAAAATAAACTAAAGAAGCTAAACTACAGAAAGTAAGGCAAACGAATATACAAATCGAGGGGAAAATGAATATAAACATCAAGGGAAAGGGGAGAATATATACATAACAAAAGAGAAAATAAAGATAAAATAAAAATAGTATAAAAGTTATTACAGACCAAATGTCAATGTCAAATTAATCATAATAGACCACTCCCCCCCGAATAAAAATGAGAATTGTCCCCAATGCTTATCAAAAATAAGAACAAGAAGGGGTAGAGAGTTAAGAGAACTCCTTATGTGGTCTAAGTTTGCATGGCATCCTCAGCACCCTCGGTCTCCTCTAGATGTATCTCATTATCACCTGGCTGAGGGACAACAGGGTTGCTGAGCATCTGGATCATCTTCTCATAGGTGTGGGCAGTCGCAACCGACTCCTCAGACTGGCCGACTGCTATATGTGATGCCTCTGGTACTGCTGGTGCTGACGGTGCTCCCTCTATAAGTAGGTCCAGTAGTAGATCTCCGGCTGATGCAAGCTTGGTAACTGATGTTGTCAACTTATCCACCGACTTCTTCGAAGATCGAGACTTCCTCATTTTCTTTACCTGCTTGCCCAAATCCTCAATGAAATCCCCATGTGCCACCAGAGTCTCCATAATGGTCTTCTGGTTTTCCAGAATCTTCTTCAATATCTCCTCCACTGACGGAGGTACCTGTGGTGCAGCCTGGGCAGAAAACTATGCTGCAACAGCACTAGATATGTCAGACAGCTTTGAAGTAGCTGCCTGCATCCAGTTGTTGAGACTCGCCAATCTATGGGAGACTCGCAGCGCAGTCAGTAGATAAGTAGATGAAGCTGGCACTGATAATGTAGCTGATGGTCTAGAAGAAGAAGATGGTGGCATGTCTGCTGTCTCAGTGGAAGGTCCGGCTGCTGTGGAAGGCATAGCATCTGCGGAAGGCTCAGCAGCTGAATCAGTAACTACTACCGTTGGCTCCTCAGACTGGCTAGCGGAGGTAGTTGCCTTACCCTTGAACTTCGAGTTGTCAGAATCCTTTAGGTGGTACCATGAGAAAGGCTTCTTGGCCTTTACTTTAGTATCATACTGCCTCAGCTCCACCTTTTGATCATTGAAGTACTCTGTGAGGAAGTTCGGGTAGGGGTAGGATCACTCATCCTTCTTGACAGCCAAAGTGATGTTGGTTGACATTATAGCACCCACATTGATCGGGTACCCAGCCATAATTGAAGCCACCAGGACTGCTCGGGGAAGTGGGAGGTTGTTCTTATTCAAGTCAAGCACAGGTCAATGTGGCTGCACACGAAAGTCTGCCACCCTTTAGCTTCAAAGTTTAGGGTGGCCCGGACTATGGGAACCCCTGCTGTGAGCCACGGAGGTGTTGATCCTCGAATAGCCAAAATCTCAGCTAGCCACGGTGCATCACCCATAGCCAGCTTTTCCAAGTATTGGGCCGCCTCCACTTCTTCAAATCCCTCTTAAGAGTTCAAAGCACAGTTGTCGAATCAGATTTTCAGATTCCGCACTTTTGTCACCTTGGTACCCTTCTTAATGTGAGCCACATTGGCATAAAATCCTTTAACCAAGTGCTCATTTGCATCGAGGGCGCTTTGGGTGAACCATTTCCATCTTCTTCTCTCCTGGAACTGTCTGAGGACATTTGGGTTGTGCTTGTCCAAATCCTTCATCAGGAATTATTGCTCAAGAGTGAGCGATCTATGGGGCCACTACTCTCTAAATCTATTGAAGGCAGTAAAGCTGACAAATCTGTCTTCCCACATCTCCCTTTTCTTTGTCCTATCAAGACCACCCACTTGAGTGTCTCCCCTTCTACCGTCATCCGATTCGTCATCATCATCATCAACATTGATTGGTGCAGCCGGGGCATGTGAGGAAGAGGGCTTAGAATCATGGATACCCTCTTCCGAACCATTAGAAGAACTAGCAATGGAAGATGATTCATCAACTAAGTGGAATCTACCCTGGACTAGTTGAGGTTGGGTGTTAGGTGGGGCTTGGTCAGAGTTTCCCTCAGAAACTTCCCTATACGGGAGATACTCACTGGTGTCTAATGATTGAGGGGCTCTGTTGGTCGTAGCCTTCTTGCTTAACACTCTCTGGATGACTAGTGTTAGGTTACTCTTGCTTCATCCTCGGCATCGGCCTCAGGAGGGTTCTGCCCTCCCTTTTGATGTATCTCCTCCACCACGTGATCTAACCATCGTCTGCAATTCATAACAATAAGAATCAGTTAGAGTTCAACTACATAGGACACAGATATATGCATGATTTGCAGGTCAGTTGTGAAAAAAAACTAGAAGAGGTAGTGCGAACCGCACAAAAGTGAGTGCGGCCGCATATTGCCAAGTGCGGACCGCACAATTTTGAGTGCGTTTTGAGTGCGGTACGCATATTCAAACATACAAATGCCTTAACTTAGAGACTGCGGGCCGTACGAAAGAGTGTGCGGCTGTATAATTTGGATTAACACGGCACTACTTTACGATTCATACAAGTTTTGCAAGAATTAGACACGACCCTAACAACTAAGCATGATTAGCTATTTACCCAGGCCTCAATTAACAATTATGAAGCTACCCACATGATTTTGAGAAAAGATGACTAAATATTGACATTTTTAGTCATGAAATTAACCCTACACAAAAGAACAAAACTAAAAGAAGATGAAAAATCTAAAGATGAAATGAACATACCAGTAATGGAGGATGCAGGTGAGAATCTAAGAGATGAAATGCTTGACGTTTGAGAATTAGTGGGGGGATGCACTGTGTTTGTTTAGGGCTTGAAGGTTCAGAGAATGTAAAGTGTAAAAAATTGAGAAAATCCCTATTTATACTTTGACCCATCGAGACTAGACCTACCTGAGTGTGGCCGCACAATTTTGAGATCGGTCCGCATTCATTACATGTTCCTTTGAAGACATTCTGCGGACCACACAAAAGTGAGTGTGGCCGCAGAAATTTTGTGGACCGCACAATTTTGTGTGATGCCGCACTTTGTTAAGGATTTTTGACAGGCCAAACTTCAGAGAGCATGCAATTTTGATCTTCCAGTTGTGTGACCTCACACAGAATTGTGCGGCCGTAGAGTGATTGTGCGGTCCGCATAATTTTGGTGCGGTCCGCACTTTTGTGACACTTAGCCAATTTTATTCTTGCACAGTCCCTGCAATGCACACCCATTCCTGCATACACTTCAAAACTAGTTAGCACACAACAAAGCTAAATAACAAAGAAGAAAAAAAGAAAAAGAAAAAGACACATGGGTTGCCTCCCAAGAAGCGCCTGATTTAACGTCGTAGCACGACACAGATTATCAATCATTTGAAATGAAGTAATGCCACAATGTGGCCATCATCAACCTTGCCAAGATAATGTTTAACGCGGTGCCCATTGATTCTAAATACCTCGTCATTCTTATTTTTCAAATCTTGAGCACCAAAAGGAGGTTACATTCACCACTTCAAAGGGACCACTCTATTTTGACTTCAACTTGCCCGGAAACATCCGTAACCGGGAATTGAATAATAGCACAAATCACCCTCTTTAAATTCCTTGTTGTGGATGTACTTGTCATGGAGGTACTTCATCCTTTCCTTGTAAAGGGACGAGCTTGTGTAGGCATGATACCGGAATTCATCAAGCTCATTCAATTGTGAGACCCTTAGATTTTCCGCGACATCCCATTCAAGGTTCAACTTCTTCAAATCCCACATGGCCTTATGCTTAAGTTCTACCGGAAGATGGCATGCCTTCCCGAACACTAACCGGTATGGAAACATCCCGATCGGTATTTTGTAGGTCCGTTCTATAAGCCCAAAGAGCATCATCAAGTTTTCTTGACCAAATCATCCGGTTGGCATTGACTATCTTTGACAAAATACTCTTTATCTCCCGGTTGGAAACTTCAACTTGTCTGCTTGCTTGATGATGGTAGGGGGTTGATACTTTGTGAGTGACACCATACTTTGTGAGTAAGGTATCAAAAGCCTTGTTGTAAAAATGCGAACCCCCATCACTAATAATGGCTCTTGGGGTACCAAACCTTGTGAAGATGTTCCTTTTCAAGAATGACACCACACTCCTTGATCTATTGTTGGGCAAATCAACGGACTCAACCCATTTAGATACATAATCCACTACAACTAGAATGTAGGTGTTCCCACAAGAGCTAACAAATGGACCCATAAAATAATTACCTCACACATCAAAAATATCTATCTCCAAAATGGTGTTGAGAGGCATTTCATTCCTCTTTGAGATCTCACTGGCCCTTTGGCATTCATCACACCGCTTGACAAGCTCACTAGCATTCTTGTAGAGAGTAGGCCAATATAATCCACAACTCAAAACCTTTGCCGCCGTTCTTGCTCCACCATGGTGACCACCATACGGTGAAGAGTGGAAAGCCTCAAGTATACCCATTTGTTCTTCCTCCGGCACACATCGTCGGATCACACCATCAGTACATATCCGGAAAAGATACGGCTCATCCCAATAATAGTCAAGGCAATCCCGTTTGAGCTTCTTCCTTTGGTTTGAAGAGAACTCATTTGGTAAAATTCCACTCACAAAATAATTGGCAAAGTCGGCGAACCATGACATCCCGGTCATAGAAATGGCTAGGAGTTGCTCGTCGGGAAATGAATCATTTATCTCAAGGCCATCATGTGGCCTCCCCTCCTCCTCCAATCGGGACAAGTGGTCCACCACTTGATTTTCACTACCCTTGCGGTCTTGAATCTCTAGATCAAACTCTTGCAATATAAGCACCCACCACATCAACCTTGCCTTAGAATCCTTCTTGCTGATCAAATACCGAAGCGCCGCATGGTCGGTGTGAACAATCACCTTTTTACCCATCAAGTACGGGCGGAACTTCTCCATAGCAAAGACAATAGCAAGGAGCTCTTTTTCTGTCACTGTGTAGTTGACTTGGGCATCATTCATGGTCTTGCTTGCATAATAGATCGGATGAAAGATTTTGTTGATACATTGCCCCAACACTGCTCCAACCGCCACATCACTTGCGTCGCATATGAGCTCAAATGTCAAGCTCCAATCCGGTGCGGTAATAATAGGAGTATTAGTCAACTTTAACTTAAGCAACTCGAATGCCTTCATGCAATCTTCATTGAAATAGAACTTGGCATCCTTCTCCAAAAGTTTACACAAAGGGTTAACCACCTTAGAAAAATCCTTGATGAATCGGCGATAGAACCCCGCATGACCCAAAAATCTCCTCACTCCCTTAACGGATGTAGGGGAAGGGAACTTGGAGATCACTTCAACTTTGGCCTTATCAACCTCAATACCATATTTTGAAATCTTGTGACTGAGGATAATTCTTTCGTCGACCATGAAGTGACATTTCTCATAATTCAAAACCAAGTTAGTTTCCTTACATATTGCCAATACCTTGTCCACGTTGTTCAAGCAATCATCAAAAGAAGTCCCAACGACGGAGAAATAGTCCATGAAGACCTCAAGAATATCTTCCACCATATCGATGAAAATAGCCACCATACACCGTTGAAAAGTCGCCGGTGCATTACATAACCCAAATGGCATCCTCGAGAATGCAAAGGTACCATATGGACAAGTGAAAGTGGTCTTCTCTTGGTCTTCAGGAGCAATAAGAATCTGATTATAGCTGGAGTATCCATCCAGGAAGCAATAAAAAGCACGTCCGGCCAACCTATCCAACATTTGATCAAGAAATGGAAGAGGAAAATGATCTTTGCGAGTGACTTTGTTGCATCTCCACTTGTTCCATTTCTCGTAGTCACGGCCATAGCATGTCCCGTATTATTCCCCCACTTTGGGTTCACCACCATATCACTTGGAAGTGCCCCCTTAGGACGAATGTTCAATGCTTGTGAGATTTGGCCAAGTTGAACCTCCAAATTACGGATTGGAGTGTTGTGGGAGGCTAATTGAGCATCGGAGTCGTCATTTTTCTCCATCATTTGTTTGAACATACTTTCAATCCGTCTCATCTCATTGTTATAAGAGCTCGGGCCTTGAGAAGGATAGGGGTGGATTGCTTGATTGTTGGAACATCGGGGGCCTTTGAAAACCCGACCCCCGGTTGTTGTTGTTCCACCCTCCTTGATTACCTCCCCAATTACTTTGAATGTTGCTACCCCAATTGCCTTGGTTTCCTTGATTATTCCAATTGCTTTGATTGTTTTTGCCACCACTCCAATTGCCTTGGTGGCCTTGGTTGTTCCAATTTCCTTGATTTCCTTGTGATCTCCATTGTTGTTGATTTTAAGCATTGTTTCTTTGACCTTGATAATTGTTGACGTATTGCATTTCTTCTTCTAGATCATTATACGAATCACCTTGGTCATACCCACTATCATCTTGCATGAATTGTTCCGGACAACTTTGCCCTTGTTGACCTTTTTGTCGCCTCTTGTTCATCATCATATTTACACTTCCATCGTACTCACTTGTTTCGACCCTTGAATTTGTTGCAGCTGAGCTTTGGCCAATTGGTTCATTGTGGTTATTAACTCTGTAATAGCTTGCCCATGATCATGAAGTTCTTTGTGTAGGTGAATGACATTGGGGTCACCTTGCTGAACATTGGCCCTACTTTTCCATGACGATGAGGTATCCGCCATCTCATCCAAAATTTCACAAATTTCGGCATAAGGTGTGTTCATGAAGTTCCCGCCGGCGAGTTGATTTACCACACATTGATTTATTGTGTTGATCCTCCTGTAGAAGGTTTATTGGATCATGGACTCGGTCATATCATTATTTGGGCACTCTTTAACCATGATACGATATCATTCCCAAATCTTATGCAATGGCTCATTGGGCTCTTGCTTGAATGCTAGAATTTCATCCCGTAGTGCAGCCATGTGCCCCGGAGAGAAGCATTTGACAATGAATTTTTCATCCAACTCATCACATGTATGGATGGAATGATTAGGAAATCTCTCTAGACAGTCCAAACTCAGAAACATTGGTTTGCTTGGTTTGCTTGCTCCCCCAACAAGTATCGACAAACCCCTTGAGATGCTTGTAAGAATTTTGATTTGGAGCCCCAGTGAAAAATTCTCATTGCTCAAGTAGTGTAAGCATCACGTTGGTGATTTGGAAGTTGCCCGCCCTAATGTGGGGAGGGACTATAGCACTTGCATAACCCTCGTTCGGCAACACCCGATGCATTGCCGCTCTTGGTGGAGGCGGGGGAGGGACAGGAACATTATTATTAGGTGGTCGACCTCGCCTATTTTCTTGAGGTTCGGGAAGAACCTCATCTCCTTGACCATCATCCACATCCTTCACCAATGGCAAATTACCAATGGGCTCGTTGTTGAGAGCCATTATCGTACCTATAAGCAATTCAAAAACAAAATTAGTGACTCGGAAGGAAAAGAATACAAATCACACAAAAACCTAGATATATAGCTAAATGTGTTTAACTCCCCGGCAACGGCGCCAAAAATTGATGTCGTCCAAACTCACACCACAAATATAGGTAGTGAGGTGGTCGAAACAATAATAAAACTCAACGCAAGTCGGGGTCGAATCCTCAGGGAGTTAGAATTGGGATTAGGTATATATTTAGTGTAATTGTACAATATGCCTTAGATTACACTTCCACATTCTTGTTTGTTGTTTCTACTTCTACTTTAAACTATTGATTGTAATTATAAAACTAGAAGACAATATTTTTTGTTTTGGTTGTTTTTTAAATGATAAAATATCTAGGATCGTGACTTCCACCTAGGTGGTTACCTAATGGGTTGAATACTCTAGGACAATCCTGATTAGTCGGGGTTGTGATATAGCAATCGCACGCAATCACCCACTCTATACCTCTCGGTAGTTTGAGTGATTTTGCTCAATTTGGCTTTCTCAAGCCCAAGTGGGTATTGCACAAAATAAGTGATAAATGCTCAAGTCAGGTTTTACTATCTCTAGATTCAACCCTTTAATTGGGGCTATCAATTTCTTGAGTTCACCCCAATTTCTTGTTAGCCAAGTTTTCCTAGACTTAGTCTCTCTTTCTCAAGTAGATATTAAGTCAATTAGGCATGAATGAATATTTGCAACCATTAATTCTTAAATTCAAGCAAGAACTAGGCTAAATATCACTAACTCAATCACAAACAAGTCCTAAATCAAACACCCATAAAGTACCCACACTAGGGTTGGGCCATAACCCTAGCTAGAAATTTAGCTACTCATGAAAAATAAAGAAATATAAGAAGAAATTAAGATAGAATGCATAATAATTGATTAGGGAAAGAAAATCTAATGTTTAGAAGCTAATCAAATACAAAATTACTCAAAGCAGTAAAGAAAACGGCTCAGGTGCTCTCCCAAAACAAAACTTACCCTAAAAATGATAAAAAGTTCTATTTATACAAAGCTAAAAATATCTGACAAAAATGCCCCTGCGGAGGTTGTGCAGCCGCATAATTATGTGTGTGGTCCGCACAACGAGACTTGGCTTGACAGGTTCTAGTTCTGTGGCCGCACTCCTTCAACTACTGCGGACAGCACATTTGTGAGTGCGGCCGCACAATTATAGTGCGGTCCGCACTTCTTGATCTTAGGCTCTAACTGTGTGAGACTTCTGCGAACCACATAAAAATATGTGCGGCCGCGCTTTTAATTATGCGACCGCATAAAAATGGTGCGGTCCTCATTTCTTTTTGAACTTGAAATTCCATCTCTCTGATCTTTGTCTTCTGCGGACCGCATAATATTGAGTGCGGCCGCACAATTATGGTGCGGTCCGCACTCCTTCAGCTTTCCCAAAACCAGCTCTCTGAATATCTTCTTTTGCGGCTGCACAATATTTGTGCGGTGCGCATACTCAAAGGTAAGTTTTATAGAGTGGTGGTCAGACCGGTCATGTTGTATGGGACAGAGTGTTGGCCAGTTAATAACTTACCTATCTAGAAGATGAAAGTAGCAGAGATGAGGATGTTGAGGTGGATGTGCGAGCATACCAGGATGGATAAGATTAGGAATGAAGATATACGGGAGAAGATGGGTGTGGCCCCTATGGATGACAATATGCGGGAAGTAAGGCTTAGATGGTTCAGGCAAGTGCGTAGGAGAAGCCCAAATGCCCCGGTCAGGAGGTGTGAGCGGTTGGTCTTGGCGGGTTCGAGAAGAGGGAGAGGGTGGCCTAAGAAGTATTAGGGAGAAGTGATCAGGCGGGACATGGCGTGGCTTCAGATTTTCGAGGAGATGACCCTTGATAGGAAGGTGTGGAGGTCGAGCATTAGGGTGTTAGGATAGGAGGTAGCTGATAAAGTTCATCCATGGGGGAGGCTGGTCTGATAAGGTTGGGTCCTAGGCTGCTACCGATTATTGTTGTGTCTACACTATTCTTTTGTTTTTAATAGTATCGGGCTTTATTCATTGGTTTTTGTTATTATTTCTCATATGTTTTCTTGTTCTTATGCTGTTGTTATTGCTCATATGGTTCTGTTGATGGTAGTAACATTCTGTCTCTCTCTTGTCTCTCTTGTCTCTTTTCATTTTCTTGAGCCGAGGGTCTTTCGGAAACAACCTCTCTACCCTCCGGGATAAGGGTAAGGTTTGCGTACACTCTACCCTCCCCAGACCCCACTTGTGGGAACTCACTGGGTTGTTGTTGTTGTTGTTGCACCGGTGAAGAACCCCCGTTGCTCGAGCAAAGTGAGCATTATGTTGGTTATTTGAAAGTTGCCAGCCCTAATATGGGGTGGGACTATAGCACTTGCATACCCTTTATTCTGCAATACCCGTTGTGGAGCCGCTCGTGGAGGAGGTGGGGGTGGAACAGAAACATTATCGTGAGGCGGTTGGCCTCATCTATTGGCTTGAGGTTAAGAGGGACCTCATCCATTGCATCATTATCAATGTCCACATCCCCCACGGCTATGTTTCCGAGCTCATTGTTTGCCATGATTGCACCTATAATACTCACATGTTAGTAACAAGGAAGGAAAAGAAGATATTCCAAAAACATTCCTAAATATATAGCTAACACCGACTTTTAACTCCCCGCAACGGTGCCAAAAATTGATCTCGTCCAATTTCACTCCTCTATTTTAGGATATGAAAACGGTTGATGCAATAATAATACCCAACAGAGTCGGGGTCAAATTTCACTGAGAGTTATGCGAATGGGTGCTAGTAGTATATATCTTAGTGCGTGAAATTGTATATCTTGATTTGCACTTCCAGAATATTGGGTTTTGTTTGCAAATCCAACTTAAACTACTATTGCGATTTTAAGAACGAAACTAGTAAATTATTTTTGGTTGTTTTTCAAATGATAAAAGGCCTAGGGCTATGACCTTCATCTAGGTGTTCGCTTAATGGGTTGTAAGTCTTAAAGCTTGTTTTATTGGATGGAGTGTATTATAGCTATCAACACTCAAGTACCCACTCAAGTACCCACTCAATACCTCTCGATCAAAGAGTGATTTTGCCCAATTTGGTTTTCTCAAATCCAAATGGGTATTAAATAAAGAAGTTGATAATAAGCTCAAGTCGGGTTTTACTATCTCTAGGTTCAACCCTTTAATTAGGCTTATCAATCTCTCGATTGACCCAATTTCTTGGTAGCCAAGTTTTCCTAGACTAAGTCTCTCTTTCTCAAGTAGAGACCAAGTCAAATAGGCATGAAATAATGTTTGCAACCATTAAGTCTTCAAATAAAAGCAAGAACAAGGCTAGATAATCAACACCCAACCATAAACAAGCAATAAATCAAACACTCATTAAGTTTACACACTAGGGTTGGATCACAACCCTAGTGAAAATCTAGCTACTCATGCTTAAATTAGAAGAAAAAAGAAGAAAAAGCGATAATTAAACCCATAATAATAATAATAATTAAGATGATAAAAGTAATATTAAAAAATCTCAAAATAACAAAAACTACTAAAAGAAGCAAAGTAAAACGTCTAGAGTGGCTGCTGATGTCAAAAATTAACCTAAAAAGTGAATCTCTTCTATTTATACAGTGCTGGAATTTTCAGACAAAAATGCCTTTGCGGAGGTTAAGCTTCATGTTATGCTTCCTTAGGATGTCAAAAGTTTCTTGCAAATGCTTAAGATGATCACCTGCGTTCAAAGACTTAACAAGCATATCGTCTATATAAACTTCCATGGTTTTCCCTATTTGTTTTTCAAACATCTTGTTTTACGAGTCGTTGATAAATGGCTACGGCGTTCTTTAGCCCAAAGGGCATCGCATTATAGCAATATGTGCTGAAATTCGTTATGAACGAAGTCTTTTCCTGATCCTCTGGGTTCATCTTAATTTGGTTGTACCCGGAATAAGCATCGAATAAACTCATTAACTCGTGCTCGGCCGTCATATCAATCATTTGATCGATGTTTGGCAGTGGGAACGAGTCTTTTGGGCACGCCTTATTCAAGTCTTTATAATCTACACGCATACGAAATTTATTTTTCTTCTTATAAACTACTATTACAATAGCTAGTCAGTCTGGATACTTTACCTCTCGGATCGAACCGATATCAAGTAGGCGAGTTACCTCTTCTTTGACAAATTTATTCCTCGCCTCCGCAATAGGGCGTTTCTTTTGTCTTACCTGCGGGATGTTGGGATCCAAGCTTAGCTTGTTTACGGCCACTTCCGTTGAGATACCAGTCATATCCGCATGCGACCACACAAAATAATTGGCGTTATATTTAAGAAATTCAATCAAGCTAGACCTGAGCTCGGGGTGTAGTCTTGTCCCTAAGTGGAATTTCCTTTCTAAGAACTTTTCAAACAATGCAACTTGCTCGAGCTCCTCCGCTGTGGATTTTGTTGCATCCGTTTCTTCTGGTACCTGGAAATATCTCGACACCTGATAAGATTTCGACGCTTCTTCCCCCTAGCTAACTTCACTCGATTAGGGAGCAGGCGTCGGTTCTTGTAATTGCTATGTCGCATGCTCCTTCCCTTTACTACTGGACGCCGAAATCGCATTTATCTCCCTTGCTGCCGGTTGGTCGCCTCTTATCTATTTGATTCCTTGAATTTCAGCAACTGATGGTATGTTGATGGTACGGCTCTCATCTCGTATAACCACGGACTTCCCAAAATAATATTATAACCAATGTCACCGTCCACCACTTCGAAAAGAGTCGTCTTCATCACCTCTTCGGTGCTATTGGGCAGCAAGATCTCTCCCCGGGTTGTCACGCTTGTGAGGTTAAATCCGGCGAGGAGTTTTGTGGCCGGAATGATGCTTCTGTTGAGTTTGTCTTGCTCCAATACCCTCCATTGTATGATATTGGCCGAACTTTCTGGATCTACCAGAACACATTTGAGTTTAAAATCTAACACATTTAAAGAAATTACCAAAGCGTCATTGTGCGGTAGCAACAGTCCATCTGCATCCTCCTTTGTGAAAATAATGTCGTCTTCATCGACTTCCTGGAGTCTCTTGATATGTGTTATTGATACCTTCATCTTTTTTGCTGCCGATTAGGTGACCCCGTTGATCTCGTTCCCCCCGAAGATCATGTTGATCGTCTGGCGCTGGGGATCTTTTCCTGCTTTCAAGGGCTCGGCATTATCACGGTTGCGACCATAATTATTCTTGGACCGGTCACTTAAGAATTCCCTAAGATGGCCATTTTTCAATAGTGTCGCCACTTTTTCACGCAAATGTCGGCAGTCCCCAGTCCGGTGGCCATTCGTCCCGTGGTACTCGCACCACAAATTGGGATCCCTCTGGCTGGGATCGAACCTCATCGGTTTTGGGAACCATGCTTCTTTACTGTTTCTCATAGCTAATACCAACTCCACTACACTGACGTTGAAATTGTATTCTGATAGCTTGGGGTAGGAAGGATCCCGTGTACCTGACGCTTCTTTGTCCTGTAAGGATCTGTTGCTCCGACCGCGATCAGTTCTTCTGTCAGTAATGAACCTGTCTGCCGACTAGAAACCTCTGCCGCGTCCTTCGTTCCATTTGTAGGGCAAAAACCACCCCCTCGAATACCGTATATCTTTGTCGAAATCGTCTTTTGATTTTTCCTTATTCTTCTCCCGTCCTTTTGTCGACGATGGGAAGCCAATCTTATCGTTTTAAATCCTTATCTTAGACTCATACCGGTTGTGGACATCTGCCCAAGTTGTCGCTTGGAACTCAAGCAAGCTTTCCTTCAATTCTAGGAAGCATCAGAACTTCTCGGATTCAAACCCTTGGTGTTTCAGCCGCCCATTCATCCGGAACAGCCGGGAGCAACATCCTCTCCTTTTGGAACCAGGTGACGAATCCATGCAGTAACTCGGACTCTCCTTGTGCAATTCTACATACGTCAGCCTTTCGGGCCTGTACCTTCCTGGCCCCGACATGGGCCTTAATAATAGAGTCCGCGAGCATCTCAAAGGAATCTATGGAATGCCCGGGTAAAAGCGAATACCACATCAAGGCTCCCATCGTGAGAGTCTCTCCAAATTTCTTTAGCAAAATAGATTCAATCTCATGGGGAGCTAGATCATTCCCCTTCACCGCTATCATATAGATGGTAATATGCTCTTGAGGGTCTGAAGTTCTATCATACTTCGGCACGGCGGGCATTTTAAACCGCTTCGGGATTAATTCTGGTGTCGCGCTAGGTTTATATGGCAACTGAGTATACTTCTTTAAGTCCAGCCCTTTCAACACCGGTGATGCACTCGGGATCTAGTCAATGCAGACGTTCACTTCCCTCATAAACCGTAAGAGTTCGTTCTTGAAGGGATCGTTCTTGTTGTAGGGGCCAGATCCGCTCCCCCAGCCCTATCGGAGCCAACCACGACCCTCGGAGTATTGTTGTCTACCCTCTGCGTTGTTTGATTCACGGGAGCACCGGGAGGAATTAGACCTCGTCCATTCGCGTTATTGGAAGCCCTCGAAAACGCCTGCTTCAATTCCGCCATAACCTTATCCTGCCGAGTGAGATGGACTAGAATGACTGTTTGTTGCTCTTGCAGGACCCTTACCGCTTCAACAACATGCTCCTCTTCAGCATCATCGGGAGTCACCTCCCGAACATATCGCGGGTACCTCCTGTCGTGGACCGGCGTAGCGTCATTTTCCTCAGTGCGGGTGCCGCTGACTGAATCCTCGTGGTGAAGCTGGTCTCCTTAGGCCTCAAGATTGTGTATGTTGTTAACACCATTATCTGCCATTTTTTGTTATTTTTTGCTAAGACAAATAATCAAAGCGCGTTAGTAAAAGAGGCATAGATCAACTTAATTACATGGTTGTCTAGGCCCCTACGGTGGGCGCCAAATATTTATCCGTAAAATGGTGCAGTTAAATTTATACGTGGTTTCTAGACAAGTGAATTAATTCGATCCCGAAATAATAAAGTAATTGAAAAATATGCAATACTTAGCCTTGAAATGGAGATAAAATAGCAGAAACGGTAATTCCGAGAGCAGGACTTCTGGGCACAATAACAATGAAATCCAGAAGTAAGAAGATAAAATTATATAAAACTTTGAATTGATTATAGCATAAGGTTGCCAGAAAATTCGTGTCATTTACAATGATAATAGAGCTCACTATTTATAGTTGCACATAGAGAACAAGGTCCTAGGATCATGCCCTTCTTTAATGTCAATTATGAGGGTCATTGAAGAATGTGTAACGGTGAGCATAAATGACAAGTTCTTTGTAACGGGCAGTGTGCTAAATCCTGTGAAATATTCTCCATTAAATGCTATTGGGCAGCAGGTATTTATTGCATCTTTATGAGCGTCATTCTTTCCGGTGACAAATGGAATAATTGTCTTCGGATTTAACTATCCTCCGTCTTCGGCTCCACGTGTCATTCTCTTATGCAACCACTTATCATGGTATATTTTACCCTATACAGTGGTATCACACCTCTTGGGGTGCGACCCTTCCCGAATCCTGCGTAAACGCGGGATGCTTTGTGAATCGGGCTGCCTTTTATAATTGTCATATCCGATCAATATGAAAGCACATTTGATATTTCAATGTATATTGCTTCCCCCATCAGGTATAGGTAATTTTGCTAAGCTTAAATATATATAGAGAGAGAAATAAATCACTTAATATTTTGTCTATGTTGAAATTTGAACTATAATATGTAAGGTTTACATCTATTTTATAGAATGCTAACCATCGTTGGATAGTTAGTTGGATGTTTGATGCTGCTTATTTTCTATGAGATATGTGAATATGTTTCATATTCAATTTTAATATCAAATCAGATACAACGGTTTACTTAGAAAGATAAATATTTGCATGAATATAATAACGTATCGAATCTGAATTTGCTGCCCTCAGAATTGTAGGTTTGCGCAGTAAGAATTACAAATTACAAATTAAAAAGAAGATCTTTTATATGTTCCGCCGACAAAGATTATTCAACATGTTTATCATTTATTGATTTGATCCAAAGTCGAATATGACTATAAGAATATGTGTTTTATGGTTTTGGTCGTTATAAGAGGAAGGCATTTAGTGTTTACAAAAAAAAAAAAAAAAAAAAAGAAGGTAAACGACAAAGGGAATTCTTAATCAGGTCAAGTAACCACACCTAGATATTATAATGTGTATGGACTATGCTACACATTTCAGTGACTTACTGCTACTGATACTGTTGGTTCTTTCCTTATTTTCTATTAATCTCGTAATATTAAGAAATTAAAAGAAAAAAGTGGGTGTAAAGGTTAAAACCGCATGTGTCAATCGCAACATTATTCTGACCCACCATTTCCTTTGTCGGCAATATACAGTCGAAGAAATATGACGAGAGCAAGCACTTCTTTTTTTTCCACGGCGATGTTTTTATAAAATAAAAATAAAGAAAATACCAGCTGAGTTTGAATTATGTTAGTCCGTAGCTTTAACGAGGTGTTAGATCAATTTGTCATTACAGTTAATGTATTTTATTCATCTGTATTAGTACTACATCTATTAAATGAAAAAAAAAAAAGTTTCACTAAGTTACTACTCCATGTCAATTTGAATGAGGAAATTAATTGAACTTAAAAACTGTTCAAACGTACGTTAAACGACTTTTATATGAAATGTTGACCTTTTCTTTTGAATAGTTTAGCAAACAAAAATTGTAAAAAGAAAAAAAGTTTTATTAACGAGTAAATTTCATGCGTGGTCATTCAACTTTGTGTTTGTTACCCAAAAATCACTTTTCTTTCTTTTGTTACGTAAGTCATTCAACTTTGTATTTATTATCCAAAAGTCATTTTTCTTTCTTTTGTTATACAAAAATCATTTTACTATGCTCTAGTTATCACAATAATCACTTTGACCATATTTTACAAATCTTTCACATGAAAAGTCTATTATGCCCTTGACATTATAAATCCTCTCATTTATGTATTACCTTCTATATTATATGTTAATTTTTACCCACTGATTTTTCTTATAATTAAAATAACTTAATATAATTTTATTTATTATTTTATAATATATTCGTAAATTTAATTTTTTTTAATATTAATTTTCAAGATATATAAGTAGCATTATTAAATTTGTCAGTAACAAATCTCAACTCCACAATCTTAATCATGCTTAATAAAATATGTTTAATAAAAATTAAAAAATCAAAGTTCAATGATTTATTAGCCAAACCATACCCAATATTAAAGACAAATATCTTTGAAACTTCTTTTAAAATTTCTATTGACTATAAAAGAACTATGATTTGTTAAACAAATATGTTTCTATTATTTTAAATAAATATTAAAAATAAATATTTTTTAATCATTTTTATACTTAAAATATGTTCATGTTTGAATATGATTAAATAAATTAAGTGCCATAAAAAATTAGATGTATGGATATATTATAAAAATAATAAATAAATTAATTTAAAGTATTTTTAATTATAAGTAAAATACCTAGGTAAAAATATATTATATAGTATATAATATAGAAGGTATTACATAAATGAGAGGATTTATAATGTCAAGGACATAATAGACTTTTCAAGTAAAAATATTATAAAATCTTGCCAAGTTAACTTTTTTGATAGATAGAGCAGAGTAAAATAATTTTTGTATAACAAAAGAAAGAAAAATGACTTTTGAGTAATAAATACAAAGTTGAATGATTTTTACGTAACAAAAAGAAGAAAAGTGACTTATGTTTAATGAACACAAAGTTGAATGACCACCCATGAAATTTACTCCTTCATTAACTGATGATTCAGTGAATCCGGTTATTGTCAATATCATGTTTGGACCGATTCACCAAAACAACAACAACGACCCAGTGAAATCTCACGAGTGGGGTCTGGGGAGGGTAGTGTGTACGTAGACCTTACCCCTACCGCGAGGGGTGGAGAGGCTGTTTCCGTAAGACCCTCGGCTCAGGAAGACGAAAACAAGACGAAAAGAGACAATATATCAGTATCATTAATAGAAACCATAGAAAAAAATAACAGCATCACCAGAACCAAAAAATAGATAAAAATCAAAACAATAACCAGTAAATAAAGCCCGACACTAAGAGGAACGAAAGAGTAGTATGAACTCAACATAAACCACTAACAGTCTAAGACTAAGTCCTAACAGACAAGCCTCGCTCTGGTGCGCCGCAGAAATATGCACAACTACCTCCTAACCTAGAATCATAATGCTCGACCTTCACAATTTCCTGTCTAGGGTCATGTCCTCGGTAATTTGAAGTCACGACATGTCCTGCCTGATCGCCTCTCCCCAATACTTCTTAGGTCGCCCTCTACCTCTCCTCGTACCCACCAAAGCCAGCCGCTCATACCTTCTCACCGATGCATCTGGCTCCTCCTATGAACGTCCACGAACCGGTTCACTAATTTCTTAAAAATTGAAACAATATTAGTTTTTTGGTTTGAAAATAAAATATAACTTTTATGCATTTGTTTGGAAGAATTGAAAACAAATTGGCATTTCAATTCAAATGCCACCTAAGTGTCGATGCCAGTGAATTTATTCGTAATGCTGTCATTTCAAGATAAGGTAGTGTAATCTTAGTCAATCCTTGGTGTTACGGCTGACTTACTCTCTAATTTTATTACTCCCTTTATTCCAATTTGTTTGACTCAACACGAAATTTTTTAAAAAATAATATTTTTAAAATTAATATATATATATATATATATATATATATATATATATATTTGTGTGACTATAAATCATCTTATTAAATATAAAATAAGAAATTTAAAATTAAATTATTTTTAAATAAGAAAATATGATATTCATTTTGAAACAAACTAAAATGGTGACAAGGGAAGTATGTTAGTTTTATTTTACCTTTTACAGGATTTTGAATATTAACAAGAATACTGAATAGCTCAAATTTAAAAAATAAGACACATAAATTAAAATGAAACAAGCATATAACATGATTGATAAGCTCAGTATTTGGACAGTTAAAGACCAAATATAGTGAACGTAGTAGGTAATGTGTTATAAAGTAAATAAATGTCATGTCAAATGTTGACCCCACAAACTATTATAAATATATTATACTCTATAAGAGTTACATGAGACTTACCTTTTATTGTATAAATATATTTTATAAAACAAAAAGTATGTAGGCAGATGTATTTCCTATATTATATTACATAGTACTACTCATTATTGAATCGATTAAGCTGAGCAATACTACTATTGTTATCCGAATAAAGAAACCACATAATTTAAAAAAACTCAACCTTTCTATATTGTCATATAAATAAGCTGATAGGAGAAATGTTATTGTGGTAGTTGACATGCAGATGCACTGTGAGGCGCGTGGGCGAACGGCCATTCAATGATTCTTTAATGCTGTTGGATAATATGCATTTATTTATCGGCATCTAGTTGATTTTACCGTTTATGGAACTCATCAACCCATTAGATTCCTACTCGCGCGAATAAATTAGAAAACCGTACACACTCTTCTTTAGTCTTTTTCTCTGACCCACCCAATAAAAAACCCTTTAGGTTTGAGATTTTCAAGCCATTAATTCTTCCAAAATATCACTAATTTATCGCGAATAAATTGGCTGTCCTTTTCACTCATTTTGAACCCTTCTCGAGATACTAAAATGAGTAGGATGGCAATTCTGTAAATCTTGGCTCAACTTGGACCTCAAAAATTAAGAGCCACATCCGAGAAATTTCGTCGTTTCCTAGAAGAGGATCTGAAACTGTGTAAAGTTTCGCCAATTCAACAGTTCTCACAACCATCAACCTTTGCTGTATGCTTTCCTTCATTTCTGGCCGTTTGATTTCCAAAAACTAATTAGGGATATTAACTGGGTAAAATCAAGGTGTTCAAACAAGTGCGACGTGGCAACCATATTTTAAACTAGAGCATCATTATACCAAGTTAATATTCGAGGACCCAAAAACAATTAATATTCGTGCCAATTAATCAATCAAGTGTCGCTGTGGGATAAATAAAATTTCATAATTATAGGTCTAGGACAACTTTTCCTTTATTTAAGCGGTATTTCCTCCGATCTACTTTAATTAATTTTTTAATTTTTTTTTTGTGATTCATAATATTTAATTTTTTCGAATATCAAAAAAGAGTTAACTTTTTTTTTCTTCCAAAGTTACCATTGAAGTAAAGAGCCTACGAGTATTTGTTATATTTTCAATGAACAAATTAAAATTAATCTGACTAATTATATTATTAATTAATGCTGAAATATAATTTCTTAATTAATTCTCTTGACACATTTTTTAAGAAAAATTAATTATAATGTGATTTTGACTACTTTACCCTTATTTATATCTTAATATTTAATTTTTTTTATTGATATTTGAACAAAGTTATCCATAATTGAGGTGTTTGTAGTATTCAAAGATAATTATTATTAAGGGTTAAAAAGAAAAAAAGATAATCAATTTTATCTTAAAATTTTAAAATAACAAATAATTTGAGATAATTATTTTTAGTAACTATTAATGATAATATGAGACGGGGGAATTAGCTAAAATGAAAAAATGGTATTCGAGCTGAAGTGGAGACAGCTGGCAGCGGTTTATCCAAGCCGATTAACTCGAACAAAATGTAGCCGGCTTTGTCGGTCCCACTGACACTGTACTTATTGAATCGTACTCCTGCAATCTCTATGATAAGCAGTGGTACTTATCCGAGAACTTATATCACTTATCGTCAACTATGTGTTCCTATGGAAACCACAATTTCCTGCAAGTAATGTGGCCAAAGGATATATTTTCATTTTCTCGCGAAATATAGAGTAGAGATTAAAAGGGGTAGTAGGAAACACACACACACATTAATAGAGTTCTATATTTAGAGAGAGAGAGAGAGAGAGAGAAGGATATATACCAATTCAGCCTCTCCTCGAGCTCGTCGTTTGTTGTGTTTTCTTCTTCCTTTTCTCTTCCATGGATCTATTTGTTCTTTAAGGTAAACCCCCTTTACCCCCTTTACTCTTCTCTGTAACCCACTCTACATTTTTTTAGTATATGTGTTTCTATAGATTTTTATGGAATATTTACTTTTTCCCAGTCTTTGCTTTTCGCTTTAATTTCTCCACTTTCTCTCTCTGTATATTGACTCGCTTTTGGTTTTCATTTGCGTCCCCCCCCCCCCCCCCCAAACTTTGCATCTTCGATTTCACTCGATTTAAAGCTGCTTTTTGTGTGTGTGAAAAAAAAATCTTCTTTTTTTGGGGTTATTCTACTTTCTACATCAGCTGCGTCGGTGAATGCTAAATGGAGTTGTGTTCTCGTTAGATTGAAGAAGATCAGTTCAATGATCGGATTCTGGTTTGAGTTTTTTTAGGTTTAAATTCGTTGGATCTCTTTTCATTTTTTCCTTTTTTACTTTTAATATTTTGGGGATTAGTTTAATTTTTGAACAGTTACTTTATTTTATTGAGTTTCGGGGCTTGTGTCCGGCAATTATTAAATGCTTAGATATTTTAATGATTTAATATAAAGTTAGTATGAGCTGGACAACATTTTTAATCATATGGGTTAGTTATTTGTTTATTCTTATTATTAATATCTCTGGAGTTTTTAGTTAAGAAATTCATTTTATGGAATTTTGCAGATCTGCAAACATAAGGATTTTCATACTTTCCTCTGGGCTTGAAGACAAAGTAGTTGCAATGTCATCTCTCAGCAGAGAACTTGTGTTCTTGATTTTACAGTTTCTAGATGAGGAAAAGTTCAAAGAATCTGTCCACAAGTATGTACCTTTTTTCAATTTCTAATGCTTCCATTTTAACGATTTACCCACTGATGAGCAGTTAATTTTCCACATTCGCATTGCTAAAAGGCCCTTTGTTTTGTTGCTATAGACTTGAACAAGAATCTGGCTTTTTCTTTAACATGAAGTACTTTGAAGATGAAGTGCATAATGGTAACTGGGATGAAGTTGAAAAGTATCTCTCTGGTTTTACCAAAGTGGACGATAACCGTTATTCCATGAAAATTTTCTTTGAAATAAGGAAGCAAAAGTATCTTGAGGCATTGGACAAGTAAGATTTTATCTTTCTTGAGGAAT
This sequence comes from Nicotiana tabacum, assembly GCF_000715075.1. Lineage (NCBI taxonomy): Eukaryota > Viridiplantae > Streptophyta > Magnoliopsida > Solanales > Solanaceae > Nicotiana > Nicotiana tabacum. The sequence goes on along the minus strand of NC_134083.1, from coordinate 19,758,992 downwards.
AATTTTGCTTTCCCCAGATTTTACTTATTGATGAAATTGGGTAATTTGAGTTTGTAATAGGCGTGACCGGTCCAAGGGTGTTGAAATTCTTGTAAAAGATCTTAAAGTTTTTGCATCGTTCAATGAGGAGCTTTTTAAGGAGATCACTCAGCTGTTAACACTAGAGAATTTCAGGTATTGCCTTCATATAATTTGTCAATGAATATAAAACCCTTTTCTTTGGATAGGTATGAAGATATGACCCTTTTAGACGTGTAATTAAGTGGCTTGATCAATTTGTAGGGAGAATGAACAGCTGTCCAAGTATGGAGATACTAAATCTGCACGAGCTATCATGTTGGTTGAGCTCAAGAAGCTTATTGAAGCAAATCCATTGTTTCGTGACAAATTGCAGTTTCCAAACCTCAAAAATTCAAGATTACGAACTTTGATTAACCAAAGGTGACGTCCATGTGAAACTTCAGCATTTGTTTTGAAAGATATAGTGGCCTAAATGCACTACCAGAGCATACTCTTCCAAGCCTAACTTAGCTATCTTGTATTTACTTGTGCACATCACAACTTGAGCTAAAGGTCCTTTTGGACCTAAGAAGTGCTATGCAATGTAAGCAACTCATGATATTGGTCCAAATAATTAGCTTAAAATTATGAAAGTATTAGTCACCATCAATGTAACCTGCCCTGTGATTATTCAAGTAAACTAGCAATACTAGGTTTTTATAAATTGGGAACTGACGACGAATGCATGCTGCAGCCTAAATTGGCAGCACCAACTTTGTAAAAATCCTAGACCAAATCCAGATATTAAAACTCTTTTTGTGGATCATTCTTGTGGACAACCAAATGGTGCTCGTGCTCCGTCACCTGCAAACAATCCGTTGCTTGGATCAGTGCCAAAACCTGGCAGCTTTCCTCCTCTTGGTGCACATGGGGTTGGTGTTTTCTAGAGCTTACTTGCTAATTATGTTGAACCTATAAGATTTTTGCTTATCTATTACAAACTTTATTCAGCCTTTCCAACCTGGGCCACCACCTGTGGCAGCTCCACTTGCTGGTTGGATGTCCAACACACCGACTGTAGCTCATCCAGCAGTTTCTGGTGGACCTATGGGTCTTGGTTCTTCATCTATTCCAGGTATCACTTAATGGTTACTTAGATGGGGTGAATGACTCTTTTGTTTTCCCTTAATAAGCAACTGAATATGGAGATATGCCGGTACTTGGTGCTATCTTTTTTATTGAGCATTTTGATTGTTACAAATCATTCTTCACTTGGTTGATGGCATTCACAAGTATGTTCAGATATGCAATTGGGAATAAAGAAAGGCTTAAAATGCTCAGCCATCAGTTATCACCTAAGTTACCGTACCCGTGTCGGATCCTTTAAAAATGCACTAAATTTGGAGGATCCGACACGCACCCAACAACATTATTGAAGAGTCCGAGTAACATAGATCATGATGATAGTGCTTTTACATTAGTACAGTCTGGTCGCAAGTTGGCATGAGGAATTGATTGACCTCTTTTTGCTGCATACAGACATAGTTGTGATTTTTTTTTTCCAGTTCTGGTCAATTTTGAAAAATTGTTTCTGAGCATTTTTCTTGAATAAATCATATGAACTCGTATTGAGATCTAGGAATCAGAAAATCAAAGTGAATGAAATTGGTCTAATTGGATTAACAAATTTGTTTGACCCCCACCCCCATCCCAAAAAAAAAAAAACAAAGAGTTTGGTCTTCACATGAAACTACTCCATTAGATTTTCTATAGGTTATTCTTGTTCTTTTAACTTGTGAGTTTTTTTATTACCTGTTGTAGCTTCCCTTAAACATCCCAGGACTCCACCAACAAATCCTTCCATTGATTATCCATCTGGGGAATCTGATCATGTTGCCAAAAGAACTAGGTCACTTGGAATATCTGATGAGGTAGTAGACTCTCCAGATTTTTCAATCATTCAGTCAGCAATATTCAGATTTTCTACTGTTGTTTTACTTTTTTTTTAATTGTTCATAATACAGGTTAATCTTCCTGTCAATGTGCTGCCTATATCATTTCCAGGGCAAGGTCATAATCAAGCGCTTAGTGTACCTGATGACCTGCCCAAGACTGTTGCACGAACTTTAAACCAGGGATCATCTCCCATGAGCATGGATTTTCATCCTTCTCAGCAGACGTTGCTTCTAGGTCTGCATCATCTGAATGCTCTTCTTTATTAACATACTGGTGTCTACCTACTTTTTGGCTCTTTTTGGCTGTTTGCATTAATCATATCTATCCGTGTGACAAACTAGTCGGCACGAATGTTGGAGATATTGCATTGTGGGAAGTTGGTTCTAGGGAGAGACTGGTGTTGAGAAACTTCAAAGTCTGGGACTTGGGTGCATGTTCAATGCCGTTACAGGTTTGATCTTTTTTCCATAAATAGAACTGATCATCCTAAGTTAAGTGAGATTCATCTAATCTGATCAAAATAATTTCCCAACTGAACTCAGACTGCTTTGGTAAAAGATCCTGGTGTCTCAGTTAACCGTGTTATATGGAGCCCCGATGGTTCATTATTTGGTAAGCTTTCATGAAATGCACATTTCCAATCTTACTGTATTTCGCTGTCAAAAGAAGTTGAATGATCTTTTAGAATGACCATCCTTCTATTGAGCAGGGGTTGCATACTCTAGGCACATTGTTCAAATATATTCTTATCATGGGAATGATGATATTCGTCAGCATTTGGAGGTAAACTGTGGTGGCATTCCATGACTCTTGCCCTGGTGATAAATGTTGAATAAGTTTGCAGGTTAGACTGATAATGCTTTTGCAGATTGATGCTCATGTTGGAGGCGTAAATGATCTTGCATTCTCTCACCCTAATAAGCAGCTTTGTGTTATAACATGTGGAGACGACAAAACTATAAAGGTTGGCTAGGCATAAATATATGTATTTGTTGCCTCTGAACAACATTTTTTGGTAGTTGAATAATAGCTAGTTCTTTCCAACACTTCCTAATTTCTAGGTTTGGGATGCCACATCTGGTGCAAAACAATACACATTTGAGGGTCATGAGGCTCCTGTGTACTCTGTGTGCCCTCACCATAAAGAGAACATTCAGGTATGGATACCATCTTGATGTCTTTTTTTTTTTGTTGATCAGGACGTCATGATGTCTCTTAAACACTACAAAAGGTTTAGCTGTCTGCACATTTGTACTTGTGTTGATGACCTCTGTTCTTCTTCAGTTTATTTTCTCAACAGCATTAGATGGAAAGATAAAAGCATGGCTATATGATAATTTGGGATCTCGAGTAGATTATGATGCTCCTGGTCGTTGGTGCACAACAATGGCATACAGTGCCGACGGAACTAGGTTGATTTTGTTGATGCATTGCATTATTGCTACTTTACATAGTTTACTGAAGTCACTTGGGGACAATAGCTTTTTCTCCGATCTCACATTTTCTCTCTTCTTGTCTGCCTCTTCTTTTTCTCTTTTCCCTTTTGGATGGGGGTGGGTGGGTGGAAAAATTGCAGACTATTTTCATGTGGAACCAGCAAAGATGGGGAGTCACACATTGTTGAGTGGAACGAAAGTGAAGGGGCTGTTAAGAGAACATATCTAGGTTTTCGGAAAAGATCGTTGGGTGTTGTACAATTTGATACCACTAAAAATAGATTTTTGGCAGCTGGTGATGATTTCTCGATCAAATTCTGGGATATGGACCATGTTCAACTCCTGACCAGTATTGATGCTGATGGAGGTCTTCCAGTAAGTTAAATTTGAGATTGTCTGAGAAAATTGTTGTATTCTACTATGGTCTAACTGCTTTTTCTTTTATATTAATTAAAGGCAAGCCCTCGAATTCGATTTAACAAGGACGGTTCTCTATTGGCTGTTTCTGCTAATGAAAATGGTATAAAGATTTTGGCAAATAGTGATGGTATTCGTTTAGTTCGTGCTTTTGAGAACCTAGCTTATGATGCTTCCAGGGCATCTGAAAGTGCAAAGGTACTTCTAACCCCATTTATATAAATATTCAGGTTCCCTCCTTTTTATTTTAACACAAAGATGACCAGGATATGCTTTGCTTTAATGTCATGCAGCCCACAGTAAATCAAATATCAGCAAGCAGTTCTGGATTTGCAGACAGGGTGGCCTCTGGTGTTGGCATCTCTGGAATGGTTTGTAAATATTACTCTCAAATGTAAAATATGCAAAGAAGTTTTTGTTTATTGACATAGTTCGTAGGCCCATGGAAAAACTATATATATGCATATCCACAGTCCACACTCACTTTTCCCCTAGTTACTCGTTCTGTTGTTCAAAGGTGGAGGACACACCAGAAGTCTTACCTGGTTTTCATGTCAATATCATCTGCTAATATATACTTCTTTACATCGTATTGACTTTTAAGAATGGAGATGCAAGAAATACAGTGGATGTAAAACCCCGGATTGTTGAAGAGCCTAATGATAAATCTAAGATATGGAAGCTCACTGAAATTACTGAACCATCACAGTGCCGGTCCTTGAAGCTTCCTGAGAACCTCAGAGTGACTAAGGTATAAACTCCATATCTCTTGATTCATGAGATATCTAATTGGATTGTTTTTCTTATCTTATTTTTTGGACTCTGGAAACTTATCCATTTTTTTATTTCTTGAGGAAATATTTTTCCATTGAACATACAGATAACAGATAATTCATGTATAAAATTTGATGCACATTCAGTAAGGGCTTGTCCCTTCAAGTTTAAAAGTTGCCTTTGTGCATCAATTACATTATCAAGGTGTGATAGAACAACATGCCATCAGCAAATGAAATTATTAGGTTAATGAGGAAATGAACCATAGGACAACATGCCAGGGGAATATATTGATTTTGTGCCCTCTCTTTTCCCTTTCTTGGTCACTGAATGTGATTCTATTCAAGTGCAATGGAAGTCCATCAAGGTCATCAATCACAATGTCATGGAGGTCTAAAGCCTTCTGAACAAAATCTAGCACCTAGACATTCTGTGTTTTAGTCTCTTTTCTTTTCCTAATAGATTGTTCAAGTTCATATCTCCAGATATTCAAGTATCATTTTCTGCACCTCCATACGGCCTTCATCTTCATTCCTTCAGATTGTCCAGAGTAGAGAAAAATCTTTATCTTTTCAAGTAGATAAAAAGGCCTCTAAAGTTTATGCCTGCAATGATTTGGCAACTGTACTACTGTCCAACTTAGGACTAGCAACAATAACTAAACTTCTGCTTAGTATTTCATGTTTACCTCTATTGTTCTACTGAATTGTGCACCCCCCACCCCCACCCCCACCCCACCCACCCACTCAATCCGGTAGCATGCCATTGTGTCTCCATGATTATGCAACCTGGATGTAAGACATTGTATCAGTTAACAGAAAATTTCGCATAGAACTCACTGGAAACAATACTGACCTGGAGAGTTATCAATATTTCTTGCCTGGTTTGTTTCAACTGTATTAGTTTTGATTTCAGAGTTTCCTGATCTGATTTAATGCTGATTACTACAGATATCAAGGTTAATATATACAAACTCTGGTAATGCTATCTTAGCATTAGCATCAAATGCTATTCACCTGCTTTGGAAGTGGCAAAGAAATGAACGCAATTCCAGTGGAAAGGTAAATGCACACCAAAATTATTGCTTTCCTCCATTTGGTAAAGAAGTGATTCTGAGGAGTGAGGTAATCTTGTTTAGGCAACAGCCAGTGTATCACCTCAATTGTGGCAACCTTCAAGTGGCATCCTAATGACAAATGATGTGACCGAACTAAACCATGAGGAAGCTGTTTCCTGCTTTGCTTTGTCCAAGAATGACTCTTATGTGATGTCAGCATCTGGAGGAAAGATCTCCTTGTTCAATATGATGACATTCAAGGTATAGGAAGATTGTCTTGTTTTATTTCTACATTTACCCAGAGATCAGGTGCTGAATTTTGAATTTTCTTCTGGATGCAGACAATGACGACTTTCATGCCCCCACCTCCAGCAGCAACTTTTCTAGCATTCCATCCTCAAGATAATAACATTATCGCTATTGGCATGGATGATTCTACCATCCAGATATATAATGTTCGAGTGGATGAGGTATGATAGAGATAAATAAGAAGGTTTTGCTGTTATTGGCAGTCATCAGAATTTCATGTTTTTGGGCCAGTTACCATATATCGTTATTCACTAGATGTCAATATCTTGATGAAGGTTAAAAGCAAGCTTAAAGGCCACTCTAAAAGGATAACTGGCCTCGCCTTCTCTCATTCGCTTAATGTGCTGGTTTCTTCAGGAGCTGATTCTCAGGTTAATGGCTTGATACTCTTGGCTATCATGTACTATTTGACTTACTTCTCAGTGATTTGTTAGACTACTCTCAAGATTAATGTGGAGAATACATGTATATGATAGATTGCATTTTCTCTACTAACAGTGTTGCATAAAATGCATAACACCATCCGATTCAATACTAAGCAAATCAACTAGGCATGGGAATTAGAAGTAATCTCACTGCATTTCATATTAGAAGATGATAAATATTCTAGTTGTATTTAGAAGCTTGATGGAGAATAAGATCATTTCATGCTCTTTATAAGAGCTGAGTGAGTTCTGATTTTTTGAAGATCCTCAAAATCATACATGAAATTATTGTTTTAGAAGTGCTTCAAGCATTTTGGGAGACACCAAAATCTATAATATATAGCCTAAGATGAGCTGAGGAGTATATTGCAGGTTATCTCCTTTTGCGTAAGCTCCCCTCTGCAGTCATGTTTAGTTATCTGACATTTTTAACGTCTTCCGTTGATGACAAATGCCAAGGCAATATCCTTTTCAAATATCATTCGTTTAGTCTATCAAAGTTATCATTCTGCATTTCTGGCACTCTTTAAAGGAACATTTTATATGTTTCTCTGTACTCTTATCCATTTGTATTCATCAACTTCATCTGCTTCTGTACAGCTGTGTGTATGGAGCACCGATGGGTGGGAAAAGCAGAGAGCTAGATCCTTGCAGCTGCTGGGGAGATCAACATCTCAGTCAGATACCAGAGTGCAGTTTCATCAGGACCAAACTCATTTCCTGGTTGTGCATGAGGCGCAGATTGCTATATATGAAACAACAAAATTGGAATGTGTAAAGCAGGTAAGTCCTCTTTGTGACTGCAGTTGGTTATTCAAACGCCGCTTGATCTCAACATTAATACATAATATCTTCTTCTACAGTGGGTTCCACGTGAAAGTGCTGCCCCTATTTCTCATGCGACATTCTCGTGTGATAGCCAGCTGATATATGCCAGTTTCTTGGATGCAACTGTTTGCGTATTCACTTTTACGCCCCTCCATATGCGATGCCGTATTATTCCTTCAGCTTATCTATCACCAAGTATTAGGTATTTTTTCCTGCGCTGCTAACTTATTTACTGCTCTAATTCTAAGATATTCTGCCTCCACTATTGAAGACAAAATAAACATCTTTTCTTTTAAAAGTTAGACCTTCATGAGATAGAATAGTGAACTCAGTATCAAAGCAATATCCAGGCTTGAAGTCTGAACTTCAACTTGTCACCCAAAAAAAACCACTGGTTTGGCCATTGGTACAAAGATATTAACCAATGCATAGGCTATGTTGAAACGTAAATTTAATGCATTCAAGAGGATTACAAAGTTCACCATTCTAGACCATATTCTTTCTTCAAAATATTGACCACGTGCAATAGATATCCCAAAAGAATTCATTTTGCAATTATGTATTTGTAATATCATTTATTATCAATTTATCATTTATAGCATCACAGGAATATCCCTCCAAATACTATGTTTCAGGTGTTTAATTTTTGTTACTTCTTTGCATCCCGAGTCCTCACAATAAGTAATTTTCTCTGTCTGATATCCTCGGGAAGTAATGTGAGGATACATGGTCAATTGGCCGAACAAATTTCGTCTCTGATATTTGAAGTAATTTTTCAAAAACCTTGTATATTTTGTGCAGCAATTCGAATGTCCACCCAGTTGTAGTTGCAGCGCATCCACAAGATCCAAACCAGTTCGCATTAGGCTTGTCAGATGGTAGTGTTCATGTTTTCGAACCACTTGAATCTGAAGGCAAATGGGGGGTCCCTCCGCCACTTGAAAATGGATCAGCAAATGGTATGCCAACCGCTCCATCTGTCGGAGCTTCAGGCTCCGAACAAGCACCAAGATAACAAAGAGGCCACTGAGTACAAGGTCTTGTGTGTTGTTTTGCTGGATATTTCCCAAATTTCAGTTCAGACTAACGGGTAAATGTTCGTTTTAGTAGACTAACCAGAGTCCTCCAAGTTAAAACACAAACTGTAATGTATCGCCCAATGCTTGTGTTCTTTGCAATTGAAAGGGAAAGAAAATCGACTGGGGCTAGGAGTCTTAGCACTAGTTGCAGCTTAAGGTTCTTGGTTTTTTGTACCAATGTTGTGACTTTCATTTGTGGTACTGTATTACAGATTTTCTTGGTACAGGACATAACTTAGCCCAGTAGTCTCCAATGTGTAAATGTACAACTCATGCGGTAAGATGTAATGTAAAATGAATGCATTACTCTTCTAATATCTTTAGTTTAGTGAGGAAACTTATCCTACTAGCTTTGTAATTTGAGTTACGCTTCAATTGGTTCTTCGTATATCTACTTCAGCTCAACTTTTTGCACCATTTTTGGAACATAAGTGTAATCTTTCTATTACATGCTGAGATTTCAGACACACGATGTAACTCTAAAATCCTTTGACGTGTGAAAAAGATAATGATCAGAATCCAATTCTGAGCTTGCAACTAATTTCGGATTCTTTCAGTTCATAACGTTGACAGAACCCAACTATTACGTACCCTTTTTTTTTGTGCCATGCCGTTGATTTCTACATTATTTTAGCTTCCTTCAGACTGAATTTTCATAGTAGACAAATGGTTGCCATGGAAAATACACTAACCATTAAATGTGATTAAAAGTGAAAACACGTTATTCATATAAGTAATCCTAATAGTTGGTGTCAAAGGTTAACCGTCTTTACGGGTTAGTACTGCACTTTTCAGAAACCTAAAGTTTTTACACTTAAATCTATTCCTGCATTCGTCCAAAAAATACTTAATCCTACTACAAACTTTTATATTGACAGGAGGAAGATCAAGCAGAAATGACACCAGTTAGCCACTCTAAAGAGCTGCTATTTAAGAATTACTCAGGCTACTATTTTAATCTAAAATTTTAGGATAAAGTAAATACTGAACTGAGAATCACACAACATAATGTCCACAGAATATTCATCCAGACAAAGGTCCTTGGGTAAGAGTCCACTGGGAATAGAAATGGTACAATAGCCAAGCATTTCACGGCATCCACAACTTGCCAAGGAGAATAATCATTCATTTCCGTATCTGAGCCTTAAGTCAGAAACCATACTAAAGCCAGATAGGCCAGAACCAACAAAAGGACCCCAATTCAGAAGCGCATTACTGTTTCTTAACAGTTTGACAACGAATATGTACAAAACCTATTTACCTCCATCCAGTGCCAAGGAAGCTTATGTACATTTTCCTTCATACTGAAGCGCACAATATGAAAGAAAACTTCATGCTGTGGCACTATGAAAAGACCAAGACACACTGAAGAATGAGATCTAACCAAATCTTCAGCAGACAGATTATTTACAGTTCAACAAATAACACATTTTATTGCTGATCTATGTACAACACTTCTCCAGCACTGACCAGGTGATCGCAGAAAGTATCCTTGCACCATCTATTCCGGCCTGTAGTTCACCAGATTTGGGAGCTCAGTCGACTGCAGTTTCTTGATGTCATTTGCAGTCACTTTGCAGGATTCCAAGGTAAGTGATTTCAAGTTCTTGAGTTGCTTCAGATGTTGCAACCCTGCACTTGTTATGCGGGAATTTGAAACATTCAGAGACACCAGCTGCGTCAACCCTGCATTCCAGTGCAGACGAAAGTAAATTCGCAAGAAATTCAGAAATTCAAACAAATTTAAAGACTATTTGGTAGGGGGAAAATGCATAGTTTGTTCTAATTCTCGAAGAAAAATCACAAAATTGGTGTATCAATTGCTAAAGCTCCTTGAGAAGAACAAAGGGAGGAATTAAGGAGAGTACTCGCAGCCAAATGACTAATTCAGCTACTTTGCCCAAAAGCATACGATAAAAAAGCCTTGAGATGGCGGAAGATAAACGTAATATACCTTTGTTCAGACTAGTAAAATCAAAGTGGAAAAAAAAAGAAGCCATGACACTGGGAAAAAAAAAAACACAAAAGAATGCAACAATACCAGAAATCGCTTCCAAGCTCTTATCCGTGAGGTGACTGTTTTGAGAAAGATTTAGCAATGTCAAGGACGTCAGGTCCTTGATGTTCTTTACACCAACATCGGTTAAACCTCCACCACAGATTTCCAGAGAACGCAGATTCTTAAAATCTATCATCAGACATGATTGACCAGTATAATCATTAGTTCAGAAGTATGATGTGATAATCTATACACATTCTAATTACTCTAAGGCGTAAACATATGAACTGGGATTTTATGATTCTTAAAGGGCAAAAAGAAGAACAGGGGCATGACCAATCTGAAAATCTAGTAACACAACTGCAGTAGCACTGGCATATCAGGATTAATGTTTGTTTCACATGAATAAGTCACCCTTGGCCACAAGCAACAGGAACGAACTGATTGACATATCTTCTTTTGTTTGTTTGATAAGTACACTATATTACATAATCATATTACCATCAACAGGACTATAGTTAAAGCCCCGACCCTGAAGAGGAATAAACAGAATAGAGGGACAACGGGAGGGGACCAAATGCTTCATTACACAGATTGAGACGAAAGGGAGAGAACCAGATGTTGCATAAAAGAGACACAGATCAGACATACGTCGAAGATAGCTTGTTCCAGAATCAGTGATCCTAGCTCCAAAGAGGTCCAAGTGAGTCAGCCCAGTCAAGCCTGCATTTGTACCATATCGGGCAAATTAATTATACTACTCTAAAACAGAAATCATTATAATATCTAAATTATACATTTCTAAAACAGAAATCATAATCCAGTTACATGTAACACAAGGCCTCACATAGTAAGCTAACTCGAGTTGTAAAATATGCAAGCATTAGCTTGACATTATTATAATGCTAGAGACAACCTATTTCAACAATAAAAAATAAAAATAAAAAAACAAAGTAAAGACATTCCCAGGCTTTCAAATTCAACTAGTAAAAATTAATAGCAAAAAGAGACGAAAGATCTACACATCGGAAACACCGGGCACCACACCAATATCCAAGGAGAGGGATTCTAGTCAAGTGATGTCAAGGAGGACATTTACAAGGAGTCGAGCAAAGAATTCCATAACTTGCATTTGATGTTGACGAAGACGGACGTCTTTGAAGAGATCAAGGAAGGAACTTACGAGGATTACAACCTCCTTACAATAAAGTTCGAAAATATGGAGATGATACAACACTTTATCCAGAGATGGGAGATCAGAAAATATGGAGATGATACAACAATTTATCCGGAGATGGGAGATGACATGGACCACCAAAAGATGAGTTTAGAGACTCTTGAATGCCCAAGACTTTGCAACCTACTCAAAGGAGACGCAAGCTCAATGACTTGGAAGATGTAGAATGCGGACTGACTTGGCCCTAATCACTTGACTAGCTGACAGGGCGGTATTACCTATGTTTTGGACTTCCTCATGTGTTTTGAGAGAGATGTTTATAGGCATTAAACCTTATCTGTATTAGGAGGTGATTAGTTAATTCATATTGATTTTTGTATATTTTCTTAGGATCTTTGATCTCAATTTTAACGCTATCTTCTACATCTCTACTCTATTTCCTTTTCCTTTTTGATTTTCATTTTCTTGTAATTTGGCGTCTCGTGTGACAAGATCGTGCCACCAAAACTTACAGGTAGGTTCTACAAAGTGGTGGGTAGACAGACTATGTTGTGTGGGGCAGAGTGTTGGCCAGTCAAGAACTCTCATATCCAGAAAATGAAAGTAGCATAAATGAGGATGTTGAAATGAATTTGCGGGCATACTAGGTTGGATAAGATTAGAAATGAAATATCTATGTTAAAGTGGGCGTGACTCCCATAGAGGACAAGATGCAGGAAGCGAAGCAAAGATTTGGGCATGTGAAGAGGAGAAGCTTAGATGCCCCTGTAAGGAGGTGTGAGCGGTGGCTCTGGTGGGTATGAGAAGAGGTAGAAGAGGTAGAGAGCGGCCAAAGAAGCATTGGGGAGAGGTGATCAGGAAGGACATGGCTTTAGCTTACCGAGGACATGGCCTTGATATGAGGGTGTGAAAATCAAGAATTATGGTAAGAGATTAGTAGAAAGTCGAGCATTTTTTTGTGCCAAAGAAGCATTGCTTGCTTCCGCCAATTTTTTTGGTCCTTAGATTGTTGTTACTTTCTTTCTGGCTTTTGTGGTTGATACTGCTTGTTTCTTTTATTTTCATTTTTTTGAGCCGAGGGTCTACCTGAAACATCTCTACCTCCTAAGGGTAGGGGTAAGGTCTGCATACACACTACTCTCCCCAGATCCCACTTGTGTGACTCCACTGGGTTTGTTGTTGTAATTTGGGTGTTGTCATTTGGTATCAGCATTTTATTTGAGAATGCATTTGGTATCAGCATTTTGGTTTTAGTTAGTATAAACAAATCAAAGTTCCTTAGTTCTACGCTCCACAATTGAAAGAGTTTAAAAAAAAAAACAGAAATTTCTCCTGGTTGTGGGACCATTTACCTGATGGCCAAATTTTCTGAAAATTTTAGAAGGTTTGAGAGGTTATGGGAGCTTGTGTGTTGTTGGGCACCATTAGATAATGATCAAAATTGACTAGGGTGTTGAGATCCTTGTTTCATCTGGAAAAGTTAAGAGAATTTTTGCCATTCTTCCCAAATCTCGTAACTGTTGTGTGCATTCTGCACTGTTTTGAATTTTGAGTGCAGAAATTTGTCTTTCCAAAAAAAAAAATATCTTCAACTTGCCGATTTTGAGACATTTGATTCACAGAGGAAAATAAATTGAGACGACAGTGTTACCAAAGATACTGTTATGGGAAAATTCTTACTTGTAAGTGCTGCAAGCCCAGTATCAGTTATTTGGCGTGCGTCCAGATTGAGTGACCTCAAAGAGGACAGACCACAAAGCTTCCTTAGACCACTGTCAGTGACAACAGTGAAGGACAGATTTAAGATGTCTAGATTCCTCAATCCTACAGAGAAATGAACAGACAAATTGCATTAGCACAAAATGCAAAGTAGAGTCCACTTATCCAATTACGGTATGGGTTTTGCCAAAAGTTACTCTCTAAAGATAGTAGTTCAATGCTTTCCCTTGAGCTAGCATCTATTCACACTGCCATGGCAATAACATTCAAGAAATGGATTTAGATGGGCTAAAAGGAAATGAACCAATTCATAGATCCTCGGTTATAACATTCAAATTTCAATAGCCATAGTCACTACTCTCAATCAGATTCATGCAACTTTACTGCAGCTTCGAGACCAAAAAACTATATCTGGAACATTCAGTTTTTATTTCCAAAATTGTTATCCAGACTTGGTTTCCAAGGAGTTCTGTTGAATTATTGCAGACAGCATTTAAGCATAGTACTATTCTTGTATTTTCCTATTCTTAGATCTTTATTATTATTCGTTTTCTCGTTCGCTTCCGTTATTTTATTACCTTGTTGTTGCTATGGTTTGTTGCTTCCTTTACACTGTTCCTTGAGCCGAGGGTCTATTGGAAACCACCTCTCTACCATCCCAAGGTGGTCTACGCAGACACTACCCTTCTCAGACCCCAGTGTAATTATATTACACTGGGTTTGTTGGTTGTATTTAAGCATAGAGCAAGACCAAAGTTGATGCAGCCAATAAATTATTTACCAACTCTTAGGTTTACCTATACTACATTTAATTTGCTATGTTTCACCCAAAAAAGCAACCTAGAAAACAAAGCAGAGCACAATCATCTCGTCACAAGTGGGAATGAAACCCAGTCCAGCCATACTCTCGAATTTCTAAATGCTTCAGCCGAATAAAGAAGAAACAGAATACAGTTGAAATTTTCTACTCCATGCACAATGCAAAAGAGAAACCTGAGAGATGACGGATCCCATTGTTTCCAACTTCAGTGTCAGATAACTCCAAACTCTTCAGGCGATGAAGACCTGAACAGAGAATACCAAAGAAGAGGGAGATTAGCAAATAAAACATAGGCAAGTCCCTCAGAATAAAGTGAGGAAGAATTTTAAGAATGAATCTTAACCAAAGAAATGGTCAAGACATCTATTATAAAAAGGCATAAAATTGTTTTTGGATAAGGATCACAGGCATAAAATTGTCCGGAAGAGAGGGATTAAGAGTACTCTCCCGGGCAAGAAATCACAGTTAACCTTCAATTTTTTCTTTTTAGTTGAGAACAATTAAAGCAAAAGACTTTCTCAAAATTAATTTGTGGAATATGCTTATAAGTTGAATGATAGGGGAATGAAGCACACTTGATTGATGTTGATAGTGAAACACTGACCTGACAAATTAATCAGCCCTTCATCCTTAATCCTACATGAATCCAGGTTTAAGCTCTCCAAGTTTGTGAAACCTGCTCAAAGCAAGACAAAAGCTTGCGTAAATTTACAAGATCAGAACTACATGCTTTTGTCTCCTTTTTGGGAGAGGTAAAATCCAACTACAGCCCCATGCTAGGCAACTCAAGTCCATAAGATAGTATCTTTAACCGGCCTAATAAGGGAACTGAACTAGCAATCCCCTTCCTCTTCTTTTCCCCTTCATTTTTTTGGTCATGGAAGGGGAAGGGGGGGATGGGAACCGCGATTGATCCTATTCCCATCTCCTCCATGTTAACCCCGGGCAGACTTAAGGCATACAAAGTCCCTACACAATAATTTGGTAAACCATCCTATCCCATCTGTGACCAACCACCATTTATTCCAACAAGTAACAGTAGGCCTCCCTAAAGCTACAGCAGAAACAGAACGAGCAGTCAATATCCCAACCACATGAAAGACGCATATGAAAACAATATCACCTTTCAGGTGCACAAGAATGGCATCTGTGATCTCGTTGAATCCCAAATTCAGCACTTTCAAACTCTGCAAACCTACAGAAAAATGAAAAATGATGTAGACGAGTTAACTTCGATTTTCGAATATTATGATCACAATGCATCAATGGCTCATGCATCTGAAATGATATGCCAAGTCAGATAATAAGAGCCGATAAATTAATAATAAAAATATAAACTCACTCGAAAACTTCTCACACCCATCATCAGTCAAACAACATCTGCTCAGGTTTAAATATAGCAGAGCATGAAGAGCTGCAAAAACAGTAAAAAGATGCATCAAAAACTGAAATTAAAAAATGGGAAGGTGGCAAAGGAAACAAGCATTTTCTGAAGTAGAGGATTTCTCAGATTAGGTAAAACCCCATCACTGGATTTTAACATCGATAGGACTAGCAAACAGGTTTTAGTCATTGCAATTGCCAAGTAGTTAACTGACAGCCCGGAATGCTATATTCGCGTACAATCTAATTTCGTACAGACAATACCTGAAAGAGACTCCAGGCACGCCGCAGTGACAGGACAACCCTCCATATTCAACAGAGTAAGCTTTTCTAGAGCTGACCAAGAACAAAAGAAACAACAAAGCTTCATTACGAGAGCCTATAAACAATTGCATTAAATAAGAAAGGCCGAAGAAATTTTTCAAGTGCAGAATACCACACATGTATCACAAGACGTGCTCTGGCTGGCTCCATTCAAATTTGTTATCTAGCAAACGAAACCCTTAAAATGACTGGAAAAATAAACATCAACTATTGTCTGTTCATCGTGCTACAAAATTAGAGTACTGGTAATGCCCTGTGGGTTCAAAGAGACTTCGGGGTGACGGGGCTGGTTAAATATTGAACTCCTCATCTATAAATGAAATGAGGCAGTCTCAATTTACCCAGTTACTGCACCTTTCTCGGCCTTTTGGCTAAGATCAAGTGTGTGTGATACCCTTTTCAATCCCTTGATTACAACTCTTCTATGTAGAGGATCCTGATTCAATCCTAGATGTTTTGAGTTCCTTATAAGAAGAACAAGAACTATATTTTTGCTTTTCCATATTGTAATTGCCTATTTTGGCTTCCAGCACAAAGTTTGTGCTGATGATTTTTTGAATATACTGGACACTTTACCTTCTCACAAAAAAAAAAAAAAAAGATCTTCTAAGGATCAGTTGCGAAGGGGGATTCCAACCATCTCATAAATAGGCATTACCTTCGATTAAAGCACTTAATGAGGTCTAAACATTAGCCAGTTCAATAGCCAAGACCCAACTCCGAAATCTCACTTAGAAATAGCTTAAATCCCAAACCTAATGGGGGTAATAATCAGGTGGCCTTGCAGGTCCAGAACTGCTAGTTGAGAGAAAAGGACATCCCTTTGTCATATCCATCTAGTAAAGGTGTGGCATATTAGGTGACAACTAACAGTACTCAACATGGGAGAATATGTACCTTTCAGAAAATTAGCACCATAATCTGTGACCTTACTGGATGAAATTTGCAACACTTTCAGATTTGTCAGGCCTGAAATACAAACATAAAACAACTTTATCACAAACAAAATATGAACACAGAACATTTCAGCACAAGTAGTAAAAAGATCGCATACTATCCTCTATATCTCGTTGAAATTCAGCTTTCTGTGCATGATGTGTCGCATTAAGTAATTTTGTGAAAATTAAAGAGCAAAATTCAGCATGCGCACAATTTTGTACCAGACTACTCCACAGGGTACTGTTACCTCATACCAGCATATGTACAGGGTAGGTACCGGGCAACTGCCACCAAGGCTTAGGTATATGGGAAGAAATCACCTTAATATTTTTTGTTTCCGTTGGAATTGAACCCTGATCCCCAAGGTTTGAACTCACTTCACTGACCACCCTACGGGGTGCAATATTGTCAACACACTATTTCTTGTGTTATTGCAAAGATATCTACCAAAAGAATAGGACAGGGAACATCTCAGAGGGAAGCAAATAATTTGTGATCGTTCTGTTGCTTATATCTCACTTAAATTAATGGCACGCGCCCTCAACATACTGTGTTATATCCAAAAGGTCTGTGGCTGGTCGAAAGAAATGAATACTTCATTAAACAAATCATAACAGTTGAGGAGAAATATCTGAATAACTATTCTACTATCACTAGTATGAATAATAAAGAAAGAATATTATTAGCAATTAGCATTTCAAAACCAGATCTACAGCAGGGAAACTAAGAGACTTATAGGAGAAAACAATACAAACATTCCCATACAATTCATATTTCAATTTTCCTAAATCCTTGCTGTTCCTGTCTATCCATAAGAGACTTGCATAGCTATAGACCTGTCTTGACAGACGCATATGCACGGATAAAAGGTGTCCTTAATATCAATGACCTTCAACATAAGCAACTGATTGTGATTTACAATGGAAAGAGGCTCATGCCTTCCAGTTCGATAACTAAAGCCTCTAAATTGAAATAATCATCAATCTTTCAGTAATAGCAGGCCACATCTTAAGGTTTCATTTCTCCATTCCTCTTTTTCAATTCTTTCCCCAAGTTAATTGCTTTCTTATTTATGTTTTTTTCCGATATACAGATACGATGCGATCTGAATAGTAGAACAAGGCAGACATACCCCCAAGAGGCTTCATATCCGAATCCGTGATGCAGTTGCAGCAATTGATATTAAGAGATTCAAGCTTGGTTAGACCTGCCACGAATAAAAATCCTTGGATCAAGTTCAGTACATTTATGCACAGAAGACAATGGGGGCATAAAATCATGGTTTTGCCAAAATTAACTATACTAACTGTATATAGAGTATTCGGTGCAATTTGGAAAACCATATGGTTTTGCTAAAATTAACTATCTCGGGTAGGCTCTCTACTTTTTGATATACTTCTTGTATAGGGAAATTTTCCCACTTATTAAAATATTAAAATCTGAAATATTTTATATATATACAGAGAGAGAGAGAGAGAGAGAGAGAGAGAGAGAGAGAGAGAGAGTGTACATGTATCAGCTCATACAGAAATCAAAATGCCACATAATAGGTTATACTAGAGGAAACCAGAAACATCAGAACAGGCTTAAAAGTACAATCCCGGGAGCAGATTCTTGCGAGTTCCATAAGAAAACATGTAGAAAGCTAACATCATCAATTTCATATTACCACCATCATGTCAGTTATTCTGCAGCTCACCACAATCTTATTGTCATATCAATCACATCATATATAAAGAACTAAGTTTTTTTCAAATCAGTAATGATATTTTATTATTCGATAAATGGGAGACTCCAATACACAAGATATATACACAACTGGTTACAGATTCTTCTCTAAAAATCCTATCTGATCCACCTATACACAGGAATTGACTTGTGTTAAAAGAAAATAAAACTTGGAACGGTCATACGGGAGTTTAGCTACTCATAGACTTGAACGCAAGAATTTCGACAGCCAAATTAAGACAACAAACTTTTCATGGAGAGTATAACTGCAACAGAATTTTTGGCTTTTCAAGCTTGAAACTGTAAAGGGTGCTGTACGAACTATAGACAGTTAAGCACCATTAGGGTCTAGGGAGAAGAACAAACCTTTAAGATGAACCATACCGCCGTGAATTTTTGGGCACCTCTCCAAATCTAACTTCACCAAGTTAATTAACCCAGCCAACGCACTCATCCCTTGAGCAGTAAGTATATTGTTTCTCCTAAAACTCAGAGTAGTCAAGTTTGATAGACCTGAAATCATTGTGTAGTTAGCAGCTATACCACAAATACAAAATGGAAGGGAATATTGGAATTTGGGGGGTTGAAGTTGGATTATAGTATCTCAAAAAAATTGCTTAGATATTATTATATATGTAAAGAAGCAGTAGATAATAAAAAACAAATGAATAAAGGAAACTTCTATCTACAGAACAATTCCAAAGAAAACACAACTTTAAAATCAAACCTAGATAAAACCCCATACATTGTTTTGAGAGAAATTTTTTCAATGTATCATGCAGCTTAAAAAGTAGCCAGTATTACTATGGAAAAATACAAGGTAAAAGACAAACTTCCCCTGCAAAGTTTATCCTTCAAAACTAGATTCACTAGGAAATATTATAGCGCAGTTCATCCAGCAGTTCAAGGACTACGCCTTCTTTAACTTTTTGCCATTTAAATTTGTTCTCTTCCTTTTCTATCCCCATCACTGCTTAAGGAGTTGTGCTATGAATGTTTAGATGACTTACATACATTCCTCCAGTAAGACAGCACATCAGAGGGAAAAAAATATTTACCACTTATATTTTCCACTCCACGGTCCGTAATCCGGTCACAATAATTAAGATTTAGTGCTTGCAGATTTTTGCAATCTTTGAGATTAGTCAGTCCAGAATCTGTGACATCAGATCCAGACACATCTAGGGAAAGTAGAGATGGACCCTGTGAAGAGATGACATCCATCCAGTGGTCATTTAGACCAGGATATTCTCCCATATTAAGATCCTGTAATGCCAAAATCACTTCATCAAGAGTTTGGCTGACCTCAAAATCACATAAATGAATCAGCTGCTACAATACCCCTTATCTACTTGTTCTAATTTATTAACGAATAGGCATGAAGATACCTGAAGAGCACAATCTCTAAAAGCTTCAAGAGAGACATCGGTAAGACGCTGTGCGCCAACCAATTCATCAAAGATCTGCTGACTAATGTCCCTAGGCAATACAGAGAAGGTATTGTATTTATCAATGTCCTGCAGCAAAAGTGCAGGAGAAATCAGTTTGCAAAATAGAGGTCAGTCATGTATTCACCTGATAAAGCATTCTAAAGGGAGGACATACTTCACAGATTCTACGAATACACAATTCCATGAGAGATGGGTATTTTCCATTTCCCTGTTTAACATCTGCTCCTCTAGAAAATGAAGTTCCCAACCATTTTGAACTTGCACTTTTGGAATATCGTCCAGAAACTCCTCTATGTATACTTTCATCATTGACTTGCTGGTCACGCTTCCTAGAACATGCTCCTCCCATCTGATACAGTGTTCAACTTTCTTTATGTCAGCAAAACTGCAAATCATAGCTCAAGTGGCTAGCCATGGGGTCCTCTAAATTCTGGGGTGCCCTTTACCACTACACCCTGCGAGTCAACAAAACCATGAAAGCCTTAGACTGATCTCCAGAGACCTTTCTAATAATGCAAGTGAATTAATCACTTAAAAGGTCATTAGCATATATACGAACACATCAAAGGCATAGGCTTAAACCTAGAAATGATGGGAGACGTGAATGTGAATCAATAAGGCAATAAGCAGTCATATAATCCGCTGCAGGATGATGACAAAATCGTGCACATCCTAAGGGAAAAGAATGTCCAAACGCACATGGTGAAATACTTGACATCTTTAGAGCATCCAGACATAAAGAAAAAAATGGCTACACCTGCATATTACTATTTGCATATATAGATACAGGCACCAACATATGATGAAACTGTACAATTTTGAAGGATACCGGGGAACATGTCTAAACAAGAACAAACAGTGAAAGACATATTGAAGTGACTGCACGATGCAGACTATTTGCCAAAACATAGGGACTTATTCTTCCTGTTTTATCTTTTACTGATATGATGCAGCGGAATTTTATTTCCCATACTAGAAGTACCTAAAACAGACAAATAGCTTTCAAGGACCTCGCGAAATATGATCCTTGTTCAGTAATAGTGTACATGATGGCACAACAATGGATGAGGATCCCAAGAGCTACAATCATAGAAAATGCCAAAGAAGAAAGGAAACCATACTAGAGCTGCACTCTCACAGAACACAAGGAAGAACCTCAAGACATTAAGAGAGTACTCAGACCAATGCGTGTAACTGCAAAACAACCATATATGTTAAGCCCAAAGTTTGTATACCATATAAAAGCAAGTAGTTGCTTATTTGGAAACTCGTGAAGCAGGAAGCTTCTTCTAAAAAGGAAAAGGGTGGCCATATCCAACACCTCAAAAAAAAACGTATCCGCACTACTTCGTCTCTCTCTGATTCCTCCAATACACACTAAAAAGAAGAATATGGTACAACCACAATATTCATTAAAAAGAATGTTTACTGTTCATGAAATAATTTTAACTTTTATGAAACGTCAGTTCAAATAGTTATATATGAAAGTATAGGGCAAAGCGAAGTATCATACCAGTTTCACAAAGCCGCTAATAATTAAAAAATATAAGCAAGTCGCAAACTTTTTCAATCACCCAATAACATGAAAGATTTTTTAGTGTGGATTGAACTCCCTTTTAATGTGGGAATACACTGAGTATGCTGTTATTGTAGATTGAACTCTTTTTTAAAACCTGTTCAGAAAATTCTCAAAATATTGAAGGCAACAACACTTCTCAGTATGGATTGAACTCTTTCTTTCCCCTTTTTTCTTCCTTACCTTCTAATTTAGATTTCTGAAGAGGGACGATACCTCGCAGTCTGATGATTAGTTCAGAAGGAAACATCTCCCAAAAAATGATTAGAAAAAAAAAAAAAAAAAAAAGGAAAACATACTTCGGGGACTAAAATCCAGTTAACTAATAAAGGAACATCATACAGATAAAAATAGTAGAAAAAATTATTGTATATTCACCTAAAAATACATACTAAGCGCATGTCAGGGACGCAAAGAACACGGAATTCCATCAAAACTAACAGAAAAAATCGTGAAAACAAATAAAAATTTAAAGAAATCACATTAAAACTAACCGAAATACCACAATATTAGAGCAAAACTCACACAACGATTATATTCCGTCACTTAAGACTCGCCACTATTCCAACTCCCGAAGCGGAAAAATATTTATATTTATATTAACAACATATGATAGAAATAATAGAAAAAAAAAAACAATCAACAGCAGATGATCAACTCTACACCAGATAATGAATTATATTTCTTGAAATAATAAATTTAATTAAAAAAAAAAGTAAAAACTGAACCTTGAAGTCTCGATCATCTTAGTGATCAGTCTTCGTCGTCTAAAAGGGAGAAGATGAGAGAGTAGGAAGTAGTGGAAAGTGGCAGAAGAACAAGTACTAGAACTAGAAAAAGTAGAGAAGCGTACAACCGAACCAGAGTCCGAACCAACGGATTGGAAACACGTGTGAGGAAACTAGGTTTGGTTCAGTGCTTTGGAGGGATGAGATAAGAGAGGGCGCGGGCTTTCTTTTTCAGCTAGCTTTATCCGTTTTGGGGGTTGAGTTTGATTGGGTCCCTCATATTGGAAGATAGTGTACGCAATGTGTTCAAATTACTACCAAGCGCACAAGGTTTCTTAAATGCCTTTCTTAATCTGCGGGGTCCTAAGGCCGGACTTGCTATTAAATCTTCTCTAATTTAAGCATAATCATGTTTATGAGCAATCAATCTGCTTAGAATTTGAAAAAATAATCTGCTAAGAATCATCCACCAAGTTAAATATGAGTTTAATTTATATACTCGAATATATTAATTTAAATAATGGAGGTGGAGCTTGGTGGTCCCGTTGTAAAAGAACAAGGGTGATATCCAAAATTGTAACAACTACGAGGGTATCAAGCTATTGAGTCACACTATGAAAGTGTGAGAGAGGATGATGGAGAGAAGGGTGGAGAGTAGTGTGTCTATTTCGGAGAATCAGTTCGGTTTCATGCCGGGGTGTTCGATCACAGAAGCCATTCATCTTATGAGGAGGTTGATGTAGCAGTATCGGGAGAGGAAGAGAGACTTGCATATGGTGTTCATTGATTTAGAAAAAGCTTACGATAAAATCCCAAGGAGGTTATATGGAGATGTCTGGAGGTTAGTGGCGCTCCGGTAGAGTATATTAGGGTGATTGCGGATATGTACGATGGAGCGAAGACTCGGGTGAGGACTGTGGGAGGAGACTCGGACTATTTTCATGTGATGATGGGGTTACATCAGGGTTCAGCTCTTGGCTCATTTTTATTTGCCCTGGCGATGGACGTGCTGACGCGCCACATTCAAGGAGATGTGTCATGGTGTATGTTATTTGCATATGACATAGTGTTAATCGATGAGACGCGTTGCGGGGTTAACGATCGGCTGGAGCTGTGGAGGCAGACCCTGGAGTCTAAAGGTTTCAAGTTGAGTATGACAAAAACTGAATACTTGGAGTGCAAGTTCAGTGGAGGTGAAACTTGATACACAGTCATCTTCAAGAGAGCTAGTTTCAAATAACTTGGGTGTATTATTCATGGGAACGGGGAGATTGACGAGGATGTTATGCATCGTGTTGGAGCGGGGGTGGATGAAATAGAGGCTTGCATCTGGTATTTTGTGTAATAGAAATGTGCCACCAAGACTTAGGGGCAAATACTACAAAGTGGTAGTTAGGCCGACCATATTGTATGGAGCCGAGTGTTGGCCAGACAAGAAATCTCATGCCCAGAAGATGAAAGTAGCAGAGATGAGGATGTTGAGATGGATGTGTGGGCATACAAGGAAAGACCATATTAGGAATCATGAAGTTATTACGGACAAGGTGGGTGTGGCCCCTATGGAATACAAGTTGCGGGAATCGAGACTGAGATGGATCGGGCATGTGAAGAGGAGAGACACCGATACCCCGGTAAGGAGATGCAAGAGGTTGACCATGACGGGTCAGAGAGGTAGAGGGAGGCCTATAAAGTATTGGGGATAGATGATTAGGCAGGACATGACACTATTTTAGCTTACCGAGCACATGACCCTCGATAGAAAGGTATGGAGGTCGAGGATTAGGGTTGTGAGTTGACAGGTAGTCGAGAGTCTCTTATAGTCGTGCTAGTAGTATTAGTACTAGTTTTGTATTCTCCTATTCCGAGTTCCTTGTTGTTAGACGATGTGGCATTATTGTTGGTAGTTTTCGCACTTCTCTTATAGCTTCGTATTCCTAGTTTCTTTGCTATTACATGTTGTGCTATTTGTTTGTGTTATTTTATTTCCTTGCCATTGTTACTATTTGTTATATTGTGTCCTTTTCACTGTTCTTGAGTCGATGGTTTATCGGGAACAGGGTAAGGTTTGCGTACACATTACCCTTCTCAGACCCTATGTGTGGGATTGCACTGATTTTATTGTTGTTGAATGTATTAATCCATCTTATTTTCAAATTTTTAAACTTCACATATTATAAAGAGTTACATATAAATAATTTTGGCTAATTTGATTGTATAACAAAAATTACACTAGAAATATATATAAAGTAAATTCTTTATTAGTTTGAAGTGTTACCCGATCTTTACCCCAATAGTTGGCTTAGTAATTAATAAACTTCCTAAGCAGCGTTTGGAGATAAATTTGGTTGATATTTAAAAGGAGAATTTTTTAAACTGTGTTAAAAGCTGAAGTTGTATTTAGACATGTGTTTTATTTTTATTTTTTTAAATGAAGTTTTGTGTATGGAAGAAAAAATTTCACCAAAAAGCTCTAAACCACTTTTTGAAAACTTAAAAAAAGAAATTTAAAAAAAAATCAAAAACCAATCAAATTCCATAATTTTTTTTTAAAATAGCAAAAAATCTATAGCCAAACGGAAGTAGTCATGTCATGCGTTTAATCCTAACTACGACCGTCCTTGAATGACTTTGGCATTTGCCTTACCATTATCAGAAAAGTTTCAATTAATTTTTTAATTTTATTTTATGTAAAAATTATTTTTCAACCAAACACTAAGTAAGAAATTTTTTAAAAACTAAATAACTTTACATTCTTAGTGGGAGTTTGGACATAAGAATTGTAAAATTTCAAAATAGGGGGAAAAATATTTTCAAGTGAAAATGGTATTTGAAATTTAGAGTTGTGTTTGGACATGAATATAATTTTGGGTTGTTTTTGAAGTTTTGTGAGTGATTTGAGTGAAAATTTTGAAAAATAACTTTTTGGAGTTTTTCAAATTTTCAAAAATTTCCAAAATGTATCTTCAAGTGAAAATTGGAAATTTTATGAAAAAAATGCTAATTTCGAAAAAAAGTGATTTTTTTTTTTGGAAAAAATATTCTTATGTCCAAACGGCCTCTTAATATCTCGTTGAAACAATTTTGCAAAAAAATATATTAAAGCGAGTTTTAAAATTTTTTGAAACAAAAGTCACCATGTTGATGATTGGTTGACATCTACAAAATTGAAATTAGCCGTTGCACTAAGAGCCCGTTTAGACATAAGAAATTTTTTTCTTTTTTTCAAAAAAATTACTTTTTTCTAAAATTAGCGTTTGTTCATAAAATTTTCAATTTTCACTTGAAGATGCATTTTGAAAATTTTCGAAAATTTGAAAAGCTCTAAAAAGCTATTTTTCAAAATTTTCACTCAAATCACTCACAAAACTTCAAAAACAACCCAAAATTATATTCATGTCCAAACACAACTCTAAATTTCAAATACCATTTTTACTTGAAAAATATTTTTCCCCTATTTTGGAATTTTACAATTCTTATATCCAAACGCCCACTAAGGGCCCATTTGGACATACAATTTGTTTGAAGATTTTTCCAAAAAAAATTCGCTTTTTTCCGAAATAAGCGTTTGTTCATAAAATTTCCAATTTTTACTTGAAGATGCATTTTGAAAATTTTTGAAAATTTGAAAAACTGCAAAAAGCTGTTTTTCAAAATTTTCACTCAAATCACTCACAAAACTTCAAAAACAACTCAAACTGAAATTTATGTCCAAACACAACTCTAAATTTCAAATATAATTTTCACTTGAAAAATAATTTCACTATTTTTTCGAATTTTACAATTCTTATGTCCAAATGCCTATTAAATATCGTTCCATATTAGATGTGCACAATTAGGGGTAAATTTCATATAACTATGAGTTTTTTTCACCAAAGTTATAGAACTTTATTTTCTTATACAAAAATCATATAACTATGACTTTTTTCACCGTAGTCATATAACTTTGTTTTCTCACACAAAAATCATAGTAGTCGAAAAATAAATTTTCGGTAGTATTTTCTTATTTTACGTTTTTTGATTTTTTATTTTCAGTCTAATAAATAATTACCCGATTAAAATAGAAGAAATATGAGTATATTTTTAGCCGCTCCTAAAAATAATAGCCAATAAAATATGAGTATATATATATATGTGTGTGCGTGTGCGTGTGCGCGCGCGCGTGCGCGCGCGTGTGTATATTATACACATATAACATACACAATCTATATATATTTTGGCTAGCAAATGCAATTAGTTTTGATCGGCCGGTTAATTTTATATTTTTTTTTTAAAATAGGAATGACCCAACCCAGTCTGACCCAATACCCATATATAATATTTAAAATTATACTAAAAGTGAATTCTTCCCCCGTAAAAAAATTAGTTCGAAATGCATGAGATTCTGACAAAAAATAAAGAAATAAAAGGTATAATTAGAGAGCACTTGAAATAAAAATACTATTAATTTGAATAAAATCTTGAAAAAAAAATAAAAGATAGAAGTATCATGTTTTGAAGAATTTACTATTCACTTTTATAATTATTTTAATTTATATATATGAGTACTTGACAGAGAAAAATATATAACCCTGACTGGGGAATGAAGTTTTTTGGTATGATATATAACCTTAACGTTCTTTTTTTTTTTTTACTTTTTCTAAAAAAGCTCTTATAAATTATTCAAAATCATATTGAATAGTTTATCATTGTAAGCAAGGTAATATGCATTCTATGCTTTTATCTCCTCGCATGTCTTCTTTCTGATATCTACCCCTATATTATAAAGTAGAAAAGTTATTTTCGATATGCTCTCGGCTCAAGAATAGTGAAAAGGAAGCAATAAACAAACAATAGCAACAACAAGGTAATAGGACAACAGAAGCAAATGACATAACGTGTACCAACAAAGATCTAGGAATATGAAAATATAAGAATAGTTCCAATACTATCGGTAGGAATGACATATCGTATAATAACAAGAAATTGGTAGTAAAAAAATACAAGACTAGTACTAATACTACAGGTAAAACTAGGAGAAACTCTCGACTACCTGTCAACCCACAACCCTAATTCTTGACCACTATACCTTCCTATCGAGGGTCATGTCCTCGGTAAGCTGAAGTTATGTAATGTCCTACCTAATCACCTCTCTTTATGACTTCTTAGGCCTCCATCTACCCCTCCTCTAATCCTGTGATGACCCGATAGGCCATTTTTAATTTTAACCTTCATTGATGTATTCCGAGACCTCGAATAGCTCTATTCAGCCTTCCTTGATTCGCATGCGCAATCCGTATCTTTTTCTGAAAAAAAAATTTATGTGAAAAAACAAAGAAAATGTGAAATTTTGCCTTTAAAACTCATTTGAGTTGACTTCGATTAATATTTTGAGCAAACGAATCCGGATCAATATTTTGACATATTCGGTGGGCCCGTATCATGATTTAAAACTTGGGCATATGCCCGGAATCAATTTTGTAAGTCCCTAGTTTGAACTATCGCCATTTGACGGAAACTAGAAATTTAAAGGTTTAAGGAATTCCTAAATTTGACCATAATTGGATTTTTATTGATATCGGGTCCTGATTTGGATTCCGAGAGTTCGATCGGCTTTGTAATAATATTTATGACTTATGTACAAAATTTGAAGTTATTCCGAGGTGTGTAGGCACGTTTTCCGTTAGTTTTTAAAAAAAAAAAAAACAAACAAAAGGTTTGATTTTATAAAGCTTGAATTTCTAAAGTTTGACCGAAGATGTGACTTTTGAGCAAACGACTCCGAAATGGAGTTTTGATAATTTCAATAGCTCTGTATGGTAATTTTGGACTTATGAGCGTGTTCGAAATTTTTTTTGGAAGTTCGTAGTGAAATTTTGCTTGAAATGGCGAAAGTTGAATTTTTGGGAAATTTTACCGGGGAGTTGACTTTTTGATATCGGAGTTGAAATCCAGTTCTGAAAATTTTTATAGATCCGTTATATCATTTATGACTTGTGCGCAAAATTTGAGGTCAATCGAAATTGATTTGTTAGGTTTCGGCATCGAATGTAGAAGTTGAAAATTCTTAAGCTCATTAAGCTTGAATTGGGGTATGATTCGTGCTTTTAGCAATGATTTATGTGATTTGAGGTTTCAATTAAGTTCGTATGATATTTTAGGACTTATTGGTGCATTGATTTGAGGTCCCGAGGGCCTCGGGTGAGTTTCAGAGTGGTTTCGGATCATTTTTAACAATTGGTTTTTTTTTACAGCAATGTGCGGAATTTCTGATGCGCATAGCTGACTTTGAAAGCTTATATATCGAAATCTATAAGGAATCTGGAAATTTTCAAAACATGAAAGTTGTAGGCCTTTGATTCTAGTTTCCAGAATGATAAACCATTAATTATTCAGACATTTGTACTAAAAGTTATAATTGATTGACTGAAGCTGGTATTGCAGATTTTGGCTTACAGCAGTGTGCATCGCCAGAAATTTCTGCTGCATAGGGCTAACTTTGGGAATTTATATCTCGCAATCTATAAGGAGTTGGGAGATAAGCAAAACATAAAAGTTGTAGTCCTTTGTATCTAGTTTTCAGAAATGTAAATCGTTTGGCTGTTGGAGTTGAGTATAAGAAGTTATGGTTGATATACTACAGGCTCTCGTGGAAGAGTTTTGAAAGAGTTTGATGTTTTCAGCATAAGCATGTAATGATTCAAAGGTCCATTTTTAGTTCTAGAGATCGAAATTCGATTTCGAGACTTTCGAATTTTTGATAATGAATTATAGGAGTGATCTGGAAAGTTTGGTCTAATTTCATCGAGTAGCGATCGGGGTTTTAGCGCGAAACATGAGTTAATTATTTAACGAGAAAAATTGGTATCGCATTGAGCAAATGAGCTCTGAATTAAGTTTCGATTGAACAACTAGGTTCGTATTATTATTTGTGACTCGTAGGAATAAGAATCGTCGAATTCTGAGTTCGTATGATGGACTTAGAGTCTTTTTAGTGAAAAGAATAACTGCTGGTGCAAGCAAGTTCTGGTGTGGACTTTTAGTGACGAAAAATGGACTTTTAGTGACGGAAAATAGATTTTTAGTGACGGATGGCCAGAAACTTAAGGACCAAAAATGATCATTTCCTTCGTTTCGTTTTGGATTTTTGAAGCACGGTTCTTGGGCGATTTTGAGGATTTCTTCACGACTTCGACTTGGGTAAGTGTCCTATATCCAAAAGTGATTATATTTCATAAATCCATGGTTATATTCATCATTTATTTCGGATTTAAATGGAAGAAATCAAGATTTTTGCAAAACTTTTCAAGAACGAATATTTTAGATTTGGAGGTCGAGTTGTTATCGGAATTTGATAAAATTGATATGGGTGAACTCGTAATTGAATGGGTTATCGGATTTTGTGAGTTTCATCGGATTCCGAGACGTGGACTTCACAGGCAATTTTTGAGTTAATTTTCGAATTTTGTTGGACAATTAGTATTTTCATATAGAATTAATTCCTATAATTAGTATTTACTGAACTGAATTAATTTGGATAGATTTGAGCTGTCCGGATATCAATTCAAGCAAGACGGTAATTTTGGAATATCAACCTAACTTCAAAAAGATAAGTATCTTGCCTAACTTTGAGTGGGGGAATTACCCCTTAGGCATTGAGTCTTATGTGAAAATTGTGTGATTGAAAGCCGTGTACGCAAGGTGACGAGTACGTACTTGGTTTATATGTGCAAATTATATCGGTTAAAATTCGTACACACTATTATGTATTAAGTTAAAAAATTATTGGAACTTAGTCAATCCTTGAATTATCATGCATTGTTCCTAGTTTGTCGAAACTGTATTTTATATGATAATTTGGTGTTATTGTCACTTAAATTTTTATGTGAATTCCGTGTGCTTGTTGATTTGATATTTTTTATTGGAATTAAATTCATTATGGAATCCTTATCTGGAAATAATTATTAAATAAATTTAAATTGAGGCATTAATTTATATTTATTAAAATCTGGATTAAAGAAGGCGTTGTCCTATGCTAAGTTACTTTTCCATCTATGTTGTTATTTTGAGATTTTATATATGTTGTGTGGAGCCCTGAGTTATTTTTGAGAAAGTTATTGATTTTACTATATCATTGGAATCGGTTGTGGTCATTGAAAAAATTGTGATATGAATTGATTGTGTTGTATTGTCGTGATAATATTTCGTGTAAATTGTTGTGTGATTTGAGTTATTATTATGAGGATATAAGGGTGACATTTCACTGTTGATATTATGTGGGTATAAGGGTGGCATTTCACCGTGGTTATGTATGTTGGGATATTGTCTGGGCGGAGTGATAAGGGTGGCTATTATATAGAGCGATAAGGGATAAGGGGGCTATTATAGGAGTGATAAGGGTGGCTATATGAGAGATAAGGGTGACTATTGTCAGGGATGATATGTGATGATATAGAGTTATTGCATTGGTAAATTTTATGTGATGTTGTAATTTTTCTTATATTTATTTTTATATCTTGTACAATTTGTCTTGTTGTTTCGGTAAACTTGATAATAGTACGATTTATGTTGAAATTGGGAGCATGTGGCTATTGCCAGGCAGATTATGAAATGAAATATGGGCACGAGGTGCCGTGGGTAAATAATGATGATATTGACACACGATTTGTCCGTGAAGTTGTGATATGAAATGTGGGCACGAGGTGCCGTGAGTAAATGATGATGATATTGGCACGTGAGTTGTCCGTACAATTGTGATAGAGAAAATGACACGAGGTGCCGTAGAAATATGAAAATGGGTTGAGACTCGCATTTTATAATTGTGAAATGGGGTGTCACATGGTGGCTTTTATTCGAAAGATATTTATTTGAAAGAATTATATTTGAAAGAATTATATTTGAAAGATATTTATTTGAAGGGAGTATATTCGAAATATATTTATTGAAAAGTATTATATCCTGAAGATTATTATTTGAAAAGCACATAGGCGAAAGATTTATATTTGAAGAACTTGATTAATTGGTTATACTTGTATTCATTATTTGTTGAGCAATATTTATGGTGTTCTTGTTGCCCTGCTGTGTATATCACTGATTGATTATTGTTGCCATCATTGTTATTTATTTTTTATTATTTTTGTATACTACATTGCATAGGTTATTAGACTAGTGAGTGTCTTGACTGTACCTCGTCACTACTCCACTGAGGTTAGTCTTGATACTTACTGGGTACCGACTGTGGTGTACTCATACTACACTTCTGCACATTTTTGTGCAGAGCCGGGTATTGGAGATATCAGACTCGGACAATGTTAGAGTGTGATCGCAATGATTCAAGGTCGAGCTGCTTGGTCGTCGCAGTCCCTTTGAGTTTTTCCATTTTATTGTACTGTTAATTATTAATCAAACAATATTGAATATTCGATCCTTGAGATCATTTCATGTATTCAGTTAGAGTTCGTGACTCAGTATTATCAGTCTTGGGAGGTTGTTTGTAATTATTTCCGTTGTTGGTTTTGATTATCTATTTAAAAAAAAATTAAATTGGCTTGAATTGTAATTATAATGGGCTTACTTAGTCTTAGAGACTAAGTGCTATCACGACGCATGTGGTGAGATTTTGGGTCGTGACAAACCCGCCATGGTCAACCTCTCACACTTCCTAACCGGGATATTGGTGTCTCTTCTTTTCACATGCCCAAACCATCTCAGCCTCAATTCCCGCAACTTGTCTTCCGCAGGAGACATGCCCACCTTGTCCCTAGTAAATGTATTCCTAGTATTATCTTTCCTGGTATGCCAATACATCCATCTCAACATCCTCATTTCTGTTACTTTCTTCATTTGGACACGCGATTTCTTGACTGACCAGCACCCAACGCCATTCCATGCAATATAGTCGGTCTAACTACAACTCTCTAGAACTAGCTTTTAAGTCTTGGTGGCACATTCCTATCACACAAAATACCATATGCGAGCCTTCATTTCATCTACCCCGCTCCGATATGATACATAACATCCTCGTCAATCTCGCTGTTATCTTATATTACAGACCCAAGATATTTAAAACTATCTCTCTTGGGGATGACTTGTGCATCAAGCTTCACGTCCGCTTCTGCTGCCTGCGTCCAACACTGGACATGCAACCCAAGTATGCTGTTTTTGTCATACTCAACTTGAAATATTTAGAATCCAGAGTTTGTCTCCACTCTCCAGCCTAGCGTTAACCCCGCAACGCGTTTCGTCAATCACCACTATGTCATCTATAAATAACATACACCGTGGTACCTTCCCTTGAATATGTCGCGCCAGCACATCCATCGCCCGGGAAAATGAAAATGGGATAAGAGTTGATCTCTAATGCAACCCTATCGCCACTGGAAAATAATCCGAGTCTCCTCTCATAATTCTCACCCGAGTCTTAGCTCCATGTACATGTCCTTAATCACCATAATATTCACTGCCGCAACACTACTAACCTCCAAACATTTTCATAGAACCTCTATTGGGATTTTGTCGTAGGTTTTTTATAGGTTAATGAACACCATATGCAAGTCCTTTTTCTTCTTCCTATACTGTTCCATCAACCTCCTCACAATATGAATGACTTATGTAGTCGACCGGTCCGACATGAATCCGAACTGATTCTCCGAAATAAACACACCAGAACGCTAAAATATAATTTGAAATGCACAAAAAATTTCATTGAAGAACATTTTTGAAAACTTTGAATATTTATCCAGGCGACCACTGAAAAAATGCTATGAAATTCAGGTACCAAAATGGAAACGTGAAATGTCTAAGTTTGCCAATAAACGTGGTGAATATTGCACGTTATGTTGTTAAGTGACCAAGTTCGTCTCTCATTCCATTTTGTTATTTCTGGAATGACCACACAATCTTAACATGAGGAAATAGTTTTCAAGCTCAAATAAAATGCATGATTATTATTAAAAATAATTTATCATCGCCCATTCTTCTTCTTGCAGAGGAGATGACAACGAAGCACTCACAATTACGAATGATTTTATTGGTAATCATTCATGTTAGGATCGGGAATCCGGATAGTGTGGAATTTTGCCAAACAACGGTATAATGATAATAATAAAGACAATAAAAATTGATAACAACGACAATTAAAGTAGATAAAGAAGACACAAATTTAACGTGGTTCAGTCAAAGTAACCTACGTCCACAAGCGAAAAGGAGCAATTTACTATAATAATAAGAGTACAAAAGAGAGTACAAAATTAGAGCAAACACTCTAATTAATCCCAAATACCCTAAGAGAATAACTTCACAAGATCACTCCAAAGAAATGGTTGACACAAGTGCTTCCCAACACTAACTCTCATACAAAACACTCTTAATAAAAGAAGAAAGGAAGAAACAAGAATCGAAGACAAGTCTTGTTGGTGTGTCTAAAATGAACTAATGGCCTTCCCTTTTATAGGCAAAAAAGTCTTGACCTCTCAGGTGTAAAAGAAGAGATACAACTTGTGCAAATGATATCCAACACACAATGCAATATTTTTGGGTGTCAAACAATATTGCCAACAAAGTCTATACTTTGCAAAGATGCTTATGCTTATGTGAGATGAACTCCATTTGACAAAATAATGGCCATATTACAATTCAAATAAAGGTTCAATACACAAAAAATACCATTTTAATTTTTATCACTTAAAATTTATTTAAATAAATATTTGTTGCACAAATTAGATATTCTAATTTTTGTCACTTAAAAATATCCAATTAAACCCAATAAATCAAAAAATAAAATAGGCTGAAATTTATATATTTTGCACCAAAAAGTGATGTGGCGCATGCCGCGTCAAATGTTATTATAACGCTATTTTATACCACGATATTGCAACCCCTTTGGGTTCTATTTTATTTGTTTTTGGTATAATTATTATTTTTTGTAGTGGTTCACTTTTTTTCTTTTTTAATTAGTGATTTGTTTTTTTTGTTCTAGTGGTTCGGCCGGCCAAAACCACAATTGGATAGTAGTAAATTGTATAGTATCAGATAAACCCATTCTCTGTTGCCTGCTAATATCTTGCTAGGCTAAAACCCCTAATCCATAGCCATAAGACCAAGCACTGCGCACCCTCCTCTTCGACAGCCATGGCTTCCTTGTCCATAGACATAGCCACGACCTTTATGGGACTGGCCAAGCGTCAAACGCCACCGCTTTATGGTCTTCGCACTGCAGTGTTCCCAAATTTGTGGAAAACCAGCTCATCTCAGAGAGCCAGTTTATTGTCCACTTCATCTTCAAGAATTCTTTCTGCAATCAATAATCCTACGAAACGAAACAGATTATCTCGCAGATTTACTGTATCTGCCACTTCTACTTCCACCCCACAAAGCGAGGACTCTGATATTTTGACCAAGATACCTCCTGATAATCGAATTCCGGCTACCATTATCACTGGTTTCTTAGGTTCTGGAAAAGTATGTTTTTTACTTCTTGATATGCTCAGTTTACCTCGCACTGCTTTAATTTCACTGTCAATTAACTACATAGTTAAATTATTTAACATTTGTATTGTTATATCTTTTACTTTATTGTTTGTACTCAAGTAGATGGAGTTTAACTCTCTTTTTGTTGTTGCAATTATTTGATGGGAAAATGATGTGGCAGACTACCTTATTAAATCACATATTGACTGCGGATCATGGGAAGCGCATTGCTGTTATCGAAAATGAGGTATGTGAATAGATCGGATAATCTTAATATTACGGAGCTTATTTAATTCTTATATGTTGAATAAGATTTTAGGCTTAGTGTATGTTGGTATCTAGTCAATGTCTAACATATTATTATTTCTTCCCCTCCCCTGGTAGTTTCTGAAATTATATTGTCATTTTAAGCTTCTCATGTTTCAGCTAGGTAGTGATTGTCTGAAATCTGAATTGTTATATCTATTATTCCTATGCAGTATGGTGAAGTGGATATTGATGGGTCTTTGGTTGCTGCAAAAGCTGCTGGGGCGGAGGAGATTATGATGCTTAACAATGGGTGTCTCTGTTGCACTGTGAGGGGTGATCTAGTTAGAATGATTGCGGAGTTGGTCAGTAGAAAGAAAGGGAAATTTGACCATATTGTCATCGAGACTACAGGTAAGAAACTGATGAGACACATTGTTCTGCACTGAAATTGTTAGAATACATGCTTTTGGGTGGGGGATCCACAAGTTCTCAGCTGACTAATTTAGGAACTTGGCTATTTGTTGATTTGTATCTTCTTGCGTTCTTACACATCTAAGCCAAACGTTTTCTCATTTCTCATACATTTGAATTGATACCAACATTAGCTCTCTTGTGTTGATTTGGCAGGCTTGGCAAATCCTGCACCAATTATTCAAACTTTCTATGCGGAGGATCAGGTTTTCAATGATGTTAAGTTGGATGGTGTGGTTACATTGGTTGACTCTAAACATGCTGGTTTTCACTTGGACGAGATTAAGCCAAAAGGTGTGGTCAATGAAGCGGTCGAGCAAATTGCTTATGCTGACCGTATTATTGTAAACAAGGTATGCGTCGATCTCTTTAATGGCTGATTCATCTCAATTACCAATCGTG
This sequence comes from Nicotiana tabacum, assembly GCF_000715075.1. NCBI lineage: Eukaryota > Viridiplantae > Streptophyta > Magnoliopsida > Solanales > Solanaceae > Nicotiana > Nicotiana tabacum. The sequence continues at coordinate 19,723,301 of NC_134083.1, read as the reverse complement.
CGGTCAGGTACTATTCTTGGTAATAGCAATCAAGGCTCTGGAGTTGCCAGGAAGCAAAAACAATCCTAGATCTGGTGACATTTTATTATATTCAGTATCACAAAAAAGTAATCATTGCTTACCAGACAAAAGTCATTGGGGATATATCATTTACTGCTACTTCCTGTCAAATTTATTTGTTTTATCAGTACAATCACCAAATTTTGCTTCCATGTGGATGTGATATTGGTGAGATGTTTCTATTTGCAAGTGGAGGTCATCTGAGATGTAGTTGAATTTGTTGTATGGAACATTAGATTAAGCTTGGACATCTAGTATGAATCATCGCACTGCGTTCTGACAAATGTGTTTCATATCCTTGCCAGACTGATCTTGTTGGTGAGTTTGAAGTTTCTTCCTTGATTCAGCGAATAAAGGTTGGTATTGTGGCTGTTTTGTCATTTGACATTATTTTTAGCTGTCAGTCTTAGAGTTACTCACTAAACTCTCATGGTGCATAAACAGAGCATAAATGGTATGGCTAATTTGAAGAGGACACAATTTGGAAAAGTCGATTTGGATTATGTTCTGGGGATTGGAGGCTTTGATTTGGAAAGGTATCACTTCTTCCCCTTCATGATTGTGTATTCTTTTTCTGTAAATCTGCAGAGCTTATTCAGTCTTCTTCTTCTTCTTGCTTGCTTTTTGGATACCATACCTGTGAAGTGTATTGTCATATTTCAACTTCCTAAATAATTATGTTGGCTCCCATAAATCATTCTATCTTATTGAAAAGGCATTAATATTCTTGCTTTTCGCAGTTGATCATTAGTTAGTATCAATGTGCTGGGAGCTTGTTTGAATTTTATATAGTAAGAAGATGGTTTCTGAGGACATTCTTAAGTGTGCATGTCTATTATTGTGTCTTGCATTTTATGCAGAAATGCATATACTGTATACTAATGTAAATAACTGGTCAAGTCTTACTCCAGATAATTTTGTTAAACTGATACTCATGTTTTTCAAGGTAAAAAAAGGCATTCAAAATTTGGATTTGCTTGTTAGGTTCACAGTATTCTTCCAAACATTATGTTGAAGTATGTCAGATGCAGACTCGTACCAAAAGCAGATCAGGGTTCTGTTGTTGGTACTCTTAGAGGGGCAGGACCCGGGGAATCAGTAAAACCTGCACCGATTAATCCCTAAGGGGCCAGCATGGAGTCAGGCCAACAGAGAAAATGTCCCTGGGAGAAGGGAGGGAAAAGTTTTAAACAGAGATATTGGGGGGGGGGGGGGTTAAAGGAAAAGTTATAAGTTGCACGTGGGTGTTTTCTTCTTGTACTGAATTGTGGGAAATAGGATTTGAACATGATCCTTTTTGGTGAATAAAGCATTTAAAAGAGCAACATCAGTTATCTAGGTTTTTATTTCATATTTTTCAGACATTTTTTTCTTCCAGCGACGTTTTAGTCAAGGTTTTGATGAATTCCTTCAGCTAATGATAATTTATTTAACTCTTCTTATGGTTCTTTTAACTATGGAAAATTGTGTGCTGAAAGCACTATGATTCTTCAGATTTGAACTTTTTAATCATTTTTATAGATTTCCATTGTTCCTCAGATCCATTTGGATTTGTCTGAGTTCCTATGTTACAGGACTATTGCTTACGCTATTTTTGTTAAATTCATGTAGAATTGAGAGTTCGGTTGGCGCTGAAGGTTCCAAGGAAGACCATAGCAGCCACACCCATGATCATGATCATCATGATCACCACCACCACCATGACCATGAACATGATCACAAGCATGGTAAGTGTTCTTTGATGTCAGAACTTCTATACTAGCCCTTCTAGCAGCTAATGTCAACAAAATGCTGCACGAACTCAGTTAGTTCGATTTCCAAAGAACTATTTCCCCTTATTTTGGGGACACTACTTGAGCAGTCTGTGTTTGATACTTTCACGGTTTCTCTCTAGTCATAGTTCTATGAGTATCCTGTTCTCGTTATTGGAGCTATTAACTTATTACATATAGCACTTCTTACCAAGCACGAGCCTAGTTCAGGAAATTCAAACTCGGTTAAACTATTTATTGGAGCCCGGCCTAGCTCGATCGACCATCCAGAAGTCAAGAGTCAAGTTTGACTTTGGCTTGAATAATTTTTTACAAGATTGAGCTTGAGTTCATTTTGAAATTATTTGACTTTGAGCTTGTTCATGACCCCGTTTATGATCCATATATTTATTTTAAAAGAATACTGAATACAAGAGAATATTGAAATAACCATTTTCCTATTGAATACCTTACGGTTGGGGGATTAGAGACACTGACGGGAGCATAAGTACTTTTTTGTATTTAAAGAGGAATAAAATTGGAAAAAAGGAGTCCCCTCCGGGGGGTTTTGTGGGGGGGGGGGGGCACTATTCGTAAACGCTAAACAAGCCAAGTCGAGCTGTAGGGTGAGATTGAGCTCGGTGATTTAATAAATTAAATAGTCTAGTTGTGGTTTCTTTGGCGAACCTGTTGGTTCCTTTATAGCTTTAGGCCCTTTCTTTATCTTTTCCAATTCTTTCTTTTGGCATTTATCTTGTTTCTATTAACCAATCTATTTTATGTTAGTTTTTTCCAGTTTCCTTTTTGTTCGCCACACTCCTCGTGAAAATTTCAATTTTTTTCATGTTTCCTTTTGGCTCTACTTGTGATGTACTAGTGTATATTTTGTAAGCTTATTTCTCAAAAAGCAGTTCTATTTGTGCATATAGTTGAATCTTGAATGTTTGCCTCAAGAGTGTTGTTGCTTTTCTGCAGAACATCATGATCATCACCATTCTCACGATCACACTCATGACCCTGGTGTCTCTTCTGTCAGCATAGTTTGTGAAGGAAGCTTGGATCTTGAGAAGGTTGGTACCACGGTCTTTCATTTGGCCATATTTTATATAAATACTTCATTCACTAAGATATTGTGTGTAAGTTGTAAATCTAGATAAGTATGCTAGTTGCATTAATAAGCTAAAGAGTTGTTATTCTGTAATTCAGGCTAATATGTGGCTGGGAACGTTGCTGATAGAACGAAGCGATGACATCTATCGGATGAAAGGTCTTTTATCCGTTCAGGGAATGGATGAGAGATTTGTGTTTCAGGTTATTAAATTCTTTGCCTACTGCTACTTATCTTACTGATGAGTTATAATGTGATTACTACTACTACTACATAATCCCTTTATGGAATGGCTGAAACATTTCTTGTAATGTGGATGCTATAATTAAGATCAGTGCTTTACTGGTGTGAATCACAGCCTCATTGAATTTTGACTGAGTAAATTCTGTGGCACTGATATTTGACAATATGCTGATGTGTCTACTTGGTGGTGTAACAGGGAGTCCATGACATATTCCAAGGTTCTCCAGATCGGCCATGGCGGTCAGATGAACCAAGAACAAACAAGATAGTATTCATAGGGAAGAACTTAGACGCAAAGGAATTAGAGGAGGGCTTCAAAGGCTGTCTAATATAAATCTGAGATTCTGGTTACTATTTTGTGAAAGGTTGATGACCGAGAACAAACAAGATAAATCTGAGATTCTGGTTACTATTTTGTGAAAGGTTGATGACCTACTACTGTTACTTGGTCAGGGGAGAGGGAAATGTACGCATAATTGACTTGTTAGGGAACATACAGAAGACTTTTTGGTCTAAATTGGAAATCTAGTCTAGTACTATTATTCTAATATCCCATTTCATCTTTGCAGTTTTATGCTGTTTTACCCTTTTCAGCTTCCCCGTAATTAATAAAAAGAACATTATGTTGGTGGGAGATTTTCATTTGTTTGATTAACAAGATATATATATATATATATATATATATATATATATATATATATCAGAGAGGTCTCAGCCTCCACAAAAAGATTGTAGTCTATCGCTACATTATAAATATTACAACCCCTTGTTTTTCTTTCCAAAATAGTTCCTAGGATGTTTGCCCATATTGCTTCATTGGCAAACACCGGAGGAATTACCAAAAAAGTTTGTTCTTGCTTCATTCGTCTTGCTTGCTTCCTTGGTTAGTTTGTCGACCACCCTATTGGTTTCCCTGTAGCTATGATTTACTGGAGGATGTCCCAGTGTTGTTAGGAGTGTCTTGCATTCACGTACAATAGTCTCATAAATCAGATTGCCTTTATTGATACTGTGTATTACCTTTGTCGAGTGTATGTCAACCTCCAAAGGCGCGAAGTTGTTTGAGATTGCCATTTTTAGTCCCTGCATTAGAGCTGTTAGTTCAGAGTGTAGAGTATTGGTATAATTTATTTTCCCCATGAATTCCATCATCCAATCCCCATTGCTGTTTCAGATTACTCCTCTTACTCCCCCTATAAGCCCATTTTGAAGGGTTGCCCCGTCTGTGTTGAGTTTATAGTGGCATCTCCTTAGAGGATGCCACTTGATATATAGGACATTGGTAGTGATTTCAGTGGCAGCAAACCAATTCAAGAGTTGATACTCATAAGCCACTATGTTATGTGGCAAGTATTAACAATATGAGTCATTTCCATTTTAATAAAGGAAAGACACATATGACATGAAGTCATATCCATCCTTAATAAATAGAAGTCAAATATCCATTCTTATATGCATTCAAACGTAAGTGTTTGTATGTTATAAACATAAGTTATAGGACATTGCTAGTGATTTCAGTGCTTTCCCCAGCCACACGAATGAACTCAACAGCTTTAGCTATGACATTTTTACAGGAGATAGGCTCTCTCTTTCCATTTAAGCAATTGTTGTTTCTGGTGAGCCAAATCTCCCATAGCCAGAAAGGGATCAACTCTCCCAATTTAAGAAGTGAGTTAAATTTTTTGTTGTGGATTGTATTATTGGTGAATCCCAGTTGTTCTGCTTATTCAGGATGGTGTTGATTCTATGGTTATTATACTTCATGTGGGATAGGTTATCCCAAAATAGCTTGGCATTCTCACAACTAACTATGACATGCTCAATTGATTCACCCTCTTTGTCACAGAAGAAGTATCTGGGGTTCAGATTAATTCCCCTGTTTTGCAGGTGTTTTGTAGTGGGGAGTCTGTCATGGGTCATCAATCACAGAAAGTATTTTAACTTGTTAGACACTTTCTTTGACCAAATCCAAGTGAAATTCATCATTGGACTTTGGTGCAGATTCTCAGATTGATCAAGGATCATGGCGTAGGCAGATTTGGTGGAGAAGAGACCATTATGGGTCCTGTTCCATACCATTTTGTCTATACTAAGTGGGTTAGCATTACAAATAGTGGAGTTTATACTTGAAAGCACACTGCCAGGGAGGTTGAAGGAAAGACTGCTGGGGATGAGCTGGCTATTTAGGAGACATGTGGCCAGAGTTCTCTTCTCCTCTCCCCTGTTAAGAGGGCCACTAATTAAAGCTCTAATAGGTTCTAAGTTTTGGATCCATCTGTCATTATAGAGGTTTATTCTATCACCTACACTATCCACCTATTAGTATCTCTGCACACTTTCCACCCATTTCTGATGCTAGTCCTGGTTCTGGAGGCAATGTGCCTACTATGGTGATTGCTATTGCAGTGTTTGTGGAACAACACTCTAGCCTACATGGCCTGATGGTTGTTGTACATCCTCCAAGCCAAACTAGCATAACTGGCAGTATTCCTAAGGTCAACATTATGCACACCAAGACCCCCTATTTCTCTAGACTTAGTAACGATACCCCGCTTAATCAGGTGCATTTTCTTCTTCACAGCAGTAGTTCCCCATATGAAATTCCTCTTAATCCTATCTATTTGGTTGCACACCTGGGCATGTAACATAATATACTGCATGGCATGGCTAGGAATATATCCAGTGATGACTTTGCTAATGTAGTTCTCCCAGCCATGTTCATGAATTTGGTTTTCCAACCAGCTAGCTTAGTTTGCATGCGATCAATGATGAACTGGAAATCTCTATTGGTTGGCCTCTTGTGAAAAATTGGAAAGCCAAAATATTTCCCAAAGGAAGTGCTAGGCTTGATATTCAGAGTCCTTGCTAAGCTATCTATAATATCCCTATGACAGTTATTGGAGAAGACAACTTTGGACTTTATGGTATTGACCTTTTGACCAGATAGGCTACTAAAATGGTGTAGAGTACCCATGAGTGTGGCACAATTCTTGGGGTTTGCCCTAGCAAACAGAGTTAGATTATCTGCAAAGAATAAATGTGAGATTTTTGGCCCAGAGTGGCTGATTTTGATGGGGAACCAACCCTCTTATTGCACCCGAGTCTCAATGCTTCTTGATAGCCTTTTCATACACATTATGAAAATGTAAGGGGACATATGATCTCCCTGTCTGAATCCCTACTAGGCTGGAAGAAATCTGTCCTACCCCCATTTACCATGACAGAAATAGAGCTTGAAGAAATGCAGGACATGATTAATTTGGTCATATTGTGGGGAAAGCCAAAGGACACTAAGGTGTCTCTGATGAAGGACCATTCTAGTATGTCAAATGCCTTTTCTAGGTTAATTTTGAGGATCATGTTAGCATTTTCCCCTTTCATCATAGTAAAGTGACTGATGTATTCCTGAACTATGATGGCATTAACACTGGCCCTTCTGTTGGACAAGAAACTGGTCTGACTTGGGCCAATGGCAGAAGGAAGGACATGCTAGATTCTATTGACAATTATTTTGGTAATCAACTTGTACATTGTGTTGCATAGCCCAATAGGTCTACAATTCTTAAGGATTGTGGCATTGGCACACTTAGGAATCGGGCATAGGTAGGTTGTATTAACTTCAGGCTTCATTTCTAGGGTGTTAAAAGTCTGGTTACAGAACTGAGTCACTTTGCTCTCCAGGATATTCTAGTGTCTTTGGTAAAAGAGGGGGTAAAGGCCATCAGGTCAAGGGGCCTTAGTAGGTTTGAAAGAGAACATGGCCACCTTTATTTCACTACTCCTTAGGGGAGCACTCAGAGTAACTTGCTCCATATTGGACAGAGTGTGTGTATCATAGACTATGCTTTTCCATGGAGTGAGGGAGCGTAGGTGTTCAGTGGTGAACAACTTGGAGTAGTAGTGATAAATGGTGTTTTGGATTTCTCGTTGCTCCTCAATCCAGTTCCCTACTTCATCCTGCAGGGCCATGATTTTGTTCCTTCTCCTCCTATTGAGGGTAGAAGTATGGAAAAATCTAGTATTAGTATCATCATCTATCAGCCAGTTGATCCTAGACTTAATTTTCCAAAAAACATCTTCACATTTGAGAATAGAGGAGTATTCCTCCAGAAGTTGGCCTATATATTCTGAAGAAAGGTGCTGAAGGGGTAGGCATTAGATTGTTGGATACCCCCAAGTCTGGCAATAATGTGCTCCTTCTTATGGAATATATTACCAAACACAGTCATGTTCCAGGTCATCACCTGGGACTGGAACTGGGCATTGCCTCTTTCAAGGCTACCACACCCTTTATAAGCCTGTTGGACAATGTTGGTGAAGGATGGATGACTACACCACATGGGCTCAAACCTAAAAGTTTTGGAAGTGGTTCTGGAAGCATTGTGCCACAAGCTGATCAGCACAGGGCAGTGATCAGAGTGTGTTCTAGGGAGGTAGCTCACATTACTAGAAGGGTAATCATGGATCCATTCATCATTGGCAAAACACCTATCTAGTCTCTCAAGGATTAACTGATTCCTATTCCTATACCTCATGTTAGTCCAAGTGTATTTACTCCCCTTAAAACCTAAGTCAATGTGCTTATAGTGATTCAGGCAGTTCCAGAACAGGAGAGCTCTTGGGGCAGAGATGTAGTTTTCCCCTGCTTATCTCTGGCCTTAAGACTTCATTGAAGTCCCCCCAACTATCCAGCTCCCCTTGTAACCATCAGAGATAGTTTTAAGCTGATCCTAGAGAGCCCTTCTGTTAGCATATGTGTTACTAGTATAAATAGCAGTGAAAAGCTAAGGGGTGGAGGAGGGAGTTACCTTGACCATAACATTGATGCCCTGGGGAGTGGTGGAGACTTCATCAATCTTCAACATGTCATCTTTCCATATGATGACAATGCCTCCTGATAGGCCTATAGCAGGGTTCTGAATTTGCCCTGTGAATCCCAGCTCTTGAATGAGGTGCTTGTGCTCAGTCATCCTTGTTTCCAAGAGAACCAGCATGGCAGGCTTGTGCAACTTAACCATCTCCACACAATGTCTTCTAAATTCCTCACTCTTAGCCCCCTAACATTCTAGATGATGAAATTCATCAGTAACGTTGGGTTGGTTTGTGGCTTCCTTTTCAGGAACTTGGATTTCCCCTTCACTGTTTAACTCTCTAGGTTCTCCATCCCCTAAGGATTCTGGGGAGTTAACTGGGCCATTACTGGTTTTAAGTTCACAACTGAGTCTCCTGAGTTTGGCTCTAAGGCTGATCTTAGGCTTACTCCACACATTACCATGCTTCTTGGGCATAGTACGATAAGTATTTCTCCCCAGGCCCTCTGAACTCTATTGTTTCCTCTTGCTGTAGAAGCATAACTTTGGTCTTTGACACTCCCAGCCTTGCTATCATTTCCTCTAATTCTATGTTGGTGGCCTCTAGGTGCTCGTGGACATTTTCTGACCCTATCCTTGGAGATGTGGTCCTTGTGCTCACTGATATCCATGGGGAGAAGGGGGCTAGGGATCCCCTCCCTTGGAGAGACTAGTGGGAAGAAGGGGAGAGTGTGGCTTATCTGCTGCATGAGAAGGCTCAACTGATCTGTTGTCATTGCTTTCTAGCTCACTGCATACTGAGCTTGCATGAGAGTTGCCAACCACAATTGGTGACCGTAGTTTAGCAGGGCATAGTTTAGGCTGGCTGTGACCAGTTTGGCCAAGTAGTGGGGATTTTGAATTACCACTGAGATGGGTACTGTCCCTATCAAGAAGTTCAAGGGAAAGGCGATCCCTGCAGGCTGCAGTTCCATCTCCAACCATGAGGTTGGAATGTGATCAATGGGGAGTGAGGTAGATGAAACCCTTATCTGATTTGGATCCTCCCCTTTGTTCTGCATGTTGCTGCTGTTTGTTGGATTGTTTTGTTCCCCCTCCATTGTTAGTGTCTAGAATGATAATGGAGTTTATCTCATCAGATATGCCTTCATTTCCCTTTAAGCAAGTGTCTTCTCCGTTGGGTTTCCGTGCATGAAGATTTCTCATCATTAGAAATCTTTGAGAGGCAACGACGTCAGTCAAATCAGTAGATGGAGAGTGATGATGGGACACAAGGTTGGTTATAATGTGAGAGGGAGAGTGAGAAGGCTTAATTAAATTATTCTCCCCTTGCACAGTGTTAGTAATATTGTTAGAGAGATCAGGTTTAGCCCCATAGGTGGGGCCCAAAAGTTGATTTGTGTTAGATCAGGAGGGTATCAGATTTGAGATTGCATTTTGTGTATTTTTCATACCCGATATGGGTGCGTGTTTCCCCCCTTAGGCCGCGTGAGAGGCGTTAGGTGTGTAAGTGGGGAGGCACGTGCCCAAAGTGTGCTCTAAAATCGGCACATGCTATGAATTGTGTAGTCAGTTTGGGTTGTGCGCTAGAGGTCCAGACAATTGAATCATGGGCCCATGTGGCCTAAGATGTTTGCCTCGTTGGGGGCTATCTATACGAGGCCCGTGTAGATTGATTTGGGCCTGCTTCATTTGGCCTATATTTTCCGTAGCCCTAGTGCCGCCATGTTCTGCAGCCCTGCCGCCGCCCTTAAAATCATCAATGCTACTAAAGACGGAAAACTTACCTGAATCTGGTGGCTGCTTTCCGCTCCCTGATTTGTTCTTTGTTACCTCCAGTAGTACCTGGGCTTTGAAACCTTCCGTTCTCCCTTGCCGTTTTTCTTTCCGTGGGAATTCCACCACTTTTCAGTCATCATCTTCGTTGGTTCTGTGTCCTGCCGACGATGTTTCTATTGTGTCCTTCGCTCCTATCTGCCGTTGATTTGGGCATTTCTTGAGTAGGTGACCCAGTCGCCCATACCCATCGCACAGGATGCCATCCCCTTCATACTCAATTGGTTTTTTTATGTTCCCCAATAAGTACCATCGTTTGAAGTGGTACCTCGATGGGTACCTGGATGCAGATTCGTGCATACCTGCCTCTTAAGGTAGCATAGGAGCACATATCGATTTTCAGTAGTCTACCAACCCTTTTTCTCACCCTTTCCAGGATCTCTCTATCATAAAACTCCGTGGGTAATTGGGGCAGTCAGATCCAGATGGCGGTGGCGTGTATTTTTTATTCCGCCGGAATAAAGTTCGGTTCTCAATTTCTGACGGAGAGGAAGAGTCCCATGACGAACCATGGGCCTCCGTGCAATGCAATCATCATGTTCTCTTCCTTTTTAAATTTCATCACAAAGAAATCTCAGCCCAAATCTATTAGTGTTTGCTTTTCACTAGGATTCCATATGTGCTTTAATTTATTTTTAATAGGTGATGGGGAATTTTTTTCCCAAAGATCTTGATGATTAATGAGAAACGCCATGGATGGTAGAGTCTGTTTTTTTTGTTTTTGGTTGAGAATGATGGGCCCAGTTGTGTCGTATGGGGTGAATTTTAGAGTTGCCTCTAGTTGGTGGTACTGATAATTGTATGTGCTTGACTTTGTCAAGTTCTTATCCGCTAGTATCTCCTTAAAGGAGGTAACCTTTTCTTTTGGAGTTGATTCAACTTCCATCGGAGTTAAATTGGTATCCGATGGGACGGAGTTTTTAGTACCAGTGATGATAGTTGGTCCTTGCGAGGGGTGGGGATAAGGCCATTTGGGGAAGGGGGGGGGGGTTGGTGAGGGATTTTTATTTGTTTGGTGTGGTGGGAAAAGAAATATAATGTCTTCACTATTCAGTTCTAATGATAGGATGAAATACGAGAAATTAAATACATAGTTAGTCGGTTTGCCTTGTTGCGCCCCCATCCATTAAATTACTGGCCAGATAAACTAAACAAGAAAAAATGTGGATAAATCTTTTTATTTTAGGGAGGGTCAATTTTGTAGGTGGTCATTTAACTTTGTAGTATGATCGCGGTAAAATTATCAAAAAAAAAATTCTAGCCACAAAATCACTTAATTTTTATTTTATTTTATAGAATATCATTCAAATTAAAAATCTTATGCATAAATGTTAGACCATCTAAACTTTTGTAAGTTATTGCAAATGTTAAACCATAGTATAATATTTTATGAGAAAATTGAAAACTATATGATCCATTTTTAGAACGAGTCTAAAGTTTTTCGATAAAGGCTATATTTGCACAACTTCTTAAAATAAGGACAAAATTAAAAGAGTAGCCTAAAAAAGGACATTTGCGTAAATCAGCCATAAATACCGTAAAAATATCACGGGCTAGCCAATTTTCGGACTGATAATTGAAAAATAACCAGGTTTGCAAAGTCACTGAAAAATAGCCACTATTTTGCTGAAACACGGAAAGTTTCAGCATTATATGCTGGATTATGGAGCTCATGCATATAAACTTCCAGCATATTATTTTGAAACTCTAGCACACGAAAGTTCTAGCATAATATGCAGGATATTCCAGCACATTATGTTGGAATCTCATATGTAAAAAAATCGAATTATGCTGGAATTTTTTCGGATTTTAAGGATATTTTTATTCAAATTTTATCTTTACATGAAAAAATGACTAAATTTTGATTATTTTTGAAACTGTGGCTATTTTTAAATTACCAGTTGTAAATCTCACTATTTTTTTATTTTTTCCAACAAATACCATATCCAAAATCCGACCCATGAGATTTAAAAACCCAACCGAATAGGAGTCGCGGGGAATTAGCTCTCTGGACTCTTCTAGGAGTATTACAAAAAATCAGTTTCTCTGCATCTTCATAGGGTACAGCTCATTGGCAGACCACGTAAATATGGCATGCACATTCCTCATTTCTCTTTCGGTTCAAATTTTCCCTTTCACCATTCTGTGATAATTTAAAATTGGAAATTTTATTGCAATTGATTCGATTCTCCGAAGCGTTTTATTGGGTTTTAGCAGATTGTACTATTGATTCAACATTTACTTTTGGTTATGACTTATGATTCGCTGTAGTTGGTTTTGCTTTGCTGTTAATGATAGCTTTATAAACTGTGCTTGGGTCCTTCATTTTTTCACAATGTCACTGATGATTACCGTGTTAGAGTGTTAAATAAGATTCAAGTGCTACTTCAGATGTGTTAACACATCCTTGTTGTTGTTGCAGGAGATGGAGGATGAGGATGATTATGTTGAATATGTACCTATTGTAAAGCGTCGAGCAATTGAGGCGCAAAAGATCCTTCAGCGCAAGAGAAAATCTTCAGTTTTGGAAGAGGAAGCGGAAAAATTGAAGCTTGTTGAGGCTAAGCCGAGTTTGCTTGTGAAGGCCACTCAGCTGAAGAAAGAGCAACCTGAGATTAGTCCAACTGAATAAGTAGTCCTGCAAGAGAAGGAGATGATTGAGCATTTATCTGATCGAAAGACTTTGATGTCCGTTCATGCACTAGCTAAGGGGATTACTTATACGGAGCCTTTGTTCACTGGTTGGAAGCTGCCATTCGCCATCAGAAGAATGTCAAAGAAAGCATGTGATGTAATCCGAAAGCAGTGGCATATTATTGTGGATGGCGAAGATGTTCCTCCACCAATAAAGAATTTCAAGGACATGAGGTTCCCTGAGCCCATTTTGAAGAAACTTAAAGCGAGAGGGATTGTTCAGCCCACACCAATTCAAGTGCAGGGCCTTCCTATTATTTTATCAGGTCGCGATATGATAGGTATAGCTTTTACAGGCTCTGGTAAAACATTGGTTTTTGTCTTGCCACTTATTATGGTGGCTTTGCAGGAAGAAGTTATGATGCCTATTGCTCCCGGGGAAGGACCATTTGGCTGGATTATCTGTCCGTCTAGAGAGCTGGCTAGACAGACATATGAAGTTATCGAACAATTTTTAGAACCACTGAGGGAGTATGGTTACCCTGAATTGAGGCCTTTGCTGTGTATTGGTGGAGTTGATATGAAGTCCCAAATTGATGTTGTAAAGAAGGGAGTTCACATTGTGGTTGCTACACCTGGAAGACTCAAAGATATGTTAGCAAAGAAGAAAATGAATCAGGTATGTACCTAATCTTGCAGATCGGTTATTGAGGTAGTATTTTTTTATATCTTTCTAGTAGTCGTCCTTGTTTTTCTATGCGTTGGAGTCTAATGTGTTCATCTGGCTGGGATCTCGTTGATCTCAAATATATAAATACTAGATGAACAGATGAAGAGTAATCAAAACCTTTTTCCCTAGCTTGTATAGTATAGAGAGTTTGTGTTACACTGAGCATCTCATTTTCTTATACTTAACCTCTGATCAATCAATTATTTGGCGTTGCCTGCTCTCACCATCAGTTGTCATCTGTTGCTTCTTTCCTGGTTGTTTGCTATTCCGCATAATATTTGGTGCTGTCCCATATCTACACCGTGCCTTTGAGAGTTCAGACACTTATATAGATGGAAAACTGTTTGTGGGAGCATTTTGCTCACAGCATAGGTATCTTCTTTTTCAGCCAAAGTCAATTTTAAACAGTGGGAATTACTGACTGACTACTAAATGCTAATTTGAGTCCATGCGCTCAGAGATTGTATATGTCAGTATATAACTTGATTAATCTCTCCATTGATTGTTGATTTGCTTCTTTTTCTTTACTTTCTTATAATGTATGTCTGCGAAGTTTGCGGTGCCTACCGTAGTGTTGGTTTTTTGCAGATACTTGACACTAGATGAAGCAGACAGATTGGTCGATCTTGGTTTTGAAGATGATATTAGGGAGGTGTTTGATCATTTCAAAGCTCAAAGACAAACCCTTTTATTTTCTGCTACAATGCCCACGAAGATCCAGAATTTTGCAAGAAGTGCATTAGTTAAACCAATAACTGTGAATGTGGGGAGGGCTGGAGCAGCCAACCTTGATGTGATTCAGGAAGTGGAATATGTAAAGCAGGAAGCCAAGATTGTTTACCTTCTTGAGTGCTTACAAAAAACTCCACCTCCAGTTCTGGTTTTCTGTGAGAATAAGGCTGATGTGGATGATATCCATGAATATCTTCTCTTAAAAAGAGTTGAAGCTGTGGCTATTCATGGAGGCAAGGATCAAGAAGAGAGAAAATATGCAATTGCATCATTTAAATCTGGCAAGAAAGATGTTCTGGTTGCAACTGATGTTGCTTCTAAGGGGTTAGATTTTCCTGATATTCAGCATGTAATAAACTACGATATGCCTGCTGAAATTGAAAACTACGTGCATAGGATTGGACGAACGGGAAGATGTGGAAAAACAGGAATTGCCACAACCTTTATCAACAAGAATCAGAGCGAGACGACACTTCTTGATCTAAAACACTTGTTACAAGAAGCAAAACAAAGGATCCCTCCTGTCCTTGCGGAGCTCAATGATCCCATGGACGACGTTGAGGCAATCACGAATGCGAGTGGAGTAAAGGGTTGTGCATATTGTGGTGGGCTTGGTCATCGTATCCGTGACTGCCCCAAGCTAGAGCACCAAAAGAGCGTGCAGATTGCCAATTCAAGGAGAGACTACTTCGGGTCTGGAGGTTACCGTGGAGAAATTTAGTTCCCGTTCTTATTTGCACTCTGCAAAATGTATCCGCTTTTCCTTCTAGCTTGATGTTGATGATAGTCACTAATTGGTTTCTCAATGTAAAATGTAAAATTCATGGTTAATCTAAAAGTCATTGTTTCTTGAACGATCTTGGATGTTTAACTTGAATCCAGATGTATTTTAACGCTATACAGATGTGAACGTCTATTTTAGATTCTCTAGTGTGTTTTTTTCTTTCATAAATTCGGCTTGGATCGATGGAAAAAAATACAACATTATCTTCGGTCTAGGTCATATAAACAGAGTTAAAGATTGAAAATATTTCTCGGTTGTCCTTGTCTCTTGACACACTCATATACACATACGAAATTGATGATTATTCTACTAGAAAGAAACAATTATGAATTGATTCCTTTATCCACTCAATGACCAAATCCTGATCTATCAAGCGACTCGGTAGTACAATAAAATACAAACTATTTTCTGTTTTCACTTGATAAAAGTGTAGTGGGGATTAGGTGTACCCTATGAAAAGAGAAAAAGAAAGAAAGAAAGAAAGAAAGAAAGAAAGAAAGAAAGAAAGAAGAGAAATCTTGAAGACAGGCCAAAAACAAAAATCCTTAAAAATTGGATGGACCATTTCCTAGTTCATGTATACAAAATTAAGAAATCAAATAAAGATCTAAATTCATTTTGAACAAGTAAATCCAACCAAGAGCATATAAACAGAGGACAAACAGATCCTTCAGCTATAGCAATTATACAAACTCTGGAAACCAATGTAGACAAGCAAAAGCATATATTTGGCCTGCCATGAAAATGACCACAAGATTATATAATTCCAGGACTCGAACCTATATAAACTCTGATATATTCCATTCTTTTTGCATCAAACAAGAAGATCTCCCCTACAAAAATTCCGACTCATTTATTTTCTTCTAAGAACCAAAAAATGGCAGTCACCACCTTCACTGAGGAACACACTTCCCCACTCCCCCCCAAAAGAATATTCAAAGCCTCCATTATTGATTCTCATAAGTTGATCCCTAAGTTGATGCCACAAGCTATTAAAAGCATTGAAGTTCAAGGCGATGGCGGTGCTGGAAGTATTAAGACCATCAATTTTCCTGAAGGTACAATCATCAAATTATTCTTTATTTTTGTGCAAAAGTCTGCTTAGTTGAATAACATTCCTGAAGAAAATGAGAACTATGATCTTATTTTTTCTTCTTCTTTTGGTTCGTATAGGGGGCAAGTTTAAATCCATAAAGTATCGTGTTGATGAGCTTAACGAGGAGACATACACGTATAAATACACATTGGTTGGAGGTGATGGATTGGTAGACAACCTTGAGAAAATAAGTTATGATGTGAAGTTTGAGCAGTCAGCAGATGGTGGTTCCATATCTAAGGTGACTAGCACATACTATACTGTGGGAGATTTCAAGCTCAATGAAGAGGAGATCAAGGCAGGCAAGGAGAAGGTCTCGGCTATGTTCAAAGTTGTAGAAGCTTATCTCCTTCAAAATCCTGAAGCCTATGCTTAAGAGTTGCTATGTTATGGGATGGTTTTTTCTCTATGGATTCTAAGTTTGTTCTTCATGGTTGTGACTGCAATAAGTATCTTCTGATCTTCAATAATGTTGTTGGCAGTTCTCATGGTTAAAGTACTGAGAATCTTAAATATTTTCCTACTCCATCTTCATTTGTCATTTGCTCAAAAAAGTTGAAAAAGATGAGTAATGGTTGCTGATTACTTGAAGCGAAAATCCTTACACTGGCAATGTAGCAAGTAGCAACAATAATAGCTCCTTCATTGAAACTTATTGCTATATTCTCTGTAACGTACAAGAGCATAGTCCTTAAACGCGTAAAAGAAAAAGGGGCCTGGGAAAGTGACTAGTGACAGTGACAATTTCTCTTCTAACATAATGCTTCTAGTCAAAGTACATATAATTTCAGATGATTGAAGAATTTGCTAAGACATAATATAAATAAGTAGATAAAAGCTTTCTCTCTATAATAGTTTAATGTGATGACTCGCCATGTCATCATGCCACATAAGTACCATTTGGCATATATTAATGCCATGTGGAAGCTTACATAGGAGGAATGCTTGCATTTGTGAGAAGATTCTAGAGAAGTATGGACATTTCCTTTGGAAGATCCTAGATGTTTATGGATTTGCTAGGAAAGTCCTTGGAATCTTCTAGGCTTGTAGAGAATTCTAGAGAAAGCCCTTATCTTGTTAATATTTGCACACTAGCCCCTAGGAGACTAGTATATAAAGGAGGCCATTCATTTGTAATTCATCAAGCAAACAATTCAATTTCTCTCTAATACAAAGCTTCCATTAACAATTCTCTTGTGATCTTTCTACCATTCTCTTAGCGATCTTGAGTGTAGTAAGGCTGACTTGGCATAACAAGAACGTGAGCAAATTGTCAAGTGCCGCACGTGTACTTAGTTAATTACTAAGGACGTGACATCGTGGTATCAGAGCAAAGGTTGCGACTAAGGGAATGGCGAACGACGGAGAAATTAACGCTGCCAACACTCGAGCCAACGTCATCCAGGATGCTGCTGGCAAGAGCGGCCGTAACAAAAAGAGAAATGCCACCAACAAGGGCAAGGAGGTGCCACCCGAGGTTGTGTCAAACGAAGGGTGTCACGCCCCGAACCTAGGAGCGAGACAAGCACCCGGTGCCTCACCTAACCTGGCGTACCAAATTGCGACTAAGGGACTCTGAACATATAATGTCATACTTTGGCCATGGGGCCACCTTGCAAGACAATTTGCGAAGCAAAATATAAAACTGAATGGAAACTAGCGCTAACTAAACATCAATATAAAGCTAGGCCGACAAGGCCGTCATAGCTACTACAGCTGACAAACCATCAAATATACATACCAGGCCTACAAACCCAACATACTGCACTAACCAACAGGATATGTCTACAAGCCTCTACTGATAGATATATTGTGATCGGAACAGGGCCCCGACCTACCCATATTATATATATAAATACATACATAAGATGCACACAAAAACCTAGACCCGATAACTCCGAAGGATGTGGAGCTTACCGATCAGGCTAAACTCTGGAAACACCTACTGAGGAGGTCTACTCGTCTGTCTATCTGAACCTGCATGCATGAAATGCAGCGTCCCCGGAAAAAGGGACGTCAGTACGAAATAATGTACCGAGTATGTAAGGCAATAACATAACTGAAAATCGAAACTGAACTGATAATATAATAACTGGAAGTAACTGGGAGTCAAAGATGATCTGGAGATATACTTACCTGCTGATAGTGACTAAACTCCTTCAATATAGTAAGTAAAATAAATGTCCGGCCCTATAAGGCTCGGTACGTGTAAATGCTCAGCCGTAGTAGGCTCGCTCATAGGCGCTCGGCCATACTGGGCTCTGTATCTCGGCCATCCTGGGCTCGCTCATAGGCGCTCGGTCACAGTAGGCTCGGTATATATAACTTACCATCTGATCAGAGGTTGCCCAATAGGGGCCTGCCCACCGATTATAGCTCGATGGTGGTGAAAATAGTGTAATACTGTATATATATATAGACCCTCTGCTCTCTTGACTGAATAAAGACAAAACTAAACTGAATATGAAGTCTCGATAAGGAATAATATTGTAACTTATGAGACTAGAATAATGTGAATAAATTCATGAATACGAACTTCTCTTTATGTCTCATTATTAACACATGTAGCTACGAGATCATGCCAAAATGAAGGAAGGGCTTAGCCTTAACATATCTTATCATAATCTTTCCAATCACCAAGTTGAACTCACCTCTTCGCACCTTAATCTACAAGAATGATAATAATACTATCGTTAAATTACGAAAGGTACAACTATCGCACAACGAACGACAAACTTATTTTGTATTAAAACGGGCAGCATCTCCCCTATAATCCTTACTTCCTCCAAATTCAAGATAACACCAACAATACAAGAACAGAACAATGACAACATATATACATTATTTTCCAGCCCTATATACACCATCAAATACTACAAAACAACCCAACACACCCCAATCTCTTCATACACAAAACGACCACCGTAGTAGTGTCAAACGACCTGAAAATGTTATGACGAACGACCAGCCAACCACCCTACATTTATATGGTGTTTCTACACCCCCTTCCTCCTCCAAAACTCCACAAAACAGTAGTAAAACACGCAGCCCAACAGCAACACAAAACAATCCACAAAACAATCCGCTACAAGTGAATAACTCGAACTCACAGCTTCCGATCACCGTCCCGTGAGTTCTCACAAGTATAGAACGACTTACCATGAATTTATAGAAGAAAAACTGGATGAAAGAGAGCAGTAAACTCACCTTATTTGTTGGATAACTCAGCTCCTATCTTGGTTCTTCAAACTCTATGTTTTAGCTCCAATTAGAACTTGAAAGGGAGAGAAAATCAATTAGGGTTTGTGGGAAATTTTTGGGAGGATTCTTTGCAGAGCTTATGTCTGGTTATTATGCTCTATTTTAAGTCTAATATATGAAGAAAATAGGCCTTTAAAAGGCCTCTTTGGACGACCCGAAATGGCCCATTTTTGGGCTTTCATTTAAGCAAGTAGGTGACACACCTACTTGTCACCTAGCAGCTTGCGCAGTATCGCAAAAATGCCCATATCTCACTACTCCGATGTCATATTGACAAACGGTTTAATGCATTGGAAAATAGACTCATATATCTTTAATTTGATGGGTGGAACACCCCATAACTCTAAGTATATTGGGAGAAAATTGCAGTTACATTTGACCCAAAGTTTTAGTAAAACTTATGAGTGTAACTTGTGATGACTTTCATCGACTTTTGTTCCACAACTCGCTTGACATTAAAACATAACACACGGATGTCATACGACTAATATAAATCATAACATAATCTCCTTATCATGTTAATCACCCTAGTCTCACCCCAAAGGTACATGTTATAACATTCCCAACTTGTCGACTTTCGACGAAACATTGTTTTATTCAATTGCTTTAGCTTCTGAACTGTCCAACCCTCTTTGTACTTGTTGTTCATGATCTTCAATATTTGTAACCTCATAGGTAACATGATTAACTTACTTTATATACTTTTAAATATTATCTCATTTTTGGTCCTACATTAGTTTGCTTACGACGCATTTTTACGTACAAAAATATAGGGTGTAACATCACTCCCCCTTGGGAATATTCGTCCTCGAATGTTTACTCTTAGAGACTTTGAAAAATTTTGCCAGAGTATCCTTCGTACACTAGGTTAAAACCAACCTGCACGCAGCCAGAAAACATACTATGCATGCCACACATGGCCAATCTTTATAAATAGCAGCAATTTGCCTCACCGACCGTAAATCATAAATATTGAAAGTGAAAAATAAAAGCTTACCTGATGACCTACTAGCCTGAATAGAGCTGTGTTGTAGCATCCCATCTCGAGCCATATCTTCAGTTTGAAATAGGTGGGGGTATTTAGACTTCATTTCTCCCTCCGATTCCCATGTCATCTCTTCTACATTCTTGCTCCTCCATAAAACCTTCACGGAAGCTACCTCCTTATTTCGTAGCTTGCGGATTTGTCGGTCTAGGATGGCAACTGGAATTTCCTCGTATGACAAGTCCTCTGTAATCTGTACATCATCCGTGGGCACCACTCGGGTAGGATCGCCAATGCACTTCCGTAGCATAGATACGTGAAAAATCGGATGGACAGACTCCAATTCTGAGGGCAACTCTAACTCATAAGCTACTTGGCCCACTCTCCGAATGATCCTATAAGGCCCAATATACCGTGGGCTAAGCTTGCTTTTCTTGCCAAACCTCATCACGCCCTTCATAGGTGATACCTTTAAGAATACCCAGTCGTTAATCCTGAACTCTAAGTCTCGTCGCCGCACGTCAGAATATGACTTCTGACGACTCTGAGCTGTCAACAGTCACTCCCGGATAAGCTTTACTTTCTCTATGGCCTGTTGAACCAGGTCTGGCCCATATAACCCAGATTCCCCAACATCAAACCACCCTATAGGAGATCTGCACTTACGCCCATACAAAGCCTCGTACGGAGCCATCTGAATACTGGAGTGGTAACTGTTATTATATGCAAACTCGATAAGAGGTAGATGTTCATCCCAACTTCTTTTAAAATCCAACACACATACTCGTAACATATCCTCGAGCGTCTGAATTGTGCGCTCGGCTTGTCCATCAGTCTATGGATGAAAAGCTGTGCTGAGATTCACCTGAGTCCCTAGACCTCTCTGAAATGACCTCCAAAAATGTGCTGTAAACTGAGCCCCACGGTCAGATATAATAGAAACTGGTACTCCGTGTAGCCGTACTATCTCCTTAATATATAACTTTGCATAATCTTCTGCTGTATATGTAGATCTGACCGGTAGGAAGTGAGCTGATTTCGTGAGCCTATCGACTATCACCCATATGGAATCGAACTTACGATTAGAACGAGGTAAACCCGTGATAAAGTCCATGTTTATCGCCTCCCATTTCCATGTCGGGATCTCTATAGTCTGCATTAGCCCTCCAGGCTTCTGGTGCTCTACCTTCACTTGCTGGCAACTAGTACATTGGGCGACAAACTCAGCAATGTTCTTTTTCATATCGTTCCACCAGTACACATCCTTAATGTCATGATACATCTTCGTCGACCCAGGATGGATGGAATACCATGAATAATGTGCCTCTGACATAATCCTGTCTCGTAGCCCTGCTACATCTGGAACACACAAACGACCCCTATATCTGAGAACCCCATCTCCCTTTAGCTCTAACAGTGGCTTCTTCTGCTGCGGAACTCGCTCTCTCAGCTCGACCAACTCTGGGTCCTCGTACTGCCTTTCCTTGACTTCCGCTATGAGGGATGATTTTGTAGTGTTTTGGAGTACAACTCCACCATCCTCAGAATCTACTAACCGAATCCCCAACGAAGACAATTGATGAATCTCTCTAGCTAATTGTCTTTTCTCAGGATCTACATGTGCTAAGCTACCCATAGATCGGCGACTTAATGCATTTGCTACAACATTAGCTTTCCCTGGATGGTAGAGAATGTTAACATCGTAATCTTTTAATAACTCAAGCCATCGCCTCTGTCGCAAATTCAACTCTTTCTGCTTGAAGATATATTGTAGGCTTTTATGATCGGTAAATACATCAACATGAACACCATATAAATAATGCCGCCATATCTTAAGTGCATGGACAACCACAGCTAACTCGAGGTCGTGGGTCGGATAATTCCTCTCGTGCTTCCTCAACTGCCTTGAAGCATACGCAATTACCTTCCCATGTTGCATCAGGACACATCCTAACCCGACACCTGATGCATCACAATACACGGCATAACCCTCTAGACCCTCTGGAAGTGTTAGAACTGGAGCCGAGGTCAACCTGTTCTTAAGCTCTTGGAAACTCCGCTCATAAGCCTCTGTCCATTGAAACTTAGTTTCTTTCTGTGTCAACTTCGTCAATGGTGCCGAAAGGGAAGAAAAACCCTCTACGAACCTCCGATAGTATCCTGCTAAGCCTAGAAAGCTACGAACCTCTGTCGGAGTGGTAGGTCTAGGCCAATATTTCACGGCCTCAATCTTCTGAGTGTCCACCTTTATCCCTTCATCTGATACAATATGCCCCAAGAATGCTACAGACTTCAACCAGAACTCACATTTAGAAAACTTAGCATACAACTTACGATCACGGAGGGTTTGGAGTACCGCTCGCAGGTGGTCCGCATGCTCATCCTATGAACGGGAATAAACCAGAATATCATCAATAAATACTATCACGAACAGATCTAAAAATGGCCGGAATAGGCTATTCATCAAGTCCATAAATACAGCGGGTGCATTAGTCAACCCGAAGGATATGACAAGGAACTCGAAGTGGCCATATCGGATCCTGAAGGCTGTCTTCGGAATATCTTTTTCCCGAACTCTGACCTGGTGGTACCCCGACCTCAAATCTATCTTTGAAAAGCATCTAGCCCCCTGCAACTGATCAAACAAGTCATCGATCCTTGGAAGTGGATACTTATTCTTAATAGTTACCTTGTTCAGCTGCCTATAATCGATACACATCCTCAGCGAGCCGTCTTTCTTCCGCACAAATAGTACTGGTGCACCCCAAGGTGAGGTACTGGGCCTGATGTAACCTTTCTCCAACAAATCTTTTAACTGCTCCTTCAACTCCTTCAATTCGCCAGGTGCCATTCTATACGGAGGGACGGATATTGGTTGAGTTCTTGGAAGCAAATCGATGCTAAAATCAATCTCTCGCTCTGGAGGAATACCTGGAAGCTCATCTGGAAACACATCCGCATACTCTTTGACTACGGGAATAGACTGAAGTGTAGGTATCTCAGCATCTGCATCTCTAACTCGCACAATATGATAAATTCACCCTTTTGCGATCATTTTCCTCGTCTTCAGATAGGAAATAAACCTACCTCTGGGTATTGGTGTATTACCTACCCATTCAAGGACTGGCTCACCCGGAAATTGAAATCTGGCTGCCTTTGCTCGGCAATCAACTGTGGCATAGCAAGCTGCCAACCAGTCCATGCCCATGATAGCATCAAAATCCATCATCTCTAGCTCAACTAGGTCAGCTGAGGTCTGACGACTACAAATTGTCACCGTACAACCTCGGTAAACCCGTCTAGCAATAATCGATTCTCCGACCGGTGTAGATACCGCAAAAGGATCACTTAGTATTTCAGGCACTATACCAAACTTCCTCGCGACAAATGGGGTAATATACGATAAAGTAGATCCTGGGTCTATCAAAGCATAAGCATCGTGAGAGCAAATGGTTAATATACCTGTCACAACGTCTGGTGAAGACTCCTGGTCCTGTCGACCCGCTAAAGCATAGATACGGTTCTGATTACCACTTGAACTGGAACCTCTACCTCTGCCCCGACCTCTACCAGCCGAAGACTGAGACTCGCGCCCTGAAGGATGCACGGACATAGATGATCCTGTTGCTGAACTCGCTGGTTGTGCCATTCCCCCCGAATCTCTATTTGGGCAATCTCGCATCATATGCCCCAGACGCCCACATATATAACAAGCATCAGAACCTGCTCGGCATTGGCCCAAGTGTCCTCTACCACAGATGTCACACCGTGGAGGAAATGACCATGTCTGCGCAGATCCTCGCTGTCGCTGCAAACCCGATGCCCGTGAGCTCTCACCTGGTCCTGACTGAGTATAGCAGTCATACCTGTAACCCTGTAACCGAGGTGGCGGAGGCCTAGGTGGCCGTCCGAAGTACTGGGTCCTATAACTACCCTGAGATTGCTCCTGAGACCTGGGAAATCTCATCCTCTTACGTTGCCCTTGCTCAGCCCTCTCTGTACCCTGCTGCCGACGCCTACCCCTTTCTATATTCTGGGCGAATGCCTGAATCCGGGAGATATCCATACTATCCTGCAATGCAGCGGTGGCACATGCCTCGGTTAACTCTGGGGCTAACCCTGCTATAAACCTGTGAATCCTGTCCTGCATAGTAGCAACTATGGATGGTGCATATCTGGCCAATGAGTCAAAACGGAGACTATACTCTCGAACACTCATATTACCCTGCTTGAGGGTTAGAAACTGATCGACTCGAGCCTGTCGGATCTCCCGTGGTAAGTACTGGTCAAGGAAGGCATCTAAAAAATTCTCCCAAATAGCTGGAGGTGCATCACGTCCCCTGGACCTCTCCCATCCCTCATACCAAAGGATGGCTATATCTCGGAGTCGAAAAGCTGCTAGCTCAACTGCCTCTTTCTCCGTGGCATGCATAACACGAAAGATCCTGTGAAGCTGATCTATGAAATCCTGCGGGTCCTCCCTCTGATCTGTCCCCGTGAACTCTGGGGGACTCAAAGCAATAAACTCTCGGACCCTTGAACTCCCAGACCCCTCAGAAGTTCCTGCAGTAGCTGATGCCCTAGCCTGTTGCTGGGTAGCTACCAACTGTGTCAACAAATGCACCGCACTCCTCAAGTCCTGATATGATGGAAGTGGAGGGGGAACTGGATGTGCGATTTCCCTAGGAATCTCCGTAGTTGGTGGAGGAGCCGGTAATGGCTGAGTAGGGGTCTCGCCTTGAGCCTCAGACTGGGCCCCATCTACTGGGGGTACCCTGCTGGTCCCCTCACCTGCTGCTGTATCTCTCCTCTGGCTAGCCGTAGTCTTCCTAGTCACCGTCATCTGTGCATGCAAACACCAACACATAAGTTTAATTCAAATTTCCTATAACTCAGTTCTATAGCACGATTTAGATTTCAAAGAAGGGTAACCAACTCCTAAATGCCCTGTAGTTCCCTGCTTATATAATGTGGTGCACAACACATCTATAAACAAGACCCTACTAGACACGGCTTGTAGACTTCCTAGGACAGAACTGCTCTGATACCAAGTTTGTCATGCCCCGAACCTAGGAGCGAGACAAGCACCCGGTGCCTCACCTAACCTGGCGTACCAAATTGCGACTAAGGGACTCTGAACATATAATGTCATACTTTGGCCATGGGGCCACCTTGCAAGACAATTTGCGAAGCAAAATATAAAACTGAATGGAAACTAGCGCTAACTAAACATCAATATAAAGCTAGGCCGACAAGGCCATCATAGCTACTACAGCTGACAAACCATCAAATATACATACCAGGCCTACAAACCCAACATACTGCACTAACCAACAGGATATGTCTACAAGCCTCTACTGATAGATATATTGTGATCGGAACAGGGCCCCGACCTACCCATATTATATATATATAAATACATACATAAGATGCACACAAAAACCTAGACCTGATAACTCCGAAGGATGTGGAGCTTACCGATCAGGCTAAACTCTGGAAACACCTACTGAGGAGGTCTACTCGTCTGTCTATCTGAACCTGCATACATGAAATGCAGCGTCTCCGAAAAAGGGACGTCAGTACGAAATAATGTACCGAGTATGTAAGGCAATAACATAACTGAAAATCGAAACTGAACTGATAATATAATAACTGGAAGTAACTGGGAGTCAAAGATGATCTGGAGATATACTTACCTGCTGATAGTGACTAAACTCCTTCAATATAGTAAGTAAAATAAATGTCCAGCCCTATAAGGCTCGGTACGTGTAAATGCTCGGCCGTAGTAGGCTCGCTCATAGGCGCTCGGCCACAGTAGGCTCGGTATATATAACTTACTATCTGATCAGAGGTTGCCCAATAGGGGCCTGCCCACCGATTATAGCTCGATGGTGGTGAAAACCCCTATAATCCTTACTTCCTCCAAATTCAAGATAACACCAACAATACAAGAACAGAACAATGACAACATATATACATCATTTTCCAGCCCTATATACACCATCAAATACTACAAAACAGCCCAACACACCCCAATCTCTTCATACACAAAACGACCACCGTAGTAGTGTCAAACGACCCGAAAATGTTATGACGAACGACCAGCCAACCACCCTACATTTATATGGTGTTTCTACACCCCCTTCCTCCTCCAAAACTCCACAAAACAGTAGTAAAACACGCAGCCCAACAGCAACACAAAACAGTCCACAGAACAGTCCGCTACAAGTGAATAACTCGAACTCACGGCTTCCGATCACCGTCCCGTGAGTTCTCACAAGTATAGAACGACTTACCATGAATTTATAGAAGAAAAACTGGATGTAAGAGAGCAGTAAACTGACCTTATTTGTTGGATAACTCAGCTCCTATCTTGGTTCTTCAAACTCTAGGTTTTACCTCCAATTAAAACTTGAAAGGGAGAGAAAATCAATTAGGGTTTGTGGGAAATTTTTGGGAGGATTATTTGCAGAGCTTATATCTGGTTATTATGCTCTATTTTAAGTCTAATATATGAAGAAAATAGGCCTTTAAAAGGCCTCTTTGGACGACCCGAAATGGCCCATTTTTGGGCTTTCATTTAAGCAAGTAGGTGACACACCTACTTGTCACCTAGCAGCTTGCGCAGTATCGCAAAAATGCCCATATCTCACTACTCCGATGTCGTATTGACAAACGGTTTAATTCATTGGAAAATAGACTCATAGATATTTAATTTGATGGGTGTAACACCCCATAACTCTAAGTATATTGGGAGAAAATTGCAGTTACATTTGACCCAAAGTTTCAGTAAAACTTATGAGTGTAACTTGTGATGACTTTCATCGACTTTTGTTCCACAACTCGCTTGACATTAAAACATAACACACGGATGTCATACGACTAATATAAATCATAACATAATCTCCTTATCAGGTTAATCACCCTAGTCTCACCCCAAAGGTACATGTTATAACATTCCCAACTTGTCGACTTTCGACGAAACATTGTTTTATTCAATTGCTTTAGCTTCTGAACTGTCCAATCCTCTTTGTACTTGTTGTTCATGATCTTCAATATTTGTAACCTCATAGGTAACATGATTAACTTACTTTATATACTTTTAAATATTATCTCATTTTTGGTCCTACATTAGTTTGCTTACGACACATTTTTACGTACGAAAATATAGGGTGTAACAAAGGGCTTACATCCCAAGAACCATCTGCCACTGAGGCGAGCGAGGATGAAGTGGAGGTCCTGCCTGAGGACGTCTCGCTCGGTAAAGAGTGGGTGATGAAGATGAACGCGGGGATGGACGCCGTGGAGATCTTTGGCCAACGCTTGGGGAAGGTGGAAGGCACCCTTAGTGTTCTTGAGGGGCACACTCTTGAAGAGATTGAGAGCATCCGAAATGACTTGGAGGGACGTACACAGACCGAGATGGAACTAAGGCAAACTATCACTGCCTTAGAGTGCAGACTCATGGAGGCTTTGAGTACTATCGATGCTATGAAGGCAAAGATAGAGTCACTCGAGGAGCATGTTAGTGCTGGCGTGACCGAGGCAGCTAGCAATGTTGTGGTGACGAGGGAGGCCAAGATCGAGGCTCCCAAACCCCCGGTGTTCAAAGGTGTTCGTGATGCGCAAGAAGTGGAAAACTTCCTTTGGCACTTGGAGAAATACTTCAAGCACGGCAAAGTGAAGGACGACGAGGCCATGATCAACACTGCGGTGTTGTACCTCTCAGAGACTGCCATGCTATGGTGGAGAAGGAAGATGGCCGACGTGGATAAAGGTATATGTACTATTAGCACGTGGGATCAGTTCAAAGCCGAGTTCAAGCGACAATTCTTTCCAAACAATGTCTTGTACGAGGCAAGGCGCAAACTTAGGGAGTTGAAGCAAACATGGAGCATACGTGTCTATGTCAAGGAATTCACTACCCTTATGCTTCAAATCCCCAACCTGACCAATGATGACTTGTTGTTCCACTTCATGGACGGGTTGCAAAATTGGGCTAAGCAGGAGTTACAACGCCGGCAAGTCGCAAATATAGACCAAGCCATAGTGGAGGCCGAATCATTGATGGATTTCAGGCATGACAAACACGACAAAGGGAAAGTCAAAGAATCAAAGTTTAACAATGTCAAAGGTGGGGGAGACCGTGGCAAAGGCAAGGAGATACAACAACAATACTACAAAACTCAAGATTCCAAAAAGCTGAGTGGCCGTCAGGGGTACGCCGAGAAGAAAGCGCAGGCCGAGAAGAAGGGATGTTACATATGAGGAGGGCCTCACAGCTTCAGGAATTGTCCCGACCTAAAGAGCCTTAGCGCCATGGTCCGTGAACGGAAGGAGCAGCCGCAAGGAGAGAGTTCGGGAACCGCACAGTTAGGTATGATCGGATTATGCGGTGCTGTCACAAAGCAATCTATCCAACCTACCGAGAATGGAAACCAGTACGTGGATCTCACCATCAACAACAAGCCTGCTCGTGCAATGGTGGATACTGGAGCAACTCATAATTTCGTGACTGAGGCTGCCGCAAAAAGACTAGAATTGAAGCTTGCTCCAACCAACTCCCGCGTCAAGACCGTGAATGCCGAGGTACAAAATGCTCGTGGGGTAGCTAATGGAGTTGGTGTCAAATTGGGAACTTGGAAAGGTATGACAAACTTTACCGTAACCGCTATGGATATCTTTGACATCATATTGGGACAAGAGTTCTTTAGACATTGTCATACTTTGATCGATCCCTACCTCCAACATCTCTTGGTTATGGAGCGAGAAGGAGCTTGCATGGTACCTACAGTGTCTATGCCACACGGACAGAGCCAAGCACAACTCTCAGCTATGCAGGTTATAAAGGGGATCAAGAAGGGGGAGCCGACGTTCGTGGCAACCATCGCAAGTCTGGAGGAAGACAAGAATTTTCAAGAGACACTACCACCTTGCATAGAGAAGTTGCTTGAGGAAAACAAAGATGTCATGCCCGAGGAGTTGCCTAAACACTTGCCGCCTAGGCGAGAGGTGGATCACAAGATTGAGTTGAAGCCAGGGGCTAAGCCACCCGCATTTGCCCCATATCGTATGGCACCGCCCGAGCTAGAGGAGCTTAGGAAACAATTGAAAGAGTTGCTAGATGCTGGTCACATTCGCCCATCAAAGGCACCTTTCGGCGCACCAGTATTGTTCCAGAAGAAGAAGGATGGATCACTACGCTTGTGCATAGACTACCGAGCACTTAATAAGGTCACGGTGAAGAATAAGTACCCAATCCCGCTCATTGCTGACTTATTCGATAGACTTGGGCAAGCCAAGTATTTTACCAAGGTGGATCTTCGCAAGGGCTACTACCAGGTTCGCATTGCAGAGGGGGATGAGACAAAGACAACATGTGTGACGAGATGTGGAGCCTTTGAATGGTTGGTGATGCCTTTCGGCTTAACCAATGCACCTGCCATATTTTGCACCCTTATGAATAAGATTTTCCATCCCTACCTTGATCAGTTCGTGGTAGTCTACCTAGACGACATAGTCATCTACAACAACACCTTGGAAGAGCACATGAAGCACTTAAGGAAGGTTTTCCAAGTCTTGCGGGAGAACGGGCTATACATCAAGAGGGAGAAATGCGAGTTTGCACAATCAAAGGTGCACTTCTTAGGCCATGTTATTAGCAATGGCGAGCTACGCATGGACGAGGCTAAGGTACGTGCTATCCAGGAGTGGGAGGCACCTATAAAGGTAACTGAGTTGAGATCCTTCCTTGGCCTTGTTAACTACTATCGTCGGTTCATCTGTGGCTACTCAGCAAAGGCCGCACCATTGACTGAGTTGCTAAAGAAGAACAAGCCATGGGTTTGGACGGAGCATTGTCAAAGGGCGTTTGAAGACCTCAAGGCAGCTGTAATAGAGGAGCCAATCTTGGCATTACCTGACTTTGCCAAGACATTTGAGGTGCATACAGATGCCTCAGATTTTGCCATTGGGGGTGTCTTGATGCAGGATAAGCATCCCATAGCATTTGAGAGTCGCAAGTTAAATGAGACGGAGTGGCGTTACACAGTGCAAGAGAAAGAGATGACTGCTATTATGCATTGCCTTCGTACATGGCGACATTATTTGCTTGGGTCGAGGTTCGTGGTCAAGACTGACAATGTAGCTACTAGCTACTTTCAGACGCAGAAGAAGCTCACCCCAAAACAGGCTCGGTGGCAGGATTTCTTGGCCGAATTTGATTATGTACTAGAATATAAGCCGGGCAAAGGTAACGTTGTAGCCAATGCCTTGAGCCGGAAAGCCGAGCTTGTTGCAATCACTTCAACAAGATGGGACATTCGTGAGGCTATAAAAGAAGGCATGCAACACGATCCAGCAGCCAAACAACTTATCGAGTTAGCCAACCAGGGCAATACGAGAAGTTTTTGGGTCGAAGACGGCCTACTACTTACCACAGGTCGGCGGGTCTACGTGCCTAAGTTTGGAGACATTAGACGGTGGATTATAAGGGAGAGTCATGACACAATGTGGACTGGTCATCCAGGACAACGTCGCACTAGGGCCTTGGTTGAGTCAGTCTACTATTGGCCACGCATGCGAGATGACATAGAGTGTTATGTGCAG
The DNA here is from genome assembly GCF_000715075.1 of Nicotiana tabacum. NCBI lineage: Eukaryota > Viridiplantae > Streptophyta > Magnoliopsida > Solanales > Solanaceae > Nicotiana > Nicotiana tabacum. The sequence goes on along the minus strand of NC_134083.1, from coordinate 19,692,662 downwards.
ACTTGTCTTGTCTGTCAACAGGACAAGGTTGAGCAACAAAAACCCGGAGGACTTTTGGAGCCACTACCAGTTGCAGAGCGTCCATGGGAGAGCGTGACTATGGACTTTATCACTTGCCTACCGAAGTCTGACGGTTATGGTACTATTATGGTGGTCGTGGATAGATTTTTCAAATATGCCACCTTCGTGCCCGCCACACGAGGTTGCACCGTCAAGGAAGCCGCCAAGCTATTCTTTAAGAATGTGGTGAAGTATTGGGGCTTACCAAGGCATATTATCAGTGATCGAGACCCCCGTTTTACTGGGAACTTTTGGAGAGAATTATTCGATATACTTGGCACGGAACTACACTTTTCCACTAGTTTCCACCCACAGACAGATGGACAAACGGAACGGGTCAATGCCTTACTAGAATGCTACTTGAGGCATTATGTAAGCGCGCATCAGAAAGATTGGTCAAGGCTCCTAGATATCGCCCAATTCTCTTATAACTTGCAGCGGAGTGAGTCCACGGGACAGACACCATTTGAGCTAGCCACAGGCCAACAGCCACAAACTCCACATTCATTACCAGCCGCGTTCGAGGGAAAGAGTTTGGGGGCTTATCATATGGCTAAAGGATGGGAGGAGCAGCTTGACACTGCTAAGTCCTACTTGGATAAGGCAGCTAAGAAGATGAAGAAGTTTGCAAATCGTAAGCGGCGTCCCACAGACTATAGAGTTGGGGACATGGTCATGGTGAAGTTTAATCCAAGACAGTTTAAGGCACTACGAGGCATGCATCAGAATCTGATTCGCAAGTATGAGGGGCCATTTAAGATAGTCGCCAAGGTAGGCAAGATCTCATACAAGCTTGACATGCCATCATATCTTAAGATCTACCCTGTCTTCCATGCCAGCATGTTTAAGCCCTATCATGAAGACAATGATGATCCAAGTAGGGGCCAATCAAGTCGAGCGCCTATTACTATCACCGCCTCGCACGACCGGGAGATTGAGGCTATTATTGATTACCAGGCCAGGCGAAAACAAGGGCAAAAAGCCACCGCAATGTTCCTCGTCCATTGGAAGGGGCAATCACCGGAGGAGGCCACATGGGAACGTTATGAAGATTTATGGCAATTCAAAGATAAGATCCGAGAGTTTATGCAGCAACATTGCGCCGCGGTCGTCGCAACATTAGGTGGGGGAGAGTGTGATGACTCGCCATGTCATCATGCCACATAAGTGCCATTTGGCATATATTAATGCCATGTGGAAGCTTACATAGGAGGAATGCTTGCATTTGTGAGAAGATTCTAGAGAAGTATGGACATTTCCTTTGGAAGATCCTAGATGTTTATGGATTTGCTAGGAAAGTCCTTGGAATCTTCTAGGCTTGTAGAGAATTCTAGAGAAAGCCCTTATCTTGTAAATATTAAGGACTTGTGTAACAATTAATATTTGCACACTAGCCCCTAGGAGACTAGTATATAAAGGAGGCCATTCATTTGTAATTCATCAAGCAAACAATTCAAGTTCTCTCTAATACAAAGCTTCCATTAACAATTCTCTTGTGTTCTTTCTACCATTCTCTTAGCGATCTTGAGTGTAGTAAGGCTGACTTGGCATAACAAGAACGTGAGCAAATTGTCAAGTGCCGCACGTGTACTTAGTTAATTACTAAGGACGTGACATTAAGCTGTAAAACTAGATGGTCACATGATTCAACATGATATCATAGCAGATAAGAAATCATAGGTTCAAATCTCACAGCCACCAAAGAAGCAAAGAAAAATATTTCCACGCGTTTGGTACCTGAAAAAGAATCAGTGCTACACGTAGGGGAAATTGCTGACCATAACAAAGTAAAAATCTACTTTAAATTATGATCGCCAAATCTTCAAAGAGAGGTAGAATCATCTGTCTGAGAAGTCCCATACACATACAGTAGCATCCTGGAAAACAGCCTCAGAAGCTCTCAGTTCTCTGAAGACAACTGCTGGATTTGAGTCTTCACCTAGAATTTGCGGGAGTCCATGTCGTTGACGCTGTATATTAAAGAAGAACATACCATAAGCCAATGATGTGTAATTCAATAGAAGCAATCAACTTTAATAGCAGCAATAAGATTATCATATTTTCCTTTCTTACATCAATCACTTCAGAATCGTTTAATACCTTTGTGTATCCGAAGGTATGTTCCTCAAGGCATCGAAAATGGTTTACAGCCTGAAATTCATTTTGAATTGCATGTACTAACTTTCTTCTTTCTTCCACACCCTCATAGAAAGCTACCTTGAGTAATTCTGTTTCATCTTCAAGAATTCTCAATCTCTTATCAAGTAGTTTAACTTGTTCGGCCTGCACAATCTCCTTATTCCTATAACCTTCTTCTGCAGAAGAATTCGTTGAAGAACTTTCAGCCAAGTGAAGTGAGTATGCGTTGTTGTATAACGCGAGAGATTTTCCCTTGTTGCCTGACATGCTAGCTGCTCCTAAAAGCATACTGATACATATATTCTTCCGGTCTGAAATTATTCAAATTATTAACAAAATCTTGAATGCAAAAATTTCTGGTGTATTATATGAGAAAACGTAGAGGTCTGACTCTTAATTGATAATAGCAGGGTGGAAAACCGGTAAACGAGAAGTATTTGTCTTGAAGCTGAAAGAGGCATATTTTGGATGCATATAAGCAGAAGGTATTAATGCCAGTGCTTTCCTAGGACGGCAGTAGTTCTAGTAATAATTGGTATAACGGAAAACGTTTCCGTATCCAAGAAATATTTTTCAAGAAAATATTTTCTTGAAAAATAAGTAGTAATCTTATTCATTTTTCGCTGTTTGGTACACAAATTAAGGAAAATAACTTCTTAAGAGTATTCATAAATAATTAGGTACAATAAACATGAAGTCATAAACTTTCGAACCCATAAATTTCATAAACTTTCGAACCGCTAAACTTTCGAAACCGTAAAATTTCGAACCCGTAAACTTTATAATTTCTAAACTCGTAAACTTCCAAACACATAAACCTTCGAACTCATAACTTTGAAACTTGTAAAATTTCGAACCTGTAAACCGAAAGATAAAAAAACTAAAACTGAAAATATATAAAAAAAATATTTTTTCCCGGGGAGGGGGCAGGGGCGGCGGGGGTGGGAGGAGGTGCAGAAAAACGAAAAAACAAAAAATTAAAATTACAAAAAAAAAAGTAAAAAAAAACTTTTTTTTGTGCGGGGTGGGGGGCAGTGGGGTGGGGATGGGTGGTGCAGGAAAAAAAAACAGAAAATTAAAATTTTTTAAAAAAAAGTAATTTTTTGTGCGGGGTGGGTGGAGGCGGTGAGGGGGTGAGGTGAGGGGTGGGGTGGGTGGTGCAGAAAAATGAAAAAACAGAAATTTGAAATTGCAAAAAAAAAATGGTAAAAAAAAATATTTTTTTTTTGTGGGAGAGGGTGGGGTGGAGGAGTAATAGTTGAAGAAAAAAAAGCCTTTTTGAAGAGAGGGGTGGGGTTAGGTGGGTGGGTGTGAGAGTGTGGGGTGGGTTGAGAAGGAGTTTTGAAAAATATTTTTCCTTCTCTTAACAAGGAAAACATTTTCCTCCAATTAAGGAAAATGAGTTCATAAAGAAAATATTTTCTAAAATATTTAATCCAACAAAACATGAAAAAATTAAAAAATATTTTCCTTCCTACCAAACACACCCATAGTAATAACTCATTCTATTTTTGGCACTTTTCAGAATGATTTGAAACCAAATATTTTAGACTGTCAACTAACCTTCAACTGGTTCAAATTAATCACCAATCCTTTCATTGGACCGTTTCGGCTAATGTACGAGATCAAGGGGGCGGAACCCCTTGCGACAGCCTCGCTAGCCAGTTAGCAAGCCGAGATTGAGCGTGTTCGAATACAGTATGCAATTCACTGAACGAGCCCAATATGCACCACGTTGGTTAAAGCACGCAAAACTCTGCTCGACTCGACTTGGAAAATACACAGTTTGTGAGAGATGAAAATTATAGCATATTCAAGATCTTCTGAATAAGCTGAAAGCTGTTTATCTTAATTACACAGTGGTTTCTCTGTTTCTGTCCCTGCCCCACAAACAGACAGAAAAGGGGGGCAAAAGAAGGAAAAAGAAAGGGATTTAACAAAAAACAGCAGGAGAATGCAGGTGCGCGAATTCAACAAAATAGAATAACACGGCTGCCTTGTACGCAGAGACAACAGAATTGTAGTAACTGAAATCGCAGTTGTAACTAGTCAATTGGTACTTCTACTTCCATCTTCAAACCAGGGTGGTCCAGGATCTGAAAACATCAGCAAAACACAAGTACAAAGCTATAAGGTATTGAGTACTGAAAAGAAAAAGATGAATTTAACAATACAATAAACCAATTAATAAATTGGAATCAAATGATAGCAGCTTCAAAACATGTGTGTTTTACTTTAATGAGAAGAAACAGCATGCAGAAGCATACTCGTTGAGAATATGGCCTTAGCGTGTACTAATTCAGAGAAATATATGATGCTATAATTTAGAGAGATAATAGTTTGATTTGTATGAAAGAGAGAGAGAGATTGGTTGATTTGTATGAAAGAGAGAATGACTTTAAAATCTTTTAAAATTGGGAAGAAAATCGTGATTGAAGTCGTTCAACAGCAACAGTGAATCCCTTGTATAACCAGCCTCATGCAAGACCTGGCTCAACACTTCCTGCAATCCAGATCAAACACACACGAGGAACTCGTCAAATTCATCATTCAAAAACTATCTGAAATGACAAGTGATAAACTCTGGACGCAGAAGCAAGAAAGCTACAAAATTCACATGAGATTTAGAAAGTAAGTATTTATTCAAGGATAACAGAGTGAGCAATGTTAAAGGATACAAAGATTGTACTCAAAACTTCTAGACTGTGCATGTGAATACAGCATTGTAACAGCAAAAAGGTCCAGCAAATCATAAGGAACTAAACCAACCATTGATGCAAAAAAAATCATGGTACCCAAACACATTCAAATTGTGAATCTTAAAATATGAACAATTTTTTTAGCAAATAATACTCAGAATGGCCCTTCTTAACAACCACCCTCCCAACTTGCTCATCTCAGGCATAACATTTTACTTGCAGACTTGAACTATAAAACCTTCTCTATCATATATTGCCCAGCCTTCTTCAATTTTCTCTTCACTTCAACCCTAGGTAAAGTAATAATATAAAGGAAAAGAGCAAGATCTCTATTCTCTACAACATAGACGCCACTAAAGAAGAAAGCAGGGTAACTTTTATAAAGGAGAATCTGTCCGCTGTCACAAGCTAGATCAGAAGCACTGGATAAAGTAGCAGTTCATGATTCTACAAACTACAATTTAGAGCCTTATGTTAGAAAACTGCACTTTAGACCCTTACATTAAAACATGTGTAGCATAGATCGCAAGCTAGTTAAGTGAGAAAAGGTTTCAAATTGGGAAGTTACAACAACAACAACAACCACAACCCAGTATAATCCCACTAGTGGGGTCTGGGGAGGGTAGTGTGTACGCAGACCTTACCCCTACCCTGGGGTAGAGAGGCTATTTCCGATAGACACTCGGCTCCCTCCCTCCAAGAACTCCCCACCTTACTCTTGGGGTGACTCAAACTCACAACCTCTTGGTTGGGAGTGGAGGGTGCTCACCACTAGAATTTAGGCAAATTGGGAGTAAAAATAGGGAAACAACTACTATTAGCTTTTAAGATAAGAGAGGGGCAAAAGAGATTTTATAGTTTTTTTGATAAGGAAAGAAATCTCAGATTGATATTTTCAGTTTACACTTTAGACATGTTTATATACTTCCAGCTTTACTCTTTTGACAGAGTAATTTAGTTATAGACTAAATAAAATCGAGCACAAGCAATGATCACAGTGAAGAACCAAGACATAAAAGCATAAAGCACTTACAATTTCAAGAAATAGAATGACTAAAATCTGTAAAAACTACTCAGGGCACTTCAAACACATGAATGAAGATTACCCCTACATGCCATAAATGAAGTTGATGAAGTCTAGCATATTATCCAATCTTCTCTTTTAGGAGCCAGCAATCTTTGCAGGAATACTCATCTTGATGAAGATGTATAATCTCTATCATTGTGGTGTGAGATAATCATTTTGACACTTTTATCTTTATAGAATCCTTCTATCTTGGATAGGAGACTAAGTCATACATCTTGTACAACTCGAGCACTTTCTCAATGTTATTTTTGTGAATAAATCTCTATACTAATATGAGAGAGTAGAAAGGAGAAAAGATGTCAACTGTCAAGTACCTCTCTTTGCTTGTCTGAAATGAATGATCCAGTTAAATCCCGAAGCACTTCCATTATGTCATCAAAGGTCACCTTCCCATTGCAATCAGAATCATATACCTTGAAGATAACTAAGCAAAAAAGTACGTTGAAGAGTCAGTAAGTGCTAAGAAGGGCAAAAGAAAGTATGAAAGTTATATTAGGTAAATAATAAATCTCTTGTTTCAATTTTCAAATACATTTCAGCAGTAAAAGATAGGATCTGCATAATTGTTGCTATAAAAGGACTTCTTCAGTGACTGGTACTACATATTAAAACCTTTACATCCCTCTAGTATAAATCCCCAATCCTAGACAGACTAAAAATAATCATGTAATGGCACAGATGGATCTTCTCTTTAAACCACAGTAGCAGATCGGTCGGCACAATTTATAAAGGGAAAGTAGGCGAAGGATCTTACAAAAATTTCAGATATGCATAATACTACAAAAATCTAGCAAGGATAGTAGCATGTCTAGCTACATATCTGCATCCAGCTAATTGACTTGCAATACCTAAGATGTCACTTAAGCTAAACAAAGTAGTTTAATAACAACTACACCTCATTCTCAATCAAGTTAGGGTCGGCTATGTGAATCCTCACTGACAGTTACTCCATTTAAACACATCTCACGCCAATATAATGAAAATACAAGGTCTAAACAAACAAACCCAAAAACATTTTAAACACGGTCCTTCTATCAAACACGTTTTTCCTTAAGTTGCATAAAAACAACACATGTAAGACTTATGACGTACGTTCAATTTTCTGTGCCATGCTCGCTTTAGCACTGAAAGTTGATAAAAATGCCACGAAGTCCTTGAAATTCAAGCCATCCACCATCTTAAGCAATCTCTGGAAGATGCATTTCACATTATCAAACACAGAGAACATACCAACAAGACAGACAAGAAGATACCAATATCCTATTACATACAAATATACTAGTTAAGACCAACATAAAAATTTAAAAGCAAACCTGAGAGAGTGGATTCATCGCGAATTCAGGCACAGACATAAACTCATCAGCTGATATAAAGCCCTTTGAATTCCGATCAAGTTGGCAGAACCTCTGATATAGTGACACTATTTCCTGCTGTGTAACTGCGGTTAATTTTTTCCAATTAGTAAGCTGCGCAAGAAAAGGAATAAAAAGAAGACTAAATAGATGAGTAAGAAAAAATTTACATAGATGGTTGCAATGGTCTTGGACATCCTCAATATCATACTGAGTCAACATTGAAGAAGCATTACCCATGCTCAAATCTCAGTGGCAAAACTACAAATCCAATCAAATTAACAGAAACCCATTAAACAAAATCAGATTTTTCATCAAAATTCAGAACCCCAAAGCAATTGTAAAGAATGAAATGGGTATTACCTCAACTTCCAAGATATTTTTTTTCCGAACGAAAAATGGAGAGAAGGGACAAAAATTTTATAGTGGCGAGGGTCAAAGCTAGCTCTAGAACAGTATGCGATAGGATTGAGCAAACTATGTCATCACTAATAGCGACCTAGATTGGTTTTGGTTTTACTAAGTGACGAGGAATTTGATGTCCCATTGTCTATCGAACTTATCACCCCCAAGTCCCCACGAGGAGAAAAAGATTCCTGATCCTGTGTTTCGCAGCAATTAATATTTGGATTTTTTTATTCCTATATACTATTTGAAATCTTATTAAAAATGTTAATATTTTGATATTTATCCAACCTAAATATATTTTAGTTACAAAATATATACAATCCGCCTTAAAAGGCTTTCAATCCATTATTTGTGTCTTCAATCAAGGGATTTAGTTACACCATTTTCCTTTTTTCTCTCCTCTCTCCCCTCTTATAACAAACAAGATCAGTGAGCACGACTGAGAAATTTAAACATGCGTAAATTTCACCGAAAGTAATAGTAAAAAACCAGAGGGGTCATTGAAAATATCTCAGTATTAATAGTCAGATCGTGAATTACCTCTTCGGGTCTTCCTTCAAGATTATTCACCAAATCTATCATAAACGGGTTTTGTCTAGCCTTTCGCAAGTCCATTGTCTCCTTCCTCGATTTATTTCTATCATGCCTCGACATTTTATCTTCTTCCATAGGAGCAAGTACAAGTTTGGGGGGTCGATATACATTGTTGCCATCCTGTAGCTCAAGACAAGAAACATTCAACCATCTCTTTTACTTTAGGAAATCATATGGGAGAATGAGTGAGTAAAATCATAATTTCAACTGCTAATGATCGAGTCAACTCTTTAAACACGAACACATTATTTCTACCCAGTTAAATACAACTACAATAAAATACAACTTAAATACAAAATTTATACAAAATGTATACAATATGTCTTTTGTATATTTTGTATCTGATTTATACATAGTAAAAACAAATTCCATACAACTAATTATATATTATACAACTTATCTATAATTTTCATACATTATTTCTACTCAATTATATACAACTTTTATATAAACTTTATACAATATGTCTTTTGTATATTTTGTATCTGATTTATACATAGTAAAAGCAAATTTTATACAACTAATTATATATTATACAACTTATCTATAATTTATCTACAACTTTCATACATTATTTCTACCCCAGTTATATACAATTAGAATATCATACAACTAAAATACAATTTTTATACAATATTGTTCAACTTTCATACAATATTTAAATAAAAAAATATATATAAACAACAGAATATAATTTTTCTATAATTTTACTACAACTTTACTACAATTTCGTAAGTATAATATATGTCATGTCTTCTTCTTCTTCTTCTTCGAGTTTCAATCTGAAATTCAGCCAAAATCAAGTTTAATCTTCACCAAAACACCCTTAAAATTGAGATATAAACTCCAAACAATATTCCCAATTATTTGCAGCAATACCCAATTCAAACAAATAATGGTCTTTGAAAATCCAAATTCGAATTCAAAGCTTCAAAGCATTTTAATGGCTGTCAATGATGGAATTGCTGCTCTCTTACTGGAATTAGGGCCGATCTTCGAAAGTGTTTTCCTCTTCATTGAAAGTTAAGCAAGCAACAAATGTTAATGGAGGTATGTGGTAGAGTATTTAGAGCTTGAATCTATAAAAACAGAGAGGAATTTTTGAAGAAGAGTGAAAAAATGTAACGACTCGGCCGTTTGTTTCGAGAGTTATAGCCCCGTTTTCTCCATTTCTGCCTCCTTTTGTGCTTTTCAGCTATATTATGATATATCGAGTTAGTTGGTTCGGGTCCGGAGTGGTTTCAGAGTGGATTGAGATACTTAGTCTCTTATTTAGAAGCTTAAGTTGGAAAAGTCAATTGGACATTGACTTATGTGTAAACGGTCTCAGATTTAAATTTTGATGATTCCGTTAGCTCCGTTAGGTGATTTTGGACTTACAAGCACATCCAGAATGCGATTTGGAGGTCCGTAGTGGAAGTAGGCTTGAATTGGTGAAAGTTGGAAATTTGGCGATTTCGGTCGGCAGTGAAAAATTTGATATCGGGGTCGGAATGGAATTATGGAAGTTGGAGTAGGTTCTTGGTGTCATTTGTGACGTGTGTGTAAAATTTGAAGTCATTCGGACATGGTTTAGCGGGTTTCGGCATCATTGGTGGAATTCGGAAGTTTAGAAGTCCTTACGCTTGAATCCGAGTGTAATTTGGTGTTTTGATGTCGTTTTGAGTGTTCCGAAGGTTCGACTAAATTCGTATTTGAGTGTTCCGAAGGTTCGACTTGTTAGTGTGATTTGTTGAGATCTCGAGGGGCTCGGGGTGATTTCGGGTGGTTAACGGATTATTTGAAGTTGGAAAATGCAGCTGAAGCTGCTGGTACTGGTATTTCCGCACATGCGGATGGGGAGCCGCAGGTGCGAGGTCACAAGTGCGCGCGGGAGTTCGCAGGTGCAGACAGAGTTAAAGTAGGCTGGGTCCACAGGTGTGTAGGGGAGGTCGCATCTGCGGGTCCACAGATGCGGATAGGTGCCCGTCGAAACGGAAGTGAGGAGGTCAGACAGTGTCCGCAAGTGCAAGGTCTTTCCCGCACCTGCGTGATCGCAAATGCGGATATGGGGCGTAAGTGCGAAGTTGGGGTTTTTAATGATTTTCTGCAGGTGCGGAGGTTCTTGCACAGATATGGCACTGCAGGTGCGCATTATTGTCACGACCCAAAATCCCACCACAAGCGTCGTGATGGAACCTAGTCTCTAAGACTAGGTAAGCCAATTTTCATTACATTTCGAAGCCATTTTTTTTATAAACGAAACCAACAACGAAAATAATTATAACAACCTCTCAAGACTGGTAGTACTGAGTCATGAACTCTAACATAATACATGAAATGATCTCAATGATCGAATACTCAATACTGTTTGATTAAAAATTAACAGTACAATGAAATGAACAGACTCCAAGGGACTGCGACGACCAAGCAGCTCTACCTTGAATCCTTGCGATCACACTCTAACTCTGTCCAGGTCTGATACCTCCAATACCTGGCTCTGCACAAAAATGTGCAGAAGTGTAGTATGAGTACACCACGGTCAGTACCCAGTAAGTATCAAGACTAACCTCAGTGGAGTAGAGACGAGGTACAGTCAAGATACTCACTAGTCAAATAACCTGTATAATATAGCAGTATACAATAGTACTGAAAAATAACTAGCAATGATAACAACAAACTCAACCAGTGATATAACAACAAGGCAATAAGAACATCACAATTATTACTCATGCGAATAAGGAACACAAGTACAATCAACAAGTCAAGTCCTTCAAATATAAATCCTTCACATATTATTCTTTAAGATTAATATCTTTCAAATATAATTCTTTCCAATAAATATATTTTCAAGTAAAAGTCACCATGTGGCATCTCATTTCACAATCATAAATATTTCGGGTCTCAGCCCACTTTCATATTTTTCACGGCATCTCGTGCCCATATTTCTATCACCATCACACCCACAACTCACGTGTCAATAATAAAATTATTATATTTTTTTCCGGCACCTCATGCCCATATTATTTTCATAATTGTACGGAAAACTCACGTACCAAAATATCAATGTATATAAGATCCGCATGATCAATTTATTTTTAATAAAGTAAGGTTAAAAAAAATCTTTAAATCAAGTAAGAAATTAACAAAATGATAAGTTTATTTTAGAAATCGTTTGAGTGAGGAAAAATGATATTTTCATTAAAATAAAGCATCAGCTAAACTACTGATTTGGATATAGAATTTATTAAATTAAACATATTAGAAATTTTTCTTTTATTTAAAACAACTCAAAATAACTCAATCATAAAAAATAAGTACAACCCAAAAATACAAATCCTCAAAGTCTCGTACGAAAAAGTCAAGGTCAACGCAATGCATCAAGAAATACAAAACACTTAATATTAAGTCAAATAATCCATCACGAAAAACACAAGAATTTACAAATTACGAAAAAATAAAATAACCAAAGGCAAGTGCATCCATAGAAAAATATCAACAAAAGGGCACTCTCAAAGTACCGCCTCGTAGTCCCAAAAGTAAATATGCAAGACAGGGGAAATCTTCCGAGGTACCGCCTTGTAGTCCCAAAAATAAATGTGCAAGACAGGGAAAATTTCCCGAGGTACCGCCTCGTAGTCCCAAAAGTAAATGTGCAAGACATGGGGAATCTCCCGAGGTACCGCCTCGTAGTCCCAAAAGTAAATGTGCAAGATATGGGAATCTCCCGAGGTACCGCCTCGTAATCCCAAAAGTAAATATGCAGGGCAGAAGGATCTCCCGGAATACCGTTCCGTAGTCCCAAAGTAAATATGATTTCAACAACTGCACATCAAGTACTCACATATCACAAATGGCTCAAAGTGCTCAAATATTACAACATGCCACAGAAATCAGCAATACATCATTTTCCACAATAAGGAGCCCATGGCTCGACCATAATGTGCACAAAATCTTAACAAAATATATTTCACATAAATTCAAGGTGGCAATCACACCAAATCATCATATAAAAATAATTTCAACAGACAAGGATCTAGGCATGACAAATAGAGGATTTAATAAGTGCCAAAAATTTTCAATTTAATACATAAGGGCATCTAAGAATTTTTAATCAATGAAATTCGCACATATAAACCAAGTACGTACTTGTCACCTCGCATACATGATTTTCAATTATACAATTTGCACATAAGACTCAATGCCTAAGGGGAAATTCCCCCACTCGAGGTTAAGCAAGACACTTACCTTTTTGAAGTTAGGCCGATATTCCAAAATCGCCTTCTTGCTTGAATTGACCTCCGGACGACTCCAATCTTTCTTGAGCCTTCCTTATATTACTACGAGGTTCCGAAAATTCTAGCAACTTCAATCTATTTAGAAGCATAACAAAAGTGAACCATAATTAGGAAGAGTTTTCATGGTTTCAGCTCATTTGAGTATTTTATCAAACATTAGGTGTGCAAATTTGGTTACAAGGTTCTTCTACAAGATTTCCTTCACTCCTTAACCTAATCTTTACTTATTTTAGCCCAATAATCTTCCCACAAATCTTATTGGTACATACATGTATAAATAATACTCTCATACCCAAGAATCATACTCCTAATCAATCATCTTCTACCCAAATTCGAAATTGAAAACTAGGGTATGGAACCTTACCTCTTAGATGAAGAACTTGTGAGATTTCCTTGTTGGATTTCAAAGTTTGGACAAGATCTTGATGAACAAAACACTTCATCTACTTCCTCTCTCTAGAACACTCTCACTTCTCTCTAAAAAATCTCAGATAATTACCCCAAAATAAACCCCAAAGCCTATTTATCAAAATGGGGTCGGGTTATGAAAATTAACTCTCCGAAAGCAGGTCTGCGGTCGCATAATGGACCGCAGAATGGGTATGCGGGTCGCAAAATGCACCGCAAAATCGATGCCCAGAAATGGCCTTCAGTGGACAGGTTTGCGACCATTTTGTGGTCGCATAACTACTTCTGTGATCGCATAATGGTTCTGCGATCGCAGAATTGGTCGCATAATCGCATTTTTTCAGCCTTTGATAATTTGGTCATAACTTCTTGTAGGAGTGTCCAAATGACGAACGGTTTGAAGAATTGGAAACTAGACACATAGACCTTTCTTTTTATAATAACACACCATATAAATCTTCATATCAAGATAGGTATACTCGTTTGAAGTTAGGTCTTGTGCGAACTCACTTGAAACTTTAGTCTATTATGAAATTTCCAACTTCAACATTCGATGCCGAAACCTATCGAATCAAGTCCGATTGACCTCAAATTTTGCACATAAGTCATAAGTGACATAACGGACCTATTCCAATTTCCAGAATTGGATTCCGACCTCGTTATCAAAAATTCAACCTTCGATCGAACTTTCCAAAAATCATCTATTTTCCAACTTCGCCAAAATGCGTCGAATTGTCCTACGGACTTCCAAATCCAAATTCGAACACGCGCCTATGTCCAAAATCACCATACAAAGCTATTGACATCATCAAAATTCTATTTCGAGGTCGTTTGCTCAAAAGTCAACTCTTTCCATTTAAGCTTCAAAGTGAGAATTTCTCTTTCAATTAAATTATAAATCTTCGAAAATCAAACTCGACCACACCCGCGAGTCATAATACATATTATGAAGTTGCCCGGGACCTTAAGTCGTTGGAGCGGGGAATTAATTCTTTAAATGACAAGTCGAGTCGTTACAATTATTTAGCCGCAGGTGCGAAAGACCTGCGCAGAAATTATAAATATAACACTTCGCGAATTTTGGTTCATTTCTACCATTTTCAAGTCGGATTTTGGAGATTTTGGAGTGATTTTGACGGGATATTCAAGGGTTTTCAGTGAGGTAAGTTGCTTGGACTCTAATACTCCTATCTATGGTATTTTCCCATTATATTATCATCTAATTAGTGGAATTTAGGGGTGAAAATAGGGGGTTAGGGCTTGGGATTTTGGAGAGTTTAATTTCAGGATTTGAGGGATCAAATGATGTCGGATTTTAATAAAATTCGTATGTATGGACTCGTGAGTGAATGGGCTTTCAAGTTTTATAATTTTTGTCGGATTTCGAGACATGGGCCTAGGGGCCGGGTTTGAGCCAATTTCGGATTTTTGGTCTAAATTGGTAGTTTTTCTTGTGGAATTCATTCCTTTAGCATAAATTGATAGTATTGTACTGATTATGAATAGATTTGGAGTATTTGGAGGCCGAATCGAGGGGAAAGAGCATCGCAGAGTAGGGATTTGATCGGTTCGAGGTAGGTAACGATTGTAAATCTGGTCCTGAGGGTATGAAATCCCGGAATTTTGTATCATTTTACTATTTGGAGGTGGCGCACATGCTAGGTGACGGGCGTGTGGGCGTGCACCGTTGGGGATTGTGAGTTGGTGTGTCCCGTATCAACTGTAAAGTTGAATATTTTGTTGAAACTATATGATTCTTATGTGTTTTAGAAAGAATATCTGTAAATCAGGCTGGATGCCATGTTTAGGCCTTATGCCAGTGTGTGGACCCTTAGAGGCCATTTCTTGCTATCCTCTCATTGTTTTTGATTGAAAATCTATACTCAGTCATGTTTATACATATTTACAGCATAACTCGGTCTCTATTACTCTATTTTGACGTATCATATAAATGTTGTTTGGGCTGAATACTTTATTTTCTGAGAGCCCGAGAGACTGAAGAGGTTTATGACTGAGTGAGGCCAAGGGCCTGATTTGTGAGGATATTTATGGGATCGGGCTGCACGTCGCATCATGTTTGATATAGGATGAGTGCCTCATTGATTTATGCCATGATTGGATTGATATAATGCTTGGGCTGAAGGAGCCCCTCCGAAATCTGCACACACCCCCAGTGAGCGCAAGTAGGGGTGTACAAACCAAACCGATAACCCGCACCAATCCAAAAAGGTTAAGTCAACTCGAAAAAAAAACCCGACTAGTGGTTTGGTTTGACTTGGTTTGGTATTGAAAAATAAAACCCGACCATAATAGGGTTGGTTTGGTATTAACTAAAAAAAGTCAAACCGAAACCAAACCAACCCGACATTACATGTATACATATTTTATATATTAGATAGATAAAAATATTTATTAGAATGTAAGTTATAAATATTTCTTAATTTTTTTTATAATTTCTGTATTTAGCATAATATTTTAAGTTGGTTTTATAGCCCATGTAAATATTTATTTTTGTCTGGCCCATAAAAGAATAATTGATCCCAAACCAAAACCTAGTCCTAAAGCAGAACTAGACTAGTCTTAATTCCTAAAGCTGTTCTAAAACACTTAAACAATTAAAATTATTTTGTCTCTTCTCCAATAGCAAGAAACCCTATCGTTTCCATTCCCCCCCCTCTCCCCCCCTCCCCCCAAAATTAGCTCAAACCAAATTTGCTCAAACTCTATCAACTCTCTTTTACTCTCATCGGTAAGGCTCTTCCCTTTCTCATTTTATATGTTTTCTTTTAGCTGCATACATACACCTTGCTTTTCCCCAATTAACTAAGATTTATTTTTTCCGATTAGCGAGTTTTGTTTTGCAAATTTGTTGTATTCCTCCCTATTGTCGAATTCATTTGTTTATTTTATTTCTCTTATATGATTAACATGAGTAATTTAATATTACTTAAAAAGATATTAAAACTTTTTTACTTATATTTTGAATCATTTGGTTAAATAATATGGACTATGTAAAATTAAGAGTGATGTATTTCTTACATTGTTATGCGATTTTGTCCCATTCCTCAACGTGTGAGCTGATGTAAATTCAAGGTCATTGTAGATAGTCCAAAGGACATTCAAGTCTACACGTCCTTTAAGAATGTAGATTCCTCCAGTGGTTGTTACATCAATAAATCTGAAAACTATCATCAACGAGAAGCAAAACATAAATGAAATTGTCTTTGCATCTGTCATTTGCTGTCAGAATGCGAAGGTAAAGTCCATGAGTTAAGTAGAAACTGAATAGGTTCTATTTGCAGGAACTCTTTCTAAGAATGGAAATTGTAACTTCTGGAGCATATGCAGATGTGATTGTCAATAATCCTTCGCTAGTGGCAGCTCAACAACAAAGTAAAGACACTCCTCATCGACGCACTCCTCCTAAGAAGCAAAAAAGAACAACTCCATCAGAAAATTCTCAATCTGGGAATAGTGGCAGAGAGACGTCCGAGATTTGGAATCAGTTCTCCAAATTTATTGCTAAAGGAGGTAAATTTAAGGAAAAATGCAATTATTATCCTAAAACATTTACTGCAGGTAGCAAGAATGGGACTACTTTGTTATGGTCACATTTAAATCCTACATGTCACAAATCTCCTTTTAGAGTCATTGATAAGAGACAATCAACATTAAAATCTATTAAAGAAGGGTGGCTAATAGGTGGTTCGGGTGCTATTGAAAGGGTAGTGTATAATGTGGATGACATTAGGAGGGCGATTGCCGAATTTGTAATTCTTGATAAGCAACCTTTTAGAGTTGTTGAGGGAGAAGGATTTAAGAAATTAATGGCTAAAGCCTTACCTAATTTTGAATTACCTTCTCGTGTAACTGTTGCTAGACATTGTTTGAGGATTTATCATGATGAGAAGGAAAAACTTAAAAATCTTATTAAGAACCAACGTGTATGTCTCACTAGTGATACATGGACATCACTCCAAAACTTAACTTATATGGTTGTCACTGTACATTGGATAGATGATCAATGGAATCTACAAAAGAAAATTTTGAACTTTGTTCCAACACCGGATCACAAAGGTGAGACTATTGCAAAGGGAATTGAAGCATGTTTATTTGGTTGGGGCATTAAGAACTTGTTTACAGTGACCTTGGATAATGCAAGGGCTAATGATGCTGCCATTAAGCATTTGAAGTTGCGTATTGATGATTGGAAATGGGTAATACTTGGAAATGAGTTTTTGCACGATAGATGCAATGCTCATATTTTGAACTTGATTGTAAAAGATGGGTTAGATGAATAAATTGAGCCTATTTCTCGTGTAAGAAATACAGTGAAATATGTTAGGTCTTCTCCTTCAAGGTTTGCATCTTTCAAGTCATTTGTTGAGAAAGCTAAGATAGATACTCATTGTCTTGTGAGTCTTGATGTTGAAACAAGATGGAACTCTACATATACAATGTTAGATAAAACTCTAAAATTTGAAAAAGCCTTTATAAAAATGTATGTGAATGACCATAAGTATCAAAAGTATTGTCGAGAAATAAGTGCTTTAAGAGGAAATCCATCCGCAGACGACTGGAAGAATGTGAAAGCTTTTATCAAGTTTCTTAACATTTTCTATCAGACAACTTTAAAATTTTCAGGCAGTTTATATTCTACTTCCAACTCTTTCTTCCATGAATTTTTCAATCTTCGAAATGCTATTATAATGTATACCAAAAGCGATGATCGTATTTTGAATGATATGGCAGGAAGAATGAAAAGTAAGCTTGAAAAATATTGGGGTAAGTTTGAGGATATGAATATGTTATTGCTTGTTGCTGTTGTGTTGGATCCTAGATACAAGATGAAGTATGTGAACTTCATTCTTACCGATGTATTTGGTTCTTTGTTGGGATGATTGAGGTTTGAAGATGTGGTAAGTATTTTAATTCGCTTGTATAATAACTACAATGATTCTTTTTCTGAGGTTTCTAATAGCAATATTGGAGGCGATACTAGTATGAGTGAAGTTGGTGATTTGTTGCAATCTAAGTGGGAGAAACTTTTGGAAGATGAGGGAAATATTAAAAAAAAGTCCGATCTTGAGATATATTTGATGGATGATGTGGTGAAGATCAAGGATTTTAATATCTTGGCATGGTGAAAAGTTTCATCTAGTAAATATCCAATTGTTTCAAAGATTGCAAGGGATGTACTTTCTATTCCTATTTCTACTGTTGCATCGGAGTTGGCTTTTAGTACAGGTTGTTGAATTCTGGATTCTTATCGAAGTTCTTTATCACCACAAACAGTAGAAGCACTTATTTGCACTCAACAATGGATACGATCACCTTCCAAGGAATATAAGTTTGAAGACATATTAGAGGAAGTCCAGAAAATTGAGCAAGTTGAAGAAGAAAATAATTTATATTCAATTGTTAATGAGTATAGTTATTTTTTTAATATTATTTAATATTAAGTATGTTAATTATTTCTTGCCACTTGTGGAGTTTGCTTATAATAATAGCTACGAGTCGAGCATTTAGATGGCTCCATATGAGGCATTATACGGAAGGCGATGCCGATCGCCAGTTGGTTGGTTTGAACCGGGAGAGGCTCGGTTGTTGGGTACCGATTTGGTACAGGATGCCTTGGATAAGGTCAAGATTATTCAGGATCGACTTCGCACAGCTCAGTCTAGGCAAAAGAGTTATGCCGACCGTAAATTTCGTGATACTGCATTCATGGTTGGAGAAAGAATATTGCTCCGGGTTTCACCTAGGAAAGGCGTAATGAGGTTCGAAAAGAAGGGCAAGTTGAGCCCTAGGTATATCGGACCCTTTAAAATTCTTGAAAGGGTCGGTGAAGTAGCCTATAGGCTTGCATTACCACCTACTTTATCAGCGGTTCATCCGGTGTTCTATGTGTCTATGCTCGAAATATCATGGTGATCCATCCCATGTGTTAGATTTCAGCTCTGTCCAGTTGGACAAGGATTTGACTTATGAGGAGGAGCCGGTGGCAATTCTAGCCTGGCAAGTTCGCCAGTTGAGATCAAAGAGTTACCCTTCAGTTCGAGTGCAGTGGAGAGGTCAGCCTATTGAGGCGGCTACTTGGGAGTCCGAGTCCGATATGCGGAGTAGATATCCCCACCTTTTCACCAGCCCAGGTACTCTTCTATGTCCGTTCGAGGACGAACGGTTATTTTAGAAGTGGAGAATGTGATGACCCAAAAGGTCATCTTATATTTTAGAACTCAAATCTGCGCTCTTAAGCCTTGAAAAAATCTTATTTTTACCCTCCTCGATTTCTGTGCACAGTCCGGTCAGGTTTCCGGAAAGCTTTTATGTTAAAAATTAATGAAAATAATAATTTTTGCTTTAAAAGTAAATTTTTGTTGACTTTGATCAACATTTTTGGTAAACGATCCCGGATCCGTGCTTTGACGGTCCCCATAGGTCCATATCGAATTATGCGACCTGGGCGTATACCCAAAATTGAATTCGGAGGTCCCTAGTTTGAGTTATGAATTTTTGATAAAAATTAAAAGTCTGGAAATTATTTGTTTTTAAGAATTGATTGATATTTGGCATTATTAGTATCGGGTTCGTATTTTGGTTCCGCAGTCTGGTACATGTTCATTATGATATTTAAGACTTGTCTGTGAAATATGGTGAGAAACGGAGTTGATTTGACGTGGTTCGGACGTCCGATTGAGAAGATATGAATTTTAAAGTGTTCTTGAAAATTCCATTTGATTTGGTGCTAAATTCATAGTTCTAGGTGTTATTTTGGCGATTTGATCGCCCGAGCAAGTTTGTATGATATTTTTAGACTTGTGTGCATGTTTGGTTTGGAGCCCCGAGGGCTCGGGTGTGTTTCGGGTAGGCTACAAAGTGATTTTGGAACTTAGAAATTTGCTGGTGTAACTGGCGTCTGTAGCAGGTCTCTGATCTCGCAATTGCGAGGTCAGACTTCGCAAATGCGAACCAAACAGGTATGGCAATTGCGAGGTTTTATCGCAATTGCGAAGAAAGCCTACGCCAGCAATTCTCGCAATTGCGAGTTTATCTTTGCAATTGTGAGGGGGTCTGGGGAAGGGCATGTTCGCAAATGCAAACTTCTACCCGCAATTGTCGCAAATGCGACATACTCTTCGCATTTGCGAAGCTCAGGTCGTAAATGCGACATCCACAGCTGATAACTTTAGACTTAGACGGGATTTTTCATTTCATTCTTCAATTTTTCGAACCCTAAACCTCAAGAGGCAATTTTTCAAAGACCAAATCTTCCCCAAATCATAGGTAAGTGATTCCTAACTCTTTTCTTTCAATCTTTTACATCTTATAACAAGATTTCAACCTAAAATCTAGAATTTTTATGGTGAAATTAGGATTTTTGGGTAGAACTTAGGAATTTTAAAATTTGAGGATTTAGACCTCAATTTGAGGTCGGATTCCAAAACTAATTACATATTCGGTATCAGGGGTGAATAGGTAAAAGAATTTTGGTCCGATCCTCGGGTTTTGACCAAGCGGGCCGGGGTCAGTTTTTTAACTTTTTGGAGGAAACATTTGGGGAGTTTTATTTATGCAATATAATTGATTTCTTATGCAATATTTGATATTATTGAGTCATTTTTGAATGGATAAGAGTGGTTTGGAGGTGAATTCCAAAGGAAAAGCTGTGATTAAGAATTAAGTGGCCTTCAGAGCGAGGTAAGTGTTGTGTCTAACTTTGGCTTGAGGGAATAGGTATTGTGTGAGTATTTGCTACGTGTTTTGTTGTTGAATACGATGTATAGTTGAGGTGACGAGCATCTATGCGTTGTTGTCGAGTCATAGCATGCGAGTGAAATTCCATTCTTGCAAATTTGTAGTCTTAAATCTTGTTATCCATGCTTATTGTTGTTGTTGAAATGTTGGGAGACTTGTATCTGGTTCCACCAAGGTTGATAAAATTGTGAATATTGATTCGAGGTTGAGATGTTAAATTGTGAAAGTAATCATTGATGAAATATTGATTTTCT
This sequence comes from Nicotiana tabacum, assembly GCF_000715075.1. Lineage (NCBI taxonomy): Eukaryota > Viridiplantae > Streptophyta > Magnoliopsida > Solanales > Solanaceae > Nicotiana > Nicotiana tabacum. The sequence continues at coordinate 19,671,626 of NC_134083.1, read as the reverse complement.
TGTGAAACTTCTCTCTATCCGTTGTTATTGATTCTGTGAATTGTGAGGAAGAGTGTAAAATACGAAGGGTGATGCCGTGCATGATTTATTTATATGATGAGGAAGAGTGTAAAACACGAAGGGTGATGCTGTGCATGCATTAATCATATTGTAAGGAAGAATGTAAAGCACGAAGGGTGATGTCGTGTATATTATGAGAGGTTCAAAGCACGAAGGGTGATGCCATGCCGTTCTATTTATTTATTTGGTGAGGTTGAGAGTAAAAACACGAAGGGTGATACCGTACAGTTTTTCTTGTTGTTTTAATTGCTCAATTCGTTTAAGGATTTTCGGTTTAATTCTGTCTTTTCATTATTCTCACTCTTTATGTTGTATTCCCCTACTGTATGTTCCCTTCCCATTATTTCTGCGTTATTTCTTTATTTACTGTTGTTGCCACTAGCATGATTATACTGTTCAGGTTATATGTGGGTATCTTGTCCTAGTCTTGTCACTACTTTGCCGAAGTTAGGCTCGACACTTACTAGTATATGGGGTCAGTTGTATTGATGCTGCACTCTGCACTTTCTATGCAGACTTTGATACCGGCTCGGGTTGATCGAAATTTTGCTATTGGTCCGCTGTCCGGAGACTTAAGGTAGATCTGTCGTCGCTCATAGACCTTGGAGTCCCCGTCTACCTTTTATGTCACTGTTATTTTCTTTCATTCAGATAGTTGTATTTCTTTCAGACTATTACTTGTAGTAAATTCTAGAATGCTCGTGAATCGTGACTCCAGATCCGGGTGGTAGTAATTAATACAGTTTTATAAAATTCCGCACCTCTTATATTTCATCTTAGTTAATCATTGTTATTTACTGAATGAAAATAAGGAATTGGTTTAATGCTTTTCTAACGTTGGCTTGCCTAGCAAGTGAAATGTTAGGCGCCATCACGGTCCTGTCGGTGGGAAATTTCGGTTCGTGACAACGGCTAATAGTAATTCCCTCCAAGTTGTGCAAATGCTTGGTTATACATTGTGCAAAATTTATCATTATCAATCAAGTTGCTGATACCTTCATAGGAAAAATAAATTAGGTACAGTTACCTTTTCTTTATTCATATTCTCTCTAGATATTCCTTCTTCATCCGTGATTTTTATTTTCATTATACGTCATATAGTTAGATTTAAACACTTATTAAATAATGCAACATTTTCATTGACAAATTACTCAATATTGTGGCACGAAGAGTAAAGATCAAAAGTATACCTCAATTGTATCAAGTTCTAGCAAGGATGCTACTTGTTTGGCCGAAGCAAGTAACAGAGTTGTAACTGTTAAACATGTACCTCCAATGGATCTGACTGTTCGTCTATACCTTTTTAACTTGCTCATTTTGAACAGCATAGTCTCTGACCATCATTTGTTTAGTTCAACTTCCTATTAAAAGAAGAATACATCATCAGATGCCCAAGACAATCACTTGGGTAAAACAGGGAAATGAATTCCTAATAAGGAAAACAATCTAATGCGTCAATATTATATTTGAGTGTTCTGAAAATATGATTCAACATCAAAAGGAAAGTTGGTACGCAAGAATAATGCATCACAATATTTAAGGTCAGCATCATAGAGTTTAATAGAAATTACATTTTAATGTTGATGTTTCTGTTACATGTGTGACTGTTTCATAATCTCTCTCAAGGCGTGACTTATTTGAAGCATTCACGAAACTTATCTATCCCCATATGAGAAAATAGTTAAAATATTAAAATTTAAATTTAATAAAATAAAATAATGTCAAACATCTTGTCATAATTTACCCACTTTTAATGAGTTTTAACATCCTGTATAATATTTATTGACAAAACAAATGTTAAATGTGAAATAACTCAATTAAATTAGTAAATGTGAATTGTTTATGATTGTAATGAATGTTAACAGTTATAGGGAAGGTCAAAAGAAAGGCCCTTTTAACAATTCTAATGAATTTAATATTTTGAGCATCCAAACCTACTGCAACCTTGTCCAAGTAAATTTGAGACCACCTATGTCAAACCGAAAATGACAACACTTAAGGAGAAAACAAAATAGCAAGAAAGAGAATAATAAAAAGGAAAAAGAAAACCATGAGAAGTCCAGATATAACAATAAATCAGTCTAACCACAGGAAAATCTCATTTGAAATAAGATGATTGAATTTTCAACTAAACCTCAAAAGATTGACCAACACTTCAATCAACTCCGCCCTATTTGTATATATTTCACAAGTTCTAATTTCAATATCTAGAGAATTCGTGATATCCTCTAATTGTTCCAAAAGTAAATAGCAATAAAATTGAGTAAAAAGAGTTAAGATAATTTAAAAATCGAAGAGAAGGAATCTGCAAAGTCGTGAATTGTTCCATGGATTTTCTCCGGAGCAGAAAATCTCATGTCCTTGAAGCCTTTGAGTGCTTTCAAGCAGTCGCTGATTTTTGACTTCGAACCGGTATCTTAAGATCACCACCAGTGGCTCCGATTGGCCGATGTCTTATATTTTGGGGATAGCACAGTTATGAAGGATGCCACAAAATCTTGTCTCACTGACATTTTTTTTTCCGGCAGGGCACAAAGAAAAAAAAGACTAAATTGGCTATGGTGTATTATGAGAAAGAAGAGGAACAGAGAAGGCGTAATTAAGATGAATAGCAGAGAAAGGTTTATCGGAAACAACCTCTCTATCCCAGGTAGGGTTAAGGTCTACCTACAAACTACTCTTCCTAAACCCCACTAGTTGGATTACACTGGATTGTTGTTGTTGTAGTAGAGGAAGGTTTAATGAGAAGGGCTAATGAAAGGAGCGCGACTTTTGAGTCTTAACCGAAGGGAAAAAATTATTTTAAACAAAGAGAAGAAATGTCACGATCCAAAATCCCGTCACAAGCGTCGTGATGGCACCTAGTCTCTAAGACTAGGTAAGCCGATTTCAATTACATTTTGAGCCCATTTTTTTCATTCATTTAAAAAAAAAATAAGTAATCAAAACTAACAGCGGAACAAATAAGAATATACAACCTCCCAAGACTGGTAGTACTGAGTCACAAACTCTAACTGAATACATAGGATGATCACGAAGACCGAATATACAATACTGTTTGATTCAAAATTAACAGTACAATGAAATGAAAAGACTCCAAGGGACTGCGACGACCAAGCAGCTCTACCTTGAATCCTTACTATCCCGCTTAAGCTCTACCCAAGTCTGATATCTCCAATACCTAATTCTGCATAAAAATGTGCAGAAGTGTAGTATAAGTACACCACGGTCGGTACCCAGTAAGTATCAAGACTAACCTCAGTAGAGTAGAGACGAGGTACAGTCAAGACACTCACTAGTCTAATAACCTGTGCAATATAGTATACAAAATAATAGGAAATAAATAACGATAAGGGCAACATAAAACAACCAGTGATGTGCACAGTAAGACAATAAAATCACCATTAATATCGCACAACAATTGATAAATACAATTACACCCAGTTAAATCAAGTTCTTCAATTAAATATATTTCATACATAATTCTTATGAATAAATTCTTCTAATATAATTTCTCCAAATAAATATATTTCAAATACAATTCTTTCATATAATTCTTTTTGAATAAAAATCCTTCCAAATAAATATTTTGAATATAATTCTTCAATTAAAAGGGTAACCGTGTGACACCTCATTTCATAGTCATAAAAATACGGGTCTCAGCCCATTTTCATATTTCCATGACACTTCATGCCTATAATCAAATCATATTATTTTTCCGGCACCTCGTGCCCTCATTTCATATCACAACTGCATAGACAATTCACGTGCCAAATATTATTGTTATTTAATCACTGCACCTCGTACCCACATTTCATATCACAACTGCATGGATAATTTACGTGCCAATATCCTCATTATTTACTCACGGTAATCTGCCTGGCATTAGCCGCATGTTTCCAATTCCAACATAAATCAGATTATTATCAATTTACCAACAACAAGACAAATTGCACAAGGCATAAAAATAAACACAAGAAAATCACAACATCACATGAAAATCACCGACACCACAACTCCACATCATCACATATCGTCCCTGACAATCCGCCCAGACAATATTCCAACAAATATAATAACAGTGAAATGTCACCCTTATCTCCTCAAAATAATAACTCACACAACACAACAATTTACACGGCAAATTATCATGGCAACATAACAAAATCAAATCACATTACAATTTTTCCAATGGCCACAACAAATTCCATGGATAAAATAAAATCATTTAATTTCACAACCAATAGCCCAATGCCCAATAGCCCAAAATCATTTAATTATATATATATATATATATATATATATATATATATATATATATATATAAAACCTCAAAAACGATCAACCGAGATAGAAAAATAATCAACATAGGTCATGCCTTCACTAAATTCAGATTTAGATAATTATATTAACACATCTTCTTAAGTTCATTTAATTAATCATTTGCATAGGGAAAATTCATATTGAAATTAATTTCCAAGAAATATTAAACTAACAATTCTCACGAAATTTCATAAATATTTCAAGTAACAATAACATCAAATTGTCATATAAAAATAAATTCAACAACAAGGATTTAGGCATGACAAACAGATGATTTAATAATTATTCACAATTACCCAGTTTACTACACAATAATGCCTAAGACTTTAATCCAATAAAATTTACACATATAAGCACGAGTACGTACTCATCACCTCACGTACACGGCTTTTCATATTTCACAAATGGCACATAAGACTCGATGCCTAAGGGGTAATTCCCCCACTCGAGGTTAAGCAAGACACTTACCTTTTTGAAGTTAGGCCGATATTCCAAAATAGCCTTCTTGCTTGAATTGACCTCCGTACAGCTCAAATCTATCCAAATTAATTGTATAACATCATTAAAATTCATCAAAAATAATTCCGGATAATAATACGTCGACTTAAAAATTTATTTCAAAAAGTCAATGCGGGACCCGCCCCTCGGAACCCGACATAATTTTCATGAAATCTGAATACCCATTTCGATACGAGTTCAGCCATACCAATTTTATCGAATTCCAATAACATCTCGACCTCCAAATCTTAAATTTTTGTTTTTGGAACATTTTACAAAAATCTTGATTTTTCTCCATTAAATCTGAATTAAATGATGGATTCAAAGGCATAATCATGAAAATTAATAAAAAATAGATAATAATTACTCACCAAACACCTACGCAAGAATCTCTCCAAAAATCGCCTTCTACCGAGCTCCAAATTTGATTTTGAGTTATGAACTCAAACCCCCGTTTTGGGACTTTTAATTCTGCCCAGATAGGCCTTCTTCACGTTCGCGGCCATTGTTTTACGTTCGTGAAGGCCAAAACCCAACTGCCTCAAATCCTTCATCGCGTTCGCGACCTACTCATCGCGTTAGCGAAGGCCAACTGTTTCTGCCCCTTCATTTCCTCTTCGCGTTCGCGACCTCCTCTAGAGCTCGGATTGAGGCGATTTTTAGGAGATTTTCAGAAAAAAAAATGGTGTAAGTGTTCTTAACTCAATATTGGTTAAATTACCCGAATCCATGGTTATTTTTAACATTTAATTGGTGAATTAAGTTGGAAACTTGTGAAAACTATCTTGGTTTAATTTGGAGGTTTGAGGGTCGAGTTGATGCCGGATTTGAGTAAAATTTATATGGTTGGACTCGAGGTTGAATGTGCATTAATATTTTGTAACTTTCATCGGATTCAGAGACGTGGGCCCCACGAGTAATTTTTGGGGCATAATTTCGGATTTTGTGAAAATATTAGTATTTTGATATGAAATTAATTCCTATAAATTTTGTGGGCTGAATCAAATTAATTGTGACTAGATTCGAGCCGTTTGGAAGTTGATACACGCAGAGTGGAATTGCTGGAGCATTGTTTAGCTTGCTCGACATTGGAGGCCGAGGGCCTGATTGTGAGGATATTTTTGGGATTAGGCTGCACGCCGCTATAGGCCATGTTGGCTTTATATATATTATACTATTGCACGTGAGTTGGCCGTGCGGATCTATACATTATACTATTGCACGTGAGTTGGCCGTGCGAATCCAGATATTATTATAGCACGTGAGTTGTCCGTGCAGCACGTGAGTTGTCCGTGCAGCACGTGAGTTGTCCGTGCGGGTCCAAGTATGATATTACAGCACGTGAGTTTTTCGAGCAACACGTGAGTTGTCCGTGCTTATAGCGCTTGGGCTGTAGGAGCCCCTCATGAGTATGTACACCCCCAGTGAGTGCAGTCGACTATAAACAGGGATCGGGCTGCACGCCGCAGCAGGTATTGTATAGCACTGAGTGATTGAGTGTGCTGAGCACAGTGAGCGAGAATGCGAGATAATGAGATTGAGTACTCTGAGAGTGCGAGTACATGAGTGCAATATCTGAGATACATTGCATTGACATGCACACATGACATATATGCATAGAGATGTGTTTTCTGCATGCTGTACGGTATCACATTATTCATGATTTCTCTCACATGTTGACATATGGGCATAGTGATGCATTTGTTTTACACTGGTTATTTGGGAAAGAAAATGAGATATTTTATTTATCATTGAAAGGATTTTTGAAAAATTACTGTTTCCAAACTTATTCATATTTTTGGTAATCTTCGGTATACGATTCGGGTTTTCATTGATGTACTTGAAAGGCAGAACTATTTTTAGAAGTCTTGATTTAGCTGAGCCTTTATTCTTGAGTTACTTCTGGTATTACTTGTTTAATATTGTTATGAACTATTGATGGTTATGTAAGTTGGACTCTGACCTAGGTAGAAGCTCGTCACTACCTTCAACCTCGGCTAGGTTTGTTACTTACTTAGTACATAGGGTCGGTTATACTGATACTACACTTCTGCACATTGCGTGCAGATATTGATTGTCGTTGTTGCTATGCTCGATGGTTGCGGGATCTGAAGATGTACCTGTCTTCCTATTGTAGCTGCCTCTTGTTCAGGGTAGCCTTAGATTTATAAAAGCTTTGTTTATGTATTATTAAAACAGACTATGTATTATTTCATTTCCTCTTTTTTTACTCTATTCTTAGAAGCTCATGATTTGTACTACCAGTTCTTTGGGATTGTGTAAGAACCGGATCTTTATTCACTTAAATTGCTTTAATAATTATTAGTGAAATTGGTTAGTTGGAAATTGGCTTACCTAACGGGATGGGTTAGGTGACATCACGACTAGTTGGATTTTGTGTCGTGACAAGGTGGTATCAGAGTTCTAGGTTCATAGGTTCTACAAGTCATGAGCAAGTGTCTAGTAGAGTCTTGCGGATCGGTATGATGACATCCATTCTTATCTTCGAGAGGCTACAAGGCATTTAGGATATATACTTCCCATTTTTCTTTCCATATTGTGCAAGATTGATTCGGCTTGAGACATAAACTTTTTGAATTCCTTTCACGTATTCGTATGCGCACATGAGCGCTCGATATTAGCTGCGCATCGCCGGCTTATGATTCCATGAACGAAGTTCGAGATGAGTATTCTATATTTTGGTGATGGGCCAGTTCGGAGGACTTGAGGCCAGGTTTAGACCGTAACTTAAGCTCGGTAGCTTCAGTTGTAACTTGTACATTTGGACTCATATGTCCGGTACTGTCCCTATGAGTGGAAATTGGTGGCTCGATGAGCGGTGAAATGGCTTTGTGATGAGTATGATGTAACTGCGGTATGTGTTAAGACAATGTGAATGTGGCGAGAAGTGTTTCCTTGTAATGTAAAGGAAGGTCATTGGGTGCTTGATTTTCGTTTTGATGTGGCGTACAGTCTCGAGTATGAATATTTCAAAGGATCTTTCACATTGTTTAAATTTTGGGTCAAATTAAACTCTCGTGTCTGGTTAATGAGTTTGGAATCAGATAGACTAAGTGATTGCATAGTAATTGTGACTGTGAAATGGTATAACAAGATACCAGTTTGAGTCTAAGCAGGTGGGTTATCCCTTGCGGAGTAATCTACGTAGGAGTATTCCTTATGATGTGAGTAGAGAGTTTCTTTTCTGCCGACGGGGTGTATGGGTGGAGATTTGAATCTGAATCTGGTTGAGAAAGTTGACTTGTGTGTTAAGAGGATGAATACGAGCATAGCGGATGATTGAGGTATTTTTATGGTTGGCGTTGTATGAACTTGGGAAGAAGTTTCGTTGGACTGACTGTGGCATTATGGCAGTAAGAGCGTATTGGTATTGTGAGTTATGGAATGTTTTAATCTATGGCTTTGAGCCAAGTGGGGGAGTTTGCTATTGACAATTTAATTTCATGGTTAGGTGTTAAATTTTAATTTTGGTCTAAGGCATACTTGTGGGTTAGCTATGACTTGCAGAAGTTGAGATCGAGGATGACTCGAATAAGGAAATTCCTGGTTAAGGATTATATTACACGTATGAGTATATGAAATTCATGGGATGAGTGAGTTATTATTGGTGAATGATGTAGTGCGCACGGAGTATGAATTTGATATGTGGTGTTAAAGTAGAGTTACTTCTTTGAGTGTTGTGGTGCTAATGGGGCATGTGTCTTTTGGCCCATTTGGGCAGTGCAATTAGATTTTAGCAAAGTGGGTGACTCCCGAGAAAATTCCAGTGGGTTTCAGAAATATATATAACAATTGAGAATGTTTCCGGACTTGTGTGTGGATAAAATCTGAGAATTTGCGTTTGATGGTGCCTGGACTTGCAGAAATATAGATTCTACATGTTTGTATAAGGAAGGTATGAATAACAATTTCAAATTCACATAAGGTATTCTCAGAGTGAGTGCTATAGTTGTGGTATTTTTGAAGGTGCTTAAGAAGAATACAATTGCTTGTGGGTCGTAGAGCGTTGTGGTTCTATACTAGGTTTGTGGGGTGAGCTGTGGCTAAAGATTGTGGCGTTTTAGCAAGGAGAAGTATTAATCTGAAGACAGATTTGGAAGAAACTCGGAGAAAATAAGACAAACGGGTAGTAGGTTGGATCAGTATGGTAATGGATATGATCGGTTCTTTGGGTGCTTATGATGTGGGGGTTTTCTACAAGTGCTTTCTATCAATACACCTGGGCTTGGCGACCTGCGTGACTTTGTTGATTTAGAGAGATTCAACTTTGATGGCCTGATTATGTTCAAATGGATTCCTAAGCATTCTCGAGGTTTTCTACCAGGGTTTGAGATGGGTATTTTCCTACCGGCCTGAGGAGCATGTTGAGTGTTGTGATTTTATACCGGATAGGATCAAATGTAAGGCTTCTGGATGATCAGATATGTATTTTACTTGTGACTCAGAATGATTATGAGGTTCTCGTATTTTTTTTTTCAAATGATGGCATTATAGATGCAGTGTGTTGTGTGGGATTAAGGTTGGCGTGTGCAAGGTCATGGCTTAGCTTTGAAAGGGAGGTCATAAATTCTTAGAGGGCATGAACAGTGTTTGATGTTTAGATGAATGCTATAACTATTTGGTGTTGCGTGAGTGGAGTTTGATTTGATGTCCGATTCGTAGTTCTAGGTGTTATTTTGGCGATTTGGTTGATATACTGCGGATATTCAAATTTTTCCAAGTGGCACGGAAGAACTTTCAAAGTATTTCTCGTGGGATGATCGTGAATGAGAGAGGTGTTAGGCATTCGGGCGGTGGAGATGGAATCAAATATGGTGATTCGCGTGTTCTATGGATTTGGAGATTGGGAGTTCTCAGGAGCAGATTGTTTCATGGTTGTGGACTGTGAAGTTGTGGCCGGAGCTAGCCAGATGATAAAATGTGTTATGATTCAGTCATTATGGATTTTCGGAGGGATTTTTATCTATTTATGGGTAACCTGAGTTGATTTGGGGGTCCATAGGTAGGCCCAATTAAGATGTGTATTCTACACCGAGCCGGAATGGTTGGTTCCATACTACTATTATTGAGGGATATGTCATTCGGTTGATGTTGAACTATTCTTGTTCTCCAATGATCTGTGTGTTACTCCTTTATGCTACGAGGAGTTGTGATTTATTGGTTATGTGCACAGATGGTGCGGTTCTACTTGAGCTTTATAGCAGAATTTGAGTGTGATGAGTATTTGGGTATTGCATGATCGATAGCATTATGGTTATGTCCTTTCAGGTTTTGTGTGGTATATTTGGTTGAGGTCCCGAGGGGCTCGAGTGAGTTTTGGATGGTTAACGGATCATTTGTGGCCTTGGTTAGATTGCTGATATCTATTGCTGCATTTTTCAGATTTTCTCTTTCGTGTTCGCGAGAGGGCCCTCGCGTTCGCGAAGAGGAATTTCAGGCAGGCAGGATGTACTCTTTGCGTTCGCGAGGGGGTCTCGCGTTCGCGAAGAGGAGCTGGGTTGTGCATCGCGTTCGCGTTTGGGGTATCACGTTCGCGAAGGGGGAAAAATAATGGGCATGGGTTTTTGCCTTCGCGTTCGCGAAGGGGAGCTCACGTTCGCGAAGAAGGTCTCCGTAAAGCATCGCGTTCGCGAGCAGTGTCTCGCATTCGCGAAGAGAAAATGTTGGGAAGCACATTTTGTGCATCGTGAACGCGAGGGAGCTGTCGTGTTCGCGAAGAAGAGAGGTCTGGACAGAAAGTTTAAGTTCAGAAATGGGACTTCGTCCCATTTTCCATTTATATCGATTTGGAGCTCGGATTGAGGCGATTTTTGGGAGATTTTCAGAGGAAACAACGAGGTAAGTGTTCTTAACTCAATATTGGTTAAATTACCCGAATCCATGGTTGTTGTTAACATTTAATTGGTGAATTAAGTTGAAAAATTGTGAAAACCCTCTTGGTTTAATATGGAGATTTGAGGGTCGAGCTGATGTCGAATTTGAGTAAAATATATATGGTTGGAATCGTGGTGGAATGGGCGTTAATATTTTGTAACTTTCGTCAGATTTCGTTACATGGGCCCCACAGGTGATTTTTGGGGCGTAATTTTGGATTTTGTGGAAATATTAGTATTTTGATATGGAATTAATTCCTATAAATTTTCTGGGTTGAATCAAATTAATTGTGACTTGATTCGAGCCATTCGGAAGTTGATACACGCAGAGTGGAATTGCTGGAGCATTGTTTAGCTTGCTCGACATTGGATTCGGCTTGTTCGAGGTAAGTAACTCTTCTAATCTTGGAGTTGAGGGTATGAACCCTGAATATATGTATTTCGTAAATTGTTGGGAGGTGACGCACATGCTAGGTGACGGGCGTGTGGGCGTGCACTATAGAAATTGTGACATAATTGTTTTTGTGGTGTTTTGTAGTTAAATGATCTTGGCATTTTCCATGCGATTTTATGAGTTAAAGAAATTGAGCTGAAAAGCATATTAAAAATCATGTTGAGGCTATGTGCTAGTATTATTGGGACCCACAGAGGTCATATTGTTGTGAAATATTTATTTTAAAATAAAAATTTATACTCAGTCATATTCATTTCATTGCATATCATATCTCAGTCTCTGTTGTTATTTATTGATACATCATATCATCATTTTTGGGCTATTCTCATGACATTGTGAGCCCATGAAAGAGAGACTGGAGAGATTGATGACTGAGGGAGGCCGAGGGCCTGATTGTGAGGATATTTTTGGGATCGGGCTGCACGCCGCAGCAGGCCATGTTGGCTTTATATATATTATTACTATTATATAGATTAGGGCTGCCCGCCTGCACTAGGCCTTATTGGCTTCTTATATTATATTATTGCACGTGAGTTGGCCATACAGATCTATATATTATACTATTGCACGTGATTTGGCCGTGCGGATCTATATATTATACTATTGCACGTGAGTTGGCCGTGCGGATCTATATATTATACTATTGCACGTGAGTTGGCCGTGCAACACGTGAGTTGGCCGTGCAGATCCAGATATTATTATAGCACGTGAGTTGTCCGTGTAACACGTGAGTTGTCCGTGCATATCCAGATATGATATTATAGCATGTGAGTTGTCCGTGCTTATAGCGCTTGGGCTGTAAGAGCCCCTCATGAGTTTGTACACCCCCAGTGAGCGCAGTTGACTATAAACAGGGATCGGGCTGCACGCCGCAGCAGGTATTGTATAGCGCTGAGTGATTGAGTGTGCTGAGCACAGTAAGAGGGAATACGAGATAATGAGATTGAGTACTCTGAGAGTGCGAGTACATGAGTGCAATCTCTGAGATATATTGCATTGACATACACACATGACATATTGCACGTGATTTGGCCGTGCGGATCTATATATTATACTATTGCACGTGAGTTGGCCGTGCGGATCTATATATTATACTATTGCACGTGAGTTGGCCGTGCAACACGTGAGTTGGCCGTGCAGATCCAGATATTATTATAGCACGTGAGTTGTCCGTGTAACACGTGAGTTGTCCGTGCATATCCAGATATGATATTATAGCATGTGAGTTGTCCGTGCTTATAGCGCTTGGGCTGTAAGAGCCCCTCATGAGTTTGTACACCCCCAGTGAGCGCAGTTGACTATAAACAGGGATCGGGCTGCACGCCGCAGCAGGTATTGTATAGCGCTGAGTGATTGAGTGTGCTGAGCACAGTAAGAGGGAATACGAGATAATGAGATTGAGTACTCTGAGAGTGCGAGTACATGAGTGCAATCTCTGAGATATATTGCATTGACATACACACATGACATATATGCATAGAGATGTATTTTCCTCATGTTGTACGGTATCACATTATTCATGATTTCTCTCACATGCTGACAGATGGGCATAGTGATGCATTTGTTTTACACTAGTTATCTGGGAAAGAAAATGAGATATTTTATTTATCATTGAAAGGATTTTTGAAAAATTACTGTTTCCAAACTTATTCATATTTTTGGTAATCTTCGGTATACGATTCAGGTTTTCATTAATGTACTTGAAAGGCAGAACTGTTTTCAGAAGTCATGATGTAGCTGAGCCTTTATTCTTGAGTTACTTCTGGTATTACTTGTTTAATATTGTTATGAACTATTGTTGGTTATGGAAGTTGGACTCTGACCTTGGTAGAAGCTCGTCACTACTTTCAACCTACAGCTAGGTTTGTTACTTACTCACTACATGGGGTCGGTTGTACTGATACTACACTTCTGCACATTGCGTGCAGATATTGGTTGTCGTTGTTGCTGTGCTCGATGATTGCGGGATCTGAATATGTACCTGCGTTCCTGTTGTCGCTGCCTGTTGTTCATGGTAGCCTTATATTTATAAAAGCTCTGTTTATGTATTATTAAAACAGACTATGTATTATTTCATTTCCACTTTGTTTACTCTATTCTTAGAAGCTCATGATTTGTACTACCAGTTCTTGGGGATTGTGTAACATCAGGATCTTTATTCAATAAAATTACTTTAATAATTATTAGTGAAATTGGTTAGTTGGAAATTGGCTTACCTAACGGGATGGGTTAGGTGCCATCACGACTAGTTGGATTTTGTGTCGTGACAAAAACCCAACTGCCTCAAATCCTTCATCGCGTTCGCGACCTCCCCGTCGCGTTCGCGAAGGCCAACTGTTTCTGCCCCATCATTTCCTCTTCGCGTTCGCGACCTGCTTATCACGTTCGTGACCTGCTCATCGCGTTCACGATGACCAGCTCCTTCACGTTCGCGTCCGCGAAGGCCAAACGACCTCAAGCCCCACTCTTCCTTTCTTCTTTGTGTTTGCGTTGCCTTGGCCACGTTCGTGGAGGCTTGCCCAGCTCCTTCTTTGCGTTCGCGTCCCTTGCTTCGTATTTGCGAAGGCCAAACCAACAGCCCCTCAAATTCCTCTTCGCGAACGCGGGAATTCCTTCGCGTTCGCGAAGAAGGAAACCAGACTTTAGCAACAGCAGTCCAAACAACTCCAATTTGGTCTGAAACCACCCCGAAATACATCCGAGCCCCTCGGGACCCTGTCCAATCATACCAACCTTTCCCATAACATAACACGGACTTGCTCGAAGCCTCAAATCACATTAAACAATATCGAAATAATGAATCACACCCTAATTCAAACTTAATAAACTTTGAAACTTCAACTTCTACCATCGATGCCGATACCTATCAAATCACGTCCGATTGACCTCAAATTTTGCACACAAGTCACATTCGACATTACGGACCTACTCCAACTTCCAGAATCAGATTCCGACCCCGATATCAAAAAGTCAACCCTCGGATCAAACTTTCCAAAATTTTGAGTTTCGCCATTTCAAGCTTAATTCCACTATGGACCTCCAAATAATTTTCCGGACATGCTCCTAAGTCCAAAATCATCATACGGAGCTAACAGAACCGACAGAATTCCATTCCGGAGTCGTCATCATACAGTTCCGACTACGGTCAAAGTCCTACGACGTAAGCTTTATTTTTAGGGACCAAGTGTACCAAATCACTCTGAATCATCCGGTAACTGAATTCAACCACACACGGAAGTCAATATGCGTAATACGAAGCTGCTCCGGTCCTTATGCCGCCTAACGGGACTTAAATTCTTGTAACGATAAATCGGGTCGTTACATTCTCCACCTCTTAAACAAATGTTCATCCTCGAACATGCTAAGAATCTTTCTGAGGACTTTAAATTACTGAGTATATTCTTGCACACATACTTGTGGGTGATTCTACATTCTCGCAATTTAACACGGGTCCGACAACACCATCTCCATTGAGATTATTTCGTTTCTCCATTCTTATAAGCTTTAGAGAAAAATCCCTAACCCTCCAATCATTTCCAAAATGCCTGATTTTTACTTCGACGCACGGTATTAGTCTCAACTGGCTATAGCAACTCGTGCCTATGCACACATCAACTATCTTGATAGTGTTGAAGTACTTCAAAATTTTTCTGGGGTGTTTCATTCTTCCCCGCTTAGGATCATTCGCCCTCAAACACATAACACAATTTTGTCTCTTCTTTGCACGTCACAATCTCCCAAATTTTTCTAACTCCCAATTTTTTTTAGAAATTTCGGCAGTCTCCCCTCTATTTGGGCCTAACCACCTGCCAGAGTAACACCAAAAGAACTCCTACCTGCCAGAGTAACACCAAAACAACTCCTAACAACATATCCACAATGTATATATCAATAACACAATCTCAGCATTACAAACACTGCATTATCACAATGATATCAGGACATGAAGCACATCATATGTATGCTCATCACCACATCTCTGGTCTTAAAAGTCGTTCATAATTAATTCCAGCATCATCAATTAATCTCATATTAACCCCCACCTCATTTCGAATTTTCACAACACTGACAACAAAATGTGAGGCATGAAGACCTCATGATTACTTACTCGGATTAATGAGTCACATTTAATGCCACCTGGGCACTCCCTATTAATATTAATGTACAAATTAAATTTCACAAGGGAGAATTTTAAACTCATAAATATTTCACCACAAGGACCTCGTCCTTATATAACTTCCATCGCAGCTTGCAGCCGGTTTAAATATTTCACATTATATAAAAATGTGAAGATCTCGTCCTCAACTCCGAATTACAAGTATTTTGCACATTGTGCCAACTGAAATTTCAATTTCCTTTCTTTCTTCTTTTCAATAAATTTCGTAAACAATTTTCACAACATATAATCAACCCTCACACCGGTAGGGCATATAATTCATAAATATTAGAATCACTTATTCCGAAACACATTAAACCCACCATAATGAATAATAAAAATTACTTTTGGACTTGTAGCCCCCCAATGGTGTACAAAAATAAAATGACAGACACGGGTTCACATCTTTAAATCTCCCAACAGGGATAAACATATAAGTGAATCATAAATTTACGAAGCTCTCCCATAAGTGGAGCATAATAGGAGGACTCACCTCAATATTCAGAACCGAATCAAATTAAGGAAAAATATCCTTTTATAATAAATCATGATCGTACCTCTAACGACACCATCTGGTGCGTTGACCTCAACCAATATCATAGTGATTATATCAACGGGTCGGACCTCCACTTCTTAGGCGCCCACTACCCGCTTGTCCTCTACCTCTAGTTGACTGTGCACGTGGAGTATCAACTGGAATAAAGCTTGTAGCTGGAGTGTTCTGATGAAATCCACCCCTCCCAAGTCTGGGACAATCTCTCATGATATGCCTAGTATCACCACACTCATAACAACGCCTCTGAGGTCACGGCTGCTCGTACTGAGTCTATGCCGGATAACTGGAATAGCCACTGTAAGAATCTCGTGTCGGTGGTGCACTATAAACTGGAGCACCCCGAGTAATCTGATGTGCGGACTGAGCTGACCGACTGCTCGAGCCTCCGCTATAATGGGTTCTAGCTGAAGAGTAAAATCCACTGAATCCTCCAGATCTTCGAGACCTTTTGGCCTCCTTAGACTCCCTTTCCTCGCCTAAAACACCCTCAATCTTCCTTGCAATCTCCACTACTTGTTGAAATGGAGCATCAGTTTGCAACTCTCTAGCCATGCATATTTTAATATCATAATCGAGCCCCTCAATGAATCTGCGGACCCATTCTCTGATTGTAGGAACTAAGATAGGTGCATGACGGGCTAACTCACTGAACCTGTTAGTATATTCTGACACTGTCATAGTGCCCTGATGCAACCGTTCAAACTTCGTGCACCACGCATCTCGGAGAGTCTGGGGAACAAACTCTTTCAAGAACATTTCCGAAAATTGAGTCCAAGTTGGTGGTGTTGCATCGGCTGGTCTACCTTCTTCATAGATTTTTCACCACCGATACGCTGCGCCTGACAGTTGAAATGTAGTAAAGGCAACTCCGCTCACTTCCACAATACCCATGGTGCGGAGAATACAGTGACAATTTTCCAGAAATCCTTGGGCATCCTCTGTAGTTGTGACACTGAAAGTTGGTGGATCATATTTCTTAAACCTTTCAAGTCTCTTTTGTTCTTTTTCTGATGCTTCGGGCCTGACCTCAGGCCGAACCAGAATAACAGGTTGTACCGGTACTACACCCGGAACCTAACCAATGTGAACCTGCTACTCTGGAGTTGTGGTAGGAGTCTGAGAGACTCCCCCAATCTGCGAAATATTTTGTGCAACAGAGATCAATCACGTCTGAGTTAATGTACCAAACATACTCAGGAACTGTGCTAAGGTCTCCTGAAGTCCGGGGGTAACAACGGGTGCTTCTGGTACTTGTCCCCTAATTGGAACTAATATTGGCTCCTCAACTGTTGTTCTGACAGGTGCTCTAGTCGCAACACGTGCCCTTCCTCGACCTCTACCTCGGCCCCATCCTCTTGTTGCCCTAGAAGTATGTGCGGATGCCTGCTGTCATAACCCAAACAAACCCCTGTCGTGATGGTGCCTATCGTGGAACTAGGCAAGCCGACTCATTTCCAAAAAAAACCGATATTTTCATTTCAAAGATAATTTCAATGCTATTTAACATAAAAACCTTTGCAAAGGAGTTCAAATCAAAATAAAAGTGCGGAAAAGAAAAGCCTGGCATTGGAGTGTCACTAGTCATGAGCATCTACTACAATCTGCCTAACAATATCAAGGCTAACTCAACTTGGAAAATAGCTAAATACAACTAGAGGAAGATAAGAGGGATAAGAGCAGGGGTTGCGGTCACCAAGAAGCTACCTTGCTATCCCCGAGAAAATCTGCAACCCAAAATAATCAACAATCGTTACTATGTCCAGCTACACCTGGATCTGCACACAAGGTGCAAGGAATAACGTGAGTACGCCAACTTAGTATGTAACAATAATAAATAAAGACTGAGCAGTAGTGACGAGCAATAAAGCATATAACGTTCATATCAGGAAATCTCAGTAAAATACCACCTGCTTTTAAAATCAGGATTTGAATCAAAATATCTCGTTTAAACCCAATTCCAGTAAAAATCATTTAAAGATATTTTTCAACAGTTTTCAAACAGAGGAAAAATGCAAAGGTGAGCAAAAATGATGAAATCATAAACAGCCCCTCGGGCAAAACATCACTCATATACAGCCCCTCGGGCAAACCTCACAGTCACTCGTGCCACTCGGGCATACCTCACAATCACTCTTTCCACTCAAGCATACCTCACAATCACTCATGCCTCCCAGTCACTCAGAACTTGGCACTCGACACTCGCACTCAATAGGTACATGCGCTCACTGGGGGTGTGTACAGACTCCGGAGGGGCTCCTTCAGCCCAAGCGCTATATCAAGCCAAATCATGGCATAAATCACTCAGGCCCTCGGCCTATATCAAACATGCTGCGGCGTGCAGCCCGATCCCATAAATATGCAACATGCTGCGGCGTGCAGCCCGATCCCATAAATATCCTCACAAATCAGGCCCTCGGCCTCACTCTGTCATAAACCTCTCAAGCCACTCGGGCATTTCGGCAAAAACAGGGTGCTCAGCCCAAGACAATATTTATATGCATCAAAATAGGGTAATAAAACTGAGTTATGCAGTAAACAGGTATAACCATGGCTGAGTATAGATTTTTCAATCGAAAGCAGTGAGAGGATAATAAGAAAAGGCCCCTAAGGGTCCAAACAGTACTGGCACAAGGCCCAAACATGGCATTCAGCCCAATTTACAGAAACTCTTTCCAAAACATACAAGTATCATATAATTTCCACAAAATATGCAACTTTACAGTTGTTACGGGACAGACCAAGTCACAATCCCCAACAGTGCACGCCCACACGCCCGTCACCTAGCATGCGCATCACCTCAAAATAGTAGAATGATACAAAAAAATGGGGTTTCATACCCTCAGGACTAAATTTACAATCATTACTTACCTCAAACCGGTTAAATCTCTACCCCACAATGCTCTTGTCTCTGTACTCGGTCTCCAAATGCTCCAAATCTATTTACAATCCATACAATACTATCAATATACGCTAATGAAATGAATTCCACAAGAAAAACTATCAAATTAGACCAAAACCAGAAATTGGCTCAAATCTGGCCCCCCGGGACCACGTCTCGAAATCCGACAAAATTTACAAAACTAGAAATCTCATTCACTCACGAATCTAACCATACCAAATTCATCAAAATCTGACATTGTTTGGTCCTTCAAATCCTTAAATTAAACTCTTAAAAATTCCAAGCCCTAACCCCTCACTTTCACTAATTACGATGACTAAACAACGGAAAATCACCATATATATAAGTATTAGGGTTCAAGAAACTTACCTCACTGATAGCCCTTGAATCATCCTTCAAAAATCACTCCAAAAGCTCCAAAACCCGACTTGAAAATGGTGGAAATGAACCAAATTCGCGAAGGGTTCTATTTATGGTTTCTGCCCAGTTTTTTTGCACCTGCGGGCACTTTTTCCGCGCCTGCGGGACCGTACCTGCAGTCAAGGCGTCGCATCTGTGAACTCCACTTAATTCCCCAGCTTACCTATGCTCCAGGCCTCACACATACGGGCTCGCAGGTGCAGCCAAATCCTTCGCGCCTGGGCTCTAGCCTTGGCCTCACAAGTTTCCGCATATGCGCAACAAATTCTCGCGCCTGTGCAAGCGCACCTGCGCGCTCATACTCTGATTTTGTGAAGCCTGCCCAGCATCCCCCTTTTCCGCATCTGCGGACTCCCTTGTGCACCAGCGACCTCGCACCTGCGACTCCTCCTTCCGCAGGTGCGAAAATAGCAGTAGCAGCAACTTCAGCTTCATTTTCCAACTTCGACAAATCCGTTATCCACCCGGAATCACCTCGAGGCCCTCGGGACCTCAACCAAAAATACCAACAAGTCATATATCAACATAAAAACTTAGTGGAACCTTCGAATCACTCAAAACAACATCAAATCACCAAATTACCCTCGGATTCAAGCCTAAGAACTTTTAAATTTCCAAATTCGGCAACCGATGCCGAAACCAACAAAACCACGTCTGAATGACCTCAATTTTTGTACACACGTCACCAATGACGCTACAAACCCATTCCAACTTCTGGAATTCCATTCCGACCCCGATATCAAATTTTCCACTGCTGACCAAAAATCGCCAAATTTCTAATTTCGCCAATTCAAGCCTAATTCTACCACGGACCTCCAAATCACATTCCGGACTCACTCCTAAGTCCAAAATCACCTAACGGAGCTAACGGAACCATCAGAATTCAAATTTGAGATCGTTTACACATAGGTCAACATCCAGTTGACTTTTCCAACTTAAGGTTCTAAATTAGAGACTAAGTATCTCATTCCACTCCGAAACCACTCCGGGCCCGAACCAACTAACCTGGTATATTATAATATAGCTTAAGAGAATAAAGGAAACAGAAATGGGAGAAATGAGGCTATAACTCCCGAAATGACCGGCCAAGTCGTTACACCTTCTTAGCTAACCCAGTAGCACGTGTCCTCACCATTTGTGAGAGAATGGAGATACAAAGGTTCAAATTCCAAATTCAACAAATTCTGCATGACAGGAATGAAAGAAATGGAAATTTCCTAACAGTTCTGTTGCCTCTCGAAGATAAGTACATACGTCTCCGTACCGATCTGCAAGACGCTACTAGACTCGTTCATGACTCGTAGAACCTATGTACCTAGAGCTCTGATACCAACTTGTCACGACCCAAAATCCCGCCACAAGCGTCGTGATGGCACCTAGTCTCTAAGACTAGGTAAGCCGATTTCAATTACATTTTGAAGCCATTTTTTTCATTCATTTAAAAAAAAAAGTAATCAAAACTAACAGCGGAACAAATAAGAATATACAACCTCCCAAGACTGGTAGTACTGAGTCACGAACTCTAACTGAATACATGGGATGCTCACGAAGACCAAATATACAATAATGTTTGATTCAAAATTAACAGTACAATGAAATGAAAAGACTCCAAGGGACTGTGACGACCAAGCAGCTCTACCTTGAATCCTTATGATCCCCCTTAAGCTATGCCCAAGTCTGATATCTCCAATACCTGGCTCTGCATAAAAATGTGCAGAAGTGTAGTATGAGTACATTATGGTCTGTACCCAGTAAGTATCAAGACTAACCTCAGTGGAGTAGAGACGAGGTACAGTCAAGACACTCACTAGTCTAATAACCTGTGCAATATAGTATACAAAATATTAGGAAACAAATAACGATAAGGGCAACATAAAACAAACAGTGATGTGCATAGTAAGACAATAAAATCACCATTAATATCGCACAACAATTGATAAATACAATTACACCCAGTTAAATCAAGTTCTTCAATTAAATATCTTTCACACATAATTCTTACGAATAAACTCTTCTAATTTAATTTCCTCAAATAAATATATTTCAAATACAATTCTTTCATAAAATTCTTTTTGAATAAAAATCCTTCCAAATAAATATTTTGAATATAATTCTTCAATTAAAAGGGTCATCGTGTGACACCTCATTTCATAGTCATAAAAATACAGGTCTCGGCCCATTTTCATATTTCCACGGCACTTCATGCCATAATCAAATCATATTATTTTTCCGGCACCTCGTGCCCTCATTTCATATCACAACTGCACGGACAATTCACGTGCCAAATATCATTGCCATTTAATCACTGCATCTCGTACCCACATTTCATATCACAACTGCATGTACAATTTACGTGCCAATATCCTCATTATGTACTCACGGTAATCTGCCCGGCAATAGCCACATGCTCCCAATTCCAACATAAATAAGATTATTATCAATTTACCAACAACAAGACAAATTGCTCAAGGCATAAAAATAAACACAAAAAATCACAACATCACATGAAAATCACTGACACCACAACTCCACATCATCACATATCGTCCCTGACAATAGCCGCCCTTATCGCTCCTATTGCCACCCTTATCGCTCTTATAGACACCCTTATTGCTCTGCCCTGACAATATCAATAGCCACCTTTATCGCTCATATTGCCACCCTTATCGCTCCTATAGCCTCCCTAATCGCTCCGCCCAGATAATATTCCAACAAACACAATAATAGTGAAATGCCACCCTTATCTCCTTAAAATAATAACTCACACAACACAACAATTTACACGGCTACATAACAAAATCAAATCACATTACAATTTGCCCAATGGCCACAACAAATTCCAAGGATATAACAAATAATTTAATTTCACAACCAATGGCCTGAGGCCCACACAATGTATATATAAAACCTCAAAAACGATCAACCGAGATAGAAAAATAATCAACATAGGTTGCGCCTTCATTAAATTCAGATTTAGATAATTATATTAACACCTCTTCTTAAGTTCATTTAATTAATCGTTTGCATAGGGAAAATTCATATTGAAATTACTTTTCCAAGAAATATTAAACCAACAATTCTCATGAAAGTTTATAAATATTTCAAGTAACAATCACATCAAATTGTCATATAAAAACAAATTCAACAACAAGGATTTAGGCATGGCAAACAGATGATTTATAATTATCCACAATTACCCAGTTTACTACACAATAGTACCTAAGACTTTAATCCAATAAAATTTGCACATATAAGCCCGAGTACGCACTCGTCACCTCGCGTACACGGTTTTTCACAATTCACAAATGGCACATAAGACTCGATGTCTAAGGGGTAATTCCCCCACTCGAGGTTAAGCAAGACACTTACCTTTTTGAAGTTAGGCCGATATTCCAAAATAGCCTTCTTGCTTGAATTGACCTCCGGACAGCTCAACTCTATCCAAATTAATTATATAACATCATTAAAATTCATCGAAAATAATTCCGGATAATAATACGTCGACTTAAAAATTTATTCCAAAAAGTCAACAAAAGTCAACGCTGGACCCACCCCTCAGAACCCGACATAATTTTCATGAAATCTGAATACCCATTTGGATACGAGTTCAACCATAACAATTTTATCGAATTCCAATAACAACTCGACCTCCAAATCTTAAATTTTCGTTTTTGGAACATTTTACAAAAATCTTGATTTTCCTCCATTAAATCTGAATTAAATGATGGATTTAAAGGTATAATCATGGAAATTAATCAAAAATGGATAATAATCACTTACCCCAAACACCCATGCCAGAATCTCTCCAAAAATCGCCTTCTACCGAGCTCCAAATTTGATTTTGAGTTATGAACTCAAACCCCCGTTTTTGGGACTTTTAATTTTGCCCAGATAGGCCTTCTTCGCGTTCGTGACCATTGCTTCACGTTCGCGAAGGCCAAAACCCAACTGCCTCAAATGCTTCATCGCGTTCGCGACCTCCTCATCGCATTCGCGAAGGCCAACTGTTTCTGCCCCATTATTTCCTCTTCGCGTTCGCGACCTCCTCAGAAATGGGACTTCGTCCCATTTTCCATTTTTAACGATTTGGAGCTCGAATTGAGGCGATTTTTGGGATATTTTCAGAGGAAATAATGGTGTAAGTGTTCTTAACTCAATATTAGTTAAATTACCCGAATCCATGGTTGTTTTTAATATTTAATTGGTGAATTAAGTTGGAAAATTGTGAAAACTCTATTGGTTTAATTTGGAGATTTGAGGGTCGAGTTGATGTCGGATTTGAGTAAAATTTATATGGTTGGACTCGTGGTAGAATGCGCATTAATATTTTATAACTTTTGTCGGATTCCGAGACGTGGGCCCCGCGGGTGATTTTTAGGGCGCAATTTCGGATTTTGTGAAAATATTAGTATTTTGATATGGAATTAATTCCTATAAATTTTTTGGGCTGAATCAAGTTAATTGTTACTAGATTCGAGCCGTTTGAAAGTTGATACACGCAGAGTGGAATTGCTGGAGCATTGTTTAGCTTGCTCGACATTGGAGGCCGAGGGCCTGATTGTGGGATATTTTTGGGATCGAGCTGCACGCCACAGTAGGCCATGTTGGCTTTATATATATTATACTATTGCACGTGAGTTGGCCGTGTGGATTTATACATTATACTATTGCACGTGAGTTGGCCGTGCGGATCTATATATTATACTATTTCACGTGAGTTGGTCGTGCAGCACGTGAGTTGGCCGTGCGGATCCAGATATGATATTACAACACGTGAGTTTTCCGAGCAACACGTGAGTTGTCCGTGCTTATAGCGCTTGGGCTATAGGAGCCCCTCATGAGTATGTACACCCCCAAGTGAGTGCAGTCGACTATAAACAGGGATCGGGCTGCACGCCGCAACAGGTATTGTATAGCGCTGAGTGATTGAGTGTGCTGAGCACAGTGATAGAGAATGCGAGATAATGAGATTGAGTACTCTAAGAGTGCGAGCACATGAGTGCAATCTCTGAGATACATTGCATTGACATGCACACATGACATATACGCATAGAGATGTGTTTTCCTCATGCTGTACGGTATCACATTATTCATGATTTCTCTCACATGCTGACAGATGGGCATAGTGATGCATTTGTTTTACACTTGTTATCTGGGAAATAAAATGAGATATTTTATTTATCATTGAAAGGATTTTTGAAAAATTATTATTTCCAAACTTATTCATATTTTTGGTAATCTTCGATATACGATTCGGGTTTTCATTGATGTACTTGAAATGCAGAACTATTTTCAGAAGTCATGATTTAGCTGAGCCTTTATTCTTGAGTTACTTCTGGTATTACCTGTTTAATATTGTTATGAACTATTGTTGGTTATGTAAGTTGGACTCTGACCTTGGTAGAAGCTCGTCACTACCTTCAACCTACGGCTAGGTTTGTTACTTACTCTATACATGGGGCGGTTGTACTGATACTACACTTCTGCACATTGCGTGTAGATATTGGTTGTCGTTGTTGCTGTGCTCGATGGTTGCGGGATCTGAAGATGTACCTGTGTTCCTGTTGTAGCTGCCTCTTGTTCAGGGTAGCCTTAGATTTATAAAAGCTTTGTTTATGTATTATTAAAACAGACTATGTATTATTTCATTTCCGCTTTGTTTACTCTATTCTTAGAAGCTCATGATATGTGCTACCAGTTTTTGGGGATTGTGTAAGATCGGGATCTTTATTCACTTAAATTGCTTTAATAATTATTAGTGAAATTGGTTAGTTGGAAATTGGCTTAACTAACGGGATGGGTTAGGTGCCATCACGACTAGTTGGATTTTGTGTCGTGACAAGGTGGTATCAAAGCTCAAGGTTCATAGGTTCTACAAGTCATGAGCAAGTGTCTAGTAGAGTCTTGCGGATCGGTATGATGACATCAATTCTTATCTTCGAGAGGCTACAGGGAATTTAGGATATATACTTCCCATCTTTCTTTCCTTTTCGTGCAAGATTGATTCAGCTTGAGACATAAACTCTTTAAATTCCTTTCACGTATTCGTATGCGCACATGAGCGCTCGGTATTAGCTGCACATCGCCGGCTTAAGATTCTATGAACGGAGTTCGAGATGAGTATTCTATGTTTTGGTGATGGGCCAGTCCGGAGGACTTGAGGCCATGTTTAGACCACAACTTAAGCTCAGTAGCTTCAGTTGTAACTTGTACATTTGGACTCATATGTCCGGTACTGTCCTTATGAGTGGAAATTGGTGGCTCGATGAGCGGTGAAATGGCTTTGTGATGAGTATGATGTAATTGCGGTATGTGTTAAGATAATGTGAATGTGGCGAGAAGTGTTTCCTTGTAGTGTAAAGGAAGGTCATTGGGTGCTTGATTTTCGTTTTGATGTGGCGTACAGTCTCGAGTATGAATATTTTGAAGGATTTTTCACATTATTTAAATTTTGGGACAAATTAAACTCTCGTGTCTGGTTAATGAGTTTGGACTCAGATAGACTAAGTGCTTGCATAGTAATTGTGACTGTGAAAGGGTATAACAAGATACCAGTTTGAGGCTAAGCAGGTGGGTTATCCCTTGCGGAATAATCTACGTAGGAGTATTCCTTATAATGTGAGTAGAGAGTTTCTTTTCTGCCTACGGGGTGTATGGGTGGAGATTTGAATCTGAATCTGGTTGAGAAAGTTGACTTGTGTGTTAAGAGGATAAATACGAGCATAGCGGATGATTGAAGTATTTTTATGGTTGGCGTTGTATGAACTTGGGAAAAAGTTTCGTTGGACAGACTATGGCATTATGGCAGTAAGAGAGTATTGGTATTCTGAGTTATGGAATGTTTTAATCTATGGCTTTGAGCCAAGTGGGGGAGTTTGCTATTGACAATTTGATTTCATGGTTAGGTGTTAAATTTTAATTTTGGTCCGAGGCATACTTGTGGGTTAGCTATGACTTGCAGAAGTTGAGATTGAGGATGACTCGAATAAGGAAATTCCTGGTTAAGGATTATATTGCACGTATGAGTATATGAAATTCGTGGGATGAGTGAGTTGTTATTGGTGAATGATGTAGTGCGCACAAGAGTATGAATTTGATATGTGATGTTAAAGTAGAGTTAATTCTTTGAGTGTTGTGGTGCTAATGGGGCATGTGTCTTTTGGCCCATTTGGGCGGTGCAATTAGATTTGAGCAAAGTGGGTGACTCCCGAGAAAATTCCAGTGGGTTTGAGAAATATATATAGCAATTGAGAATGTTTCCGAACTTGTGTGTGGATAAAATCTGAGAATTTGCGTTTGATGGTGCCTGGACTTGCAGAAATTTTATATGACTATGGATTCTACATTTTTGTATAAGGAAGGTAAGATAAACAATTTCAAATTCACATAAGGTATTCTTAGAGTGAGTGTTATAGTTGTGGTATTTTTGAAGGTGCTTAAGAAGAATACAATTGCTTGTGGGTCGTAGAGCGTTGTGGTTATATACTAGGTTTGTGGAGTGAGCTGTGGCTAAAGATCATGGCATTTTAGCAAGGAGAAGTATTAATCTGAAGACAGATTCGGAAGAAACTCGGAGAAAATAAGACAAACGGGTAGTAGGTTGGATCAGTATGGTAATGGATATGATCGGTTCTTTGGGTATTTATGATGTGGGGGTTTTCTACAAGTGCTTTGTGGCAATATACCTGGTCTTGGCGACCTGCGTGACTTGGTTGATTTAGAGAGATTCAACTTTGATGGCCTGATTATGTGCAAATGGATTCCAAAGCATTCTCGAGGTTTTCTACCAAGGTTTGAGATGGGTATTTTCCTACCGGTCTGAGGAGCATGTTGAGTGTTGTGATTTTATACCGGATAGGATCAAATGTAAGGCTTCTGGATGATCAGATATGTATTTTACTTGTGACTCAGAATGATTTTGAGGTTCTCGTATTTTTTTTCAAATGATGGCATTATAGATGCAGTGTGTTGTGTGGGATTAAGGTTGGCGTGTGCAAGGTCATGGCTTAGCTTTGAAAGGGAGGTCATAAATTCTTAGAGGGCATGAACAGTTTTCGATGTTTAGATGAATGTTATAACTAATTGGTATTGCGTGAGTGGAGTGTACATTTCAGAAGGCGCACTATGTTTTAAATTATGGATATCTCATAGGTATTGCGACATGTTTCTTGGTTGATCGACTGCTGATATTCAAATTTTGCCAAATGGCACGAAAGAACTTTTAAAGTATTTCTCCTGGGATGATCGTGTATGAGAGAGGTGTTAGGCATTCGACCGGTAGAGATAGAATCAAATATGGTGATTCGCGTGTTCTATGGATTTGGAGATTGGAAGTTCTCAGGAGCAAATTGTTTCATGGTTGTGGACTGTGAAGTTGTGGCCGGAGCTAGCCAGATGATAAAATGTGTTATGATTCAGCCATTATGGATTTTCGGAGGGATTTTTATCTATTTATGGGTAACCCGAGTTGATTTGGGGGTACATAGGTAGGCCCAATTAAGATGTGTATTCTACACCGAGCGGGAATGGTTGGTTCCATACTACTATTATTGAGGGATGTGTCATTCGGTTGATGTTGAACTATTCTTGTTCTCAAATGATCTGTGTGTTACTCCTTTATGCTACGAGGAGTTGTGATTTATTGGTTATGTGCATAGATGGTGCGGTTCTACTTGAGCTTTATAGCAAAATTTGAGTGTGATGAGTATTTGGGTATTGCATGATCGATAGCGTAATGGTTATGTCCTTTCAGGTTTTGTGTGGTATTTTTTTTGTCATTTGCCTCTCCGTCGTTATTAATTTGGAGCAGGGTGGCTCGGGGTATATAATATGAACCTCGTGTTAGAATCGGGTGATGGTTCTACGGTGTATGATGAATTTTCAGCGTTTTGTTGTGGCGGTACTTGTTAATCTGGCGGGACAGTTCTCTCATTTGAGTGATTTTCCATGATTGGGTACATTTGAATGGTTGCGTATTGGTGCACGGATGGCACGGGTTGTGGCTCCAAGTTATATTGGTGCGGTATGTCTTTGGAGAAATTATGTTTAGTAATATAAGGTCATTGGACCTGGAATGGGTACTATCAGGTTTAATTTCGGTATATTCGGGAGTATAATATTGAAAGTCGGCTCAGAAAGTGATTACGGTTCTGGTTGGGGTGAGAGAGCTCCGTGACTTGTTGATCTGGTGAGTGGTCATGAAATTTCGCGTGTTTCTTTTATTATCAACAGTGTACGAAGGTGTGGGGATGAGGTTTTGTTTGTTATGGGGTTTAATGCTAGTACTTGGTTGGTTTGAAGTAGTTACTATGATCATGAATGGTGCTACGAGAGGGCGAGTTGTCTAATATTCTGGGTAAATTATATCCGTGATTATATTTATGGCTCGATGTAGCTTGTTCAGACTCATACAGCATGTAAATGTAAGATTCGTGTCTTGAAAAGAAATTCTGAAAGTTGGGAATTGAATTCCAAGGTTTTTGGACTACGGTTAAATTAAAGATTTTCAATAGTATTGTGTTGTCAAGCTCATATGGAAAAGGGTGACATGGATTCACCCCCGGGTACGTGCGTGATAAGATGGAATAGTGATTTGGTGGCTTGAAAACAACTCATGGCACGGTCGAGGACGAACGGATATTTAAGTAGGGGAGATTGTAACGACCCGACCGGTCATTTTGAGCATTTACGCTCCTTTCAACTATTTGAAGTCTTGAATAACTTCCTACGAGGTATTATGACTTGTGTGAATTTTCGGTTTTGGTTTTAAGGTATTTCAGAGTTAGCTTGGAAGGATGAATTTTCATGTTGGAAGCTTAAGTTGAAATAGTTGACCGGATATTGACTTATGAGTAAACGACCTCGAAATTTAATTTTGATGATTCCAATAGCTATGTATGGTGATTTTGGGCTTAGGAGCATGTCCGAAATATTATTTGGAGGTCCGTAGAGGAATTAGGCTTGAAATGCCGAAAGTTTAATTTTTGGAAAGTTTGACCGGAGTTTGACTTTTTGATATCGGGGTCGGAATCCGATTCTGAAAATTGGAATACCTCTGTTATGTCATTTATGACTTGTGTGCAAATTTTGAGGTCAATTGGACGTGATTTGATAGGTTTCGGAGTCGTTTGTAGAAATTAGAAATTTCAAAGTTCATTAGGCTTGAATTGGGGAGTAATTCATGGTTTTAGTGTTGTTTTCGGTGATTTGAGGGTTCAACTAAGTTTGTATGATATTTTGGGACTTGTTGGTATATTTGTTTGAGGTCCCGAGGGGCTCGGGTGAGTTTTGGATGGTTAACGGATCATTTGTGGCCTTGGTGAGATTGCTGATATCTATTGCTGCATTTTTCGAATTTCTCTTTCGCGTTCGCGAAGAGGAATTTCAGGCAGGCAGGATTTACTCTTCGCGTTCGCGAGGGGGTCTCGTATTTGCGAAGAGGAGCTGGGTTGTGCATCGCGTTCGCGTTTGGGGTATCGCGTTCGCGAATGTGGAAAAATAATGGGCATGGGTTTTTGCCTTCACGTTCGCGAAGGGGAGCGTGCGTTCGCGAAGAAGGTCTCCGTAAAGCATCGCGTTCGCGAAGAGAAAATGTTGGGAAGCACATTTTGTGCTTTGCGAACACGAGGGACCTGTCGCGTTCGCGAAAAAGAGAGGTTTGGAGCTCAATATTGGTTAAATTACCCGAATCCATGGTTGTTTTTAACATTTAATTGGTGAATTAAGTTGGAAAATTGTGAAAACCCTCTTGGTTTAATTTGGAGATTTGAGGGTCGAGTTGATGTCGGATTTGAGTAAAATTTATATGGTTGGACTCGTGGTAGAATGCGCGTTAATATTTTGTAACTTTCGTCGGATTCCGAGACGTAGGCCCCACGGGTATTTTTGGGGCGTAATTTTGGATTTTGTGGAAATATTAGTATGAACCCTGAATATATGTATTTCGTAAATGATTGGGAGGTGACGCATATGCTAGGTGACCGGCGTGTGGGCGTGCACTATAGAAATTGTGACATAGTTGTTTTTGTGGTATTTTGTAGTTAAATGATCTTGGCATTTTCCATGCTATTTTATGAGTTAAAGAAATTGAGTTGAAAAGCATATTAAAAATCATGTTGAGGCTATGTGCTAGCATTATTGGGACCCACAGAGGTCATATTATTGTGAAATATTTATTTTAAATTGAAAATTCATACTCAGTCATATTCATTTCATTGCATATCATAACTCAGTCTCTGTTGTTATTTATTGATACATCATATCATCATTTTGGGCTATTCTCATGACATTGGGAGCCCATGAAAGAGAGACTGGAGAGATTGATGACTAATGGAGGCCGAGGGCCTGATTGTGAGGATATTTTTGGGATCGGTCTGCACGCCACAGCAGGCCATGTTGGCTTTATATATATTATACTATTGCACGGGAGTTGGCCGTGCGGATCTATATATTATACTATTCCACGTGAGTTGGCCGTGCGGATCTATATATTATACTATTGCGCGTGAGTTGGTCATGCGGATCTATATATTATACTATTGCACGTGAGTTGGCCGTGTAGCATGTGAGTTGGCTGTGCGTATCCAGATATTATTATAGCACGTGAGTTGTCTGTGCATCACGTAAGTTGTTCGTCCGGATCCAGATATGATAGCAACACGTGAGTTGTCCGTGCTTATAGCGCTTGGGCTATAGGAGCCCCTCATGAGTATGTACACCCCCAAGTGAGTGCAGTCGACTATAAACAGGGATCGGGCTGCACGCCGCAACAGGTATTGTATAGCGCTGAGTGATTGAGTGTGCTGAGCACAGTGATAGAGAATGCGAGATAATGAGATTGAGTACTCTGAGAGTGCGAGCACATGAGTGCAATCTCTGAGATACATTGCATTGACATGCACACATGACATATACGCATAGAGATGTGTTTTCCTCATGCTGTACGGTATCACATTATTCATGATTTCTCTCACATGCTGACAGATGGGCATAGTGATGCATTTGTTTTACACTTGTTATCTGGGAAATAAAATGAGATATTTTATTTATCATTGAAAGGATTTTTGAAAAATTATTATTTCCAAACTTATTCATATTTTTGGTAATCTTCGATATACGATTCGGGTTTTCATTGATGTACTTGAAATGCAGAACTATTTTCAGAAGTCATGATTTAGCTGAGCCTTTATTCTTGAGTTACTTCTGGTATTACCTGTTTAATATTGTTATGAACTATTGTTGGTTATGTAAGTTGGACTCTGACCTTGGTAGAAGCTCGTCACTACCTTCAACCTACGGCTAGGTTTGTTACTTACTCTATACATGGGGCGGTTGTACTGATACTACACTTCTGCACATTGCGTGCAGATATTGGTTGTCGTTGTTGCTGTGCTCGATGGTTGCGGGATCTGAAGATGTACCTGTGTTCCTGTTGTAGCTGCCTCTTGTTCAGGGTAGCCTTAGATTTATAAAAGCTTTGTTTATGTATTATTAAAACAGACTATGTATTATTTCATTTCCGCTTTGTTTACTCTATTCTTAGAAGCTCATGATATGTGCTACCAGTTTTTGGGGATTGTGTAAGATCGGGATCTTTATTCACTTAAATTGCTTTAATAATTATTAGTGAAATTGGTTAGTTGGAAATTGGCTTACCTAATGGGATGGGTTAGGTGCCATCACGACTAGTTGGATTTTGTGTCGTGACAAAAACCCAACTGCCTCAAATCCTCCATCGCGTTCGCGACCTCCTCGTTGCGTTCATGAAGGCCAACTGTTTCTGCACCATTATTTCCTCTTCGCGTTCGCGACCTGCTAGTCGCGTTTGTGATGACCAGCTCCTTCACGTTCGCGTTCGCGAAGGCCAAATGACCTCAGGCCCCACTCTTCCTTTCTTTTTCGTGTTCGCGTTGCCTTGGCCACGTTTGTGGAGGCTTGCCCAGCTCCTTCTTCGTGTTCGCGTCCCCTGCTTCGCATTCGCGAAGGCCAAACCAACAGCCCCTCAAATTCCTCTTTGCGAATGCGGGACTCCCTTCGCGTTCGCGAAGAAGGAAACCAGACTTCAGCAACAACAGTCCAAACAACTCCAATTTGGTCTGCAACCACCTCGAAACACACCCGAGCCCCTCGGGACCCTGTCCAATCATACCAACCTGTCCCATAACATAACACAGACCTGCTTGAAGCCTCAAATCACATTAAACAACATCGAAATCATGAATCACACCCTAATTCAAACTTAATGAACTTTAAAACTTTAACTTCTACTATCGATGCCGAAACCTATCAAATCACGTCTGATTGACCTCAAATTTTGCACACAAGTCACATTCGACATTACGGACCTACTCCAACTTCCAGAATCAGATTCCGACCCCGATATCAAAAAGTCAACCCTCAGATCAAACTTTCCAAAATTTTGAGTTTCGCCATTTCAAGCTTAATTCCACTATGGACCTCCAAATAATTTTTTGGACACGCTCCCAAGTCCAAAAACATCATACAGAGCTAACGGAACCGACAGAACTCCATTCCGGAGTCGTCTTCACACAGTTCTGACTACGGTCAAAGTCCTACAACGTAAGCTTTCTTTTTAGGGACCAAGTGTCCCAAATCACTCTGAATCATCCGGTAACTGAATTCAACCACACACGGAAGTCAATACGCATAATACAAAGCTGCTCCGGGCCTTATGCCGCCGAACGAGACTTAAATTCTTGAAACGACAAATCGGGTCATTACATTCTCCACCTCTTAAACAAATGTCCGTCCTCGAACGTGCTAAGAATCTTTCTAAGGATTTAAATTACTGAGTATATTCTTGCACACATACTTGTGGGTGATTCTACATTCCCGCAATTTAACACGGGTCCAACAACACCATCTCAATTGAGATTATTTCTTTTCTCCATTCTTATAAGCTTTAGAGCAAAATCCCTAACCCTCCAATCATTTCCAAAATGCCTGATTTTTACTTCGACGCACGGTATTAGTCTCAACTGGCTATAGCAACTCGTGCCTATACACACATCAACTATCTTGATAGGGTTGAAGTACTTCAAAATATTTCTAGGGTGTTTCATTCTTCCCCGCTTAGGATCATTCTCCCTCAAACACATAACATAATTTTGTCTCTTCTTTGCACGTCACAATCTCCAAAAAATTTCTAACTCCTAATTTGTTTCAGAAATTTTGGCAGTCTCCCCTGTAATTGGGCCTAACCACCTTCCAGAGTAACACCAAAACAACTCCTAACAACGCATCCACAACCCAACAAAATAGCACAATGTATATATCAATGATGTTTGGCATATTTCGATATGTGTTGATGTTACTTTACCCATGTTTTAACCGCTTCTTGATGTTATTTGATCTTTAAAATGCCCAACATGGTTTAATTATTGGTTTTATGACTAATTGAGTTGTGTGTGGTGAATTAGGGTGTTTGGAGTGCAAAAATATGAAGAAAAGGTGCTCTAGGTAGAGGAAGAGAGATTGGATGCGTCGCATCCAATCTAGAAAAAGATCAGTTCGCGCACCCTTAGCAGTGAAGTCAGCCCATAGCATCCGCACCTGGGCAAAGCTGAGATGGAGGAACTAGGGGTGGATGCGTCGCATCCACCCTCGCATGCAAAGCTGAGAAATAGAGGACAAGGTGGATGTGTCGCATCCACCTTCCCAGGCAAAATTGAAATGGAGGACGAGGTGGATGCGTCGCATCCACCTTAGCATCAATCCCTGAAGCCGATTTGGACTAGGAATAGGAGAGCTTTGGCCCACGACTTTTGTACGCAATATATAAGCCAAAAACGCCTCCTTTAGGTAATCAAACATATTGGAAAGGAAAAGAAAAGCCACGACAAAGCTGTGGAGGCCGGAATTCATCAAGTTCCATCTTTCTCCCACCAAACTTAGTAATTTTTATGTTTCTTTATATGATTTGTTGTTTGGCTACCATGTCTATGTGGAGCTAAACTTCACGTTCTAGGGTTGTGGTTCTTTCATGACTATTGTTATTCGGATATTGATTTTGACTTCTTGATTTATCATATTAGTTTATTTATTCAATCTTGCACTTAATTATTTAATTGCTTGATCACCAATTGAATATTATCTACGAATCTAGAATTGAACTCGAAAGTGGGAATTCTATATTGCATATAGGATTGAGTAGGGCAAGTTCTTGAACTCGGGCATCGGGGAACGGATTCGTGGTTAGGATAGACATATACCTAATTGCCTTGCTTGGTTGATTTACAGGAATTATAAATGCGTTCTTGTTGATTCTAACTCCATAGACATATAGGCGTTAGGTTAGCTTGAATAGGCGAGTAAGAACTCGACAGATTCTTATGAGCATTAACCCTGTCAACCAATAAGCTAGATAAATTAGTCGGTCAATTCAATTGAAGAATACAATAGGATTGTTAGATAGCCCATAACCCTAGATCGTTTTTATTACATTGATATCATTAAAATCTGCTCTTTCTCTGTTCAAAGTTTATTATTTATATTTTTCTTATTTAATTAGTTAGAATAAAATATTTTTAGATTTAATTCTTGTTTAGATAATTAGGATAGTCTAATTTAGTTAATAGCTAATCATAAGTCCTCGTGGGTTCGACATCCGACTTTTAGTCACTTTATTACTTGACGACCGCGTATACTTGCGTGAGTGTGTTTGGTCGCAACAAGTTTTTGGCGCCGTTGCCGGGGACTTAGAAATTTGCTATTTTTCTAGATTAGACATTTTTTTATCTATTCATGTTTTTTTTATTATTTTATTTTAGTTAGTATTTTTTATTTATTTTAGCATGGCATCTTGGAATAAAAATTATTCGAATGATGGTTATTCTTATTTTGATGATCCTTGTCCATATTGTGGAGGACCCCACTGGTGGAAAAATTGTCAGAATGTTCCCAAGAGCGAGTTGTGCGCACAATCTCAATCCTTTGAGTGGAATATTTGTAATATGTGTGGTGGTCAAGATGGCCATTGGGATGGTTGTCCTAATTTTGTTCATCCTTCTCTGAGCCCTTATTATGATCTTTCTAATGATATTTCTGAGTTTGATAGGGGCAATGAAGTGCAGGATATGGAGCCTGATGCATATATTAGGGATATTCTGAGGCAAGTAGCAGAGCAACAGGATGAACTCAAAAAAGATATGAAAAGAATGAGGGCAGCAATCACAAGAATGAAGGCCAATATGGAAGAATTGAATGAAGAGAGCGAGTACCAGCAAGAGAAAATTTTTGAAAAAGAGGAGATTTTGAGCCAAACTTGGCTGGCAGAACAGGCTGAAAAGTTAGAAATATATGAAGCTCAACATGAGGAACTTACTGATGGGATGAGACACTTTATAGAGGGAAGATCTAAACTGGGACAAGGGATCTATAAATTTGTCACTACTATTCACGACTTGCAAGATAAATTAAATGCAAAGGTTGTTGCGTCTATCGCCCAACAAAATAGTAATGAGTTGTCAGAAGCTGAAAAGGAGCTTATACGCCAAATTGAGGAGCTAAAAGTGGAGAGCCAATCATTCGAGCATATTTCTGTTGATGATGCCCATGTTGAGAAAAGTACACTAGAGCCATGCGAGGTAGCAGATAATGTTATATTTGAAGACTCTAATGTGTGCACATATGAGGATATAAATAGTAATACAATTCTAAAGTTGGGGCGTGTTGGTCCTCATTCTAAACATTTTTCGACATTGTATTTGGATGATGACATGGAAATCGAGTCATCTAAGCCTTTGGAGGAGTCAATGGAAGAGGAACATGATGCCTATATTTTTGAATTTGTCATGCCAAAAAGCAAAAATTACATTCCTCATCTAAAGGCCGAGAAGTGTAGAGTGAAAAATTTATTACTTGGCCTGGTTATCTTTGTAGCCCCACCACTGGAGCATAGCCGCAGACTGGATGCCATGTTAGGGGCTCAATTCATAAGTTCGAGGTGGAGGCAAAAAGTGGTTCACGTCATGCCGCTACGTTAAATCAGGCGCTTGTTGGGAGGCAACCCAGCGTTACTGCCTTCTTTTATTTTTGTTCACTTTTTATTTTATTTTATTTTTATTATTTTGTAGTATTTATTTTTATTTTGTAGGATTATGAGCATAGGAAGCAAAGCCATTAGAAGAGTGCAAAAGCGAGCTAGATGGTGAGGACTAAGTGTGGGGTGCCCACACAAAGGACGATGCCTGGGGGAAGTCTGAGTACCTCGTGAGCCGCTATTGCTTCGGCCTTTGGCCTACCAGGGAGTCTCGTTTACCCTCTTATTATTTATAATGTGCATTGAGGACATTGCAAAATTTTAAGTGTGGGGTGAGGAGATCGTTTGGATGAGTTTCTGTGCTATTTTAGCTTAGTTGTAGTACTCATTCTTAAGTGTAGTAGCTTTTGTGAAAGAAAAAAGAAAAAAAAAAATGAAAAATTAGAAAAATTGGACTTTTCCCGACGATTGATCTCCTAGACAGTTTTCTTGAGGGATTAAAGTCTAAACTAAAATCCAAAATATGTCTTTTAGCTTTCTTTAGGTAGTAATAATCCCCTGTGGTTTTTCTTTGTGCCTCGGTTCTTTTCCATGGGATGTAGTTTGAACCGGGTAGTTTGTTTTCTTTTTAGAGTAGAGTAGGAATGTAGGGAATAAAAGGAGGAAGAATGATGAACCTAGGTGACCTTGACTTGGTTGATAATGGCATATTTAGGCTTTTACATATGTAATATCTTCCCTTCTCACTCTGAAATTATTGATGATGCCTTGTTAAAATGGATAGCATGTTTTGTGGCGCCTATTTCTCATTTTCTTGACTTGTGTTCACTTTGCGCTTAATGCTCAATATCTCGTGGCTCCGTGAATACTTACATTGTTTGAGAGTCGGAATGTGATCGTCCTTAGTGAGTCATGTGCCATATGTGGTGAGGTTTTTGTGTAGTCCATATATTGTACTTGTGTCTAGAACTTGCCCAGTATGTGAGTTGAAGCGAAATTTTAGGTGATGCTCGGTTTGAAAAATGATTTTAGGCTTTCTTTGATCTTTTTGAGCTTATTGCTTATCACAAATAAAATCTATCCCTAG
This sequence comes from Nicotiana tabacum, assembly GCF_000715075.1. NCBI lineage: Eukaryota > Viridiplantae > Streptophyta > Magnoliopsida > Solanales > Solanaceae > Nicotiana > Nicotiana tabacum. Next base: position 19,634,280 of record NC_134083.1, on the reverse strand, counting down.
TTAACCCTTTTGAGCCTGTAGACCTTTTATTTGGTACCCACATTACAAGCCTATACCCTTTTTATTCTTAATTGACATTGTTTTGATCCTTTTACCTCTTAAAGCACTTTAATTGTTAGATGAGCGCTAAAAGAAGTAAGAAGGGACTAAGTGTGGGGTGACTTTTGAGTGGAACCAATGAAAGAAAGAAGGGTGCACTTATTTTGTAAAATAATACACCACTAGCGGAAATTGAAAGAAAAAAAAAGAGAAAAATCTGGAAAAAAAGAAAGAAAAATATAAATGAATAAATTGTTATCTTGTTCTTGCTAGTGGGTATGAACTAAAGTAGTGCTTAAAGAAAAAGGGACTGTTTTGGGGGTGATATTGTTTGTGAAATTGAAGTGGGGTTGAAGAAAAAAAATGCTTAAAGTAATTTTGTGATGTATTAAAGTGCTTAGGAGGGTGAGTCACTATTCCTTAAATATATCCTACCCGTCCCTTAGCCCACATTACAACCATGAAAAAGTCCTAATTGATTTTAGATCGAGCGAGCTTACATTAGTAGAGATTTACATTAAGGGCAAGCCTATGGTACCAATTGCATGCATGTGACTTCTCTGTGAGAGTGAGCGATTTTCTTTGATATATGTGAGTCATTAAAATATATTTGATCATGAGATTCGAATGTGTGGATTGAACTCGCTCTCTTGTTCTTGTTGTGAGGGCACATGGTTTCACTAGGGATAGGTAACATTATTAGACTTCTCTATGATGTTGGTTGTTCAAGCCATGAGTGCATTGTGACATTGAGTCGGTTTTTGAGGTTAGGATTGTTGTGAGCATGTTGTCTTTGTTCGAATATGTTTAAAGAAGGGCATAAGAAAAGGGAAGTGTGTTGATGCATAGTCTAGAGCCTAATTGTAGCAAATAACCATGGTCATAGATGTAGTGTGCTTTGAATGATAAGAGCTTAATTTTATTTTGTTTACTATAGTGATGGTTTGTTCGAGGACGAACAAAGGTTTAAGTGTGGGGTAGTGATATTTGGCATATTTCGATATGTGTTGATGTTACTTTGCCCATTTTTTAACCACTTCTTGATGTTATTTAATCTTTAAAACGCCCAACATGGTGTAATTATTGGTTTGATGACTAATTGAGTTATGTGTGACGATTTAAGGTGTTCGGAGTGCAAAATATGAAGAAAAGGTGGTTTAGCCAGAGGAAGAAGGGTTGGATGCGTCGCATCCAACCTAGGAAAACATCATCCTGCATGCAACCTTAGCAGTGAAGTTAGGCCATAGCATTCGCCATCGCGTGCGAAACTGGAAAGTAGAAGAGAAGGCTGGATGCGTCGCGTCCACCTTCGCAGGCAAAAAATTGAAATGGAGGACAAGGTGGATGCGTCGCATCCACCTTAGCATCAATCCCTGAAACCGATTTGGACTAGGAATAGGAGAGCTTTGGCCCACGACTTTTGTACGCAATATATAAGCTAAAAACGCCTCTTTTAGGTTAGCTAACATATTGGAAAGGAAAAAAAAAAGCCACGACAAAGCTGTGGAGGCCGGAATTCATCAAGTTCCATCTTTCTCTCACCAAACTTAGTAATTTTTATGTTTCTTTATATGATTTGTTGTTTGGCTACCATGTCTATGTGGAGCTAAACTTCACGTTCTAGGGTTGTGGTTCTTTCATGACTATTGTTATTCGGATATTGATTTTGACTTCTTGATTTATCATATTAGTTTATTTATTCAATCTTACACTTAATTATTTAATTGCTTGATCACCAATTGAATATTATCTACGAATCTAGAATTGAACTCGAAAGTGGGAATTCTATATTGCATATAGGATTGAGTAGGGCAAGTTCTTGAACTCGGGCATCGGGGAACGGATTCGTGGTTAGGATAGACATATACTTAATTGCCTTGCTTGGTTGATTTACAGGAATTATAAATGCGTTCTTGTTGATTCTAACTCCATAGACATATAGGCGTTAGGTTAGCTTGAATATGTCTTTTAGCTTTCTTTAGGTAGTAATAATCCCCTGTGGTTTTTCTTTGTGCCTCGGTTCTTTTCCATGGGATGTAGTTTGAACCGGGTAGTTTGTTTTCTTTTTAGAGTAGAGTAGGAATGTAGGGAATAAAAGGAGGAAGAATGATGAACCTAGGTGACCTTGACTTGGTTGATAATGGCATATTTAGGCTTTTACATATGTAATATCTTCCCTTCTCACTCTGAAATTATTGATGATGCCTTGTTAAAATGGATAGCATGTTTTGTGGCGCCTATTTCTCATTTTCTTGACTTGTGTTCACTTTGCGCTTAATGCTCAATATCTCGTGGCTCCGTGAATACTTACATTGTTTGAGAGTCGGAATGTGATCGTCCTTAGTGAGTCATGTGCCATGTGTGGTGAGGTTTTTGTGTAGTCCATATTTTGTACTTGTGTCTAGAACTTGCCCAGTATGTGAGTTGAAGCGAAATTTTAGGTGATGCTCGGTTTGGAAAATGATTTTAGGCTTTCTTTGATCTTTTTGAGCTTATTGCTTATCACAAATAAAATCTATCCCTAGTTAACCCTTTTGAGCCTGTAGACCTTTTATTTGGTACCCACATTACAAGCCTATACCCTTTTTATTCTTAATTGACATTGTTTTGATCCTTTTACCTCTTAAAGCACTTTAATTGTTAGATGAGCGCTAAAAGAAGTAAGAAGGGACTAAGTGTGGGGTGACTTTTGAGTGGAACCAATGAAAGAAAGAAGGGTGCACTTATTTTGTAAAATAATACACCACTAGCGGAAATTGAAAGAAAAAAAAAGAGAAAAATCTGGAAAAAAAGAAAGAAAAATATAAATGAATAAATTGTTATCTTGTTCTTGCTAGTGGGTATGAACTAAAGTAGTGCTTAAAGAAAAAGGGACTGTTTTGGGGGTGATATTGTTTGTGAAATTGAAGTGGGGTTGAAGAAAAAAAATGCTTAAAGTAATTTTGTGATGTATTAAAGTGCTTAGGAGGGTGAGTCACTATTCCTTAAATATATCCTACCCGTCCCTTAGCCCACATTACAACCATGAAAAAGTCCTAATTGATTTTAGATCGAGCGAGCTTACATTAGTAGAGATTTACATTAAGGGCAAGCCTATGGTACCAATTGCATGCATGTGACTTCTCTGTGAGAGTGAGCGATTTTCTTTGATATATGTGAGTCATTAAAATATATTTGATCATGAGATTCGAATGTGTGGATTGAACTCGCTCTCTTGTTCTTGTTGTGAGGGCACATGGTTTCACGAGGGATAGGTAACGTTATTAGACTTCTCTATGATGTTGGTTGTTCAAGCCATGAGTGCATTGTGACATTGAATCGGTTTTTGAGGTTAGGGTTGTTGTGAGCATGTTGTCTTTGTTCGAATATTTTTAAAGAATGGCATAAGTAAAGGGAAGGGTATGTGATGCATAGTCTAGAGCCTAATTGTTGCAAATAACCACGGTCATAGGTGCAGTATGCTTTGAATGATAAGAGTTTAATTTTGTTTTGTCTACTATAGGATGGTTTGTTCGAGGACGAACAAAGGTTTAAGTGTGGGGTAGTGATGTTTGGCATATTTCGATATGTGTTGATGTTACTTTACCCATGTTTTAACCGCTTCTTGATGTTATTTGATCTTTAAAATGCCCAACATGGTTTAATTATTGGTTTTATGACTAATTGAGTTGTGTGTGGTGAATTAGGGTGTTTGGAGTGCAAAAATAAGAAGAAAAGGTGCTCTAGGTAGAGGAAGAGAGATTGGATGCGTCGCATCCAATCTAGAAAAAGATCAGTTCGCGCACCCTTAGCAGTGAAGTCAGCCCATAGCATCCGCCATAGCATCCGCACCTGGGCAAAGCTGAGATGGAGGAACTAGGGGTGGATGCGTCGCATCCACCCTCGCATGCAAAGCTGAGAAATAGAGGACAAGGTGGATGCGTCGCATCCACCTTCCCAGGCAAAATTGAAATGGAGGACGAGGTGGATGCGTCGCATCCACCTTAGCATCAATCCCTGAAGCCGATTTGGACTAGGAATAGGAGAGCTTTGGCCCACGACTTTTGTACGCAATATATAAGCTAAAAACGCCTCCTTTAGGTTAGCTAACATATTGGGAAGGAAAAAAAAGCCACGACAAAGCTGTGGAGGCCGGAATTCATCAAGTTCCATCTTTCTCCCACCAAACTTAGTAATTTTTATGTTTCTTTATATGATTTGTTGTTTGGCTACCATGTCTATGTGGAGCTAAACTTCACGTTCTAGGGTTGTGGTTCTTTCATGACTATTGTTATTCGGATATTGATTTTGACTTCTTGATTTATCATATTAGTTTATTTATTCAATCTTGCACTTAATTATTTAATTGCTTGATCACCAATTGAATATTATCTACGAATCTAGAATTGAACTCGAAAGTGGGAATTCTATATTGCATATAGGATTGAGTAGGGCAAGTTCTTGAACTCGGGCATCGGGGAACGGATTCGTGGTTAGGATAGACATATACCTAATTGCCTTGCTTGGTTGATTTACAGGAATTATAAATGCGTTCTTGTTGATTCTAACTCCATAGACATATAGGCGTTAGGTTAGCTTGAATAGGCGAGTAAGAACTCGACAGATTCTTATGAGCATTAACCCTGTCAACCAATAAGCTAGATAAATTAGTCGGTCAATTCAATTGAAGAATACAATAGGATTGTTAGATAGCCCATAACCCTAGATCGTTTTCATTACATTGATATCACTAAAATCTGCTCTTTCTCTGTTCAAAGTTTATTATTTATATTTTTCTTATTTAATTAGTTAGAATAAAATATTTTTAGATTTAATTCTTGTTTAGATAATTAGGATAGTCTAATTTAGTTAATAGCTAATCATAAGTCCTCGTGGGTTCGACATCCGACTTTTAGTCACTTTATTACTTGACGACCGCGTATACTTGCGTGAGTGTGTTTGGTCGCAACAAGTTTTTGGCGCCGTTGCCGGGGACTTAGAAATTAGCTATTTTTCTAGATTAGACATTTTTTTTATCATATGTATGCTCATCACCACATCTCTGGTCTTAAAAGTCGTTCATAATTAATTACAGCATCATCAATTAATCTCATATTAACCCCCACCTCATTTCGAATTTTCACAACACTGACAACAGAATGTGAGGCATGAAGACTTCATGATTACTTACTCGGATTAATGAGTCACATTAACGCCACCTGGGCACTCATCTCATAGGCTAAAACTCAATGTTTACAGCATGAAAATGGCTGAATATGAGCAAATATTATACAAGAATTATCAAAATAAGCCTAATAGGCATGACTCCCTATTAATATTATTGTACAAATTAAATTTCACAAGGGAGAATTTTAAACACATAAATATTTCACCACAAGGACCTCGTCCTTATATAACTTCCATCGCGGCTTGCAGCCGGTTTAAATATTTCACATCATATAAAAATGCGAGGATCTCGTCCTCAACTCCGAATTACAAGTATTTTGCACATTGTGCCAACTGAAATTTCAATTTCCTTTCTTTCTTCTTTTCAATAAATTTCGTAAACAGTTTTCACAACACATAATGAACCCTCACACCGGTAGGGCATATAATTCATAAATATTGGAATCACTTATTCCGAAACACATTAAACTCACTGTAATGAATAATAAAAATTACTTTTGGACTTGTAGCCCCCCAATGGTATACAAAATTAAAATGACAGACACGGGTTCACATCTTTAAATCTCCCAACAGGGATAAACATATAAGTGGAGCATAATAGGAGGACTCACCTCAATATTCAGAACCGAATCAAATTAAGGGAAAATATCCTTTTATAATAAATCAGGATCGTACCTCTAACGACACCATCTGGTGCGCTGACCTCAGCCAATATCATAGTGATTATATCAACGGGTCGGACCTCCACCTCTTAGGCGCCCACTACCCGCCTGTCCTCCACCTCAAGCTGACTATGCACATGGAGTATCAACTGGAATAAAGCTTGTAGCTAGAGTGTTCTAATGAAATCCACCCCACTCAAGTCTGGGACAATCTCTCATGATATGCCTAGTATTACCACACTCATAACAACCCCTCTGAGGTCGCGGCTGCTCGTACTGAGTCTGTGCCGGATAACTGGAATAACCACTATAAGAATCTCGTGTCGGTGGTGCACTATAAACTGGAGCACCCCGAGTAATCTGATGTGCGGACTGAGCTGACCGACTGCTCGAGCCTTCGCTATAATGGGTTCTAGCTGAAGAGTAAAATACACTGAACTCTCCAGATCTTCAAGACCTTTTGGCCTCCTTAGACTCCTTTTCCTCGCCTAAAACACCCTCAATCTTCCTTGCAATCTCCACTACTTGTTGAAATAGAGCATCAGTTTGCAACTCTCTAGCCATGCATATTTTAATATCATAATCGAGCCCCTCAATGAATCTGCCGACCCATTCTCTGATTGTAGGAACTAAGATAGGTGCATGACGGGCTAACTCACTAAACCTGGTAGCATATTCTGACACTGTCATAGTGCCCTGATGCAACCGTTCAAACTCCGTGCGCCATAGGGGTAACAACGGGTGCTTCTGGTACCTATCCCCCAACTGGAACTACTAGTGGCTCCTCAACTGTTGTTTTGACAGGTGCTCTAGTCGCAGCATGTGCCCTTCCTCGACCTCTACCTCGGCCCCAACCTCTTGCAGCCCTAGTAGTATGTGCGGATGCCTATTGTCACAACCCAAACAAACCCCTGTCGTGATGGCGCCTATCGTGGAACTAGGCAAGCCGACTCATTTCCAAAACAAACCGATATTTTCATTTCAAAGATAATTTCAATGTTATTTAACATAAAAACCTTCGCAAAGAAGTTCAAATCAAAACAAAAGTGTGGAAAAGAAAAGTCCGACATTGGGCTGTCACTAGTCATGAACATCTACTGCAATTTGTCTAACAATATCAAGGCTAACGCAGCCTAGAAAATAGCTAAATACAACTGGAGAAAGATAAGAGGGATAAGAGCAGGGGTTGCGGTCGCCAAGAAGCTACCTTGCTATCCCCGAGAAAATCTGCAACCCAAAATAATCAACAACCGCTACCGTGTCCAGCTACACCTGGATCTACACACAAGGTTCAGGGAGTAACGTGAGTATGTCAACTCAGTAAGTAACAACAATAAATGAAGACTGAGCAGTAGTGACGAGCAATAAAGCATATAACGTTCATATCAGGAAATCTCAGTAAAATACCACCTGCTTTTAAAATCAGAATTTAAATCAAAATATCTCGTTTAAACCCAATTCCAGTAAAAATAATTTAAAGATATTTTTCAACAGTTTTCAAACAGAGGAAAAATGCAAAGATGAGCAAAAATGATGAAATCATAAACAGCCCCTTGGGCAAACCATCACTCGTATACAGCCCCTCGGGCAAACCTCACAGTTACTCGTGCCACTCGGGCATACCTCACAATCACTGTTGCTACTCGGGCATACCTCACAATCACTCTTGCTACACGGGCATACCTCACAATCACTCGTGCGTCCCAGTCACTCAGCACTCGGCACTCGCACTCAGTAGGTACATGCACTCACTGGGGGTGTGTACAGAATCCGGAGGGGCTCCTTTAGCCCAAGCGCTATATCAAGCCAAATCATGGCATAAATCACTCAGGCCCTCGACCTATATCAAACACGCTGCGGCGTGCAGCCCGATCCCATAAATATGTAACATGCTGTGTCGTGCAGCCCGATCCCATAAATATCCAACATGTTGCGGCGTGAAGCCTGATCCTATATATATCCTCACAAATCAGGCCCTCGGCCTCACTCTGTCATAAACCTCTCAAGCCAGTCGGGCATTTCGGCAACAACAGGGTGCTCAGCCCAAAACTACATTTATATGCATCAAAATACAGTAATAAAACTGAGTTATGCAGTAAACAGGTATAACCATGACTGAGTATAGATTTTTCAATCGAAAGCAGTGAGAGGATACTAAGAAAAGGCCCCTAAGGGTCCAAACAGTACTGGTACAAGGCCCAAACAAGGCATTCAGCCCAATTTACAGAAACTTTTTCCAAAACATACAAGTATCATATAATTTCCACAAAATATGCAACTTTACAGTTGCTACAGGACGGACCAAGTCATAATGCCCAACAGTGCACGCCCACACGCCCGTCACCTAGCATGCACGTCACCTCAAAATAGTAGAATGATACAAAAATTCGGGGTTTCATACCCTCAGGACTAGATTTACAATTGTTACTTACCTCAAACCGGTCAAATCTCTACCCCACAATGCTCTTGTCTCTGGACTCGGCCTCCAAATGCTCCAAATCTATTTACAATCAGTACAATACCATCAATATATGCTAATGGAATGAATTCCACAAGAAAAACTATCAAATTAGACCAAAATCCGAAATTGGCTCAAACCCGGCCCCCGGGACCACATCTTGAAAATCGACAAAATTTACAAAACTAGAAATCTCATTCACTCACGAGTCTAACCATACCAAATTCATCAAAATCCGACATTGTTTGGTCCTTCAAATCCTTAAATTAAACTCTTAAAAATTTCAAGCCCTAACCCATCACTTTCACTAATTACAATGACTAAATAACGGAAAATCACCATATATACAAGTATTAGGGCTCAAGAAACTTACCTCACTGATAGCCCTTGAATAAGAATATACAACCTCCCAAGACTGGTAGTACTGAGTCACGAACTCTAACTGAATACATGGGATGATCACCAAGACCGAATATACAATACTGTATGATTCAAAATTAACAGTACAATGAAATGAAAAGACTCTAAGGGACTGCGACGACCAAGCAACTCTACCTTGAATCCTTACGATCCCGTTTAAGCTATGCCCAAGTCTGATATCTCCAATACCTGGCTCTGCACAAAAATGTGTAGAAGTGTAGTATGAGTACACCACGGTCGGTACCCAGTAAGTATCAAGACTAACCTCAGTGGAGTAGAGACGAGGTACAGTCAAGACACTCACTAGTCTAATAACCTATGCAATATAGTATACAAAATAATAGGAAATAAATAACGATAAGGGCAATCTAAAACTACCAGTGATGTGCACAGTAAGACAATAAAATCACCATTAATATCGCATAACAATTGATAAATACAATTACACCCAGTTAAATCAAGTTCTTCAATTAAATATCTTTGACACGTAATTCTTACGAATAAACTCTTCTAATATAATTTCCTCAAATAAATATAATTCAAATACAATTCTTTCATAAAATTCTTTTTGAATAAAAATCCTTCCAAATAAATATTTTGAATATAATTCTTCAATTAAAAGGGTCATCGTGTGACACCTTATTTCATAGTCATAAAAATACAGGTCTCGACCTATTTTCATATTTTCACGGCACTTTATGCCCATAATCCAATCATATTATTTTTCCGGCACCTCGTGCCCTCATTTCATATCATAACTGCACGGACAATTCACGTGCCAAATATCATTGTCATTTAATCACTGCATCTCGTACCCACATTTCATATCACAACTGCATGTACAATTTACGTGCCAATATCCTCATTATTTACTCACGGTAATCCGCCCGGCAATAGCCACATGCTCCCAATTCCAACATAAATCAGATTATTATCAATTTAGCAACAACAAGACAAATTGCACAAGGCATAAAAATAAACACAAGAAAATCACAACATCACATGAAAATCACCGACACCACAACTCCATATCATCACGTATCATCCCTGACAATAGTCTCCCTTATCGCTCCTATTGCCACCCTTATCGCTCTTATAGCCACCCTTATTGCTCCGCCCAGACGACATCAATAGCCACCCTTATCGCTCCTATTGTCACCCTTATCGCTCCTATAGCCTCCCTAATCGCTCTGCACAGACAATATTCCAACAAACACAACAATAGTAAAATGCCACCCTTATCTCTTCAAAATAATAACTCACACAACACAACAATTTACACGGCAACATAACAAAATCAAATCACATTACAATTTGCCCAATGGCCACAACAAATTCCAAGGATATAACAAAATAATTTAATTTCACAACCAATGGCTGAGGCCCACACAATGTATATATAAAACCTCAAAAACGATCAACTGAGATAGAAAAATAATCAACATAGGTCGCGCCTTCATTAAATTCAGATTTAGATAATTATATTAACACATCTTCTTAAGTTCATTTAATTAATCGTTTGCATAGGGAAAATTCATATTGAAATTACTTTTCCAAGAAATATAAAACCAACAATTCTCACGAAAGTTTATAAAATATTTCAAGTGTCAATCACATCAAAATATAAAAATAAATTCAACAACAAGGATTTAGGCATGGCAAACAGATGATTTAATAATTATCCACAATTACCAGTTTACTACATAATAATACCTAAGACTTTAATCCAATAAAATTTGCACATATAAGCCTGAGTACGTACTCGTCACCTCGCGTACACGGCTTTTCATATTTCACAAATGGCACATAAGACTCGATGCCTAAGGGGTAATTCCCCCACTCGAGGTTAAGCAAGACACTTACCTTTTTGAAGTTAGGCCGATATTCCAAAATAGCCTTCTTGCTTGAATTGACCTCCGGACAGCTCAACTCTATCCAAATTAATTGTATAACATCATTAAAATTCATCGAAAATAATTCCGGATAATAATACGTCGACTTAAAAATTTATTCCAAAAAGTCAACAAAAGTCAACGCGAGACCCGCCCCTCGTAACCCGACATAATTTTCATGAAATCTGAACACCAATTCCGATACGAGCTCAACCATACAAATTTTTTTGAATTCCAATAAAAACTCGACCTCCGAATCGTAAATTTTTGTTTTTGGAAGATTTTACAAAAATCTTGATTTTCCTCTATTAAATCCGAATTAAATGATGGATTCAAAGGCATAATCATGGAAATTAATCAAAAATAGATAAGAATCACTTACCCCAAACACCCACGCAAGAATTTCTTCAAAAATCGCCTTCTACCGAGCTCCAAATTTGATTTTGAGTTATGAACTCAAACCCCCATTTTTGGGACTTTTAATTCTGCCCAGATAGGCCTTCTTCGCGTTCGCGACCATTGCTTCGCGTTCGCGAAGGCCAAAACCCAACGGCCTCAAATCCTTCAATGCGTTCGCGACCTCCTTATCGCGTTCGCGAAGGCCAACTCTTTCTGCCCCATCATTTCCTCTTCGCGTTCGCGACCTCCTCGTCACGTTCGCGATGACCAGTTGACCAGCTCCTTCGCGTTCGCGTTCGCGTTCGCGTTCGCGAAGGCCAAACGACCTCAGGCCCCACTCTTCCTTTCTTCTTCGCGTTCGCGTTGCCTTGGCCGCGTTTGCGGAGGCTTGCACAACTCCTTCTTCGTGTTCGCGTTCGCGTCCCCTGCTTCGTGTTCGCGAAGGCCAAACCAACAGCCCCTCAAATTCCTCTTCGCGAACGCGGGACTCACTTCGCGTTTGCGAAGAAGGAAACCAGACTTCAGCAATAGCAGTCCAAACAACTCCAATTTGGTCCGAAACCTGAGTCCCTCGGGACCCCGTCCAATCATACCAACTTGTCCCATAATATAACACGAACCTTCTCGAAGCTTCAAATCACATTAAACAACATCGAAATCATGAATCGCACCCTAATTCAAACTTAATAAACTTTGAAACTTAAACTTCCACCATCGATGCAGAAACCTATCAAATCTCGTCCGATTGATCTCAAATTTTACATACAAGTCACATTCGACATTACGAACCTACTCCAACTTCCGGAATCGGATTACGAACCCAATATCAAAAAGTTAACCCCCGATCAAACTTTCCAAAATTTTGAGTTTCGCCATTTCAAGCTTAATTCCACTACAGACCTTCAAATAATTTTCTAGACACGCTCCTAAGTCCAAAATTATCATACGGAGCTAACGGAACTGACAAAACTCCATTCCGGAGTCGTCTTCACCCAGTTCCGACTACGGTCAAAATCCTAAGACTTAAGCTTCCTTTTTATGGACCAAGTATCCCAAATTACTCTAAATCATCCGGTAACTGAATTCAACCACGCACGCAAGTCAATACGCGTAATACGAAGCTGCTTCGGGCCTTATGCCGCGGACTTAAATTCTTGAAACGAAAAGTCGGGTCGTTACAAGAAACAAAATAAAAGAGAAAATGTTTTAAAACTGTGAAAAAAGATAAATCTAAATACGAAAGGAAACACACATCACCGGGCCAATGTCCCTCGATTATATATATATATATATATATATATATATATATATATATATATATATATATATATATATATATATATATAAATATAAATCTGAATATATGTATTATTCATGTATAATATATGTATAAATATGGATAATTAATGCATAGTCTATGTATACCGACTAGAAAAAGTAAACATTGAATCTGACCGGCTATTTATGTAACAATCCTTTACTAAGTATTATTTTCTCTATAGATATATCAAATCTTGATTATTTTAGCCTTATATTAGGTTTGGCAAAGATAACCCCAAAAATTGGCATTATATAGACAAATCCTAAATAATCCTAGTTTTTCTATTTATTCTCTCTCCCAGTATTTCTTCTCAAATTTTCTTCTTCAATCTTTTCTTTTTTTCTTCTTCTTCAATCTAGCAAATTTTCTTCTTCAATCTGGATTTGGAAGGGCATATGTTCTTTGTTAATATTTGGGAAGTTGTAAGGGATGAATACATTTTTCTATTAAGTTTAGATCTTATCATCACTACTGCAATTCTGTAAAAAGGATCTATTTTTTATCTAGTTTTCTTCTTATCTTCATCCGATTGTTGCTTTGTTCGATTTGATTTGTATCTCTTTGGCAGACTCCAATTTTCTTCTTCTTCTTCTTCTTCTTCTTCTTCTTCTTCTTCTTCTTCTTCTTCTTCTTCTTCTTCTTCTTTCCCTATTTTTTTAAAATTGTTAAAAAGAAAATATGTGTGTTTGAGGTGGTGTATCTATGTATAATATCATGTGTACTTGTGTGTATATCATATTGCATATCGTGGTATACATTGTTAGATAAGTCAATAAAAGGTTAAATCGGAATCAAATCGTCCTAACTAATTTTAAGAGAGTGAAATTCATTCTGAATAAACTTACTTCAATTTTTTTATTGATCAAAGAAGGAAAATATTTTTTTGATATAACAGGTTTGGAGCAAGTTTTAAAATATAAAAATAATAAATATAATTATAGGAGTAAATAAAATTTTGATATACAAACAAAGAAAATAAATTTTTGATATAGATTCAATGTGTTATACTCCGTGATATACAAATAATATAATTATTTTTATTGTGATATACATTGATAAAAAGGCAATAAAAATGTTATATATATATATATATATATATATAATTTTATATTATCAATATACATAGAATAATATTATTTATATACAAAAAATGAAAATAAAATTTTAATATACATGTTGATATAGACAAAGAAGAAAAAAAAGTTGTGATATACATATTATTATTGTGATATACATTTATTGACTATTTGATGTCAATATCTATAACTAGGGCTATTTTCTGCCAATTATGTGGGTACGTTATCACACCATGCCAAAAACCTGATTTTCTTATATATACTATAATAAAAACTTATTTACCTATTTTCTATAAGTTTTGTAGTTTTCAATAAGTATCTAGATTTTTCTTACTAATTATATATATTCCCTTTTAAAAAGCTCTCACTCCATTATTAGTGCTTTCAATTAAGGGATTCAATTAAATCCTTTCTTTTTTCCCCTCTCCTCTCTCCTTCTAATTTTTTTATTCCCTAATTTCTTCAGTTTGTTTGACAAACACACTCATCCACAAATTAGTCCATTCGAAAACCAAATTAAGATTTTGTGATTTATTTGGATTGGATGTTCTTTCAAGTGATTGAGAATATCCTTTGGAGTTTATATCTCAATTTTGAGGGAGATTGGTCAAGTATAGAGTTAGTTTAGGTGAAATTCGAAATGAAACTCGAAGAAGAAGAAGTTGCAGGAATTGTATGATAATTATATGATAATTGTATAATAGTTGTATTATAATTGTATCAGAACTATATTTGATACATCAATACTTAAAACATAATTGTATCATAAATGTAGCATACTTGTATCACAATTATATCTAACTTGTATTTGATACATTAATACCTAAAACAATACATGATATAATACTAACACAATTCACATACATTTGTGATACAAACTGCTACACATTTCTGAAAAATAATGATACTGTGAAGACCCAAAATGTTATCTTATATTTTAGAACTCGAATCTGCGCTCTTAAGCCTTAAAAATCTCATTTTTACCCTCATCGATTTGAGTGCGCAGTCCGGGCAGATTTCTGGATATGTTGAAAACTAATGAAAATAAGAATTTTTTCCTTAAAAGGTGATTTTAATTGACTTCGATCAACATTTTTGGTAAACGGGCCCGGATCCGTGCTTTAACAGTCCCGATAGGTTAGTATCAAATTATGGGACCTGGGCGTATGCCCGGAATCGAATTCGTAGGTCCCTAGCTTGAGTTATAAATTTTTGATGAAAATTAATAGTTTGGAAATTATTTATTTTTAAGAATTGATTGATATTTGGCATTGTTAATATCGGGTCCGTATTTTGGTTCCGGAGCCTGGTACAGGTTCATTATGATATTTAAGACATGTCTGTGAAATTTAGTGAGAAACGGAGTTGATTTGACGTGATTCGGACGTCCAATTGAGAAAATAGAAATTTTAAAGTGTTCTTGAGAATTTCATTTGATTTGGTGCTAAATTTAGAGTTCTAGGTGTTATTTTGGCGATTTGATCGCGCGAGCAGGTCCGTATGATGTTTTTAGACTTGCGTGCATGTTTGGTTTGGAGCCCCGAGGGCTCGGGTGCCATTCGAGCGATGCGCGAGTTGAGTTCAAACCTCAACAAGGCTGCTGGTGTGCCTGCACCTGCGAGCCTTTGGTCGCAGATGCGAGGGAAATCCCCGCAGATGCGACCCAGGCCTGGACTTCATTTTTCCGCAGATGCGGACTTTTCTCTGCCGAAGCGGAACCCTGTCTGAAGGTGCGGCCCCAGTTGGCCCAGTCCTTCTCCGCAAAAGGGCATATCCCGTCCACACATGCGGATGCGCAGGTGCGACCAAAGCACCATAGGCGCGAAGGTCGCTGGGCAGTGAGCATTTATTTCGGACTCCAGCTATTTTTCTTCTTGTTTTCAAAAGGATAGGAGGCCTAGGTTGATTTTGCAAAGACATTTTCTTCCCCAAATCATAGGTAAGTGTTCCTTAACTCGCTTCTTTCAATCTTTTACTTAATTTTACTAGAATTCAACCTAAAAATCTAGAGTTTCATGGTAGAATTAGGGGTTAGGGTAGAAACTAGGGATTTCGGGAATTTGGGGATTAAGACCTCAATTTGAGGTCGGATTCCAAAACTAATTACATATTCAGGCTCGGGGGTGAATGGGTAAAAGGATTTTGGTCCGAACCTCGGGTTTTGACGAAGCGGGCTCGGGGTCGATTTTTTGACTTTTTGGAGGAAAAATTGGGAAATTTAATTTATGCAATATAATTGATTCCTTTAGCAATATTTGATATTATTTAGTCATTTTTGAATAGATACGAGTGGTTTAGAGGTGAATTCCAAAGGAAAAGCTGTGATTGAGAATTAAGTGGCCTTCGGAGTGAGGTAAGTGTTGTGTCTATCCCTGACTTGAGGGAATTAGGAACCTTAGATTTCTTGCTAAGTGAAATCCATGTGAGCGGCGTATATGTGAGGTGACGAGTACTTATGCGCCGCCAAATTTACCTATTTTTCCATGTTTCTCTATTTTTCTTATATTATCATTTCCCATGTCAAATTGATACGTGTCATGCTAGTATTGTTCAATTTATCGTTCTTGCCATGTTTACGGATTTTCTAGTGATAATTGAGTTCTTATTTCAAGTTGAGATTGATATTATGGAACCAGGTATTGAAGTAAGGTGTGTACTTGTTATTCTGTCTCCCTGTTGTTATCTATGCATTACGTTATGGTAAGGGAGTGTTAATGCACGAAGGGTGATGCCGTGCCATATTGTGAGTGTTAATGCACGAAGGGTGATGCCGTGCCATATTGTGAATGTTAATACACGAAGGGTGATGACATGCCACATTGTGAGTGTTAATGCACGAAGGGTGATGTCGTGCCATATTGTGAGTGTTAATGCACGAAGGGTGATACCGTGCCATGATATGAGAGTAAAAGCACGAAGGGTGATGTCGTGCCATTTCTATTAATTTTATGGTGAGATTGAGAGCAAAAGCACGAAGGGTGATGCCGTGCATTTTTCCTTACTGTATTCACTATTTTTGTTGATTCATGGTATATTGACTACTCCGGTGATCATTCTGTTGTAGTTCTTTATCTTGTATTCCCCTCAGTATGTTCCCCTCCCGACATTTCCTGTTTAGTTCTTCATTTCTGTTATTCGTATATACACTATTGAATTGTACAGGTTGATTTGTAGGTGACTTGCCTTAGCCTCGTCACTACTTCATCGAGGTTAGGATCGACACTTACCAGTACATGGGGTCGGTTGTACTGATACTGCACTCTACACTTTCTGTGCAGATTTTGATATTGGCTCTGGTTGATCGAGATTTTGCTATTGGTCCGCTATTCGGAGACTCGAGGTAGATCTGTCGGCATCCACAGACCTTGAAGTCCCCGTCTATCAAATTTGTTCTACTATTTCTTTTATTCAGACAGTTATATTTTTTTCAGGCCATTACTTGTAGTAAATTCTAGAATGCTCGTGAATTGTGACTCCAGATCCGTATGGTAGTAATTAATACGTTTTTATGATATTTCGCACTTATTATATTTCATTTGAGTTAATTATTGATATTTACTAAATCGAAATAAGGAAATGGTTTAATGATTCTCTAACGTTGGCTTGCCTAGCAAGTGAAATGTTAGGCGCCATCACGGTCCCGTCGGTGGGAAATTTCGGGCAGTGAGAGTTGGTATCAGAGCACTAGATTGCTTAGGTCTCACAACTCACTAGCAAGCTTAGTAGAGTCTGGAGGATCGGTACGGAGACGTCTGTGCTTATCTTCCAGAGGCTATGAAGTTTAGGAACAAGTTTCACTTCTATTCTTCCTTGTCGTGTGATTTTGCTTTCTCAATACTGATTGAACTCTTCAACTCTTATTCTCTCACAGATGGCGAGAACATGTACCGCTTCCTCAGCTGAGCAGCAGCCAGAGCCTCCAGTGACAGCTCCTACGTGGGGCAGAGGTCGAGGCCATGCCAGAGGCCGAGGTAGGGACAGGGCTTAGCCTAGGGCCCGAGTAGCAGCCCCAGCAGTGGAGCCTTAGATAGAGATTGACGAGAAGGTTCCAGCCCAGACTGTTCCTATCGGACCAGCTCAGGTTCCGGAGGGGCTCATTGCTACCCCAGTACTTCAGGACGCTTTGGTCCATTTGGTGGGCCTTATGGAGAGTGTGCCCTAGACTGGCGCATTTCCCATGGCACCAACAGTCTCCTAGGCTGGAGGAGGAGCCCAGAATCCTACCACTCCCGCTCCGGAGTAGATGACTCCCTAGTATCAGGGTCCAGCAGCTCAACCGGTCGGATTAGTTCAGCCGGTTATTGCGGCACAGGTAGAAACTTCTCTATGAAGAGCTAAGAGAACTGGTCCCAAGTAAGAGCAGATGACCCATCTGGTCTGGTCAACAAGTAATCTCTCCACCATTTCTTGGCAGAACCAGTCATCTAAAATGCAGCAAAATCGACCCCATTGGTCTCCACTATACCCATGTTTCGTAGAACCTCGTGACAGCTGTCAAGATACTCTTAGGGATCCTCTGAAGGAGCACCACTGAAGTTAACATGAAAGAGCTTGGTAAACCTGTCCAAACTCCATAAAGCCTCAGAAGACATAGCTGGCCCATCTCCGACCTATCACATTGAGAGAGGAGCGTCGCCGTCAGTTTGAGCATCTCCAGCAAGGCGGTATGACTGTTACTCAATATGAGACCCGTTTTGTGGATTTGGCCTATCATGCCATTCTTCTGCTTCCCACCGAGAGAGAGGGTGAGGAGGTTTATTGATGGACTTGCTCAGCCTATAAGATTGCAGATGGCTAAGGAGACTAGGAGAGAGATTTCTTTTCAGGCGGCTGCTAATGTCGCCAGACGAGTCTAGATGGTTCTTACTCAGGGAGGTCTGGGGTCTGACAACAGGCCTTGTCATTCTGGTGAGTTTAGCGGTGCCTCATCTAGAGGCAGGAGTACTTTTGGTAGAGGCCATCCTCCCAGGCCGTTTTATTCAGCGCTCCAAGCATCCCACGGTGCCTCAGGTGGTCAAGGCCCTCAGATGCATTTTTCCGACCAGCTAGCCTACAGTGCACCACCAGATCCTATTAGTGCACCTCCACTCCAGAGTTATCAGGGTGGTTATTCAGGTCAACAGGGTTAGTTTCAGGGTTAGCAGTCACAACAGCCAAGGTTATGTTATACTTGTGGTGATCCGAGACACATTGCTAGATTTTTCCCTCAGGCAACGGGCAGCTCACAGCATCAGAGTTCTCGTGCCATGGTTCCGGCAGCAGTTGTTGCACCACCTGCTCATCCAGTCAGGAGAAGGGGTCAGGCAGCCAGAGGTAGGGGCCAGATAGTTAGAGGTGGAGGTAAGGCCGTTAGAGGTGGAGACCATCCAGCTAGAGGCCGTCCCAGGGACGTAGTTTAGGGTGGTGGGGCCCAGCCCCGGTGTTATGCTTTTCCAGCCAGGCATGAGGCTGAGTCATCTGACGTCGTTATCACGGGTACTGTTTCAGTTTGCAGTAGAGATGCTTCAGTTCTATTTGATCCGGGATGTACTTACTCTTATGTGTCATCCTATTTTGCTTTCTATTTGCTTGTGCCCCATGATTTTTACTTACTTATATGTGTCCACACCAGTGGGAGATGATATTGTTGTAGATCGTGTTTATCGTTCGTGTGTGGTCACTATTGGGAGTCTTGAGACTCGTGTAGATCTTCTACTTCTTGATATGGTTGATTTTGATGTCATACTGGATATGGATTGGCTGTCACCTTATCATGCTCTATTAGATTATCACGCCAAGACGGTGACCTTAGCCTTGCAGGGGTTGCCTCGGTTAGAGTGGAGAGGGACTCTTAGCCATTCTTCCAGCAGGGTTATCTCTTATGTAAAGGATCGGCATATGGTTAAGAAGGGGTGTCTAACTTATTTGGCTTATGTCTGCAATTCTAGTGTGGAGGTTCCTTCCATAGATTCGATGCCGGTTGTTCATGAGTTTCCAAAGGTGTTTCCTGCAGACCTGCCAGGGATGCCATCCGACAGGGATATTAATTTCTGTATTGATTTGGCTCTGGACACTCAGCCTATTTCCATTCCGCCATATCGCATGGCCCCACCAGAGTTGAAAGAATTGAAGGAGCAGTTGCAAGATTTGCGTGATAAGGGCTTCATTAGACCTAGTATCTCTCCCCGGGGTGCACCTGTGTTGTTTGTGAAGAAAAAGATGGATCGATGAGGATGTGTATAGATTATCGGCAGTTGAACTAAGTCACCATCAAGAACAAGTATCCATTACCGAGGATTGATGATTTATTTGATCAGCTTCAGGGTGCCAAGGTGTTTTCAAAGATTGATTTGAGATCTGGCTACCATCAGTTGAGGATTAGGGCATCCGATGTTCCTAAGACAGCTTTTCGGACTCGGTATGGGCATTATGAATTTCGAGTGATGTCATTTGGGCTGACAAATGCCCCAGCAGCATTCATGGATTTGATGAACCGGGTGTTCAAACCCTACTTGGATTCCTTTGCGGTTGTGTTTATTAATGATATCTTGATCTACTCCTACAGTCGAGAGGAGCATGAGAAGCACCTTTGGATCGTTCTTCAGACTCTGAAAGACAGTCAATTATATGCTAAGTTCTCAAAATGCGAGTTTTGGTTGAGTTCAGTTGCTTTCTTGGGTCACGTTGTATCAGCAGAGGGTATTCCGATGGATCCTAAAAAGATTGAGGCAGTTCAGGACTGGCCTAGACCCACATCAGCTACAGAGATCCGTAGTTTCCTGGGTTTGGCAGGCTATTACCGTCGATTTGTGGAGGGGTTTTCATCCATAGCAGCCTTGTTGACCAGATTGACCCAGAAGGGTACCCCGTTCAGGTGGTGAAATGAGTGTGAAGCGAGCTTTCATAAGCTCAAGACAGATTTGACTACGGCACCGGTATTGGTGTTACCCACAGGTTCAGGATCTTATACAGCATATTGTGACGCATCTCGTATTGGTCTGGGTACGGTATTAATGCAGGGTGGCAAGGTTATTGCATATGCTTCACGGCAGCTGAAGGTTCACGAAAAGAATTACCATGTTCATGATCTAGAGCTGGCAGCCATTGTTCACGCGCTGAAGATTTAGAGCACTACCTTTACGGCATTCCATGTGAGGTATTCACTAATCATCGGAGCTTGCAGTATTTGTTCAAGCAGAAGGAACTCAATTTGAGGCAGAGAAGGTAGCTGGAGCTATTGAAATACTATGATATCACAATATTGTATCATCCCGGGAAGGCCAATGTGGTGGCCGATGCTTTGAGTAGAAAGTCAGTCAGTATGGGTAGCCTTGCATATATTCCAGTTGGTGAGAGACCGCTTGCATTGGATGTTCAGGCCTTGGCCAACCAGTTCGTGAGGTTAGATGTTTCTGAGCCCAGCTTTGTTCTAGCTTGTATAGTTTCTCGGTCTTCGTTATTTGAGCGCATCAGAGATCGGCAGGATGACGATCCTCATTTACTTGTCCTTCAAGACACAGTACGACACGGTGGTTCCAAGCAGGTTACTGTTAGAGATGACGGAGTTTTGAGGATGCAGGGTCGTATTTGTGTGCCTAATGTGGATGGACTTTGTGATTTGATCCTTGAGGAGTCCCACAGTTCCCGGTATTCTATTCATCCGGGCGCCGCCAAGATGTATCAGGACTTGAGGCAGCATTATTGGTGTAGGAGAATGAATAAGAACATAGTTGCCTATGTAGCTCGGTGCCTAAATTGCCAGCAGGTAAAGTGTGAGCATGAAAGACCTGGTGGTTTACTTCAAAGGTTAGATATTCTTGAGTGGAAGTGGGGGTGTATCACTATGGACTTTGTTGTTGGACTCCCACGGACTCAGAGGAAGTTCGATGCAGTTTGGGTCATTGTGGACAGACTAACTAAGTCAGCGCATTTCATTCCTATGGCAGTTACCTATTCCTCGGAGCGGTTGGTAGAGATTTATATTCGTGAGATCGTCCGTCTTCATAGTGTGCCCGTGTCTATCATTTCTGATCGAGGTACGCAGTTTACCTCGCACTTTTGGAGGGCAGTTCAGCGTGAGTTGGGTATGCGGGTTGAGTTGAGCACAACATTTCATCCTCAGACAAAAGGGTAGTCCGAGCGTACTATTCAGATCTTGGAGGATATGCTCTGCGCCTGTGTTATTGACTTTGGAGGTTCTTGGGATCAGTTTTGCCGTTAGCGGAGTTTGCCTACAATAACAGCTACCAGTAGAGCATTCATATGGCTCCCTATAAGGCATTATATGGTAGACGATGTAGGTCGCCGGTTGGGTGGTTTGAGCCAGAGGAGGCTCGGTTATTGGGTACAGATTTAGTTTAGGAGGCCTTGGATAAGGTCAAGATTATTCAGGATCGACTTCGCACAGCTCAGTCCAGGCAGAAGAGTTATGCCAACCGTAGAGTTCGTGATGTTTCATTCATGGTCGGAGAGAGAGTGTTACTTCGGGTATCACCCATGAAGGGTGTAATGAGGTTCGAAAAGAAGGGCAAGTTGAACCCTAGGTATATCAGACCTTTTGAGATTCTGGAGAGAGTGAGAGAGGTGGCTTACAGGCTTGCGTTCCCACCCAGTTTAGCAGCTGTTCATCCGGTATTCAATGTGTCCATGCTTTGAAAATATCACAGTGATCCGTCCCATGTATTAGATTTCATCTCTGTCTAATTGGACAAGGATTTGACTTACGAGGAGGAGCCGGTGGCAATTCTAGCCCGGCAAGTCCGCCAGTTGAGATCAAAGAGTTACCCTTCAGTTCGAGTGCACTGGCGCGGTCAGCCTATTGAGGCAGCTACTTGGGAGTCCGAGTCCGATATGCGGAGTAGATATCCTCACCTTTTCACCATCCCAGGTACTTTTCTATGTCCGTTCGAGGACGAACGGTTGTTTTAGAGGTGGAGAATGTGATGACCCAAAAGGTCATCTTATGTTTTAGAACTCGAATTTGTGCTCTTAATCCTTAAAACCTCATTTTTATCCTCCTCAATTTGCATACGCAGTCCGGACAGATTTCCGGAAAGCTTTTATGTTGAAAACTAATGAAAATAAGAATTTTTGCCTTAAAAATTGATTTTAGTTAACTTCGGTCAACATTTTTAGCAAACGGACCCGAATCCATGCTTTAACAGTCCCGGTAGGTCAATATCGAATTATGGGACCTGGGCGTATGCCCGGAATTGAATTCCGAGGTCCCTAGCTTAAGTTATGAATTTTTGATGAAAATTAATAGTTTGGAAATTATTTATTTTTAAGAATTGATTGATGTTTGGCATTGTTAGTATCGGGTCCGTATTTAGGTTCCGGAGCCCGGTACAGGTTCATTATGATATTTAAGACATGTCTGTGAAATTTGGTGAGAAACGGAGTTAATTTGACATGATTCGGACGTCCAGATGAGGAAATAGAAATTCTTAAAGTGTTCTTGAGAATCTCATTTGATTTTGTGCTAAATTTAGAGTTCTAGGTGTTATTTTGGCGATTTGATCGCGCGAGCAGGTCCGTATGATGTTTTTAGACTTGCGTGCATGTTTGGTTTGGAGCCCCGAGGGCTCTGGTGCCATTCGGGCAATGCGCGAGTTGAGTTCAAACCTCAACAAGGCTGCTGGTGCACCAAATCTGGTGTGCCTACACCTGCGAGCCTTTGGTAGCAGGTGCGAGCGAAAGCCCCGCAGATGCGACTCAGGCATGGACTTCGTCTTTCTGCAGATGCAGACTTTTCTCCGCAGAAGCGGAACCCTATCCGCAGGTGCGGCCCCAGTTGGCCCAGTCCTTCTCCGTAAAAGCGCATATCCCGTCCGCACATGCGGATGTGCAAGTGCGACCAAAGCACCGCAGGTGCGAAGGTCGCTGGGCAGTGAGCATTTATTTCGGACTCCAGCCATTTTTCTTCTTGTTTTCAAAAGGATAGGAGGCCTAGGGCAATTTTTCAAAAACATTTTCTTCCCCAAATCATAGGTAAGTGTTCCTTAACTCGTTTCTTTCAATATTTTACTTCATTTTACTAGAATTCAACCTAAAAATCTAGAGTTTCATGGTAGAATTAGGGGTTAGGGCAGAAACTAGGGATTTCGGGAATTTGGGGATTTAGGCCTCAATTTGAGGTCAGATTCCAAAACTAATTACATATTCGGGCTCGGGGGTGAATGGGTAAAAGGATTTTGGTCTGAACCTCGGGTTTTGACCAAGCGGGCCCGGGGTCGATTTTTTGACTTTTTGGAGGAAAATTTTTGAAATTTAATTTATGCAATATAATTGATTCCTTTAGCAATATTTGATATTATTTAGTCATTTTTGAATAGATACGAGTGGTTTGGAGGTGAATTCCAAAGGAAAAGCGGTGATTGAGAATTAAGTGGCCTTCGGAGCGAGGTAAGTGTTGTATCTAACCCTGACTTGAGGGAATTAGGAACCTTAGATTTCTTGCTAAGTGAAATCCATGTGAGCGGCGTATATGTGAGGTGACGAGTACTTATGCGCCGCCAAATTTACCTATTTTTCCATGTTTCTATTTTTCTTATATTGTCATTTCCCATGTCAAATTGATACGTGTCATGCTAGTATTGTTCAATTTATCGTTCTTGCCATGTTTACGGATTTTCTAGTGATAATTGAGTTCTTATTTCAAGTTGAGAATGATATTATGGAACCAGGTATTGAAGTAAGGTGAGTACTTGTTATTCTGTCTCCCTGTTGTTATCTATGCATTGCATATGGTACGGGAGTGTTAATGAACGAAGGGTGATGTCGTGCCATATTGTGAGTGTTAATGCACGAAGGGTGATGCCGTGCCATATTGTGAGTGTTAATGCACGAAGGGTAATACCGTGCCATGATATGAGAGTAAAAGCACGAAGGGTGATGCCGTGCCATTTCTATTAATTTTATGGTTAGATTGAGAGTAAAAGCACGAAGGGTGATGTCGTGCATTTTTCCTTACTGTATTCACTATTTTTGTTGATTCATGGTATATTGACTGCTCCGGTGATCATTCTGTTGTAGTTATTTATCTTGTATTCCCCTCAGTATGTTCCCCTCCCGACATTTCCTGTTTAGTTCTCCATTTCTGTTATTCGTATATACACTATTGAATTGTACAGGTTGATTTGTACGTGCCTTGCCTTAGCCTCGTCACTACTTCGTCGAGGTTAGGCTCGACACTTATCAGTACATGGGGTCGGTTGTACTGATACTGCACTCTGCACTTTCTGTGCAGATTTTGATATCGGCTCTAGTTGATCGAGATTTTGCTATTAGTCAGTTATTCGGAGACTCAAGGTAGATATGTCGGCGTCCACATACCTTGAAGACCCCGTCTATCAAATATGTTCTACTGTTTCTTTTATTCAGACAATTGTATTTCTTTGAGACTATTACTTGTAGTAAATTCTAGAATGCTCGTGAATTATGACTCCAAATCCGGGTGGTAGTAATTAATACGATTTTATGATATTCCGCACTTATTATATTTCATTTGAGTTAATTATTGATATTTACTGAATCGAAATAAGGAAATGGTTTAACGATTCTCTAACGTTGGCTTGCCTGGCAAGTGAAATGTTAGGCGCTATCACGGTCCCGTCGGTGGGAAATTTCGGGTCGTGTCAGATACAATCGTGATCCTCATCTACTTGAAGTTTCAATCACAACTCTAAGTTTAAAATCTGATATAATATTATATTAGTATTATATCATATATTATTTTAGGTATTAATATATCATATACAACATACAATTGTTACACAATTCTAAAATAATTATGATACATTTATCATACAATTCATCCAACTTCCTTTTTTTAGAGTTTCAATCTGAAATATTACATAAAACCAACTCTAAACTTAACCAATTTCCCTCAAAATTGAGGTATAAACCATAAGGTATAATCTTCAGCATTTGCAAGAACACCCAATCCAAACAAATCAAAAATTCATAAATTTTGAATATTGAATTCAAAGTTTCAAAGTTTTTTAATTGATGTTGATGGAGAACCTTTGCTGCTGCAATTTTAGAGATAAATGTTTTTGCCATTTTCATTAATATTGTGATAGAAGTACCGATTTTGAATGATAAGTATGAGGAAGGGAATGAGATGTGAAATCTTTTAAAAAATAGATGAAATTCAAATTTTTAGGAGGGGGCTTGGTGAAGGAGAGAGAATGGGATGCTAAATTTAAGGGATCTTCACTTTTATTCTTTTTTTTTTATAATTACATAAAGGCAAAATACATAAGTTATCATCTGACCATATTCACTTATGTGTAAACGACCTCGAAATTGAATTTTGATGATTTCAATAGCTCTGTATGGTGATTTTGGACTAAGAAGTGTGTCCGAAAATTTATTTGGAGGTCCGTAGTGGAATTGGGCTTGAAATGGCGAAAGTTAAATTTTTGAAAAGTTTGACCGGAGAGTTGAGTTTTTGATATCGGGGTCGGAATCCTATTCTGGAAATTGGAATAGCTTCATTAGGTCAATTATGACTTGTGTGCAAAATTTGAAGTCAATCAGACTTGATTCGATAGGTTTCGGCATCGAATGTAGAAGTTGGAATTTCATAGTTTCATTAAGCTCAAATTGGGGCATGATTCGTGGTTTTAGCATTGTTTGATGTGATTTGAGGCTTCGACTAAGTTCGTATGATATTTTAGGACTTGTTGGTGTATTTGGTTGGGGTCCCGAGGGGCCTCGGGAGAGTTCGGAGGCTTAACGGATCGAATTTGGATTTGGAGGAGGAGCTGAAGCACCTGGGCATCTGGTATGATTGCACCTGCGCAAAAAAGGGCTGCAGGTGCGAGCTCACGGAAGCGAGGCATGAGTCGCAAAAGCGAAAATGCATGGGTTGTCCAGGCACTGCGGGTGCAAAATATTTTGCCGCGCGTGCGAAGACCACAGGCGCGAAGAAATCCATCAGAGGCACGGACATCGCAGGCGCGATAGTTTTGCCGCGGGTGCGAAGACCGCAGGCACAAAGAAATCCATCGCAGGCGCGAGAGTTTTATCGTTGGTGCGAAGACAGCAGGTGCGAAGAAATCATCGCGGGCGTGAAAATCCTAAACAGAATGTTAAAAACAGAGGAGTCTGAGATTTTGTCATTTTTGACATTTCCCAAAGCGGGTGAGGCTATTTTTGGGCGAGAAATTACGGGAAATCTTGAGGTAAGTCCCTTGTGATCATTTCTACTCCATAATATTTAATTATCATCGAATAATCCGACTAGAATCCATGTTTCTGAGGTGTAAATCGGGAATTTGAACTTAGGGATTTGAAAAATAGATTTGAAGATTTGGAAGTCGAGTAGAGGTCGGATTTTGGCAAAATTTTTATGGTTAGACTCGTGGTTGAATGGCCTTTCAGATTTTGTAACTTTTGTCGGGTTCCGAGACGTGATTTTTAAGCTAAATTTCGGGGTTTTATGGAAAATTAGTATTTTCTTATGAACTTAATTCCAATAAATTCTATTGGTTGAATCTAATTATTTGTGGCTAGATTTGAGGCGTTTGGAGGCCAATTCACGAGGCAAAGGCTTAGCGGAATAAGAATTTCACGGTTTGAGGTAAGTAACAGTTTTAAATCTGGTCCTGAGGGTATGAAACCCCAGATTATTGTATTATGTGAGAATTTTGGAGGTGACTCACATGCTAGATGACGGGCGTCTGGGCGTGCACCGTGCGATTTGGGACTTGGTCCATTCCGTGAAACTAGAAAGTTGAATAAGCTTGTCGTTAGCTATGTGCCCTTTCTGTGCTATAAATATTTGACAGTGAAGCATGCTTAGGCTATGTGTTGGTGTTGTAAAGACCACAGAGGCCTTGTACATGTTGAATTATCTGCTAAATTGTTGTTTTGTACTCAGTCACAGTTTACTTGTTTATTTTATCTCAGTCTCTATTGTTCATTATTGATGCATCATATTATTGTTATTTGGGCTGAGTATCATGACTATTGAGAGCCCGAGAGACTGGAGAGATGTATGACTGTGTGAGGCCGAGGGCCTGATTGTGAGATATTATACTATAGCACATGAGTTGTCCGTGAAAATTCTTTTATTATACTATAGCACATGAGTTGTCTGTGCAACACGTGAGTTGTCCGTGCGGATCCAGATATTTAAACTATGGCACGTGAGTTGTCCGTGCAGCACGTGAGTTTTCCGTGCATATCCTTTTATTACACTATAGCACGTGAGTTGTCCGTGCACCACGTGAGTTGTCCATGCGGATCTAGATATTTATACTATGGCACGTGTGTTGTCCGTGCAGCACATGAGTTGTCTGTGCAGATTATAGCGCTTAGGCTGTAGGAGCCCCTCCGGAGTCTGTACACCCCCAGTGAGCGCGGGTACCCATTGAGTGTGAGTGCTGAGGGCTGAGAGCCGAGTGGTGGAGTTGTTGTGACGAGTTGAGTAATTGTTGCCCTAAGAGGCTGTACTTGCTTTTCATTTGTTGTTGCACTTAGTTGCTATTTGTCATTGTTTTGAAATTCTCTGAAAGATTTTATATCCGGATTACATGAACTTGAACTGTATAAAACTGATTTGACTTAAACTGCTGGAATTGATAACATGTCTACTCTCTGCTGGAATTACTGAAAATGAACTGTAACTGTATAACTCGTCACTATCTTCAGTTCCTTATTTATTATTGTTACTTGCTGAGTTGGTTGTACTCATACTACACCCTGCACTTCGTGTGCAGATCTAGATGTTCCCGGACATAGCGGGTGTTAATTCTTTCGCACAGTTGATTTTCCCAAGATTCTGAGGTAGCTGCCGCGTTTCGCATACCTTACCTCTCCTTCCCTATCTCCTTATTTACTGTATTTGGTCTCAGACCGTTATGGACCGTATTTCCTAAATTTGTATTCATATTAGATGCTCATGTACTCAGTGACACCAGGTTTTGGGAGTGTTTGTATCGGTATTTGCAAGATTTGTGGTTTGTGTTTAAATATTATATTTTCAAACTTAAAAGAAATTGTGGATTATTAAGATTGTCTATAATGACCCAACCAGTCATTTTGACTTTTAGAACCTCGATCCCCTAAATAAAACTCTCTGTATGTGCTTTTATTAATTTATGACTTGCGAGGATGGTTGGTTCGGGATTTGGAAGTGTTCGGGTTGAAATCGGAATAATTGGTTCCTTAGTTTGGCTTTAAAAGGCCAAGTTTGACTTCGGTCAACATATTGAAAAAATGACCTCCGAAATTGGGATTTGACGATTCCAATAGGTTCGTATGATGATTTCGGACTTGGGCGTATGTTCGAATCAGGTTTTGGATAACCCGGGAGCGTTTTAGCGCTTAATAGTGAAAATCAACTATTTGAAGGTTTAAAGTTCTTTAAATTTGGTTTAGAATAGGTTTTGGAGTAATCGAGATCCATTTGCAATTCCGGGTTTGGGAATAGTTCCGTATGGTGATTTAAGACTTGCACGCAAAATTTGGTGTCATTCCGAGTAGTATAAGTATATTTCAGCGTGTTCGAAGTAAGTTTGAAGAATTTGAAATTTCTAAGTTGAATCAATTTGGTTTGGGGTATAGTTCTTAGATTTAATGTTGTTTTACATGTTCCGAGAGTTCGAGCAAGTCTGTTTTATGATTTCAAACTTGTTGGTATGATCGGGCGGGGCCCCGAGTGTTAACCTGACGAGGCTCGGACCAATTTTGAAATTTGGAGGAAGAACTGAAATTTGCTGCTTCTGGTACGTTCGCACCTGCGCTTGGACAGCCGCAGGTGCGACCCTCGCAGGTGCGAGTTTTGTGCGCAGAAGCGGAAAAGGGAAGGGGAAGCCATCGCCGCAGATGCGGAATTTTGGTGCACCTGCGAACTCGCAGGTGCGAGGAAATGAGCGCAGATTCGAGAGGGAGCAGTCAAGTGAAAGTCGAACCTCCAAGGCTTTTCTGCAGGTGTGGTATACCTCCGCAAGTGCGAAACCACTGCTTGGCAGAATGGTTAAAAATCGGAGCTCAGACATTTTTGAGCCTATTTTTCCTCCATTTTTGGGTGATTTCATAACTTTTGAGAGGGGATTTCAACTAGCAATTGGAAGGTAAGTTAATTCTATACACCTTGAGTTAAATACATAGATTATGGGTATATTATAACCGGTAAATCTTAGAAATCAAGGGTTTAGATGAAAAATCTAGATTTTTATAAAAATGAGATTTTAACCACGAAAATGGTTATGGAATTGGATAGATATTATATATTTGAGTTCTTGAGATTATGGGTAACGTTTTCATCCAAATATTTACGGAATCCAGGCACATGGGCCCGGGGTAAATTTTAGGAATCTTACCATTTTGGATAGGGTAATTTATTTAATAGATGAATTTTGAATTATTGAACATGTATTAATTATTTTATATATCTTATGGATAGTTTCGGATATTTCGGCATTGAATTGAGGTTTTTGGGTGACATTTTGATCGGAAAGTGGACTTTGAGACAAGGTAAGTCTCTTGTCTAATCTTGTGAGGGGGAATTTACCCCATAGGTGATTAAATTGATAATTTGTTTTTAATTGTGGGGGATACGTACGCACGAGGTGACGAGAGTCCGTACGTAGCTACTATCTATGCTAAAGTCCAGATAGTTTAGGACTCAAAGCATGAATTGTGTGTGTAAATTGTATCCTTTATTTAATTAAATTAATTGAAATATATTGTGAATTATTAGGAAAAGATAGTAAAAAATGGAAATCTTATATACTTAATATCCTGCTTAAATTAATCTATTTGTTAAAAGAAATTGTTTATCCTCTCGAATTAATCTATAATAAATATACTCTCCTTCCGGAGGTACATATGAAAATGTCCTCCTTTCTTGTAGAGCGGGCCAAACGCCTCGGCAGTATAGATGCATCTATGGATTGCGCCGCACGTCCCTCAGCAGTGTACACGACAGTCTGGATCGGGTCGTACGACTTCGACAGAAATCGTGCCTAATAATAATAATTATACGATACCTTTTATTTTAATTGCAGTTTGTGAATTTAATTAATAGATTGAAAATTATTGCATTTGAAGGAATTTAATTATTTCTGCTGGTTAAATAAAATTATTGTTAACTCTGTGAATCATGTTGATTTAGATATTCTAGTTTTACTTCCATTATTATTATTGACCCTTAGTGAGTGTCAAAGTCGGCCATCTCGTCTCTACCCCTTCGAGATTATGTTTGATACTTACTGGGTATACGTTGTTTACGTACTCATGCTACACTTGCTGCACTTTTTGTGCAGGACCTGAGACAGGTGCTATTGTTGGACCTATCAGCATGCACCCTCGATATCCATAGGCTTAGTGGTGAGCTGCACTTCTGAGCCATTCTGCAGAAACAAGTGCCTCCTCCTGAATTTTTTTATTCTGTCTATTTCATTCCAGATAGTATTTATAATTTTTTTTGTATAATCTACTAGATGCTCATATACTTGTGACTCCAGGTCTTGGCACACACACTAGTAGAATTTTTGGACTTGATTATTTTTAATTTGCTAGAATCTTTTCATATTGTTTTAAGTTCCTGAAATTAAGAAGAGTTTAATTACTCGGTTAATTTTAAAAGAATTGAATATAGGTTTAAATTACTAGTTGGCTTGCCTAGTTATAGTGTTGGGTACCATCACGACCTATAGGTGAAATTGGGTCGTGACAACATGGTATCAGAGCACTAGGTTCATGCAGGTCTTACAACTTATGAGCAGACCTAATAGAATCTTGTGGATCGGTACAGAGACGTCTGTACTTATCTTCGAGAGGCTATAGGGTGTTAGGAAACTACCTTTCTTCATCTTCCATCGTGCAATTGATGTAGTACTAAATATCTTTCTCTTATTCTCTCACAGATGGTGAAAACGCGCTTTAATAAGGTTCCAAACTAGGGAAAAGCTACTCCCACAGTTGCCAGAGGCTGAGGTAGAGGCCGAGGGATGGCTCTAGCTCGTGGTAGGGGGCGAGGACATCCCAGGATTGTTCCAGTTATGCCGCCAGTGGGTCCAGCAGAGAATCCCACTATTGAGGAACATGGTGAGGTGCCTCTGGCTGAGTCAGCTCTGGTGGATTTCACATCTGCACCGAGATTTCAGGATGTCATGGGTCGTATGTTGCGATTCATGGACACTATGACTCAGGCCGATTTATTTCTGACAGACCCATCCACATCTCAGGCGGGCGGGGGAGCACAGACTCCGACCGCACAAGCTCCTGGAGAGGCAACTGCTATATATCAGACCCAGGATACACTACCCGTGGGTGGAGCCCAGCCAGTGGCAGCAGCTACACCTGAGTCCAAGCCAGCTGCAGCCGCAGAAACTATTGGACATATGGAATAGACTACATCCTCCTGTCTTTGAGGGTGAGAGACATGAGGATCCCCAGGATTTCATTGATTGGTGCAAGAATAGACTGTACAACATGAGGATATTGGAGCCTCATGGGGTTGACTTTGGTACTTTTCAACTAAAGGGCAGAGCCCGTAAATGGTGGAAGTCTTATCTTCTTGGC
The DNA here is from genome assembly GCF_000715075.1 of Nicotiana tabacum. NCBI lineage: Eukaryota > Viridiplantae > Streptophyta > Magnoliopsida > Solanales > Solanaceae > Nicotiana > Nicotiana tabacum. Next base: position 19,602,328 of record NC_134083.1, on the reverse strand, counting down.
AGACCATCGGATTCTCCTCCCATGATTAGGGACAGGTTCACCCGTATCTTCCTGGACAGGTATATTCCACCCACCCATAGGGAAGAGTTGCGGTTTCAGTTTGAGCAGCTCCAGCAGGGTCAGATGTCAGTGACTGATTATGAGGTGAGGTTCTTTGAGTTATCTCGCCATGAACTTATGATACTCCCTACTGAGGTGGAGAGAGTGCGGAGGTTTGTTGCGGGTTTACATACTGGTATTCAGGCCACTATGGCTCGAGAGGTTGATATGGGTACTTCTTATGAGCTAGTCGTGGAGATAGCCCGGAGGATTGAGGGTGTGCGTCAGCGGATCCGAGAGCAGGTTATGAGAGATAACCGGTTTAGATATTTTGGAGAGTTCAGAAGTGCTCCGTCTGGGGGGAGAGGTCAGTTCGGGAGAGGGCAATCCAGCAGGCCCCCATATCCAGCACCACCGCCTCCTCGGGGTGCTCCAGTACGACCTTATTTCAGTGTTATACCAGAGAGTTCTTATCGTCCACCAGCTATTCAGGGTTCTTTCAGTGGGTATTCAGGTCACCAGGGCCAGATTCTTAGTCAGAAGCCCATTGTACCGAAGAGTTGTTACGAGTGCGGGGATCCCAGTCCCATGCGGAGATTTTGCCCCAGGCTTCGGGGTAGACCAGTGTAGCAGGGTCAGCAGCCTATGATTACTGCACCAATTGCTCCACCAGTTGTCCGACCACCAAGAGGTGGAGGGCAGGTGGGTAGGGGCCATCCTAAAGGTAGAGGTCAGCTAGGTGAAGGCCAGACAGTTGGCACTCCAGCTCGGTTCTATGCTTTTCCGGCCAGACCAGATGCAAAGGCCTCAGATGTCGTGATTACAGATATTATTTCTATTTGCGGCATGGATGCCTCCGTATTATTAGATCCAGGATCTACATATTCCTATGTGTCATCTCTATTTGCTCAATTTCTAGGTGTTTCTCATGAGTCCTTGAGTACTCCAGTTTATGTGTCCACTCCTGTGGGCGATTCTGTTATTGTGAATCAGATCTACCAGTCCTGTATTATTACATTCTGTGGTTATAAAACTAGAGCAGATCTGATATTGCTTGAAATGACCGATTTTGAAATTATCCTGGGCATGGACTGGTTATCTCCATATCATGCCATCCTAGATTGCCATGCCAAGACTGTAACCTTGGCTATTCCAGAGTTTCCTAGGTTGGAGTGAAAGGGTTTGTCTGTTAGTGCATCTAATCGGGTTATTTCTTTTAAGAAGGCTCAACATATGGTTGAGAAGGGTTGTTTACCTTATTTAGCCTATGTTCGGGATACTACTGCAGAGACTACGACTATTGATTTAGTGCCTATAGTTCGGGAGTTCTCTGATGTATTTCCTTCAGATCTTCCAAGCATGCCACCTGATCGTGATATTGATTTCTATATTGATTTGGCTCCAGATACCCAGCCTATATCTATCCCACCGTATCGAAAGAATTGAAAGATCAACTTGAGGATTTATTAACCAAAGGGTTCGTCATACCGAGTGTATCACCTTGGAATGCACCGGTATTATTTGTGAAGGAGAAGAATGGTACTATGCGAATGCGTATTGATTATTGCCAATTGAACAAAGTCACTATTAAGAACAAGTACCCGTTGCTGTGTATTGATGATCTATTAGACCAGTTGCAGGGTGCTAGGATGTTCTCTAAGATCGACTTGAGGTCGGGGTACCATCAGTTGAAGATTCGGAATTCGAATGTTCCGAAGACTGCTTTCAGGACTAGATGTGGTCATTATGAGTTTCTGGTGATGTCTTTCGATTTAACTAACGCCCCAACAGCATTTATGGATTTGATGAACAGAGTATTCAGACCATATATTGATTCGTTTGTCATTGTCTTCATTGATGATATTTTGATTTACTCGCTCAACAAGGAAGAGCACGAGCAGCATATGAGAGTGGTTCTTTAGACGTTGTGCGAACAAAAGCTATATGCTAAGTTCTCCAAATGTGAATTCTGGCTAGAGTCTGTAGCATTTTTGGGGCATATTGTATCAGGCGAGGGTATTAAAGTTGATCCCAAAATGATTGAGGCAGTTCAAAATTGGCATCGTCCCACTTCGGCAACTGAGATCAAGAGTTTCCTAGGTTTAGCAGGTTATTATCATCGGTTCGTGGAGGGCTTCTCATCTATTGCAGCACCTTTGACCAAATTAACCCAGAAGGGTGATTCGTTCCGATGGTCCGATGATTGTGAGGCAAGCTTTCAGAAGCTCAAGACAGCATTGACTACAGCACCAGTGTTAGTGTTGCCTTCCGGTTCGGGGATGTATACAATGTATTGTGACGCTCCACGCATTGGCTTGGGTTGTGTATTAATGCAGGAAGGGCGAGTTATTGCATATGCTTCACGTCAGTTGAAGCCCCACGAGAAGAATTATCCGGTACATGATTTGGAGTTTGCTGCGATTATTCACGCTCTTAAGATTTGGAGGCATTATATTTATGGGGTGTCTTGTGAGGTTTACACTGACCATCGCAGTTTGCAGCATTTGTTCAAGCAGAGGGACCTAAATTTGAGGCAATACAGATGGCTGGAGTTACTGAAAGGATTATGATATTACTATCCTATATCATCCCGGCAAAGCAAATATGGTTGCAGATGCCTTGAGTAGAAAGGCAGAGAGTATGGGTAGTTTGGCTTTGTAGTCGGGTTATCGCGGACCTTGCAGAAATTTGATGTAATTTGGGTGATTGTTGACAGGTTGAGCAAGTCAGCACATTTTATTCCAGATATATATTCAGGAGATAGTTCGGTTTCACGGTGTGCCAATTTCTATCATATCAGATAGAGGCCCTCAGTTTACTACACATTTATGGAGAGCGGTACAGAGTGAATTGGGGACCCGTGTAGAGCTCAGCACAGCCTTTCATCCGCAGACCGACAGGAAGTCAGAGCGAACAATTCAAATTTTGGAGGATATGCTCAGGGCATGTGTGATTGACTTTGGAGGTATCGTTTCTTGCCTTTGGCCGAGTTTTCTTATAATAACAGTTACCAATCCAGCATCGAGATGGCTCCATTTGAGGCTTTATATGGTTAGCGATGTCGTTCGCTCATCGGATGGTTTGAGCTCGGTGAGGCTAAGTTATATGGTACTGATTTGGTGAAGGATGCCTTGGAAAAGGTAAAGTTGATTCAGAAGTGACTTCGTACAGCGCAATCCAGACAGAAGAGTAACGCAGATCAGAAAGCGCGTGATTTATCATTTATGATGGGTGAAAAAGTTCTCTTGAAGGTTTCGCCGATGAAGGGAATCATGAGATTCGGGAAGAAGGGCAAGTTAAGCCCAAGGTTTATAGGCCCATTTGAGGTGTTGAGACAAGTTGGGAGGTTGCTTATGAGCTTGCTTTGCCTCCCAATCTATCAGGAGTTCATTCGGGTTTCCATGTATCTATGCTCCGGAATTATCATGCCGACATGTCACATGTGTTAGACTTCAGCACAGTTCAGCTAGATAATAGCTTGGTTATGAAGAGGAGCCAGTTGCCATAGTTGATAAACAGGTTCGCTAGTTGAGGTCCAAGAGAATTTCTGCAGTAAAGGTCCAGTGGAGGGGCCAACTAGCCAAGAAACGACTTGGGAGGCCGAGGAAAACATACGGAACAGACATCCACACTTATTCAGCACACCAGGTACAATTCTAAACTCGTTCGAGGATGAACGTTTGTTTAAGAGGTGGAGAATGTAATGACCCAACCAATCATTTTGACTTTTAAAACCCCGCTCCCCTAAATAAAACTCTCCGTATGTGCTTTTATTAATTTATGACTTGCGGGGATGGTTGGTTCGGAATTTGGAAGTGATCGGGTTGAAATCGGAACAATTGGTTCCTTAGTTTGGCTTTAAAAGGCCAAGTTTGACTTCGGTCAACATTTTGAGAAAATGACCACGGAATCGGGATTTGATGATTCCAATAGGTTCGTATGATGATTTCGGACTTGGGCGTATATTTGAATCGGGTTTTGGATAACCCGGGAGCGTTTTAACGCTTAATAGTGAAAATCAACTATTTAAAGGTTTAAAGTTCTTTAAATTTGGTTTCGAATAGGTTTTGGAGTAATCGAGGTCCGTTTGAAATTTTGAGTTTGGTAATAGTTCCGTATGGTGATTTAAGACTTGCACGCAAAATTTGGTGTCATTCCAAGTAGTACAAGTATATTTCGGTGCGTTCGAGGTAAGTTTGAAGAATTTAAAATTTCTAAGTTGAATCAATTTGGTTTGGGTTATAGTTCGTAGATTTAATGTTGCTTTACAGGTTCTGAGAGTTTGAGCACGTCTGTTTTATGATTTCAAACTTGTTGGTATGATCGGGCGGGGCCCGGGGGTCCCCGAGTGTTAACCTGACGAGGCTCGGACCAATTTTGGAATTTGGAGGAAGAACTGAAGTTTTCTGCTTCTGGTACATTAGCACATGTGCTTGGACAGCCGCAGGTGCGACCCTCGCAGGTGTGAGTTTTGTGCACAGAAGCGAAAAAGGGAAGGGGAAGCCATCGCCGCAGATGCGGAATTTTGGCGCACCTGCGAACGCGCAGGTGCGAGGAAATGCGCGCAGATGCGAGAGGGGGCAGTCAAGTGAAAGTTGCACCTGCGAGGCTTTTTCGCAGGTGCGGTACACCTCCGCAGGTGCAAAACCACTGCTTGGCAGAATGGTTAAAAATCGGGGCTCAGACATTTTTGAGACCATTTTTCCTCCATTTTCGGGCGATTTCAGAGCTTTTGAGAGTGGATTTCAACTAGCAATTGGAAGATAAGTCAATTCTACACACCTTAGTTAAATACATAGATTATGGGTAGATTATAACCGGTAAATCTTAGAAATCAAGGGTTTAGATGAAAAACCTAGAATTTTATAAAAATGAGATTTTAACCACGAAAATGGTTATGGAATTGGATAGAAATTATATATTTGAGTTCTTGAGATTATGGGTAACATTTTCATCCGAATATTTTTGGAATCCAGGCACGTGAGCCCGAGGTGAATTTTAGAAATTTTACCATTTTGGATAGGGTAATTTATTTAATAGATGAATTTCGAATTATTGAACATGTATTAATTATTTTATATAACTTTTGGATAGTTTCGGATTTTTCGGCATCGAATTGAGGTTTTTACGCGACATTTTGATCGGAAAGTGGACTTTGAGACAAGGTAAGCCTCTTGTCTAATCTTGTGAGGGGGAATTTACCTCATAGGTGATTAAATTGATAATTTGTTGTTAATTGTGGGGGATACGTACGCACGAGGTGATGAGAATCCGTACGTAGCTACTATCTATGCTAAAGTCCGGGTAGTTTAGGACTCAAAGCATGAATTGTGTGTATAAATTGTATCCTTTATTTAATTAAATTAATTGAAATATATTGTGAATTGTTAGGGAAAGATAGTAAAATATAGAAATCTTATATACTTAATTTTCTGCTTAAATTAATTTATTTGTTAAACAAAATTGTCCATCCTCTCGAATTAATCTATAATAAATATACTCTCCTTCCGGAGGTACATAATAAAATGTTCTCATTTCTTGTGGGGCGAACCGAACGCCTCGGCAATATAGATGCACCTATGGATCGCGCCACATGTCCCTCGGCAGTGTACACGGCACTTTGGATCGGGTCGTACGACCTCGGCAGAAAGCGCGCCAAATAATAATAATTATACGATACCTTTTATTTAAATTGCAGATTATGAATTTAATTAATAGATTGGAAATTGTTTCATTTGAAGGAATTTAATTATTTCTGCTGGGTAGATAAAATTATTGTTAACTCTGTGAATCATGTTGATTTAGATATTCTAGTTTTACTTCCATTATTATTATTAACCCTTAATGAGCGTCAAAGTCGGCCATCTCGTCTCTACCTCTTCGAGATTAGGCTTGATACTTACTGGATACACGTTGTTTACGTACTCATGCTACACTTGCTGTACTTTTTGTGCAGGATCTGAGACAGGTGCTATTGTTGGACCTATCGGCACGCACCCTCGATATCCAGAGGCTTAGTGGTGAGCTGCCCTTCTGAGCCATTCTATAGCAACTAGTGCCTCCTCCTGAATTTTTTTATTGTGTCTATTTCATTCCAGAAAGTATTTATAATTTTATTTTTGTATAATCTACTAGATGCTCATACACGTGTGACGCCAGGTCTTGGAACACACACTAGTAGAATTTTTGGACTTGATTATTTTTAATTTGCTAGAATCTTTTCATATTGTTTTAAGTTCCTGAAATTAAGAAGACTTTAATTACTCGGTTAATTTTAAAGGAATTGAATATGGGTTTAAATTACTAGTTGGCTTGCCTAGCTGTAGGTGAAATTGGGTCGTGACATTGTCGGCTTGCCTAGTATCGAAATAGGCGCCATCATGACAGGTTAGTGTTTTGGGTTGTGACAAGTTGGTATTAGAGCTCTAGGTTACATAGGTCTCGCGAGCCATGAGCAGGTTTAGTAGAGTCTTGCGGATCGGTACGGAGACGTTTGTACTTATCTTCGAGAGGCTGCCGAACCCTTAGGAAAATTTCACTTTCTTGTATTCTATTGTGCGGAATTGATTTAGGTTGAAACATAACTCTTTGAATTCCTTCCACACATTCGTGTGCACATGTGATCTCAGTATCAGTTGTGCATCACTGTCTTGTGATTCCATAAACGAGGTTCGAGATGTGTATTTTGTGTTTTGGTGATGGGCCAGTCTGGAGGACTTGAGGCCAGGGTTAGACCGCAACTTAAGCTCGGTAGCTTCAGTTGTAACGTGTACATTTTGACTCATATGTCTGGTAATATCCCTACGAGTGGAATTTGTGGCTCGATGAGTGGTGCAAGTGACTATATGATGAGTATGATGTGAATGTGGCATGTGTCAGATGGGTTGAATGTGATGAATAAAGTTTTCTTATGACTCAAGAGTTTGCTATTGGGTACTTGATTTCTGACTTGATTTGACGTATAGTCTCGAGTTGTGACTTGTGAGTGTATTGAAGGATCTTTCACGTTGTTAAATTGTGGGACAAATTAAATTCGCATGTCTTGTCAATGAGTTTGGACTCAAGAAGAGTAAGTGATTGTGTAATAATTGTGGTTGCAAATGGGCATTTCTAATGTTGATGGCTCGAGAAAGATGATCTTCGAAGAGGCTTAGAGTCGGTAACATTTTATTGGTTCAGGTGCGACAGAGATGCCTTTTGATTTGATATAACATTTGGGCAGCAATGTATGAGGGAAGATATGACGGGAAGTGTTTCACGGTGGTTGAAGTACTAGCAGGTCAAGTAGGAGAAGTAGAGGTTGAGAAGTTGCTTAAAGGAGATGATTTAACTGAAGTAAGAGTGGAAGATTAGCATATGGATTCTGTGCTAGGGTAGTCGCGCGCTTTGAGAAAGTGTAGAACGGTTTGGAATCGTGATAGAATGTGATTTGGCCTACGAACTTTATTTGGAGTGATGGTTACTGTACGAAAAAAGATTGAATATGGCACAAAGGAGTTTGTTCGAAATAAAGAGGGATGTGAAGATCTGATTATCGTTTCAGGCACAATATGACTTGAGTTCGGAAGGTATTGTTGAACTTTCAGTTGATATCAATAGGGAAAGTGCAGACTTATACAAATGGTGGGCGAGCATGAACTCAGGAGAATTTGCTAATTACGTGGTCGTTGCACCCAATTCAGCATCTTTGGAAGATGTCGGTAAGGAATTTCATAGGTGGGTTATCTCCTGTGAGCAGTTAGCAGTGGTGTGATGTTGATGAAGCTTCTGCGAGGAATATTACTTGCTACCCGGTAAGAGGTCGAGTGTGTGACTGTGGCTGGTGATTGAGAATGTTCATGAAAATCTAAACAAAAGACTTCGAGAAGTCTAGCGGGCTAACGGTGCGAGATCATGGTAATTGAGAAGGAGAAATCCTTGCGGGTTCTAAGTTTATATAATTGCAGCTTAAAGCTAAGTGGGGGAGCCTGCTATTGAAAATTTGATTTCAGGGTTATGTGTTAAATTTTAGTTTTGGTCGGAGACACACTTATGGATCAGTTATGACTTGGAGAGATGGAAATCGAGGATGACTCGAGTAAGGAAATTCCTGAATACGGGTTATATGGCACTTTATAGAAATACAGAAATCATGGAATGATTAAATTGTTATTTTGAAGAACGTAGTGCGCACGAAGTATGAATTTGATTGGTGGTGTTAAGGCGGGGGTTACTTCTTTGGGGGTTGTTGTGCTAAAGGAGCTTGTGCCCTTCGGCCCGTTTGGACGGTGCAATTTGGATTTGAGCAAAGTGAGTGATTCCCGAGAAAATTCTAATGCGTTTGAGAATTATAGATAGCAATTGAGAATGTTTCCGGACTTGTGTATGGATAAAATCTGAGCTTTGCATTTGAAGATGTCAGGACTTACGGTAATTTTGTATGACTATGGATTCTACATTTCAGTATAAGAAAGGAATGAGGAACAATTTTAAATTCACATAACGTATTTTCAGAGTGAGTATTACGGTTGTGGTATTTATGAGGTAATTATGATGTTGTGAGACTTTACAGAAATTTTGGTGGCAATATTCTTGGGTTTGATGACCTGCGTGGCTTGGTCGAGTTAGAGGGATTCAGCTCTGATAGCTTGGTTATGTGCAAATGGATTTCAAAGTGTTCTTAATGGTTTCTACCATGGGTTGAACCAGATATATTCTACTGGTGTAGGGAACATGTTGTGTATTATGAATTACTCCTGGAAGGAAGCAAGATGAAGGATATTGAATGACCGTGTATGTAATTTGCTGGTTACCCAAAGTGGATAATGAGATTCTCGTGCTTGTCACATGATGGCATGATAGATATGGTATGTGGCGTGGGATTAAGATTTACATGTACAATGTGGCAGTTCATTATTGAAAGGAAGATCACGAATTTTGGACAGAATGGTCAATTTCAGATAATTAGATGAATGTTATAACTGCTCGGTAATCCCTGAGAAGGGTGCGCATTTCAAAAGGTGCATTGTGTTTTTACTTACGGATATTCATTGGTATTGCAGTACTCACCTGGTTGATAGACTATTGATATTCAAATTATTTCTATGTGGCGCGGAAGAATTATGAAAGTATTCCTTATGGGAAGATCGTGAATGGAAGATGTGTTAGTCATTCTAGTGCTGGAGTTGGGATCAGTTACAGTGATTCATGTGTTTGATGAATTTGGAGACTGGGAGTTCTCAGAAGTATATTGTTTCGGGTTGCGGCCTATTTGAGGTGAGTATTTTATTTTAACTCAGTGGAGGCACTAGTTGCGTTAATTATTTGTGATAGCTACGCGCTATAAGTGTGCATATATGTGAGGTTTGAGCCAATGTGCGGGCATCTAGGCAAGTATTCATACTCAAAAGAATGCTTAGGCTATGATATGCCTAGATTTGACTGTTAAGCGTAAAGTTATAATGTTTCTCGTGTTCGTACCTTTGTTGAGAACTATATGGGATACATTTGAGGTTACAAATAGGCTAATTCCCCTGAATAAACAGGGTAGGTACTATTTCTGCGTTAACTTATCGATTTGAAGTGTGATAGCAGACTTTGCACGTGCTTACACTGTGGTGTGTTATTTATACCAGTCCGAGAGCATGATAATTTTATTTCATTATCATATACAAGTGTTCTTGTTTAATTTCTCCTGTATGATATGCTGGGACTGGAGGCCTGTGACCATGCCAGGCGATTTATATTATTGGCACGTGAGTTGTCCGTGCCATGTGTGGGAATTCTATTTCTATAATAATTTATCTGATTTATTAATTTCCTTTCTATACAATTGTGCACATGCGCCTACGGTTATCCTATTCACGAAATTTGAGGAGTTGGTTGTAACAGTGCGGTTGTTGTGGTGCTTGTTGAACTTGCAATACGGTTCTCTTCCTTGAGACATCTCCCATATTTGGGTACACGGATTGCGCAATTGTGGCTTGAGTTATATTGATGTGGCATGACTATAGGATAGTTGTGTTTAATAATATAAGGTTATTGGACCTAGAATGGGTACTGTCAAGTTTGATTACGGTAAATTCGGGAGGATAATATTGAAAGTCTGCTTAGAAGGTGATTATGGTTCTGGTCGGGGCAAGAGAGCTTTGTGGCTAGTTGATCTGATCGGTGGTTATGAGTTTTGATTGTTTCTTTCATCATTAGCAGTGTACGAAGGTTTTAGAATGAGGTTTTGTTGAATACGGGGTGTTATACTAGTACTTGGTTGGTTTTGAGTAGTTACTGTGATCAGAAATGGTGTAACGAGTATGCGAGTTGTGTAGTATGTTATGCGATTATATATGGGATTATGGTTATGGCTGGATACAGCTTGTTCAGGCTATTACAGTGGGTAGATATGAGATTTGGGTCTTGAAAAGAATTCTGGATGATAGAAATTTGGCTACAAGGTTTTTGGGCTAAGGTTAAATTAATGATTTCGGTGAGACCTATATAGAATAGGGTGACGTGAGATCACTCTAGGTATGTGTAGTAAGGTGGAATAGATATTTGAAGGTTAAGAACAACTCTTGGCATGTTCGAGGACGAACGTATGTTTAAGTGGGGGAGAATGTAACGACCCGACCGGTCGTTTTGAGTATTACAGCCACGTTCCCCCAATTACTGCTCAATTTATGCTTTAGAGTTGTTTTATGACTTATCGGATTAGTTGGTTCGTGTCCAGAGAGAATTCGGAGTAAAATGAGACACTTAGTCTTATGATTGAAAATTTTAAGTTAGAAAAGTTAACCGGATATTCACTTATGTGTAAACGACCTCGGAATCGAATTCTGATGATTCCAATAGCTCCGTATGGTGATTTTGGACTTAGGAGCGTGTCCGAAAAATTATTTGGATGTCTGTAGTGGAATTAGGCTTGAAATGGCAAAAGTTAAATTTTTGGGAAGTTTGACCGGGGAGTTGACTTTTTGATATCGGGGTCGGAATCCGATTCTCGAAATTGGAATAGCTTCATTATGTCAATTATGACTTGTGTGCAAAATATGAGGTCAATCAAACTTGATTCGATAGGTTTCGACATCGAATGTAGAAGTTGGAATTTCTTAGTTTCATTAAGCTCGAATTGGGGCATGATTCGAGGTTTTAGCGTTGTTTGATGTGATTTGAGGCTTCTACTGAGTTTGTATGATGTTTTAGGACTTGTTGGTGTATTTGGTTGGGGTCCCGGGGGGGCTCAGGTGAGTTCGGATGCTTAACAGATCGAATTTGAATTTGGAGGAGGAGCTAAAGCAACTGGGCATCTAGTATGATCGCACCTGCGCGAAAAAGGGCCGCAGATGCGAAGACTTCAGGCTTGAAGAAATCCATCGCAGGCGCGAGAGTTTTGCCACGGGTGCGAAGACCGCAGGCACGAAGAAATCCATCGCAGTCGTGGACATCGCAGGCGCGAGAGTTTTGCCGCGGGTGCGAAGACCGCAGACGCGAAGAAATCCATCACAGCCGTGAGAGTTTTGCCGCGGGTATGAAGACCGCAGGTGCGAAGAAATCATCGCGGGCGCAAAAATCCTGGACAGAATGTTAAAAACAGAGGAGTCCGAGATTTTTTCATTTTTGACATTTCCAAAAGCGGGTGAGGCAATATTTGGGAGAGAAATCACCGGAAATCTTGAGGTAAGTCCCTTGTGATAATTTCTACTCCTTAATATTGAATTATCACCGAATAATCCGACTAGATTACATGTTTTTGAGGTATAAATCGGGGATTTGAACTTAGGGATTTGAAAAATAGATTTGAGGATTTGGAGGTCGAGTTGAGGTCGAATTTTGATAAAATTGATATGGTAAGAATCGTGGTTGAATGGCCTTTCAAATTTTGTAACTTTTGTCGGGTTCCGAGACGTGGGCCCCATGGGCAATTTTTGAGCTAAATTTTGGGTATTTATGGAAAATTAGTATTTTCTTATGAAATTAATTCCAATAAATTTTATTGACTGAATCGAATAATTTGTGGCTAGATTCGAGGCGTTTGGAGGCCAATTCACGAGGCAAAGGCTTAGCGGAATAAGAATTTCACGGTTTGAGGTAAGTAAAAGTTTTAAATCTGGTCCTGAGGGTATGAAACCCCAGATTATTATATTATGTGAGCATTTTGGAGGTGACTCACATGTTAGGTGACGGGCTGTGGGCGTGCACCGTGGGAATTGGGACTTGGTCCATTCCGTGAAACTGAAAAGTTGAATAAGCTTGTCGTTAGCTATGTGCCCTTTCTGTTCTATAAAAATTTGACAGTGAAGCATGCTTAGGCTATGTGTTGGTGCTGTAAAGACCACAGAGGTCTTGTACATGTTGAATAATCTGCTAAATTGTTATTTTATACTCAGTCATAGTTTACTTATTTATTTTATCCCAGTCTCTATTGTTCATTATTGATGCATCATATTATTGTTATTTGGGCTGAGTATCATGACTATTGAGAGCCCGAGAGACTGGAGAGATTTATGATTGAGTGAGGCCGAGGGCCTGATTGTGAGATATTATACTATAGCACATGAGTTGTCCGTGAAAATCCTTTTATTATACTATAGCACGTGAGTTGTCCGTGCAGCATGTGAGTTGTCCGTGCAGCACGTGAGTTGTCCGTGCGGATCCAGATATTTATACTATGGCATGTGAGTTGTCCATGTAGTACGCAAGTTATCCGTGCGGATCCTTTTATTATACTATAGCACGTGAGTTATCCGTGCAGCATGTGAGTTGTCCGTGCAACACGTGAGTTGTCCGTGCAGCATGTGAGTTGTCCGTGCAACACGTGAGTTGTCTGTGCAGATTATAGCGCTTGGGTTGTAGGAGCCCCTCTGGTGTCTGTACACCCCCAGTGAGCGCAGGTACCCATTGAGTGTGAGTGCTGAGGGCTGAGAGCCGAGTGGTTGAGTTGTTGTGACGAGTTGAGTAACTGTTGCCCTGAGAGGCTGTACTTGCTTTTCATTTGTTGTTGCACTTAGTTGCTATCTGTCATTGTTGTGAAATTACCTGAAAGATTTTATATCCGGATTACATGAACTTGAACTGTATAAAACTAATTTGACTTAAACTGCTGGAATTGATAGCATGTCTACTCTCTACTGGAATTACTGAAAATGAACTGTAACTGTATAGCTCGTCACTATCTTCAATTCCTTATTTATTATTGTTACTTGCTGAGTTGGTTGTACTCATACTATACCCTACACTTCGTGTGCAGATCCAGGTGTTCTCGGACATAGTGGGTGTTGATTCTTTTGCACAGTTGATTTTTCGGAGATTCTGAGGTAGTTGCCGCGTTTCGCAGACCTTGCCTCTCCTTCCCTAAATCCTTATTTACTGTATTTCATTTCAGACTGTTGTGGATCGTATTTTCCAAACTTGTATTCATATTAGATACTCATGTACTTAGTGACATCGAGTTTTGGGAGTATTTGTATCGGTATTTGCGAGAATTGTGGATTGTGTTTAAATATTATATTTTCAAACTTAAAAGAAATTATGGTTTATTGAGATTATCGCCTTGCCTAGTATCGAGATAGGTGCCATCACGACAGGTTAGAATTTTGGGTCGTGACAATTACACACTTTCTATAGACGATAATAATGTTACACACGCAACCTTTTTAAAGTATATCTAGTACACACCTTCTTTGACCAGGTTTAAACGTGTGTAACACAAAACGGTAAAAGCGCGTGGAAAGTAGAAGTAGAAAATTTCTGACTTAAATCAACGGCCGAAAATCAATCCTAACGGCCATTTTTAAACAAATAAAAAGGCCCTCAACCCATTTCTTCTCAAATTGGACCCGTCTTCCCCTTCTTCCTCCTTGAAAGCTCGAAAGTTGCGGAAATATTCTTCTTCTTGACATCTTTTTATGTGATTTTCTGTTGCCAATATTATCATCTTCTACTACTTCTTCCTTCTCTTTTTCGACATTGTAATTTCTAGGGTTCAATTTTAGGATTAGGGGAAATGCATAATCTAAGAAAATTTTGTTATTGAGGTGACACTATCATGGAGTGTTGATAATCTAAGTCGTCAATTTTACGGATATCCATTTTATGAAGTAAATTCAATTATACTTTTATAATATATTTTATATTCCTTAATAATTTTTCTCTTCAATTTTCAAAGGGATAGTCGCTCGGGATGTAATTTCTTTGTGTGGTTTGATCCCCCAACTCCAGAGTACTTAAAAATTATGATTTTGGGGCTGCTTAAGAAGAAGAGGGCGTTCGATGCATTATTGAAGGAAAATAGGAATCGAAGAAATTAAAGGAGATTGTGTGTGTTGATTTTAATTGTAATTGTATTGAAGTTTATTGTGTTTGGTAGTTCTAAGGATTGCTATATAATGTAAGACAACGAATGAAACTTTTTGGTGGATTTTGTATCCCTTTGTTAGAAATAAATGAAATTTTCTGCAACTGTTAATGTTGTTTGGTTTGTGGTTGATGCTATGTGAGCTGAAATTGCAGATAATACACTGCTTACACAGTTAAATAGTGGCTGAAATTGCTGCCTAAAATACAGTTCAAATGCTTAAATACGGAAGTGGTAATACTAAAGAGATGAATCTGCCCAGAAATTTTTAGGGCAAAATGCAGATAATACACTGCTTACACAGTTAAATAGTGGCAGAAATTACTGGCTAAAATACAACTCAAATGCTTAAATACTAAAGTGGTAACACTAAAGAGATTAATTTGCCCCGAAAATTTTCAGTTTAAACTACATAGCACCATAGAGTATAGGTTTTCATTACAGCCACCTAATAGAAGCTTGCCTTAACAAAAATATAGGTTGGCATCTTAACAGCACACCAAAATAACAGTAGCTTGCCTTAACAAAATAACAACATTCAATACACCACTTAATAACAGTTCCAAAATAACCTAACAACAATTCCAAAATAACTAAATAATATTTCACAATAACAACGTTCAATACACAACTACATATAGTTGTTCTTGGATGGATGGGATGATGAACTTGCTTGACTTGGATTGGAATGGGATGCAACAGTTTGGTCTACCATTCCATTTTACTCCACTTGTTGGCTTGTAGGCACATTCATGAATATATGTTGAGGAGCTCTTTTCACCACCATGAGAAACCATTCTTCGTTTACCTCCACCAGACTGCCAAAACAGTAAAGTATTTAGTAAAGTAGTTAAACCAAATAAGACATAAGCTTAAGTTTGAAGTACTTACAAAAAAAAGTTGTGAACCCACTGCTTGATTGAAACATTCCAATCCCAGAACTTCTAGTTCCTCTTCCACTACCTCTAACAGTTCCTCTTCCTCTTCCAGGGGCAGAAGTAGTTGAAGTTGAAGGTGTTGGAGCAGTTGTTCCTCTTCCGCTTCCTCTTTCTCTTCCTCTTCCTCTTCCTCTTCCTCTTCCTCCATTGCTTCCTCTATAAGAAGCATTTGCAAGAGTAGAATCTGCAGGCCTTGGTTTCTTGGGGCAGCTCCTTTTGTTGTGTCCATAGCCACCGCAGTTTGAACATGTCATATCAATACCCCTTCTTGAAATCTTTCCAAACTTAAGATGTTCAGTTTCTTCTCTTCTTCTTTGGTCTGCCAGGCATCTTTTTAATTAGTGAGGGTTTAATTGGTGGATTGGTCGATGTTGGCCACATCTGCATGTTTAGCACAAGCTGGATAAATGTTGAATATGCCTTCAGATATGTGGATTTGTGGTACCAATGGGATATGTAGTTAATTTGATCAATGTTTTTGAAGTGCATAGCAACAATTGCATGAGCACAAGGGATACCCTTCAGCATCCATGACCTGCATGTACAAGTTTGGGTTTGCATATTCACATAGTACTTCAATACCAATCTTAATGAGGTATCTTCAACCTCATAGCCATATTCACCATTTCATTTGATTGTACACCTCATAGACCGGGCCATGTTATATTGGTACACTTTCATAGCAATTGGGGATATATCATATATCCATGTATCTGCAAACTCCATCAACTTTCCTATTCTCTCCATCATCTTCACTTTAATTTCCTCTAACATTGTGATGATTGTCTTGTGTCTAGCAGCAAGTATCCAAGCTTTAAAGGTCTCACACATATTGTTGTTAATTATATCATATTTCTTGTCACAGTTAAAGTATGCTCTGCACCAGGTCTCCTTGTTATACCTCAAGAGGCTCTCACATATCCCATTCCCAAGCATATTCAAGTTGTTCATGTGAAAATTCAATTATGCCACACATGATGCTCTAGCATACCTCTAGAAGTTATTTCTCCTCTCTAATCCTCTCTAATATCCGGACCAGTTTGCTAATATATGTGTGGCACACCACCTATATTCACTTACGGGCAACACTTCTGATACAACTTTAAGCAATCCCTGTAATATAAGAAGAATATATTAGTTGCCAATAGAAATAGAAATAAAAAAAATTAAATATTGACAGTAATGAAATCAGCTTTTGCATATCAGACATGATAGTGAGATCTCTTACATCTTGAAGATCTAAGTCATGAGTCACACATTTCACAAACCATGTCCAAGTGAAACTGTTCTCACACTCTACAATGGCTCAAGCAATAGGGAACATCTGATTGTTGCCATCCTTTGATACTGCTACAAGCAGTTGACCCTTACAAATGCCTTTCAAAAAGCATCCATCAAGGCCAATTATTCTTCTGCAACCTTCATACCATCCTTTTTTCATAGCATAGAAGCACACATAAAATGAATTAAAGACAAGTTTGCCTTCACCTTGATCATCTACCTTCACAACACAAGTTGTACCTGGATTTGTCTGTAATAGAATATCTCTATAACTATAGAGTCTCTTGAACTCAGCATGCACATCACCTATTATCTCTTTTAGAATTTTTGCTCTATCTCTATGGACAGTAGACCTACCAACATATATGTCCAATTCACCCTTAATGAGTTTCTCCAGCTCCCAAACTTTCATATTTGGTTGAGACACGATCTTATTCCTGTAATGCTTTGCAAGGTATTTGGAGTTGCAAAGCTTTTTTTTTTGTTTTGTAACACTTGTGGACAGTACAGTACTTTTTTACCTGAAAATTATTGGATCTGCCATCTTTGCTTGCAGTCAACATCCATGGACATTTTGGGTGCATGCATTTTACCCTCACCCTATCAGGTTCATTAATATACTTCTCGATTTGAACTCCTTTATGAATTGCATACTTAGTACAGCCAACCTAAAATCATCAACACTCTAAAAAATCATCCCCAACTCCCAGGTTATTTTCTTGACAGTTGGATCAAATATCAGGGCTTTTTTCTCCTCTTGGAAGCCATTCTCTCCTTTTGTTCTTCATCAAATTCATCTTCAGCATCTTAGGGAAAGATTTTAGCATCTTAGGAAAAGCTTTCAGCAACAGAAGACCCAAAATAAGGCTCATTTGTTCCTACTAAGCTTGTGTACCTATTTTGCTTGCTACTAGTTCTTAATTCATCAAAACCAATATCAACTCCTGCATCACCTAGGTTAATATCACCCCTATCTTTTTGTCTTTCACTCCTTTGCCTCCTATATTTCCCCAGTTCATCCTTACACTCTACCAATTCTTCATGGACATCATATTCATAATCATTATCATCAGGAATATGTAAGTTTACTCCATCACTCTCATCACTATCAGGATTATCAAAGTCTTAATCATTCTCATTGTCATCCTCACCCTCATCATCATCTGATTCACTATCTACTTCACTCTATTATTTTCTTGAAGGTGCAGGATCAGGGGCAGGGGCAGGTTCACTATCTTCTTCTTCTAAGATTATTGTATTCTTAAAAGCTCCACTATTACTCCCACCAACCCCTTTACTAGCCTAATTTATGTCAACAACATTTAAAGGGAAAGAATGAGTCACATATATATCTAAGGTATCCCCACCTTCTAATTCTTTACAAATGTCTAATATATCCTTGTCTGTGAGAATATTTACCAATTTATCTATCCTATCCATTGGACAAATATACAGCTCAGCCACATTTTTAAATTTCATTAACTCAGTGTAGTTCACCAATTCAATAAAAGACAGTAAATCCACATCTACATCTAAAGTCAATGTTTGACTACCCTCAACATAACGAGCAAAGTTACCACGAACTAAGACCCCATCGTGGTACCACTCAAGTGTAATCAATTTAAAAGATATTTTTCTGCAAACAAACAAGGGGGAAAATAAATCGAGTGCCACATGCAACAACTGAAAATAAAAAAATACAGAAATACAAAATTAGAGACAAAGACAAGATCATATCATATTGTTCAAAGCAATGGTATTACAATAATCACTTAAACCCTAACTTTACACACGGTTTACAAACACAAAGTAAATCTTTTAATAAAAAATGCTCTGTAAAGGCAACAACACGTCAACTTCACAGTAATAACGACAATGATAAAAGATTCCCCTTTTAAAAAGTCTGAAAACACTAAACCAAATGGAAGAAATTTCAAAAACAAAACCTAGGTTCAACCCACCCACTGCTAAAACAAACGGGTAATGCAAGGGGAAGAAAATTACTAACCTAAAATTGCATAAATCCACCTCTCATACAAGATAAAAGCTGCGCTTGAGATAGTCGCCGAAATCGCCTTCACCATAGCTCCTTCGAGATGTATCGAGAAATGAGAGTTAATTTGGGGTAAATTAGTTTTAACCCTTTTTTACTGATGGGTCGGGTTGGGTTTATAAATATAAGGGGTTAAAAATAAGTGGGTCAACTTTATAAGCTAAAGTCAAACGCGTAAAATATACGGATGAATTTTTTACGGGACCTGGTCAAAGAAAGTGTGTACTAGATACACTTTAGAAATGTTGCATGTGTAATATTATTACCATCCACAGAAAGTGTGTAAGGGGGATTTGGGCCATAGGTCAGGTGACAATTTATGTATTTTTCCATATATAAATGGTATATATATATAATGCAATTAAGTAAGAACCTAATTTCCCATTATAATATCTCCTAATTTGATTGGAAGAAATTTACGAATAGCCATATTTAGAGCCTGTAATTGAAAAATAACCATAAACCCAAAAGTCATTGAAAAAAAGCTACAACTTGGACTAAAACAGTAATGAGCAAGAACATGGCCTTAGGAGGGAATCAATAGCTAGAAGTGGATGTTAATACACTGCATGCTAGTTGGTAAAGTAATAGCTTACCAAGACGATGGTTAGTCACACCAGGACTAAGACACTGTCTAAATTCCTATAACCAACTTAAAGAAACGCTAAGACCGTTTTTTCATCTTTTCTAATTTCATCGAACTTGTTATAAAAATAATTATTGTGGATGTCCATTTATTACCCCTCTATAGATAATCTTCCTGAATAAGATTATCCATTTAGTACTCTGTTGAAGTTTATCTACAAGCAGCTGATGCAGGCAGGTTGCAAGTAGCTCAATGAAATAATTTGCAGCAGCTTCTTATTAAACAGGCAGGTTGCAAGCAGCTCATGCAGACAGCTTTCAAGCAGCTAAAGAAAAGCCTTGCAGCTGCTTTCTGAAAAGCCTCGCAGCTGCTTCCTTTCTTCTATAAATAGAGATGTTTTCAGTTCATTATGTACAACAGTTTGAAATTGAATAAAAATATCAATCTCCCTCTATACTTGCCTTCGGTTTCTTTACTTTACAGTCTTTATTTTATAACACGTTATCAGTACGAGACTCTGCAATTTTGAGCACTTACTTCGAATTTAATTTCTATTTCAGTGTTCGTCTCCGATGTAAGGCGACACTCTTATGTTCATGGTTAGATCTTGTTCATAACGAGCATCATAAGGTAGATTATATCCTTAAGGTGTTGAGTTTTTCTTCTTGGCAGTAGTGATATAGATATCACTTACATCTAGTGTGGCCAAATTTGCGTAATTTAATTTGAGCCTTTTGCTTATATTTTAATATCATTATCATAGCTTGCTTGGTTATATGTTACATATATAGTACCTATTTTGGTATTTGTTTTCATCCTAATTATCTTAATAAAGGATTACAAAGTGGATAACATTGTTAGATCCACTTAAACTCCAGCAGAGTTTGCAAGAAATATACAACTACCAGAAGTGGTTATATTTCGTATATCTCATTGTAACTAAATTTTGTTAACCACCAGAAGTGGTATATGCCTATGACCACCAGAAGTGATAATTTAGGCTTTCTATGGTTACAATTAAAGATAAGCTAGAGAAATATTCTCTATATTACATGCACGCCTCGATTTGCTCATGAAGTAGTAAATATTTTAAAAGAGGTTGAAGCATCACAATTGATTTGATTAATGCGAGTTCAGATAATTATATTCGATTTCCTGAAGAATGAGAATTTTTGATAAATATTAATCCATTCCCTGAAGTGAATGTGATTATATTAATAAAGTCGTAAATATAAACGTGCTCTTGATGTAAATATATTATAATTCACCTCCAGAAGAGGTAATATGATTGAGAGAATATATACTCAATTTTTTGTATTTTAATTTGCTCCTGAAGAAGTAACACAATTGAAATTTTCTCCCGAAGCAGGAAAATATTATGAAACTGTGTCTTTCTGTGCGTAAATAAAATAATGAGCTATTCAAAGTTATTTTTGAAGTACATTTTCATTCCCTGTAGTGAATGAAGAAATACTACAACTCACCTCCGGAAGAGCTAGAATAACAGATGATATAAATATAATTTTTGTGGCATAAAGATCATTGTCGCACGTACTTGTTGTACGTAAAATATCTTGGATAATTTTATTAAATATCATTCTAAGAAAAAATTATTTTTGTAGAATGCTTTCTACTACAACCACATTAATATATTATGGTTAGTTATTGAGTTCCCCGAAGAAAATAACAACTCGTGTATCTTTCCTTAAAAGATGCAATGACTATGTGGTTGTCATATTGATACAAAATATTCAAATGTTAATGATATTTCTCCTTGAATGAGATATTTGTCACAAAGTTAGTGGTAGAAATATTAAAATTCTTAATTTTCGTCATTTATAAATTTAGAATTAGTTTTATATTGTTCATTTGATTATGATTTTATCTCATGATACCAGAAGTGTCTGAGCAATATTTGATAGTACAAAATGTATCAACAACTCCTGAAGAGCTAATTGTTTATCTAGAAGACACATGACACCAGTGGTGTCTGATAAATATTAGATTGTGGATAATAAAGGAAGGCTCTCGAAGAGCTTATATACAAATATGTCATTCATATTATATGATTATGGTCAAAACATATGTTGTAGTAAACCTGAAGTTTACTAATATAAATGGCTATCATATTGAGACTACAAATGATTAAAAGATTGAAAATCTTCATGTTTCCACAATCATATAGGGTAAATATGTATGTGAGAAGTTACCTGCCTTATTCTTCAAATTTGTACTACATCATGTATCACAGTAAATCAGAAAGTTTACTGATGCAAAAGTTTATGCCATAGTAAATCAGAAGTTTACTTAGAGATAGCACATGCCATGATAAACTTGAAGCTTTCATTTGACATTTTTAAATGAGCTATTTGAGAATTCAGATAAGCATATACTGAAGAACTAGAAGATTCTTCAAAATTCTCTTGTGTTGCTTGTTCTCATAAAAACTTGATTATACCAACTAAAGTTGGACTAAAATCCCCGAATTCTGAAATATATATAAAAGGTGAATATGGGCTCATTCACCTATCATGTGAATCACTTATAGATGCATATATAAGATGGTTACATGTATGTTTATTGTCAACCTACAGTTTGATATTTGAAATTGTCTTTCTCAATTAAGAGCATAATTTTCAGATTATGAAATCAAGATAGTTCATCTTGATGATGCTGGTTTATATCCAAGCTAGTTTAGTATTGAATACCTCCTATTAATGGCTAAACTATTGCTTATGAGAACAAAGCCTCATGTGTTGGTCTAAGATTTTCTAAATTGCATGCAGCAACACTTGTATGCATCAGACCAACAAAATATGATAAGTCCTCCCCTCACAATTGGTTTAGGATCAGAAACCAAATATTTTTACTATCTAATAACTTTTGATGTGTGGTATATGATTAATTTCTCTACCACAATGCACAAAGATAGATTTTTCAAAGAAGATTGGGGATATGAGTTAGTTTTTCTAACATTTGGGGGATGAAATAAACAACTGAAAAATATGCTATATGAATCGAATTATCATTAATATGATCCTCGCCTAGAAGATAATTCAAGTCAAATTCCAGAAGCATTTGCTGATCCAAAATTAAATATCATATTCCAGCTGCAAATGCTCCTATTAAAATTAAAATCCCTGAAGGGTAAAGTTTAATATACGGATGAAGCGTAGTAAACCGATCGGTTCCAAAGGTAACAATCCTTGAAAAGGATAGGAGCAAATGATTACAATGAGGAGGAAATGAGCTCTAGAAGAGCCCACGACATAACATTTTATGAAACTCCAGAAGAAGTTCAGGTACCTGAAAATAAAGAAAGTGATGAGATCTCAACAAGTTATGTTGCTTAGGAACCGATACAAAATGATCGTCGGAGATATATTTGATATAATATAGTACACAATATTATAAATGATTGTGAGGATCGGACCTGTAGTCCAGACACCTGAAGATGTCATGCCATCTAAATGCAAGTCATAACCTCTATGACTCATTTGATTAAGTCAAAATGAAGATCCCTGGAGGATTTAAAATGCTTAAAGCATATAATTCAAAGTCTCGAGAAATGTACTCAATCATTACAAAAATCTTAGTATGAATTAAAACAATCAGGGCGCATATGATATAATCGCCTCACTAAATTGATGAATGAAGGTTATATAAATGATGACACTTGTCCATGCATTTTTACAAAGAAAACAACATCAAAGTTTGTTATACGTGATGTTTATGTTAATGACATAAATCTCACAAGAACTCCAGAAGAGATCCAAAGGGAAAAACTGTCTTAGTCTGCAAATTGAATATTTAGCAGACGGGATCTTTATCCATCATTCTGTCTATACAGAAAATATCTTAAAACACTTTTACATGGACAAAGCGCACCCATTAAGTACACCAAATGGGTGTTCGATCACTTGAAGTGAATAAGGATCCGTTCTGACCTCCAGAAGAGGATGAGGAACTCCTTGGTCCTGAAATACTCTATCTCAGTGCAATTGGTGCACTTATGTATCTTGCTAATGCTAACAAAGGTGGCGCATATCATATTGGTTATGCAGATGCAGGTTATTTATCCGATCCCCATAAAGTTCGATCTCAAATCGGGTATGTGTTTACATGTGGAGGTATTGTCATATCATGACGCCTCACAAAGCAATCTATTGCTGCTACTTCTTCAAATCATGGTGAGATAATAGTTATTCATAAAGCAAGTAGGGAATGCATATGGTTGAGATCAGTGATTCATTTTATTCAAGAAAAATGTGAGGAATGTGATAAAAGACCCATAATTTTATACGAAGACAATGTTGCATACATAGCCCAATTGAATGGAGGATTTGTAAAAGGAGATAGAACGAAGCACATTTCACCAAAATTATTCTACACACACGATCTTCAGAAAAATGATGACATTGATGTGCAACAAATCCGTTCAAGTGACAATCCGACAGATTTATTCACTAAATCTTTGCCAACTTTAACTTTTAAGAAGATGGTATACAAGATTGGAATGCGGAGACTCAAATATTTGAAACAAAGTTTTTATCAGGGGGAGAAAAATATGCGATGTACTCTTTTTTCCTTACTAAGGTTTTTTCCCACGGGGTTTTACTTATAAGGTTTTTAATGAGGCAGCTAGAAATACGTATTACTAAATATGTGTACTATTTTTCTTTCACTAGGATTTTTCCCACCGGGTTTTTTCTAGTAAGGTTTTAACGAGGCACAATACCTTTTAATGAACATCCAAGGGGGGTGTTATGAAAATAATTATTGTGGATGTCCATTTATTACCCCGCTATAGATAATCTTCCTGAAGAAGATTATCCATTTAGTACTCTGTTGAAGTTTATCTATAAGTAGTTGATGCAAGCAGGTTGCAAGTAGCTCAATGAAATGATTTGCAGCAGCTTCTTATTAAACAGGCAGGTTACAAGCAGCTCATGCAGATAGCTTTCAAGCAGCTAAAGAAAAGCCTTGCAGCTGCTTCCTGAAAAGCCTCGCAGTTGATTCATTTCTTCTATAAATAGAGATGTTTTCAGTTCATTATGTACAACAGTTTGAAGTTGAATAAAAATATCAATCTCCTTCTATACTTGTCTTCGATTTCTTTACTTTACAGTCTTTATTTTATAACAGAACTTAGGATATTATCTAAGGCTATTTTTCAATTGTAGGTAAAGAAATGACCACTCCACACTATTTTTACAATTTGATTAGCCCCGGAAATTAAAAAGAGTTAGTTACATAGGTGTGACAGCGATCTGTATCATACAGATTTACCATTGTCTTTCCGTAGGTAATAAAATTGATTGATATTTGAAAGTATTTTTCTGTTGATTGTCCTTAAATAAAAGAATCACGTGAATCAAGCGGGGGTTTTCACTTTTAACCCGCGTCAGAAATTATTTATATTTGGTAGACGAAAAAGCGTACTCCCTCTATTTCAATTTAGATGACATATTTTTACAATTGAAAATAATTTAAATTTAAACTCTTCATTTTACCCACTTTACCCTTAATGAGAAGTTTTTATAATCATACAAATATCATGGCTCCACAAAGTTTACCCCTTAAGTTTTTAAGACCACAAGTCTCAAAAGTTTCTTTTTCTTTTAAACTTCATGTCGAGTCAAACTAGTTCATCTAAATTGAAACGGAAGGAATATAATTTTTGTATATAACATAAAAAATGTGTATATATATACAAGAAATATATAATTTTTTGGCTATTATTTTAAGAGCGACTATATAGTGTCATTTTCCCAATCAAGTAGTCTCAAGCTCACTTCTGCATATTGGCTCCCGATTTAGAATTAACAGAATCTTTTTTCCTCGGAAAATTCTACTATGGCTATGAAATGAGGTACGCGTCGCTTTTCTGCAGAGTGAAGATGATACAGATTTCCTACGACACTGATCGGCACTTCCAATTGAACAAAAGAAATGAAAATTTAAGAAAAACTTCTGACATACTTATCAGCAACAAGCCCGCCAGAGAGAGACTACTGAACAAAATCTAAAATGACTCAATTCTCTTACATAAGAATTTTGCTTTAATTCAGCACAATCAGAAAGTATATGCCGATAGAGGCACAAAATCATAAGATGGCATTTCCTTTGAATCGAGACATATTGATATTAGCTCACTAGCTATTTTCTTCTGACAAGCCCACCAGAGAGAGAAAGAGACGAAAGACTAGGGGACAGAGAACACAAAGCCAACAATTTACCGATGAATGTGATGATGAAACGACAACCTACTTTCTTTAAGACGTGAAAAATAGCTGAAAACATAGGTCCATTATCTTAAACGTGGATAATGACAATACAGACAAAATTGGAAACTAGTGTCTATGAAGTATGAAGAAAGTTGATACACTAGCTTAAGTCTATTGTGCCACAAGACTTACAATTTTCTTCTATCCTCCTTACAGCGACAATTATCATCATCATCAGTCACCAAAATTTCACTTATCACTAGCAACTAATTTAAAAATCCTGTGCTTGGGGATATTCGACAAGGATGTTGACTGAAAGATATGCCACAAGTCTATGCAACGGCTCCAACCTGCCCTAAAAGATCTTGAAAAGTAGACCACCATGAGTGGCAAAGAACGGAGCAAATACGAGTGACTCAACTGCCATAAGCTTGATCAAAATGTTGAGTGATGGGCCTGAAGTGTCCTTTAGGGGGTCACCAATTGTGTCACCAATAACAGCAGCCTTGTGAGGTTCAGAACCCTTTGGGCCAAGAGTCCTTGCATGCTCTGAAGCACCAGCCTGACAGAGAAATCAAAAGTTAATGGACTCATGAGTGTCTCCTAAATAACATTTTTTTTTTTAAAACATAGGGAGATGAGTCTTCTATACCTCAATATACTTCTTGGCATTGTCCCATGCACCTCCAGTGTTTGATGCAGATATTGCTATCTGTAAAGATTGGAAACAAATGAGAAGAATTTGGATATAATTCTTTAAAAAGCCCCATATTTGACTAGGTTATAGAACCAACTTAAGCAGAATGCTAAACTACAAAATCTTAAGCGCAAGGAATGTAATCGTACCTGTACACCTGAAACCAAAGCACCAGCAAGGACACCAGAAAGTGTCTCCACTCCAAAGAAAATACCAACTATGAGGGGAGTAAGCATGACTAGGGCACCTGGTGGAATCATTTCCTTGATAGACGCATCGGTTGAGATCTTAACACAAGTGGCATAATCAGGCTTGACAAGACCTTCCATGAGACCAGGAATGGTGTTAAATTGTCTGCGAACTTCCTCAACCATCTTCAAAGCTGCACTACCCACACTCTTCATGGTCATGGCAGAGAACCAGTAGGGAAGCATGGCTCCAACAATCAAACCAATAAACACCTGTGGGGTCAAGACATCAACCGTTGAAATTCCAGCCCGACTCACAAAAGCACCAAACAGAGCCAGGGACACAAGTGCAGCGGATCCAATGGCGAAGCCCTGGAAAGAAATGAATATCCACAGTTAACAAAAAGGAGAAGACGCATTGGAAGAAGAAGGAGGCCAACAGCAGAAAGAAAGACTACAGAGATAAGAAAGACTAAAGAGATGAGAGCCAAAACACGGATCATAGAACAATATTTCAATCTCCACAGACATAATCACCATCCACTTGTTAACAACTATGAACAAGATGAATTTGGAGAAGGGGAAAAAAAGAAGGATCCAGAAAGGCTCGCAAGATGAATAGAAGAAAGATGGGGTTACAAACCTTTCCAATTGCAGCAGTGGTGTTTCCAGCTGCATCAAGGGCATCAGTTCTTTCACGGATCCGGTGGCTCATGCCAGCCATCTCGGCAATGCCACCAGCATTATCACTGATAGGTCCATATGCATCAATGGCCAGTCCAGTTGCAATGGTGCTCAACATTCCAAGAGCAGCAACTGCAATACCGTACATGGCAGCAAAAGTAAAACTGACAAAGATAGCTATCGCAATAGCAAAGATAGGAATGATGACAGATTTGTATCCAAGAGCTAGGCCAAAAATAACATTCGTTGCGGCTCCAGTCCTGCAGGAGTCGGCTACATCTTGGACGGGGCTACAAACAGAAACAATTGAAAAAAGGAAATAAGACAAAGATGAAGAATTGAAGATTATCAACATAACAGGCACAACATCACAGGATGAGGTGAGACTACTACTTTTACCTGTAAGCATTGCTAGTGTAGTACTCGGTGACAAATCCAATTATAAGTCCAGCCCAAAGACCAACAGCCACACATAAAAAGAGTTGCCTGCATAATCAGACCAATTAATTAATCATTAAGCACATTTTTTACATGAACACGGACATCTTCACAGCTGTAAATTCAGCAGCCAAACAAATGAAATTCAAGCAGTGGATAAGAAATAGAAATCGCGACCTATTCAACCTCACAATATATTGTAAAGCATAGCTCACTTCTCATGCAGTAACATTTAATAACGTATGTCATATTCCATGGATAATATTCTCCAAATGTTAAGTTGATACTTACCAGTTCTTAACAACCTTCTGAGTGCCAAAGTTAAAGATGGTGAAGGAAGAAGGAAGGCAAGTCCATGTAACAATTGCAATTCCAACTGTCATGATAGCAGTTGAGATAATAAGCTGGTTCTTCAATGCTGGTTCAATTTCCTTGACAGCCTTAATTTCAAAAAAGTCGGTAGCAAAAAGGGTGGTTATCAAACAAACAAGGATTCCCATAGAGCTTATAAGCAGGGGATAACACATTGCAGTGAAATCATGATCGATTCCAAAAGACGAGATGGAAGCCACCACAAGAGCAGCACAAGATGATTCAGTATATGAACCAAAAAGATCAGATCCCATTCCAGCAATGTCCCCAACGTTATCCCCAACATTGTCAGCGATCACCTGCAAAGATATACAAATAGATTGTTGACAAGATATCGTCGGGAATAAAATACACCTAAAGAGGGAAGTTGAACTTACAGCAGGATTTCTGGGATCATCTTCTGGAATGTTCCTTTCAACCTTACCAACAAGATCAGCACCAACATCAGCAGCTTTGGTGTAAATACCACCACCAACCCTACCAAAAAGAGCCATTGAGGATCCGCCAAGCCCATAGCCAGTAATTGCCTCAAAAAGACCCTCCCAGTCATCACCATAGTATAGCTTGAAGAGATTAATGGCAATGTAAAGAACCAGAAGGCCATTGGCAGCAAGGAGAAAACCCATCACTGCACCAGACCTGAATGCTACAATAAAAGCTTTCCCAACACCTTTTCTCGCTTCCAAAGTTGTTCTTGCATTCGCATATGTTGCAATTTTCATCCCAAGGAAACCAGAAATAACGGAAGTGATAGCACCAAGCAAGAAGGATACAGTGCTGAAGATGGCAGTTGCAAGGGCTGGCTTGCACCTCTTCTCCTTGTTGTAAGTACATGGCTGGCTACTAGTGCTAAAGCCTTCAACCGAGCCCAGGAAAAGGAAGATCAGGATTGCAAAAGCAATCATGAAGATACCAACATACTGATATTCAGTGAAAAGGAATGATGTTGCCCCTGCCATAAGCAATCATTTCAGATATTAGATAGTCGTAAAGAACAAAAGGTACCAAGCATGTAGTGCGGGTCTAGACAACCTAATTTATAAGCACGCTTGTGCGTGAGGAAAGCAAGATCAAAACGTGCGAAAATGTTGAGAATAGAACCAATAAGGAAAAAATTTGACAGCAGTATAATATCTAAACCTACTCAATTGCATATGCTAGTTAACTGGGGACAGACTTTTTAGTGTGTGCTTATTTTGAATTTTGTCCAAATTGTACATGATAAACATGTGTATTATGCACAAAGTTTTGATAGGCTTCATGCTTAAGCTAGACAAACCAAATTGTTTTCTCCTAATTATAATATAGATAGCAGTAGTCCAAAAATGTACCACACTTCCATGCTACTCCCAAGAAAACCACATGAGACAATACGAACAACGGAAGAATGCTTTAAAAAGGGATTGCAAATTTCAGGAATTGACCATTTAACAGTTCTACTTTCCAAAGTAGTTCCACTTAGACAAAGTGCCAAGGCAATCCTCATGACTCAAACAGCAAGCAATATATTTCATTAAGTTCGATTGTGCAAGGAAAAGAGTACCGACCACAACTATTATCAACCAAACAAAAATGATTAGGGACAACTAAAGATAAAGTCAGGTTAAGGAAATAACAAATATGCAGCTTTGACTAAAAATGATGCTGCATACTTTGAAATATTCAAAAATGATAAACATAGTTGAAACAGCACTAACATCCTAAACATGTGTAAACATACGCTAAAAAGTCTTAAACCTATAACTTCCCATTTAACAGAGGGCTGCAAAACTGACTTTTTTCATTCCATAATAGTCACGTGAATCTAAGCAGTGCAATGAAAACCTCTCAATTTATTAAAAAGCAACTTAATTAAAATAAAACCACGATGCTTCAATAAGGACAGCGAATCAGCAAAGTTTCCCACTTAAAGTTACTTCACTGAGCATCACAAAAATAGAATTTGCTTACTATATTCTATCGAAATCCAGGCAAGCTGATAAAAATCAAATCGAACAAAGGTAGATCCAGGGTCAGAGCCAGCTCGCAGAAGAGCTGAACTCAGCAACCTCAAAGCCGTAGGATATATCACGATAAAATGTTTAACTCATTAAGTGAATACGATAAAAAAAAATTAACTTCAAGCACAAGGAGGTCCATAATCACTTAATTTAGACGGCAAAATAGAAACAAAGGCGAAATTTCGCACTCTTTTATATATGTGCAAAATGAGATGAAAAGAAGAGCACATATAGACAAGTAGGAGTGAAGCTAAATCTGAGACGGACATAAAGAGATCCAAAGTAAGAACTTATTTCACCTTCAGATATGGCATTCTGTATGTCGGCGCACTTAGCAACAACGTTGTGGTCGTTGATTCCTTCTTCTTCTTCAATCAAACAGTCGCCGTATCCATTCTTGTTGTTTTTGTTGCTGCTTGGAGAAGTGGCTCCACGTTCCGACGAGACTTTCACGCGCGAGACAAGGTACCATTGGACTAAAGAGAACACGATTCCAATGACGGCGCAAACTGGAATAACTATTTGCGTTCCAAGATCTGGTAACAACGCCGACCCCATCCTTTACCGGAACCCTAAAAGACCTCGCCCGGAAAATATATTAAAAGAAAACTAAGAGGAGGGTGAGGAACGAGTGAAGAATGAGTTTCACGGCTTTTCGGAGGGTTTCCGAAGTACAAGGAGCTTAGCTGCTATTTTATACTGATGATAAAAGAGGAGGATCGAGGATTTTGTGAAAATTGAACGTCTTTATCATAGTTATGATGGACATTCGTCTTTTGGCCGTTAGATTCTATGCTAAATGCATGATTCAAGGATGATCAGACGGCAACGATACTCGTGATTGGAACACTCCGCAGGACTTGAGTAGAGCGGGAAATCTAACAAGAAAAATAAAGGAAAATAAGGAAAAAGGGAAAGGGCGTATTTTTAACGCATCTTTGGATCATTCTTTCCATTTTAACCTTTTCTTCTCGCTATTCACTGTTTTCCGGTCATTGGATAAAAGAATCTATTAATTGACATAATTAATTATACGTAAAAAAATTGAAATAAATATTTTAATCAGTATTAGTTGGTATTTT
The DNA here is from genome assembly GCF_000715075.1 of Nicotiana tabacum. Lineage (NCBI taxonomy): Eukaryota > Viridiplantae > Streptophyta > Magnoliopsida > Solanales > Solanaceae > Nicotiana > Nicotiana tabacum. Next base: position 19,571,414 of record NC_134083.1, on the reverse strand, counting down.
GATAAAAATTATAAGTAACCTATTTTTAGAATAACTACACATATAGTATTAAAAATAACTTAAAGAAGTGTAGTATTACTACAAGTATCAAACCTAGAAATGTGACCGAAATAAAATTCAAAAATATATTAAATACTTTCCATATTAGACACAGTATACACTTAGATCCAATTAAGCTAAATCTTATCCTCTTTTTTTGTTTTAATTGGTGAAAGCTAAAATCTTATCCAAATAAATCTAGTGTCAGCCATGAGGTGGAACCGTGTAAGTTTGGGATACATAAATTTGGTAGGAAAACGAAATACTAAGAAAGAGTAATCACCTAGGTAAATTACCTTCTCTCAATTTCATAAGAATATTTAAAAAGTAGCATTTGTACTAAAGTGATTAGCTCAATTATAATAGAATTTTCTATTGGTACAAAACTTGGATTATGTATTATGTGAAAAATATAGACAATAATTTTATAATGTGAAAACGTATAATATGACCTATACATATCCCAGATCTGATACTTTATAATAAAAATGATAAACGACACTTAAGATAAATGGCATGAAGTAGGTGGTTAGATATAAGTTAGAGCACAATTATAATATTTCTCATCATGTTCAATTCTATTAGTTTAACTTACAGCTTGTTTGGGATGGTTGTTACATATTATATTGTATTGTATTATTATTTTAAGTACAATATTTGTTTTGTTTGTTACTTAAATTTTATTGTATCGTGTCCTTAAATTCGTCGTTACGTAACGACAAAAAGTGTCACTTTATGTAACGATGGATTTAGTGTGGTGGCGTCGTTATCTTCCTCTTTTATCTGATTTTACCCTTCTTTAATTATTATTAAATAATCGCATTTTCTTACTTTATTCTATTTTTTTATACAATAATTCTATTATGTATCTTATTTTTTCTTAGTAATGTTGCAAGTTTATTCTTCATACTTTTGGTGCGTGACATCATGAAACGATGGCAAACGATACAATCTATCCACACATTGTATTAATCAAACAATACAATACAATATAGTATATTATGAAATGACATGTAACAACCATCCAAATAAGCTGTTAATTTATCGATAATGGAACAAAATCACTAGAGTAATACTTGAAAGCTTGTGCAATAGATAAACATCATCTCAATTTTCAAGTTTTAAGCAATTTAATCGTTTTGAATTAAAAAATGCGAATAGGTAAATGATTTAGAGCATTTCTAGAATGAAAAGAGTCATAACTAAAATAGAATATATGTTCTTATTAGATGCACTATAATTAACTAGAAGGAAAATGTTAATTACAAATGTGCAGTTTCAGCAGCATAAATTCAATGCTGAATTGCAAGTTGGATGAGCAACTGAAAATGGCATATGAATGCGTTTTTTGAACGTCATGCATGCCTCCCATCGGATATTACCTTTTTTATCCTTCTTTATTTTTTGTTTGTTTTTTAGCTGTACTTTTTACTTTGTACAAAATAGGAGTAAGTTTTGTGTACATCCAATCGTCCGAGATCTCACTTGTGAGATCACTATGGATATATTATCGTTGTTGTTATTTAGTTTTGTTTGTTTTTGTAATTTATTTTTTTGGTAAGAGGGGAAAATCGCAACCGCTACAACCTCTCCCACAACCTCTGCCCTTCGGGTGAGCACTTTGTGCATACTGGGTAAACTTACCCCTGTGTAATAGCCTGCAAACCACACAGAGATGTAAACCGTACTAGGCAAGCCTTGTGCGACATCCTCAGCCCAAAAGGCATTGAGGGGTATTCGACCCTAGATCATCCATGTGGATGACCACCCTCCAAACCAGCTGGGCAACCCGGAAGGATTTTTGTAATTTATTTAGACGTTCAAAAATGTCGCTTTTCTTAAAATTTAACTTAAACATTGATAACTCCATGAACAGTGGTAGGTAGAGGTGTCAATGCTTCGGTTCGGCCAGTTATTTTATAAAATTAGTATCATACCAATTTTTCGGTTATTCTATTATGTATAACCAAAATTAGACTTTTCGAAACCGTCACAATCATGTCGGTTTCTCTTCGGTATCGGTACGGTTCGGTTAGTTTTCGGTATTTTTTTAAAAATCATGTAAAATTCACCGGTAGAAATAGAATACAATAACATATATTCTTTTATAGGACGTAACAAAACTCTTTCTAGACATTTTTACTGTTTAAAGGGTGATGAATTAAAAAAATAAAATATGGCTAGAGTATAGATCCATCAACTATTCTACAACAGCGTAAAAAAAAATCAAGCAAGGAAAAAAAATATATAAATCACACGAGTGAAAAAATATTAACCAAGCTAGGAATCAAGAATAAAGTATATAGAAGATTAAATATTCAAAAAGATAAATATAAATTATATGAAAAGAAATATATTCAATAAATTGTAGTTTGCTACTCATAATCGTTAGAATATTTTGTGTCTTGCTGAGATACTTGAAATAACTTACTTTAAGTATAAGTAGCGTAATAGGTTTTAGGAATTAGTATTTTTGAGTTTAATTATTTGTTGGCTTGTAACAGTTTTCATAATTCCAAGGTCCAAAGAAAAATTTAATGCATTATTATTTTTAAACTTATTATATAAATATATTTTTCACATGTAAAATTTATTCGGTATTTTTTCGGTTTATTTTTATAAAATAAAAAATATACCCTAATTATCGATGCAGTTATAGATTTATATAAAAACCTACGATTTTTTTAAAAGAAACCTAAAAATCGATTCGGTACGGTTCGATTCGGTCAGTTTAGTGAGTTTTCGAATATCCATTGACACCCCTAGTTGCAGGATGAAGGTAGAAGTAGAATGATAACTTATGTCCTTTAATTTGTTGCAAAAGGTGTGTATAAGTGCGGATTACGCAGATTAAATGTTTTAATCTTTAGCCTTAATTCAAGTATTATTTTTATTTTTTAAAAATTTACTTAATTTCAAATTAGATGAAAAGTAAATTTAAGTTACGATCACAAAGAAAATTGTTTAACTCTTCAAGTAGTAATAATATCATATAAAATGAAGCATGAAAATATATATCAATAAAGTCAAGGTTTTTTGTTTTATAATGCAAGAATATGTAAAGTAAATACTTTGGTGAAAATGGAACTTGCACCTCAACAATATAAGATGGAGCTACTATTTTTAAATGTAGCTCTAATTTCCTATTCTTTTTTGAAGAATTAACCTAAATAGCCGATCACCCAACCGATTAAGCTTAAAACAGTCAGTGAATGCATAACTTATGTATTATACGTGTATAGTTATGTATAATCATTATATAATTTATGTATATGACTAAGAAAAGTAAATAGTGACTATGGCTGCTATTTTTTCTTTTTTTTTTTGAAGAGTTTTCCTATTCATATTTTTTACTATCACCTTCGATTCAAATACATTCATCAACAAAGATAAAAGCAAAAAAAGTGACAATGATATAATCTTATCCCACAAATGATTGTGAAAGGCCTATGACTTTGTCACGATCCCAACTTTCAAGTGTTTCGTCACATTTGGCAAATTTTCGTGGCATTAACCCCACATTTTCCAGTATTCACTTCGCAACTAATCATAGAAATTTTCACTTTCAACATCTCTATTATGCTAACATCGTTATTCATTCATTTCTCAACCTTTTTATGCTACTCACCCTATTTCTCAACCACTGTTTTCCTTTAATTATGGCTCACTGGAATTGATACTAATCACTAAAGTGTTTTATTACAACCAATTAAAAATCTGATGGCAAATAAGATAATTTAGTAATTACTATAATTGCATAAAGACTTGTGAAACAACATTAGATGATTTTAGTATTTCAAACCCGAAATAATTTTAGTTTAACAAATACATTTATTCTGAACTAATAAACTGTAAATAACGGGATATGTTGCATGTCATTGTCATCCATCGTTGAACATAAGATATTTTCTAGGAATATAACTTAATCTCGTAGCCTAAATTAGTTTTACAGGTTAATAAATAGTTCACTTAAATTGTATATTCAGGTTACCTTATTTCTTTAGGAAAGATCAATCTAGTTCGCATGCGAGGAGTCAGGCAAACAACTAGTCATTTGGGGTGAGATCTTAGATTTCAAGGGAAAAAATAAAAAAAGAAGAATCCTGATTTACCACTGATAATTGAAAATTAGCCATAGTTTTAAAAGTAATTGAAATTTAGTCACTTTTTTATGTGAAAATAAAATCTAAACAAAAATACCCTTAAAAATCTCGAAAAATTCCAGCATAATATGTTGGAGTTCAAATTTATTCATAATATGCTGGAGTTCCAAAACGTAATATCCTGGAAGTTTATACGCAAGAGTTCTATAATTCAACATATTATGCTGTAACTTTCGTGTTTCAGCTAGAGTTCTTTTGTCCATATTTTATCTCTGCCTTAAATAGCGGCTACTTTTTAAAAAATTTGCAAACACTGACTTTTTTTCAACAACTACCCGTAAAATGGCTATGTCATGACTAACAACAATAACATATCTTGTATATTGTCAAAAACGGGGTCTAGGAAAAATAGAGTGTATGCAGACCTTATCCTTACCTTGTATAAATAGAGACTCCGCTCAAGTTATCAGATCTTAGATAACACTCAACAAATAATTGGTGTGACCAAATCAATTTCATTGAAAGAAGCAAACCTAATGTTGCATAAATTTGTTTCTTTGTTTGCTTTGACTTGAAAGAGATGAGAGAGGAATGGGCCCTGGCCCATCTCAACAGAACTTAAATATTCATATTCTGCTCTCAGGGATAACTGGCCCTAATCGCTTTCTGCGGATCCCATCTATACTTTTTGTTTTAATTTTTAGTCTCTTCACTCCCAAATTTTTCCCATTGGTTGCTTTGGGCTACTGCTGAATATTTAAAGAAGATTCTCTTATCTTCTCAAATTTAACACCATGCCAAATTGGCCCAACACTATAGATTATTGCCTGCTACAGTTATGGATACAACAACAATAACAACCCAGTATAATCTCATTAGTGGGTGTGGGGAGGGTAATGTGTATGCAGACCTTACTCCTACCCTGGTGTAGAGAGGCTATTTCCGATAGACCCTCGGCTCCCTCCCTCCAAGAACTATCCACCTTGCTCTTGGGGTGACTCGAACTCACAACCTCTTGGTTGAAAGTGGAGGGTGCTCACCACTAGAGCAACCTGAATTTGTATAATAGTATTATACTCCCAAGTTGGGTTCCTTTTCTGCTCATATTAATGTAACATATTACTACGCTAAATATTTGTCCAACTACCATAAAATTTGCAAGTGTTCAAGTCACTATCACGAGAAATTACATAGAGATTTCTCGAAGTAATATGTGAACGAGTGATGTTTTGTGCAATGCATTGCCCTTTTAATCACCGTAATGTGACTGATCTAACACTTTAGCGGCACCAAAAGAGGACTAAAGGTAGCAGATTGAGGACAGCATAGCTTTTTTAGAGGCCAATCTTTAAATTTTGTTCTCCATAAATCAATGAACTTTTAGCCTTTAAAAGTAATTGAATAAACTAACACACCAGATTAAACTTTAAAGAGAGAGAGGATTTAAAAGTGACTACAAAAAGGTCGTATGTGCAAATCCCTATCAATATGTGAATCCACGGAATACAACTGATGCAAAAGCTTATTGCCATCTGGTATTAATACATCTAACTATAGTTAATTAATGTAAATTTATACCTTAGTTATTACTTAATCATGACATGTATATTAGTTTGGTAATTTCTATCCGAATTGCCTAATGAAACCATGAAAGGCAGACCAAGTGGCATCACAATAATTATTCGATGGCGCTAAAAAAACAAGAGTGTCTTTTCTATGAAGAGAATAAAGGCAGAGTATCTTCTCTCTAAGTCCTCTTCATCTTCATCTTCTAAAAACTCCTGCTATTAAAAATTATGACTAACCTCACACACTCCACCAATTAAATTTCCCAAATTCCTCCAAAATCACTGGACATCACTCATAATCACGGAAACTTTAATAATAAGAATAGTGTAGGGACTCATTCCCAGCCTAATACAACCTCTCCATCTCCTCAAAAGCCTACACCTTCCTTCAAGGATATGCTACTAGTGAATTCGGAAGAAATTCACATATCCATGCAGCAAGGGGAACCCACACTCAACCCATGCCATACGACTCTCCAATGGATGACTTAGAGCAGGCTCACCCACATACGCAAGATATGGAAGCAATTAGTGAAAAATTACAAATCAACCTATCAGTGGAAGATCTCCAACGCATCTATCAGCCTTGAAAATATTCACTCATCATTAAACTTATAGGTAAACGTATCCTCCATTACTACCTAAAAAGAAAAATACAAGAGTTGTGGAAGCCTACTGAAAATTTCACACTCATGTGTCACGACCCAAAACTCGACCTGTGGTGATGGCGCCTATCATAGTACTAGGCAAGCCGACATCTCACACTTACCAACATTTTTAAATCTCAAATATGCAGAAGTAAGTTTAGATAATTAAGAATTTCACAAATATCGGATATGAACCTTAAAATCAGTACAAGAATCCTCCCAAAAGATTTTGGTGTCACGGAGTACATGAGCATCTATATATATAACAACATAGTCTGGTACACTATCTGGAAAGTAAGACAAAATACATAAAACCGAAAGATGGGGGAAGGAGGATCAAGGTCTGCGGAGGACAAGCAGCTACCTCGATGATCTCCGAACAGGTAGACTCCACAATAAACGACCGTCGTGCCCGGAAATGCCTGAATCTGCACAAGAGGTGCAAAGTGTAGTGTGAGTACAACCAACTTAATAAGCATTGCAAATAAACATGGCAAGGTAAGAGAAACTTAATTTGTCGAAGTCACTAGTTAAATCAGTACAATTCTATCCTTTTTTATTAACATAATATGAGATTTAAAGCTAGACCATAAGGCTTCGTGATACGAATATCCGTGTGTGCATATGCACTGGTTCTCAACTACCATTCTCAACAGTATTATGGCATATAGGGGAAAGAAACAAGTAATCAGATAAATGATAAAGAAAATACAAGTTTCACACACTGCACAGACAACTCACGTGCTAACAATAGAATCTGCACAAACAACTCACGTGCGACACAGACAACTCACGTGTCAATAATATCAATATATGGATTCGCACGAACAACTCATGTGCTGCACAGATAACTCACGTGCCAATGATATCAATATGTGGATCCGCACGGATAACTCACATGCTGCACGGACAACTCACGTGCCAATAATATAATCCGTCCGGCATAGTCGCAAGGCCCAGTCCAAAATATCATACAGAAGCAATAACGCAAGAGTACATGTATATAATGAGTGAAATAAGATTTCTCATATCCCTGGACTGGTGTATATAGCATGCTAAAGTGTAGGCATGTGCAAAATGTGCTATCGTATCTAAATCCGGAATTTCATCAATGAAAAGCATTTATCAAGTTCATTGGAGTTAAACCTCTAAGTAGACTCATCATGGATTAATTAGATCACATAAACTGTTATCACATGTTAGATATCGAAATTCGAAGCTTAGCAGTCATTTCTAGGCTTATAGGAGCCCGAGCACAACCCAAATAAGAATACACAACCCCGGTGACCGCACATGGGATCATCTCCACACATATGTATACCCAGAAACACGCGGCTATTACAACAATTCAGGCAACTAGTGCCTCAACCGAGTTTAAATACGATACTTATCTCAAGCAACTCGAATCATTTCTCTAGCAAGCCCTTGCCTCGCGAATCGGCCTCCGAGCACCTCAAATCTAGCCATAAACAATTCGATACAATTAACACGAGGTAAATGAATCAATTCCATAAGAAAATACCAAGTTCTTAATCAAAAGTCAGAAAGTCACTCTAAAGCCGGACCTCGGACCCACGTCTCGAATTTTGATAAAAGTCACAAAATTCGGAAATCCATTCAACCACGAGTCCAACCATAACAAATTTACCAAAATCTAACACCAAATCAACACCCAAATCCCCAAATTAAACTCTATAAATCCCTAGCCTCAAACCCCCAAATTACACCTTAAAACCACACAATCTATGTGGAAAAATCAATGGGGAAACATAGTTATTGAGCAAATTAAACCATAAGTGACTTACCTCAAGAAATCTCCAAAAAATCCTCTCAAATTTTGCCAAATCCCGACCTGGAAATGTTTAAAATGGTGAAAATCTCGAAACCCTCGATTTTAATAATCTGCCCAAGCCATCTCGCTTCTGCGGCCCAAAAATCCGCTCATGCGGTACTGCTTTTGCGGTCAGTCATCCGCATCTACGTAAGCCACTTAATGCCGACCAACCACTTCTGCGGTCACAAATCTCGCCCGCGGGTGCGCATCTGCGCAAATCCATTCAGTATCTGCGGACCAGTGACTCCAAGCTCCATCTCTGCTTCTGTGATCCTCCACGCGCAGGTGCGAGTCCGTATCTGCGCTCCACAACCCTCAATCTAAACTCCGCTTCTGCAATTCCCAGCTCGCACATGCGATCAAACTCCGCATGTGCGATTACACGAGCAGACTCCCAGTTTTAGCAATCATCCAAACTCCAAATTCGATCCGTTAACCATTCGAACTCCACCCGAGGCCCCCCGGACTTCGACCAATTATACTAACAAGTCCTAAAACACGATACAAACTTAGTCAAGCCCTCAAATCACATCAATCAACATAAAAAATACGAACCACACACCAATTCAAGCCTATTGAAACTAAGAAAATTCGGACTTCTACAAACGATACCGAAACCTATCAAATCACGTCCGATTGACCTCAAATTTTGCACACAAGTCACAAATGATACCACAGACCTACTCCAACTCCCGGAACCCCAATCCGAGCCTGAAACCACAAAGTCCACTCTCAGTCAAACATCCAAATTTCCAACTTTCGCCATTACAAGCCTAATTCCACTACGGACTTCCAAATCACAATACAGACGCACTCCTAAGTCTGAAGTCACCCAACGGAGCTAACAGAACCATCAAAACTCTATTCCAAAGTCGTTTACACATAAGTCAATATCTGGTCAACCTTTTCAACTTAAGCTTTCAACCTTGAGACTAAGTGTCTCAACTCGTTCCGAAATATTTCTGGACCCGAACCAACTTCCCCAGCAAGTCACATAGCAACTATAAAGAACAAAATGAGTAGTAAATGGGGGAGCGGGGCTACAACTCTCAAAATGACCGGTCGGGTCGTTACCTCTCCCTCTTAAACAAACGTTCATCCTCAAACGGGTATAGAATCATACATAGAGTCTCAAATAGGCGTGGATATCTGCTCTGCATCTCCCGCTCGGTATCCCAAGTAGCCTCCTCGACTGGCTGGCCTCTCCACTAAAATTTCACTGAAGCTATATGCTTTGACTTCAACTTTCGAACTTTCCGATCCAAAGTGGCCACCGGCTCCACGTTATAAGTCAAATAATCATCCAACTAAACCGTGGTGAAATCCAAAACATGAGATGGATCACCTACATACTTACGGAGCATAGAAACATGAAATACTGGATGCACACTCGGCAGACTAGGTGGCAAGGCAAGCTTGTAAGCCACCTCTCCAATCCTTTGAAGCACCTCAACCGGTCCAATATACCGAGGGCTCAACTTGCTCTTCTTTCGAACCTCATAACACCCTTCTGTCTGGACTGCGCCGTGCGAAGCCGATCTTGAATTAATTCAACCTTGTCCAAAGCATCCTGAACCAAGTCAGTACCCAATAACCTAGACTCACCCGGCTCAAACCAACCCATCAGAGATCGACACCGTCTCCCATACAAAGCCTTATATGAAGCCATCTGAATGCTCGACTGGTTGCTGTTGTTGTAGGCAAACTCCGCGAGTAGCAGAAACTGATCCCAAGAACCCACGAAATCAATGACACAAGCGCGTAGCATGTCCTTCAATGTCTAAATATTGCGCTCGGACTATCCGTCCATTTGAGGGTGAAATGCTTTACTCAACTCAATCTGGGTGCCTGATAAGTAGGGATTTTGACTGCTTATTTACTCTCTTTTACTTACGTTTTAGCTAAAAAATGCTTAAATGTAATCTCGAGAACTAATGAAATGTGCTTTCTTACAGGAATATTGGAAAATGAGCCAAAGAAATGAAAATCAACTAAGAAGGAGTAAAAAATGGACAAGAACCAAAACAAGGCAAAAGGGACCAAAGTGCGGACCGCACAATATTGTGTGCGGCCGCAGACTCTGAAGAGCCACTATCAGAATTCCTTCACAAAGTACGGACCGCACAATTATTGTGCAGCCTCAGAAGACAAGGTTCAGAGATATGTGTTTTGGGGACTTGAAGATGTACGGACCGTACTATTATTGTGCGGCCGCAGAATGCAAAAGTACGACCGCACTCATAAATGTGCGATCCACAGAAATTTTCCATGTCCAACCCAAGATCAAGAGTGTGGCCGCACTCAGAAATGTGCGGTCCGCACAATCAGAGGAAGTGCAGACACACCCTAGATTTATGCGGCCACAGAAGACCACCTTGTCAAGTCAGCTTCAAAGTGCGGACCGCACACAGAATTGTGCTGCCGCACAACCTCTGCAAGGGCAATTTTGTCCGATAATTTTAGCTGGGTATAAATAGATTTTTTTTGTTATTTTTAAGTTAAGTTTGAACACCTAAGAATAGATAGCCGTTTTTCTTTACTGTTTTGGGTAACTTTGTAATAGTTTATCATTTTAATATTAGAGTTTCTTCCCTTAATCATCTATTATGAGTTTTATCTTAGTTTTTTCTTTAATTTCTTCATTTCCTATGAGTAGCTAAACCCTTAGCTAGGGTTGTGACCCAACCCTAGTATGGGTATCTAATGGGTGATTGATTTAGAGCATTATTATGATTGGGTATATAATATTTAGCCTAGTTCTTGCTTGAATTTAAGAATTGATGGTTGGAAATATTGATACATGCCTAATTGACTAAGTCTCTACTTGAGAAAGAGAGACTAAGTCTAGAAAAACTTGGCTAACAAAAAATTGGGGTGAACTCGAGAAATTGATAGCCCCAATTAAAGGGTTAAATCTAGAGATAGTAAGACCCGACTTGAGCATCTATCACTTGTTTCGTGAGATATCTATTTGGACTTGAGAAAGCCAAATTGGGCAAAATCACTCAAACTACCAAGAGGTATAGAGTGAGTAATCACGTGTGATTGCTATATTGTATCCCGCCCAACCAAACATGCCCTAAAGCTCTCAATCCGGTAGGTAACCAACTAAGCGGAAGTTATAACCCTAGATCTTTTAAAACCTGAAAAAGAACAATACCAAAAACATTGTCCCTTAGCTTTACAATTACAAGCATTAGCTTAGAAATTAGAAGTAGAAAAGAAACAACCAAATATGTGGAAGTGCAATCTTGGGTACGTCATATACTTAGACTAGGTATATACCTAATCCAACATAAAGCTCTCGGTGGAATCGACCCCGACTCGCGTTGGGTATTTATAATTGCATCGACCGCCTCACAATCCCAATCAGTGGTGTGAGTTTGGGACATCAATTTTTAGCGCCGTTGTCGGGGAGCTAAAAACGGATTTGGCTAAATATTTGATTTTGTGTGTGATTTGTCTTCTTTTTCTTCCGGGTTACTAACCTTTTTGTGAATCTATTGTAGGTATAAAATGGCTCTAAACAATGATCCTCTCGGAAACATGCATTTGGGGGATGTGGACGTGGAAGATGACCCAGTTGAGGAGGCTCCTCTTGAGCCTCAAGCAAATAGACGAGGTCGACCGCCTTAAGACAATATTCCCGTTTCACCCTCAAATCCACCAAGAGCGCCTCACACCGGGTGTTGCCGAATGAAGGGTATAAAAGTGCTATAATCCCGCCCCGCATTAAGGCGGACAACTTTTTAATCACAAATGTTATGCTCACATTGCTTGAGCAACGGGAATTCTTCACCGGGGCTCCGAATCAAAATGCGTACAAACACTTGAGAGGATTTATGAACACTTGCTGGGGGAGTAAACAAACCAACGTCTCCGAGGATGCTCTAAGTTTGAGGCTATTTCCCTTATCTCTACGGGGGAAAGCCTTAGATTGGTTAGAAATATTGCCATATGGCTACTCCTAGAGATGAGATTCTAGCATTCAAACAAGAATCCAATGAGCCTATGGTGATAGAGTGCCCGAATAATGACATGACTGAGGCTATGATTCAACAAACCTTCTACATGGGGATAAATACTACCAATCAATGCGTGGTCAATGAACTTGCTGGTGGAAATTTTATGACAACACTATATGCTGAAGCTTGTGAAATCTTAGATGAAATGGCGGATACTTCACCGGCATGGCAAAGTAGAGCAAATGTTCCTCAAGGTGATTCAAATGTGATTCACCTACACAAAGAATTGCATGATCATGGGCAAGCAATTGCCGAGTTGACCACTACAATGAATCAATTGGCCAAAGCTCAACTTCAACAGGTTCAAGGTCCTAAGCAAGTAAATGCAATGGAAGGTGTCAATATGATGGTGAACAAGCGAAGGCAAAATGGTCAACAAGTGCAAAACTGTGTGGAACAATTTGTGCAAGATGATACTGGGTTTGACCAAGACGAATCATACAATGAGCAAGAGGAAGAAGTGCAATATGTGAATAACTACCAAGGGCAAAGAAACAACTCTCAAGGCCCGAATCAACAACAATGGCGATCTAAAGGAAATCAAGGAAATTGGAACAATCAAAACCACCAAGGCAATTGGAGTGGTGGTACCAACAATCAAGGTAATTGGAACAATAACAATAATCAAGGGAATTGGAACAATCAAGGCAACCAAGGCAATTGGGGTGGCAACAATCAAGGATATTGGAGAGGCAACAACTAAGAGGGTTGGAACAATAACCAAGGGAATCGGGGGCCGGGGTTTCAAAGGCCCCCGATGCATAAACAACCCAATAACTCGCCTCCTTATCCGCCTCAAGGTTCTAGTTCTTCCAACAATGAGATGGGACAGACTGAAAATATGTTCAAATAAATGATGGAGAAAAATGCCGACTCCGATACTCAATTAGCCTCTCACAACACTTCAATCCGCAATTTAGAAGTTCAATTAGGGAAAATCTCGCAAGCTTTAAACACTCGTCCTAAGGGGGCACTACCTAGTGATACGGTGGTGAACCCGAAGAGTGGGAACAACACGGGACATGCCATGGCCGTAACAACAAGGAGTGGAAGAGGTGGAGATGCAACCACCTCAAATCAAAGAAGAATTGTGGATGATGATGTAGTGATTCAAGAAGATGAGATTACAAGCAATGTGGTTCAAGTTAATGAAGAAGTAAGAATTGATATTGATGAAAGTGTGGAGGAGACCCAAGAAGAAGTGAACCCGTCTAGGGAATACGTGATTGACATACCGGAACTGGTAGTGCCAAAGGCCAATGCACCAATGCCAAGGCCTCCTCCTCCATACCCTTAAAGGCTCGCCAAGAAAAATAATGAGAACCAATTCAAGAAGTTTATTGACATGATGAAGACTTATCCATTAATGTGTCATTGGTTGAGGCGTTGGAACAAATGCCCGGTTATGCAAAGTTCATGAAAGATTTGGTAACAAAGAAAAGATCAATGAATTGTGAGACTATCAAGATGACACATCAAGTGATTGCCATTGTGCACTCAATGGCTCTAAAATTGGAAGATCTCGGCGCTTTCATAATCCCTTGCACTATTGGGAGCGCCAATTTTGCCAAAGCTCTATGTGATCTAGGGGCAAGTATCAACTTGATGCCCTACTTGGTGTTCAAAACTTTGGGGATTAGGCAACCAAGACCCACATCTATGAGGTTACAAATGGGGGATCGTACTACGAAGAGACCATTGGGTATTATTGATAATGTGTTGGTTCATGTTGATAAGTTCATCCTTCCGGTAGACTTTGTGATTCTTGATTGCGAGGTGGACTATGAGGTGCCTATTATTTTGGGTAGACCTTTCGTTGCTATGGGGAAGACTCTTGTTGATGTGGAAGCCGGTGAGCTCACCTTTCGAGTGGGCGATGAAAAGGTGGTTTTCCATGTGTGCAAATCTATGAGGCAACCGAATAGCAACGAAGTTTGTTCGTTTGTGGACTTAGTGACCGAAGTGATTGTTGATGATGCTAGTGCCATGATAAATGTTGATGATACTTTGGAGGCCATATTGCTTAATAATTATGATGATGATAAGGAAGGCTTTGTGGAATGTATAAATGTATTACAAGGAATGGGGTCGTATACTTATGAACCCCGAAAATTGTCCTTAGATCTTGAGAACCAGAAGACTCCTCCAACAAAGCCCTCAATCGAGGTGCCTCCCACTTTGGAGTTAAAGCCATTGCCTTCACATCTCAGGTATGAGTTTCTTGGACCATGTTCTACTTTACCTATTATTCTTTCCTCTTACTTGACTAACGTGCATGTAGATTCTACTTTGGCGGTGCTTCAAAAGAGGAAGAAAGCTATAAGATGGACACTAGCGGATATTCGGGGTATAAGCCCCACCTTTTGCATGCACAAAATTATTTTGGAGGAGGATTCCAAACCCTTCATTGAACATCAAAGAAGATTAAATGAAGCAATACAAGAGGTGGTGAAAGAGGAGATCATAAAATGGTTGGATGTTGGGGTTGTTTACCCCCATTTCCGATAGCTTGTGGACCTCTCCGGTGCAATGTGTCCCAAAGAAAGGGAGCATAACTGTGGTAACAAATGACAAGAGCGAGTTGATCCCCACAAGAACGGTCACCGGGTGGAGAGTTTGTATGGACTATAGGAAGCTCAACAAAGTCACCCGAAAAGATCATTATCCGCTTCTATTTCTTGATCAAATGCTTGATAGGTTGGCCGGACGAGCTTTATATTGTTTCCTTGATGGATATTCCGGCTACAATCAAATTCGTATTGCTCCTGAGGACCAAGAGAAGACTACTTTCACTTGTCCCTATGGTACTTTCGCATTCTCGCGGATGCCATTTGGGTTATGCAATGCACTGACGACTTTTCAACGGTGTATGATGGCCATCTTCACCGACATGGTGGAGGATTTTCTTGAGGTCTTCATGGATGACTCTTCCGTGGTGGGGAATTCTTTTGATAAGTGCTTGGACAACTTGGACAAGGTTTTGGCAAGATGTGAGGAAACAAACTTAGTTTTGAACTGGGAGAAATGTCACTTTATGGTCGAGGAAGGCATAGTCCTCGGCCACAAAATTTCAAAGCATGGTATTGAGGTCGACAAGTCCAAAATTGAGGTGATCTCCAAACTCTCCCCCCTACGTCCGTGAAGGGAGTGAGGAGCTTCTTGGGCCATGCGGGGTTCTATCGCCGATTCATCAAGGACTTTTCTATAGTGGTAAACCCCTTGTGTAAACTTTTGGAGAAGGATGTCAAGTTCCATTTCAACAAGGATTGTATGAAGGCATTCGAATTGCTCAAGTTCAAGTTGACTACTACTCCTATTATCAACGCACCGAATTGGAGCTTGCCTTTCGAGCTCATGTGTGATGCAAGTGATGTGGCGTTCAGAGCAGTTTTGGGGCAACGTATTAACAAAATCTTCCATCCGACCATGAATAATGCCCAAGTCAATTACACAGTGACCGAAAAAGAACTCATTGCTATTGTCTTTGCTATGGAGAAGTTTCGCCCGTACTTGATGGATACAAAGGTGATTGTCCTTACCGATCATGCGACGCTTTGGTACTTAATGAGAAAAAAAGATTCAGAGGCAAGGTTAATGCGGTGGGTGCTTCTATTGTAAGAGTTTGATCTAGATATTTAAGACAGCAAAGGTAGTGAAAACCAAGTGGCAGACCACTTGTCTTGTTTGGAGGAGGAGGGGAGGCCACATGACGGCCTTGAGATACATGATTCCTTCCCCGACGAGCAGCTTCTTGCCATTTCAATGACCGGGATGTCATGGTTCGCCGATTTAGCCAATTATCTTATGAGTGGTATTATACCAAATGAGTTCTCTTCAAACTAAAGGTAGAAGCTCAAACGGGATTGCCTTGACTATTATTGGGATGAGCTGTATCTCTTCCGGATTTGTACCGATGGTGTGATTCGACGATGTGTGCCGGAGGAGGAACAAATGGAAATTCTTGAGGCTTGCCACTCTTCACCATATGGTGGTCACCATGGTGGAGCTAGAATGACAACAAAAGTGTTGAGTTATGGATTCTATTGGCCTACTCTTTACAAGGACGCTAGCGATTTCGTTAAGCGTTGTGATGAATGTCAAAGGGCCGATGGGATTTCTAAGAAAAATGAGATACCCCTCACCACCATCTTGGAGATTGACATTTTTGATGTGTGGGGCATTGATTTCATGGGTCCGTTCATGAGCTCTTGTGGGAACACTTACATATTGGTAGCTGTGGATTGTATGTCAAAATGGGTTGAAGCCGTGGCTTTACCCAACAATGAAGTTCGAAGTGTGGTGGCATTTGTGAAAAAGAACATCTCCATGAGTTTTGGTACTCTAAGGGCCATTATTAGTGACGGGGGATCGCATTTTTGTAACAAAGTTTTTGATACTTTACTCACAAAGTATGGTGTCACTCACAAAGTGTCAACTCCCTATCATCCTCAAGCAAGTGGTCAAGTCGAATTCTCTAACCGGGAGATAAAGAGTATTTTGTCAAAGACTGTGAATGCTAACTTGACGGATTGGTCGAAGAAACTTGATGATGCTCTTTGGGCTTATAGGATGGCTTACAAAACACCGATTTGTGTGTCTCCGTATCGGTTAGTGTTCAGGAAAGCTTGTCACCTTCCGGTGGAACTTGAGCACAAAGCAATGTGGGCATTGAAGAAACTTAATCTTGAACGGGATGTCGCCGCCAACTTGAGGGTGGCACAATTGAATGAGCTTGATGAATTTCGGTACCATGCATATTCAAGTTCGTCCTTATATAAGTACAAGATGAAGTACCTCCATGACATGTACATCCGTAACAAGGATTTCAAAGAAGGTGATCTTGTGCTATTGTTCAATTCTCGGTTGCGGATGTTTCCGGGAAAGTTTAAGTGTAAGTGGAGTGGTCCATTTGAGGTTGTGCATGTAACACTATTTGGTGCACTAGACTTGACGAACAAGAATGATGAAGTGTTTAGAGTCAATGGTCACCAGGTGAAATATTATCTTGGCAAAGTTGATGATGGCCACGTTGTGGCGTTAATCCATTTCAAGTGATTGATGGTAACCTAGATCGTGTCGCGACATTAAATCAGGCGCTTCTTGGGAGGCAACCATGTTTCTTTTCATTTTTTATTTTCTTCCTTTTTAGATAGGTTTTGTATTGAGCTAACTGGTTTTGAAGTGATTTGCAGGAATGAGTGTGCATTGCAGGTACTGTGGTTGAAAAATTGGCCAAGTGTTGAAAAAGTACGGATCGCACTCTTGTGCGAACCGCAAAATTATGATTGCAACCGCAGAGAAGACTCTGCGGCCGCACAATTCTTTGTGCGGCCGCACAACTGGAGACCCAAAAATGTGAACTCTCTGAAATAGAATAGGCCAATCTACGGCGGCACACATAAATGTGCGGACCGCACAAATTTCTGCGGCCGCACTCACTTTTGTGCGGACCATAGAATCTCAGCACAAGTCCAGGTAAAGAGTGAGGACCACACTCAAAATTGTGCGGCTGCACTCAGCTCACTTTATGACCGACTTGGTCAAACTATAAATAGGGCTTTTGAACACTATTCACACTTTACACTCTCTGAACTCTTAAGCCCTAAGCAAACAATGTGCATCACAAAATAGTTCACACTTCATAATCAAGTCTAGATTCTCACCTGCATTCTTTCATCACCTAAAAATGTCAAATGTTCTTCATGTGTGCTTAAAACCATGTGGGTAATTTCATGTATGTTCATTGGGGACTAGGTAGACCATTGATCATGTTTATTTGCAAATACCATGTCTAATTTGTGAAAAATTGCAAGAAACCTAAAGTCATTGCCGTATGTTTTCAAATTGTGCGGTCGCAGAAAAACATGTGCAACCGCACATTAGAACATCAGAGAACCAGTGTCTCAGCTTGGAATTGTGCGGACGCACTCAAAATTATGCGGTTCGCACTTCATGGTGTGCGATCGTACTTTAAAATTGTGCGGTCCGCACATGACAGTCTGCGGCCGCACTCAAAATTGTGCGGTCCGCACTGTCTCTTCTGTAAACTATAGTCCTGCAACTATACTACAAATGTTTAACATATTTTGAACTCCAACTGACTCATGTGCCTTGTATTGCAGACAATGGTTTGTAGAGGCGATACATCCAAAGGGAGAGGTGAGCCCTCCCGAGGCAGAGGAAAGGGCACTAACCCACTGGGAGTGCAATCTAAAGTAATTGCCAAAAAGTTGATTACTGGGAGAGGTAGGTCCAAAGAGCCCTCTGAATCTAGTTCCTATGCCTCATCTAGGGAAGCATCCGAGGGTCAGTCAATGGAGGTACATTCTGAGGTCCAATCCCAACCACCACAACCTACTGGGAGATATCAATTGCGCGACGAACCCTCAACTACATCAAGTTCTTCTGAGGGTTTCGATGCCGGTAGCCAGGGTTCACGATCCTCCTATACACCTACTCCACTGACACCAGTGGCAATAGATGATGATGGTAGAGGAGGTGACACTCGAGTGGGCGGCCTAGAGAGGTTGAAGAAGAAGAAAACATGGGAGGATCAGTTTGTGAGTTTGACAGCCTTCACAAGGTTCAGAGAGTGGTGACCCTAGAGATCACTCACACTTGAGCGACAGTTCTTAATGAAGGATTTGGATAAATACAATCCAAATATCCTTTGACAGTTCTGGGAGAGAAAGGGGTGGATGGGGTTCACCCAAAATGTCATTGATGCAAATGAGCACTTGGTACGGGAGTTTTATGCCAATGTGGCACACATCAAGAAGGGTACCAAAGTGACAAAAGTGAAAAATTTGAAAGTCAGATTCGACTCAATCACTCTGAACACTTACTTGGGACTCGAAGAGGTAGAGGCAATCCAGTACTTGGAGAAGCTTGCTATGGGTGATGCAGCTCGCCCTTGGCTAGCAGAGATGTTAGCAGCACCAGGACCACCACCACGTGGATCACAGCAGGGGTTCCTATCCTCCGGGTCACCCTAAATTTTGAATCAAAAGGGTGTCAGACCTTTGTGTGCAGCCGTATCGATCCGAGCAGAAATGAGAACAATCTTTCTCTTCCCTGAGCAATTTTGGTAGCTTCGATTATGGCTGGGTACCCAATCAATATGGGTGCCATCATGTCGGCCAACATGGAAATAGTTTTCCGAAAAGGTGAAAGCTCCTACCCATATCCCAACACCCTCACAGAATATTTCAACGATGCAAAGGTGAAGCCAAGGACATTTGATACGAAAGTGAGGGCCAAGAAGCATTTCTCATGGTACCACCTGCAGGGTGCGGACAACCCAAAGTTCAAGGGTAAGGCCACTACCACCGTTGGTCAGTCCGATGAGCCATCGGTGGTGGGTACAGAGTCTGCTCCTGAGCTATCTACAACTCCCATACCTCCTACGGCAGCTAGGCCTTCCACCGGGACAACTGACATGCCACCATCTTTATTTTCTAGACCATCAGCCTCAGTACCAGTGCCAGCTTCATCCACTTATCTACTCATTGCGCTGTGTGACTTCCACACATTGGCGAGTCTCAACAACTGGATGCAGACAACCACTTCTAAGTTGTCTGACATATCCAGTGATGGTGCAACATAGTCTTCTACCCCAGCAGCACCACATATCCCTCCGTCAGTGGAGGAAATATTAAAGAAGATTCGGGAGAACCAGAAGACCATTATGGATACACTGGTGGTTCATGGGGGAGCTATTGAGGAGTTGGGAAAGCAGGCAAAGAAGATGAGGAAATCCCAGGCTTCAAAGAAAATCAGTAAAGAGATTGAGGAAGGAGGTGACGAAGATCGCAGCTACGAGTGATTTTCCATTTGACCTACTGATGGAGACAGATCCATCAGTACCAATAGATCCAACAGCACTATTAGCAGAGGCACCAGCTGGCCAGTCCGAAGAGCCAAATCTTGCTGCTGAGGAGATGCTTCAGATGCTCGCCAACCCTGTTGTTCCACAGCCATATGATGATGAGATACAGTTGGAGGAGCCCGAGGGTGGTGATGCTGACGGTCACCCTGAGACCAAATAGGGAGTTTTATCTACTCTTTACCCTTCCTTATTTTGATTTTGCTAAGCATTGAGCACAATGTTTGTTCTTATTCAGGGGTGGTCTATTTTGGTTTGATTTGATGACATTGGCCTGTAATAACTTTAATACTCTTTTTCTTTTATCTTTATTTTCTCCCTCATTATGTATATATTCATCCCTCTTGTATATATTCTATTTCTCTCGGTATGTATATTCATTTGCCTTACTTTCAGTAGTTTATTTCATAACTTCTTCATTTTGTTTTCTTAATAGTATAGCTTCTTAGTTACTTTAATAGCTTCTTTTTGATTTGTTAGACTTTTTTTACGTTTAAGTGAACAATAAGCCTTTGATTTTCTTTATGCCACGGTTCTTTTCAAAGGTAGGTTTTGTGTGAACTGGGTGGATCTTTCCAACGATGGATGGCGTGACAACCTTCTTAAGAGATCGAGTCCGTTCTTGATGTTTAGGTAGAAACAATAGTATTAATGAATAAATAAGTGTCAAAGATGCTTCACTTGGTATCAACACACTTAACTACACGCTTATGGTTAAAAATAAGTTTTTGGAAATAAATGGCTCTAATTAGTGACCTTGTGACTCTTGTGTTGACTTAGACAATCATCAAATGGTTTAGTTGAACCATTAGCGATTTTCAATCCTGAATGCGGTTGTTGTGGGCCCTAGACTCTATTCTCTTTAACAATCCGGTTGTGTGAAAAGTGAGGTATTTTGTTACAAGTCCAAGTACCCGTGCGAATGGTCTAGAACTTGCCTCGAATGTATTTCTAGGCAAAATTCTAAGTTAGCTTGGCTTGATAAGTGATTGTAGGCTCTCCTTGACCCATTTTGAAACCTTCCATGGCCCACCAATGATAACATCCTTAGTCAACCCTTTTAAGCCTAAAGCCTCTTTTATTCGATAACTATGTTACAAGCCTTTACCCGTTTTATAGTGACCCTCTCTTGGCACCCAAGCTTTCTTTAGCACTCATGAGAAGCAAATGGCAGAAACATAAGTTTGGGGGGGAGAGATGAGGAGTTTAAAGATGGTATCAAGGCACAAAAAGAGAAAAGAAATGAAGAAGAGGAAAGGCAAAGAAAAAGAAAGGAAGAACAAAAGAAAAACACAAAAAGAAAGTGAATAATGTGAAATAGTTGAAAAGATTCAAAAGAAAGCAAAAGTGCAAAGCATGGAGAAAACAAAGAAGGAGAATATGAATAGAATGACCAAGAAAGAGTGATGTCAAGTCTCTCTAGTTACCCTAAGGAAAAAGAAAATGACTCAAAGAGTTGGCAAAATATGAGCCACAAAGAGAAAATGTAGTGCTAAAGGAAAAATGAACCAATTCCATTCCAATATTTTCCTCCTTAGTCCAAAAGCCTTCATTACATGCCGAAAAAGCCCTACGTGATTTCAAGTCGGGTAAACCTACATTAGTGGTGATTTATATGAATGGCAAGCATATGGTACTTAGTGCCAGGATTGTGACATTCTTTTGAGAGTGATGAGTGAACCTTTCTCGATTCATTGCATTGAGTGCTATATTCTTAAGTGAGATGAGCTTACGGAGATATATGAGGAGTGGTTTGGGATCCACAATGACCTATATGAAAGTTCGAACTTCCTTGAGGAATTAAGTCAATTCTTGATGCTCAAGCGTCACATTAGAGCTATTTGCACTTTAACATTCAAATCATAGGCTTGTTAATGATTCATGAGTGTGTGGGTAATTATTCATCCCAATTGATGTGTATTTTATTCAACTTAGGCCAGCTGAAATAGCCCTTTTCTAGTAGAGGTAGAAATTGCCTTAATTGCTTGAGGACAAGCAAAAGCTTAAGTTTGGGGGAGTTGATAAATAGGGATTTTGACTGCTTATTTGCTCTTTTTTACTTACGTTTTAGCTCAAAAATGCTTAAAGGTATTCCCGAGAACTAATGAAATGTGCTTTCTTGCAGGAATATTGGGAAATGAGCCAAAGAAATGAAAATTAACTAAGAAGGAGTAAAAATTGGATAAGAACCAAAACAAGGAAAAAGGGACCAAAGTGTTGACCGCACAATACTGTGTGCGGCCGCAGACTCTGAAGAGCCACTATCAGAATTCCTTCACAAAGTGCTGACCGCACAACTATTGTATGGCCACAAAAGACAAGGTTCAGAGAGATGTGTTTTGGGGACCTGAAGATGTGCGGACCGCACTATTATTGTGCGTCCGCAGAATGCAAAAGTGCAGTCGCCCTCATAAATGTGCGGTTCGCAAAAATTTTCCATGTCCAACCCAAGATTAATAGTGCGGCCGCACCCCAGATTTATGCGGCCGCAGAAGACCACCTTGTTAAGACAGCTTCAAAGTGCGGACCGCACAACCTCCGCAAGGGCAATTTTGTCCGATAATTTTAGCTGGGTATAAATAGATCTTTTTGTCATTTTTAGGTTAAGTTTGAACACCAGAGAATAGATAACCGTTTTTCTTTACTGTTTTGGGTAACTTTGTAATAGTTTATCATTTAAACATTAGAGTTTCTTACCTTAATCATCTATTATGAGTTTTATCTTAGTTTCTTATTTAATTTCTTCATTTCCTATGAGTAGCTAAATCCTTAGCTAAGATTGTGACCCAACCTTAGTATGGGTATCTAATGGTTGATTGATTTAGGGCATTTTTGTGATTGGGTACGTAGTGAAATTCGACTTGAAATGCCGAAAGTTAAATTTTTGGGAAGATTTGACCGGGGGGTTGACTTTTTGATATTGGGGTCGGAATCCGATTCTGGAAATTGGGATAGGTCCGTAATGTGAAATGTGACTTGTGTGCAAAATTCGAAGTCATTCCGGATTGATTTGATGTGTTTCGGCACAAGGTATAGAATATGAAAGTTCAAAGTTCATATATTTGGATTTGAGGTGCGATTCAACGTTTTGATATTATTGGATGTGATTTGAGGCCTTGAGTAAGTATGTGTTATGTTATGGAACGTGTTAGTATATTTGGTTGAGGTCCCGAGGGGCTTGGTTGTATTTTTGGATCATTGGTTGAGAGATTTATAAAGTTAAGAAATTTGGGAGTTTGACCATGGTCAATATCGGGTCAATACGACGACTTTTCAGTGATTTGAGCACGCGATCAGGTCCGTAGTGTGTTTTATGATTGAAATTCATATATGGTTTGTGTCTGGGAGATTCCGGATGAGTTTCGGTATAAGTTTTGAGCGAGACCGGGCATTTCGGCATTCTAATATTGTTCTGGCACTTTTGGGGATGCGGACCGCACATTTTTGGACGCTGAGGCGAAAGAGGAATGCGGCCGCGCTTGGAATTTTGCGGACCGCAGCAGATTTTTGCGGACCGCGGCAAAATTTCGCGGACCGCGGTTGGAAGTTCTGCAGATCCGCTCGTCCCACTTCGGAAGCCTATATCTTTTGATCTACAAGGAATTTTGTGATGATTCAAAATCGAATGTTGTAGCCCTTCGTGTCTAGTTTACTTAAAGATGAAGAAGTCATAATTTGGACATCTGTAAAGAAAGTAATGGCCAAAATACTAAAGCCTGGCAGTGCAGCCACCAAACTTTCGCGGTCGCGGTGGGAATTCCGCGGACCGCGGTGAGGCCTTCGCGAGGGCGGTGGAAATGCGCGGTCAGCATATTGAGAATCCGAGAGGTGCACTATATATCCGAGGTTTAGGTTATTATTTCATTTTTGGACTTTGGGAGCTCGGTTGGAGCCGAATTTTTGTGGGTTTTTCAAGAAATTCATCGGGCTAAGTGATTCTAACTTAGATTTGGTTAACATACATGAATATATCATTGTTTTCATCATGTAATCAGTATTTTGAGGTGGAAATTTGGGAAAAATTGTAGAAACTTCATAAAATGAATTTTCGAGATTTGAACACCGATTCAGAGTCTGATTTGAATGAAATTAATATGGCTGAACTCGTAATTGGATGGGTTGTCGGATTTTATGAGTTTCGTCTGATTCCAATACGTGGGCCCCACGGGTGATTTTTGGGGCGTAATTTTGGATTTTTGTGAAAATATTAGTATTTTGATATGGAATTAATTCCTATAAATTTTTGTGGGCTGAATCAAATTAGTTGTGACTAGATTCGAGCCGTTTGGAAGTTGATACCCGCAAAGTGGAATTACTGGAGCATTGCTTAGCTTGCTTGACATTGGATTTGGCTTATTCGAGGTAAGTAACTCTTCTAATCTTGGAGTTGAGGGTATGAACCCTGAATATATGTATTTCGTGAATTGTTGGGAGGTGACGTATATGCTAGGTGACGGGCGTGTGGGCGTGCACTATAGAAATTATGGCATAATTGTTTATGTGGAATTTTGTAGTTAAATGATCTTGGCATTTTCCATGCGGTTTTATGAGTTAAAGAAATTGAGCTGAAAAGCATATTAAAAATCATGTTGAGGCTATGTGCCAGTATTATTGGGACCCACAGAGGTCATATTGCTGTGAATTATTTGTTTTAAATTAAAAATTCATACTCAGTCTTATTCATTTCATTGCATATCATATCTCAGTCTCTGTTGTTATTTATTGATACATCATATCATCATTTTCGGGCTATTTTCATAACATTGTGAGCCCGAGAGACTGGAGAGATTGATGACTGAGTGAGGCCGAGGGCCTGATTGTGAGGATTATTATGGGATCAAGCTACACGCTGCAGCAGGCCATGTTGGCTTTATATATATTATTAATATTATATGGGATCGGGCTGCACGCCGCAGCATGTTTGATATAGGCCGAGGGCCTGAGTGATTTATGCCATGATTTGGCTTGATATAGTGCTTGGGATGAAGGAGCCCCTCCGGAGTCTATACACACCCCCAGTGAGCGCAGGTACCTACTGAGTGCGAGTGCTGAGTGATGAGTGACTGGGAGGCATGAGTGATTAGAGGTATGCCCGAGTGGCATGAGTGATTGTGAGGTATGCTCGAGTGGCATGAGTGACTGTGAGGTATGCCCGAGAGGTATGAGTGACTGTGAGGTTTGCCCGAGGGGCTGTATATGACTGATGTTTTGCCTGAGGGGCTGTTTATGATCTTATCACTGAGTTGCATCACATTGGCATGCACATATGACATACATGTAAAGAGATGTATTTTCCTCATGTTGTACAACATCACATCATTCATGATTTCTCACATATTTTGACAGATGGGCATAGTGATGCATTTGTTTTACACGGTTATCCGGAAGGAAAATGAAACATCTTATTTATTATTGAAAAGATTTTGGGAGAAATTTATTGTTTTCAAACTATTCATATTTTTGGCAACTTCGGCAAATGATTTGGGTTTTCACTGATGTATTTGAAAGGAAGAACTATTATTTTTGAAATCATTATTTGGCTGAGCATTTTATCTCTGAGTTACTTCTGGTATTATTTATTTTATGTTGTTATGGACTGTTGTGGACCCGACCTTGGTGGAAGCTCGTCACTGCTTTCAACCTACGACTAGGTTTGTTACTTACTCAGTACATGGGGTCGGTTGTACTGATACTACACTTCTGCACATTACGTGCAGATGTTGGCTGATGTTGTTGCTGTGCTCGATGGTTGCGGGACTTGAAGATGTACCTGCGTTCCGGTTGTTGCTGCCTCTTGTTCATGGTAGCCTTAGATTCATTAAAACTCTGTTTATGTACTTTTCAAATAGATGCTGTATTATTTCATACCAGCTTTGTATACTCTATTCTTAGAAGCTCATGATTTATACTACCAGTTCTTGGGAAAAAGTGTTGGTTTTAGATATTTTCTTTTAATTAATTGCCTCATTAATTTCATTGGAATCAAATAGTTGGTAATTGGCTTACCTAACGGGTTGGGTTAGGTGCCATCACGACTAGTTGGATTTTGGGTCGTGACAAATCGTGTGTGATTGCTATATTGTATCCCGCCCAACCAAACATGCCCTAAAGCTCTCAATCCGGTAAGTAACCAACTAGGCGAAAGTTATAACCCTAGATCTTTTTTAACCTGAAAAATAATAATACCAAAAACATTGTCCCTTAGCTTTACAATTACAAGCATTAGCATAGAAATTAGAAGTATAAAAGAAACAACTGAATATGTGGAAGTGCAATCTTGGGCACGTCATATACTTAGACTAGGTATATACCTAATCCAACATAAAGCTCTCTGTGGAATCGACCCCGACTCGCGTTGGGTATTTATAATTGCATTGACCGCCTCATAATCCCAATCAGTGGTGTGAGTTTGGGCGACATTAGTGCCCAACTCTCGTTGTACTGCTCTCCCAAACTGCGATGTAAAATGCTTGCCCCGATCTAAAATGATGGACACTAGCACACCGTGAACGCGAATAATCTTGCGGATGTATATCTCAGCCAATCGCTCTGAAGAATAAGTAGTCCCAACTAGAATGAAGTGCGCAAACTTGGTTAGTCGATCCACAATCACCCAAATAGCATCAAACTTTCTCGAAATCCGTAGGAGCCCAACTACAAAATCCATGGTGATACACTCTCATTTTCACTCCAGAATCTCAAGCCTCTGAAGCAATCCACTCGGTCTCTTATGCTCATACTTCACCTGCTGACAGTTAAGGCACCGAGCTACAAACCCCACTATATACTTCTTCATTCTCCTCTAAAAATAATGTTGTCTCAAGTCATGATACATCTTTGCGGCGCCTGGGTGAATGAAGTACCTCGAACTGTGAGCCTCATGGAGAATCAACTCATGCAAACTATCTGCATTGAGCACACATAGCCTACCTTGCATCCGCAATACACCATCATCTCTAACAGTAACATCCCTGGCATCATCATGCTGAACCGTGTCCCTAAGGACAAGTAAATGGGGATCATCACACTAGCGCTCTCTGATGCGATCATATAAGGAAGACCGAGAAATCACACAAGCTAGAACCCGGCTGGGCTCCGAAACATCTAATCTCATGAATTGATTAGCCTAGGCCTAAACATCAACTGCAAGAGGTCTCTCACCAATAGGAATGAATGCAAGGCTACCCATACTCACCATCTTCCTACTCAAGGCATCGACCACCACATTGGCCTTCCCAGGTTGATACAGAATAGTAATATCATAGTCATTTAGCAGCTCCAACCATCACCACTGCGTCAAATTTAGATCCTTTTGTTTGACAAGTGCTAGAGGCTCCAAGGATCCGTAAATACCTCACAAGACACACCGTAGAGATAATGCCTCCAAATATTCAATGCATGAACGATGGCAGCCAAATCCAAATATGTATAGGATAGTTCTTATCATGAGGTTTCAACTGACGTGAAGCATAAGCGATCACTCTACCCTCCTGCGTCAAGACACACTCAATACTGATCCGAGAAGCATCACAATACACTTTATAAGAGCATGAAGCTGAAGGCAAAACTAGAACTGGAGTTGTGGTCAAGACAGTCTTGAGCTTCTGAAAGCTCTCCTCACACTCATCCGACCACCTGAAAAGAGCACCCTTCTGGGTCAATTCGATCAAGGGCAATGCAGTAGACGAGAAATGATAAGTAGAAATTTTAGACTATTAATTGGTCTCTTTGACTTGTATTTTGGGCCAAAAATGTGTGAAGGTATTCTCCGAAACTAACTTAATATGCTTGCTTGTAGGGATTGTTCAAAATGAGAAAAGGAGCCATAATCAACTCATAAAGGAGTCAAAACTTGAAAAAAAACCAAAACTGGGCCAAGAGGTGTGGAACGCGGACCGCGACAAATAAGTGCGGCCGCGAAAGTATCAACGCAGATGCGACCATTATTTTGCGGTCCGCGAGAATCAGAGAGATGGTTTTTTGGGCACAAACATGAACGCGGACTGCGACAAGAAGATGCGGCCGTGAAAGTACCAGCGCGACCGCGATGGGAATTTCGCGGAACGCGGTTGCTAAGGTTCAGAGAGTGCATAATTCAAGCAAAAATGAGAAGGGCGGTATGCGTCAAAATTATGCGGCCGCGGAAGCCTTTCACGCGAACGCGGTAGAAATTACGTGGTCCGCGAAATAAGGTTCAACCCAGGTCTAGATGTTAAGAAACGCGAACCGCGATCAGAATTACGCGGCCGCGAAAGCAAATGTGCATCCGCGGTCAGAATTACGCGGCCGCGAAACTTCCGCAGGGTTATTTTTGTCCGAAAAATTCAGCTTAGTATAAATAGATCTTTTTGTCAATTTTTGGTTATGTTATGTTTTTGCTGAGTACGTGAAACGGCTAGGTTTTCCCTTTTGGGAAATTTTGTACAAGATTTACCTTATAACATTAGATTTTCATCTTTTAATTTAGTATTATGGATTATATCTTTTCTTTATCTTTGATTTCTGCTATTATTATGAGTAGCTAGACCCATAGCAAGGGTTGTGACCCAACCCTAGTATGAGTAATTAATGGGTCTTGAATTTTAGGGCTTGATTGTTTATGGGTTAGTGATATTTAGCCTAGTTCATACTAGAATTGTAGAATTAGTGGTTGCAAACACTAATTCATGCCTTTGTGACTTAAGCTCTTCTTGAGAAAGAGGGACTAAGTCTAGAAAAACTAGGCTAACAAGGAATTAGGGTGAACTCAAGAAATTGATAGCCCCAATAAAAGGGTTAAACCTATAGATAGTAATACCCGACTTGAGCTAATATCACTTGTATTGCATGAATACCCATTTGGACTTGAGAAAGCCAAATTGGGCAAAATCAATCAAACTACCGAGAGGTATAGAGTGAGTACTTGGGTGTGATAGCTATATTACGATCCTAAATTAATCATGCTCTCCCTAGATTCTTACCACCCGTTAGATATCCACCTAGGCGAAAGTCACTACCTTAGTCCTTTTAAACACTTGAAAACCAACATAAAATATATTGTACTTAGCTTTAATCATTGCATACAATAGAATAGAAGTAGAAGTAGAATCAACACCATCATGTTTGGAAGTGCAATTAGGATCAACACACACATCTAGATTTAGATATAAACCTAATTCCAAATCAATTAACTCCCTATGGAAATCGATCCTGACCTTGTTGGGTAAAACTGCATCGACCATCCTCGCTACTCAATAGTGGTGTAGGTTTGGCACCAATCAATTTTTGGCGCCGTTGCCGGGGACTTAGACGGTCTTAGATATATATCTAACTATTTGGGTGTTTTATTTTTCTTTCCTTCTGTTTTTCTAATTTTTGTGTGTCAATTGCTTTTAGGTACCAAATGGCTCTTAACGAGGTCCTCAGACATATTCCTCAGGGGAGGCGGTAGATGAAAATGAAGTGGATGAGGTTCACCTTGAACCTCAAGTACAAAGAAGACGCTGCACGATTCATGACAACGTTCCAACCCCCCCCCCTCCCCCCTCCCCACACACACCTCCTCCAAGGGCAGCACACCGGGTGTTGCCCAATGAAGACTACGCAAGTGCAATTGTCTCGCCCTGGATTCGGGCGGGCAATTTTCAAATAACTAATGTCATGCTTACTCTATTTGAACTAAGGGGTTTCTTCACCGGAGCTCCACATCAGAATGCATATAAGCATCTCAAAGGTTTTGTAGACACATGCTGGGGGAGCAAGCAGCCGAATGTATCTGAGGACGCTTTGAGGTTAAGGCTTTTCCCTTTCTCACTTAGAGGGAAAGCTTTAGATTGGTTTGAGAGGCTACTCAACCATTCCATATCCACTTGGGATGAGTTGGCCGAGAAGTTCATAGCGAAGTTCTTTTCTCCAGGATATATATTAACATTGAGAGATGAAATCCTTGATTTTAAACAAGAGCCAAATGAACCATTACATGAATTTTGGGAACGGTACCGGACAATGGTCAAAGAGTGCCCCAGCAACGATATGACTGAAGCAATGATCCAGCAAACCTTTTATAGGGGTATCAATATAACTAACCAGTGTGTGGTGAATCTGCTCGCAAGGGGTAACTTTATGAACACGCCATATTCAGAAGCATGTGCAATATTAGATGAGATGGCGGACGCCTCTTCAGCTTGGCAAAGTCGGGCCAACGTTCCTCAGGGTGACCCTAATGTTATCCATCTTCACAAGGAATTCCATGATCACAGACAAGCCATAGAAGAGTTGACAACTACCATGAATCAGTTAGCCAAGGCACAACTTCAGCAAGTTCAGGGGCCAAAGCAAGTAAATGCCATGGAAGGAGTGAATGTAATGGTTAACAAGAGGAGGCAAAAAGGTCAACAAGCTCAACACAATCAGGATCAATTTGATCAAAATGGTAGTGGTTACGACCAAGATGACGCTTATGACGATCAAAGTGAAGAGGTTCAATATGTGAACAATTACCAAGGTCAATGGAGCAATGCTCCAAATCAACAATAGTGGAGATCACATGGAAACAATCAAAATTAGGGCAACCAAGGCCAAGAGAATTGGAATAGTAGAAACAACAACAATCCGAACAATTAGGGGAACAACAATCTAAATTGGGGGAATCAAGGAAATAACTAAGGAAATTGGGGTGGCAACAATAATAGTAATTGGGGAGGCAATGGAAACCAAGGGAGTTGGAACAACAATAATCAAGGGAACCAGGGTTCGGGCCCTCAAAGTCCCCCGATGTATCAACAACCCAACAACCCGCCTCCGTACCCATCACAAGGGCAAAGTTCTTCCAATAATGGGATGGGACGGATAGAAAGTATGTTCAAGCAAATGATGGAAAGAAACACCGACTCTGATGCCCAAATAGCCTCCCACAATACTTTTATCCTCAACTTGGAAGTAAAAATGGGTCAAATTTCTCAAGCATTGAATACTCGCCCTAAGGGGGCACTACCAAGTGATACGGTAGTAAACCCGAAGGGTGGGAACAATACAGGCCATGATATGGCGGTGACCACAAGAAGCGATAGAGGTGGAGATGCAAGTACCTCCAATCCAAGAAAGATTGTGAATGATGATTTGGTTGTGCAAGAAGAGGATGAGAAAAGAAATGATGATAATGTGAATGATGAAGTGAGGATAGACATTGATGAAAACGTGGAGGAGACACAAGATGATGTGAACCCGTCTGGGGAACACGTGATAGACATACCAGATCCGGTAGTGCACAAAGCCATGGATCTTTTTCCAAGGCCTCCTCCACCATATCCTCAAAGGCTCGCAAAGAAAAACAACGAGAACCAATTCAAGAAATTCATTGATATGATGAAAAGTTTGTCCATAAATGTACCTTTGGTTGAAGCTCTAGAACAAATATCGAGATATGCCAAATTCATGAAGGACTTAGTAACAAAGAAGAGATCAATGAATTGTGAGACGATTAAAATGACACATCAAGTGAGTGCCATTGTGCATTTCATGGCTCCAAAGCTAGAAGATTCCGATGCCTTTACAATTCCATGCACCATTGGTAGTACCAATTTCGCCAAAGCCTTGTGCGATTTGGGAGCGAGCAATAATTTGATGCCATATTATGTATTCAAGACATTGGGTATTGGGAAACCAAGACCTACTTCTATGAGGTTGCAAATGGCAGACTGAACAATGAAGAGGCCATTGGGGATAATTGATGATGTGCTAGTTCGGGTCGACAAGTTCATACTTCCCGTAGATTTTCTGATACTCGACTGTGAGGTTGACTATGAGATACCAATCATATTAGGGAGACCTTTATTGGCAATAGGGAAGGCATTGGTTGATGTGGAAGCTGGGGAGCTCACCTTCCAGGTGGGATGAAAAAGTTGTGTTCCACGTGTGCAAGTCAATGAGGCAGCCTAATAGCAACGGAGTATGCTCTTTTGTGGAGGGTATTCATGGATTATAGGAAGCTGAACAAAGTGACTCGCAAAGACCATTTTCCATTGCCATTTCTTGACCAAATGTTGGATAGACTTGCCGGGCGTGCTTATTATTGCTTTTTGGATGAGTACTCTATATATAAATAGATTCTCATTGCACCTGAAGACCAAGAGAAAACCACCTTCACTTGTCTGTATGGCACATTTGCGTTCTCAAGGATGCGGTTTGGTTTGTGTAATGCACCGACTACTTTTCAGCGGTGTATGATGGCAATATTTATGGATATGGTGGAGTACTCCTTCGAGGTGTTCATGGATGATTTCAGTGTTGTGGGGGATTCCTTTGAAGAATGTTTGGATAATCTTGATAAAGTGTTGGCCCGATGTGAGGAGACCAACTTAGTGCTTAATTGGGAGAAATGCCACTTTATGGTCAAGGAGGGCATTGTCCTCGGCCATAAGATCTTCAAGAACGGTATTAAAGTGGACAAAGCAAAAATTGAAGTGATATCAAAACTCCCTCCTCCGACTTCCGTCAAGGGAGTGAGGAGCTTTCATGGTCACGTAGGGTTTTACCGTAGGTTCATCAAGGATTTCTCAAAAGTGGTGAACCCCTTGTGCAAGTTATTGGAAAAAGATGCCAAGTTTGTGTTCAATGATGATTGCATGAAAGCTTTTGAGCTACTGAAGTAAAGGTTGACTACCACTCCCATCATTACCGCACCCAATTGGAGCTTACCATTTGAGCTCAAGTGTGATGCTAGCGACGTTGTAGTAGGAGCGGTATTGGGGCAAAGAATCAACAACATATTTCATCCGGTCTATCATTCAAGCAAAATAATGAACGATGCCCAAGTCAGCTATACGGTGACCGAGAAAGAGTTATTAGCCATTGTCTTCGCCATGGAAAAATCCAGGCCGTACCTCATGGGTGCCAAAGTGATTGTGCAAACCGATCACGCGGCCCTTCATTACTTGATGACCAAAAAGGACTCTAAGGCTAGGTTGATGAGATGGGTTCTTATTCTACAAGAGTTTGACCTTGAAATCATAGACCGAAAAGGGAGTGAGAATCAAGTGGCGGACCACTTGTCCCGCTTGGAAGAGGAGGGGAGGCCCCATGATGGCCTCGAGATTAATGATTCATTTCCGGATGAACAACTCCTCTCTGTATCTGTGACTGGGATACCTTGGTTCGCCGATGTGGCTAACTTTCTTGTAACCAGCATAGTCCCGAATGAGCTCTCTTCAAACCAAAGGAAGAAGCTCAAACGGGACTGCTTAGATTATTATTGGGACGAGCCATATCTTTTCAAAATTTGCAATGATGGTGTTATCCAGCGATGTGTTTCGGAAGAAGTGCAATTGAGTATTCTTGAAGCTTTCCATTCCTAGCCATATGGTGGTCACCATGGTGGGGCGAGGACTGCTATAAAGGTCCTAAGATGTGGATTTTATTGGCCTACCATGTACAAAGACGCTAGCGAGATTGTTAGGCGTTGTGATGAGTGCCAAAGAGCTGGTGGAATTTCCAAGAAGAATGAAATGCCCCTCATCACTATTCTTGAGATTGATATTTTCGATGTATGGGGCATCGATTTTATGGGGCCATTTGTGAGTTCATGTGGGAATACTTATATTCTGGTTGCTATTGATTATGTTTCAAAATGGGCTGAAGCTGTGGCTTTGCCTAACAATGAGGCACAAAGTGTGGTGGCTTTCTTAAAGAAAAATATCTTCACAAGGTTCGGCACCCCAAGGGCTATCATTAGTGATGGGGGTTCTCATTTTTGCAACAAAGCCTTCGACACTTTACTTTCTAAGTATGGTGTCAATCATAAGGTGTCAACCCCTTATCACCCACAGGCTAGTGGACAAGTTGAGGTCTCCAACAGGGAGATCAAGTGCATATTATCCAAGACTGTCAATGCAAACCTGACTGATTGGTCAAGGAAACTTGACGATGCTTTATGGTCCTATCGTACAGCTTACAAGACTCCAATTGGTATGTCTCCGTACCGGTTGTTATTTGGGAAAGCATGCAATCTTCCGGTTGAATTAGAGCACAAGTCCATGTGGGCGCTGAAGAAGTTGAACCTTGAATGGGATGTAGCTGCCAATCTCTGGGTAGAGCAACTAAATGAACTTGATGAATTCCGGTTCCATGCTTATTCCAGCTCGTCCTTATATAAGGACAAGATGAATTACTTACATGACAAATATATCCGGAATAAAGAATTCAAGGAGGGTGACTTGGTTCTTCTATTCAACTCTCGGTTACGGATGTTTCCGGGAAAACTCAAGTCAAAGTGGAGTGGCACTTTTGAAGTGGTGCATGTAACTGCATTTGGTGCTCTCGATTTAAAAAATAAAAATGGTGAAATCTTTAGAGTCAATGGGAACCGAGTGAAGCATTACCTTGGTAATATTGATAATAGCTACGTAGTGGCCTTGATCCATTTCAAATGATGATGATAACATGCGTCGTGCCGCGACGTTAAATCAGGCGCTTCTTGGGAGGCAACCCATGTGTTTTTCTTTCTTTTGATTTTCTTCTTAGATTAGGCATTGTTTTGGATTAATTGGTTGTGAAGTATATGTAGGAAGTGGTTGTGCGGTGCAGGATTTTGACAGGGAAAAAATTTAGCCAAGTGTTGGAACTTCGCAGACCGTGCCCAAATTTTCACTGTCCATGTGAGAATTTTGCGGTAGCACATTTTTGTCTGCGGACGCGTACTTGAAAAGAGAAAAATTCCAACTCCATGAAGTTGTACTATCAAAAATCCTTCAGAGATCGCGGTCGCATTCCATTTTTTGCGGACCGCGTTGTATTTTGCGACCGCGACCAACATGCTTGAAGTTGGTCTACATAAGGTAACATAGCGCGGACCGCGATAGAATTTCGTGGCCGCGCTCAGGTAAGGCGGTGGGTTCCACAGTTGATTAGTATAAATAAGGGTTCCTTAAACATGTTACACTTTTCGAACCCTAACATTTCACCGCACAAAAAGCACTGTTCATCTCACCATGCACTCAATTTTCATCTCTTTCACTTTAAGAGTTCATCTCATACTACAATTTTACAATTGTATGTTCAATTCCATGATGTGATTTTGTCTTTTTCTTTTCTTTTCTTCTCTCTTTGTTTTAATTTTTCTTTGTTAGTTAGGGTTATATGCATGCCATGATCTCAAATTAATGCTTAATTGATACTTAAATACATGTGGGTAGTGTTTATATGCCTAATGTGGGTTGGGGTTAGTAACTTTGCATGGGTAATTGAACTAATGTTTTCACACTTAGTGAAAACCCTAGTTAACAGTGTTCTTAATACCGATCGTGCTTGTATTTTGCGGCAACGGTCCATTTTATGCGACCCGCGATAGGGTAGGCGGCCGCGTTCATTTTTTTGCGGTCCGCGCTACCTCAATTTTTAGTTACTGAATGATTGCTAACAGTTCACTGCCGCAGTCACTTTTACGCGGTCCGCGGTTGGTCCTTCACGGCTGCGTTCAAGTTTTCTCCGTCCGCGCTGTTGAACTTCAAAGAGTCTGTTAATTGCTTTCGGAGCCGTGTTCATTTTTTTGCGGTTCGCGATTGGTCATTCGCGGCCACATCTAATTTTTCGCGGTCCGTGTGTGTCCAAGATCAGAGAGTCAGTAATGTGAACCTGACCTCTTCACGACCGCATTTACTTTTTTGCGGTCCGCGAAAGGCATTCCTCGTCCACTTTTTCGCGGTTCGCGATTTGAGAAGCACTGTTGTACATTTCAACTGTACTACTTTAAGGTATGATTGAAACCCAATTCTAATTATCTTTCACTAATTGTGTGTTGCAGAAAATGGTGTGATCTCGTGGAGGAGCAAACAAGTCAAAAGGGAGGGCAGAATCCTCCCGAGGTAGGGGTAAAGGAAAGCAGACTTTGCCCTTAGCAGCTCAAAGACTACTAAGCAAAAACAAAACCCTCACTAGACTTCCTGCTAAATCATCAGACACAAGTGAATATCTCCCATCCCAGGAGGTTTCTGAGGGGGAATCCACACAACCTTAACAAGAGGCCCAATCACAACCCTTTCGCATAATCGATGAAGCTACCTTCTCTTCTGGGTCGTCTAATGGCTTAGAGGGAGGTAGTGAGACATCGGAGCCATCTTCCCCACCTGCTGTAACTCCGGCGTCAACAACTGCTCCTGTCAATATAGATGAGGATGACAAGGTCCCGGATGACGGGAGAGGGGGTGATACCAATGTGGGTGGTTTTGATAGATCAAGGAAACCCGAGGTGTGGGCAGATAGATTCGTGAGCGAGAAAGCATACCTAAAATTCTGTGAATTGTGGCCCCAAAGGTTACTCACCCTGGAGAGACAGTTTATAGACAGAGATCTCCTTCCCCATAATCCAAATGTCAAGAGACAGTTTGAGGAGAGAAAAGGGTGGAAGTACTTCACCAGCAAGGTTTTAGATGCAAATGAGTACCTTGTCAAGGAGTTCTACGCAAATGTTGCCCACATCAAAAAGGGAACCACTGTGACAAAGGTACGTAACTTGAAGATACGGTTTGATGGCGCCACCTTGAACACATATGCCGGTTTTGAGGATGTGGAAGCTGTACAATATTTGGAGAAGATGGCCCTAGATGAAGCAGCCCGGCCTTGGCTAGCGGACGTAATAGCCATTCCAGGGACAACACCGGCCTGGCTCACAGCTGGATTCCCAATCGCCAGAAACACCCTCAGCTTTGAAGCCAAAGGGTGGTGCACATTTGTATGCAGCCGGCTTGATCCTAGCCATCATGATAGTGACATTCCACTCTCTCGGGCGATCCTAATAGCTTCCATCATGGCAGGGTATCCAATCAATGTGGGAAACCTCATGTCCTACCACATCTCCAAAGGAATCGGAAAAGAAGAAAGGTCCTACCCCTACCCTAACTTCATCACTATGTATCTCGAGGACCAAGGGGTAGAGAGGAGGCACTATGACACGAAGGTGAAGCTGAAGAGACCTTTTTCCTGGTATAGCCTCCAAGGACCGAACAACCCTAAATCAAAGGGTAAAGCCACTACCTCTACTGGCCAGTCTGAAGAGCCAAGGGTAATGGACACCGGGTCAGAGCATTCCACAATAGCGCGACCTTCAGCTGTTATGCCTTCTCCTTCCTCCGGGCCATCCATCACTGTGCCACTATTTGTGCCCTCATCTTCTACTTACCCCCAAACTGCAATGCGGGTTTCTCAGACCTTATCCAGCATCAACAATTGGATGCAAGCAGCTACATCAAAGTTGTCTGTCTTATCCACTGCATTAGCAGCACAGTCAGCCCCAACATAGCTTCAGGTACCTCCATCAGTGAAGGATTCATTGACAGATCTTCTGGCCAACCAGAAGAAGCTCCTG
This sequence comes from Nicotiana tabacum, assembly GCF_000715075.1. Lineage (NCBI taxonomy): Eukaryota > Viridiplantae > Streptophyta > Magnoliopsida > Solanales > Solanaceae > Nicotiana > Nicotiana tabacum. Next base: position 19,533,978 of record NC_134083.1, on the reverse strand, counting down.
GACAACCAAACGAAGATCCTGGAGACTTTGGATACTCATGGCAAAGTGATCAAGGATCTGGGCAAGCAGGTAAAGAAGATGAGAAAGACTCAGGCCTCAAAGGAGTCAGTGGAGAAGCTGAAGAGGGAGATAGAGAAGTTCACATCTGCTTGAGATATCCCACTTGACTTGCTTATGGAGGAGACTACCCCAGCAGCACAGGCATACAGAGCTCCAGTTAGAAGATTTGTGGTCCCCTAGTCAGAGGATCTGGAGATCCAGTTAGAGGACCCGGAGGGGGATGATGATCCTATGCAGTCGAAGGACCCCACTCATGTGCCTGACCCCATGCAGCCAGAGACCATATAGGAAGTTTTCTTTACTCTCTAACCCTTCCCTGATCTTATTTTGATATTAGCATTGAGGACAATGCTATCTCTTATTTTATTTTTTATTTTATTTTTTTTTGGGGTATTTGGGGGGTGGTCCATTTTGATTTGGTTATGATTTGATGACATTGGTATGTAATAATTATGATACTATTTTTCTTTACCTTTATTTATCGTTAGTTTCACTTTCGTTATTTTTCACTCTTGGTATGTATATAACTTTACCATTCAATGTAGATATTCATTTCCATTTTGTATATATTCGTGTCACTTCATTATTGTACATATTCATTTTACTTTCCATAGTTTTCTTAATAGCTTAGCTTCTTATTTTATTTAGTAGCTTATTTTTGAGTTTTTAGCTTCTTTTTACATTCTGTGTGATCAATAAGCCTTTGTTTTTCTTAACGCCACGGTTCTTTCTAAAGGTGGATGTTGTTGAACCGGGTGGCTCTTCCCAACGATGGATGGCGTGACAACCTTCTTAAGGGATCGAGTCCGTTTTCTTTTTGTTTTGGTGTATATAGTAGTAGTAATGAATAAAAGTGTCTCAAGCAGGCTTCACTTAGTACTAACACATTTACCTTCGATCTCATAGTTAGAGACAAGTTGATTGGCAGAGATTAGCTCTAGTTGTGACCTTTAGACTCTTGCGTTGGCTAAAAACAATCATCGAGTGGTTTCCTTGAGCCATTTGTGATTTTCAATCTTATCTAGGGTTGTTATGGGCCATCGACTCTATTCTCTTTAACAATCTAGCGGCTTGAAAGGTGAGGTATTGAATTGCAAGTCCAAGTCCCGTGCCAATAAGTCTTAGAACTTGCCCTGAATGTTTGTCTAGGCAAAATTCAAAGTGTAGCTTGACTTGAGAAATAATTATAGGCTCTCATTGGTCCAAGTTGAACTTTGAAAGCTTCTATAGCCTACCAATATGATATCCCTAGTCAACGCCTTTGATCCTAAGCCTTTTTCATTCAATAGCCACATTACAAGCCTTTCTCCATTTTATAATGACCCTCTCTTGGCACCAAATCTTTCCTTAGCATTCATGATGAACAATTGGCAAAAGTATAAGTTTGGGGGAGAGATGAGTAATTTGAAAGTGCTAAAAGGTTCAAAGAAGAAAAAGAATTGTTGAAAAGGAAAGGCAAAGAAAAGAAAGAAAAGCTAAAAAGAAATACGTCAAAAAGAAAGAGAAGGTTGAAGGGATTCAAAGATATAACTATAAAAGGCAAGGAATGATGAGAAAAGGAGAAAAATGATTGTCATGAGTAAGAAAGAGTGACGGTTTGTCTCTCTAGTTCCCTTAAGGAAGAAGAAAAATGACTCAAAGAGTCAAGAAAGTATGAGTCGTAATGAGAAAATGGAGTGCTTAAGGAAAGATGAAACCATCATAGTTCGTTATGTCCTACCTTGATCCAAAAGCCTTTATTACATACCTGCAAAAGCTCTATATGATTTCAAGTTGAGTGATCTTACATTAGTAGTGATTTACATAAGGGTCAAGCTTATGGTACTTAGAGCCGGACTTGTGGCATTCTTTTGAGAGTGATGAGCGCACTTCTTCACAATCCTTATTTTGAGGGTTACATTCTAAAAATTGAGATTTGCTCATGGAGAGTAGAGGAGGGGGAGTTTGGGATCCACAATGACCTACGTGAGAGAGCGATCTTCCTTGATGAATTGAGTCAACTCTTGATGCTCCAGTGTCACATTAGAACTATGAAACTCAAAAAGGCATAACACGACGTTGTTGATAATTCATTTATGTTGAGGGTAATTGTTAGTCCCAATTGATACCTGATGAAGTCACCTTAGGCCAACTGAAATATCATTTTCTTTTTCTTGTGGAGTGGGAATTATCTTATTTGCTTGAGGACAAGCAAAAGCTTAAGTTTGGGGGAGTTGATAAGTAGGGATTTTAGTCTATTAATTGCTCTCTTTTACTTGTGTTTTGGGCCAAAAATGCGTGAAGGTATTCCCGAAAACTAACTTAATATGCTTTCTTGCAGGGATTGTTCAAAATGAGCCAAAGGAGCCATAATCAACTCATAAAGGAGTCAAAACTTGAACAAAAACCAAAATTGGGCCAAGAGGTGTGGAACGCGGACCGCGACAAATAAGTGCGGCCGTAAAAGTATCAACGCGGACGCGGCCATTATTTTACGGTCTGCAATATGAAGAATCAGAGAGATGGTTTTTTGGACACAAACATGAACGCGGACCGCGACAAGAAGATGCGGCCGCGGTCAGAATTATGCGGCCGCGAAACTTATGCAGTGGTATTTTTGTACAGAAATTTTAGCTTAGTATAAATAGATCCTTTTGTCAATTTTAGGTTATGTTATGTTTTTGCTGAGTACGTGAGATGGCTAGGTTTTCCCTTTTGGGAAATTTTGTACAAGGTTTACCTTATAACCTTAATTTTTCATCTTTTAATTTAGTATTATGGATTATATCTTCTCTTTATATTTGATTTATGCTATTATTATGAGTAGCTAGACTCTTAGCTAGGGTTGTGACCCAACTCTAGTGTGGGTATTTAATGGGTCTTGAATTTTAGGGCTTGATTATTTATGGGTTAGTGATATTTAGCCTAGTTCATGCTAGAAGTGTAGAATTAGTGGTTGCAAACACTGATTCATGCCTTTGTGACTTAGGCTCTTCTTGAGAAAGAGGGACTAAGTCTATGAAAACTAGGCTAACAAGGAATTGGGGTGAACTCAAAAAATTGATAGCCCCAATAAAAGGGTTAAACCTACAGATAGTAATACCCGACTTGAGCTAATATCACTTGTATTGCATGAATACCCATTTGGACTTGAGAAAGTCAAATTGGGCAAAATCAATCAAACTACCGAGAGGTATAGAGTGAGTACTTGGGTGTGATAGCTATATTACGATCCTAAATTAATCATGCTCTCCCTAGATTCTTACCACCCGTTAGATATCCACCTAGGCGAAAGTCACTACCTTAGTCCTTTTAAACACTTGAAAACCAACATAACAAATATTGTACTTAGCTTTAATCATTGCATACAATAGGATAGAAGTAGAAGTAGAATCAACACCATCATGTTTGGAAGTGCAATTAGGATCAACACACACATCTAGATTTAGATATAAAACTAATTCCAAATCAATTAACTCCATATGGAAATCGATCCTGACCTTGTTGGGTAAAACTGCATCGACCATCCTCGCTACTCAATAGTGGTGTAGGTTTGGCACCGATCAATTTTTGGCGCCGTTGCCGGAGACTTAGAAGGTCTTAGCTATATATCTAACTATTTGTGTGTTTTGTTTTTCTTTCCTTCCGTTTTTCTAATTTTTGTGTGTCAATTGCTTTTAGGTACCAAATGGCTCTTAACGAGGTCCTCAGACATATTCCTCAAGGGGAGGCGGTACATGAAAATGAAGTGGATGAGGTTTACCTTGAACCTCAAATACAAAGAAGAGGTTGCCCGCCTCATGACAATGTTCCAAACCCTCCCCCACATCCTCCAAGGGCAGCACACCGGGTGTTGCCCAATGAAGGCTACGCAAGTGGAATTGTCCCGCCCCGGATTCGAGCGGGCAATTTTCAGATAACCAATGTCATGCTTACTCTATTGGAACAAAGGGTTTCTTCACCGGAGCTCCACATCAGAAATACACTGTTCATCATGTGAATGAATGTTGCTAGGGCGTTGGTCAGCCTAAAAGACATCACAAGAACTCATAATTATAATAACTGGTCCTGAATGTTGTCTTTAGAATATCCGAGTCTTGAATCTTTAACTGGTGATACCCAGTCCTCAAATCAATCTTGGAGAACATTCTCGCTCCCTGTACCTGGTCAAATAGATTATCAAAGTGCGGTAAAGGATTCTTGTTCTTCAATGTAAATTTATTCAACTGCCTATTGTTGATGCACATCCACATAGTACCATCATTCTTCTTCACAAACAGAACCGATGCACCCCAAGGCAACACACTAGGCCTAATAAACCCCTTATCAAGAAGTTTCTAAAGCTTTTCTTTCAATTTCTTCAACTCAGTTGGTGCCATACGATACTGAGGAATAAAAATGGGCTGAGTTTCCGGCACCAAGTCAATACCAAAGTCAATATCCCTGTCGGACGGCATGCCCGACGGGTCTACAGGAAACACATCCGAAAAATCTTGCACCACCGGAACAGAATCAATAGTAGGAGTATCAGCACCAACATCCCTCACAAAGGCTAAATAAGATAAGAACCCTTTCCAACCATCCATTGGACCTTCAAATATGAAATCACTCTACTGGGTACATAGTCTAGAGAACCTCTCCACTCGATCCTTGGCAACCCAGGCATTGCCAACGTCACAGTCTTAGCATGATAATCAAGAATTGCATGACATGTAGACAACCAATCCATACCTAAGATCACGTCGAAATCAACCATACTAAGCAATAAAAGATCAACTATGTCTCCAATACCCCAATAATTACTACACACGACCAATATACACGGTCCACAATAATAGTATCGCCCACCGACGTAGATACATGAACATGTGAAACTAAGGACTCACGGGGCATATCCAAATAACGAGTAAAATAGGAGGACACGTAGGAATAAGTAGAACCGGAGTCAAATAATGTGGAAGCTTCTCTGTGGCACACTAAGACAATACGTGTGATAACTGCATCTGCCTGGCAGGAAAAGCATAAAATCGGGTCTGACCACCACCTGATTAGCCTCCCTTTCTTGGGTGACCCCTATCTGCCTGGGTGGGTGGTATAACTGCTGGTGCTTGTACTATCAGTCGAGAACTCTGATGTGGAGCCCCACTCAAAAATCTAGGGCAATATCTCTTGATATGACCCAAGTCCCCGCACTCGAAACAACCCCTTCTATACGGATCTACTGCTCCTAATAACCCGAGGAACTGCTTGTAGAAACCTGAGCAGATGAGACATGGTAGGAACTCTGCGCTGGTAGTGCATTGAATGAAGACTGGCATGAGTGAGCATTGTAAGAACAGTGGCTAACTGATCCACCACGATGAGCTGGACGAGTCTTCTGAGCGGGCATATAAGGATGACCCCGCTATGGTAGGACTATCCCCCAGAAGGAACACCACTAGAACCACCCAAACTACGAGGCCTCTTGGCCTCCCTCTCCTCACGCTCCTGACTACGGACCATCTCTATCTGCCGAGCAATATCAACCACCTCGTCGAACGTAGCACCAGATACCCTCTCCTGAGTCATAAGCAACCGCAAATGATATGTGAGGCCATCAATGAACCTCCTAATCCTTTCCCTATCAGTGGCAACCAACCAAACTGCGTGACGAGCCAACTCTAAAAATCTCATCTCGTACTGGATCATAGAAATGCCATCCTGACGTAGCTTCATAAACTGTCTGCGCAGTTCCTCCCTGCGAGACTGTGGCACGAATTTTTCCAAGAAGAGAACGGAGAACTCATGCCATGTAAGTGGTGCTGCACCGACCAACCTATGTCTCTCATAAGCCTCCCACCATATGAAGGCAGCCTCAGTAAACTGAAAAGTAGTGAATGAGACCCCACTGGTCTCCAGAATACCTGTCGTGCGAAGAATCCCTGGCACCTGTCCAAAAAGTCCTGGGCATCTCAGACTCAACCCGACTGAATGATGGAGGTTGGAGTCTCCCAAATCTCTCTACTCTCATCTGCTCATCATCAGTCATAACGGGACACACCTGGGCCTGAGCAGCTACAACCGGCTGGGCTGGTGGTACCCCCAGTGTCTGGAGTCCTTGCATCCCCTACTCTGGAGTACGGGCGGTGGGAGTCTGAGTACCTCCCCAGGCCTGAGAAATGGCTGTTGCGGCCAGAGCAGAAACTACCTGAGCAGAAACCGCCTGAGCAAGGCTGGTGCACATAGTCCAAATATGAGCTAAGGCCTCCTGAAGGCATGGAATCACAATGAGCACAACTTGTGCCTGAGCTGGCCCCACTGGGTCAACCATATCTCGTACCTGCTCCTCAGTTGGAGCAACTGGTGGATCTGCAAGTGTTGCTCTAGTTGTTGTACGAGCTGCACCTCTGCCCCTACTGTGACCTCGGCCTCTCGTGGCCCTAGCTATTGGTACTGGTGGCTGTCTGTCCTGACCGGTAGCACGTGTTCTCACCATATGTGAGAGATCAGAACAATAGAAATTTAGTGACCGGAATCAACAAATTCGCACGACAAGAATACACGAATGTGAAGTTTTTCTAAGGGTTCGGCAACCTCTCGAAGATAAGTACAAACGTCTCTGTACCGATCCGCAAGACTCTACTAAACCTGCTCATGACTCATGAGACCTATGTAACCTAGGCTCTGATACCAACTTATCACGACCCAAAACTTGACATGTCGTGATGGCGCCTATCATAGTACTAGGCAAGCCGACATCTCACACTTTAAACACTCTAAATCCCAAGCCTCAAAGCCCTAATTAAACTCTCTAAATCCCTAGCCTCAAACCCCCAAATTACAACTTAAAACCACACAATCAAGGTGGAAAAACATAATTATTGAGCAAACTAAATCACAAGTGACTTACCTCAAGAAATCTCCCGAAAATCCTCTAAAAATCGCCAAATCCCTAGCTTGAAATATTTAAAATGGTAAATATCTCGGAACCCTCGTTTTTAACAATTTGCCCAGGCCATCTCAGAACCCTCATTTTTAATAATCTACCTGGAACCCCAATCTGTGCCCGGTAACCACAAAGTCCACTATCGGTCAAACTTTCGAATTTTTAATTTTTGCCATTTCAAGCCTAATTCCACTACGGACCTCCAAATCACAATCCGGACACACTCCTAAATCCAAATTCACTTAACGGAGCTAACGGAACCATCAAAATTCCATTCCGGAGTCGTTTATACATACGTCAATATCCGGTCAATCTTTTCAACTTAAGCTTTCAACCTTAACACTAAGTGTCTCAACTCGTTCTGAAACCTTTCCGTACTCGAACCAACTGCCCTGACAAGTCACATAAAAGCTATAAAGCACAAAATGAGCAGTAAATGGAGGAACGAGACTACAACTCTCAAAACGACCGACCGGGTCGTCATATTATGAATATTTGAGCAGATTATTTATAGTAATATTTAACAAGGAAGAAAATATGATTTGAGCCTTGAATAATAGTCCATGGTTCATTAATGGATTCTTTCTATCAGTCCAAAAATGGGAGCCTCAATTTGTGGCAAGTGAAGCCAAACAATTATATTCAGCGGTATGGATACGATTACCTCATCTCCCAACAGAGTTTTATGATGGTGTTATATTACAAAAAATTGGGAATAAAATAGGCAAACTACTGCAAATTGACTCTTGCATGTCATCAACACTAAGAGGTCGATATACAAGGTTATGTGTTGAAGTTCCAATGGATTTACCTGTCAAACTATTCATTTTTATTGGATCCTATAAACAAGAAATACTATATGAAGGAGAAAATATTTTGTGCAAAAATTGTGGAAGATTAGGTCACAATCTCATCAATTGCCAATACTCAAAGTTGCAAGCTACCAGGTTCAACTCGCAAAAAGATGATCAAACCTCCAGTGCATGGGACATAGGTGAAGGGGATTGGAAGACAATATCCTTTACCAAAAAGAAGGTACTCAGTACACGTTCAAAATCACCAACCAATTCAGCAACAACAGATATAAATGCAAAAATATTTGACGCTGACACATGTAAATATCTTAACACCCAAAAACTTAGATACATTGAAAAAGAGCCTGGTAATATTTCTGACTCTGACAAGAACATCAAATACGCTCAGTCCAAATATGTTAATTCTTCCAAACAGACCCTAGATACATCCAACAAATTTGCCCACCTTATGAATTTACCCACAGTTTGTAATGAAACCATTATTCCAATTACAGATGGTTTAGAGGACAACCAATGCATGCAAATGGTGATGAACATTCCAAAGGATATGTCCTTACATATGGAGCCAACTAGAGAAGCATTGGAAATTGGAACTCAATCATTGGAACACAAATTATTAAAACAAAATATTATTCCCAACTCTTCTAATATTAAAAAATTAATTCAGCCTACAAAATTATCCAATACACTACTCAACAATACTAGTAACAATCCTAACCATAACGAGTCCAAAAAATACTTGGCTTTGCATGCATAAGTCGATTGCCAAATGGAATAAATAATACAACATGTGGCAAAAGACAAATCTACCAACGATCTTCTTAAATCCCATATGTTACTCCACTCATCTTTCATGCAAATTGACCATACTAAGGAAAACAATAACCCTACATCCCCATCATTACCTCCTATCCAAAACTAAAATATAAACTCCATCGTTAGCAAAAATGCCAAGGCTACCATTCACTGCAAGAAGGAGATTCAGGTTAGTACATACACTTTATCAACAGAGGAACCAAACCATGGACAACCTACCACTACTCCCACCCCACCTACCAAATCAACCACTCTTCTTCATATCTCCTCCTCCACCACAGAATTATCCACCACAGAATTACCAACCAACATTGTGGTTAGAAGCGGGTCTTTTGGGCCATGCCATCACCTTCAACATCTAAATCAATGGCCAAGAAATGATGATAATAATCCAAAACATACGTTATCCAGCCCAACTTATCTCGGAGGGAGTGCATTTAGATATAAACAATTACACAAACCAAATGTGGATCAACAACATACTCAATTATTTACCCCCAACATGAACCACACACTAATACAAACAATGTAAAATCAGTGGAATCTCCCACAAACTACCAACCCACACTTTCCACTAAACCTACCCTTCTTTCCATCGGAAGAGAACACGAACCTAAATCCAATATTCATGGACTGAACATGCATGAAAATCAGGAAAAAACACAACATGTGAACAACCATCAATCAACATGCACCCCAATCCCCAACACAATGTACAGGATCCAAATCAGAATCCCGTAGGGGAAAAATAAGAACTCCCACAACAAGGTATGGAACTGAGTGTGGAGTTTTCAAGCCTAAACAAAGTAAAAATACTTCTCTTCCCAGATATGTGGAGCAAGAAGTACATCCTCAGCTGCCCCAACATGATGTATAAATGCTTAATGCACATACGACCACCACAAGATCCAACTGCGGGGAAACAAGCAGTGATACTAGTGCCATCAAGGAGAAGGAACCACAACTCTGTGGAATTAGAACCTAACACCAACCAACATCAATCAATACAAATGAATAGGCCCACTAGTAGAATTATTTAGAATGTGAGGGGGGCAAACAATGATAATTTTCGTAGGAATTTCAAGGAAATCATCGACACTCATAGGCCATGCATGGTAGCTTTACTAGAAACAAGGATGACAGCCCATGCAACATTGCTCAATAATTTTAATTTCTCAGAATTAATAGAGGTGCCAGTAGAGGGGCAAGTAGGTGGTATGGCTATCCTCTATAACTAAAATCTGATCACAGTCCAATACTTCACTAGGAGAGACCAAGAAATCCATGCAATGCTATATGTACGACCTTATAAAATCAAGTGGCTATTTAGTTCGACATATACTAGTACTAAGACTAATTATAGGGACACAATATGGGAAAAATCTTGCTTCCATCTCAAAAAACTATAAGGGACCTTGGATGATAGGTGGCGATTTTAATGATATCTTTAACAGTAACAAAAAGATGGGAGGAATACCTATGGAATTAGCTAGATCATCTAAAGTTTGGAACTACGTTAATAAGTGTAATCTAATTGATATAGGCTTTAAGGGATGCAAATTTACATGGACAAACCATAGGAGAAAAAACAAAGGCCTTATCATGGAAAGGCTTGATCGAGTTTTTGCCAATGAGGAATGGTTAAAAATATTCCTAAGTGCCACAATCACCCACTTCCCTAAAATATACTCCGACCATAATCCTATATTAGTCAAACTAAATAACCCTTACAACAATTCAAATGGCCCTTTAGGTTAGAAACTATATGGTGTACTCATCGAGAATTCCCAAATATGATAGCCTCAAACTAGAATAATAAAGATCTCCTAGACACTACAAACACTTTCACGAAAAATATCATACTATGGGGGAAATCAACTTTTGGTAACGTTTTAAAAAATTAAAAAAGGATCCTAACACAACTAGCTGGTATCCAAAATTATGTTAAGTATGGGCATAATCATTTTTTACATGATTCCAGAACAATCCCTAACAAATGAATACAATAGTATCTTGAAATTGGAAGAAGATTATTAAAAACTTAGATATCGTATTAATTGGCTTAATGACAAGGATGCAAACACTAATTTCTTCCACATATTAGCATCCAATAGAAAAAGACAAAACCATATTAGCTTCTTTAAGAATGCACAAGGTAATTTGATTGACAACCAAAAAGACCTCTTATCTTTTACTCATGACCACTTCAACACTGTGTACACTACTAACCATAGTTTAACAAATTGGTCTAATATTAAACCGAGCATCACTAGCTTTAACAACATAGACCTATCAGCCCTAGATAAGCCACTACTAGATAGTGAAATTAATTCAGCCATATTTTCCTTCAAACCATTTAAGTCACCGGGACCATATGGATTGCACCTTTTTTTTATCAAAAATATTGGCATATTGTAGGTAAATTTGTTCGAACCTTCCGCCACAAAGTATTCACTGAAAACACAATCCCTTATGAAATAATCACATACTTGTGTCTAATCCCAAAATTCCCAAATACAAATAATCTTAATAATTTCCGGCCAATAGGCCTGTGCAACACTGTTTACAAAATAATAACAAAACTTATTGTCAATAGATTAAAGCCTTTCCTGGACAAGCTAATTAGCCCACTCCAATCAAGTTTCATTAAAAACAGAAGAGCGAGTGATAATGCAATTATCATTCAGTAAGTCATTAACCATTTTAAAAAGATTAGTTGCAAGTTTGGTAATATGTTAGTCAAAATCGATTTAGAAAAAGCTTTCGATAAATTGGAATGGTCCTTTATTTATCGAACTTTATTATACTTTAAATTCCCTACCAAGATTTCTAGGCTAATAATGTCGTGTATTACTATAAGTACCATAGCAGTCCTAGTAAATGGATCCAAAACAAACTACTTCTGCCCTAGTAGAGGTATCAGACAAGGCGACCCAATGTCTTTGTATCTATTTATCCTATATACGGAAATGTTGTCTAGGTATATAAACCACGAAGTTGAAATCAGGGAATGGGATACCATTAAACTAAGTTCCAAAGGGCCTCCCTTGTCATACTTATTCTTTGCAGATGACCTAGTTCTAATGGGGAAAGCAACCAATAAAACTTGCTCCACAATCCGTAAGGGTCTTGACTTTTTATGTGAAATAACTGGATAAAATATAAACTATAATAAATCTAGAATTATTTTTTCCAAAAATTATACTAATACTTGTATTACTGACATCTCCACTAGCCTAGGCATCAAAAGTAATACTTCCTTTGAGAAATGCCTAGGTTTTCCGATAATTAATGGGAATCCTACACATAAAGACTACCAACACATCATTGATAACATGCGTGCTAGACTTTCAGGCTGGAAAACAAATTGTATGAACTTAGCTGGGAGAGTCACACTCATTTCATCGACCCTATCAAGTCTCCCAGCTTACTACATACAAAATACTCTCCTACCCTCCAAAACACTCAAAATAATTGATAAAATACAACAAAAAAAAATCTTATAGGGTACTATTGAAACTAAAAAGAAATTACATCTTCTTAGTTGGGACGTGGTCACAAACAAAAATGAGAATGGTGAATTGGGCATAAAGAAAGCTAAATAAAATAATTTGGCCTTACTGGCTGACCTAGCATGGAGATTAGCTAATAATCCACTAAACCTTTGGGAAAACATTATCACCAACAAATATAGTAATCATTCTAAATACAACACTTTATTTATTTGGAAGAGCATTATCACAGGATGGTCAATCTGCCAACAAGGAGTAGCATGGTCTATCCATCAAAATTCGTCTCTAAATATTTGGAAAACGAAGTGGATCCTCAACTGTAATAATTTCAGGAGTTATGTCACGGGACCTCTCAACAAACATGAGGCTACACTCACAGTTGGAAATATTCATTATAACAACATGAGGAACCTAGGAAAAATATCCTTAAACATCCCTACTGAAATACAAGAAAGGATTACATCCATTATTTTCGACCCGGGAGCTAAGATGGATGCCCTAATATGGGATATTATCAATAAAGGCACTTTCACAATAAATTCGTGCTATGGCCTCATTGACAAAAACCCTTCTACACAAAATAATTTTAATTGGATCTGGAAACTTAATTGCCCTAACAAAATAAAATATTTCCTTTGGCTTTGTCACCATAATAGATTACCATGCAGATACCATCTAGCACGTATAGGAATGAACATTAATGATTTGTGTACAGTTTATCGTAAGGAGACTGAGGATATTAGCCATATATTTTTGGGATGCTTCGAGGATAAAAATTTGTGGCAACAATTAGGTATAGTGATTAAATGCCCAAATAATGACAACTGGCTAAACTACCTTAGGAAACTAGCTCCAAACATATCCAATGACCACATCTCTTGGTCTAATGTATTCCTATTCGCCATATGGAATATCTGGCTAAATAGAAATAACAATAACATAAATAACACTTCGAAAGAAATTTCCTTAACCTTTATACTAAATCAAGCCACTCAATACAAACTATTAACTGACCGTGAGATTAATCTAGATAGACAGGTCCTCATAAAATTTAGTTGGTCACCACCACGTAGAGGTTGGTACAAACTAAATATAGACGAAGCCTTCAAATGGGGAGATACACATGGAGGAGTAGGGGAGGGGGGAGGGTATTTAGGAACTCCAGTGGGGATTGGGTCTTAGGATTCCAAATGAGATCTTATGCAAAAAATACCTATTCAGGCCGAACTACAAGCCCTCTACCAAGGACTACACCTTGCTCATAAAATGAATCTACACCCTTTAGAAGTGGAAACAGACGTCACACAGGTAATTATATATATATTAACAATGGTTGTATAACTTATGACTCTATTATTAATACGTGCAGGTGGTTAATCTCCAGAATGGGTATGGTAGTGATCCGGCATAACTTCCGTCAAGGCAATGGAGTGTCTCACCTTTTAGCAAAGCACGCATCCATGCTTTCTAGTATCAATAAACTATGTCGTCTAGTTAATCCTCCAACCTATGTCACGACCAGAATGCTGGCGGGCAAAGTGGGAGATGTTCATGTTAAATCTGTTTCTATCCATAGTTGTAGGCACCTAGTAAAACTTGGTAACTAGCATGCTATGCATGGGTTATCCTACCTTTGTAATGATCCACAAGATCAAAAATGTTGTAGTGTGTAATTTTCTATTAAATAAAGTTCCAGTTTATCAAAAAAAAAAAAGAAGTGGCATCACAATGGGGTCGAGGGAGGATGTGGTATATACAAATTTTACTTTTACCTTGTGTGAGATAAAAGATTATTTTTGATAGATACTCGATTCAAAAAAACTCTTCTTAAGGGCCCGTTTGGCCATAAAAATCACTTTTTTTTCCGAATATTTTTTTATTTTTTCGGAATCAGTATTTGATCATGAATATTTCAAATTTCACTTGAAGTTGAATTTCGAAATTATTTGAAATTTTGAAAAACTCAGAAAAACGGCGTTTCGAAATTTTCACTTCAAATCACTCGCAAAAAATTCAAAACAGCTCCAAATTATATTAATGTCCAAACACAATTCTAATTTTCAAATACCATTTTTACTTAGACAAAACTTTTACTTTTTTCAGAATTTCACAACTCTTATGTCTAAACGCCCACTAAAAATAAAAAGACAGCCTGGTGCACTAAGCTCCTATTATGCGCAGGGTTCGGGGAAGGGCCGGGCCAGAAGAGTCTATTGTATGCAGTCTTACTCTCCGTTTCTGTAAGAGGCTGTTTCTACGGTTTGAACTCGTAAGCTCCTAATCACATGACATCAACTTTATCAGTTACGCCAATGCTTCCCTGCCCACTAAAAATACGTTTGAATAATTCAAGAGTAAAAAATAATATATATTAGCAGGGCCGGCCGGAGGGTAAGGTTGCTCAACCATTGCCTTGGGCCCCAAATTCTAGAGGGCCCCAAAAATATTATACTATATTATTATGTATTATATATCTTATGCGATTACTCTTAAGAGATCAAATTTTAATAGTTGTTTATTTGGTTAAGAATGTACAAATGAGTGAGTAAAGAGCGATAAATCTCCATCTTGTTAGTAGCATATTTATTTTCCTCTTTCGTTCTAATTTTTCCTCCTTTTTTTTTACATGAATTTGAGATTTCTCTTTTCAATTTCAAACTCAGTTTCTTTGATTTAGCTACTTTCTCATATTTAATTGACTCATTGATTAGAACAAAAACTCTTTTGTGTCTAAGTGTTACATAAATTTTGTAAAATAGGCCTCTTAATACAATTTGGCTTTAGACTACCAACTTCGTTATAGCCGCCCCTATATATTGGGAAACAAAGATATATATTGTCATGTGGATATTTTCGTTTCTCCAAAAGGTTGGAAACAACGTTAATATAGTCATAAGAAAGCCGTGAAGAGCGTCACAAAGTCAAACTCACGTTACGTTAGCAACTGGTAAGAGAGGAGTGGATGGGCAACAATAACTGGCCGTTGAGGTTGGCCAGCTGCCACCACATACCTAATCAAATCCTAATATCCGCAAACCACAATCTTTTGTTATGTCAACTTTGTGGAAAAAGACACCTTTTCAAATTTTCTTAAATTCCCCAGCTTACTAGACGCCTTTGACCTTTGAAAAACTCAACAAAGTTGAATCTCTATCACGCATAAGCCCGAGAGACGGGCATGGCCGGGTTAAATATGGGCGAGTCGAAAATGAATATTATAAAACGGATAAATTATTCGATCCGATTCATATTTAATACGGATAAAAAATGAATTAATCGGCGGATAATATGAATATTCATATTATTCATGATTTTTTGAATATGATCACTTATGGGAAAATTTCTAGTCTTCCAAACCTGAGGAACTCCCAATTTGAGGTTTTACAGATATAAAAGTTAAACTCGTTAGTTATCCATTGATTATCTATTTCTAAGTGGATAATATGATTTTTATTCATATTTGATCCATTTTTAAAATGTTCATTATATAACTTTTTAAATAAATAATATGAGTGAATAACTATTTTTTTTAATCATTTTGCCACCACTAATCACACACTAACACAATGAACTTCATATTTATCAATTCTAAAGTTTCTCAAAGTTGTTTTAGCTCGGGTTAGTGTTGGATAAATATGTCCGCCAAGTGGATCTGAAGGAGCATTAGAAGACAAATTACCTACACAAAAATACAAATAAATCTCCTTGAAAATATAACCGCTCACTATCAAAGTCAAACACTTCCCAACTCTTCACCTTTATCGTTATGATTTTACCATAATTTAAATAATGAGTTTGACTAATATACATGATAATGTAATTTTTTTTTAATATAATCTGATCAGCTACTATATTTTGGATTAGTCGATAACGAAAATATTCTCTTTACATTACAGATTTATACAAGTTAAACTCTTAAATAATGAAAACTCATAAATAACCACCACCTATTATGGTGGATAAAATATCCGTAATTAGAGTTAGATTCGAGCCATATAAATAAAATACTTATCAATAATATGAAGTATTTTGCTCTTTAATGGGCTTGCTGGTCCTAATATAAGAATCTAACACTGGATGAGATTGAGAAAATCAATAAGAACTCCTAAATAAGAATATAGAAAAAGAAAAATTGGAATGGGATAAATCTATAACATTTCAACATTTCCAAGAAAATAATTCCCCACTAAACAAGACAATCATTGTTATCTTCACAGTTTCCTCAATTACTACTATTCCATAAAAACCGGCTCCCACACTTTTATCCTATTCTGACTTTTCCTCCTCCGCCATTTTTTCTCACAAGACTTCGTTACACACACACACACACAGAGCTCATTTCTATTTCCTCCGATTCACTCCACAGCAGCAAAAAAGAAAGGGGAAAAAACGAACTATGTCTGATGAAGAGGTGTTCATTGGGTCTATTGATCAAGGCACCACTAGCACTCGATTCATAATCTATGACCGTTTGGCTCGCGCCGTTGGATCTCACCAGGTTGAATTCACTCAGTTTTACCCACAAGCAGGGTAAGTAATTCACTAATCACTGATCATCCTTTTAATTTTTTTTGCATTAAAGATTTGATCTTTTTCCAAAATTGATAATCGGGTTTCCGGATTTTCATGCATCCACGTTGACTGTGTATTTTTTCTCTCGTTATTGTAGATGGGTGGAGCACGACCCAATGGAAATTGTGGAGAGTGTGAGGATCTGTATGGCAAAGGCTCTTGACAAGGCCACTGCTGATGGACATAACGTGGATAGTGGACTCAAAGCTATTGGGCTTACAAATCAGAGAGAGACTACTGTTGTATGGAGCAAATCCACTGGCCTTCCTCTTTACAACGCCATTGTTTGGATGGATGTCCGTACCAGTTCTATTTGCAGGTCTTTTATCAATTTCCCATTTTTTTCTGTTTCTTGATTTTGAACCAAATCGAACTTCGTTTTCCGATCAGAATCAGTATCTGTTTTTTCCCTTTAATGCATACACATTTGTTTATGTAGAGTATTTGTTAAAGGGGATAACAACTAGTTTGGGTTAAGATTAATTTTATTGGTACCCTTACATTAGGCCCAAAGTTGGAGTCTTTTTTAGTACCCTTGGTTCATAAAGCCAACCTAACTAGTTTGGGAGTGAGTCTAGTAGTTGTTCTTTTATACACATTCACACATATACTTTTCTTAAGCAATGTATTTCTTCTGAAAGGGGGTGTGCTGGCGAAATTCTTAATGGACTCATGTTTATTTTCTTGGAGTAAAGTATGGCGTAATAGTTTAAGGCCTGAGTTGTCATATTTTCTAGGGATTTTAACACAAATATCCAGCTAGATTCACTGTTTATTTTTTCTAACCGGTATACATAGATTATACACAGTTATACACATAGTCGGCAATTTTTAGTTTAAGCGATTAGGTGAGCGGCTATTAGGGTTAATTCTTCTATTTTTGTATGTCGGTTAGGAAATGTGTCTTCGCGGTTGTCTGCATTCTCGTTGATCAATCGTTTGTAGTTTTCTTTCCAGTTCTTAAGGTTTGAACTAATTGTGTGCTTTACTACTAAATCTAACGAATGTTGACTTTTTTATCTATAATTTGTGTATTATCAGAAAATTGGAGAAAGAATTGCCAGGGGGACGGACTCATTTTGTTGAGAGTTGTGGTTTGCCTATAAGCACTTATTTCAGTGCATTGAAGCTTTTGTGGCTGTTGGATAATGTGGATGGGTTGAGTGAAGCTGTTAAAAAAGGGGATGCCGTGTTTGGAACTATAGACACCTGGTTAATCTGGAACCTAACAGGAGGTGTGGAGAATGGATTACATGTCACTGATGTCTCCAATGCGTCGAGAACTATGCTGATGAATCTTAAAACCCTTGACTGGGATAAATCCACACTTGACACCTTAGGAATTCCTCTGAATATTTTGCCGAAAATTATTAGCAATTCTGAGATTATTGGGAACATTGCTAAAGGATGGCCAATCACTGGAATCCCTATCGCGGGATGTCTTGGTGATCAGCATGCAGCAATGGTCGGTCAATCTTGCCGGAAAGGTGAGGCTAAAAGCACATACGGAACCGGAGCTTTCATACTTTTGAACACAGGTGAAGAGATGATTAAGTCAAATCATGGGCTGCTAAGCACAGTAGCCTACAAGCTGGGGCCAAAAGCACCTGTCAATTATGCTTTAGAAGGCTCCATTGCCATTGCTGGTGCTGCTGTTCAGTGGCTTAGGGACAGTCTTGGCATTATCAGCTCCGCTAACGAAATCGAGGAGTTGGCATCAAAAGTTACCTCAACCGGAGGAGTGTATTTCGTTCCAGCATTTAATGGATTGTTTGCTCCATGGTGGCGTGATGATGCTTGGGGGATTTGTGTTGGTATAACTAGATTTACCAACAAGTCTCACATTGCTCGGGCAGTACTTGAAAGCATGTGCTTTCAGGTAAAAGATGTGCTTGATTCCATGCACAAGGATGCTGCACAGAAAAGTGATGATAAGACTGAGGGGACGGAATTTTTACTCCGTGTGGATGGTGGCGCTACAGTCAACAACCTTTTGATGCAAATTCAGGTTTGATTCCATCCCTCCCTTGCCATTCAAGCTGAATACTATTCCTTCTTTCTTGATTTATTCTGCTTCTGCAGCCCCTTTACATGCTTTTTCTCACAATATTTTTGGCTTATTCAAATGTGAAACTGGAGTAGCAGGGTATCCAGTTCTTTATAAACATCAAGAGACGTCGGAAATGGCTTTTGTAGTAGAATACAGTACTGTAATTTTTGCTTGAAATTTTAGACTGGATAAAGGGTTTAGATTAGGATGAGTACATTATTTCCTTCATCGGGTATACTAACAGGATAATGTGATTCTCTGTCTATTGGTTTGTTCCTCTATGTTTGGGTACAACACCGAGGTCTCCATGCATCTAAAAGGCATAAGCGTCGAGAGAGTTCATTAAACAGCTCATTATTACAACCCTTTTAGACTTTAGTAATTGGATACCTTCTTTGGTTTGTCTTCTATCTTTGTATTTCATTCATCTAGAATCTCGTATCCAAATCAGAAAGATTTACTGATTTGTTTCAGTATGTTGCCCCTGCTGTACATGTTAAAGCAACAGCTGATTCCTTTGGAAGCAATGGATTAATTTTGTATTTTACATAATGTAGGCTGACTTGTTGGGTAGTCCGGTTGTAAGACCAGCTGATATAGAAACAACAGCTCTTGGGGCAGCCTATGCTGCTGGATTAGCGGTTGGAGTCTATACGCAGGATGAGATATTTTCTTCAGGGGAAAAGATGAAGAAAGCGACTACATTCAAACCCGTGTTAGAAGAAGAATTGAGGAAGAAGAAGGTGGATTCTTGGTGCTTAGCTGTTTCAAGATCGTTTGACCTGGCTGATCTATCTCTATAATTGACTCTGATCGAACCCTTGAACTTACCTTCATATTATTGATGTTTTAGGTCTTTCCCTTTCTTTTCTTTATATACCAGTGATGCTTGATTTTAATAAATTCCTTTGGTTATTAACTGTGAATCCCTCCCTCATATACATAGTTTCTTTCTTTCTAATGTAATTAACTGGTACTCACATGAGGGATAAACAGATAGAAAAATAAGGTTAGCAACAACAACAACAACCCAGTGAAATACCACAAGTGGACACGCAGACTTTACATCTACTCTGAGGAAGGTAGAAATGCGGTTTCCGACCTGAATCATTTTCCCGCTTGTTCTGGTCTCCATGTTATAAGAAATGTTTCCTCTGTGATGATACTTGCTATTGTATGACAAGTAGTACAATCCAACTAGCGTAATGGGCTTTATACGCTTCAACTTTCTATCTACATACAATTGGTATCTACAGAAAGCATCATTGTATTTCTTATCTTCTTCTGTTCACTAGCTCTAATCGCTTATACCATAGACATCTACGGACTGAGAAATTTGAAGGAGAAATACCATTCTTTTTGGGGATTACTTCAACTGGATCAGCGCTGCAAGCTGGGAACAAAATATATATATTATCGCAGAAGTGAAAAATAACTACTGTATTAAGTTATAACGACAGAGTTTTCTTACCATTGATATGCTGTTGCATCAAAAAGGAACAAAAGATTTACCCCCTCTGCCACAAGACTTTAAACGACGAGAAAACTTTCATTTACCACTATTTCTCCAATTTTCTGCAATGCAAGAGATTGAATGGTAGCAAGTTGTAACCACTTGGAGAAACTGGTTTCAGTTCTTCTCCTTATATAAGTAGAAAGAAAAAATTAAGGAGAAGAATTGAAATCACTTTCTCTTACCCCACTTGTGGGATTACACTGGTTTTGTTGTTATTATTGTAATTGAAATCACTTTCTCCGAATCATTACAACATGCTACCACTCAAGCTCTTTATCGCTACATTGCAAAAAATTAGAGCAATGGCGATAAAAGAAAAGTTTATCTCACTGTTTAAACTGGCGGAAGGAATAAATCTCCATTTTCTTTTTGTCAAAGCTACTAATCATTTGTATTGTAAGAAAACTTGATCATTATATAGTAGTCTTTTTTCACTTCTACCATTAAATTTTAGTCTAAGTTTTGAGCGCAATCCGATTGAAAGTAATCTCCAAAAATAAGGTTCTCATTCAGAATTTCTTAGATGCTTATGTAAGTTAGTTCTTCATTAATGTGGTCCACATTATTCACTCAGTCATTTCTTATTTCCTCCGGTCCACTTTAATTAATTTTTTGATCTTTTTTTGTGGTCCACAATATTTGATTTTTTCAAATATCAAGAAAGAATTAACTTTTTTTTTCAAAGTTGCCCTTGGAGTAAAGAGCCCAGTAGTATTTGTTGTATTCTCAATGAACAAATTAAGGTTAATATGATCAATTAGTAACAACTAATTAAATTACATTCTGTATACTGCTTTATTATACAACAACTCAAGTATCCAATAAGAATAATACCTACATTGTAAAACTGTTGCATTACCAAGCGTTTCGTCCCTGTGTATAAGTTTTAACTTGACACTGCCGTTTGCACCAAAATCTGGGAGATTTGCACAAAGGATGACTTGAGGCAACTGTTCAGATTTTGTCCAAATTTAAGAAAGTTTGCAAAAATAGCCTTGGCGTTACACAACCGAAAGTTCTATCAAATAAGTGCTACAACAGAATAACAGAACCAAAAATCAGAACTTTCGAAAGCATGCGCAAAAACTTTTGCTTTTGCTTGAAAATTAAAAAGAATAAAAGTGAAAAATTCAAAAACTTAAACTTTCTAACAACTAATTGGATGAGTTACTAACTAAAAAGAGTATAAGACAATGAATTGGATAATAATAGCATTATAATACAAACAAGTGTTTTATGTTGTTTACATTATCTCATCCAATTAATCAATATTGTGGATCACATCGGAATTTATTGGTTTATTATATTTGAGAACATTAAATAGCCAGACTCCAAAAGCTGTTCTTATTTTCACTAAATAATTATCTATCACTAATACCTTCTTAGAATATTTGACATACGGACGCCATTTGTGAAAACCAATTTTATGATAAATTACACGAGCTAAATATTACGCTCCTTTTCTACCCTCTTCGCTAATGATTTGATTTCCTTCACAATTGTTTCAGTGAATGAAAATATGTTTCTTGCCTTTGTATAAAGAGCAAACTTAAATTTTGAATATATGAAGAAATTTAAGCGACCATTAGAAATTAAAATCCGGGCAATTTCCTCATAGATGGAAAAGAATATAACCTGAAATGAAACTCAGCAATTTATTTTCCCAATAAATAGAGGGTGGTACTAGAAAGAATATATAGATGGTGGCTACCAAAAGTATAATATGTTATAACTTACATTAAACTGTTCAAATTTTAGAGGAAAAGATCGAGTAGCAATAATAAATTCTCTCGCTTTATCCTTGAAAATCAATCTAGCTTCCTTCTCACGTCCACCAAATAATAATTGTTTACTATTGCAATAGGAGATGTTTGTTCTCAAAACAAAAGTCATCCATAGTGGAGAACAGGAAACATATTAATCCAATAGTTTATTTGTAATTAATTAAACAATGTGTTTTAGTCGTTAATCGCGTTATTAAAAAAGGGGGTTAACTTTTTTCTTTTTTTAAGCACAAATGTTTGTTTTGGCTAGTTAATTTTCTACCCAACAGTAGTGATTGGAAACCTAGTCTACTGTGCTATGATTTTGTCGTCCACACATTGATTCTCATGATTGAGTGTTTCTTTGTATATCTCGATTTTCATCAAATTCGTATCTCGCATCATGTCATCTTATAATCAACTTTTGACAAAGAATGGGGTATTTTATTTGCACGTGTTTTTTAAGGGGTGGAGAAGTGTACGCCAGTCCAAGAATTTCAAGAGGGTCCTATCCCAAAAATAAAAATAAGAAATTCACCTTTATACTACAATAATAACAATATACTCATTATCACAAGTAGGGGTGTTCATGGTTCGATTTGGGTCGGTTTTACTTTAAAAAAAACAAACCAAATAAATCGATTATTTAAATTGTTGAACCAAACCAAACCAAATTAATAGAAATTTATAGGTTTCGGTTTTTGTCGGGTTTTTTTCGATTTTTTGATTTTTTTGGTTTTTTGTCGGTTTTTTCTAAGAATACATTAGTTATGGCCACATAGAAATTTTCGGCTCCTTTAGTACTCTAGCCAAAGAGTACAGCTAAAAGAGAGAAGTTATATGACCTTTCTGGCCACATAGAAAAATTAGACTAGCATGTCCAATTTCTATATCACTCACTACTCAGACATGTGCACTTAAAACTTCATTACACAAATAAATACACATCTACAATCCCTCATAGAAAAAGAAATGCAACTTTGCAGTTGAAGATGGAGCTAATCATCATACACACACATTAATGCTATTTTATCACCCAACTTTAGAAAGTTTACAGAAGATTGCAAAGTCACAAAAGTTATATTATAATAATAAAATTAAAATAGGATACAGTAAAACAGTTTTTCATATGGTAAAGTAAAGCATCCACATCAAAAAATACATCCAAATTCCAAGCAACAAGAATATGGTTGAAGCCAGTTCCATCATCTGATCTAATCAATGCTCAAAACATTGTCGGAATATTTTGAAAGATAAAAAAATAAAAATATTAAGCATTAAGTAATTCACAAATATAAATATATTCATAATGAGTTAAATGTTTAAAATTACCTTTTTCAACTATTTCAAGTTTTTGGATTTCTTCTAAAATATTTTTAATGTTGCATTCTTTGGGAGTTGACCTGAGCCATTGTTGTGTGCAAATTAGAGCCTCTACCGTCTTTGGCGATAAAGAACTTCGATATGAATCAAGAATCCTCCCACCGGTACTAAAAGTCGATTCAGATGCAACGGTAGAAATAGGAATTGCAAGAACATCTTTTGCAATCCTAAAAACAATTGGATACCTTTTACTTGCATCTTTCCACCAAGACAAGATATTAAAATCTTTGGCCAACTCCAAATCATCTGTCAAATACCTCTCAATATCAGTCTTACTTCCTTCATTATCTTGCTCTTGCAAATATTTTTCCCGTTGCAATTTCCGTATCTCTCTAGTATCACCTTCACTCAGCGTACTAACTTGACCTCCCAAAATCTCATCACAATTTACAGCAGAAGAATCTTTATAGCAATTATACAAGCGAGATAGAGTATCCATCACTTTGTCTGATCTCAAATTTTCCGCCACAAAACCATAAGATTTAGCAAAAATAAACTTTACATACCTCATCTTATACCGAGGATCTAACACAACAACGACAAATAATAATATATTCATATTATCAAAGTCACCCCAATATTTATCAAACTTGAGTTTCATCTTAATAGCCATATCAATCAGAACTAGATCATCACCTTGAGAATTTTTGGCAATAAAGTTAAGAAGATAAAAAAGCTCATAGAAGAAAGAATTTGAAGTAACATACAAAGTTCCTGAAAATTTCAAAGTAATTTGGTAGAAAATGCCAAGAAACTTTGTAAAAACTTTTACCTTCTTCCAGTCATCCCCACTTGAGTGCGCTGCTTTCTAATCATATCTAGACAATACTTTTGGTACTTGTGATCATCAATATACATTCTTGAAAAGGCCTTCTCAAATTTTATAGCTGTACTTAATATTATTGTCACGCCCCGAACCTAGGAGCGAGACAAGCACCCCGTGCCTCACCTAACCTGGCGTACCAAATTGCGACTAAGGGACTCTGAACACATAATGTCATACTTTAGCCATGGGGCCACCTTGCAAGACAATTTGCGAAGCAAAATATAAAACTGAATGGAAACTAGCACTAACTAAATATCAATATAAAGCTAGGCCGACAAGGCCGTCATAGCTACTACAGCTGACAAACCACCAATTTATACAAACCCAACATACTGCACTAACCAACAGGATATGCCTACAAGCCTCTACTGATAGATGTACTGTGATCGGAACAGGGCCCCGACCTACCCATAACATATATACAGATATACATAAGATGTACAGAAAACTCTAGTCCTGGCAACTCCGAAAGACGTGGAGCTTACCGATCAGGCGGAACTCGGGAAACACCTACTGAGGAGGTCTACCCGTCTGTCTGTCTGAACCTGCACGCATGAAATGCAGCGCCCCCAAAAAAGGGACGTCAGTACGAAATAATGTACCGAGTATGTAAGGCAATAAAATAACTGAAATCTGAAACTGAACTGATAATATGATAACTGAAATTAACTGGGAGTCAAAGATGATCTGGAGATATACTTACCTGCTGATACTGACTCAACTCCTTCAATATAGTAAGTAAAATAATTGTACGGCCTTATAAGGCTCGGTATATATATAACTGCTCTGCCATACTAGGCTCGCTTCTAGGCGCTCGGCCATACTAGGCTATGTATCTCGACCATGCTGGGCTCGCTCATAGGCGCTCGGCCACAGTAGGCTCGGTATATAACTTTCCATCTGATCAGAGGTTGCCCAATAGGGGCCTGCCCATCGATTATAGCTCGATGGTAATGAAAATACTGTAATACTGTATATATAGGCTTGCTGCTCTCTTGACTGAAAGAAGACAATACTAAAATTGAATATAGAGTCTCGATAAGGAATAATATTGTAACTTATGAGACTAGAATAGTGTGAATAAATTCATGAATATGAACTTCTCTTTTGTCTCATTACTAACACATGTAGCTACGAGATCATGCCAAAATGAAGGAAGGCTTAGCCTTAACATACCTTATCACAATCTTTTCAATCACCAAGTTGAACTCACCTCTTCGCACCTTAATCTACAAGAATGATAATAATACTATCGTTAAGTTACGAAAGGTACAACTATCGCACAACGAACAACAAACCTATTTTGTATTAAAACGGGCAGCATCTCCCCTATAATATGCCCTTCCTCCAACTTCAAGATAACACCAACAATACAAGGACATAACAATAACAACATATATACATCATTTTCCAGCCCTATATACACCATCAAATACTACAAAACAGCCCAACACACCCCAATCTCTTCGTACACAAAACGACCACCGTAGTAGTGTCAAACGACCCGAAAATGTTATGACGAACGACCAGCCAACCACCCTACATTTATATGGTGTTTATAAACCCCCTTCCTCCTCCAAAACTCCACAAAATAGTAATAAAACACGCAGCCCAACAGCAACACAAAACAGTCCACAAAACAGTCCGCTACAAGTGAATAACTCGAACTCACGGCTTCCGATCACCGTCCCGTGAGTTCTTACAAGTATAGAACGACTTACCATGAATTTAAAGCAGAAAAAATGGATGAAAGAGAGCAGTAAACTCACCTTATTTGTTGGATAACTCAGCTCCTATCTTGGTTCTTCAAACTCTAAGTTTTACCTCCAATTGGAACTTGAAAGGGAGAGAAAATCAATTAGGGTTTATGGGAAATTTTTGGGAGGATTCTTTGCAGAGCTTATGTCTGGTTATTATGCTCTATTTTAAGTCTAATATATGAAGAAAATAGGCCCTTAAAAGGCCTCTTTGGACGACCCGAAATGGCCCATTTTTGGGCTTTCATTTAAGCAAGTAGGTGACACACCTACTTGTCACCTAGCAGCTTGCGCAGTATCGCAAAAATGCACATATCTCTCTACTCCGATGTCGTATTGACAAATGGTTTAATGCGTTGGAAAATAGACTCATAGATCTTTAATTTGATGTGTGGAACACACCATAACTCTAAGTATATTGGGAGAAAATTGCAGTTACATTTGACCCAAAGTTTCAGTAAAACTTATGAATGTAACTTGTGATGACTTTCATCGACTTTTGTTCCACAACTCGCTTGACTTAAAAACATAACACACGGATGTAATACGACTAATATAAATCATAACATAATCTCTTTATCATGTTAATCACCCTAGTCTCACCCCAAAGGTACATGTTATAACATTCCCAACTTGTCGACTTTCGATGAAACATTGTTTTATTTAATTGCTTTAGCTTCTGAACTGTCCAACCCTCTTTGTACTTGTTGTTCATGATCTTCAATATTTGTAACCTCAGAGGTAACATGATTAACTTACTTTATATACTTTTAAATATTATCTCATTTTTTTGTCCTACATTAGTTTACTTACGACGCATTTTTACATACGAAAATATAGGGTGTAACAATTATATAAGTTGAGTTCCACCTGGTTTCAATATCTAAACTCAAAAGGCCATGACTATCAATCTTTACCTTCTCAATAATTGATTTAAAGGAAGTTAATCTTGCAGAAGAGGACTTAGCATACTTTACAACATTTCTGACCCGAGAAATAGGCTCAATATGATCACTTAATCCTTCTTCTACAATTAAATTCAAAATGTGAGCATTGCATCTAACATGTAGAAAGTCATTTCCCAAGACGATTCCTTTCCAATCCTCAATCCTCCCTTTCAAGTGTCTAATTGCTGCATCATTAGCAGTTGCATTATCTAGGGTCACAGTGAATAGATTTTCAATTCCCCAATCTAACAAATAAACCTCAATACCCTTTGCAATTGTTTCACCCTTATGATCTAGAACTTGAAAAAAGTTCAGAATTTTTTTTTGCAAGTTCCAATTATCATCAATCTAGTGGGCAGTTTTAACCATGTAAGTTAGGTTTTGGAGCGATGTCCATGTATCACTAGTAAGACATACGTGTTGATTTTGAATATGCTTTTTAAGCTTTTCTTTTTCCTCATGATAAATTTTTAAACATTTCCTAGCAACAGTCAAACGAGAAGGTAACTCAAAATTAGGCACAACAATTGACATTAATCTTTTAAAACCTTCCTCCTCGACGACTCTAAATGGTTGTTCATCAATGATCACAAATTCAGCAATAGCCCTTCTTACTTCATTGACATTATACACAACTCTTTCTCGTTTACAAGTACCAACACTACCTCCCTATCCGCTTCTTTTAATTGGGTAAGACCTGAGTGTCGGCTGTGTTCTGTCAATGAATCTAAAAGGGAATTTCTTACAAACAATATTCAAATAGTTCCATAATGTAGTAGTCCCATTTATATTAGTATCAGAAGCAAAAGTTTTAGTACAGAAACTACATTTTGACTTATGCTTACCATCTTTATCAAAATATTTGTAAAAGTATTTCCAAATGCCTGATGTTTCCCTCCCAAGGCCAGAATCATTTTCAGAAGGTGCTGCTCTTTTATGCTTTTTAGGAGGTGTAGGAACACTTGAATTAACAACTGGAGTATTGTTGCCTTCAAGTTGAGGAATTTCATGAACCTCGGCTTCTGAAGGTTTTATTTCCATCTGCTAAGAGCGAAGAATCATACAAACAGTGGTCAAGAACAAAAAGAACTACATAAGTGATACAAAAATACTTTACAATTTCATGTAATTTTTTCCAAATTATCCATTAAAAAACGATAACTAGTTGGGTTTAAAACCAAAAAGAAAGGCAAAAACCTGCTCATTTCTCATAGTTATGGTTGCCATCTGTCGTTATTCAAATCATAAAAATGAATTTCTTGAAGAAATTTGAGTAGATGACTCTGTTGTTGTGTACAATATCAAGAACTTTAGAGGGAGAGAGGAGAGAATTTTGTTTGGCCTGGAAGCTGCGTATGTTCTGTTGTGAAGGGGTGAAAGAGAATCAAATAAATCCTAAGAAATTAAAGACCTTTTGTCTGAACAGGCCAATTTGACTTAGGCCCATTGCAGTTAAAGAAATATTTCATAGGTTAGGCCCAAGAGTGTAAAATATTACATATACTGTAAAGAAAATTTTAAAAATAATATATATATATATATATATATATATATATATAAAATTTAAAATAGGTATCTATATGATCAGTTTGGTTTGATTTTTTTCGATTTTTGTTTTTGTATAAAACCAAAACCAAACCAAATTTTGTCGGTTTTTTAAAATTAGAAACTAAACCAAGTTAAATCAAAAAGATGTCGATTTTTTTTTCTCGATTTGGTTTGGTTTTCGGTTTGGTTCGGGTTTTCGATTTTTCGCGAACACCCCTACTCACAAGTATAATCTGGGAAGATAATATGTATGCAGATCTTACCCCTATTTTTGAAAGTAAAAAGACTATTTTTGATAGACTCTCAGTTCTATACAGAAAAAAAAAAATAGAAATAGAAGAACATGATCACCTTGTTTAAACTTCAAACATTTTTGTTTAATAGCAGCGATATCTATCAATTTGTGCATTCCTTGATTATTCAATTGAGCACCTCATGTTTCCCACAAGCATGGGTGAAGCTACGTGTCTAAACCGTTCGTCGAAAATTTACACTACATATATAAATAAAACAGTAGTAAGTTTTAGAGGTGTATAACATATATTAATTTTACTTATTTCAAGTTGAACACTCTTAAGGAAATTTCTAGTGTTGTCAATGCCACAAGCATTTCAAGCACTTTTTTTCGAACTTGAACAAAAAAATTGTTTAAACAACTTTTTTTGTTCTATGGTTAATTTGTATTGACATGATTGAAATTTGAAAACTCTTTTTGATACGGAACGAAAAGGGAAAGGTGATGGATTGAAATTTGAGGCATAATGGGTAAAGTACGTACGTTCATGATTTGCCATGTCGATGTTTCTAAAAATGGATGAGCCTACATTTCCATTGACATCAGCAGTAGACTAAAACAAAGGGGTTTTCCTTGTGTCAATCAACATGTGTGCCAATGCCAAATTCAAAACTTTGAGGCCCCTGGGATCCATGCAAGAACAGAGGCATGATATTATTCCATTCTTTCTTTTCGCATTGGGTTGGCATATTATTCCATTCTTTCTTTTCGCATTGGGTTGCTTGCCGCACATTAAGCAAGAACAGAGTTTAGGTTATGCAATGATAGTACAAATTAATATTCATAATTAGGCACTTGTTATAAGATAATTCACTTAAATTTTAATGACAAAATTTAATTAACAATTTAGTAAAAATGATAACTAACTAGTTTACACGTGGTTAAATTTACACTTATCATGTCAAAAATCAATTACACTATCAATTGTATATAAAACTTTAAATCTTATAGAAAAAATCCGATTAAGATATATAAGTTTTTTGTGATAATTGTATACGGTCAAAATCGGGCTTGTCCTTCGTATGACTGATCGAGACTAGAACGTGATAGGGCAAGGTTCAAACTCGTGTTATATCGAACCATG
This sequence comes from Nicotiana tabacum, assembly GCF_000715075.1. Lineage (NCBI taxonomy): Eukaryota > Viridiplantae > Streptophyta > Magnoliopsida > Solanales > Solanaceae > Nicotiana > Nicotiana tabacum. The sequence goes on along the minus strand of NC_134083.1, from coordinate 19,504,130 downwards.
GTGCGAAGTTAGATTGCCGAGCTCGTGACCCAGAGATCGATCAAGATCGAGATCGGCCAAGATCGAGACCGGCCAAGATCGAGACCGAGCAAGATAGAGATCGAACGAGACCAAGGGAAGCTTACCGAGCCAAATAACGAAAAGCCGAAATATCCGCAATCGGGCATGGATCGCGGCGGAAATCCCGGCACGTATCAAGAAAAGGCCGATTAATTAGCCTATCATGGGGTTCCTTACTGTATTTAGAATTGTATCAAGAGTAGGACTCCCCTACTATATAAAGGGGGTTTGATCATTTGTAAGACACATCACATTCACGCAATACAAAGCAATATACTGCCTTCTTCTAGCTTTCAATATCTTGCTACTCTGTTCTTATATAAGTTGAATCTTCACTTGGTTCGAGGGTGATCGAACTTGAGGGCCAAGGCTATTCGATTCGTTTGGTTTGCATTTATTTCTTTCTCAGTCAATTTTAACATTAATATATATATATTTCCTTAATTTGTGCCAAGTTATATCACGTATCCTTAGAACCCGTATAAATTCAATTGTTATCCGTTTTTAGGGTAAACAGTTTGGCGTCCACCATGGGGCTAAGGACAATAGTGATTGCCTCATACTAACTTTCATAACACACACTATTTTACACTTGTTCTTGTGAGTATCTTTGATTCCAAGCTAAAACACAAAAATGTCAAACTCTCAATCAACACCTTAACATGTTGACAATGAGTCCGGTCACCAAGGAGAAAATAACAACATAGCACCCGATAACGAGATACCAATTGCTGATCCTGCTGGAATTCCGATCACAGATCCGATCGACGCTAATTCGCATGTGGCTATCGATGCAAATTTGCCTACCGACCCCGAAAATAGCGTTCGTGGTGGAGCCCAATCAGTAACCCGGAACACACAAAACGTTGAAGGATAAGGGATCAACCTATGAATGATCTTCGAAATGTTGCAAGCTCAACAGACGGCAATAGCTAGTTACAAAACCAAAGCCGCGCACCAAGCAGGACTGAGCCCGATCCTCCCTGGGAAGTCACCCGCGGGGATGAATCGATCGTAGATAGGTCAAACGAACGTGAATCGAGGGCTAGCTCCGAAGTTATAAATATGCTTGAGGAGCTGACAAAACAGATAGAATCAGGGGAGAAGAAGATCGAGGCTAACGACAAAAAGGTGGAAACTTATAATTCCAGGGTAGACCAAATCCGAGGAGCACCTCCAATATTGAAGGGCCTGGATTCTAGGAAGTTCGTACAAAAACCCTTTCCTCCGAATGAGTCTCTGAAGTCAGTCCCCAAAAAATTTCGCATGCTTGAGATTCCTAAGTACAACAGAACGACTAACCCAAACGAGCATGTTACCTCTTACACATGTGCAATTAAAGGGAATTATCTAGAGGACGACGAATTCGAATCCGTGTTACTAAAGAAATTCGGGGAGACCCTATCAAAGAGATCTATGATATGGTACCACAATTTACTACCTAACTCTATTGATTCTTTTGCTATGCTTGTAGATTCTTTTGTAAAAGCACACGCTGGAACCATCAAGGTCGAAACCAGGAAATTAGACTTTTTTAAGGTAAGACAGAAGGACAATGAAATGCTCAGAGAATTCGTGTCTCGATTCCAAATGGAACGGATGGACCTACCACCGGTTGCCGATGATTGGGCAGTTCAAGCTTTCACCCAAGGACTCAATGTTCGAAGCTTGGTGGCTTTGCAACAATTGAAGCAGAATTTGATAGAATACCCGGATGTAACTTGGGCCGATGTACATAGTCGGTACCAATCGAAGATCGGGGTCGAAGATGACCAACTCGGGTCTCCTTCCGGGTCCGTTTATCCTATCGGACCTGTCGACAGAATTAAGAGGGATATCGACCCAGAACCAAGGTCGAACAGGGGTCGATACCAACCGTATAATGGAGATCGTATGGGCAACGAACCTGGGCGCAACCCTATACGAGGTGAGAGGAGAAATGATCGAGGCCAGAGCTCTCGAGGGCTCATAAGCAAGAATGGTTTCGACAGGCATACCATACCTAAAGAAGCACCGCGGTTGTCAGAATATAACTTCAATGTTGATGCATCCACCATCATATCGGCTATCGAAAGCATCAAAAATACTAAATGGCCCCGACCTTTACAAACCGATCCAACACAAAGAGATCTCAACCAAATATGCAAATATCATGGCACACAGGGCCACAGAACGGAGGATTGTCGACAATTGAGAGAAGAAGTAGCACGGTTATTCAACGACAGGCATCTTCGAGTATTTCTGAGCGATAGAGCTAAGAATCATTTCAGAAACAGGGATTCCAATAAACATAATAAACAGGACGAGCCCCAACACGTCATTCATATGATCATCGGAGGGGTCGATATTCCTCAAGGTCCGATGATAAAGCGCACCAAAGTATTAATCACAAGGGAAAAATGGACTCGAGATTACATACCAGAAGGAAATTTATCTTTTAACGACGAGGACGCAGAAGGAATCATACAGCCCCATAATGATGCACTGGTAATTTTTGTACTCATGAATAAAACTCGAGTTAAATGTGTGTTGATTAATCCAGGTAGTTCGGCCAACATCATTCAATCGAGGGTCGTAGAACAACTCGACCTATAGGACCAAATCGTGCATGTGGCCCGAGTCCTAAATGGATTCAACATGGCTTGCGAAACTACTAAGGGAGAAATAACGTTGCCTGTAAACGTAGCCGGCACCACCCAGGAGACCAAGTTTTATGTGATTGAAGGAGACATGAGGTACAATGCCCTGTTCGGGAAACCATGGATCCACAACATGAGGGTCGTGCCCTCGACCCTTCACCAGGTATTAAAATTTTCAACACCAAAAGGGATAAAGATGGTTTATGGGGAGTAGCCCGCCGCAAAGGAGATATTTTCCATCGATGAAGTAATTCCAATATCAACAATCTCATCGACAAAGGACTCAGGTTCGAAAACGAAACAAGAATCCAAATAGCAATCATCGATGCCAACCTCAACCCAATCGGACAAGCAAGGGATTGATGAAGACGACGATTACGGGGTTCCTCGATCCTTTAAAGCTCCTGATGATTCCGATGCTACTAAATCGACGATCGAAGAGCTGGAAAAAGTTATACTAATCGAACATCTTCCCGAACGAAAGGTATACCTGGGCACAGGGTTAACTCTCGAGCTCAGGAAAAAACTTATTCAATTTCTTATAGCTAACATGGATTGTTTTGCTTGGTCCCATGTCGACATGATAGGGATCCCACCGGAAATTACCACCCATAAACTAAGCTTGGACCCGAAGTTCCATCCGGTGAAGCAGAAAAGAAGACTCCAGTCCGAGATCAAGCATGCCTTCATCAAAAACGAGGTAACCAAGCTTCTTAAAATAGGGTCCATCCGGGAAGTAAAATACCCCGAATGGTTAGCAAACGTAGTGGTAGTCCCTAAAAAAGGAAACAAACTTAGAATGTGTGTAGATTACAAAGATCTAAATAAAGCATTCCCCAAGGATTCTTTTCCTTTGCCTAATATCGATCGCATGATCGATGCCATGGCCGACCACGAGATCCTCAGTTTTCTCGATGCCTACTCCGGGTACAACCAAATATAAATGAACCCGGATGATCAGGAAAAGACCTTGTTCATCACTAAATATGGAACCTATTGCTATAACGTAATACCATTTGCATTAAAAAATGTTGGTGCCATGTACCAATGCCTAGTAAACCGGATGTTCGAAGAACAAATAGGGAAATCTATGGAAGTGTACATTGATGATATGTTATTTAAGTCCCCATGAGCAGAGGACCATTTGAAGCATTTGCAGGAAACCTTCAGCATATTGAGGAAATATAACATGAAGCTAAACCCGAAAAAATACGCGTTCGGGGTCGGGTCAGGCAAGTTTCTCGGATTCATGGTATCCAACCGAGGAATTGAAATCAACCCCGACAAGATTAAATCTATCAAGGAAATCACGGTATTAGACAACGTAAAGGTCATGCAGAGGTTAACCGAGCGCATAGCCACCCTGGGGCGATTCATCTCGAGGTCCTCCGATAAGAGCCATCGATTTTTCTCATTGCTGAAGAAGAAAAATAACTTCACATGGACCCTTGAATGTCAGCATGCCTTGGAAGAACTTAAACGTTACTTATCAAGCCCGCCGCTACTTTACACGCCGAGGGCAGACGAACAACTGTACTTATATTTGGCAGTATTAGAGATAGCGGTAAAGGGAGTCCTAGTCTGGAAGAACAAGGTACGCAATTTCCAGTTTATTACATTAGCCGGACCTTAGGTGAGGCCGAAACTGGATATCCCCACCTAGAAAAGTTGGGGCTCGCTTTGATAAGTGTCTCTAGGAAACTAAAACCATACTTTCAATGACATCCCATATGTGTTGTAACAACTTATCCACTTCGAAATATTATGCATAAACCCGAGCTTTCGGGGCGGTTGGCCAAATGGGCCGTAGAAATCAGCGGGTATGATATCGAATATCGATCTCGAACAGCCATTAAGTATCAAATTTTGGCATACTTTGTGGCTGACTTCACGCCGGCCCTAGTAACCGAGGTTGAAAGGGAACTGTTGGTAAACTAGGGTACATCCTCGGGAATCTGGACCCTCTTTACACACGGTGCTTCAAACACAAAAGGGTCCAGACTCGAAATCATACTAAAACCACCCACATGCAACGTGGTTAGACAATCTATTAGAACTGTGAAATTGACTAACAGCGAGGCCGAATAAGAGGCCATAATTGCTGGTCTCGAACTAGCTAAAGGCTTGGGAGCAGAGGTGATCGAAGCCAAATACGACTCCCTCCTCGTGGTGAATCAGGTTAACGGAACCTTCAAAGTTAGGGAAGAATGAATGCAAAGATACCTAGATAAGTTACAAATAACTTTGCTCCGATTTAAGGAGTGGACTTTGCAACATGTGCCTCGAGATCAAAATAGTGAGGCCGATGCCCTCGAAAACTTAGGGTCATCGGTCGAGGAAAACGAGCTCAATTCGGGGGTCGTCGAGAAGCTCACAAGGTCAGTAGTCGAAGAAGGCCACGCCGAAATAAACTCCACAAGCTTGACCTAGGATTGGAGAAATAAATACATAGAGTATTTGAAAATCGGAAAGCTTCCCTCAGATCCAAAAGAATTGAGGGCCCTGCGCATGAAGGCAACAAGATTCACCTTATCCGAAGATGGAACCTTGTTCAGAAGAATGTTTGATGGTTCACTAGCGATATGTCTAGGACTAGGAGACACCGAGTATGTTTTGAGGGAAGTTCATGAGGGCACTTGCGAAAATCATTCTGGTGCCGAATCATTGGTTCAAAAGGTAATCTGAGGCGGCTATTATTGGATAGACATGGAAAATGACGCGAAAGAGTTCATTCAAAAATGTGACAAATGCCAAAGACATGCACCGATGATTCACCAACCCGGGGAACTACTCCATTCGGTCTTGTCACCATGGCCATTCATGAAGTGGGGAATGGATATCGCTGGCCCTCTTCCATGGGCACCAGTTAAATCTCATTTTATTTTATTTTACTTATGACTGTTTATTTTTCTAAGTGGGTTGAAGCATAGACCTTCGAGAAAGTTAGGGAGAAGGAAGTCATCGACTTCATCTGAGATCACATCATATGTCGATTTGGGATGCCATCCGAAATTATGTGTGATAGCGGGAAATAGTTCATCGGCAGCAAAGTAACAAAATTTTTCAAAGATTATAAGATCAAAAGAATCCTAGCAACACCTTATCATCCTAGCGGGAACGGGCAAGCCGAATCAACCAACAAAACCATCATCCAAAATCTTAAGAAGAGGCTAACCGACGCCAAAGGAAAGTGGAAGGAAATTCTGCCCGAAGTTCTTTGTGCATACCACATAACCTCGAAGTCCAGTACCGGGGTTACCCCATTCTCATTAGTTTGTGGTGACGGAGCTCTAATACCGGTCGAATCGAAGAGCCGAGTATCCGGCTCCGATATGCAACAAAGGAATCAAACGACGTAGCCATGAATACGAGCCTAGAACTATTGGATGAAAGGCGTGAAACCACCCTCATCCGACTGGCCGCCCAAAAAATAACGGATCGAGAGATATTACAATCGAAGAGCCAATCTTCAATTTTTTAACGTCGGGGACTTAGTGCTAAGGAAAATCACCCTCAACACCCAAAATCCGAATGAAAGGAAATTGGGTTAGAATTGGGAAGGATCGTACTGAATTCTCGAGATTACTGGAAAAGGGTCCTACAAGCTCGGAATGATGAATAGATAACAACAACCGAGCAATTGGAACATAACTCACCTAAAACGATATTATTGCTAAGGTACGACCCCTTTCCACTTCCTTTTTATTTCAGACTAACAATTGCAGCTGGTCAACAAGAAGCGATGATGGATTTTTCGGCGAATGGCACGAAGTCTTTAGGTGTGAAAGGACGTGTTGCACTCCTTTTCCCTTAGACCGGTTTTGTCCCAAATGGGTTTTTTGGCAAGGTTTGTAACGAGGCAATAATGAATCGTGCTAACTTAGAATCAAGCCCGATTACAAATAGGCACCGAAGATCAATTCAACAATATCCGAGGTTCCTTTGCAATCAACCTCGAATACTGGGGGGCTACCCTCGGATATGCGTTGTCTTCGAGTATAAACTCTAGCGAGGAAACTACTTCATAAAGGGAGGGTCTCGATAGAAATGATTTATTGTAGGGGCCAAACGGTCAAAATGAACTGTGCCCATGTAGATTGCTCGAGCCCTGGCATAAAATATATACGCATGTATGATTATTTCGATCGAGAATAAAGAGAAGCACTTTCCTTGTAATCATCTTATGTTTTAAAATTTTCCTCTTTACATCCCATTAAAGAATTTCGTACTTCTGAAAAATAACAAGCCTAAGGGCATTACATAACTAGAATGTGAACGATCACCCCCTCACTCGGGGGCTGCCGTCCAACTCAAACCGTCCAAGTCATCGAGCCTCAGGGGCAAAAGACCTATTAGGCAACTCCCCGGTTTCTAAAGGTCACGACCACCCCACTCGGGGACCGTTATCTCAGGCAAGTCCGGATGACTCAGGAAAATAAGCCCAATGGGAAGTTCCTGAACTAAAAGGCTACGGCCAATTTAACACGGCTCGGAGACATCCGAGACCCGTAACAAAAATAGGCCTTCAAAAAAGAGAAAATTTTTCACAACCGGTTCTAAAAGGCTGCCCTTGACAAAGTCATAAACTTAAGATATTTTTGGGGAAAAATCTTCGGTAACGTCGAACTCCAACAACGCCTTAACCCAGAAAGTTAATAAAAGTAAGATTTGTTCGAAACCTCGAACACAACCTTATTGTTTCACGCTAAGGCATTCTGACCTTTGTGAATATAAGTAATAAAGCAAAGAAAAAATTGAGAGCCGAAAGGGAAAAAAAGGCCTTATATATATATATATATATATATATATATATATATATATATATATATATATATATATATATATATATATATATATATATATATATTTTTACAAAGGCCAGATCGGCCTAATACAAAAAATTACAATGACCAAAACGGCCTAAAAAAAGATGCAAAACAAAGCAAAAATATAAAGGCCTAAATGGCCTGGTCTTCATCGGGGGTAACATCTCCATCCTCGGGATCTTCCCCATCTTCGGACTCGCTTAAGCCGTCAGAGTCTTCCTCAGGAAAGGCCAGCTTCCGGGCCCTGATTTCCTCTGCTTTGGCATTCTCGATTTCGGCCATAACATCAAAGCCCTGAGCATGAACTCCCTCGAGGGCTTCCCTTCGAGCTTGCCATTTTGCATGATCTACCATGCTTTTAGCCTTCGCCTGGATGGCCTCGACATCGACCTTAAATTGGGCCACTTTGGCATCAGCTTTGGTGTTGGCCACGGCAACTTCAAATCTGGCCACTTCGAGTTCGCTAGCCATGTTTGCTTTATCATAAATAGCCAAGTCCAATAGAGATTGAAGCTCCTTGATTTTCTCTACCTACACCGAGGCCTTCTCTTTTGCAGCTTGGAGCTGGGTCTCGGCCTACTCCAGTTATGCTTGGACGGTTTTCCTTTTCGAGGCTAAGATGTTCATATTCTTCTTGAACTCTTCAGCCTCGGCTTGTATTGTATCTACTTATTTCTGAAGCTCATCGATCTATTTGAGCCTCTGACGGACCTGCAGGATCGGATCGTTAGTTACTATCTCCAATTCATCTTCACTATCGTAAAGCGCTCGGAATACCTGCTCGGCCATCTCAACATGCTCGTCCCGAGCCGTTACTAAATCGGCCTGAAGCTTCTCACTGAGAAGCTTGTAGGTGTCACTTTTCTCAATGAGATCCCGAACCTCGGCTTCATGATGAGTCAATTCCTCTCGTATTGGAGGAAAGCCTCGTGATGCAGCACCGAAGCCTACAAGCATAAGGGAAGATGTTGTGGTTATTTACAACTTAAAAAGTTAGAATATATGAGAAAGAAAAGGCACGCCAATTTACCCGATTTAATGCTTGCCAGGCTTCATTGAATAGACCAGTGGCACCCAGCGACTATTCCTTCCTTGATACCGGCAGATCACCGAGCCCGGTGACGTTTTCCAAAGTAGCGGACTCAACCCCATCCAAGAAGCCGTGGATATCGGTCACCCCTTGAGGACTCAACATATCGGCCTCACGGATCATGACATCCGAAATATGAGGAGACCGGTTGAGGTAGACCGCTCCAAGTTCGTCTATTGTTTCTCTCCTGCTCTCTCTCTCTCTCTCTCTCTCTCTCTCTCTCTCTCTCTCTCTCTCTCTCTCTCTCTCTCTCTCTCTCTCTCTCAACCCCCCTAGCTTGGGGTAGAATGGGATTGACTCTTTCTGGCTCGGACGCTTCAACTAGAGCTATCTCATCGACCTCCTCATGTCGGGATGCTTCAACTTCAACGCTCTCCAGTTCGAGAACTTCTTGTACAGTGACGCCGGCCCACACACGAGCCACAAATTTGGAATTATCTTTATCTTCTTCTTTCGACTCGTCCCTTAATCGACGGATTGAATCCGAAGACATAGCACCGGTGTCCCCCCTGGGCTTGCAAGACCTCCTCGCCGGTCTTTTCTTTTCCGAGCCCGGGGAAATCAGAGCCCCTTTCCTCTTCTTCTCTTTGGCCTGCTTCGGAGCAAGAGGGTGGGGAAAGACTTCTTCGTCACCAGATGAGGGCCTCATTGCAACATCCTTTCCGAGGCCTACAAAGGAAAAAAGTTTAGTAAGCTCGAGAAGAAGCCCGAATGATCACCGTTCTAAGAAAGAAACTTACCATGATTGCGGACCTCCCATCGACCCTTCGACAACTCTATCCAAGCACGTTCTGAGTACGACCTCTGTAACACAAGGCCTTCGACCCATTTTTTAAGTTTCGGAATGGGGTCCGACATCTGGGCCACAGCTGCGACGCCAAAAAATGTCAATAAAGAAAGAAATAAGAAGAAAAGCAACGAGATTAAACCTTCAAAGCGAAGTACTACTTATGTGTCATGTTCTATTTCTCGGGAAATGGCATATCTTCAGCAGGGATCAGGTCCGAAGTCCTTACTCGAACAAATCGGCCCATCCAACCTCGGTCCTGACCTTCATCTATGCTCGAGAACGGAGCCTTACTGGCTCGGCGAGCAAGCTTGATCAGCCCCCCTCGATAGAGTCGGGGACTATAGAGGCCTATAAGGTGGTCGAGTGTAAAGGGACATCCCTCGATTTTGCTTACAAAAAATCGGAGGAGAATCAGTATTCTCTAGAAGGAGGGGTGGATATGGCCGAGGTTCACATCATACCTCTTGCAAAAGGCAATGATGATGGGGTCTAAGGGACCCAACGTAAAGAGGTAAGTGTAAATACTTAGAAACCCCTCCACGTGGGTAGTGATCGATTCCTCGGGCGAAGGAACCACCACATGCTTATTGACCCAGCTGCAGTCCTGTTTAACCCTAAGCAAGGAGTTTTTCAGTGATTGTGCATATGTACCTCGAGACCGGCTCACATCGGCCCGTTACCAAGAATGCCTTTTCGACCCTAAAATTAGTAACAATCGGGCACCCCTCCGGAACAAATTGCTCAGGGTGGGGTTCCGCCGCAACCTCACCGCCGGTGGGCCGTGATGAAGAAGCAACCTCCTTTTGCGGTACTGTCTTAGAAGTTTTCGCCATTGAAGAACAGGAGAAAAGAGAATTAAGATAGTATGCGGATTGATGAGAATTCAAGAAATTTGGGTGCAAAAGTTGCAAAGCAAAGGGATTTTTGAAGAAAAAGCAAGAGTAGGAAGAGCTTTGAACGTAAAAGTTTGAATGAAAAAAGGCTAGGGTACTTATAGCTTGCTGGTGACGGTTCAGAATCGGTAGTGGCCGACCAACGACTGGCAGGCATTTAATACCTTAATAATTAGACCGACGGGACATTTCGAGTTATTGCTTACGTCATGATCGGGTGTACCAGTGACGTTTGTCGTTTACGTCATTACCCATCGAGACAGAGCTCAGAAATTCATATTGTTTCTCGTCATCTTCTCTCCGAGAAACGAGGGGATTATCTGTATACGGTCAAAACCGAACTTGCCCTTCGTATAATTGATCGAGACTAAAACGTGATAGGACAAGGTTCAAACTCGTGTTATATCGAACCATGGTGCAAAGTTAGATTGCCGAGCTCGTGACCCTAAGATCGATCAAGATCGAGATCGGCCAAGATCGAGACTGAGCAAGATTGAGATCAAACGAGACCAAGGGAAGCTTACCGAGCCAAATAACGGAAAGCCAAAATATCCGCAATCGAGCGGGGATCGCGGCGGAAATCCCAACACGTATCTAGAAGAGGCCGATTAATTAGCCTATTATGGGGTTCCTTACTGTATTTAGAATTGTATCATGAGTAGGACTCCCCTACTATATAAAGTGGGTCTGATCATTTGTAAGACACATCACATTCACGCAATACAAAGCAATATACTGCCTTCTTCTAGCTTTCAATATCTTGCTACTCTATTCTTATATCAGTTGAATCTTCACTTGGTTGGAGGGTGATCGAACTTGAGGGCCAAGGCTATTCGATTCGTTTGGTTTGCATTTATTTCTTTCGCATTCAATTTTAACATTAATATATATATTTTCTCAATTTGTGCCAAGTTATATCACGTATCCTTATAACCACGTATAAATTCAATTGTTATCCGTTTTTAGGGTAAACAATAATGTTATGAGTTTAGTAGCAAGAAATTAAATATTAATTAATTTCTCATAAAATTGTATATTCAGTGTGTGTGTGTGTGTGTATATATATATATATATATATATATATATATATATATATATATATATATATATATATATATATATATATATATATATATATATATATTATTCGTATATCAATTAATCGACGAGAGGATTGCTCTAGTGGTGAGCACCCTCCACTTCCAACCAAGAGGTTGTGAGTTCGAGTAACCCCAAGAGCAAGATGGGGAGTTCTTGGAGGGAGGAAGCCCATGGTCTTTTGAAAACAGCCTCTCTACCCCAGGGTAAGGGTAAGGTTTGCGTACACACTATCCTCCCCAGACCCCACTAGTGGGATTATACTAGGTTGTTGTTGTTGTTGTTGTTGTTGTTGTTGTTGTATATCAATTAATCATAATCGTGCATGTTTCGATATATCTTGCATCAATTTTTTGTCATGTAAATATTGAGCGTGAGTAAATTTTTTTTTTTTGAGTTCTACATCAACTATTGACGTGAGGCTAGTGGTTATAGGGAGCTTTTGAGTTATGAGTTCAACTAAACTAATATTTTCAACACATAGCATCGATAGACATGTGAAAAAACACAAAATTTAACGAATATTTGATTAAAACCCCATGATTTCAAAAGTATAATGAATCAAGTGTTAAGAATTTTAAAAATTAAACTTGACAAGTTTAAAACTTTAAATCCTCAATGAGATTCTATCTAATGCAATATGTTGTTGAAGTTAATAAGACGAATTTCTTCTAGCCAAATTTTTATTAATTGCACATAATTAAGGAAAATTTACATTTCATAGCTAAATCTAAGAGTTATTTATGGATAACCGCTACCTTTTAGTTTAATTATTTTTTTTAGCTACAATGAATTTTTAATTTACCCATCATAGTTAGTACCAAATATACAAAGTTATTCCACTGTATAATCTTTTCTCTCAACCCCTTTTCTCTCTTCTCCCTCAACTCTTTTTCCTTTTCCCTCTCTCTTCTTCCTCGACAGCAGAGAAGTTACAGCCGACCATATTTTCCGGCTGAGTTCTACGGAGCCCAACTAAGCATCCGCCTCTTTCTCTCTCCACACATCACCACCCTCCGACGTATACCCCATTTACCGCGAATCACCCTTAAACACAGCTGCCACACAACGTCAGATTCAGATATGAAATCATGAAGTTGCGATCAATCCATTACCCGCGGCGAAAATAATAGAGGAGGAAGATCAGAGGCATCACCGGATCTGGATATCCCAGAGATGCCAGAATTCATGGCTTTTTCTCCTTCTTTGTATCTCACGTCTGAGTGTATTCGTTTGACCTGAGACTTATTCATCCACCACTACTTTTCACGCCGGAAAAAGAAGCTACCTATTTATTCTCCATTGCCTTTCACGTCGGAAAATCATTGTATAAATACAATGTATTTTGTATTTTCGTTAGAGATCTAAAGTGTATTTTGAATTTTCGCCGGAGATCCGATAGGGTTTGATTGTATTCTCCATTTTTAAATACAGTGTATTTTATATTTTCGTCGGAGATTTGACTGTATTCTTTATTTTTTTAGTTAAATACAGTTAATTTTTAAAAGGATTTGAATGTATTTTTCATTTTTAGTGTAAATACATTGGTATTTTGTATATCGCCGGAGATCCGACTGGGTTTGATTATATTCTTCCTTTTAAATATAGTGTATTTTGTATTTTCACCGGAGATTTGACCGGATTTGACTGTATTCTTCATTTTGTGACTTTTTTTAAAGTGTAAATACATTCAAATCCATTCGAATATATTCAACCATGCCACATCAAATAAGGTGTATTCAAATACACTTAAATACACACGAAAAAAAATAAAAATAAAAAATACAGCTTAACAGTGTATTCAAATACAACAAATTGTCCAAAACTAGCTACGAAACGTAAACTACATAAAATGTAGTTGCGAATTGTTAAAAGCTCCTTAAAAGAAGTCATTTCCGAAAATTCCCTTATAATTAATCATTTGGAAAACTTCTTTTTTCTGGGGTGAGGTGGAGGTTCCTTAATGGACCATTTAATCACTATACATACGATTGAATTATGTCATGTACGTGTATAAATACTACTACTATAGTAATATCTTTCAAAAGAAAAGGAGAATATATGGAAGAGAAAGGAAGCACCCGTGAAGAAAGAGTCTGATTAGAAACAAACAAAAAAGAAAGGCAAGCCCGCAAAGCACGAGAAAACAACTAAAGAAGAAAGCCAAGTATAAAGCAAAGAAACTACGCAATAAATATAACCATAATAAGCATTATAAACTTCGTTTCTAACTTGTAATACTCTACGGCCTACTGCTAAAACTGTAAAAGGGAAGTACTTGTACTCTTCCAATTAAGAAACTAACAAGCAAAAAGCCATAATAACAGAAGAAAAAAGAAAAGTGAACCCAAACTGAAAGTTATACAATAAGACTGCTGTTGGATGGTGGTATGGCCTTTCTGCCACTGAACAAACACTTTTGTCTTTTTCAATATGTCAAAGTTCCTTTTTCCTACGCTATCTAAGGGGAAAGTGCATTTCAGAAAAACAGACTTTTATTTCAAAACCAATTTATTTATTTCATGTATAAACTGTATTAGTTAAAAGATATTTTCTTCTAAATTTTATTTTTGAATGAAACCTATGTATGCTGATAAAAAAGACTTTTACAATATAACATATTACTTAGTAGTTTTTATTATTATTAATATCTAAAAATTAAACTCTTTATTTTTTAAAGAAAAAAAAAGAAGGAAAAGGAGACTCAAGAAATTTTGAGGGAGAAAAACGGAGGGGACTGTAGTTGTGTAGGTATGCTGCCAAAGAATAGTTCCTCGTTTCCCGTTACAGTGTTGGGCTGATCCAGAATGACTCATCATTCATTGCCAGCTCTTTCCCATTTATTGCCCTCTCTGTTTCTGTTTCTGTTTCTTTTACCCCACTGCCACTCTTCCCCTTCAAATTTCAAACTTTTCCAACTCCGTAATCACTAAATGCAACCCAGTAAAACAAAAAAAAAATTCAACTGCATTTCTCTATTTCCACTCGCTTTTTTCGATATTTTTACCTGCCTCAAAGATGGTCGTTCAAAAATAGCCCAGTTTAAAAGTAACCGAAATTTAGCCACTTTTCATGTAAAGATAAATCTGAGCGAAAATACTGTTCAAAACCAGAAAAATATGCCAGTATATTCAGGGGCGGATGTAGCATTGAACCAACGGGTTCAATTAAACCCATAACTTTTGACGCGGAGTTAACATTTACATGTAAAAACTTATTAAAATTGCAAAAATAGTAGATATGAACTCATAATTTTAAAAATAAAATAGGTTCAATACTAAAAACCTTGAATATTGAACCCATAAGATTTAAATCCTCGATCCGCCTCTGTATGTACACACATTTACAATTTTAAAACACTATCATTGTATTATTGTTATAGCAGGTCAACTGCCTCATTTTCAAAATAGTTAATTATCGATAAATATATTGTTTAATTATCGCAATGAGTCATTGCGCCATTGACTTACTTCAACTAGTACATATGTTTTTGGAGTGAGTTTGTGAGATGAGAATATTATTACTCCATAATGTCACGTCCTTAGTAGTTAACTAAGTACACGTGCGGCACTTGACAATTTGCTCACGTTCTTGTTATGCCAAGTCAGCCTTACTACACTCAAGATCGCTAAGAGAATGGTAGAAAGAACACAAGAGAATTGTTAATGGAAGCTTTGTATTAGAGAGAACTTGAATTGTTTGCTTGATGAATTACAAATGAATGACCTCCTTTATATACTAGTCTCCTAGGGGCTAGTGTGCAAATATTAATTGTTACACAAGTCCTTAATATTTACAAGATAAGGGCTTTCTCTAGAATTCTCTACAAGCCTAGAAGATTCCAAGGACTTTCCTAGCAAATCCATAAACATCTAGGATCTTCCAAAGGAAATGTCCATACTTCTCTAGAATCTTCTCACAAATGCAAGCATTCCTCCTATGTAAGCTTCCATATGGCATTAATATATGCCAAATGGAGCTTATGTGGCATGATGACATGGCGAGTCATCACACTCTCCCCCACCTAATGTTGCGACGACCGCGGCGCAATGTTGCTGCATGAACTCTCGGATCTTATCTTTGAATTGCCACAAATCTTCATAACGTTCCCATGTGGCCTCCTCCGGTGATTGCCCCTTCCAATGGACGAGGAACATTGCGGTGGCTTTTTGCCCTTATTTTCGCCTGGCCTGGTAATCAATAATAGCCTCAATCTCCCGGTCGTGCGAGGCGGTGATAGTAATAGGCGCTCGACTTGATTGGCCCCTACTTGGATCATCATTGTCTTCATGATATGGATTAAACATGCTGGCATGGAAGACAGGGTAGATCTTAAGATATCATGACATGTCAAGCTTGTATGAGATCTTGCCTACCTTGGCGACTATCTTAAATGGCCCCTCATACTTGCGAATCAGATTCTGATGCATGCCTCGTAGTGCCTTAAACTGTCTTGGATTAAACTTCACCATGACCATGTCCCCAACTCTATAGTCTGTGGGACGCCGCTTACGATCTGCAAACTTCTTCATCTTCTTAGCTGCCTTATCCAAGTAAGACTTAGCAGTGTCAAGCTGCTCCTCCCATCCTTTGGCCATATGATAAGCCCCCAAACTCTTTCCCTCGAATGCGGCTGGTAATGAATGTGGAGTTTGTGGCTGTTGGCCTGTGGCTAGCTCAAATGGTGTTCGTCTCGTGGACTCACTCCGCTGCAAGTTATAAGAGAATTGGGCGATGTCTAGGAGCCTTGACCAATCTTTCTGATGCGCGCTTACATAATGCCGCAAGTAGCATTCTTGTAAGGCATTGACCCGTTCCGTTTGTCCATCTGTCTGTGGGTGGAAACTAGTGAAAAAGTGCAGTTCCGTGCCAAGTATGTCGAATAATTCTCTCCAAAAGTTCCCAGTAAAACGGGGGTCTCGATCACTGATAATATGCCTTGGTAAGCCCCAATACTTCACCACATTCTTAAAGAATAGCTTGGCGGCTTCCTTGGCGGTGCAACCTGGTGTGGCGGGCATGAAGGTGGCATATTTGGAAAATCTATCCACGACCACCATAATAGTACCATAACCGTCAGACTTCAGTAGGTAAGTGATAAAGTCCATAGTCACGCTCTCCCATGGACGCTCTGCAACTGGTAGTGGCTCCAAAAGTCCTCCGGGTTTTTATTGCTCAACCTTGTCCTGTTGACAGACAAGACAAGTCTGCACATAACACTCTATGTCATCCCGCATGCGTGGCCAATAGTAGACTGACTCAACCAAGGCCCTAGTGCGACGTTGGCCTGGATGACCAGCCCACATTGTGTCATGACTCTCCCTTATAATCTGCCGTCTAATGTCTCCAAACTTAGGCACGTAGACCCGCCGACCTGTGGTAAGTAGTAGGCCGTCTTCGACCCAAAAATGTCTCGTATTGCCCTGGTTGGCTAACTCGATAAGTTGTTTGGCTGCTGGATCGTGTTGCATGCCTTCTTTTAAAGCCTCACGAATGTCCCATCTTGTTGAAGTGATTGCAGCAAGCTCGGCTTTCCGGCTCAAGGCATCGGCTACAACGTTACCTTTGCCCGGCTTATACTCTAGTACATAATCAAATTCGGCCAAGAAATCCTGCCACCGAGCCTGTTTTGGGGTGAGCTTCTTCTGCATCTGAAAGTAGCTAGTAGCTACATTGTCGGTCTTGACCATGAACCTTGACCCAAGCAAATAATGTCGCCATGTACGAAGGCAATGCACAATAGCAGTCATCTCCTTCTCTTGCACTGTGTAACGCCGCTCCGTCTCATTTAACTTGCGACTCTCAAATGCTATGGGATGCTTATCCTGCATCAAGACACCCCCAATGGCAAAATCTGAGGCATCTGTATGCACCTCAAATGTCTTGGCAAAGTCAGGTAATGCCAAGACTGGCTCCTCTGTTACAGCTGCCTTGAGGTCTTCAAACGCCCTTTGACAATGCTCCGTCCAAACCCATGACTTGTTCTTCTTTAGCAACTCAGTCAATGGTGCGGCCTTTGCTGAGTAGCCACAGATAAACCGACGATAGTAGTTAACAAGGCCAAGGAAGGATCTCAACTCAGTTACCTTTATAGGTGCCTCCCACTCCTGGATAGCACGTACATTAGCCTCGTCCATGCGTAGCTCGCCATTGCTAATAACATGGCCTAAGAAGTGCACCTTTGATTGTGCAAACTCGTATTTCTCCCTCTTGATGTATAGCCCGTTCTCCCGCAAGACTTGGAAAACCTTCCTTAAGTGCTTCATGTGCTCTTCCAAGGTGTTGCTGTAGATGACTATGTCGTCTAGGTAGACTACCACGAACTGATCAAGGTAGGGATAGAAAATCTTATTCATAAGGGTGCAAAATGTGGCAGGTGCATTGGTTAAGCCAAAAGGCATCACCAACCACTCAAAGGCTCCATATCTCGTCACACATGTTGTCTTTGGCTCATCCCTCTCTTCAATGCGAACCTGATAGTAGCCCTTGCGAAGATCCACCTTGGTAAAATACTTGGCTTGCCCAAGTCTATCGAATAAGTCAGCAATGAGCGGGATCGGGTACTTATTCTTCACTGTGACCTTATTAAGTGCTCGGTAGTCTATGCACAAGCGTAGTGATCCATCCTTCTTCTTCTGGAACAATACTGGTGCGCTGAAAGGTGCCTTTGATGGGCGAATGTGACCAGCATCTAGCAACTCTTTCAATTGTTTCCTAAGCTCCTCTAGCTCGGGCGGTGCCATACGATATGGGGGAAATGCGGGTGGCTTAGCCCCTGGCTCCAACTCAATCTTGTGATCCACCTCTCGCCTAGGCGGCAAGTGCTTAGGCAACTCCTCGGGCATGACATCTTTGTTTTCTTCAAGCAATTTCTCTATGTAAGGTGGTAGTGTCTCTTGAAAACTCTTGTCTTCCTCCAGACTTGCGATGGTTTCCACGAACGTCGGCTCCCCCTTCTTGATCCCCTTTACAACCTGCATAGCTGAGAGTTGTGCTTGGCTCTGTCCGTGTGGCATAGACACTGTAGGTACCATGCAAGCTCCTTCTCGCTCCATAACCAAGAGATGTTGGAGGTAGGGATCGATCAAAGTATGACAATGTCTAAAGAACTCTTGTCCCAATATGATGTCAAAAATATCCATAGCAGCTACGGTAAAGTTTGTCATACCTTTCCAAGTTCTCAATTTGACACCAACTCCATTAGCTACCCCACGAGCATTTTGTACCTCGGCATTCACGGTCTTGACACGGGAGTTGGTTGGAGCAAGCTTCAATTCTAATCTTTTCGTGGCAGCCTCAGTCACGAAATTATGAGTTGCTCCAGTATCCACCATTGCACGAGCAGGCTTGTTGTTGATGGTGAGATCCACATACTGGTTTCCATTCTCGGTAGGTTAGATAGATTACTTTGTGACAGCACCGCATAATCCGATCATACCTAACTGTGCGGTTCCCGAACTCTCTCCTTGCGGTTTCTCCTTCCGTTCACGAACCATGGCGCTAAGACTCTTTAGGTCGGGACAATTCCTGAAGCTGTGCGGCCCTCCGCATATGTAACATCCCTTCTTCTCAGCGTAGCCCTGACGGCCACTCAGCTTTTTGGAATCTTGAGTCTTGTAGTATTGTTGTTGTATCTCCTTGCCTTTGCCACGATCTCCCCCACCTTTGACATTGTTAAACTTTGATTCTTTGACTTTCCCTTTGTCGTGCTTGTCATGCCTGAAATCCATCAATGATTCGGCCTCCACTATGGCTTGGTCTATATTTGCGACTTGCCGACGTTGTAACTCCTGCTTAGCCCAATTTTGCAACCCGTCCATGAAGTGGAACAACAAGTCATCATTGGTCAGGTTGGGAATTTGAAGCATAAGGGTAGTGAACTCCTTGACATAGACACGTATGCTCCCTGTTTGCTTCAACTCCCTAAGTTTGCGCCTTGCCTCGTACAAGACATTGTTTGGAAAGAACTGTCGCTTGAACTCGGCTTTGAACTGATCCCACGTGCTAATAGTACATATACCTTTATCCATGTCGGCCATCTTCCTTCTCCACCATAGCATGGAAGTCTCTGAGAGGTACAACACCGCCGTGTTGATCATGGCCTCGTCGTCCTTCACTTTGCCGTGCTTGAAGTAGTTCTCCAAGTGCCAAAGGAAGTTTTCCACTTCTTGCGCATCACGAACACCTTTGAACACCGGGGGTTTCAGAACCTCGATCTTGGCCTCCCTCGTCACCACAACATTGCTGGCTGCCTCGGTCACGCCAACACTAACATGCTCCTCGAGTGACTCTATCTTTGCCTTCATAGCATCGATAGTACTCAAAGCCTCCATGAGTCTGCACTCTAAGGCAGTGATAGTTTGCCTTAGTTCCATCTCGGTCTGTGTACGTCCCTCCAAGTCATTTCGGATGCTCTCAATCTCTTCAAGAGTGTGCCCCTCAAGAACGCTAAGGGTGCCTTCTACCTTCCCCAAGCGTTGACCAAAGATCTCCACGGCATCCATCCCCGCGTTCATCTTTATCACCCACTCTTTACCGAGCGAGACGTCCTCAGGCAGGACCTCCACTTCATCCTCGCTCGCCTCAGTGGCAGATGGTTCTTGGGATGTAAGCCTTTCGTTTGACACAACCTCGGGTGGCACCTATTGGCCCTTGTTGGTGGCATTTCTCTTTTTGTTACGGCCGCTCTTGCCAGCAGCATCCTGGATGGCGTTGGCTTGGGTGTTGGCAGCGTTAATTTCTCCATCGTTCGCCATTCCCTTAGTCGCAACCTTTGCTCTGATACCACGTTGTCACGTCCTTAGTAGTTAACTAAGTACACGTGCGGCACTTGACAATTTGCTCACGTTCTTGTTATGCCAAGTCAGCCTTACTACACTCAAGATCGCTAAGAGAATGGTAGAAAGAACACAAGAGAATTGTTAATGGAAGCTTTGTATTAGAGAGAACTTGAATTGTTTGCTTGATGAATTACAAATGAATGGCCTCCTTTATATACTAGTCTCCTAGGGGCTAGTGTGCAAATATTAATTGTTACACAAGTCCTTAATATTTACAAGATAAGGGCTTTCTCTAGAATTCTCTACAAGCCTAGAAGATTCCAAGGACTTTCCTAGCAAATCCATAAACATCTAGGATCTTCCAAAGGAAATGTCCATACTTCTCTAGAATCTTCTCACAAATGCAAGCATTCCTCCTATGTAAGCTTCTACATGGCATTAATATATGCCAAATGGAGCTTATGTGGCATGATGACATGGCGAGTCATCACAATAAGCTTTTAACCTGTGGAGTGAAAATAGCAACTTGAGTAATTTTGTCAAAAAGTAAAAAAATATATACAGTATTATATGCTGTCCCTATGCCTCAAAGTCTACTCCTTGGAGTATCTGACAAATTTTACAATCCTCGATAAGATACTACAAAGCAAACTCTGTATATACACATAATAAAACCACAACCCAACAAACCAACTCATACACATTTTCTTTCTTTCTTTCTTCCTTCTTACCCCTAGCTTTCCAAAAAAACGCCTCATTTCATGCCTTAATTTCTTCCCGCTTTCTTTTTTCTTCCGTTTCTCTTTCATTCCCATTTCACTTTCCTCGCTCATAATCAATGGCTTCTTCTTCTACCAATAATCCTAACGGGTCCGACCCAAATTCATCAACACCCAATACAACTTTCGTCCAAGCTGACCCGTCAAATTTCCGGGCCGTTGTTCAAAGACTCACTGGCGCAACCCAAGACTCGTCCTCTGTTAAGCTCCCTGTTACTGGGTCCGGACCAGCTGGGCCACCTCGGCGACCGGCGTTTAAGCTGCACGAGCGGAGGCAAATGAGTGCACGAAAGCTCGAGATCATGCTCAACAATGGGGGTTGTAATGGGCCGCCTGTGGGCTTCAGTGCCGGCCCACTTTTATCACCTTCTTCTTCTTCTTCTTCTTTAACTAGGAAGAGAAGCTTTTTGGCTTCGCCGGTTTCACCACTAGAAATGCTGACACGTGGCAGCCCAAGAACTCCGAGATCACCAATGGAGGAAGAAGAAAAAGCCATTGCTGAAAAAGGATTTTATTTGCATCCAAGTCCACTTAGTACTCCTAGAGGCTCTGAACCTCCTGAACTCTTGCCTTTGTTTCCACTTCAGTCCCCAACTGCTAGAAATGATTCATCATCTTCTTATTGATTAATTAATGCTGTCTTCTTGTGTCATTTATAAATATTTAATAGTATATAAAAGAAATTAATTATGAAGAGATTGTCTTGTACTAATGCTGGTGTTGGTAGAATTAATGTGAAATTTATTGTGTCTTAGATATTTTGAGATGCCATGTAATATTTGTGTCTCTGTCTCTTTTTAACAATGCAGTAATTGTATCTAAAATTTTAACCTTGCTATTGTGCTAGTAGAATATTACAGTAGTATCTTTACCAATGAATATTCCTTTCTTGGTCCTCCATTTATATGCTGTTTATTTTCTTTCTTTTTTCATTTTTCTTTAGGCGGCGCGGTGTTATTTTTGAAGTGGATCTTGATAGATTTTGTGAAACTATGTTGAAACTTAATTTAAAGTTGTAATAGGATAGCTTAATTATTTAGAATTTGGTATTTGCAAAGTTATTTAATTCATGTCTAAATAGGATTTGTAGTCATAATTAATATATGAATATGCTTTCCTGTTTCTAGTTGAAATATGTTTTCTACTATTATAAATAAGGGTATTAATAACTTATTTTATTGTGTGGAGATATGTGGAGGAAATAAAGACTTGTAGAGATCATTCAGAGATTTAAAAATAAAATATTTTCCTTTAATCTAACTGAACTCATTGTTTACAACTTAAACGATGCATATTAAAAAAGTATTTAAAATATTTATGTATTATGAAATCTCATATTGTAAACCTGCTTACCTTGAATCCTGATTTTTTTGAAGTTGAAGCACTGTGGTTGGGTTGGTGTATCCTAAGCTACAGTATTCTTTTTTGCATTATTGGTTACATATTTGAAGAAAGGCCAGTGAAGCAATGATAATTATTTTGCCTGATTGGGATAAAGCTTATCCAATGTCCCGACGCTGGTGAAACTACAGAATTTAGTAAATCATGTTTTATCAAATTATTACTACTGTAATAAGCCGGTGTCGTAATTAACAACATGGCTGGTGCCCTAAAATATAATTGCCTTTCTTTTTTTATTTTAAATATAAATAATAATAACAATAACAACAAATTCAGTAGTACGGGAAGGATGAAGTGTACGAAAACTTTATTTCTACCATGTGTAAAAAGAAAAAGAAGCAGAAATAACAATTGAAATTTTAAATATAAACAGTTGTAAGACAAAAGAGATATCAGCAAATGTGTTACTACTTGTTTATGGTCAGGCCAACGGCTACGATCCGTGCTTTGCATTCAATGAGCTGCTTTCTCCCTGAAGCTTCTGAAAATTTATTGCAAAATCTCCTCCTTACACTCGATTCTAGGTTTTTTAATTTATTACACTTCAACACATTACAAATTCAAAATGCATTAGGAAGTACAGATAGAGTCGCCCAAATTTAATTTACTGCATACCGATTCAAATTTTATGTTGTCAACTTGTTCAGTAAGTAGCAAACATAGCTGCACGAAACTTAAATTGGCAAAATGAATGATCATGCAACTGTGTGTAGCCATTTATAGTGGGCATACAAGTGAACTCATTGCATTTGACTCTGTTACTTTTAAATATATAATTTATACTGAGCTCCCATAAATTAATTTAAATTTTTAAACTCATTTTGAATAGTAATGCCTGCGAGTAAAAACTTATCCTCACCGGCTCACCCAGTATATAATTTATTAAAGCAGTGAATGCAAGACACATGCCGCTATAGCATTTTTAAGATTTTACATACCATAGCCGCTTCAGATATTGTAAACTAAGGTAAATGATTGGTATAAGGTTTCTTTTGATATTTTGTTTTTTTTTTTTTTTGGGTTGAGTTCAATGTAATAGTTGTTATATTAAGATTTTGAACTTCCACTAAATCAAGCATGATAATACATATATTCCTACATAATTTGCAACTTGACCTATATGACCATTTTCTTCTTAATTATTTGGTGTATATGTATGTATGTGCGTAAGCTTCTTGTTTAAAACACGTATAGAATAGGGACATTATTTACTTACGGACACGTAAAGAGAACGAATTCTTACCTTAGGAAGACTCTCACAGGTCCTTTTAAACAAAACGTCATCCCAATTAGTTGACAAACTAGTCTTACAAGAAAAGGACAATCAATGGTTCGTAAATTCTGCACATAAAGTTCAAATTAAAAAGAAAAACAACAACAACAGAAAAAAATTGCAGACTTTCTAGAATGCACGCGATATATGGTTGCCCGAAAACTTTTATTGTTTAAACATTGATTAATTAGTACATACTCTTACTTTATTGTGTTACTTAATTAATCATGATAAGTTGATACGGTTTGACGCAAATGTTGGATGCGAGGGATTAATAAGTATCCGACGGTTGACGTTTCAAAATCAAATTTGCCTATGATCAATATTAATTAACTTAAACACAAACTTTCAAAAATTACTCCAAAATCACATTAGTTGTATTCCTGAAGTAGATCAGTCATACAATTAGCGCACTCGCTTTACTAAAGACATGCATGACTCATATATTTAGTGCCAGCTATGAAACGAAGGAGCCCCAAAATCCTTGTGGAGCAGAGAACCAAGCTGATTGAGTTTTGTATCAGACTCGAGTTTTTCCAATAGATGGCAAATCCAGGAATTTCCTGTCAGGTTAGTATTTCATTTATGTATAATTGCCCCTTCTATATATTTTTGTGACACTTCACGCAATTCTTACGTCGACAAAACATGGAAGATATGATAGGTATATAAGTAAATAAGCCTTGAACTCTAATTATGCATTTTAAAATCGTGCAAGCGTAGGCTTAAAACCGATAATATCGGGCTGAGCTGTTACAGTTTTTTAGTGTATATAAGTACATCATCCACTTGATTTTTAGGAAAGAAAATGAAAGCAAGCAACACTCTTCTGTTAATCGTGTGAATAACTGTATATTCCAATTTTTTTAGAGATTATGATCCTACGTGCTAAATGGAAACATGGGCCAATGTACCCTTCAGCCAGTGTGGGCGTATCTATTGCTTTTTGACTCTAACTATATATGTATTTATAGTTCCAAAAATAAAAAATGCGCCTGCTATCACTACGGATTAATGAGTATGCTGGTATTCTATACCCATTGACTTGTAATATTCGATTTGCCTATGAATGGGAAATTGGGAACGTAATTGAGGTTCTAGCAGTGCCAGCTTTATAAGATAAAAAGAGAAATGGATTACTTAATTATAGCAAGTAAGCAGACAGGATCTGAGGGCATATGTACAGTATGTCTTCTACAGATTAAATTGTCACGACCCAATTTTATCTGTAGGTCGTGATGACGCCCAACACTATAGTTAGGCAAGCCAACTAATAAATTAAACATACATTGATAAAATTTAAAACCAACAAAATATAAACTCAAATTCTACCATTGTGTGTGCCAAGACCTGGTGTCACAAGTGAATGAGCATCTAGTAGATTATACAAAACTCCAAATACTGTCTGAAATGAAATAGACAGAATGTAAATATAAGAAGAGACACTGGTAGCTGCAGAACGGCTCAGAAAGACAGTTCATCACTATGCCTCGGGATGACGTGGGTATGTGATGATAGGTCCTCCACTAGTACCTGTCTCAGATCCTGCACAAAAAGTACAGCAAGTGTAGTATGAGTACATAAACAACGTGTACCCAGTAAGTATCAAGCCTAATCTCGAAGTGGTAGAGACGAGATGGCCGAATTTGACACTCACTATGGGTCAATAATAATAACTGAAATAAAACTAGGATATTTAAATCAGCATGATTTACAGAATTTACAATAATTTATTTAATCAGCGAAAATAATCAAATTCCTTCAAATGTAACAATTCTCAATATATTAATTAAATTCCTTCAATTCAAATAATTTTCAATTTATCAATTAAATCTCATTTACAGGAGTAACAATTAATTCCATAACAAGCAAGAATAATAATTCATTAAATTTCAAGGATTTTTCAATTTATTAATTAGCTTCACAAGCTGAAATAAATTATTAAAGCATCGTGTAATTATTATTATTAAGCACGATTTCTGCCGAGGACGTACGGCCCGATCCAGAGTGTCGTGTACACTGCCGAGGGACGTGCAGCGCGATCCATAGATGCATCTATCCTGCCGAGGCGTTCGGCCCGCTCCACAAGAAAGGAGGACATTTTCTTATGTGTCTCCGGAAGGAGAGTATATTAATTATAAGATAAATTCGGGAGGAGAATAATTTCTTTTAACAATTAATTGATTTAAATAGAAAATCAAGCCTATGAGATTTCCATCATTTAATATCTTTATCTAACAATTCACAATATATTCATATATATATATCAATTAATATTAATTAATCAAATAATACAATTTACACAAGTAATGCATACTTTAAGTCCTAAACTACCCGGACTTTAGCATTAATAGTAGCTACGCACGGACTCTCGTCACCTCGTGCGTACGTAGCCCCCACAATTAGCAATAATTATTTAATTTTAATCACCTATGAGGTAATTTCCCCCTCACAAGATTAGACAAGAGACTTACCTCGTCTTGCTCCAATTTAATCCACTATAAGGCCTTTTCCACGATTATCCAACTCTATCTGGCTCGAATCTAGCCAAAATAATTCGATACAATCACTAAAAATTATAGGAATCAATTCTATAAGAAAATACTACATTTTTAATTAAAAAATTCCGAAATTAATTAAAAATTCATTCGTGGGGCCCACATCTCGGAATCCGGCGAAAGTTATGAAATCCGACGACCTATTCAATTATGAGTCCAACAATACCAGTTTCACTCAAATCTGACTCCGAATCGATACCGAAATCTTGAAAATTCGTTTCTATGAAATTTCTAAAATTTTCCAAATTTTAATCTCAAAACACTAATTAAATGATGAGAACAATGATATATTTATGTTTATAGACCAAATCCAAGTTAGAATCACTTACCCCAATGTCTTTTCCTTGAAAATCTATCAAAAATCGCCTCTGCTCAAGCTCCAATTTGTTAAAAATGGCGAATGGGACGAATGCCCTCTGTTTTTATAACTTACAGCTCTGTCCAGTTCGATCAAGGAGCTCGATCAGGGGAGCTCGATCTCAGGGAGCTCGATCTTGGGAGCTCGATCTTGGGAGCTCGATCTCAGGGAGCTCGATCTTGGGAGCTCGATCTCAGGGAGCTCGATCATGGGAGCTCGATTTTGGGCCTCGATCTTGGGCTCGATCTCAGCCCAGAATTTCCAGCATAAGAGAAAAATCGCAGCAACTGTTTAAGTCCAATTATTGATCCGTTAACCATCCGAAACTCACCCGAGGCCCTCGGGACCTCAACCAAATATACCAACAAGTCCTAAAACATCATACGAACTTAGTCGAACCTCTAAATCACATCAAAGAATGCTAAAACCATGAATCATACCCCAATTCAAGCTTAATGAAACTAAGAGTTTTTAACTTCTACATTCGATGTCGGAACCTATCAAATCAACTCCGATTGACCTCCAATTTTACACACAAGTCATAAATGACATAACAGAGCTATAAAAATTTTCGGAACTGGATTCCGACTCTGGTATCAAAAAGTCAACTCATCGGTCAAACTTCCAAACTTAAATTCTTGTTTTTAGCCATTTCAAGCCTAATTTAACTACGAAATTCCAAATAAAATTCCGAACACGTTCCTAAGTCCAAAATCACCATACGGAGCTGTTGGAATTATCAAAATTCTATTCCGGGGTCGTTTTCTCAAAATGTTGACCGAAGTCAAACTTAGCACTTTAAGGCCAACTTAAGGAACCAAGTGTTCCGGTTTCATCCCAAACACTTCCAAATCCCGAACCAACCATCCCTGCAAGTCATAAATCATTACAGGCACATACGGAAAGTTTTATTTTAGGGAACGGGGTTCCAAAAATTAAAATGACCGGTTAGGTCATTACATTCTCCACCTCTTAAACAAACGTTCGTCCTCGAACGGGTTTAGAATTGTACCTGGAGTGCTGAATAAGTGTGGATATCTGCTCCGCATGTCTTTCTCGGCCTCCCAAGTTGCTTCCTCGACTGCTTGGCCCCTCCACTGGACTTTTACTGCAGAAATACTCTTGGACCTCAACTGGCGAACCTGTTTATCAACAATGGCAATTGGCTCCTCTTCATAACTCAAGCTATTATCTAGCTGAACTGTGCTAAAGTCTAACACATGTGATAGGTCGGCATGATACTTCCGGAGCTTAGATACGTGAAAAACCGGATGAACTCCCGATAGGCTGGGAGGCAATGCAAGCTCATAAGCAACCTCCCCAACTCGTTTCAACACCTCAAATGGGCCTATAAACCTTGGGCTCAACTTGCCCTTCTTCCCGAATCTCATGATCCCCTTCATCGGCGAAACCTTCAAGAGAACTTTTTCACCTACCATAAATGATATATCACGTACTTTCTGATCCGCGTAACTCTTTTGTCTGGACTGTGCTGTACGAAGTCGCTCCTGAATCAACTTTACCTTTTCCAAGGCATCCCTTAGCCTCACCTGGCTCAAACCATCTGATAGGTGAACGACATCGCCGACCATATAAAGCCTCAAATGGAGCCATATCGATGCTGGATTGGTAACTGTTATTATAAGAAAACTAGGCCAAAGGCAGAAAACGATCCCACTGACCTCCAAAGTCAATCACACATGCCCTGAGCATATCCTCCAAAATCTGAATTGTCCTCTCTGACTGTCCATCGGTCTGCGGATTAAAGGCTGTGCTGAGCTCTACACGGGTCCCCAACTCACTCTCTACTGCTCTCCAGAAATGTGAAGTAAACTGAGGGCCTCTATCTGATATGATAGAAATTGGCACACCGTGCAACCGAACTATCTCCTGAATATAAATCTGGGCCAACCTCTCTGAAGTATACGTAGTCACAACAGGAATAAAATGTGCCGACTTAGTCAACCTGTCAACAATCACCCAAACTGTATCAAACTTCCTCAAGGTCCGCGGCAACCCAACTACAAAGTCCATAGTAATTCGTTCCCATTTCCACTCTGGTATAGTCATTTGCTGAAGTAGGCCACCTGGCCTCTGGTGCTCATATTTAACTTGCTGGCAATTTAGACACCTAGATACATACTCAACTAAGTCCTTTTTCATTCGCCGCCACCAATAATTTTGCCTCAAGTCACGATACATCTTAGTAGCACCTGGATGAATAGAATATCGGGAACTGTGTGCCTCTTCCAGGATCTTTTTCCTCAGTCCATCCACATTAGGAACACATAGACGATCCTGGAGTCGCAGAACACCATCCGCTCTAATAGTAACTTCCTTGGCACCACCTCGTAGTACCATTTCACGAAGAACCATCAAGTATGGGTCATCATACTAGCGAGCCTTGATCTGCTCAAATAGTGAAGATTGGGCCACCACACATGCAAGAACTCGGCTGGGCTCTGAAATATCCAGCCTCACAAGTTTGTTAGCCAAGGACTGAATATCCGAGGCTAATGGCCTTTCCTCTGCTGAAATGAAAGCCAAACTACCCATACTCTCTGCCTTCCTGATCAAGGCATCTGCAACCACATTTGCTTTGCCCGGATGATACAAGATAGTAATATCATAATCTTTTAGTAACTCCAGCCATCTGCGCTGCCTCAAATTTAGATCCATCTGCTTGAACAAATGCTGCAAACTGCGATGATCAGTGTAAACTTCACAAGACACCCCATAAAGATAATGCCTCCAAATCTTTAGAGCGTGAACAATCGAAGCTAACTCCAAATCATGTACTGGATAATTTTTCTCGTGGGGCTTCAGCTGACGTGAAGCATATGCAATAACTCACCTTTCCTGCATCAATATACAACCCAAGCCAACGTGTGACGCGTCGCAATACACTGTATATATTCCCGAACCAGATGGTAACACTAACACGGGTGCTGTAGTCAGTGTTGTCTTGAGCTTCTGAAAGCTTGACTCACAATCATCGGACCATCGGAACTACACCCTTCTCGGTTAATTTGGTCAAAGGTGCTGCAATAGATGAAAAACCTTCCATGAACCGACGATAATAACCTGCTAAACCCAGAAAACTCCTGATCTCAGTCGTCGAAGTGGGAGGATGCCAATTCTGAATTGCCTCAATCTTTTTGGGATCAACTTTAATACCTTCGCCTGATACAATATATCTCAAAAATGCTACAGACTCTAGCCAAAACTCACATTTAGAGAACTTAGCATATAGCTTTTGTTCCCGCAATGTCTGAAGCACTACTCTCATATGCTGCTCATGTTCCTCCTTACTGCGCGAATAGATTAATATGTCATCAATGAAGACAATGACAAACGAATCAATATATGGCATGAATACCCTGTTTATCAGATCCATAAACGCTGCCGGGGCATTAGTTAAACCGAAGGACATCACCAGAAACTCATAATGACCATATCTAGTCCGAAAAGCAGTCTTCGGAACATCCGAATCCCGAATCTTCAACTGATGGTACCCTGATCTCAAGTCGATCTTAGAGAATACCCTAGCACCCTGCAACTGGTCAAATAGATCATCAATACGCGGCAACAGGTACTTGTTCTTAATAGTGACTTTGTTCAATTGGCGATAATCAATACACATCCGCATTGTTCCATCCTTCTTTTTCACAAATAATACTGGTGCACCCCAAGGCGATACACTCGGTCTGACGAACCCTTTGGCTAGTAACTCTTCAAGCTGTTCTTTTAATTCTTTCAGAGCCATGCGATACGGTGATATAGATATAGGTTGGGTATCTGAAGCCAAGTCAATACAGAAATCAATATCACGATCAAGTGGCATACCTGGAAGATCTGACGGAAATACATCGGGGAACTCCCGAACTACACGCACTGAATCAATAACCGGAGTCTCTGCAGTAGTATCCCGAACATAGGCTAGATAAGCCAAACAACCCTTCTCAACCATGTGTTGAGCATTTATAAAAGAAATAACTCGATTAAATGAACTAACAGGCAAACCCTTCCACTCCAGCTTAGGCAATGCTGGAATAGCCAAGGTAACAGTCTTGGCATGACAATCTAGAATAGCATGATATGGAGATAACCAGTCTATGCCCAGAATAATTTCAAAATCGGTCATCTCAAGCAATAGGAGATCTGCTCTAGTTTCATAACCACAGAATGTAATAATACAGGACCGGTAGATCCGGTTCACAAAAAGAGAATCGCCCACAGGAGTGGACACATAAACAGGAGTACTCAAGGACTCACGAGAAACACCCAAAAATGGAGCAAATAGAGATGACACATATAAATACGTAGATCCTGGATCAAATAATACCGAGGCATCTTTGCCACAAACAGAAATAATACCTGTAATCACGGCATCTGAGGCCTCTGCATCTGGTCTAGCCGGAAAAGCATAGAACCGAGCTGGAGCGCCAACTGTCTGGCCTCCGCCTGGCTGACCTCCACCTCTAGGACGGCCCCTACCCACCTGTCCTCCACCTCTAGGTGGTCGGACTACTGGTGGAGCAACTGGTCCGGTAAGCATAGGCTGCTGACCGTGCTGTACTGGTCTACCCCCGAAGCCTGGGGCAAAACCTCCGCATGTGACTGGGATCCCCGCACTCGTAACAACTCTTCGGTGTGATGGGCTGCTGACTAAGTGTCTGGCCCTGGGGACCTGAATACCCACTGGAAGGGCCCTGAATAGCTGGTGGGCGGTAAGAACTCTCTGGGATAGCACTGAGATAAGGTCGCACTGGAGCACCTCGAGGAGGTGGTGGTACTGGATATGGGGGTCTGCTGGACTGCCCCCTCACGAACTGATCTCTGCCCCCGGACGGAGCACCTCTAAACTCTCCAGAGTACCTGAACCGCTTATCTCTCATAATCTGCTCTCGGCTCCGCTGACGTACACGCTCAATCCTCCGGGCTATCTCCACAACTCGCTCATAAGAAGTACCCATCTCAACCTCTTGAGCC
The DNA here is from genome assembly GCF_000715075.1 of Nicotiana tabacum. Taxonomy (NCBI): domain Eukaryota; kingdom Viridiplantae; phylum Streptophyta; class Magnoliopsida; order Solanales; family Solanaceae; genus Nicotiana; species Nicotiana tabacum. The sequence continues at coordinate 19,472,593 of NC_134083.1, read as the reverse complement.
ATAGTGGCCTGAATACCAGTATGTAAACCGGCTACAAACCTTCGCACTCTCTCCGCCTCAGTAGGGAGTATCATTAGTGCATGGCGAGATAATTCAGAAAACCTCGCCTCATAATCAGTCACTGACATCTGACCCTGCTGGAGCTGCTCAAACTGAAACCGCAACTCTTCCCTCTGGGAGGGTGGAATATACCTGTCCAAGAAGATACGGGTGAACCTGTCCCAAGTCATGGGAGGAGAATCTGCTGGTCTGCCAAGAGCATAAGACTGCCACCATCTACGGGCTCTACCCTCTAGCTGAAAAGTAGCAAAATCAACCCCATGGGATTCCAATATCCTCATGTTGTACAGTCTATCCTTGCAACGATCAATGAAATCCTGTGGATCCTCATGTCGCTCACCCCCGAAGACAGGAGGATGTAGTCTAGTCCATCTGTCCAATAGTTTTTGAGGATCGGCGGCTACAGCTGGCCTGGGCTCAGGTGTAGCTGCTGCCACTGGCTGGACTCCACCCACGATAAGTGCACCCTGGGTCTGATATACAGCAGCTGCCTGTCCATGAGCCTGCGCGGTAGGGGTCTGTGCTCCCCCGCCCGCCTGAGATGTGGCTGGGTATGCCGGAAATAAACCGGCCTGAGTCATATTGTCCATGAATCGCAGCATACGACCCATGACATCCTGAAATCCCGGTGCAGATGTGAAGTCCACCGGAGCTGGCTCTGTCACAGGCACCTCACCCTACTCCTCAATAATGGGATTCTCTACTGGATCCACTGGCGGCATAACTGGAATAGTCATTGTACATCCTCGCCCTCTACCACGGGCTGGAGCCCTCCCTCGGCCTCTAGCAACTGGAGGAGTAGCTCTTCTCTGGTCTGGAACTTCATTCGAGCGCGTTCTCACCATCTGTGAGAAAATAAGAGAAGGATTTTTAGTGCTACATTAATTGCACGATGGAATGTGAAGAAAGGTAATTTCTTAACACCCTATAGCCTCTCGAAGATAAGTACAGACGTCTCCGTACCGATCCGCAAGACTCTATTAGGTCTGCTCATAACTTGTGAGACCTATGTGAACCTAGTGCTTCTGATACCATGTTGTCACGACCCAAATTCGCCTATAGGTCGTGATGGCGCCCAACACTACAGCTAGGCAAGCCAACTAATAAATTAAGCATACATTGATAAAATTTAAAATCAAGAAAATATAAACCCAAACTCTACCAATGTGTGTGCCAAGACCTGGTGTCACAAGTGAATGAGCATCTAGTAGATTATACAAAACTCCAAATACTGTCTGAAATGAAATAGACAGAATGTAAATATAAGAAGAGACATTGGTAGCTGCAGAACGGCTCAGAAAGACAGCTCACCACTGTGCCTCGGGATGACGTGGGTATGTAATGATAGGTCCTCCACTAGTACCTGTCTCAGATCCTGCACAAAAAGTACAGCAAGTGTAGTATAAGTACGTAAACAACGTGTACCCAGTAAGTATCAAGCCTAATCTCGAAGTGGTAGAGACGAGATGGCCGAATTTGACACTCACTATGGGTCAATAATAATAACTGAAATAAAACTAGGATATTTAAATCAGCATGATTAACAGAATTTACAATAATTTATTTAATCAGCGGAAATAATCAAATTCCTTCAAATGTAACAATTCTCAATATATTAATTAAATTCCCTCAATTCAAATAATTTCCAATTTATCAATTAAATCTCATTTACATGAGTAACAATTAATTCCTTAACAAGCAAGAATAATAATTCATTAAATTCCAAGGATTTTTCAATTTATTAATTAGCTTCACAAGCTGAAATAAATTATTAAAGCATCGTGTAATTATTATTATTAAGCACGATTTCTGCCGAGGACGTACGACCCGATCCAGAGTGTCGTGTACACTGCCGAGGGACGCGTGGCGCGATCCATAGATGCATCTATCCTGCCGAGGCGTTCGGCCCGCTCCACAAAAAAGGAGGACATTTTCTTATGTGCCTCCGGAAGGAGAGTATATTAATTATAAGATAAATTCGGGAGGAGAACAATTTCTTTTAACAATTAATTAATTTAAACAGAAAATCAAGCCTATGAGATTTCCATCCTTTAATATCTTTATCTAACAATTCACAATATATTCATATATATCAATTAATATTAATTAATCAAAGAATATAATTTACACAAGTAATGCAAGCTTTGAGTCCTAAACTACACGGACTTTAGCATTAATAGTAGCTACGCACGGACTCTCGTCACCTCGTGCGTACGTAGCCCCCACAATTAGCAATAATTATTTAATTTTAATCACCTATGAGGTAATTTTTCCCCCTCATAAGATTAGATAAGAGACTTACCTCGTCTTGCTCCAATTTAATCCACTATAAGGCCTTTTCCACGATTATCCAACTCTGTCTTGCCCAAATCTAGCCAAAATAATTCCATACAATCACTAAAAATTATAGGAATCAATTCTATAAGAAAATACTATATTTTTAATAAAAAAAATTCCGAAATTAATTAAAAATTTGTCCGTGGGGCCCACGTCTCGGAATCCGGCGAAAGTTATGAAATCCGACGACCCAGTCAATTATGAGTCCAACCATACCAGTTTTACTCAAATCTGACTCCGAATCGATACCGAAATCTCGAAAATTCGTTTCTATGAGATTTCTAAAATTTCCCAAATTTCAAACTCAAAACACTAATTAATTGATGAGAACAATGATATATTTATGTTTATAGACCAAATCCAAGTTAGAATCACTTACCCCAATGTCTTTTCCTTGAAAATCTATCAAAAATCGCCTGTGCTCAAGCTCCAATTTGTTAAAAATGGCGAATGAGACGAATGCCCTCTGTTTTTATAACTTACAGCTCTATCCAGTTCGATCAAGGAGCTCGATCAGGGGAGCTCGATCTCGGGAGCTCGATCTCAGGGAGCTCGATCTTGGGAGCTCGATCATGGGAGCTCGATCTTGGGAGCTCGATCATGGGAGCTCGATCTTGGAAGTTCGATCATGAGAGCTCGATTTTGGGCCTCGATCTTGGGTTCGATCTCAGCCCAGAACTTCCAGCAGAAGAGAAAAATTGCAGCAACTGTTTAAGTTCAATTGTTGATCCGTTAACCATCCGAAACTTACCCGAGGCCCTCGGGACCTCAACCAAATATACCAACAAGTCCTAAAACATCATACGAACTTAGTCGAACCTCTAAATCACATCAAACAACACTAAAACCATGAATCATACCCCAATTCAAGGTTAATGAAACTAAGAGTTTTCAACTTCTACATTCGATGTCGGAACCTATCAAATCAACTCCGATTGACCTCAAATTTTACACACAAGTCATAAATGACATAACGGAGCTATGAAAATTTTCGGAACTGGATTCTGACTCCGGTATCAAAAAGTCAACTCATCGGTCAAACTTCCAAACTTAAATTCTTGTTTTTAGCCATTTCAAGCCTAATTCAACAAGATATCCCAGAATCGATAGCAGTAGTGTATGAATTATTTCCAGAATCCTCATTTCACTATACAGAACCGTGAAAAATCGTACATTATTGCCATAATATCTCTTCCCTGATATCAAAGTTTAAACAAGAGAATGAAATGGAAATTGTCTCACTCTTACTTCTGCTTGTCCCATCTCCGGATAAAAAATTCTAAAGCCTTAATTGGAAGGTAATGCTATAGCTTACTTCCTGCATGACAAAGCATTCCGTTACCTTCTAGGCTTCTACAGACTATTTTGGGACAATGCCACTGTTAGGCAGAAGTGGTCCAACCAAAATATATATTAAAAAAAAAAGGAGAATTAAATTTCATGCTTTCATCACTAGAAAACCTAAAAAATTCTAAAACAAAGTGCATAATTGGGATAAATAGACCTGCAATAATCAACAAACTCCAGCACATTAGGTTGGATTGTAATGATGAGATGTTTCGCTGACATGATTAAAGCTCAGCAATAAACATAACTGAATGTCATTCAATAACGAAGAACAGTGTACCACCATGTGGAATTATATTAACAAAATCTAATGTTTGTAGCCGGAGGCCTGAATATCATCATATTAACTACACCACCTTTTTTTTTTTTTCAGAAATGAAAATTTTATGTCAAGTCACATTATTGGAATGCCTAGAAGTAGAGCAGTCATACAACTCGCACACTAAGCGAGAATCATACTGCTAGGCAAATGCTCAACTCATTTCCTGCTTTATTAAAGGCTCGACTCATATCTTTAGTGCCAGCTATGTAACAAAGGAGCCCCAAAATCGTTGCATTGAAAGGAGAGAATAGAGCTGTGGGGTTTACAATTAAGTCATAGGGGTAACTCGTACAATGGCAATAGGAACCATTTTTCACTTGGTTAGATCTCATGCGAGACATCTAAAATACAGGAATTTCCAGTCAGGTAGTATTTCATTTCTGGGGCTAAACATTAGGATTAGAGACTCTTTCTGTCAAGTAGCTATAAATGGAATTTCTGGTTTATTGAAGTTTATTCTGGTAGATTCGCAGCCCTGATACTCATTTATTGCTTAGCTCAATTTTCTGCTTTCAGGTAAACAAATGCTAAACTTTACTCCATTACTTTCTGGCTCTTTCTTGTGATGAAATTGTATAGTTTGGCCATCCTCAGGTTTTTTCATCCTGTTACTTTGTGAAAATTCTCTTTCAGGATCTCTTTTTACGTTAAAACATCATATTTTGACCAAGATCTCTCAAATTCTCATCAACAGATTATTTTTCTACACCTTAGCTGACTTCCTATCCAACTTTTAGGGAATGATCTTGTAGAAAATGAATTAACAGTTGAACTAAGTATGTTACAACTTACAACTATTAGTCGGGAGAAAATGTTATTGAACATTCATGAGCTACTGTCGTAAATCATACTTCGACTCCTGTATATACTAGCTATACATGAACTAACATGAGTTAGGTTTGATTATTGTTCTTTTTGAGATTCACAACTACATCGAGTGCAAATATTTGTTATACTGGTACTATACAATCTGCATATGTTTTGTTTACTCCGTCAAAATATTGTGACTTGTAACTGATGGCTGTGCTCAAGTTGTCTGCTTGCCATGCCGCATTACTTTTCAGGTGGTCATCTGGCTAGTTATGGAGCTTGGCCACTTGTCATGAGTGGTACCAAAACTGACCGTAACACAGCTTGCTGCTGTCCATAGAAGGTGGCTATCACAGTCTGCAACAGCACAAGATGACAACAAACTTAGCAAAGGGCCTTGTAAAGGAGGAGCAGCAGGAAGTGAAAAGGATGGTGAAGTTGTCTACGATGGTCCTTTCTCATGCACGATCAATTTCGTGAAGATTCTCTGCCTTATACATTTTGGCATCACTGTTTCTCTGAGTCCTCACTTAGCCTTTGCGATGTCTCCTGATATGAATGTGGTGCTAAAGGGAGCAGTTCCATCATTATTTATATTATTTGGCGCTTATACTACCATTTATTATCACTGGACAAGGAGCCCCTATATTCACAAACTGAGGTGGAAGCCAGGTTCAGATTCTTTTGATGTGGAGATGATATCTTGGCGGGCATCGTATATTCCAAAGACTATTAAATTTGCAGATATCAATGAGCGAGTTGTGACATTTGAGGCCAATGGAAACTTGTATTATGTTGATGATAAGCATTTTCATAATAAGGCGCTATTGGCAAAACTGACCCCTCAGAAACCAACTCATGAGTAATCGAGTACATGTAATTAGAACTTCCTATCTGGACTAATTTGATGTTTTAAGATGTTACTATGTTGCATTGCCCACTAGAAGTTTTATTACTTCTTTGCCATCTTTGAAGCTTTAAATTGCTACAGGTCATAGTGTATTTTAATAATCAGAATCAAACAAAGTCTTACCATATATTTGCTGCTGATATGTTTGCGAATGATGCTGCTCTCCAACCATTTAAGAAGTGTTTTCTTTTAAGATTTTTATCATTTTCTATATTAACATTATGAAATTCATACTAACTAAAAAGAATAAATTTAAAAAGTCAACATTTTACGTAGCTACAAGAATTGATGAATCATGAATGGGTAAGAATATTGCTCAGATGGTCTTTATAGTATATAGAGTAGTGAAGAATTGCAACGATTCGATTTGACCTATCAAATTATTAAAATACATCTTGAACTTAAGGCAAAGAGCACAATTTCTTCCAATAACAACTTGAAATAGGCAACTTTCCTAAGGTTCGATGGAATCATTTCAAACTTTAGGAAAATTGCTTGAAGTTTGTGTGGTAGTTCAAATTATTTTTTAAATACTTTAGAAATATTGGTTATTTTCTAAACAATAATCCTGAAATCAGAGGCGGGGTTAAGATTTCAAGCTTATGAGTTCAGAATTTTAATCATTTTAGGTTAGTGAGTTCTAAATTAATAATCTATACAAATTCAATAGATTTTTAGAGATAAATACAAGGTTCAAACCAAAACTACTGGTTCGGCCCGTTGCCGCACTCTAGCTCCGCCTCTACCTGAAACTGGTTACCTGATACTCCTCTTACTTTATTCCAATTCAATTAATTGGGCGCATAAATTATTCATTTTTTGTTCAAAATACTTGCTACACTGTAGTACTTACTATTCATATTTACTGCTATACTTTTGGTCGTGAAATGAAAACCACAAATCTTCCAACAAAACCCTTGGAGACGAAAAAACGCGCGAAACTCCATTAGTTTTCTAGAGAACCTCAGCTAAGCTCGAAAAATGCCGGAGCTTCCGGAGGTAGAGGCAGCTCGAAGAGCCATAGAGGATCACTGCGTAGGCAAGAAAATCGTGAAAGCCATCATCGCCGATGATCCCAAGGTCATCGACGGCGTGTCTCTAGATGATTTCAGAGCCTCTCTTGAGGGCAAAACCATCGTAGCTGCTAATCGCAAGGGAAAAAACATGTGGATTGAGCTCGATTCCCCTCCTTTCCCTACTTTTCAGTTCGGTGAGGTTACTACTCTTGTTTTGTTATAATTGACGATTTTTGTTTACAATGTTGTTACAATAACTCCTTTACTGAAGATCCTACGGTACAAAAATGTTATAATGTATGCGTATTTGCATGTCTGGAATAGTGACCCACACTGTTAGGGTTTTATGTAAAAGAATGAGGTTCATCAGTTTGCCGCTAAATAACCCTAATTCTGCTTAGCTTATACTGCAGTCTGGTGGCGTTAGCTATCTTCCATATGCATAAAGACAGGGTAAATGAATACTTGAAGAAATGGTTCTTCTATTTTTGATTTTCTTCCCCTTCGTGTTGGGAGATCAATTTTCAGATAGAATAGAAGTTAATTCTGATTCTTAATGCTGTTTCTTTGGTGACAAGTAGGAATCTGCAGGACAGAGCTGCAGAGGGGGCAAAACAGAAAAAATAGAAGATACTAATATTATGTCTTGTCAAGTAAAGGTGCTTGGAAATGAGAGAACTCTGTTCAAGATACCAAATCTTAGCTTAGTGTAGATACCATGCCTATGATTTGTTTGCTAGAGTTATTTTGTGGTTGTTACTGCAAGCTTCTAATGAGGGCCAGAACTAAGACCGGTATCTTAATGATATCCCTCAAGGCAACTGATAAACCATTGTTGTTTGCTACACGCTTTCCTCCGAATCAAGGTGCTCCAGGGCACAAATATCTTTTACCATTAAGCTATTGATGAAGTTCGTGGTCATTTCTCGGATTTTAACTCTGCCTTTCCTTAGTTGTATTCTAGGTTTATCTCTATAACAGAATAGACTGTCAAGATATCAGATTGGAAAATTATGGCATTTCTGTTGCTTGGTTGGTTTGTTTGACCTCTAATTATTTTGTACATCTACTGTCAGGAATGGCGGGTGCTATATACATCAAAGGAGTTGCAGTTACAAAATATAAACGGTGAGCTTTAATGTCATATTGTGCTGGGCAAGTATGTAAAGCTATTCATTTTGCAAACTGATGAACATAAATGGGTAAAGGGTCCCAAGTGTCTAGCCAGATTATGGAAAGGTTCTCATTTACTTATCCCAAAAAAAAAAAAAAATTCTCGAAAGGTTCTATTACTGGACTGCTGTAAGAATTGCCAATATCAAATTAGATTCTCATCTATTGCGTGATATTATGACTTGCTCTTTATATTGCATTGAGTTTTAGTCACGAAATGTAGATCTTCGAAACAAGTTGTCTATGGGGGTATGAGAGAAAAGAATGAATTCATCTTCAGCATTTATCACAAATGTAATATTTCTAGGTCTGCTGTAAAAGACGACGACGAGTGGCCTTCCAAGTATTCAAAGGTTTTCCTTGAGGTAAGTTTACTCTTTATAACAAGTTAATGTGTCAGCTGTGTCTTCTTTTTTTAATTGCTAACAAAAATTGTGACATATATTTACAACTATAAAGTTAATAGTAGATTCATAAAAAAATAATGGTCCGAGGTGATTTTCTGGCTCAGATGGAATTTGCACAAGCAGATGTGGATGTAGAAACATGTTTGCACCCTTTATAAACAACCGTGTGAATTTTTAACTGGTAAAGGGGACTAGATGGACCATGAAAAATAATTCAGCATTTTTGGGGTCCTATTCCTGTATGTAAAAGAATAAAAAAGAAATTGGATTGATTTGATTGGAATGGAAATAACTCGCGACAAGGCTGAGATGGTAATGACATTTTAATGGTCATTATGCCTTTATCTGTTTACTGTAGATTGCATTCATTCTTGCGGTTAGAATATTAGAAACTTATGATTTCACAACCATCTTCTGCTTCTCCCTTTCTTTTCTTCATCTACTTCTTTTCCACCTGCTTCTCCTTTGCCATTCTTTTAGCGATCAAACTGGCACATGAATGTAGCTACTGATGAATGTGGACACCTTTCAAACTTGTGTAGTTGGACGATGGTTTGGAGCTTTCATTTACTGATAAGAGGCGGTTTGCCAGGGTGCGCTCTCTGAAAAATGTAAGATGATATTATCACCCAATCCATGGATACTTTCCCTTGAACGAAAAGCTTGAATAGTATCTCCTAACGAATTTGTCGTTGCAGCCGGTTTCTGTTCCTCCAATATCTGAACTTGGTCCTGATGCTCTGTTGGAGCCAATGACTGTAGATGAGTTCTATAAAGCTTTCAGCAAGAAGAAGATTGGTGTTAAGGCTTTATTACTTGACCAGGTTAGGAACTGTCTTTTACTTCTTCTCTGAACTAAGGTTATAAACTTTTGTGAAATGGTCAAAAGATATCCTTTATAATGCATATTTTAATTGATATAGTGAGTTAAAATGTACAAAACTTTAGGATTAAGGCATTTCCATCTGAACAAATTTATCAGAACTGGACTACTAGTTACTACAAATGACCACTTCTCAATCTCTACTAATTTGAAGAGAAGTTCAAATCAGTACAGAGAATCAAGTTTGATTGTCTTTGTTGTTTCATTCTTGGTGTGAATTGGAGTACGCTAATGAAGTTTCCTCACTTGAGCTATATCACTCTTAAAAAGAGCTATATCACTCTTAAATTCATTAGGAGTTATAGCCATTTTCTAGTAGGCATTATAAATCCTTTTCCTGCTGTTTCTGCAGAGTTTTATTTCAGGAATTGGCAACTGGATTGCAGATGAAGTGCTATATCAGGTGTGTGCGCTCAACTCTTGGCGAGAATAAAAGAACTAGAGTTTCTTTGCTCTTTTTTTATTGCAAGTTATAAATTTTGTTTACTTATTTGCTTATTCGAATTCTAGTTACTATTTTGTTTAATATATGGTCAAATCTGTCTCTTCATTTGGCTGTAAGCAATTCAAGGTGTTTGGATGCAGATTGATGTTGCTTGCAGATTTTTGTTTGCTCTTGTAAAGTTTTTGACCAAATAAAAGAAAGCTCCAGTCGGAAATATTTGTGGTTTGTGATTAACTTTGTCAAATTTCTTTCGACAGGCAAGAATCCATCCTATGCAGACTGCTTCTAGCATATCCAAGGAGGACTGTGCAACATTGCTGAAGTGCATCTACGAGGTACGTCATCTTTCTTTAACTAGCTGTTGTGATCACTTATAAGTTATTGAAGAATGCTTTCCTCATGACTAGCTATTGGAGATGATACTTCTAGGTTACAGAATTTGCGGTTGAAGTAGATGCCGACTGCAGCCGCTTCCCTTCTGAATGGTTGTTTCATTACCGATGGGGCAAAAAGCCTGGAAAAGTTAATGGTGAGATAATTTTCCATATGCACCCTCATTTTGACATACAATTGTATGCACACAGGTCGTCGAAAAAGCTGTTGAAGTTGGCGCAGATAGTAGTCAGTATCCTACTAGTTGGATTTTCCATTCCCGGGAAAAGAAACCTGGCAAGGCCTTTGTTGATGGTTTGGCTCCTCACCTTTAAGCTACTCCTGGTTGGGTTCTGGTTATACTCATCATCCTTGCTCATCATATCCACATTGTAGTGAACTAGATATTTTTTACTTTGTTTAATCGCCTGATGATAAATTAAATAGCTTTGCATACTTTATGAAAGAAAAAAGATGGATCTCCTTTTTGTACTCACTGTTCTGCCCTGATTTTAGATAAAAACTCTGCAGCTTTTTATATCCTTACCACTTTAGTTTTTCTACTTGAAAAAATTGACAGAAAATTGGGTATTTTGCAGGGAAGAAAATCGAGTTTATCACGGCTGGTGGCAGGGTATGGCTCTCTAACACTGTTCTCTGGTTTATCTCAAGTATGATCTAGATAAAGACATTTTTTTTTTTGTTTTTTAAATACTAGACTTCAGCCTTTGTGCCGGACCTACAAAAGATGGTGGGAGCTGAATCTGCAAAAGCAGCAGGTAAAAGGCAGCAGGTCAAAGTTCAGAGAGTCAAGCATAACGATAGTGATGGTGAAGACGAGGAACCAGAAATTGAAGAGGCAGAAGCTGGGAAATCAAAGGGGAAGCGGCGTGGGACAGATAATAAGAGAGCTTCTACTAACAAGAAGTTGAAGGGAAGCAACGGTGACAATGATGAAAATGATAATGATAATGATGAAGGTCTAAAGAATCCTTCTGAAAAAGCAAAACAAAGTAGGAGCTCCAAGGGAAAAGGTGGTAATCAAGAGAAGAAAGCCAGAGCAAATATGGCTGCAAAAAGAAAACTAGAGGAAAGTGGTGATGATGAAGATGATGACGGTAGTGAGGGTGATGATGATAATGAAGGGGGCAAGGATCGCAAGCTTTCTAGTAAAACACAATCAAAGGGGAAGAAGACCACCAAGCGAACGGCTGAACCAAGGCAGACTAGGAATAAGCTGTCCAATAAGCACAAGTAACTGATCATAAAAGTATCAAGTGTTGGGGAAAAAGAAAATCTGAAGTATCAAATGTGCAATTTTGTCAACTTTAAGGAAGTGGCAGCAGTTAGTGCTTTTTATTATCACAAGGTGGTAATTGCCCGTAAATAGCTACTAAAGCTGTATGATGACATGATTTGTAATATATCACCAGCGGTTTAGACCTAGGCTAGGTTCGCTTTGGATGTCTGTTGCAACTTGTGCCATGGATAAAAATTGGTAGTACTACTATCTTTTAGGAAATTGTCGTACAGCTTCTGAAGGTGAACCTAACGTCTCATAATGGTCATTTTATTACTATTACTTAAACCTTAGAACATTTATTTGCCATTACACTACCAGCTTATTGGCAGTCAACATCTGTTTAGAACGAAAGTATGTTGCTGCTATAATTTACTTATTTATTCGTGTATAGTTCCATTGATGTGCTTGAAATCTACTAGTACCTAGAAGAAACAAATTGAAAATTGAAGTATAAGGATATATATTCGGCAGAATAGTATAAATGACACTTATACTTGTGCCACTTTGTCATGTCGGTCCTCAAACTTATCATTTTGCCAATTGAACACTTACACTCGTTTAAATCGTGTATAATAAATGTTGTAATACAATCTCCTACACGTAGGATGCCACGTCATTACTAGTGCCACATAGGAAAATAAACTATTTAAAAATAGGACTGGCCACCTTACACAAATACCGAACCCATAGAAAAGAGATGCAGTAGGTTCTTTCTTCTTTCGTTTATTGGGAACCACACATACCCAGAAGTTTCAAGCGAGCTTTAGTGGCGTCTCTGCTTGTCCCTCCGATTTTGATCCTCAAACACAAATGTTTATCGCATTTTCAAGTCTAAATTTCAATACCCAGCTGAGTTTTAGTACTAGGTAAGCAACAACTTGAGGTTTTAAACCACTAGATTCGTTCTTCGCAAGACCAGCAATGGAATTTCGAAAATTCTCAACAAACAAGCCTTTGAATCTCCTCTCCAAAATCCGAATAAAGATCAAAATAGCGAAACACAACAACAATAACCAAAACAGATCCGTTCGTCAACCTAAAGAGTCATCGGAATCAGTGACGCTACTACCACAACTAGGACACTGTAGCAGAGTCGTGAGAGGAACGAAACTCGCCGGAACCCTAATCAATTGGGTTTTGATTAAACAGAAAAATAAATAAGAAATGTAAAAGATTCTTTTGTTAAAGAAATAGAGAAAAATAATATATTTCTGCCTGATTTTGTGATTTTGAAGGCTCATCCATTGTTTACAGCAGTGTGGAGGGGAAAAGAGGGAGGGGGAAAGAGAAATTGGGGGCGAGAAGAAAGGTGGGATTTTGTGCTTGATTTTGTGCTTGATTTTAGTTTAATTCATTTTTAATCAAAATCACTAGTATCACTCTCTTTACACGCGTGTGTTATACATAATTTGTCCACCTCAGCTATGTCAATGCCACATAAGCTCGGTCAAAGGTCAGATGGATTTAGAAAATTAGTTTTGAACGAGTGTAAGTGTTTAATTGGCAAAATGATAAATTTGGGGACCGGCATAACAAAGTGACACAAGTATAAGTGTCATTTAGGCTATTCTGCCTATATATTCAGTAATTTCCTTTTGTTTTTAAAGTTCTTATTGTAAATTGTTCCTGTGGCATCATTAAAACATTAAAGCAAATTTGGACAAAATGTGAAGGATGTTATGCAAAAAATGTTTTCATGGATATTATTGTTTAATTTTTTTAAAAGTTATATTGAATATAACATGTTTTATGTTCTCAATAATCTTGTGTAAAAGTTTCTTTTTCAATACTATATTCTATCAATTTCTTCCTTATTTTAAGTGACGTTATATCTGACAATTTAATTTCACTATTTACCCTTTAGGACAAGTCTCAAGTACCTTTGAGGAAAAAAAGAGAGAGTATGAACTATGAAGTATGGTGCAAGGAAAAATGAATGGTAATTGATATGCGTACATAAGACTATTACCGTTCGTTGTGGCACAACGGATGTAGTTAGAATTAAATTCAAATGTTTGTTTGGGCGTCAACTCAAAAAGATTATCCAACCATATAGACGCAATGTATAACACTTCAAAGCGTAACTTCAAATGCTTTTTTCTCGTCACGCTATTAACGCAAATAGGATCTCAACTTTTTGTTAAATCAAAATTACACAAAAGTTGATTGAATTTGCTCATGCGACAAACACACACTAAAAAATGAAACATGGTAATAAAAACTTTGAAATCCAGTAGAAATGAAAAATTGATGTCTAATATTAATGATAACATAATTTCTCATTTTGTGGACAGTTATCAAAATCAGATTATGATCTAAAATTTTCATACCGGTAACAGAAAAGTAACAATTGTGTGCATCTTTAGCCCTATGACGTCATCAACAACGTCATATTAGGTATTAGGAAAGCACTTAGAGTTTGTCATATTTACGAAATATATTGAACAACTAAAGTAATAAATAATTAATCAATAGGCAAAAAGATACTTGCAAAAAGTGTCAAGCACACAACATTTAGAAGGATCTAATGCATTTCAAATAAGGGCTTTAGAATAGCGTTATTTTCTTGAACATAAGAGGGTAAGTGGAGTAATAACGGCATATATATAGGGGTAAAATAGATCTTTAAAAATAACAGTACCAAGGGTGGGGTTGAAATTAAATTAAAACATATCTGGTTTTAGAGTCAACTCATGAAAACTGTCCATTTTCAACTTGGCAACTAATTTATATCAAGTGGACCCAAATGGAAAATGTTTTGATTATGTTGGAAAATTTACCTATAAATAGAGGCAATTTCTTCTCATTTTTCTATCAATCTTTTATCAATTCTTCTTGAGTGTTGTAAGAAAATATTGGGAGAAAGAGAGTTGTGAGATATTATTAGAGAAGTGAGTGTGAGAAACATTTGTATAAAGTTTTTTCTTGAGTGAATTTATCAGAGACTTCCTTGTGTTTTTTCTGTGTAAAGTAGAGCGAAATCTCTAATTTCGTCCTCTATATACTTTATGAAGTGAAACTATTCCTTCTTACCAACAGACATATTGGCCGAGCCATGTAAATTTTGATGTCATTATTTTTTATCCCATCTGCCGCATAACATGAATTATAGATGCGGCAAAGGTACATCCAAAGTACACGAACAACAAAGTCACACATTGAATTTGTTTTTGGTTATGCAAACTGTATTGGATCGAATTTAATGGTAAGGTCGGAATGCATTCCTGTGATGACCCAAAAGGTCATCTTATCTTTTAGAACTCGAATCTACGCTCTTAAGCCTTAAAAATCTCATTTTTACCCTTCTCGATTTGCATGCGCAGTCCGGGCAGGTTTTCGAAAAGCTTTTATGTTAAAAACTAATGAAAATAAGAATTTTTACCTTAAAAGTTAATTTTAGTTGATTTCGTTCAATATTTTTGGTAAACGGGCCCGAATCTGTGTTTTGACGGTCCCGGTAGGTCCATATCGAATTATGAGATCTGGGCGTATACCCGGAATCGAATTTGGAGGTCCCTAACTTGAGTTATGAAATTTTGATGAAAATTAAAAGTTTGGAAATTATTTGTTTTTAAGAATTGATTGATATTTGGCATTGTTAGTATCGGGTCCGTATTTTGGTTCCGGAGTCCGGTACAGGTTCATTATGATATTTAATACCTGTATGTGAAATTTGCTGAGAAACGGAGTTGATTTGACATGATTCGGACGTCTAGTTGAGAAGATAAGAATTTTAAAGTGTTCTTGAGAATTTCATTTGATTTGGTGCTAAAATCGTAGTTCTAGGTGTTATTTTGGCGATTTGATCGCACGAACAAGTTCGTATGATATTTTTAGACTTGCGTGCATGTTTTGTTTGGAGCCCCGAGGGCTCGGGTCCCATTCGGGCGATCCGCGAGTTGAGTTCAAACCTCAACAAGGCTGCTGGTGCACCAAATCTGGTGTGCCCGCACCTGCGAGTGATAGCCCCGCAGGTGCGGTCCCAGTTGGCCCAGTCCTTTTTCGCAGAAGCGCACATCCTGTCCGCATGTGCGCATGCGCAGGTGCGAAGGTCGCTGGGCAGTGAGTTCATTTAATTCGGACTCCAGCCATTTTTCTTCTCGTTTTCAAAAGGATAGGAGGCATAGGGCGATTTTTCAAAGATATTTTCTTCCCCAAATCATAGGTAAGTGTTCCTTAACTCGTTTCTTTCAATCTTTTACTTCATTTTACTAGAATTCAACCTAAAATCTAGAGTTTTCATGATAGAATTAGGGGTTAGGGTAGAAACTAGGGATTTCGGGAATTTGGGAATTTAGACCTCGATTTGAGGTCGGATTACAAAACTAATTACATATTCAGGCTTGGGGGTGAATGGGTAAAAGAATTTTGGTCCGAACCTCGGATTTTGACCAAGCGGGCCCGGGGTCTTTTTTTTGACTTTTTGGAGGAAAATTTGAGAAATTTAAATTATGAAATATAATTGATTCCTTTAGCAATATTTGATATTATTGAGTTATTTTTGAATAGATATGAGTGGTTTAGAGGTGAATTTCAAAGAAAAAGCTGTGATTGAGAATTAAGTGGCCTTCGGAGCGAGGTAAGTGTCATGTCTAACTTTGGCTTGAGGGAATAGGTATTATGTGTTCATTTGCTACATGATTGGTTGTTAAATGTGATGTATATGTGAGGTTACGAGCATCTATGCGTCGTTGTCGAGTCATAACATGCGAGTGAAATTCTATTCTTGTCGATTTTGTAGCCTTAAATTCTACTATCCATGCTTTGTGGGTTATTTGAAATGTTGGGTGACTCATATTTGGTTTCACTGAGATTTGGTAATTTTCGAATATTGATTCGAGGTTGAGATTACATTGTGCTATTGATTATGGGAAAAATACTGGTTTCTTTGTGATACCCTACTCTATCAGTTATTGATTCTGTGATTTGTGAGGAGGAGTGTAAAGCACGAAGGGTGATGCCGTGCATGTATTATTTATATTGTGAGAAAGAGTGTAAAGCACAAAGGGTGATGCCGTGTATATTATGAGAGGTTTAATGCACGAAGGGTGATGTCGTGCCGTTCTATTTATTTATTTGGTGAGGTTGAGAGTAAAAGCACGAAGGGTGATGCCGTGCCGTTCTATTTATTTATTTGGTGAGGTTGAGAGTAAAAGCGTGATGCCGTGCAGTTTTCCTTTGCTGTTTTATTTGCTCAATTTGTTTAAGAATTTTTGGTTTAATTCTGTCTTTTCATTATTCTCACTCTTTATATTGTATTCCCCCACTGTATGTCCCCTTCTCATTATTTTTGCGTTATTTCTTTATTTACCGTTGTTGCCACTAGCATGATTATACTGCTCAGGTTATATGTGGGTGTCTTGTCCTAGCCTCGTCACTACTTCGCCGAGGTTAGGCTTGACACTTGCCAGTACATGGGGTCGGTTGTACTGATGCTGCACTCTGCACTTTTTGTGCAGATTTTGATACCGGCTCAGGTTGATCGAGATTTGCTACTGGTCCGCTGCCCGGAGACTCAAGGTAGATCTGTCGGCGTTCACAGATCTTGAAGTCCCCGTCTATCTTTTATGTCCTATTGTTTTCTTTCATTCAAACAATTGTATTTCTTTCAGACTATTACTTGTAGTAAATTCTAGAATGCTCGTGAATTGTGATTCCAGATCCGGGTGGTAGTAATTTATACAATTTTATGATATTCCGTACTTATTATATTTCATCTTAGTTAATTATTGTTATTTACTGAATGGAAATAAGGAATTAGTTTAACGATTTTCTAACGTTGGCTTGCCTAGCAAGTAAAATGTTAGGCGCCATCACGATTCCGTCGGTGGAAAATTTCGGGTCGTGACAATTTCCCAAACTGTTAGATGACTTAAGAAGGAAACTGAATGCTATTTGTAGGTCCTGGAGGTGAAGAACCATAATTTGTTGTTCAGGTTCTTTACCTTCAGAATCTGCGAATAACATCTAGTTTCCTTCTTCGGTCATCCTACAGTTTGGACATTACATTTTGCCTTTACCATTAAACTCGGATCATATACAGTCTACATAATAAAAAAATCCACTGTATGTCTAATTGTTTACGTACCTTGGTTATATCTTTGTCATATCAACGGTTCATATTATTGGTATCTACTATAGGAGATTCAGCTTCTGTCAAGTTGATCGATAATGTTGATCACATGCTACAAAAGAATTGTTAACACGCTGTAACGCTTTAATTTGCTTCCAATTATTTGCGCATTAAATGCACTAAATTGCGAGAGATCTTGAATTATTCTTGTAAAGTGTTGTCTGTATATCACCACCTTTTCAGATCTCCTTCATTCATATTTTCTCAATTCATTCATATATTAGTATTGGTTTTGTAAAGGCATTTCGTGATAAAGGTGTTAAATCTTTCTGAGTGGAATAGTACTAGATTTGCTTTATGGTGTAAATAATGTTGAATATAAGAATTATTTTTCAGTATTCAAGTGTACTTTTACTTTTTTTTTTTTTTTTTGTAATCTTCTATTCAATTTATTTGCAATCTTCTATTTTATTTAAATTTAGCAACATATCATTTATTCCTTACTCTTAGTTGTTTCATACCTAACAATTTAATCCAACGTTCTAAAAGAGTCTTTTAATCATATTGAAAATTTATATACTGATAGAAAATATATAAAACATTTAGTGTTTTTTTTATTTGATTTTTTTTTATAAAATATCTGATTAAGATGAGTTTAAATATTACATGAGTAGTGAAATTTATATGTTTGGCCCCAGCTTGCTTGGGGTCGAGTCATAGTAGTATTTGTTTCGTTATTGATGTTTCTTTCTTATGCAATTTAATGAAGCCTTAAAATTTCAATTTTCATGCACCTTAGTTAAATAATTAACAGAGCCTTTCTTTTTCAACTCGAAAAATTGTTACAAAAATGAAACTACTTAATAGGACAAAAGTTAATTTTTTTTTTTTTGGTTGTAAATTTTGGAAAATTTTACCAAACACACACTTTTTGCAAGTTTCCTGAAAACTCATATAAAGGCAACCAAGGCTCTTTATAGTTTAGAAAAGTCACTAACTTTTGCTAAATCAAAATTACATAAGTTAATTTAATCTATTCCCGTGACAAATACACACACCAAAGAAAATGTAACAACACAAGCTGGACAATATGATGTTGTATGCAACTTTTCTTGCATTAATATTAAGGACAACTTAATGTATCATTTCCAGAAGTACTCAATCGGTAATTACAATCAGGCTATAATTTAATGATTTCTCATAGACTTAACAGATTTAAAACGGCTGTGCACATATTTACACTCCAGACAACATTTGCTTCCATGCATTTTTTTTTTTCAAGACAAAAGTCTCTCAAAATTTTATTTAGTCTAAAGAGACAAAGAAGCGATTCATACTTGCAATTGCGTATACAATTAACTCAATTTGAAGACCCAAAGCTTCTCTATCACCTTGTTACAAAAAGCTTTGAATGATTTTATTGTTGTTTGGATTGTATACCAAATGGAGATATTCTCTTTTAATTTGAGGATAATAAAGTCACTTCTGCGGCTCTTCTTTCTTTTCCTCTTTCTTTTCTTCCTTCTTTTCCTCTTTCTTTTCCTCTTTCTTCTCTTCCTTAGCTGGCCCTACTGATATTATATCAACTTTACCCACTGCCTTTTTCAACTTCTTTACCACTGCCACTGCATCCATTTCTCCTATCACTGTTAGTTTCTGTTCCTTTAGATCTGCTGCTATTGAATCTACCCCTGCACTTAACTTTATTACTAGTAAAAAGTACAAATCTGATTAAACTTTTCTTATCACTAAAACTAGATCCAATAGCAATTACCTAAAATATCAGCTGCAGCTTCTATGGCTTTCTGCTTTGTCTTTTCATCAGACATGGTAAGAACCTTCATTACCACTTTCATCTGAGCCATTTGGAGAATGAAGGGTTTCTAGGATAGTTGTTGGACCAAAATCTTCAATGCATTTTTGGGTATTCAGCTAAGCATTATTTTTTTTATAAAATATTTACGAAATGAAAAAGGGTCAAAAATACCCTTAACGTATTAAAAATGACTCAAAAAATGTGTCTTTTCACCTATGAGTTCAAATTTGCCATTAATGTTATTTTTAGGCTTAAAAATGCCCCTCTCTTAACGGAAAGATGACATGGCATTGATGGACATTTTAACATTAAGGATAAATTTGAACTCATAGGTGGAAGGAAGATATTTTTGAGCTATTTCTAATACATTAAGGGCATTTCTGACCTTTTTCTGTTTTAATTAAACATGTAGCATTTATTTAGTCTGGAAAAAAGTGATTTTTTTTTAATAAAAACTTACTAAAAATTGAAAAATGATTTTTTTCCAGTTTTTACAAAAAAACTGCTTTAAAAAAGCTGAAAAATATTTTCTAAAATAATATTTTTGTAAAAAATAAAAAAAATTATTTCCTCTTCTTCTTTCCTTTCTTGTTGTCCATATGCTTTCTAGTTCATTTTTTTAAAATACATTTTAGGTCTTCTAATGAGTTAGTATATCAAAACTGAAATATTTTCGTTTTTTTTCCAGTTTTTAGTATAACAAATTCACTTTTTTCCAGACTAAATAAATGCTATATGTTTAATTAAAATACCATTTTTTCAGATCTCAGAAAGTCAATCTATTCCTAAATAAATGCTACATGTTTAACTAAATAAATGTTATATTTTTCGAGACTAATAGTTTTTTTTATACTAAAAACTGGAAAAAAAGAAAATATTTCAATTTTGATATACTGACTCATTAGAAGAACTAAAATATATATAAAAAAATGAAATCATAAAGTAAATGGACAAACAAGTAAGGAAGAAGAAGAGGAAAATATTTTTTTTCAGCTTTTACAAAAACATTGCTTTAGAAAATAACTTATCAGTTCTGTTTTTCAGTTTTTATAAAAATATTATTTTAGAAAATATTTTTCAGCTTTTTTTAAAGCAGTTTTTTTGTAAAAACTGAAAAACAAATATTTTCGTTTTTTTCAGTTTTTAGTAAAAACAATTCACTTTTTTCTAGACTAAATAAATGTTACATGTTTAATTAAAATGCCCATCAATGCCATGTCATCTTTCCGTTAAGAGAGGGGCATTTTAAAGCCTAAAAATAACATTAAGAGTAAATTTGAACTCATAGGTGGAAGAAGGGCATTTTTGAGCAATTTCTAATACGTTAAGGGCATTTCTGACCCTTTTCCGTTTACGAAAATGTATTGGATAACCAAAGTAATAAAGAATTAATCAAATAAAACTTTTTCCAAATTAAACTACAAAAGTTAATTAAATTTGCTTCAGTGACAACACACATGCAAAAAAGAAATATGGCAGTAATGACAATTTGTTGTCTAATATTAATGATAAATTAATTTCTCATTTTGTGGAAGTAATAAGTTAGTAATCACAATCCTATCACTGTCTAATGCTTAATGACAACTTAATAACTTATTTTTGAAAGTAGTAAATCGGTAATAAAATTAGGTTACAGTCTAATACTTTCTACATTGACTTGCATAAAAGAAATCGATGTGAGCATTTTTACTCTTCTTAAATATTTTGCAGCATCTTTTTGGGTATTAATTCTTTTTTTTGGTTAAAAAAAGTTATAATTCATGGGCAAAATAGATTTGAAAAAGTGGCTGTTTCACAACTTTTAAAAGGACCTAACAGCTAACACATTGAAAAAAGGCTTATAAATTAGCATCATTTAGTTGAACATAAGTGAAAGGCATATATATACAAGTGTAAAATTGTGTTAAGTTGATGAGAAGAAGAAATCAATTGAAATCATGAGACGAGAGAGAGAGAATCGAGAGCTCAGCTCATTTTCATTTGTATTGAAATGAACTCAACTAACTACAAACAAAGGAGAGAGTCGGTTATATACAGCTAACCCAACTATCCTAACTAACTTTCTAACTATAGTCAACTAACTACAACTCTAACTACGTGGGTTAAGTTAAAGTAAGAATACAACCTCTAAGGTACCTCAGTGCTAGTATCTAATACTTCAACCCCTCCCCCCTCCCCCCAAAGACCTCAAAATGAAGATGTTCTTCATCCCTAGCTTGGACAGCAAATAGTGATGTTGATATATGCTAAGACCCTTGGTTAGGAGATCAGCATACTGCTCAGAAGAAGCCAAGTAAACAGTATGCACAAGACCTTGAAGAATCTTCTCACGAATAAAGTAGCAGTCTATGTCGATGTGTTTGGTACGTTTATGGAAGACAGGGTTAGCAACAATTGGATGAATGATTTTCTATCACAATGCAAAGGCACTGGCAAAGAGAGTGGGGCATTGAGTTCCTTGAACATGCTAGTAAGCCACACAATCTTAGCAACTGTGGAGGCCAAACTTCTGTATTCTGCCTCAGCATAACTACGAGACACAATGGATTGTTTCTTGGATTTCCATCAAATAAGAGAGTTCCCATATTTGATCACATAGCCAGTGGTAGATTTCATGCTAACTGGACAAGAGGCCCAGTCAGCATCACAAAAGGCCTGAAGCTGATTAGAACCGGAAGCAGAAAAGAAAATACCAAGGCCAGGGGCCTGCTTCACATATCTCACCACCTTAGTAGCAGCCTACATATGAGAAACCTTAGGGGCATGTATAAACTAACTAAGGCATTGGACAACATAGAAAATATCTGGTCTGCTGATGGTGGGATAGAGTAGTCGACCAATGAGCCTCTAATAGCCTCCAGGATCAGGTAATAAAGTATCCTGAGATTGGCCAACGTGTTGATCAAACTCTGCAAAGGTAAGCTTGAGATTTAGCTTTAGAGGAGCACCAAGAGGCTTGGATCCAGCTAGCACCAAATCAGAAATCAACTCCAAAGCATATTTTCTCTGATGCATGAGGACGCCATCCTTAGTTCTTGCAAACTCTAGGCCAAGGAAGTACCTAAGTTCTCCTAAATCCTTGATCTTAAAATTGCTTTGCAGTACATTTTTCATGTCTTGAATTAGAGACGGATCATTCCCTGTGATAAGAAGATCATAGACATAAATTAGAACAAGGACTAGCTTGTCTTATATTTTCTTTGTAAGTAAAGAGTAGTCAAGGTGACTTTGAGTGATGCCAAAGTCAAGCAAGTCAGTGGTAAATTTGATATTCCACTGTCTAGAGGCTTGTTTAAGCCCATTTTGAGCAATTTGGAGGCCAGTGGCTTGTCTTATGGATGAGAAAAACCTTAAGGCAATTACATATATACTTCCTCATGAAGATCTTCCCGTAGAAATACATTAAAGACATCCATCTTATAGATACACCAATCATTGACTGCTGCCAAAGACAATACAGTTCTGATAGTGACCATTTTCACCGGTGGTGAAAAGGTCTCTTGGTAATCAATCCCTTCATTCTGATTATACCCCTTGACTACTAGCTTTGCTTTGAACCTCTCTATTTCACCAGTGGCCTTGTATTTGATCTTATATACCCATTTGCAACCTATGACCTTTTTTCCAGTAGGCAATGGTACTACAACCTAGGTGTTGTTATCTTCTAAATCCTGAATTTCAGCCTTCATGGCTTCAATCCACCTAAAGTCTTTAGCTGCTTTATAGTAGGACTTAGGTTCTACTTATGTTGACATCTTTGTTACATAACTTTGATATACGACTGAGAGACCTGCATAACTCAGCACATAGATAGTGGATACAAGCAATTACTAGTTGTTGCCTTCCCATTATCCAGACTCACAAAGTCCTTAAGCTATATGGGAGGTTTGCTTGTTCTTTCTGACTTTCTTAATGTAGCAGGAGCCTGTGTATTAACCACAGCATGAGCCTTAATCATCGCTGATGCAATGGCTCTACAGCAAAGGCCCCCTCACGCGCCCAGCAGAAGCTAGGGTTCCGACGAGCGCCTGACTTCACGTACCACAACATTTGTCACAACCCAAATTTCCTTTCCGTATGACGTCGTGACGGCACCTAGTCTCTACAACTCGGTAAGCCTAACATTTTACGGAATAATGAAATAAAAATATAAATTTAACAAACTATTCAAAAATACACAACAATCCCAAAACCCGAAACATCGTGAATCACAAACTACAGGAGGAAAAATCTAGTATCTCTATACATCAGAGTCTATCAAAAGAAAATACAGAAGATAATGGACATGGGGAAGAGTAGAAGGGGACTCCGAGGTCTGCGGACGCGACAGATATAGCTTGAAGTCTCCAACGTTGTCCCGGCTCACTGATAGTGTGGCTGATAAGGAGCACCTGGATCTGCACACGAAAAATATGTGCAGAACAGTAGAATGAGTACACCACAATCGGTACCCAGTAAGTGCCAAGCCTAACCTCGGTAGAGTAGTGACGAGGTCAGGTTCGAGCCCTACTGGAATATGATAATAAAGCGGCAAGAATGAAATATCGCAGTAAAATAAAGACTGAAATTTAACAAAGAATTCATAGAAGGTAACATCTCAATACACAGAAATACAACAAGGGATCTCCCGAGATACCGTCTCGTAGTCCCAAACGTAAATGTACAGGGGGATCTCCCGGAATACCGTTCCGTAGTCCCAAAGTAAATATGTAAGACAGGGGGATCTCCCAAAATACTATTCCGTAGTCCCAAAGTAAATATGCAAGACAGGGGGATCTACCGAAATACCGTTCCGTAGTCCCAAAGTAAATATGGAAGACAGGGGGATCTCCCGGAATAACGTTCCGTATTCCCAAAGTAAATATGCAGTACAAAGGAATCTCCCGAAATACCGTTCCGTAGTCCCAAAGTAAATATGCAGTACAGGGGGATCTCACGGAATACCGTTCCGTAGTCCCAAAGTAAATATGCAGCGCAAACAATAGAAATACAACTACATCACGAAATCTTACGATTTAGACTAAGTACCAGTCAAGGAAGAAGCAGGAAATTCACTAAGCATGCTGCACAGAGTTCACATAAGCAATTAAGACACGTAGACATGTTGTATTAGACTAAATATGATAGCTACACATATTGGAATAACTCAATTAAGAATGAAAATAGATTAATACTCATTTAAAGTGGTATAACTCAAAATAAAAGGAAAATATGTTGTTTCTCTGTAAGAAAAATCGTGTTTTACCACAACAATCCCGTGTACGTACTCGTCACCTCACGTACACGACGTTCACATATCACAATAGTTCCAAATCATAAGGTGGATTCCCCCCCACACAGTTAGACAAGCCACTCACCTCGAGCCAAGCTCAATCAATTGGTCACAATGCCTTTCCCCACGAATATCCGGCCCCGAATGGCCCAAATCTTGCCAAAAACACTTACATATCATAAATACAACTATAATAGACTAATCTAATTAATGAAATCAAGATTTTAACAAAAATCTCGAAATTGGCCCTAAAAAGTCGACCTGGGCCCACGTCTCGGAATCGGATAAAAATCACAAAATACGAACACCCATTCACTCATGAGTTCACTCGTACCAAATTATCCAAATCCGATGTCTAAATCCGAATCAAAAATCAAAAATTCGGTTAGGGAACTTTTCTCCCATTTTCCCAACTTTTCAATCCAAATCCGAAATTAAATATAGAAAACAACTATAGATTAATGAAATACAACCAAAATCGAGTAAGGAATCATTACCCCAAAGTTCTCTCTACAAATCCCTCACAGAATCGCTAATTTCCGAGCTCCCAAGTCCAAAAATGGAGAAATGAATCAAACCCTCGAAACTCTCTCGTTTCTGCCCTGCGAACCCACTCCTCCGACCTCATCATCGCACTTGCGGCACCGCACCTGAGGGAAAAGCAGTGCAGGTGTGAAAGTCACTTATGAAGGTTGGGTCCGCATCTGTGGCAATGGGGTCGCACCTGCATGAGCGCGCCTGCGGATACCTGTCCGCTTCTGCGGTCCTTTGCCGCATCTGCGATTCCTCTCTTGCATCTACAGGCATTGCAGATGCGGAACTAACCTGGCACCTGCGATCCCAGCCTGAGCTGCCCAAATCTGCTTCTGCACTTGCTTCTTCGCATTTGTGAGCCCGCACCTGCGGTATCCCCACCGCAAGTGCGAAAACACCAGATGTCTGAAACTTCAGCAATGGCCTAAGTCCAAATTTCAACCCGTTAAGCATCCGAAACACACTCGAGGACCCTGGGACCTCAACCAAATATACCAACAAGTCCTAAAATACCATACGAACTTAGTCGAGCCCTCAAACCACATCAAACAATGCTAAAATCACGAATCACCCTCCAATTCAAACTTAAAGTACTTGAAACTTTCAAACTTCTACATCCGGCGCCGAAACCTATCAAACCACGTTCGAATGACCTCAAATTTTGCACACAAGTCATATTCAACCTTACGGACCTACTCCAACTTCCGGAATTGGAATCCGACCCCGATATCAAAAAGTCCACTATCGGTCAAAATCTCCAAAAATTTAACTTTCGCCATTTCAAGCCTAAATAAGCTACGGACCTCAAAAAATAATCCGAACATGCCCCTAAGTCCAAAATCACCTTACGGAGCTAACAAAACTGACATAATTCCATTCCAGAGTCGTCTTCACATAGTTCCGACTACGGTCCAAATCCTAAGGCTTAAACCTCCATTTAGGGACTAAGTGTCCCAAAATACTCTAAAAACCAAAACGAAACCTCCCGGTAAGTCACAATAGCAGAATAGATATGGGAGAAGTAGTAAATAGGGGATCGGGGCTATTACTCTCAAAACGACCGGTCGGGTCGTTACATCTTCCACCTCTTAAAACAATCATTCGTATTCAAATAAGCATAGAGACATACCTGAAGTGGTGAAAAGATGAGGATAACGGTTGCACATATCTTGCTCGGTCTCCCAAGTCGCCTCCTCGACCGGCTATCCCCTCCATTGAACCTTTACAGAAGCAATATTCTTTGATCTTAGCTTTTTGACCTGCCTGTCCAAAATAGCCACCGGCTCCTCAACATAAGATAGATCCTTATCCAATTAGACTGAGCTGAAATCCAACACATGGGACGGATCGCCGTGATACTTCCAGAGCATCGAAACATGAAATACCAGATGAACTCCTGCTAGGCTGGAAGGTAAGGCAAGCTCATAAGCAGCCTCCCCAACACGCCGCAACACCTCAAAAGGACCAATGAACCTTGGGCTCAGCTTGCCCTTCTTTTTGAATCTCATAACGCCCTTCATAGGCGAAACCCGGAGCAAGACCCGCTCTCCAATCATGAATGCAACATCGCAAACCTTTCGGTCTGCGTAACTCTTCTGTTTGGACTGGGCTGTGCGAAGTCTATCTTGAATCACCTTAACCTTTTCCAAGGCATCTTGAACCAAGTCCGTACCCAATAATCTGGCCTCGCCTGGCTCGAACCAACCCACTGGGGACCGACACCGCCTACCATACAGAGCCTCATATGGTGCCATCTGAATGTTGGACTGATAACTGTTGTTGTAAGCAAACTCTGCAAGTGGCAAGAACTGCTCCCAAGCACCCCCAAAATCTATCACACAAGCGCGGAGCATATCCTCCAGTATCTGAATAGTGCGCTCGGATTGTCCGTCCGTCTGAGGGTGAAATGATGTGCTCAACTCAACCCGAGTTCCCAACTCATGCTGTACAGCTCTCCAGAATCGTGATATAAACTGCGTACCCTGGTCAGAGATAACAGATACCTGTATGCCATGAAGCCTGACGATCTCACAGATGTAGATTTGAGCTAGCTGCTCGGAAGAATAGGTGGTCATCACAGGAATAAAATAAGTCGACTTGGTCAGCCTAT
This sequence comes from Nicotiana tabacum, assembly GCF_000715075.1. NCBI lineage: Eukaryota > Viridiplantae > Streptophyta > Magnoliopsida > Solanales > Solanaceae > Nicotiana > Nicotiana tabacum. Next base: position 19,445,403 of record NC_134083.1, on the reverse strand, counting down.
CCACAATCATCCAAACTACATCAAACCTCCGCTGAGTCCGTGGGAGTCCAACAACGAAATCCATAGTGATCTGCTCCCATTTCCACTCCGAAATCTCTAACTTCTGAAGCAATCCACCTGGTCGTTGATGCTTATATTTTATCTGCTGGCAATTCAGACATCGAGCCACATACTCTACTATGTCCTTCTTTATCCTCCTCCACCAGAAATGTTATTTCAAGTCCTGATACATCTTTGCGGCACCCGAATGAATAGAGTACCGCAAACTGTGAGCCTCCTGAAGAATCAACTCACGCAAACCATCTACATTGGGCACACATAGCCTGCCCTTCATCCTCAATGCACCATCATCTCCAATAGTGACCTCCTTAGCATCACCGTGTTGGACCATGTCCATAAGGACAAGCAGATGGGAGTCATCATTCTGACACTCCCTGATACGATCATAAAGAGAAGACTGAGAGACCACACAAGCCAATACTCGACTCAGCTCAGAAATATCTAATCTCACAAACTGGCTGGCTAAGGCTTGAACATCCAACGCCATGGGCCTCTCTGCTGCTGGTAGATATGCTAAGCTCCCCAAACTCTCTGCCCGGCGACTTAAAGCATCGGCCATCACATTGGCCTTCCCAGTGAGGTACAAAATAGTGATATCATAATCCTTAAGTAGCTCCAACCACCTCATCTAACGCAAATTAAGATCCTTCTGCTTGAACAGATGCTGCAAACTCCTGTGATCGGTGTAAATCTCATAAGGAACACCGTATAAATAATGCCGCCAAATCTTCAAGGCATGAACAATAGCTTCAAACTCAAGGTCGTGGACAAGATAGTTCTATTCATGCACCTTCAGCTGTCAGGACGCGTAGGCAATCACCCTACCATCCTGCATCAATACCGCACCGAGACCAATCCGCGATGCATCACAATATACAGTATAAGACCCCGAACCTATAGGCAATACCAATACCGGGGACGTAGTCAAAGCTGTCTTGAGCTTCTGAAAGCTCTCCTCACATTCCTCTGTCCACCTGAACGGAGCACCCTTCTGGGTCAGCCTGGTCATAGGTGCTGCAATAGATGAGAATCCTTCTACAAAGCGATGGTAATACCCCGCCAAACCAAGAAAACTCCGGATCTCTGTAGCTGAGGACGGTCTGGGCCAACTCTGCACTGCTTCAATCTTCTTCGGATCCACCTGGATCCCCTCACTCGATACTATATGACCCAAGAATGCCACTGAGTCTAGCCAAAACTCACACTTTGAAAATTTTGCCTATAACTTCTTTTCTCTCAAGGTCTGAAGTGCAGTCCTCGGGTCCTGCTCATGATCTTCCCAAGTCCGAGAGTACACCAGAATGTCATCAATAAACACAATGACTAATGAGTCAAGATAAGGCCGGAACACACTGTGCATCAAGTGCATAAAAGCTGCTGGGGCATTGGTCAGCCCAAAAGACATAGCAAGAAACTCATAGTGACTATATCTGATACAGAAAGCAGTCTTCGAGATATCTGGCTCCCGAATCTTCAACTGATGATATCCTGAATGTAAGTCAATCTTGGAAAACACTCTAGCACCCTGTAATTGATCAAATAAGTCATCAATACGAGGCAATGGATACATGTTCTTCACTGTGACTTTGTTCAACTGGCGGTAATCAATACACATCTGCATAGAACCGCCATTCTTCTTCACAAACAAGGCAGGAGCACCCCAAGGTGACACACCGGGCCGAATGAAGCCCTTATCAAGCAATTCCTGTAACTGCTCCTTCAACTCAAGAGGAGCCATACGATATGGAGGAATAAAGATGGGCTGAGTGCCTGGCAACAAATCAATGCCAAAATCAATATCTTTGTCGGGCGGCATGCCCGGAAGATCAGCTGGAAACACATCTGGAAAGTCCCTCACTACTGGAACTGACTCAACAGTAGGGGTATCAATACTAAAATCTCTCACATAAGCTAGATACGCGTCACACCCCTTCTCAACCATTCATTGAGCTTTAAGAAATGAAATAACTCTGCTGGGAGTATACTCTAAGGTACCTTTCCACACTAACCGGGATAAATCTGGCATAGCCAATGTCACGGTTTTAGCGTGATAATCAAGAATAACATAATGGGGAGACAACCAGTCCATGCCCAAAATAATATCAAAGTCCACCATGCTGAGCAATAATAAATCGGCTCTGGTCTCAAAACCACTAAGAGCAATCAAACATGACTGGTGACGTCGTGACGGCACCTAGTCTCTACAACTAGGTAAGCCTAACATTTTGTGGAATAATGAAATAAAAATATAAATTTAACCAACTATTCAAAAATACACAACAATCCCAAAACCCGGAACATCGTGAATCACAAACTACAGGAGAAAAAATCTAGTGTATCTATACATCAGAGTCTATCAAAAGAAAATACATAAGTTAATAGGCATGGGGAAGAGTAGAAGGGGACTCTGAGGTCTGCGGACGCGGAAGATATACCTTGAAGTCTCCAAAGCTGTCTCGACTAACTGATAGTGCAGCTGATAAGGAGCACCTGGATCTGCACACGAAAAAAGGTGCAGAAGAGTAGAATGAGTACACCACAATCGGTACCCAGTAAGTGTCAAGCCTAACCTCGGTAGAGTAGTGACGAGGTCAGGTCCGGGCCCTACTGGAATATGATAATAAATCAAGGCAAGAATTAAATATCGCAGTAAAATAAAGACTGAAATTTAACAAGAAAGAATTCATAGAAGGTAACAACTCAATACACAGAAATATAACAGGGGATCTCCCGAGATACCGTCTCGTAGTCCCAAACGTTAATGTGCAGGGAGGATCTCCCGAATACCATTCGGTAGTCCCAAAGTAAATATGCAATACAAGGAGGATCTACCGAAATACCGTTCTGTAGTCCCAAAGTAAATATGCAAGACAGGGGGATCTCCCGGAATACCATTCCGTAGTCCCAAAGTAAATATGCAGTACAAGGGGATCTCCCGGAATACCGTTCCGTAGTCCCAAAGTAAATATGCAGCGCAAACAATAGAAATACAACTACATCACAAAATCTTACGATTTAGACTAAGTACCAGTCAAGGAAGAAGCAGGAAATTCACTAAGCATGCTGCACAGAATTCACAAAAGCAATTAAGACACGTAGACATGTTGTATTAGACTAAACATGATAGCTACACATATTGGAATAACTCAATTAAGAATGAAAATAAATTAATACTCATTTAAAGTGGTATAACTCAAAATAAAAGGAAAACATATTGTTTCTCAGTAAGAAAAATCGGGTTTACCACAACTAGCCCGTGTACGTACTCGTCACCTCACGTACATGGCGCTCACATATCACAATAGTTCCAAATCTTAAGGTGGATTTTCCCCACACAAAGTTAGACAAGCCACTTACCTCGAGCCAAACTCAATCAATCGGTCACAATGCCTTTCCCACGAATATTCGGCTCCGAATGGCCCAAATCTAGCCAAAAACAATTACATATCATAAATACAACTATAATAGACTAATCTAATTAATGAAATCAAGATTTTATCAAAAATTCCAAAATTCGCCCTAAAAAGTCGACTCGGGCACACGTCTCGAAATCGGGTAAAAGTCACAAAATACGAACATCCATTCACTCATGAGTTCACTCGTACCAAAATTATCCTAATCCAATGTCTAAATCCCAATCAAAACTCAGAAATTCGGTTAGGGAACGTTTCCCCCCATTTTTCCAACTTTTCAATCCAAATCCGAAATTAAATGGAGAAAATAATTATAGATTAATGAAATACAACCAAAAACGAGTAAGGAATCGTTACCCCAATGCTCTCTCGGCAAATCCCTCAAAGAATCACCAATTTCCGAGCTCCCAACTCCAAAAATGGATAAATGAATCAAACCCTCGAAACTCTCTCTTTTCTGCCCAGCGAATCCGCTCCTGCGACCTCATCATCCCCCTGCGGCACCGCACCTGTGGGAAAAGCATCACAAGTGCGAAAGTCACTTATGAAGGCTGGGTTCGCATCTGCGGCAATGGGGCCGCACCTGCGTGAATGCGCCTGCGGATACCTGTCCGCTTCTGCGGTCCTTCGCTGCATCTGCGATTCCTCTCTCGCATATGCGGGCATCACAGATGCGGAACTAACCTCGCACCTGCGATCCCAGTCGGAGCTGCCCAAATCCGCTTTTGCGCTTGCTTCTTCGCATTTCCGAACCTGCACCTGCGGTATCCCCACCGCAGGTGCGAAAACACCAGATGTCTGAAACTTCATCAATGGCCTAATTCCAAATTTCAACCCTTTAAGCATCTGAAATACACCCGAGGCCCCCGGAACCTCAACCAAATATACCAACAAGTCCTAAAACACCATACGAACTTAGTCGAGCCCTCAAACCACATCAAACAATGCTAAAATCATGAATCATCCTCCAATTCAAACTTAAAGAACTTGAAACATTCAAACTTCTACAACCGGTGTCGAACCCATCAAACCGAGTCCGAATGACCTCAAATTTTGCACACAAGTCATATTCAACCTTACGGACCTACTCCAACTTTCGGAATCGGAATCCGACTCCGATATCAAAAAGTCTACTACCGATCAAAATCTCCAAAAAATTGACTTTTGCCATTTCAAGCCTAAATAAGCTACGGACCTCCAAAACACAATCCGGACATGCCCCTAAGTCCAAAATCACCTAACAGAGCTAACGGAACCGATAAAATTCTAATTCGGAGTCGTCTTCATATAGTTCCGACTACGGTCCAAATCCTAAGGCTTAAACCACCATTTAAGGACTAAGTGTACCAAAACACTCCAAAAACCAAAATGAAATCTCCTGACAAGTCACAATAGCAGAAATAGATATGGGAGAAGCAGCAAATAGGGAATCGGGGCTATTACTCTCTAAACGACCGGTCGGATTATTACAAAATTTTATTTTGTTTTTTATTTTTTGTTCTTTTTTACGCCATAACATTTATGTTTTCTTCAATGTGGTGAACTCTGGTCAGAGACTCTTCAAATGCGCTTGGAGCTACTTTCTAATGATCTAGGGAAATCACCCCTTCCTGCATAACTTGTAATACACTTCTATACAACTAGCTAAACCATGAACGTGTTCAGTGAACTCAGTAGAACTGGATTCAAGATCTGATTCACATAATCGCTTGTAATCATTTTTCCAACGTGATAAAATATACTTTGAAGGGATCTCTTCCACACCATTGAGGTTCAGTACACACAACGCATGCCTGCACATATATCCATAGAAGTTGAAGCAGCTGCAAATACAACGAGCTTCGGCTGCAGCTCTGTTGTACAGAACTTCATAATCCCGTATCTCTCTCCTATTTCCCTCTTCCAAAACACGCTCCTTCACCAAAAATGTTACCATCTGCCCGTCAACATGTAACTGTGTTGTGCTGAAACAAGAATACATCTCATCCACCTCTAACTGAAATCTTTTGAAGATCTCTCTAGTGTACACTTTGGAAAGCTGCAACTCAAAGGATCATCTTGTTTTTAGTTCAGGGTTCGAGTTTCTCCACTCTGTATCTGCAACCGCTTCTTCCTTGTTCTTTTTCTGCAAAGCTCATTCATTTTTATCAAGAAACTCTTTTAGAGGACTTTGCTTGTGCAAATATTTATCGAAAAAAATAGTCAATGTCTCGTTACACCTTGCAGTGGCCATTCCAGCAAAAAAAGTATCTTTCAAATCAACTGGAGCCCATTTAGCTCGGTCATCATAGAGTGAAAGAAGCCACTCATGATCACCAACTCCAAATCTTTGGATAATAAATCTCCATGCTGCTTCGAAATCAAATGGCTTCAGAGCCTCATATATTGTTTTAATTAATGCCTTTCTAATAGCATCATAGTTACACAACCCTCCCAACTTTTCTGGAACTTCCCTCATGATGTGTGATAGAGCAAACGATGAAAAGACTTCGGAATCACCTCACTTATAGCACTCTCCAAAATCTTGCATCTTTCTGTAATAATTGTTTGAGGGAAACATCCAAGTGAGCAAGTGAGCGAAGCTTTGAACACACACCGAAATATAAGAGGCTTTTGCCTCGCCCGCAAGTAGGCCACAACCCAGCAACAACGATTGACCATGGTGATTTGTGCCCACAAATGCCACAAGAGGAATCTCATATTTGTTGGACAAATATGAATTATCAAAATAGATCACATCAATGGAGTAAGCATATGCCCTTTACCTGACATCACTCCAGAACACAGTCGTCAACTGCCCTTCATCATTCAGACCCATCAAGTAAAAGAAGTTTGGGTTTGTCAATTGCATTCGACAGAAATAATTATACATGGCTTGCGTGTCTCCCTTTCTTAAGTTCAGCTTATCGTGACAATCAGATGAAGTTTTGCACCTCCTTGCGCTAAAAATTGGCATTCCAATTCGCACCTGCATCAATCACAAGTGCCCGATATAACTTGATTGTTCGGACTTCAGCATCATAGTTCGAATCCAACTTTTCTTATTTCCAGCACCCGTCTTCTTAATAAACTTGTATGCTTTTGCACCTAACAAATGATTATGTTCAAGGGTAACTTCAAGTACTCTCCATCCTTTGGAGTCCACCATTCTCATCCTCATCATTGCAGGACAACTAGTTCTAGTTTCCTTACACAACCGATTTACATCTTTAATCCTCTTAAAGCCCTGGCTACTGCAGCATAGCACTGCACCATACTTCTCCCCGCTATTTCTTTTGAACCAAGAATTCTTTACTCTAACACGAAAACCAATCTCCCTGGCATAACAATTATAATAGTTGTAAGCATCATCTAACCATCTGACTCTATTTGCCCACCATATTGAGCAAATAATTCATCCGACTCAATTTGCTCACTATTCTGGTCATCTAACCTATCTGACTCTATTTCTTGCAATCTCCCGCTGCCTTGCCCAGTAACATCTTGCTCACCATCAAGAGAAGCTTCTTCCTTCTGAAATTGAGATGTATCAAATAGATAAAATATATTAGCAAATTAAACTTCTACTCACATAAAAAAATCACGTAAAGGCCAATCAGATTATCTGCTTGTAATAATAAACAACTTGGGTATATCACAAGCAATCTCAATCTTTTTGTCAAGTAACACTACATGGAATTTGATTATGTACCTTAGGCTTAAATTTTAAGATGACAAAGGGCGTCATCTCAGTCGTTGTCTCTTAATAAAAGCAACTGACAGCTGACCATTATCACTTAACGTAGGCATAAATTTTGTACTACTTTGTTAAACCCACCAAAAGCAGGTCAATGCTTCGGGCCACACACTACAAATAACCTATGGATTATCTTCAACATTTTAAAGACTGTATAAACACTAAGAAGAACCTTCAGTGAGCTCTATAATTACATACTGTTATAAATATTAGCTAACAAATTTTCTAGTAAACGACTAACTTGAAGAGCTCATGGATAGGATAGAAAATAAAATTTCAGAATAATGTGGTGCACTCTAATTATTAGTTGTTACATAGATTAATTATCAAGTTCCCAGTTTACTAGCTTAAATACAAAAGGCTCATACTCTGAATTTACGGGGTCTTTTAATTAAATGTTTGTGTTCGAAATTTTTTAGAGATTGAAACCAGTGTCTTTGATTATTAGAAGAGTAGATAAATTTAATTTGTTACTTTTATTTGAAGAACTAAACACTCGAAACAAGATGATAATAGTTTTTTTCTTTTCGTTTTTGACGAAATTGAATCGTAATTAATGTAGCACCACAATCTTGGAGCCACCATCACATATAAAAATTAATGTTTATTTTAAAGAAATATAACAAGTCAAAAGTAAACTTACAACTCAATTCGCCGGAGAGGATGGAGAGGAGCGGCCTCGCAGCTGAGTGAAAGTGCCGTCAGATCATGAAATGAAACTACTCTGGCGTCATTTCAGTTACGGGACAAAAAGATGATTTGGGCTCCCCAAATGGGCCCAAAATTTTGAAACTACAAAAGGAAATGTTTGGAGTTTGGAGATTTCCATGAGTTCACTAAACCTTTATCGAATCTCCAAAAATCAGCTTATTTTGAGAAGTACTTTTTTTCAAAAGTACTTTTGGTGAAAAATAATTTGTGTTTGGCTAATTAACTTGAAAAGTACTTCTGAGCAGCAATTAGTATTTGGCCAAGTTTTTAAAAAATGCTTCTAAGTGTATTTTTCTCGAAAGTACTTTTGGAGAGAAGCTAATTTTTTCTGCTTCCCCAAAACTGCTTCTGCTTCTCCTCAAGAGCACTTTTGTTTTCTTCCAAAAGCTTGGCCAAATACTTCAACTTTGAAAAAAAAAACATTTTTTTTGAAAGAAAAGTGCTTCTAGGATTGGAGAAGCTTGGCCAAACAGGCAAGTCTCATGACAAATCGGTATAAAATTAATCAAAATTGTTCCCAGATTGAAATATTTTAGTTTTATTTTAAACTTGAACATCTACAGAAGCATTGGCTTATCTATGTTCACACTTGTGGTTACTTAAGCACCCATTACCTTTGATCATATTTAGTACCTTACATATGCAATTATAGAAATATTTAGATAAATATTGAGTGAGCACCCACAACTAAATATTTTTTTTCTCTTCTTTTGAAATTTTAATCGGCGAGCACCCATGACTTTAAAATCCTGGATTCGCCACGGAGAGAAGGGTGATAAAAGGCGAAAGCATCAAGCACTTTTTCAAAACCCGATTAACGTATAATCGATGTATATGTTTAGCATACTAAAACAGTAGCTTAGCATCCACTTTGCGATGAGGCAATATATAACCAGTGTATACTTTTTCAAGAAATGTAGGTATAGAACCAAAACAGATATATGAATGAATTGAATAATATATATATATATATATATATATATATATATATATATATATATATATATATATATATATATATATATATATATATATGAATAAAGGAGGATATTAAAAGATGATGCTATAAATCCCATTAACGTTTTCCTAGTCAAATATGTTGCGACATATGGACATCTTCGATTAGCTTTAGCTCGACAAAAGCGGAGTTTCCTTACAGATAATGGATTTTTTCTTTGTTATGCAGACTGTATCGGATCCAAATTCAATGCGAAGGGCATAATGAAATGCCCAAATTTTCAAGAGATAGAAGACGGAAATTGAGTACTTTTATGAGGTCCGGAAGGTAAAGGACGATAATTTGTTGTTCATGTCCTTCAGCTTCACGACGTCCAAAAATTTGCTAATTTCCATTTCAATCATCCTGCAAATTGGGCATACATTTTGCCCTTAGCATTGAATCTGATCCGATGCAATTTGAATAACAAAAAAAGAATCCATTTACTGTGAGCTTTTTACGTGGTTCGAACAAATATACCTTCATCGAGAGGCAAGAAGAAGCAATCCTACTAAATCAAGTCTATACATAAAAGTACAAAAGTAGAGATGTATATCTAATTTAACTAGGATATATATACCTAAGAGAATTTCTCACAAATTGAGGGAGAAATTTTACACAAGTATTTCTTAATATTCACTTCTCTAATAATGTTTTATACTCTCAATATTTTTCTTACAATACACGAAAAGAATTAATAAAATATTGATGAAAAAATGAGAAGGAACTGGTCTCTATATATAGGCAAAAAATTTCAACATAATCAAAATCATTTTCAACTTGGTCCACTTGAATTAAATTAACTACCAAGTTGAAATTTGACAGTTTTCATGAGTTGATGCTAAATGTACTAATTTAATTACAACCTAACCCCTTGTGCCGCTATTTTCGAAGGTCTATTTTTCCCCTATGTATATGCCTTTATTACTCCACTTATTTTCTTGCTTTCAAAATATAACACTAATGCTAAAGCCCTTTATTGGAATGGGTTGGATCCTCCTAAAGATGTGTGCTCGCCACTAGTTTCAAACAAATCATCCATTGACTACTTCTTTTTTACTTTAGTTGTGCAGTACAGTTTTGTTAATATGACGAATTTTGAGTGCTTTGCTAATACTCAAAGTGACGCAACTGATGATATGAGAGGAGCAAAAATGCATAAAGTTACTTTTTCTATTATTCAATGTGAAAGCATTAAATTGTAATCTGATTTTAATTATTGGTTTACTATTTCTACAAAATGAAAAATTAAGTTATCATTAATATTAGACATCAAATTGTCATTACTATCACATTTATTCTTTTTTTAGTGTTTGTTTGTTACACGAGAAAACTAATTGACTTTTGTAGTTTGATTTAGCAAAAGTTGAGATCCTACTTTTAGGAATATTAGGACTAGAAAAAGAGAAAATCAATGAATACTTATTTGAAATTATGCAAGTGTTATACATTGCGCATAAATGGTTGAACAATCTCATGACCCTAAAACCAAACATATCTTAAATAATTCCAACCGCATTTCTTGTGCCACAATTTTTGAAGGTCATTGAAATAATTTCATTTTATATATTCTGATCTACAACTAGCTTGCCCAAGATCTGATTTGCACCTATCGTTGACAAAAGTCATGAATTTTTTCATTGGGTTGGTGTAAAATATATTTTCCATTTCTAGTTTTAAAAAAAAAAGAAGCTGTTAATTTGAAAATTTCCGATTTAACGCACTAATTGAATTTTAACGTAAAAGGCTTGTAAATGTAAAAGAGGGAAGTCTAAATTACCCTTGCTTTTTCTTCTGTTAAAAAAATTGTTGACTAGAAATTTTCTATTGGATGAAAGGAGTTAGAAAAAGTAAATAAGTTGTAAATGAATAAAAAAGAAATAACTAAAAGGAAACTAGTATACAATGAAGAGAAAATAAGGGAACTAGTATCTTTTTAGTTTCTTCTGTTAAAATGACCTGTTATGTATTAATTGTGCAAGATGAAAGTCAAAAACTAGTTGGAGGAGGAGCTTACAATTCGAATGAACATATGGAGCCAACAACTCTTTTCACTGCAAGAAATGGATTACAGAAGCAGAGAAAGCCATATGTGTATTATGATTTTTGCAATATGAAAGGACACACGAAGGATAACTGTAACAAGCTGATGCAATGCGAGTTTTGTCATATGAAGGGGCATCTTAAAGAGAATTGCTACAAGATCATAGGATATCCTGATGATTTCAAGGGGGGAAAAAGGCTAATGCAGCAGGAGGGAACTTGAGCAATGGTGAAAACACCATGCCTCAACACACTGGAATAGACCACAGGCACCACACTTTATGCAAGAGCAGTATCAACAGATCTTAAACATGCTGAGCAAATCTCCAATGACTGAACATAGTGCAAACATGGCAGGTATGGTCTCTTCAATCAATGAGGCTGACTTTTACAAGGACAACAAATCACATGATTAGTGATAAAAATACTTTATGTAATGGCACAATGGTAGAAAATTCTAGAAATGTGCAATTGCCAAATGGAGAGGCTGCAGCCATAACTCATATAGGGAATTATCAATTAACCTGAGGTGATCTACTTGAGAATGTAATATGTGTGCCAGAATTTAAGTTCAATCTCTTGTCTATTTCAAAGTTGACAAAGAGCTTGAACTGTTATGCTCCCTTCTTCCCTAGCTTCTTCATATTTCAGGATCTCTTCACTAGGAAGGTGAAAGAGATTGGTAGAGAGGAAGAAGGTTTGTATGTCCTATATTCTCGTAGGAAAGGAAGAATACCAGTTGGAAAGAGATCTATTGTCACGACCCGGAAATTTCCACCGTCGGGACCGTGAGTGCCTAACATTTCAATTGCTAGGCAAGCCAACGTTAGAGAATCATTAAACCAATCCTTATTCCATTCAGTAAATAACAGTAAATTAGCTAAGATGAAATATAGTGAGTGCGGAATAATATAAAAACTGCGTTAATTACTACCATCCAGATCTGGAGTCACAATTCACGAACTTCTAAGATTTCGCTACAAGTAAATTTCTAAAGGAAATACAACTGTTTTCTATACAAATGAAACAATAAAGGAAATGCATAGAAGGGGACGCTAAGGCCTGAGGACGCCAACAGAACTACCTTGGGTCTCCAAACGGATCAAGCCAGCAGCTAGACTCAGGGTCAACTCGGTCTGGTACCAAAATCTGCACAGAAAGTGCAGAGTGAAGTATCAGTACAACCGACCCCATGTACTGGTAAGTGCCGAGTCTAACCTCGGCGAAATAGTGATGAGGCTAGGACAAGACACTTACAAATAAACCTGTACAATATATCAATATATACAACCATAACAACAAATAAAGAAGCAAGGCAAGAAATATTGGGAAGGGGACATGCTGAGGGGATTACATGGCAAGGAATCACAACAGGAATGAGAACATGATCAATTGATGTATCTTTAACAGAAAGAAACAAGTAAACACAGTAAAGGAAAGTGCACGGTATCACCCTTCGTGCTTTTACTCTCAACCTCACCATAAGAAAAATTAGAAACGACATGGCATCACCTTCGTGCATTAACTCTATCATACATGGCACGACATCACCCTTCGTGCTTTTACTCTCAACCTCACCATAAGAAATAATAGAAATGACACGGCATCACCCTTCGTGCATTAACTCTCTCTCATAACATGGCACAAGGCATCACCCTTCGTGCTTTAACACTCTCCCTCACCAAGACAATGAACAATAACTACAGGGAGATAGAAATATCAAGAACAAGTCTTACTTCAACATTCAATTCCATGTTACTAACCTCAACTTTGAGTCAATACTCAATCAATACCAATTTCCGTAAAACATAATAAGAGTTGTTCAACATAACGAATAGCTAGTCTAATCATGAACAATATGATCAAGGAATACCACGATTACAATAATAAGACTCACTCGCATGTTATGACCCGACGATAACGCATAGGTACTCGTCACCTCACCTATACGTTTTACTCAACATACAAACACGTACCAAATAAGCGAATAATACCTAATCCCTCAAGCCAAGGTTAATTACGATACTTACCTCGCTTCGAAGGCCACTCAATACTCAATCACAGCTTTTTCTCTAGAATCCACCTCCAAACCACTCGTATCTATTCAAAAATGACTCAATAATATCAAATATTACTAAAGGAATAGATTACATTGAATAAATTTAGATTTCCCAAACTTTTCCCCAAAAAGTCAAAAACCGACCCCGGGCCCGCTTAGTCAAAACCCGAGGTTCGGACCAAAATTTACTTACCCATTCACCCCTGAGCCCGAATATATAATTAGTTTTGGAATCCGACCTCAATTTTAGGTCTAAATCCCAAAATTTCGAAATCCCTATTTTCTACCCAAAAATCCCCAATTCCACCATGAAAACCTTAGGTTTTGGGTTGAAATCTTGTAAAATGTAGGAAAGATTGAAAGAAACTAGTTTAGAATCACTTACCTATGATTTGGGGAAGAAATGGTCTTTGGAAAATCGTCTCTTACGTTTTAGGTTTTGAATATTTGGGAAATGAATCAAAAATCCCGTCCAAAAGTCATTTTGATCACCTGTAGATGTCGCATTTGCGACCAGAGCTTCACAAATGCGAGAATAGTATCACAAATCTGAACTCCTCGCATCTCTGCTGCCTTCGCAAATGCGAACCATTTATTCGCAATTGCGAACACTGAACCATCGCAAATGCGAGAATCCCAGTCTCAACCCATCTTCGCAAATGCGAACAATCGTTCGCAAATGTGGCCTGTGAAGATCGCAATTGCCATCCTTAACTTCGCAAATGCGAAGGTCCCCTTCCAACCCCACTGCTCGCAAATGCGAGGCTCGCAATTGCGAAGTCTGCGGACCTGAAGCACACCAGCTATGAATTCTATGTTCAATTCACTCTGTAGCCTATCCGAAACTCACCCGAGCCCTCGGGGCTCCAAACCAAAAGTGCACACAAGTCTAAAAATATCATACAAACTTGCTCGAAGGATCAAATCGCCAAAATAACACCTAGAACTACAAATTTAGTGGCAAATCAAATGAAATTCTTAAGAACACTTTAAAATTTCGATTTTCACAATCAGACGTCCGAATCACGTCAAACCAACTCCGTTTATGACCAAATTTCACAGATAAGTCATAAATATTATATTGAACCTGTACCGAGCTCCGGAACAAAAATACGGACCCGATATCCACAAGGCCAAACATAAACCAAATTCTTAAAACCAATAGATTTTCAGTCTTTCAATTTTCAACAAAAATTCATATCTCGAGCTAGGGACCTCGGAATTCGATTCCGGGCATACGCCCAAGTTCCATATTTCATTATGGACCCACCGGGACCGTCAAAATACGGGTCCGAGTCCGTTTGCTAAAAATATTGACCGAAGTCAACTTTGATTTTTAAGGCAAAAATTATCTTATTATCAATTTTTAACATATAAGCCTTCCAGAAGAACACTCGGACTGCGCACGCTAATCGAGGAAGGCTAAGATAAGGTTTTTTTTTGAGACCTCGAAAACTAGAATTAGGTTCTAAAATATAAGATGACCTATTAGGTCATCACATTCTCCACATCTAAAATAACCGTTCGTCCTCGAACGGACATAGAAAAGTATCTAGGCTGGTGAAAAGATGTGCATATCTACTCCGCATGTCTGACTCAGACTCCCAAGTAGCTGCCTTAACGATTTGACCTCTTCACTGCACTCGAACTAAAGGATAACTCTTTGATTTGAAATGGCGAACCTTCCGGGCTAGAATGGCCATCGGCTTCTCGTCGTAAGTCAAATCCTTGTCCAACGGGACAGAGCTGAAATCTAATATATGGGACAGATCGTCGTGATACTTTCGAAGCATGGACACATGGAACACCGGATGAACTGATGATAACTCCGGTGGCAACGCAAGCCTGTAAGCCACCTCTCCCACTCTCTCCAGAATCTTAAAAGGTCCGATATATTTAGGGCTCAACTTTCCCTTCTTTCCGAACCTCATTACATCCTTCATGAGTGATACTCGAAGCAACACTCTCTCCCCGACCATGAATGCAACATCACGAACCCTACGGTCGGCATAACTCTTCTACCTGAACTGAGCTGTGCGAAGTCTATCCTGAATAATCTTGACCTTGTCCAAGGCATCCTGTACCAAATCTGTACCCAATAACCGAGCCTCCCTCAACTCAAACCATCAGACTGGCGATCGACACCTTATACCATATAGTGATTCATAGGGAGCCATCTGAATGCTCGACTGGTAGATGTTGTTGTAGGCGAACTCTGCAAGGGGCAAGAACTGATCCCACGATCCTCCGAAGTCAATAACACATGCACAAAGCATATCCTCCAAGATCTTAATAGTGCGCTCGGACTGTCCGTCTGTCTGAGGATGAAACGATGTGCTCAACTCAACCTCCCAACTCACACTGTACTGCTCTCCAGAAGTGCGAGGTGGACTTCATACCTCGATTTGAAATGATAGACACGGGCACACCGTAAAGACAGACGATCTCGCGGATGTAAATTTCTGCCAACCGCTACGAAGAATAGGTAACTACCACAGGAATGAAATGCACTGACTTAGTCAGCTTGTCCACAATGACCCAAACGGCATCGAACTTCCTCTGAGTCCATGGGAGTCCAACAACGAAATGCATGGTGATACGCTCTCACTTGCACTCGGGAATCTCTATCTTCTGAAGCAAACCACCAGGTCTCTGATGCTCGTACTTGACTTGCTGACAATTTAGACACCGAGCTACATATGCAACTATATCCTTTTTCATCCTCCTCCACCAATAATGCTACCGCAAGTACTGATACATCTTGGCGGCGCCCGGATGAATAGAATACCGGGAACTGTGGGCCTCCTCTAGAATCAACTCACGAAGTCCAACCACATTAGGCACACAAATACGACCCTGCATACTCAAAACTCCATCATCTCTGACCGTAACCTGCTTGGCATCATCGTGCCGCACCATGTCCCTAAGGACAAGCAAATGAGGGTCATCATACTGCCGCTCCCTGATGCGCTCAAACAACGAAGACCGAGCGACGGTACAAGCTAGAACATGACTGGGCTCAGAAACATCCAACCTCACGAACTGATTGGCCAAAGCCTGAACATCTAGAGCAAGCGGTCTCTCACCAATTGGAATATATGCAATGCTACCCATACTAGCTGACTTTCTACTCAAAGCATCGGTCACCACATTGGCCTTCCCGGGATGATATAATATGGTGATATCATAGTCTTTCAATAACTCAAACCACCTCCTCTACCTCAAATTGAGCTCCTTTTGTTTGAACAAGTACTGTAAACTCCGATGGTCCGTGAAAACCTCATATGACACGCCATAAAGATAGTGCCTCTAAATCTTTAGTGCATGAACAATGGCTGCCAACTCTAAGTCATGGACAGGGTAATTCTTCTCGTGAACCTTCAACTGTCGCGAAGCATATGCAATAACCTTGCCACCCTGCATCAATACCACACCCAGACCAATACGAGATGTATCACAATATACTGTATAAGATCCTGAACCTGAGGGTAACACCAATACCGTTGTCGTAGTCAAAGTTGTCTTGAGCTTCTGGAATCTCGCCTCACACTCGTCTGACCACATGAATGGGGCACCCTTCTGGGTCAACCTGGTCAACGGGGCTGCTATAGATGAGAAACTCTCCACAAACCGACGGTAATAACCCGCCAATCAAAAGAAACTACGAATCTCTGTAGCTGATGTGGGTCTAGGCCAGTTCTGAACTGCCTCAATCTTCTTAGGATCCACCTCAATACCCCTTGTTGATACAACGTGACCCAAGAAAGCAACTGAACTCAACCAAAACTTGCATTTTGAGAACTTAGCATATAACTGGCTGTCTCTAAGAGTCTGAAGAACGATCCGAAGATGCTGCGCTTGCTCCTCTCGGCTGCGGGAGTAGATCAAGATATCATCAATAAACACAATCACAAAGGAATCCAAGTAGGGCTTGAATACCCAGTTCATCAAATCCATGAATGCTATTGGGGCATTTGTCAGCCCAAATGACATCACTAGAAACTCATAATGCCCATATTGAATCAGAAAAGCTGTCTTAGGGACATCGGATGCCCTAATCCTCAACTGATGGTAGCCAGATCGCAAATCAATCTTCAAAAACACCTTGGCACCCTGAAGCTGATCAAATAAATCATCAATCCTCGGCAATGGATATTTGTTCTTGATGATGACCTTGTTCAACTGCCGATAATCTATACACATTTTCATCAATCCATCTTTCTTATTCACAAACAACACAGGTGCACCACAGGGCGAGACACTAGATCTAATGAAGCCCTTATCAAGCAAATCTTGTAACTGTTCCTTCAATTCTGGCGAGGCCATGCGGTATGGAAGAATGGAAATGGGCTGAGTGTCCGGAGCCAAATCAATGAAGAAATCAATATCCCTGTCGGGTGGCATCCCCGGCAGGTCTGCAGGAAACACTTCTTGAAACTCGCAAACAACCGGCACTGAATCTATGGAAGGAACCTCCGCACTAGAATCGCGGACATAAGCCAAATAAGCTAGACACCCCTTCTCGACCATATGCCGAGACTTCATATAAGAGATAACCCTGCTGGTAGAATGGCCAAGAGTCCCTCTCCGCTCTAATCGAGGCAACCCCTGCAAGGCTAAGGTCACCGTCTTGGCGTGACAATCTAATATATCATGATAAGGTGACAGCCAATCCATACCCAGAATGACATCAAAATCAACCATATCGATAAGTAGAAGATCTACATGAATCTCAAGGATCACAATGGTGACCACACACGAACGATAAACACGATCTACAACAATAGCATCTCCCACTAGTGTGGACACATACACAGGAGCACTCATAGAATCACGAGGCACGACCAAATAGGAAGCAAAATAGGATGACACATATGAGTAAGTAGATCCCGGATCAAATAGAACTAAAGCATCCCTGCTGCAAACTGAAACAGTACCTGTAATAACGACATCAGATGACTCAGCCTCAAGCCTGGCTGGAAAAGCATAACATCGAGTCTGGGGCCCACTACCCTGAACTACGTCCCTGGGACGGCCTCTAGCTGGCTGGTCTCCACCTCTAACTGCCTGACCTTAACCTCTAATAGTTTGGCCCCTACCTCTAGCTGCCTGACCCCTGCCTCTGGCTGGTTGAGCAGGTGGTGCAGCAACTGGTGCCGGAAACATGGCACGAGAAACCTGATGCTGTGAGTTGCCCGATATTCGAGGGCAAAATCTAACAATGTACCTTGGATCACTACAAGTATAACAAGACCTCGGCTACTGTGACTGATGGCCATGAAACTGACCCTATCAACCTGAGTAACCACCCTGAAAACTCTGGAGCGGAGGTGCACTAATAGGGGCTGGTGGTGCACTATAGGCTAGCTGGTCAGAATAATGCATCTGAGGGCCACAACCACCTGAGGCACCGTGGGATGCCTGGAGTGCTGAATGAAACAGCCTGGGAGGATGGACTCTGCCATAAGTACCCCGGCCTCCAGATGAGGCTCCACTGAATCCACCGGAGTGACGAGTCCTCTTGTCAGACCCCTGACCACTCCCCTAAGCTAAAACCATCTCGACTCGCCTAGCAACATTGGCAGTCACCTGAAAAGAAATCTCGCTCCCATTCTCCTTATCCATCTGCAATCTGATAGGCTGAGCAAGTCCATCAATAAACCTCCTCACCCTCTCTCTCTCGGTAGGAAGTAGAATAAGAACATGACGGGCTAAATCCACAAAACGGGTTTCATACTGAGTAACAGTCATACTGCCCTGCTGGAGACGCTCGAACTGACGGCGATGTTCCTCTCTCAATGTGATAGGGAGAAACTTCTCTAGGAAGAGCTGAGAAAACTGGTCCCAAGTAAGAGCAGGCGACCCAGCTGGTCTGGTCAACAGATAATCTCTCCACCAATTCTTGGCGGAACCATTCATCTAAAATGCAGCAAAATCGACCCCATTGGTCTCCACTATACCCATGTTCCGTAGAACCTCGTGACAGTTGTCGAGATACTCCTGGGGATCCTCTGAAGGAGCACCACTGAAGTGAACTGTAAAGAGCTTGGTGAACTTGTCCAATCTCCACAAAGCCTCAGAAGACAGAGCTGACCCATCCTCGGCCTGTGCCGCAACAACCGGCTGAACTACTCTGACTGGTTGAGCTGCTGGAGCCTGATACTAGGGAGCTATCTGCTTCGGAGTGGGAGTAGTAGGAGTCTGGGCTCCTCCTCCAGCCTGAGAGATGGCTGGTGCCATGGGAAATGCGCCAGTCTGGGCCACACTTTCCATAAGGCCCACCAAACGGACCAAAGCGTCCTGAAGTACTGGGGTGGCAATGAACCCCTATGGAACCTGAGCTGGTCCGGCAGGAACAGTCTGGGCTGGAACCTTCTCGCCCAACTCTACCCGAGGCTCCACTGCTGGTACTGCTGCACGAGCTCTGGGCTGAGCCCTGTCCCTGCCTCGGCCTCTGGCACGGCCTCGGCCTCGACCTCTGCCCCTCGTAGGATCTCCCACTGAGGGCTCTAGCTGCTGCTCAGGTGAGGAAGCGGTACGTGTTCTCGCCATCTGCGAGAGAATAAGAGTAGAAGAGTTCAATCAGTATTGAGAGAACAAATCGCACGACAGAGAAGAATAAAAGTGAAATTCGTTCCTAAACTTCATAGCCTCTGGAAGATAAGTACAGATGTCTCCGTACTGATCCTCGAGACTCTACTAAGCTCGCTCGTGAATCGTGAGACCTAGGCAACCTAGTGCTCTAATACCAACTTGTCACGACCCAAACATTCCCACCGTCGGGACCGTGATGGCGCCTAATATTTTACTTGCTAGGAAAGCCAATGTTAGAGAATCATTAAATCAATCCTTATTCCATTCAGTAAATAACAACAAATTAGCTAAGATGAAATATAGTGAGTGCGAAATAATATAAAAATAGCATTAATTACTACCACCAGAATCTGGAATCACAATTCACGAACTTCTAAGATTTCGCTACAAGTAAATGTCTGAAGGAAATGCAACTATTTTCGATACAAATAAAACAATAAAGGAAATGCATATAAGGGGACGTCAGGGCCTGCGGACGCAAATAGGACTACCTTGGGTCTCCAAACGGATCAAGCCAACAGCTAGACTCAGGGTTAACTCGGTCCGGTACCAAAATCTGTACAGAAAGTGCAGAGTGAAGTATCAGTACAACCGACCTCATGTACTGGTAAGTGTCAATTCTAACCTCGGTGAAGTAGTGACGAGGCTGGGACAAGACACTTACAAATAAACCTGTACAATATATCAATATATACAACCATAACAACAATTAAAGGAGCAAGGCAAGAAATATTAGGAAGGGGACATGTTGAGGGGATTACATGGCAAGGAATCACAACAGGAATGAGAACATGATCAATCGATGTATCTTTAACAGAAAGAAACAAGTAAACACAGTAAAGGAAAGTGCAAGGCATCACCCTTCATGCTTTTACTCTCAACCTCACCATAAGAAACAATATAAACGGCACTGTATCACCTTTGTGCATTAACTCTCTCATACATCGCACGAAATCACCCTTCGTGCTTTTACTCTCAACCTCCCCATAAGAAATAATAGAAACGGCACGGCATCACCCTTTGTGCATTATCACTCACTCACAAAATGTTGCACGGCATCACCCTTCGTGCTTTAATACTCTAACTCACCAAGAAAATGAACAATAATAACAGGGAGATAGAAATATCAAGAACAAGTCTTACTTCAACATTCAATTCCACGTTACTAACCTCAACTTTGAGTCAATACTCAATCAATACCGATTTCCGTAAAACATAATAAAAGTTGTTCAACGTAACGAATAGCTAGTCTAATCATGAACAATATGATCAAGGAATACCACGATTACAATAATAAGACTCGCTCACATGTTATGACCCGACGACAACGCATAGGTACTCGTCACCTCACCTATACGTTGTACTCAACATA
This sequence comes from Nicotiana tabacum, assembly GCF_000715075.1. NCBI lineage: Eukaryota > Viridiplantae > Streptophyta > Magnoliopsida > Solanales > Solanaceae > Nicotiana > Nicotiana tabacum. The sequence continues at coordinate 19,424,418 of NC_134083.1, read as the reverse complement.
CAAACACGTACCAAATAAGCGAATAATACCTAATCCCTCAAGCCAAGGTTAACCACGACACTTACCTCGCTCCGAAGGCCACTCAATACTCAATCACATCTTTTCCTCTAGAATCCACCTCCAAACTACTCGTATCTATTCAAAAATGACTCAATAATTTCAAATATTGCTAAAGGAATCGATTACATTGCATAAATTTAGATTTTCCAAAATTTTTCCCAAAAAGTCAAAAACCGACCTCGGGCCCGCTTGGTCAAAATCCGAGGTTCGGACCAAAATTTATTTACCCATTCACCCCGAGATCGGATATATAATTAGTTTTGGAATCCGACCTCAATTTGAGGTCTAAATCCTCAAATTGCGAAATCCCTAGTTTCTACCCAAAAATCCCCAAATCCACCATGAAAACCTTAGGTTTTGAGTTGAAATCTTGTAAAACGTAGTGAAATATTGAAAGAAACTAGTTTAGTATCACTTACCTATGATTTGAGGAAGAAATGGTCTTTGAAAAATCGTCTCTTGCGTTTTAGATTTTGAAAATTTGGGAAATGAATCAAAAATCTCGTCCAGAAGTCATTTTGATCAGTTGCAGATGTCGCATTTGCGACCTAAGCTTCGCAAATGCGAAGCTCGCAAATGCGAACTCCTCGCATCTCTGCTGCCTTCACAAATGCGAACCATTTTTTCGCAATTGCGAACATTGAACCATCGCAAATGCGACAGAAATCACGCAAATGCGAGAATTCCAGTCCTAGCCCATCTTCGCAAATGCGAACAATCGTTCGCAAATGCGGCCTGTGATGATCGCAATTGCACTCCTGAACTTCGCAATTGCGAAGGTCCCCTTCCAACCCCACTGCTCGCAAATGCGAAGCTTCTTCACAAATGCGAAGCTTCTTCGCAAATGCAAGACTCGCATTTGCAAGCCAGACCTCGCAATTGCGAAGTCTGTAGACCTGAAGCACACCAACTATGATTTCTATGTTCAATTCACTCCGTAGCCTATCCGAAACTCACCCGAACCTTCGGGGCTCCAAACCAAAAGTGCACACAATTCTAAAAACATCATACGAACTTTTTCAAGCGATCGAATCGCCAAAATAACACCTAGAACTACGAATTTAGTACCAAATCAAATGTAATTCTTAAGAACACTTTAAAATTTCTATTTTCACAACCGGACATCCGAATCGCGTCAAACCAACTCCGTTTCTCACTAAATTTTACAGATAAGTCATAAATATTATATTGGACCTGTACCAAGCTCTAGAACTAAAATACGGACCCGATATCCACAAGGCCAAATATAAACCAAATTCTTAAAACCATTAGATTTTTAGTCTTTCCATTTTCAACAAAAATTCATATCCTGAGCTAGGGACCTCGGAATTTGATTCTGTGCATACGCCCAACTCCCATATTTCATTACGGACCCACCGAGACTGTTAAAATACGGGTCAGGCTTTGTTTGCTAAAAATATAGATCGAAGTCAACTTAAAATAATTTTTAAGACAAAAATTCTCTTCTTATCAGTTTTTAACATATAAGCCTTCCGGAAGAACACTAGAACTATGCACGCAAATCGAGGAAGGTTAAGATGAGGTTTTGTTTGAGACCTCAAAATGCATAATTAGGTTCTAAAATATAAGATAACATATCGGGTCATCACATCTATGGCAGTAACAGAGACGGTAGATGCAGATACCTGGCATAAAAAGATGGGACATGTTCCTATGTCTGTATTGAGGAAGATTACAAAGTTTAATAATAAAGCTAGTTTCAGCATTGATCATTGTGATGTATGTCCCATAACTAGGCAGACTAGAATGCCATTTCCCATTAGTGATAATAAATATGTTGAAACTTTCAATTCGTTGCATATGAATGTTTGGAGTCCTTATAAAGTGCTTACATACAATGGAATGAGGTATTTTCTTACAGTAGTTGATGATTTTTCTAGATGGACATGGGTGTTCTTGATGCATCTAAAATCTGATGTAGTTACTATACCTAAAAACTTCCTTAGTTTGGTTCGTACTCAGTTTGGGAAACTGGTTAAAACTTTCAGGTCAGATAATGGAACTGAATTTTATAACCAGAATTGTGCAGAGTTATTCAAACGACATGGGATAATTCACCAAAGTTCATGTCCACACACACCCCAACAAAATGGGGTGGTGGAGAGGAGAAACAGACACATCCTTGAAACTACTAGAGCACTTAGATTTCAAGGTCATCTCCCAATCAGATTTTGGGGTGATTGCATTGACATTATAATTTACATCATCAATCGAGTACCATCTTCAGTACTTGGAAATAAGATGCCATATAAATTACTTTATCAGAAACAACCATCCTTCTCACATATGGGAACTCTTGGTTGTCTTTACTATGCAACCAATCTGTTGAGAAGGGACAAATTTGGACCCAGTGCTACCAAAGCAGTCCTGCTGGGATATTTGCCCACTCAGAAGGGATATAAACTGCATGACATTGAAAACATGATAATATTTATGAGCAGAGATGTAGTCTTCTATGAGTCAATTTTCCCTTTCCACCCTGTTCTCAGACAAAATTACCAACACTTCCTCAGCAAGTTCATTATGATTGGGAGTTTCCCTCTTTAGCTGACTTACATCATGATGGTAGGCTATGAGCTCGTGTTTTAGCTACATTTTGTACTCTAATTACGACACTTTGATAGTATTGAGCCTAATTGTTAGTACTTTGTACTTATTATGTGTGTTATATTGTGTAGGATGTAATTTTGAGTAAAGAAGCAAGTTTGGAGCTAAAATGGATAATTTGGAGCTTTAAAGTTTGAGTAGAAGCCCAAAAATTAAGTCGGGATCACATTCGGGGGTCGAGAACCAAGTCTGGATGTCAAAAAGTGAGAAACAAATATTATTCTGAGAAACATGCACTACTGCGTTGTGCCATGCGCCGCGGAAAAATTCCTGCAGAGTGGAATAAATAGGCCTTTGAACTTTCCCACTAATGCGGCAAATGGCGCGACGCAGTTGTGCAAAAGTGGGCTTCCTGTTAGATTTTACCTCTCTGAATATCCTCACAAGCACGCCTGTAAAAGTTTCTCAGAGTTATTTCCTATTTTGGCTAGGAAGTGTGTAGTTCCGTCCAGGCCACTCCTACAGGGTATAAATACACCAAAAATACATTTTTGAAGAGACTTTTGACCTACAAAAGATTTGAAAAGAAACTAAGGCAAGAAGACACAAGAATTCATCAAGATTTCAACCAACAATCAGTGCAATACATTAGTTTGTATTGAATCATTAGCATTGATATTTTCTATGTTTTAAGCCTTATTGAGATAACGTTTTCCATTGCTATGGAGTAATTGGATCCCGAGTCAATTATCTTGCACCTATCTAGTCAATTACCCTTATTTCTCTCATTGGTATCTCTTTATTGCTCATCTGCTATCTTTTATAATCAATTGTTAATTGCTTAAGTTTTAGTAGTTAATCGTAGTTTATAATCATCAAATCAAGTATTAATTTTCCTGAATAGTAATCAACTAAAGATTATTATTATTATTATTATTATTATTTTAAATTTTATTTTAAATTGATTCTGCCATATGGTGGCAGTGACCTATATAGATGAACACCAAATTTATAACAATAAGAAAAGGTTCTGATCTTCCACCAGCCCCATGTTGTATAGAATGGACATTCCCATTCTTTGACAAAAACACACTTCTAGAGATTTACTCATAACACTTACAACCTAGCTTTTACATTTGCAAAATAAAAACTTTTACATGCTATCTATCTTTACATTGCAGCAGGGCATGAAAAAGAGTTCTTTAGAGTTTTGTGTCTGAAAGAGGGAAGTTGCATTCTATCAAGTCTGTAACACCCTAAAGCATTCTTTGGTAAGTCCCTTGGATCAAAAATCAACATGTCCTGTCCACTAGAGCCCAACTTTGCCAATACATCCGCAACTTGGTTCCCTTCTCTAAAACAGTGAGAGATATGAATGTTGAGTTGCTGGATAATCTTTATGGTTGCCTTAATAATAGATTGTAACTGCCATGGTGAATCTGCCTTTCCTTGCAACATTTATATGACTATCATGGAGTCACACTCAAGATTTATTCTTTTGTACCCGCTTTCCTTGCACCACTGAACGCCGTACAAGACTACCTTTGCCACTGCATAATTATTTGTGCCATTGTCAATCTGTTGTGAGAAAGCCATTATCAATTTGCCTCCGTGATCCCTTACAATACCACCTGCTCCAGAGCTTCCATCTTTCAGGCTACTCCCATCAGTATTTATCTTAATCCAGTCCCTTGCACGTTTTCCCCATTTAACAATAATGCTTCTAATTCTATGGGACAAAGATAGAATTCTATCACAAATGGACTGCCACTGCATATGTCCTTCTAGGGCTACATTTTGCTTCATAATCACCCACCTGAGGTGTGTTAAGATATAATAATGAACCCTAGTTGCAGAGATGTTTTTACCTCCATATCTTGTTGCACATCTAGCCTTCCATAATTCCCAACAAATAACAATAGGGGTAATTTTCATCATCAGTTGATGTACACTATTGCTGTCTTTGATACTCCACCACTTGGACAACATATTAATGACTAGGCAGTCTTCCCACCTAATACCTAACGGCCCTCCAAAGGACCTCCAGGTATTTCGAGCCAAATCACCAAAGATAAAAGTATGCATTAAAGTTTCTCTCTGTGAGATTCTACAACAATCACATCTACATACTATAAGCCGTTCAAATCTAGCTATAATATCATCAAAGGGGAGCTTGTTCTTAATTAATCTCCACATTAAGAAAGACATTTTAAAAGGTAGAAATCTACTCCAAATTTCTGTTAACATATGGGAACATATTTTGGGTTGTCTAACCATTTGCCAAGCTGATTTAGTAAAGAATTGACCTGATGGGGATGGCTTCCAGATTGGTATATCAGGACTTGCAGGATCTCCAAACTTAGTTGAGGTAATTACTTCTATCATGTATTCTGGGAGTTGTTGAAGTTCCTCAAAAACCCATTGGTTTCCCTCTCTCACATCCATAATCATTCTCCTATCAGGATTTTTCTCCAATTACTTTATTGGCTAAAGCTCCAATTCCAGTCCAGTTATCCCACCATAGGCTTGATGCTCCATTATTGACATTCCATAAAATATTTGCCTTTGCCTTCTCTCTGACTTGTAACAATTTCTTCCAGCTATGTGATAGACCTGCAGACCATTTCTTTTCACAAGGGGAAAGCCTACTGCAATATTTTGTCTTTAAAAAATCTGCCCATAATGATTTACATGTTCTAAATCTCCACGATCTCTTTATACTAAAACTTTCACTGATCTCCAGCATACTCCTAAAACCCATGCCTCCTTCCTCCTTTAGATAACACATATTGGTCCAAGAGCACCAGTGATATATCTGTTTACCATCAGTTGTGCCCCAAAAATATTTAGCAAAGTAGCTTTCAATCTGTTTGAAAATGGTTTTAGGTGGTTTCATGTCTGCCAGAAGGTGTAATCAACTGAAAATTATTCGAACACTGTTTAAATCCAATCCATGTGGAGAGATAATTAAATATACTATTTTTGACTAGCGAGAAATAATTTTGTGTTGTGCTTTACGTTCGTCAAATTTTGGCGTCGTTGCCGAGGATTGACAATCAATAGTGTTCAAAATAATTTTTGGTGTTAATTCAGAAATCAATTTTATTTTATTCTTCACGGTTTTCTCTTCCGTGTGCAGGTAATAGGTTAAGTTCATTGGTGTATGACTTGATCTTATTCAAAAGAAGTAATACCTTACAATCGGAGTTGGAAAAACACTTGCGACAACTGAGAAAAGAGAAAGAACTCACCAAAAAATTCTTGGGGCAATCTTCAACCCAAGAGAACATGGCTAAGAACGGTAAGGAGATTGTTGATTTGGCTGTATGGGAAGTAGTCCAATAGGAAGCAGCCACACGGGCAACTGCTGAAGCAGCTCTCAGAGCTGATGAAATAATTGACGGGAATAGAGGATGAAGATTCAACCTGAACAGACCTCTGGTTGAAGATGGATTTGAAAATAATATGCCCAGGCTTGGACGACTACTGGGAGACTACCTAGGTCAGTCTATGTAACGACTCGGCCGGTCATTTTGAGTATTTTAGCCCAGATCCCCTATTTATTGCCTCCTCTATGTTGTACTGTGATTATGTGACTTAGCAGGGTGTTTGGTTTTAGTTTCAGGTGAGTTTCAGAGTGAAATGAGACACACAGTCCCTAAGTTGGAGGCTTAAGATGAAAGAATTGACAGTAGTTTAACTTTTATGTAGACAACTCTGGAATGAAGTTTTGACGGTTTCAATAGCTCCATATGGTGATTTTGATCTTAAAAAAGTGTCTGGATGTTGATTTGGATGCCCGTGGGTCATTTCGGCTTGAATTGGCGTAATTAGAAATTTGAAGGTTTGGAAGGTTGAGAAGTTTGACTGGGAGTTGACTTTATTGATGTCGGGGTCGGATTCCGATTCCGGAAGTTAAAAGGTCCGTCATATCATTTATGACTTGTGTACAAAATTTGAGGTCAATCGGAGTTGTTTTAGTATGATTCAGCGTTAGTTTTGGAAGTCGGATGTTCATAGTGTCAATAGGCTTGAATTGGGTTGCGATTCGTTGAATCGATGTTGTTTGATGTGATTTTTTTACCTCGAGTAGGTCCATTATGCCATTCGTTCAATCCGAAAGTGTGATTTGGATTGAATCTAGAACAATTTTGGACTTGAAGGAATGCTGAACTTGTTGTTGTTTAGGTGTCATCGCACCTGCGAAGGGTTTGGCCGCAGGTGAGAACACGCAGATGCATGAGGTTGATCGCAGAAGCGACCTTGAGTGAGTTTGGCTGGGATCGCAGGTGCGAGGTGTTTTCCGCATCTGCGAGTCCGCATCTGCGAAGGAGCTGGTCGCTGATGCGGACTGGTCCAACTTGGTCTATTGTCGCAGAAGTGGACATCATCCGCAAGAGCATGTGCGCTGAAGCGTTCCTATGTCCGTAGAAGCGGAAGCGCAGATGTACGTTTTTTCCGCAGATGCGGAGAGAGATGGACCTTAGTGAGGACCACACCAATGATGGAAATTCTGCAGGTGCGGAGCCGCTGATGCGGCTGTGGGTTCGCAGATGCAAGATTGCTGGGGCAGAAAAAAGATTAATCGAGGGTTTTATTTCATTTTCATTTTTGGGACCTAGAGAGCTCGGTTTGTGGTGATGTTTCGAAAGATTTTCAAGAAATTCATCAGGGTAAGTGATTCTAACCCAGATTTGACTATATTACGTGAATCCATTATTATTTTTATCATTTAATTAGTAATTTGAGTTGAAAATTTGCGGAAAATTTGTGAAAACTTCTTAGACTAAATTTTGGGGATTTGAAAGGCGATTTGAAGTCGGATTTGAGTAATTATCGTATGGTTGGACTCGTTATCTAATGAGTGTTCGGATTTTTAAATTTTGGTCGAATTCTAAGATGCGAGCCTGAGGTTGACTTCTTAAGTTGACTTTTTGTTTATCTTTAAAGATTGTAACTTTATTGTTCGGAATAGCTTCCTATAGTTTATATTTATGGTATGAAGTTGTTTTGGCTAGATTCGAGCCGTTCGGAGTTGAATAATCAAGGAAAAGGCTTTCTAGTGGATTGAGTTAGCGTGTTTTGAGGTAAGTGTCTCGCTACCTTTGTGTGGGGGAATTACCCCTTAGTATTTGGTATTGTTGTGTTAATTGTGATATGTGTAAGTCGTGTACTCAGGGTGACGAGTGTGTACACGGGGGTAAATATGGTAATTGACTGGTTCTAGCTATGTAGATTCTTTTCATGCCTTTAATAGAGTTACTATAATATGTTCTATTCGTCATCTTTAGTCTATCTTCACATGCTTTACTTGTCTTACCTCTTACTTGTTATTTTCCTTTACATGCCTAGCTGAAATTAGTGTTTCCTCTATTCCTTATTCATTATTTAACCGTTGAGTTCCTTACTTGAAATTGTTATTTCTTGGAATATCTTATTGTTGAAGTTGGTATTGAGTTATAAAGGCTGTGATTCACATCGAGGCAAAGTGTTAAGTTGTGAAATACTATTCTTGTTGCGTTATTCACTTCCGGTTGTTATTTTGAGACTCTTGTGCATATTGTGGTAGAGCCACGAGCTATTTATTGTGGAAACACCAGTATTGTTGACTTCTTTGGCAAGTTGTGATATTGGGCACTTGAGGTGCGATTTGTGATACGTTGTGATATTGATACATTCATGACCCAAAATCCACTATAGGTCGTTATGGGCCCCAACATTACCGTTAGGCAAGCCAACACTTAATTGTTCATTTCATCATTTTTAAAATCATAAATCTTTCTTGGATAACAAGGTTAGTGCATCAGAATAAATCGTAGTTACGTACAGTTTCGTTAAAATAATAAGTGGAAGTGAATCGGTGTAAAACAATCCATAACAAATTCTAGAACACCCCTAAAACCCGGTGTCACAAGTGCATGAGCATTTACTAAGGAGTACAATAATAATACAACCTTTGTCCGGAATGTAAATAAGACATGATAAAGTAAATGGTACGATGGAGACTATATGGGCTGCGATACATAGTCTGGAATACAGCTCACCATAAAGTCTCCCAAGCAGCTGCGCCTACGCGCCAAAAATGACCACCAATTGAACCTATCAGATCTTGCACATTTAGTGCAGAAGTGTAGCATGAGTACGTAAATCAACACGTACCCAGTAAGTATCTAGCCTAACCCCGAAGAAGTAGTGACGAGGGGGCAACATCGACACTTATTAGAGGTCCAACAAAGAAATATAAATAATCATACGCAGATGTGAAGCACACAACAATAATGGGGTAAATCTGTAAGTTACCTAATCTTCCAAATATTTCTTTTAAAGTATGAATTTCTCAGTCTTGTATTCTACCTCAACAGCTCAGATGTATCAAGTACCAGTAACAAACAGATAAGAAGTACCATATAAAATACCGGGCATCAGTGGAAAGATAATCTCGTGAATGTTCGGACTACCAGCGATATAACGCACGATTATGCCGAGGTCGTTCGGCCCGATTCAGAATAATGTGTACATTACCGAGGGTCGAGCGACACGAACCATAGATGCATCTATTATACTGCCGAGGCATTCGGCCCGCTCCACAAGAAAGAAAGAAAATTACCGAATTACGGGGCACGTGCTTACAATACATTACATGAGCACAAAGTGAATATAACCTTTACCGTTTCTCAAATAACTTGCCAACAACTCAAGGTGATATATATATATATATATATATATATATATATATATATATATATATATATATATCCAAATCAATTTCAATTATAAATTCAATTAATTAAGCCAGCAGAATGAGTTCAAATAATTCAAATATAACATGATAAAGTCCTAAGTCTACCCGGACATAAACATGCTTTAGCCACGTACGGACTCTCAGCACCTCGTGCGTACGTAGCGCCCACAACTAGTAGCATATAACAATTACATCACCTAGGGGGTAGTTTCTCCCTCACAAGGTTAGAATGGAGACTTACCTCGCTCCAAAATTCCATAATCGGCTCCAATGCCACTCTAACACCTCAAACTGATGCCCGACGCTCCTAAACTAGTCAAACGATGTGCAAACCAATAAAAATATACTCTAATACTCATAATAAATCAATTTATAACAATTCTCAACTCCGCTCGAAAAGTCAATAAAGTCAACCCTTGGGCCCACATGCCCGGATTTCGAAAATTCTTGAAGATATGCTTTTCCCATAGCACCACGAACTCAAATATATAATTCAATCCTAATTACATGTCCAATTTCGTGGTCAAAATCCAAAAAACCAAATTCTAGGTTTTCTTAAAAATCCCATAATTTCCACCAATTTTCATGTTCAAATCCACGTATGATTCGTGTATTTAACTCACAATGTGAAGAAATCACTTACCCCAAAATAGATGATGAAAATGGCACTCCAATATTGCTCCAAGGTCGACTCCCATGGAAGAAATGAAGTGAAAATGAGCCTAACCCCAATTTAAAAAGAACATTGCCCAGTCCGACCTTCTACGCGAACGCGGCAAGTCCATCGCGTTCGCGAAGCACTACCAGCTACAGTTCCAAAATCGATCTTCGCGAATGCGAGCCTAATCTCACAAATGTGGTGCTTTACCATGAAAACCTTCGCCAACGTGGTGCACCTTCCGCGAACGCGAAGGGTAAAATCTCCCAAGCCCAGTTTTCCCTTCCGCGAACGCGATGCCTCAATCGCGAACGAGTTGCTTTGCTCCTCGATCTTTCGTGAATGCGTGCCCACAATCACGAATGCGAAGTACAAATATCCAGCAGCCAAAAATCTCTCTTCACGAACATGATGACACATACGCGTTCGCGATGAACGACACCAAAACCAGCAACAGCAGCAGCAAAACATGTAGAAATGATCTGAAACCACCCCGGAACTCACCCAAGGCCTCCGGGACCCCGTCCAATCATATCAACCAGTCCCAGAACATAACACGAACCTGATGAACGCATCTGAATCATACTTAAGCATTCCGGAACGGTGGCAAACTTTACGCACAACTCACAAATCATGATACAAATCTATTACAAAGGCTCGAAACCCCAAACGGACATCGATATCACCAAAGTCCACCTCAAACCACACTTAGGAAATTCTAAAACCTTCAAAATGCCAACGTTTCACAATAAGTGCCGAAATGCTCCCGGGCGACCCGATACCCAACCCGAACATACGCCAAAGTCTGAAATCATCATATGAACCTAATGGAACCTTCAAATCCTGATTCTGAGGTCGTTTAATCAAAAGTCAAATCTTAGTCAACTCTTCCAACTTAAAGCTTTCGAAATGAGAGTTTTCCATCCAAATCAACTCCGAACTTCCCAAAATTTAATTCCGACTATGCATACAAGTCATAATACATGAAGTGAAGCTACTCAGAGCCTCAAACTGCCAAACGATACATTAGAGCTCAAAAAGACCGGTGGGTCGTTACATATACGCATGCAGTGGTATAAGGTTTTGGGGTTGAAACGAATGCGGTGAGATAAGGCGGGCTTGATACGTGTGTTGCTAGTAAGGTAAATACTTGAAGCCACGCGGCGTGATAAGGGGGGCTAAAACGCGGGTAGCTATTTTGGAAAAATAATTTTTAAAACTAAATGCAAGGCTCCCACGGTAATATAAGGAAATATTATGTATTGTTTTGTGATATGAGACTACGAGGCGGGGCCTTGGGTGATTCTTGTAGATAATTTTCCATTATATCACTTGTTGTTTTGGTTGCTTTGTTTCTTGGCATAGTATTCTTTGCGCTCTTCTGTGATGCCTTATTTGCCTTAGTTCAGTGTAGCTATTCCTGGCATATTTCTCATTGTTTCATTTCCATTGTTTATCATTATTTCACTGTCTGTTCAGTTTTCTTATTTATTCCAGTAGGGGCTTGACCTGATCGCTTCACCACTCTATCGAGGTTAGGCTTGGCACTTACTGGATAGCGTTGTGGTGTACTTATGCTACGCTTCTGCGTATCTTTTTTTGCAGATCCAGGTACCTCTTACGAGTCTAGGCACCAGTGAGTTGAGTTCAGATTCGGAGACTCCAAGGTACACCTACCGGCGTCCACATGCCTCGGAGTCACCCTAGATCTAGTCTATTTTATTTTCTTTCCCTTTTATAGATATTGTTGTATAGGAATGTGCAGTACTTTCTTGTAGAGCTTGTGACTTGTATTCGTCGGGTTTTGGAGAGTTGTGTTTTGTTGAGTTACAGAGTTTCTTTATATGATAGTTGTTGAGTTATTTGAAGGTTTTTATAAATTCTCAGTTATATTCTGCATGTATGTTAGGCTTACCTAGTCTTGGAGACTAGGTGCCATCACACCATCCTACAGAGGGAAATTAGGGTCGTGACAGTCTACAACCAAGGAATACCTTTCAGAGATCAAGCAAGGGCTACTTTAGACCATTCAGAATAATTGTGTCTTTCGAGGCAAACTCAATAAAGATCCAACTACTCATTTGATGGATTTTGATGAGATTATGAACACTTTCCAGCACAACGGAGTTTCGAAAGATACTATCTACTTAAGGACATTTCATTTTTCACTTAGGGAAGATGCTAAGCACTGGTTGCGAAGTTTGCTGACTGAATCAATTAAAACTTAGGAAGACATGGCAAAGAAGTTCCTTGAAAAATATTTCCAGCTGCAAAAATAGGGAAAGTTCCAGATGAGAGGCTTGAAACCCATGGCTCAACTATATGAGAGCAGGGCATGACCATTCGAAACTTGGAAAGATAGGTGGGGAACTTGCTAATCTATTGTCTGAGAGGGTTCCAAGAACTCTCCCTACTGTACTAAATGAAATCCAAAAGAGACAATAAATGCAGTGTCTTTGAGGAGTGGACATGTAGTGAAGGACCCCATGGCAAAATAAAGGGATGAGTTGATTGAAGGACAGGTAGAAATTGTGGAGGAGCATAAAAATAGCAACACTCAAGAAGGTGAGGAGATGGTAGATAATGGTCTAAAGAAGAAGGGAAAGATTAGAGCTTAAAAAAAGAAGAAAGAGGGGAATGCATTGAATGAGGAGATTGAAGAGAGTAAATACATGCATGTTTTACCTTTTCCTTAGAAGCAGATAAGAGAAAAGCTGGACAAATAATTTGGGCATTTCCTAGATCTGCTCTAGTAGGTGTATGTTAATTTACCTTTCACAGAGGTGATTTCACAGATGCTAGCATATGCTAAGTTCCTGAAGGAGATATTGTCCAAAAAGCAGAAAGCGGAAGAGACATCAGTTGTCAAGCTCATAGAGAATTTTAGTCTCATTCTGTAAAATAAGCTTCCTCAAAAGTATGGAGATCCTGGGAGTTTTACTATACCTTGCTCTTTAGTAAGTACTAAGTTTGAAAAATCTTTGTGTTATTCAGGTGCTTCTATTAATCTTATGCCTTTGTCTATTTTCAGGAAATTGGAGGGAAAGAATGGAGAAATCAGATCGATACCTGTATCTTTGTAGCTGGCGGATAAGACCACAATCATACTTGAAGGAATAATGGATGATATGCTAGTTCGGGTGGACAAATTTGTGTTCCATGTGGACTTCATCGTGGTGAATATGGAAAAGAATATGGAGATCCCTCGGATTCTAGGGAGACCCTTCTTGGCTACGGGCAGAGCTATTATGGACATTCAAGAAAAGCAGCTTATGCTCAGAGTGTGAGAAGAAAGGGTGATCTTCAAGATTGAAGGAGCAACGGGGGCCCTAAAGGAGAAACTGGAGAGAGTAAGCATGATAAGTGTGGGGTGTACCCAAAGAAAGCAGAAAAGAAGCTCTCGGCATGGATGTGTGCACTGGGTCGAGCGTGCAAAGGAGATCTCGACTTCAATTCAGACCCCGACTAGATGATCCAGGGGATTTTTTTCTTTACCTCTTGCTTTTATTTATATGTCATGGGGACATGCCACAATTTAAAGTATGGGGTGGGGGATGTAAATATGTACATATGTGTTTGTTTTCTTTTCTTTTGATTGATTTTTTTTTATTTTTCCCGACGATGGATTTCCTCGATCGTCTTCTTGAGGGATCAAAGTCGAAGGAAAAAAAATTATTTTCTTAGGTAGTGTAATAATTTTCCCTTGGTTTTTTTTGTGCCGCGGTTCTTTTTCAAGAGTTTTTCTAGAATCGGGTGTAGTTAGTTTTTCTTTTGAGTAAGAATGGAGAAGTCTTGTGTTGTAGTGTTAAATGGAGATAGTTGTTCCTGACTTTGTTATGCCTTGAGAGTAGTGACTGCCTTAGTTGTGATGTCTAGGATTAGTTCTTGACTCATGTATAAGTGTATGAATTTGGTTGATTTAGTGTGTGAGATTGTTGATATTCTGTGCATGTCAGTTGATGTCTAGAACTTGCCCCGTGTGTTTCCAAAGCAAAATAGCAATCTTGTTCAGTCTAGAAAGTGATTGTAACGACCCGAACAATCGTTTTGAGAGTTATAGTCCCGTTCCCCCATTTACTGTTCATTCCCTGCTTAATTTTTGTTATGTGACTTGCCGGGGTAGCTGGTTCGAGTCCGGAGAAGTTTCAGAAAGAGTTGAGACACTTAGTCTTAAGGTTAGAAGCTTAAGTTGAAAAGATTGACTGGATATTGACTTGTGTGTAAACGACTCCGGAAAGGAGTTTTAATAGTTCTATTAGCTCCGTTGGGTAATTTTGGACTTAGGCGCGTGTCCGAATTTTGATTTGGAGGTCCGTAGTTGAATTAGGCTTGAAATGGTAAAAGTTAAAAATTTGGAAGTTTGACCAAGAGTTGACTTTGTAGTTACCATGCTCGGATTGGGGTTTCAAAAGTTGGAGTAGGTCCGTGGTGTCAATTGTGACTTGTGTGCAAAATGTGAGGTCAATCGGACATGATTTGATAGATATCGGCATCAAATGTAGAAGTTAGAAGTTCAAAAGTTCATTAGGCTTGAATCGATGCGCAATTCGTAGTTTTAGCATTTTTTGATGTGATTTGAAGGCTCGACTAAGTTTGTATGATGTTTACGACTTATTGGTAAGATTGGTTGAGGACCCGGGGGCCTCGGGTGGATTTCAGATGGTTAACATATTGGAATTTGGACTTGGAAGATGGCTGAAGCTGCAGAATTCTGGTGTCTGGTTTCCTTCTTCGCGTTCGCGATGGGAGTCCCGCATTCGCGAAGGATATATAGAGATAGATGAAGATTTGTTCTTCGTATTCGCGAAGTAAGAGACGTGTTCGCGAAGAAGAGGGGAGTGGACTGGGACTCCACGCGATTGGCCTCCGCATTCGCGAAGAAGAGCGAAGCAGACTGGGATCCCACGCGTTTGGCCTACGAGTTCGTAGAAGGGTGATCGCATTTGGGAAGCTTGGGGTCAGTAATGCATCGCGTTCGCGAGTGGTACCTCACGTTCGCGTAAAAGACTTTTGGGCGGAAGATTGATTTGTGCTACGTGATTGCGAGAAGAGGGTCGCGAAGAAGGATTGCCTGGGCTGACTTAAATATTTCAAAAAATGAAGGTTTGAGTTCACAACACAAATTTGATTTTGGGAGCTCGGTGAAAGGCAATTCTTGGAGAGATTTTCAAGTGGGTGATTGGGGTAAGTGATTATTACTTAGTTTTGGTTAAATTCCATGTTTATGTCTTTGATTTCATTATTTAATTAGTGATTTGGGGTGAAATATTGGGGGGAAATGGAGGAAAGTTCCTTGGCCGAATTTTGAGGATTTGATCGAGACTTTGGTATCGGATTTGAGTAATTTTGAAATGGGTGGAATCATGGTTGAGAGGGTGTTTGAATTTTGTGACTTTTACCCAATTCCAAGACGTGGTCCTGGGGGTCGGCGTTTGAGTTTACTTTTGACTTTTGATTAAAACCTTAGTAATTTTATATAGAATTGATTCATTTAGATCGTGTTGATTGTATCGAACTATTTGTGGCTAGATTCGTGGCATTTGGAGGCCGTTTCGCGAGGCAAGGGCTTGTTAGAGTAGAGTTTCACACAGTTTGAGGTAAGTAACACTTCTAAGCTTGGTTCTGAGAGTATGAAGCCCCGAATTTTGTGATTATGTGAATGGTGCGAGGTGATGCATGTGCTAGGTGACGGGCATGTAGGCGTGCACTGTGTGAATTGTGATTTAGTCGATTCCATGGAACTATGTAGCTATCTTATCTGAACATCTTTACTGTACTCTATGTGTTAGAGCACTTGAGCTGTAATTCATGCTAGAAATTATGTTTAGGATGTATGCTGGCACTATTGGGACCCATAGTGTTCGTACTTGCTGTTGAACTAATTGCCTAATATGTCAGTTTGTACTCAGTCATAGTTATTTCTTGCATATTATGTCTCAGTCTCTGTTGTCTTTACTTGTTATGTCATATCATCATTCGTGGGCTGAATATCATGATTATGGTGAGCTCGAGAGACTGGAAAAGTTATTGGCTGAGTGAGGCCAAGGGCCTATTGTGAGTAATATTTATGGGATCGGGCTGCACGCCGTATCATGTTTATTGATTCATGCCAAGATTTGGCTTATTATAGCGCTTGGGCTAGATCGGACCCTCCAGAGTCTGTACACCCACAGTGGGCATAATGCTAGCGGTTATGACATTTGGGTTGGATCTGCCCTTTTATTTGCATATGGGCTGGATCTGCCTTGGGCTGGATCTACCCTGTTATGTGTTAAGTTTTGTTGTGAAATCTGAAATCATGTCTAAGTTCTTGTTGAAAGCAAGTATAATTCTTGTACCTTCAGTTGTAGAATATAAATAACTGGGATATCATTGTCATATTTTCTGTAACTTTACGTACTGTTAAATGTTGAAAGTGGACCGTAATAATTGGACTTGTCACTACTTTCAGTCCAAAGATTAGATTTGTTACTTATTGAGTTGGTTGTACTCATGCTATATCCTGCACCTCGTGTGCATACCCCAGGTGCTTCCGGTTACGGCGGTTGTTGATTTGCAGAGGCTAGACCCTCAGAGATCATCAAGGTAGTTGTTTGGCCTTCGCAAACCTTGACTCTCCTTCGTTATCTTTCAATTTATTTATTCAGTTTTACTTCTAGACAGTGTACTAGACTTTGTCATTTCGTAGATGCTCATGTACTTAGTGACACCCCAGTTTTGGGAAGAATTTATGTATTGAGTTATGATTTCCTATCATGTATTAAGAGATTTTCCTTTATTTAAACTTTTTAAATATCTTTCAAAGATTCAAAGTGTTGGAAATGTCTGAATAGTCGGCTTGCCTAGTACCACGATAGGCTCCATCATGACGGGTTGGTTTTGAGTCGTGACAGTGATATAGGCATTTCTCTGTTGAGCTAGTCATATGTATGACCTCCCAATTAATGTGTATCTTAGCTAGCCCATTTGAGCCTGTAATCCTATTTCTTTGGCAACCACACTACAAGCCTGACCCCTTTGTTTGAATTGACTATATGTTTGAAGCGTTTACCTCTCTTGAGCACTTGATATATTTATAAGCTTGTTAAAAGTTAAGTAGAGGTATGGTTGAATTTTTGAGTGGAACTATAGAAAATGAGAAAGGTGCAATGTTTGAAAAAAATGAGAGAGCCACTGGTAGGGAAAAAAAGAAGAGTAAATCTAAATCTAGAAAAAAGAAAAAAAATTGGTATTTGTATATATTATAAAGAAAATTATTCCTTGCTAGTGGTAGATCTTGCTTTATCTATGCTTAAAGAAATTGTGAGCTTGGGGTTAATATGATATGAAGGTTAGGGTTTGGTTCCACATAAGTGTGGGATTTTAATTTGTGAAATTGTATGTATTAAAGTGCTCAGAGAAGTGTAGCCACTATTATCCAAATTGTATCTGACCCGTCCCGCAACCTACATTACAACCAAAATTAAGTCATACTTGATCCTTGACTGAATAAGTTCAATTAGTAGAGTATTACACTACGGGCAAGCCTACGGTACGTCTTCTATGGCACATGAATTTTGAATCTGAGAGTGAGTGAATTCTATCTATCTTGAATTCTTGTTTGTTCGTGAGTTTTATTATGTGTAGAACTACTCTCTATTTTTGGTGTGAGGGCACATGACTTGCAAAGGAAAAATAATGACTTTGACCTCTGTGTTAGAGTAAATGAGCAGGTTGTGAAAAATGCGTGGTGTTTTTGAGTCGAGTCTTGAGGCTAAGATGTTATGATAGAGTGCTTAGTTTGCTTTAAATATTCTTGGCATGATGCGTTAGGGAACTTGTCTGATGAAAATGTCATCCCTATGTGAAGTGTAGCTTGATTTCTCGAGGATGAGCAATGGTCTAAGTATGGGGTGTTGATGGTAGGCTAGGCGCTGGTATTTTAGTTACATTTTGCACTCTTATTACGACACTTCGATTGTATTTAAGCCTAACTGTTAGTAGTTTGTACTTATTACATGTGTTATGTTATGTAGGATGCGATTTCGAGTGAAGAAGCAAGTTTGGAGCTAAAATGGATAATTTGTATCTTCGAAGTCTGAGTAGAAGCCCAAGAAATTAAGTCGAAATCATGTTGAGGGGTCGAGGACTAAGTCTGGATGTCAAAAAGTGAGAAAAGAAGATTACTCTGAGAAAACTGCACTATCGCGTCACGCCATGCTCCACGGGGTGTAAAAGTGGGCTGCCTGTCAGATTTTACCTCTTTGAATATCCACACAAGCGTGCATGTACAAGTTTCTCAGAGTTATTTCCTGTTTCGGTTAGGAAAGGGTAGTTTCATCCGAGCTCGCTCTTACAGGGTATAAATACACTAAAAATACGTTTTTGAAGGGACTTTTGACCTATGAAAGATTTGAGAAGCAACTAAAGCAAGAAGACACAATAATTCACCAAGATTTCAACCAATAATCGGTGCAATATGGGAGTTTATATCGAATCATTAGCATTGATATTTTCTATGTTTTAAGCATTATTGAGATGACTTTTCCATTGCTATGCAGTAATTTTCATTAGGGTATTGACATATACGGTATTTTGATAACTTGATTAAGGATTCGATTCTTGATAATTATTGGAATTAATTAATAAAATTTTAATTCGTATTGTGGAGTTATTTCTTATTTTTCTTAATCGAAAGAGTAGCTAGATATTGAATTTCTTTACATCTTATGCTCTAGTTCAAATTCGTGATTCATATAGGTAATCGAAAGAACCTCTTGAATTGTTAACCGAACTAAAAAAAAAGGAAAATATTCGTGAAAAGTTACCCTTTAGACCATAACCATCATTTTATTCGTTGCAATTATTTACCGTGCTGCAATTAGATTAATTATTGAAATTAACGTTTAATCGAAAGAGTTCATTAACTTCAAGTGTAATCTAATGATCTATTGAATTCGTGAGAATCAACAGTATTAGAGAGTGAACTAACTCAAGAATTGGACCCCGAGTCAATTATCTTGCACTTAGCTAGTCAATTACCCTTATTTCTCTCATTCATATCTCTTTGTTGCTCATCTGCTATCTTTTGTAATCATCAAATTAAGTATTAATTTTTCTGGATGGTAATCAACTGAAGACTATTCTAACAATGTTTAAATCCAATCCATATAGAGACGATAAATAACTATACTATCTTTGACTAGCGAGCAATAATTTTGTGTTGTGTTTTGCGCTCGTCACAGCACCACGGTGCAACTGAATCTACTTTCCATCAAGAAGTACCAGAACCACCATCCTCACTTATTCACATTGCGACTGGAGATGCTACACCTTATCCAGAAGTATAGGTGGATGCAGGGGAGAATTAAACTAGTGAGAATGCCACAAGTATAGTGGAAGTTATGCCGGTCGCCAGTGCTTTCTGAACCTAATGGTGGTGTTGGTTTTTGCACAACACTCACCGAAAGTATGTTTACGCAGATCAGATCGGATGAGTCACCAGAAAGACGTACGGCGACTGATTTTTTTCTGTCCTGGATGTTTCACATTGCCACTTTGATACCATGTGAGAAATAGCAAGGGAAAAATATATTCGTGAGACCTATGTAACCTAGTGCTCTGTTACCAACTGTCACGACCCGAAATTTCCACCTTTGGACCGTGATGGCGCCTAACATTTCACTTGCTAGGCAAGCCAACATTAGAATAATATTAACCATTTTTAAATTTATTAATAACAAAGGAACAACTGTGGAAGTAAGGTCTGAAATATAGTGAATAATCCATAAAAAACAACGATGCCTAAATACCATCCCAGAATTTGATGTCACAAGTGCATGAGTTTCTAGAATAATACAAATAAAGGTCCGAATAAAGTAAAGCTGTCTGGAAGAAATTACACAGCTAAATTAAGATAGACAGGACTTCAGAACTGCGGATGTTGTGCAGTTATACCTCAAGTCTCCTTTGAGTAGCTTAAATCCGAGCAAGTCTATGGTACGCCGCTGGGACCAACTCCGAAATCTACACAAGAAGTGCAGAGTGTAGTATCAGTACAACCGACCCCATGTACTGGTAAGTGTAGAGCCTAACCTCGACGAAGTAGTAACGAGGCTAAGGCGGGTCACTTACATTAACCTGTACGCAATATTAGTAAAACAACAATAATATAAATAAATCAGGTAACTCATTTTTAATAGTTGAACCCAACTCAACAGTCATAATTAATTATTATTTCAATTAATTTCTGTTGCAGCGTGCAACCCATTTCCACAATATATTTATTTTCAACTCTCCGATATATTTATTTAATCAAGTATATATATAGACTTTTTAATAAGTCTGTTGCGGAGTGCAACCCGATCCTCCAATATATTCATTTCAATCAATTCTGTTGCGACGTGCAACCCGATCCTCCAATATATTCATTTCAATCAATTATGTTACGGCGTGCAACCCGATCCTCCAATATATTTATTTCAATCAATTCTGTTGCGACGTGCAACCCGATCCTCCAATATATTCATTTCAATCAATTATGTTGCGGCGTGCAATCCGATCCTCCAATATATTTATTTTAATCAATTCTGTTGGGCGTGCAACCCGATCCTCGAATATATTTATTTACCAATTCTCATAGAAGAAATTACTCCAATAAATGCAATAATTAAAATAAAATTTTAAGACAACAAGCACACATTAATTATGATTTAATTATGAAACAAACAATGACAAATAATAATTTATTATGGAAATCAGAGAGAAAAAATGAAGTTTAATGTTTAATATGCTAAATGTCAAGTAGCAATTAATGCACATAATTCAAATAAGAATGTAGCAATTATTACAGGAATTCAAGAATTAATATTTGACAAAGAATTATGAGTGAAACAATTAATATAATAATTCATTCATGATTTAAAATAATTTATGATTTTTAAATAATTATGCAAATAATTAATTCGACAACGTATAGACACTCATCACCTCGCCTATAGGTCGTTCACATGCAATTCACATAACAAATAATTTAAGGGTTCTATTCCCTCAAGTCAAGGTTAACCACGACACTTACCTCGCTTCGAAATCAAATTTCAAGTTTCCAATATACCCTTGCCTCGTGAATTAGTGTTCGAAGTCCTCAAATCTAGTCATAAACAATTAGTATATTCAATATAAATTGTAGGAATTAATTCCATATAAATTTACTAATATTCCGGATTAAAATCCGAAATTCATTTTAAAAATCGATAGTGGGGCCCACATCTCAAATCTCAGAAAAACTTACAAAATACGAATACTCATTCCGAGACGAGTCCATCCATACAAAAATTATACAATTCCGATGTCAAATGGACCTTCAAATCTAAATTTTTCGTTTTTGGAAAGTTTTACATATATATTTCAATTTCTTCCATCTAAATCCGAAATAAAGGATGCATATAGACATGGATTCATGAAATATAATCACTTTTGGTTATAGAACACTTACCCAATTCAAAGTCGTGAAAAACTCCTTCAAATCGCCCAAAGTCCGAGACTTAAAACTCAAAAATGAGTGAAAATGGCTAAAACCCGATTTTTATGTATTCTGCCCAGCATTTTCGCATCTGCGGGCTATATTTTGGCACCTGCGACCTCGCATTTGCGAGACAAAGCTCGCTTTTGCGGAACAGGGCAGCTTGTCCAGTGGCCGCATCTGCGACATCACAGAAGTGCACTAGTGACCATAGAAGCGGCTCATCCATCGCGGATGCGGTTTCGCACCTGCGCTCATTTCTCCGTAGAAGCGGAGCTCGGCAGGGCTGTCCAATGTCGCAGAAGCGACTGGAATTCCACAGGAGCGACCATGCACCTGCGCACAAAATGTCGCAGGTGCGACACACCAGAACCAGCACTGGGCAGCAGGTTCCAATTGCTATGTGGCTCGTCTGAAACTCATCCGAGCCACTCGGGTCCCCATCCGAATATTCCAACAAGTCCAGAAACATAATACAGACTTACTCGGGGTTTCAATTCATGTCAAACAACATCAAAATTATAATTCACACCTCGATTCGAACTTTTAAGTTTCAAACTTTTCAATTTACAAAACTTGTGCCAAAACATATTAAATGAATCCGGAATGACTACAAATTTGGCACACAAGTCATAAATGACATAACAGAGCTATTCAAATTTCCAGACTCGGATTCTGACTCTGATATCAAAAAGTCCACGCCGTGGTCAAACTTGAAAATCTTTAGCTTTTAAATTTTAGTTTCCGTTAAATGGCCATAACTTGAGCTAAGGACCTCCAAATTAAATTCCGGGCATACGCCCAAGTCCCAAATCACGATATGAAGCTACCGGAACTGTCAAAACACTGATCTGGTTCCGTTTGCTCAAAATATTGATCAAAGTCAACTCAGTAGAGTTTTAAGGCTCTATTTCACATTTTAATCCAATTTTTACATAAACATTTTTCGGAAAATTTTACGGACTGCGCACGCAAGTCGATGAATAATAAATAGTGCTTTTCGAGGTCTTAGAACACAGAATTAATAATTAAATTTAAAGATGACAATTTGGGTCATCACATTTTCCACCTGTAAAATAAATGTTCGTCCTCAAACGGAATTAGAAAAAGTACATGAGCTGGTGAATAAGTGTGGATATTTACTTTGCATGTCTGACTCGGACTCCTAGGTAGATGCCTCTATCGGCCGACCTCTCCAGTGCACTCGAACTGAAGGATAACTCTTAGACCTCAACTGTCGGACCTGCCGGGCTATAATAGCCACCGACTCCTCCTCGTAAGTCAAATCTTTGTCCAATTAGACTGAACTGAAATCTAACACATGGGACGGATCACCATTATATTTCTGGAGCATAAACACATGGAACACCGGATGAACCACTGATAAACTAGGTGGTAATGCAAGCCTGTAGGCTACTTCACTCACCCTTTCGAGAATTTCAAAGGGTCCAATATACCTGGGGCTCAACTTGCCCTTCTTTCCGAACCTCATTACACCTTTCATAGGTGAAACCCGGAGCAATATTCTTTCTCCAACCATGAATGCAATATCATAAACTTTACGGTCGGCATAACTCTTTTGCCTAGACTGAGCTGTGCGAAGTTGATCCTGAATAATCTTGACCTTATCCAAGGCATCCTGTACCAAATCGGTACCCAACAACCGAGCCTCTCCCGGTTCAAACCAACCAACTGGCGATCGGCATCACCTTCCGTATAATGCTTCATATGGAGCCATCTGAATGCTCGACTGGTAGCAATTATTATAAGCAAACTCTGTAAGTGGCAATAAATGATCCCAAGAACAACCAAAGTCTATAACACAAGCGCAAAGCATATCTTTCAATATCTGAATAATGCGCTCTGACTGTCTGTCTGTGGATGAAATGCTGTACTCAACTCCACCCGCATGCCTAACTCACGCTGTACAGTCCTCCAGAAGTGTGAGGTAAACTGCGTACCTCGATTTGAACTAATAGACACCGTGAAGGCGAACAATCTCACGAATGCAAATTTCAGCTAACCTCTCTGAAAAATGGGTAACTGCCACTGGAATGAAATGTGCTGACTTGGTTAACCTTTTCCATAATGACCCAAATTGCATCAAATTTTCTCTGAGTCCATGGGAGCCCAACAACAAAATCCATATTGATACGCTCCCACTTCCACTCAGGAAGTTCTAACTTATGAAGCAAACCACCAGGTCTCTGATGCTCGTACTTATCTTGCTGACAATTCAGACACCGAGATACATATGCAATTATATCCTTTTTCATTCTCCTCCACCAATAATGTTGCCCCAAATCTTGATACATTTTGGCGGTACCTCGATGAATAAAATACCTGGAACTGTGTGCCTCTTCAAAAATTAATTCACGAAGCCCATCCACATTAGGCACACAAATATGACCCTGCATTTGCAGAACTCCGTCTCCCCCCACAGCAATCTGTTTGGCATAACCGTGCCACACTGTGTCCTTAAGGATAAGTAAATGAGGATCATCATACTACCTCTCTCTGATGCGCTCATATAAAGATGACCGAGCGACTGTGTAAGCTAGAACCCGACTGGGTTCTGAAACATCTAACCTCACAAACTGATTAGCCAAAGTCTGAACATCTGCAGCTAATGGCCTCTCATAAACCGAAATATACGCAAGACTGCCCATACTCACAGCCTTTCTACTCAAAGCATCGGCCACCACATTGGACTTTCTGGGGTGATACAAAATGGTGATATCATAGTCTTTCAACAACTTCAACCATCTTCTCTGCATCAAATTAAGGTCTATTTGTTTGAACAGATATTGAAGGCTGCGATGATCAGTAAATACCTCATACGAGACACCGTAGAGGTAATGCCTCCAAATCTTTAGCGCATGAACAATGGCTGCCAGTTCTAAGTCATGAACAGGATAATTCTTCTCATGAACTTTCAACTGCCGCGACACATATGCAATCACCTTGCCATCTTGCATTAATACTGTACCAAGCCCAATGTGAGATGCATCACAATATACCATATACGATCCTGAACTTGTGGGTAATACCAACACTGGCGCCGTAGTCAAAGCAGCCTTAAGCTTCTGAAAGCTCAACTCACACTCGTCTGACCATTAGAATGGGACACCTATCTGGGTCAATCTGGTCAATGGGCTTGCTATAGATGAAAACCCTTCCACAAACTTAAGATAATAACCTGCTAAACCCAGAAAACTCCGGATCTCTGTAACTGAAGTAGGTCTAGGCCAATTCTGAACAACCTCAATCTTCTTAGGATCCGCCTTTTTGCCTTCTGCCGATACAACATGCCCCAAAAAGGCAACTGAGTCTAACCAAAACTCACATTTTGAAAATTTGGCATATAACTCATTATTCTTCAAAGTATGAAGCACACTCCGAAGATGCTGCTCATGAACCTCCCGACTGCTGGAGTAAATCAAGATATCATCAATGAATACAACCACAAAAGAATCCAAATAGGTCTTGAACACTCGATTCATCAACCCAAATGACATCACTGGAAATTCGTAATACCCATACCGAGTCCGAAATGATGTCTTAGGGACATCAGATGCCCTAATCTTCAACTGATGGTAACCATACCTCAAATCAATCTTCGAAAATACCTTGGCACCCTGAAGCTGATCAAATAAGTTATCAATTCTTGGCAACAGATATTTGTTTTTGATAGTGGCCTTATTCAATTGCCGATAATCTATACACATCCGCATAGAGCCATCTTTCTTCTTTACAAATAATACTGGCGCACCCCAGGGCGAGACACTGGGTCTAATGAATCCTTGATCAAGCAAGACCTATAATTGCTCCTTCAATTCTTTCAACTCCGGCGGGGCCATACGGTAGGGTGGAATAGAAATGGGCTTAGTTCCCAGAGCCAAATCAATACAGAAGTCAATATCTCTGTCGGGTGGCATCCCCGGCAAATCTGCAGGAAATACTCCTGAAAATTCATGAACAACTGGTACTGAGTCCATAGAAGAACATCTGCATTGGATCGCAAATATAAGCCAAAAGGGCTAGACACCCTTTCTCGACCATACGCCGAGCTTTCATATAAGAAATAACCCTGCTGGCAGAATGACCAGGAGTTCCTTTCCACTCTAACTGAGGTAACCCCGACATGGCTAGGGTTACTGTCTTGGCATGACAATCCAATATAGCATGATAGTGTGACAATTAATCCATACCTAAGATGACATCAAAATCTACCATATCAAGAAGTAGAAGATCCACACTAGTCTCAAGACTACCAATAGTAACCACACACGAACGATAGACATGATCTACTACAACAGAGTCTCCCACCGGTGTAGATACACACACAGAAGCACTCAGAGAATCACAAGGCATTGAAGCATTTCTATGGCAAACTAGAATAATACCTGTGATCACAACATTAGATGACTCGGCCTCAGGCCTAGCTGGAAAAGCATAAAATCGGGGCTGAGCCCCACCACTCTGAACTGCGTCCCTGGGACGGCCTCTAACTGGCTGGCCTCCACCTCTAACGGTCTGACCTCCACCTCTAATGGCCTGACCTCCACCTCTAGCTGCCTGACCCCTACCTCTAGCTGGCTGAGCAGGGGGTAAAGCAACCGGTGCCGGTATGATGGCACGAGAATCCTGCCGAGATCTGTTACTCGCCAATCTAGGGCAATACCTCCTGATGTGACCAATGTTCCCACACTCATAACACCCATCCTGATGTCGTGGCTACTGAAGCTGAAGCTGACCCAAATAGGCCGGATAACCGCTGTAGTAACTCTGGAGTGGTGGTGCACTGATAGGAGCTGAATGTGCACTAAATGCTGGCTGTCCATAGTAAGGAATAATAGGACCGTGACTCCTTGAAGCACCCGGAGATACATGAAGTGCTGAATTAAACGGTCTGGGAGGATGACCCCTACCAAAATTACCCCTGCCTCCAGATGAGGCACCACCGAAACCACAGAACTGACGAGGCCTCTTATCATACCTCTATCCTCTCTCTTGTGCAAGAACCATTTCGACCCTCGTCGCGACATTAGCAGCCGCCTGAAAAGAAATCTCACTTCCGGTCTCCTTGGCCATCTGAAGCTTGATAGTGTGAGTGAGTCCCTTAATAAACCTCCTCACTCTCTCTCCTTCAGTAGGTAGTAAAAGGAGAGCATGACGGGACAAATCCACAAAATGAGACTCATACTGAGTAACGGTCATACTGTCCTGCTGTAGACACTCAAATTGTTTTCGGTAATCCTCCCTCAGTGTGATAGGAAGAAACTTCTCCAGAAATAGCTGATAAAACTGCTCCCAGGTAAGTGCAGGCGATCCAACTGGTCTAGTCAATGTATAATCCCTCCACCATCTCCTGGCGGAACCCATCATCTGAAATATAGCAAAATCAACCCCATTGATCTCAACTATACCCATGTTCCGCATCACCTCATGGCAGCGTTCTAGATACTCCTATGGATCCTCAGAAGGTGTACCACTGAAGTGAACTGGAAAGAGCTTGATAAACTTATCCAGTCTCAATAAGGTCTTAAAAGACATGGCGGACCTATCACCGGTCTGTGCCACAACAACTAGATGAACTACCCCAACTGGCGGGGCTGCTGGAGCCTGATTCTGGGGAGCTATCTGCTCCAGAACGGGAGTAGTGGGAGTTTGTGCTCCTCCCCCAGCCTGTGAGATGGCTGGTGCCACTGGAAATGTACCATTCTGGGCCACGCCCTCCATAAAACTCACCAAACGGACCAAAGCGTCCTGAAGCACTGGAGTAGCTATGAATCCTTCCGGGACCTGAACTGGTCCCACTGGTACATTCTGAACTGGAACCTCCTCTTGAAGGTCCACCTGAGATTCTACAACAGATGCAGCTGCTTGAGCTCTGGACTGAGCTCTACCTTGGCCTCTAGCACGACCTCGACCTCTACCCCTGACCATAGTTGTCATCGGGGCCTCTGGTCCCTGTCCATCGGTAGATGTGTTACGTGTTCTCACCATCTGCGAGAGAATAAGAGTAGAATGGTTCAATCATCGATGATAGAATAAAATCGCACGACAGAATAAGAAAGAAGTGATATTGTTCCTAAACTTCATAGCCTCTGAGAAATAAGGACAGACGTCTCCGTACCGATCCTTCAGACTCTACTAAGCTTGCTCGTGACTCGTGAGACCTATGTAACCTAGTGCTCTGATACCAACTGTCACGACCCAAAATTCCCACATGCGGACCGTGATGGCACCTAACATTTCACTTGCGAGGAAAGCTAACGTTAGAATAATATTAACCATTTTTAAACAATTTTTAAATTTATTAATAACAAAGGAACAAATGCGGAAGTAAGGTCTGAAATATAGTGAATAATCCATAAAAAAACAACGGTGTCTAAATACCATCCCAGAATTTGGTGTCACAAATACACGAGCTTCTAGAATAATACAAATAAAGGTCTAAATAAAGTAAAGCTGTCTGGAAGAAATTACACAGCTAAATTAAGATAGACAGGGACTTCAGAACTGCGAACGCTGTGCAGTTATACCTCAAGTCTCCTCTGAGTAGATGAAATCCGAGGAAGTCTATGGTACGCCGCTGGGACCAACTCCGAAATCTGCACAAGAAGTGCAAAGTGTAGTATCGGTACAACCTACCACATGTACTGGTAAGTGCTGAGCCTAACCTCGACGAAGTAGTGACGAGGCTAAGGCGGGTCACTTACATTAACCTGTACGCAATATTAGTAAAACAACAATAATAGAAATAAATCAGGTAACTATTTTTAATAGTTGAAGCCAACTCAACACTCATAATCAACTATTATTTCAATCAATTTCCGTTGCAGCGTGCAACCCATTTCCACAATATATTCATTTTCAACTCTCCGTTATATTTATTTAATCAAGTATATATATAGACTTTTTAATAAGTCTTTTGCGGCGTGCAACCCGATCCTCCAATATATTTATTTCAATCAATTCTGTTGCGGCGTACAACCTGATCCTCCAATATATTCATTTCAATCAATTCTGTTGCGGTGTGCAACCTGATCCTCCAATATATTCATTTCAATCAATTCTGTTGCGATGTGCAACCCGATCCTCCAATATATTCATTTCAATCAATTATGTTGCGGCGTGCAACCCGATCCTCCAATATATTCATTTTAATCAATTCTGTTGCGGCGTGCAACCCAATTGTCACGACCCGAAATTCCCACATTCGGATCGTGATGGTGCCTAACATTTTACTTGCTAGGCAAGCCAACGTTAGGATAATATTAGCCATTTTAAACAATTTTTAAATTTATTAATAACAAAGAAACAAATGTGAATGTAAGGTTTGAAATATAGTGAATAATCCATAAAAATAATGGTGTCTAAATACCATCCCAGAATTTGGTGTCACAAGTGCACGAGCTTCTAGAATAATACAAATAAGGGTCTGAATAAAATAAAGCTGTCTGGAAGAAATTACACAGCTAAATTAAGATAGACGGGGACTTCAGAACTGCGGACGCGGTGCAGTTATACCTCAAGTCTCCTTTGATAGCTAAAATCCGAGCAAGTCTATGGTATGCCACTGGGACCAACTCCGTAATCTGCACAAGAAGTGCAGAGTGTAGTATCAGTACAACCGACCCCATGTACTGGTAAGTGCTGAGCCTAACCTCGACAAAGTAGTGACGAGGCTAAGGCGGTTCACTTACATTAACCTGTACGCAATATTAGTAACAACAACTAATAATAGAAATAAATCAGATAACTCATTTATAATAATTGAAGCCAACTCAGCAGTCATAATCCATTTATCATTTTCATCAATTTCCATTACTGCGTGCAACCCGCTCTCACAATATATTCATATTCAATTCTGTTGCGGCGTGCAACCCGCTCCTCCAATATATTTATTTTAATTGCGGAGTGCAACCCGATCCCGATATATATATATCGACTTTTAAATAAGTCTGTTGCGGCGTGCAACCCGATCCTCCAATATGGACTTTTAAAAAGTTTGTTGCGACGTGCAACCTGATCCTCCAATATGAACTTTTAATAAGTCTGTTGTGGCGTGCAACCCGATCCTCCAATATATTCATTTCAATCAATTCTGTTGCGACGTACAACCCGCTCCTCCAATATATTCATTTACCAATTCTTATAGAAGAAATTTTCTCAATAAATGCAACAATTAATATAAAATTATAAGACAACAAGCATACAATAATTATGATTTAATTATGAAACAAACAATGAAAAATAGTAAGTTATTATGGAAATCAGGGAGAAAATAGGCATTTTAATATTTAATATGCTAAATATCAAATACCAATTAAGACACATAATTCAAATAGCATGTAACAATTAATGCAGGAATTCAAGAATTAATATTTGACAAACAATAGGAGAGAAACAATTATTATAATAATTAATTCATGATTTAAAACGATTTATGATTTTTAAAGTAATTATGCAAATAATTAATTTGACGACGTATAGACACTCGTCACCTCGCCTATACGTCATTCACATGCATTTCACATAACAAATAATTTAAGGGTTCTATTCCCTCAAGTCAAGGTTAACCATGGCACGTACCTCGCTTTGCAAATACCTATCAATTACTCGACCACGGATTTTCCTTTTAAATTTGTCTCCAAAAGCTTCAAATCTATTCATAAATAATTCAATATATTCAATACGAATCATAGGAATTAATTCCATATGAATTTATTAATTTTCCGGATAAAAATCCGAAATTCATTAAAATATTTGATAGTGGGACCCATGTCTTAAATCTATGAAAAACTTACAAAATCTAAACACACGTTCCGATACGAGTCCAACCATATAAAATTTATCAAATTCCGATGTCAAATGGACCTTTAATCTTCGTATTTGGAAAATTTTATAAAAAATCCAATTTTTTCCAGCTAAATCCGAAATAAATAATGAATATAGACTTAGATTTATGAAATACAATCCCTATATGATAAAGAACACTTACCCAATTCGAAATCGTGAAAAACTCCTTTGAAATCGCCCCTAAACCGAGTTCTAATTAAGAGTTATGAAAAATGGGAAAAATCCTGTTTTGGTTCTGTTTTAAGTCAAAGGCGTTAGGCCTTCATCGCGTTCGCGAAGGGCCTGTCGCGTTCGTGATGAGTAGCAGCCCGTGGCTTTCGTGTTTGCAAGTCCTCCTTCGCGTTCACGAAGGATTTTTCCCCCCTGGCTTTCGCGTTCGCGTGCCTGTGCTCGCGCTCGCGTAGAAGGACGACTGACCCCTCCTCCAGGCCTCTAAAGCTTCGCGTTCGCGTTGAGCTGGTCGCATTCGCGAAGGGTAAAGTGCCCATAGCTTCACGTTCGCGACCCAATATTCGCGTTCGCGAAGAAGGAAAATTCGGCCAGCCCAATTTGCTCTTCGCGTTCGCGAGAGTACATTCGCGAACGCGATGAAGGAAATACCAGAAGCCTGAAGTTGCAGAAAACCAGATTTTTCTAAGTTCAAAATCATCCCATATCCTATCTGAAACTTACCCGAGCCCTCGGGGCTCCAAACCAAACATGCACACAAGTCATAAAAAATTATACGAACTTGCTCGCGCGATCAAATTGCCAAAATAACACCTAGAACTACGAATCGGACGCCAAATCAAAGGAAATTTTCAAGAAAACTTTAAAACTTATGTTTTTATAACCGGACGTCTAAATCACGTCAAATCAACTCCGATTCTCACCAAATTTGGCAGACAAGTCATAAATATTATTATGGACCTTTATCGGGCCCCAAAACCAAAATACGGACCCGAGGTCAATAAATCCAACACCAGTAATTTCTTAAAAATCTTCAAGCTTTCAAGCTTTTAATTTTTTATCAAAATTCCATATCTCGGGCTAGGGACCTCGGAATTCGATTCCGGGCATATGCGCAAGTCCCCAAACACAATACGGACCTACTGGAATTGTCAAAACACTGATCCGGGTCTGTTTTATCAAAATGTTGACCAAAGTAAACTCAATTGAGTTTTAAATCTCTATTTCATATTTTAATCTATTTTTTCACATAAAAACTTTCCGAAAAATTGTACGGACTGCACACGCAAATCGACGAATGATAAATGGTGCTTTTCGAGGTCTTAGAACACAGAATTACTTATTAAATTTAAAGATGACATTTTGGGTCATCACATTCTCAACCTCTAAAACAAACGTTCGTCCTCGAACGGAGTTAGAAAACAAGTACCTGAGCTGGTGAATAAGTGTAAATATTTACTCCACATGTCCTACTCGGACTCCTAAGTAGATGCCTTTACCGGCTGACCTCTCCATTGCACCCGAACTGAAGGATAACTCTTAGACCTCAACTGCCGGATCTGCCGGGCTAGAATAGCCACCGGCTCCTCCTCGTAAGTCAAATCTTTGGCCAATTGGACTGAGCTAAAATCTAACACATGGGACGGATCACCATGATATTTCCGGAGCATAGACACATGGAACACCGGATGAACCACTTATAAACTAGGTGGTAATACAAGCTTGTAGGCTACTTCACCCACCCTTTCAAGAATTTCAAAGGGTCCGATATACCTAGGGCTCAACTTGCCCTTCTTTCCGAACCTCATTACACCTTTCATAGGTGAAACTCAGAGTAGTATTCTTTCTCCAACCATGAATGCAATATCACAAACTTTACGGTCGGCATGACTCTTTTACCTAGACTGAGATGTACGAAGTCGATCCTAAATAATGATGACCTTATCCAAGGCATCTTGTACCAAATCGGTACCCAATAATCGAGCCTCTCCCGGTTCAAACCCGCCAACGGGCGAACAACATCGTCTTACGTATAATGCCTCATATGGAGCCATCTGAATGCTCGACTGGTCGCTATTATTATAAGCAAACTCCGTAACTGGCAAGAAATGATCCCAAGAACCTCCAAAGTCTATAACACTAGCGCGAAACATATCTTCCAATATCTGAATAGTGCGCTCTAATTGTCCGTCTGTCTGTGGATGAAATGTTGTACTCAATTCCACCCGCGTGCCTAACTCACACTGTACAACCCTCTAGAAATGTGAGGTAAACTGCGTACCTCGATCTGAAATAATAGACACGGGCACACCGTGAAGGCGGACAATCTCACGAATGTAAATTTCAGCTAACCTTTCTGAAGAATAGGTAACTGCCACTCGAATGAAATTTTCTAATTTGGTTAACCTGTCCACAATGACCCAAACTGCGTCAAATCTTTTTCTGCGTTCGTGGGAGTCCAACAACAAAATCCATAATGATACACTCCCATTTCCATTCAGGAATTTCTAACTTCTGAAGCAAACCACCAGGTCTCTGATGCTCGTACTTAACTTGCTGACAATTCAAACACCGAGCTACATATGCAACTATATCTTTCTCCACCAATAATGTTGCCGCAAATCTTGATACATTTTGGCGGTACCTGGATGAATAGAATTCAAGAACTGTGTGCCTCTTCGCGAATTAATTCACGAAGCCCATCCACATTAGGCACACAAATACGACCCTGCATTTGTAGAACTTTATCTTCCCCCACATCAACCTGTTTGGCATCACCGTGCCGCACCGTGTCCTTAAGGACTAGTAAATGAGGATCATCATACTACCTCTCTATGATGCGCTTATATAAAAAAGACCGAGCGACTGTGCAAGCTAGAACCTGACTAGGTTCTGAAATATCTAACCTCACGAACTGATTAGCCAAAGTCTGAACATCTGCAGCTAATGGCCTCTCACTAACCAGAATATACACAAGACTGCCCATACTCATAACCTTTCTACTCAAAGCATCGGCCACCACATTGGCCTTTCCGGGGTGATACAAAATGGTGATATCATAGTCTTTCAACAACTTCAACCATCTTCTCTGCCTCGAATTAAATTTTTTGTTTGAACAGGTACTGAAGGCTACGATGATCAGTAAATACCTCACACGGGACACCGTAGAGGTAGTGCCTCCAAATCTTTAGCGCATGAACAATGGCTGCTAGTTCGAAGTCATGAACGGGATAATTCTTCTCTTGAACCTACAACTGCCATGACGTATATGCAATCACCCTGCCATCTTGTGTTAATACTGCACCAAGCCCAATGTGAGATGCATCACAATATACTGTATACGATCCTGAACCTGTGGATAATACCAACACTGGCGCCGTAGTCAAAGCAATCTTGAGTTTCTGAAAACTCCACTCACACTCGTCTGTCCATCTGAATGGGACACCCTTCTGGGTTAGTCTGGTCAATGTGCTTATTATAGATAAAAACCCTTCCACGAACCGACGATAATAACCTGCCAAACCGAGGAAACTCCGGATCTCTGTAACTAAAGTAGGTCTAGGCCAATTCTGAACAGCCTCTATCTTCTTAGGATCAACCTTTATGCCTTCTGCCGATACAACATGCCCCAAAAAGGCAATTGAGTCTAACCAAAACTCATATTTTGAAAACTTGGCAATATAACTAATTATTCTTCAAAGTGTGAAGCACATTTCGAAGATGCTGCTCATGCTCCTCTCGATTGTTGGAGTAAATCAAGATATCATCAATAAATACAACCACAAAAGAATCCAAATAAGGCTTGAACACCAGATTCATCAAATCCATAATTGCTGTTGGGGCATTTGTCAACCCAAATGACATTACTAGGAATTCGTAATGCCCATACCGAGTCCGTAAAGCTGTTTTAGGGACATCAGATGCCCTAATCTTCAACTGATGATAACCAGACCTTAAATCGATCTTCGAAAATACATTGGCACCCTGAAGCTGATCAAATAAGTCATCAATTCTTGGCAGCGGATATATGTTTTTGATAGTGGCCTTGTTCAACTGCCGATAATCTATACAAATCCGCATAGAGCCATTTTTCTTCTTTACAAATAATACTGGTGCACCCTAGGGGTGAGATACTGAGTCTAATGAATCCATGACCAAGCAAGTCTTGTAACTACTCTTTCAATTCTTTCAACTCCGGCAGGGCCATACGGTATGGTGGAATAGGAATTGGTTGAGTGCCCTGAGCCAAATCAATACAGAAGTCAATATCTCTGTCGGGTGGCATCCCCAGCAAATTTGCTTGAAATACTTCTGGAAATTCACGAACAACTGGTACTGAGTCCATAGAAGGAGCATTCGCACTGGGATCGCGAATATAAGCTAAATAGGCTAGACACCCTTTCTCTACCATACACCTAGCTTTCATATAAGAAATAACCCCGCTGGCAGAATGACCAGAGTTCCTTTCCACTCTAACCGAGTTAACCCCGGCATGGCTAGAGTCACTTTCTTGGCATGACAATCCAATATAGCATGATAAGGTGATAGCCAATCCATACCCAAGATGACATCAAAATCTACCATATCAAGAAGTAGAAGATCCACACTAGTCTCAAGATTACCAATAGTAATCACACACAAACGATAGACATGATCTACTATAACAGAGTATCCCACCGGTGTAGATACACATACAGAAGTACTTAGAGAATCACAAGGCACAATCAAATATGAAGCAAAATAGGAGGACACATAGGAATAAGTAGATCCTGGATCAAATAGAACTGAAGCATCTCTATGGCAAACTGGAATAAAACCGGGGCTGGGCCCCACCACTCTGAACTGCGTCCCTGGGACGGCCTCTAACTGGCTGGCCTCCACCTCTAACGGTCTGACCTCCACCTCTAATGGTCTGACCTCCACCTCTAATGGCTTGACCTCCACCTTTAGCTGCCTGACCCCTACCTCTAGCTAGCTGAGGAGGCGGTGAAGCAACCGGTGCCGGTATGATGGCACGAGAGTCTTGCCGAGATCTGTTACATGCCAATCTAGGGCAATACCTCCTGATGTGACTAATGTTCCCACACTCATAACACCCATCCTGATGCCGTGGCTGCTGAAGCTGAAGCTAACCCAAATGGGCCGGATAACTGCCGTAGTAACTCTGGTGTGGCGGTGCACTGATAGGAGCTGAATGTGCACTAAATGCTTGCTGCCTAGAGTAAGGCATTATAGGACCGTGACTCCCTAAAAGCACCGGAAGATGCATGAAATGCTGAATGAAACAGTCTGGGAGGATGACCCCGACCAAAATTACCCTTGCCTCCAGATGAGGCACCACTGAAACCACCGAACTGACGAGGCCTCTTATCAGAACTCTGCCATCTCTCATGTTCAAGAACCATCTCGATCCTTCTCGCGATATTAGAAGCCACATGAAAAGAAATCTCCCTTCCGGTATCCTTGGCCATCTGAAGTCTGATAGGGTGAGTGAGTCCCTCAATAATCCTCCTCACTCTCTCTCTCCCTCAGTAGGTAGTAAAAGGAGAGCATGATGGGCCAAATCCACAAAACGGGACTCATATTGAGTAACAGTCATACTGCCCTGCTGTAGACGCTCAAATTGCTTGCAAAATTCATCTCTCAGTGTGATAGGAAGGAACTTCTCCAGAAATAGCTGAGAGAATTGCTCCCAGGTAAGTGCAGGTGATCCAATTGGTCTGGTCAATGTATAATCTCTCCACCACCTCTTGGCGGAATCCGTCATCTGAAATACAGCAAAATCAACCCCATTGGTCTCAACTATACCCATGTTCCGCAACACCCCCGTGACAACGTTCAAGATAATCATGTGAGTCCTCAAAAGGTGTACCACTGAGGTGAACTGGAAAGAGCTTAGTAAACTTATCTAGTCTCAATAAGGCCTCAAAAGATATGGCAGGCCTATCACCGGTCTGTGCCGCAACAACTGGCTAAACTACCCCAACTAGCGGGGCTGTTGGAGCCTGATTCTGGGGAGCCGCCTGCTCTAGAGCGGGAGTAGTGGGAGTTTGTGCTCCTCCCCCAGCCTGTGAGATGGCTGGTGCCACTGGAAATGTACCATTCTGGGTCACGCCCTCCATAAGACGTACCAAATGGACTAGAGCGTCCTGAAGTACTGGCTATGAATCCTTCTGGGACCTGAACTGGTCCAACTGGTACATTCTGAACTAGAACTTCCTCCTGAAGATCCACCTGAAGTTCTATAACAGGTGCAACTGCTCGAGCTCTGGACTGAGCTCTACCTCAGCCTTTGCCTCGGCCTCTAGCACAACCTCGACCTCGACCTCTACCCCTGGCCATAGTTGTCACCGGGGGCTTTGGTCACTGTCCATCGGTAGAGGTATTACGTGTTCTCACCATCTGCGAGAGAATACGAGTAGAATGATTCAATCATCGATGATAGAATAAATTCGCACGATAGAATAAGAAAGAAGTGATATTATTCCTAAACTTTATAGCCTCTGAGAGATAAGTACAGACGTCTCCGTACCGATCCTTCAGACTCTACTAAGCTTGCTTGTGACTCGTGAGACCTATGTAACCTAGTGCTCTGATACCAACTGTCACGACCCAAAATTCTCACCTTCGGACCGTGATGGCACCTAACATTTCACTTACTAGGCATGCCAATGTTAGAATAATATTATCCATTTTTAAACAATTTTTAAATTTATTAATAACAAAGAAACAAATGTGAAAGTAAGGTTTGAAATATAGTGAATAATCCATAAAAATAACGGTGTCTAAATACCATCCCAGAATTTGGTATCACAAGTGCACGAGCTTCTAGAATAATACAAATACGGGTCTGAATAAAATAAAGCTGTCTGAAAATAAACACAGAGCTAAAATAAGGTAGACGAGGACTTTAGAACTGCGGACGCCGTGCAGTTATACCTTAAGTCTCCTCTGATAGCAGAAATCCAAGCAAGTCTATGGTACGCCGCTGGGACCAACTCCGTAATCTGCACAAGAAGTGCAGAGTGTAGTATCAGTACAACCGACCCCATGTACCGGTAAGTGCTGAGCCTAACCTCGACGAAGTAGTGACGAGGCTAAGGCGGTTCACTTACATTAACCTGTACACAATATTAGTAACAACAACAAATAATAGAAATAAATCAGATAATTCATTTATAATAATTTAAGCCAACTCAGCAGTCATAATCCATTTATCATTTCCATCAATTTCCGTTGCAGCTTGCAACCCGCTCTCAAAATATATTCATATTTAATTCTATTGCGGTGCACAACCCGCTCCTCCAATATATTCATTTTAATCAAGTATGTTGCGGTGTGCAACCCGATCCTCCAATATATATATGTATATATTCCCCAATATATACATATGTATATCAACTTTTAAATAAGTCTGTTGCGGCGTGCAACCCGATCCTCCAATATGGACTTTTAATAAGTCTGTTGTGGCGTGCAACCCGATCCTCCAATATGGACTTTTCATAAGTCTGTTGTGTCGTGCAACCCGATCCTCCAATATGGACTTTTCATAAGTCTGTTGCGGCGTGCAACCCGATCCTCCGATATGGACTTTTAATAAGTCTGTTGCGGCGTGCAACCCGATCCTCCAATATATTCATTTCAATCAATTCTATTGCGGCGTGCAACCCGCTCCTCCAATATATTCATTTACCAATTCTTATAGAAGAGATTTTCTCAATAAATGCAACAATTAATATAAATTTATAAGACAACAAGCATACAATAATTATGAAACAAACAATGACAAATAGCAAGTTATTATGGAAATCAGGGAAAAAATAGTTAGTTTAATATTTAATATGCTAAATGTCAAATAACAATTAAGACACATAATTCAAATAGCATGTAACAATTAATGTAGAAATTCAAGAATTAATATTTGACAAACAATATGAGAGAAACAATTATTATAATAATTAATTCATGATTTAAAATGATTTATAATTTTTAAGTAATTATGCAAACAATTAATTTGACGACGTATAGACACTTGTGACCTTGCCTATACGTCGTTCACATGCATTTCACATAACAAATAATTTAAGGTTTCTATTCCCTCAAGTCAAGATTAACCACAACACTTACCTCGCTTTGCAAATTCCAATCAATTACTCGACCACGGCTTTTCTTTTTAAATTTGTCTCCAAAAGCTTCAAATCTATTCATAAACAATTCAATATACTCAATACGAATCATAGGAATTAATTCCATATGAATTTACTAATTTTCCGGATAAAAATCCAAAATTCATTAAAATATTATACAGTGGGATCCACGTATCAAATCTCAGAAAAACTTACGAAATCCAAACACCCGTTCCGATACGAGTCCAACCATAGAAAAAATATCAAATTCCGATGTTAAATAGACCTACAAATCTTAAATTTTTATTTTTGGAAGATTTTATAAAAATTCCAATTTCGTCCATCTAAATCCGAAATAAATGATGTATATAGACTTAGATTTATGAAATACAATCACTATATGATAAAGAACACTTACCCAGTTTGAACTTGTGAAAAACTCCTTTGAAATCGCCCCTAAACCGAGTTCTAATTGAGGGTTTGTGAAAAATGGGAAAAATCCCGTTTTGGTTCTGTTTTAACTCACAGGCGTCAGGCCTTCTTCGCGTTCGCGAAGGGCCTGTCACGTTCGCGATGAGTAGCAGCCCGTGGCTTTTGCGTTCGCGAGTCCTCCTTCACATTCGGGAAGGCTTTTTCCCCCCTGGCCTTCGCGTTCGCGTTCCAGTGCTCGCGCTCGCGTAGAAGGATGACTGACCCCTCCTCCAGGCCTCTAAAACTTCGCGTTCGCGTTGAGCTGGTCGCGTTCACGAAGGGTAAAGTCCCCATAGCTTCGCGTTTGCGACCCAATCTTCGCGTTCGCGAAGAAGGAAAATTTAGCCAGCCCAGTTTGCTCTTCGCGTTCGCGAGAGTACATTCTAAGTTCAAAATCATCCCGTATCCTATCTGAAACTCACCCGAGCCATCGGGGCTCCAAACCAAACATGCATATAAGTCTTAAAACATCATACGAACTTGCTCGCACTATCAAGTCGCCAAAATAACATCTAGAACTTCGAATCGGACGCCAAATCAAAGGAAATTTTTAAGAAAACTTTAAAACTTATATTTTTACAACCGGACGTCCGAATCACGTCAAATCAACTCTGATTCTCACCAAATTCGGCAGACAAGTCATAAATATTATTGTGGACCATTACTGAACTCCGAAACCAAAATACGGACCCGGGGTCAATAAATACAACATTAGTAATTTCTTAAAAATCATTAAGCTTTCAAGCTTTTAATTTTTCATCAAAATTCCATATCTCGGGCTAGGGACCTCGGAATTCGATTCCGGGCATACGCCCAAGTTCCAAATCATGATACGGACCTACCGTAATTGTCAAAACACTGATCCGGGTCCGTTTGCACAAAATGTTGACCAAAGTCAACTTAGTTAAGTTTTAAAGCTCTATTTCACATTTTAATCCATTTTTCACATAAACACTTTTTGGAAAATTGTACGGACTGCGCACGTAAGTCGAGGAATCATAAATGGTTCTTTTTGAGGTCTTAAAACACATAATTACTTATTAAATTTAAAGATGATATTTTGGGTTATCACACCGATCCTCCAATATATTCATTTACTAATTCTTATAGAAGAAATTACCCCAATAAATGCAACAATTAATATAAAATTATAAGACAACAAGCACACAATAATTATGATTTAATTATTAAACAAACAATGACAAATAACAATTTATTATGGAAATAAGGGAGAAAATAGGCAGTTTAATGTTTAATATGCTAAATGTCAAGTAACAATTAATGCACATAATTCAAATAAGTATGTAGCAATTATTACAGGAATTCAAGAATTAATATTTGATAAGGAATTATGAGTGAAACAATTAATATAATAATTCATTCATGATTTAAAATGATTTATGATTTTCAAATAATTATACAAATAATTAATTCGACAACGTATAAACACTCATCACCTCGCCTATATGTCGTTCACATGCAATTCACACAACAAATAATTTAAGGGTTCTATTCCCTCAAGTCAAGGTTAACCACGACACTTACCTCGCTTCGAAATCAAATTTCAAGTTTCCAATATACCCTTGCCTTGCGAATTAGTGTCCGAAGTCCACAAATCTAGTCATAAACAATTCAGTATATTCAATACAAATTGTAGGAATTAATTCCATATGAATTTACTAATTTTCTGGATTAAAATTCGAAATTCATTTTAAAAATCGACAGTGGGGCCCACATCTCAAATCTTAGAAAAACTTGCAAAATACGAACACCCATTCCGAGACGAGTCCAACCATACAAAAATTATCCAATTCCGATGTCAAATGAACCTTCAAATCTAAATTTTTCGTTTTTGGAAAGTTTTACAAAAATTTCAATTTCTTCCATCTAAATCCGAAATAAAGGATGAATATAGACATGGATTTATGAAATATAATCACTTTTGGTTATAGAACACTTACCCAATTCAAAGTCGTGAAAAACTCCTTCAAACCGCCCAAAATCCGAGACTTAAAACTCAAAAATGAGTGAAAATGGCTAAAACCCGATTTTTATGTATTCTGCCCAGCATTTTCGCATCTGTGGGCTATATTTTCACACCTACGGCCTCGCATTTGCGAGATAAAGCTCTCATTTACTGAACAGGGCAGCTTGTCCAGTGGCCGCATCTGCGTCAAAAAATGTCGCACCTGCGACATCGCATAAGCGCACTAGTGACCGCAAAAGCGGCTCGTCCATCGCGGATGCGGTTTCGCACCTGCGGTCATTTCTCCGCAGAAGTGGAGCTCGGCAGAGCTATCCAATGTCGCAGAAAAGACTGGAATTCCGCAGGAGCGACCACGCACCTGCGCACAAAATGTCGCAGGTGCGACACACCAGAACCAGCACTGGGCAGCAGGTTCCAATTGCTTTGTGGCTCGTCCGAAACTCATCTGAGCCACTCGGGTCCTTGTCCGAATATTCCAACAAGTTCAGAAACATAATACGAACTTACTCGGGGTTTCAATTCACATCAAACAACATCAAAATTACAATTCACACCTCGATTCGAACTTTTAAGTTTCAAACTTTTCAATTTATAAAACTTGTGCCAAAACATATTAAATGAATCCGGAATGACTTCAAATTTGGCACACAAGTCATAAATGACATAACGGAGCTATTCAAATTTCCAGAATCGGATTCCGATTCCGATATCAAAAAGTCAACCTCGTGGTCAAACTTGAAAATCTTTAGCCTTTAAATTTCTAGTTTCCGTTAAATGGTTATAACTTGAGCTAGGGACCTCCAACTTAAATTCCGGGCATACGCCCAAGTCCCAAATCATGATACGAAGCTACCAGAACTGTCAAAGTACTGATCCGAGTCCGTTTGCTCGAAATGTTGACCAAAAATAATTCAGTTGAGTTTTAAGGCTCTATTTCACATTTTAATCCATTTTTCACATAAAAACTTTTCGAAAATTTTTACGGACTGCGCACGCAAGTCGAGGAATAATAAATAGTGCTTTTCGAGGTCTTAGAACATAGAATTATTAATTAATTTTAAAGATGACATTTTGGGTCATCACAATTTATATACAATATTTACATATACCTAAAACCTTCTCGATCAATGTCACGACCCAATTTTCCCCTCCGTGTGATGTCGTGACGGCACCTAGTCTCTACAACTAGGTAAGCCTAACATTTTGCGGAATAATGAAATAAAAATATAAATTTAACCAACTATTCAACAATACACAGCAAATCCCAAAACCCGGAACATCGTGAATCACAAACTATAGAAGAAAAAGTCTAGTGTCTCTATACATCAGAATCTAACAAGGAAAATGCAGAAGATAATGGACATGAGAAAGAGTAGAAGGGGGCTCTGAGGTCTGCGGACACGGCAGATATACCTTGAAGTCTCCAAAGCTGTCCCGGCTCACTGATAGTGCGGCTGATAAGGTGCACCCGGATCTGCACATAAAAAAACAAATGTGCAGAGAGTAGCATGAGTACACCACAATCGGTACCCAGTAAGTGCCAAGCCTAACCTCGGTCGAGTAGTGACTAGGTCAGGTCAGGGCCCTACTGGCAAATATATAATAAAAATAATATAAAGTGTAATACCGCAATAAAACAAGGACAGAAATTTAACAACAATGAAATCATAGAAGGTAACAACTCAATACACAGAAAACACAACAGGGGATCTCCCGAGATACCGTCTCGTAGTCCCAAACGTAAATGTGCAGGGGGATCTCCCGGAATACCGTTTCATAGTCCCAAAGTAAATATTCAAGACATGGGAATCTCCCAAAATTCCGTTCCGTAGTCCCAAAGTAAATATGCAGTACAAGGGGATCTCCCAGAATACCGTTCCGTAGTCCTAAAGTAAATATGCAGTACATGGGGATCTCCCGGAATACCGTTCCGTAGTCCCAAAGTAAATATGCAGTACAGGGGGATCTCCCGGAATACCGTTCCGTAGTCCCAAAGTAAATATGCAGCGCGAACGATAGAAATACAACTACATCTCGAAATTCTTACAATTTAGACTAAGTACCAGTTAGGGAAGAAACATGAAATTCACAAAGCATGCTGCACAGAATTCACATAAATAATTAAGACATGTAGACATGTTGTATTAGACTAAACATGATAGCTACACATATTGGAATAACTCAATTAAGAATGAAAATAGATTAGTACTCATTAAAATGGTATAACTCAAAATAACAGGAAAACATATTGCTGCTCAGTAAGAAAATTGGGTTTTACCACAATTAGCTCGTATATGTACTCGTCACCTCATGTACAC
This sequence comes from Nicotiana tabacum, assembly GCF_000715075.1. Taxonomy (NCBI): domain Eukaryota; kingdom Viridiplantae; phylum Streptophyta; class Magnoliopsida; order Solanales; family Solanaceae; genus Nicotiana; species Nicotiana tabacum. The sequence goes on along the minus strand of NC_134083.1, from coordinate 19,381,171 downwards.
GGCGCTCACATATCACAATGGTTCCAAATCTTAAGGGGATTTCCCCCACACAAAGTTAGGCAAGCCACTTACCTCGAACCAAGCTCAATCAATCGGTCACAATGCCTTTCCCATGAATATCCGGCTCTGAATGGCCCAAATCTAGCCAAAAGCAATTACATATCATAAATACAACCATAATAGACTCATCCAATTAATGAAATCAACACTTTAACAAAAATTCCGAAATTAACTCAAAAATTGCCCGTGGGGCCCTCATCTCGGAATCGGGTAAAAGTCACAAAATACGAACACCCATTCACTCACGAGTCTAACCATATAAAAATTACTCAAATCCAACCACAAATTCCCTTTCAAAACTCGAAATATTTGTTGAAGAAGTTCTTCCAAATTCTCCCAATTTCAGCCCCAAAATCCAAAATTAAATGATGAAATCAACCATAGATTAGTGGAATATAACCATAAAGGAGCTAAGAATCGTTACCCAATCGATATCTCTGAAAATACCTCAATACCTCGTCCAAAATTCGAGCTCCCAACTCAAGTTTTTGATAAAAATGGCAAAACCCCCGTTTTTGGAGACTTTAACACTGCCCAGTGATTCCTTAATCGCGATCGCGGAAACACCCTCGCGATCGCGAAGAACAACTTCGCTGCTCCATTATTTTACTCTATGCGAACGCGTAACTATCCACGCGAACGCGATGAAATATCTCCTCAGACTTACGCGATCGCGACTGACCTCACGCGATCGCGAAGAACAACACCCTATTCCTCTGCTGCCTTATTTCTTCTTTGCGAACGCGGCCTAGCCCACGCGTTCGCGATGCATAACCTGACGAACCTACACGATCACGTCCCATTCTTGGCGAACGCGAAGAGATAACCCAGCTTGTCTCCCAATTACTCTACGCGATCACGAGCCTTATCACGCGATCGCGATGAAGGAAACCAGCTGCAGAATACCAGCAAAAACTGCTAACTCCTTAAGTCCAAAAATGACCCGTTGAGCATCCGAAACACGCCCGAGGCCCCCGGGACCGCATCCAAACATATCGACCAATCCTAAAACACCATAAAAACTTAGTCGAGCCCTCAAATCACATCAACTAACGCTAAAATCACAAATCATCCTCCCATTCAAACTTAAAGAACTTGAAACTTCCAAATTCGACAACCGACGCCAAAACCAACCAGACCACTTCCGATTGACCCAAAATTCTGCACACAAGTCATATTCAACATTACGGACCTACTCCAATTTTCTGAATCGGAAAACGACCCCGATATCAAAAATTTCACTACTGGCCCAAAACTCCAAAAATTCGACTTTCGCCATTTCAAGCCTAAATGAGCTACGGACCTCCAAAACACAATCCGGACATGCCCCTAAACCCAAAATCAGCTAACGGAGCTAACGGAACCGACAAAATTCCATTCCGGAGTCATCTTAACATGGTTTCGACTATGGTCCGAATCCTAAGGCTTACCTCTATTTAGGGACTAAGTGTCCCAAAACACTCGAAACCAAAAACAAAACCTCCCGGAAAGTCACCTAAGCAGAAAAAGGTACAGGGGAAGCAGTAAATAGGGGATCGAGACTATTACTCTCAAAATGACCGGTCGGGTCGTTACATCCTCCCCCTCTTAAAATAAATGTTCATCCTCGAACGAGCATAGAGACATACCTAAAGTGGTGAAAATATGAGGATAACGGCTGCGCATATCCTACACGGTCTCCCAAGTTGCCTCCTCGACCGGTTGTCCCCTCCAATGAACCTTCACGGAAGCAATGTCCTTTGATCTTAGCTTTCTGACCTGCCTGTCTAAAATAGCCACTGGCTCCTCAACATAAGATAGATCCTTGTCCAATTGAACTGAGCTGAAATCCAACACATGGGACAGATTGCCGTGATACCTCTGGAGCATAGAAACATGGAATACTGGATGAACTCCTGCTAGACTGGGAGGCAAGGCAAGCTCATAAGCAACCTCCCCAACTCGACGCAACACCTCAAATGGACCAATGAACCTTGGGCTCAGCTTGCCCTTCCTTCCAAACCTCATAATGCCCTTCATAGGCGAAACCCGGAGCAAGACTCGCTTTCCAACCATGAATGCCACATCGCAAACCTTTCGGTCCGCATAACTCTTCTGTCTGGAATGGGCTGTGCGAAGTCTATCCTGAATCACCTTCACTTTTTCCAAGGCATCTTGAACTAAGTCCATACCCAATAATCTGACCTCGCCGGGTTCGAACCAACCCATTGGGGACCGACACCGCCTACTGTACAGAGCCTCATACGGTGCCATCTGAATGCTGAACTAATAACTATTGATGTAAGCAAACTCTGCATGTGGCAAGAACTGGTCCCAAGCACCCCCAAAATCTATCACACACGCACATAGCATATCCTCTAATAACTGAATAGTGCTCTCGGACTGCCCGTCCGTCTGAGGGTGAAATGCTGTGCTCAACTCAACCCGAGTACCCAAATCATGTTGTATAGCTCTCCAGAACCATGATGTAAACTGCGTACCCCAGTCAGAGATAATAGATACAGGTACGCCATGAAGCCTGACGATCTCACGGATGTAGATTCGAGCTAGCTGCTAGGAAGAATAGGTAGTCATCACAGGAATGAAGTGAGCCGACTTGGTCAGCCTATCCATAATCACCCAAACTGCATCAAACCTCCACTGAGTTTGTGGGAGTCCAACAACAAAATCCATAGTGATCCTCTCCCATTTCGACTCCGGAATCTCTAACTTCTGAAGCAATCCACCTAGTCGCTGATGCTCATATTTTACCTGCTGGCGATTCAGACATCGAGCCACATACTCTACTATGTTCTTCTTCATTCTCCTCCACCAGTAATGTTATTTCAAGTCCTGATACATCTTTGCGGCACCCGGATGAATAGAGTACCGTGAACTGTGAGCCTCCTGGAGAATCAACTCAAGCAAACCATCTACATTGGGCACACATAGCCTTCCTTGCATACTCAATGCACCATCATCTCCAATAGTGACCTCCTTAGTATCACCGTGCTGGACTGTGTCCTTAAGGACAAACAGATGGGGGTCATCATACTGAAGCTCCCTGATACGATCATAAAGAGAAGACTGAAAGACCACACAAGCCAATACTCGACTCTCAGAAATATCCAATCTCACAAACTGGCTGGCTAAGGCTGAACATCCAATGCCAATAGCCTCTCTACTGCTGGTAGATATGCTAAACTCCCCAAACTCTCTGGCGACTCAAAGCATCGGCCACTACATTGGCCTTCCCAGGGTGGTAAAAAATAGTGATATCATAATCCTTATGCAGCTCCAACCACCTCCGCTGATGTAAGTTAAGATCTTTCTGCTTAAACAGACACTGCAAACTCCGATGATCGGTGTAAATCACACGAGGAACACCGTACAAATAATGTCGCCATATCTTCAAGGCATGAACAACAGTTGCTAACTCAAGGTCGTGGACATGATAGTTCTTTTTGTGCACCTTCAGCTATCTAGACGCGTAGGCAATCACCCTACCATCCTGCATCAACACCGCACCGAGACCAAACCCCGATGCATCATAATATACAGTATAAGACCCCGAACCTGTAGGTAATACCAATACTGGGGCTGTAGTCAAAGCTGTCTTGAGCTTTTGAAAGCTCTCCTCACATTCCTCTGTCCACCTGAACGGAGCACCCTTCTGGATCAGCCTGGTCATAGGTGCTACAATAGATGAGAAACTCTCTACAAATCAACGGTAATACCCCGCCAAACCAAGAAAACTCCGGATCTCTATAGCTGAGGACGGTCTAGGCCAACTCTGCATTGCTTCAATATTCTTCGGATCCACCTGGATCCCCTCACTCGATACTATATGACCCAAGAATGTCACTAAGTCTAGCCAGAACTCACACTTTGAAAGTTTTTGCACATAAATACTTTTCTCTCAATGTCTGAAATGCAGTGCAGTCCTCAGGTGTTGCTCATGATCCTCCTGACTCCGGGAGTATACCAGAATGTCATCGATAAACACAATGACGAATGAGTCAAGATTGGGCCGGAACACACTTTGCATCAAGTGCATAATAGTTGTTGGGGTATTAGTCAGCCCAAAAGACATCACAAGAAACTCATAGTGACCATATCTAGTCTTGAAAGCAGTCTTCGGGATATCTGGTTCCCGAATCTTCAACTGATGATATCCGGAATGTAAGTCAATCTTGGAAAACACTTTGGCACCCTGTAACTGATCAAATAAGTCATCAATATGAGGCAATGGATACCTGTTCCTCACTGTGACTTTGTTCAACTGGCGGTAATCAATACACATCCGCATAGAACCATCCTTCTTCTTCACAAATAAGACAGGAGCACCCCAAGGTGACACACTGGGCCGAATGAAGCCCTTATCAAGCAACTCCTGTAACTGCTCCTCCAACTCCTTCAACTCAGGAGGAGCCATACGATATGGAGGAATAGAGATGGGCTGAGTGCCCGCAACAAATCAATGCCAAAATCAATATCTCTGTCGGGCGGCATGCCTGGAAGATCAGCTGGAAACACATCTGGAATGTCCCTCACTACTGGAACTGACTCCACTGTAGGGGTATCAATACTAACGTCTCTCACATAAGCTAGATACGCGACGTCACCCCTTCTCAACCATTCGTTGAGATTTAAGAAATGAAATAACTCTGGTGGGAGTATACTCTAAGGTACCTCTCCCCTCTAACCGTAGTAAACCTGGCATAGCCAGCGTCACGGTCTTAGCATGACAATCAAGAATAGCAAAATGGGGCGACAACCAGTCCATGCCCAAGATAACATCAAAATCCACCATGATGAACAATAATAAGTGGTCTCTAGTCTAAAAACCACTAAGAGCAATCAAACATGACCGTTACACGGTCCACAACAAGAGAATCTCCCACAGGAGTAGACATATAAACAGGGGAACGCAAAGAATCCCGCGATACGCCCAAATACGGGGCAAAATAAGAGGACGCAAAGGAATATGTAGAGCCTCGGTCAAATAATACCGATGCATCTCTATGAGAGACTGGAACAATACCTGTAATGACATAATCAGAAGCAACTACCTCTGTTCGAGCAGGAAGGGCATAATATTTGGCCTGGCCTCCCTCTCTAGGGCGACCTCTACCTCCCCGACCTCCACCTCGAGCTGGCTGAGCAGGTGGGGTGGCAGCTGGTGCTGTAATCATAGCTTGAGGACCCGGTGGAGCACGCTGTAGATGAGAAGTCTGTGGAGGTGCACCCCTCCTAATCCCGGGGCAATCCCTCACCATATGGTGAGTGTTGCCACACTCAAAACAAGCTCTGGGAGGGCGTGGTTGTTGTGACTGGCTCGGTCCAGGTCTGGTGGACTGGCCACTAGCAACACCCCGTGTAGGAGGCACACTAGATACTGGCGATGCTTAATACGGCTCCTGGGGCCTATAAAGGACCGGAATACCATTGGCGCCTGGAAGAGCTTAATGGAAGGGGCGACTCACATAACCCCTACCATGGCGAGCTGCTGGGGCACGAGCACCAGAATAAGAACCAGTCTCTCGAGACCTATTGGCCTCCCTCTCCTCTCTATCCCGGGCAAGCATGCCCTCCAATCTCCTGGCGATACTCACAACCTACTGATAAGAAATATCCATCTCCAACTCCCTGGCCATACTAATCCTGATACTGGGGTGGAGTCCCTCAATAAATCGTCAAACCCTTTCTCAAACTGTGGCAACCAAGGCCGGTGCATATCAGGCCAAATCACTGAAGCGGACTGCATACTCTGACACAGTCATAGCATCCTGGCGCAGCTGCTCAAACTCCACGCGCCATGAGTCCCTGAGGCTCTGAGGGACATACTCTCTCAAAAACATGTCCGAGAAATGAGTCCATGTAAGTGAAGCTGCCTCAGCCAGACTACTCAACTCAGAAGCACGCCACCACTGATAGGCTGCTCCTCTAAGCTAGAATGTAGTAAAAGAAACCCCGCTCATCTCCGCTACACCCATAGTATGGAGAATACGATGACACTCCTCCAGAAAACCCTGAGCATCGTCTGTAGCCAATCCGCTGAAGGTAGGTGGGTGGTACTTCTTGTACCTCTCAAGTCTGAGCTGTTCCACCTCAGAAGCTGCTGCCCTAACCTCGGGCTGAGCTAGAGCTACCGGCTGCATTGGTACAACCTCTTGAACCTAGTCGACCTGAACCCACTGCTCTGGAGTACCGGCGACGGGTGTTTGTGCTCCTCCCCTGGCCTGATATGTGGCAGGAGCAAGTGGAATCAATCCAGCCTAAGCTAAGGTGCTAAACATGCTCAGAAACTGGGCTAGAGTCTCCTGGAGGGCTGGTGCAGGAACAGGTGCCTCAGGTGTCTGCCCTTCAGCTGGATCTACTGGGGGATCTTCTATAACAGCTCGTGCGGGTGCTCTGGCTGCACCACGTGGACGTCCTCGGCCTCTACCTTGGCCCTGACCTCTCGCGGCTCTAGCAAGGGGTGCGGGTGCCTGGTCATCAGATCCGCTTGTACATGTCCTCACCATCTTTGAGAGAATAGAATACAGAAGTTTAGAATCTTTGATTTCAACAATTTTCGCATGACAAGGAATCAAAGTAGTGAAATTTTCCTAAGTGTACCATACGCTCCCGAAGATAAGTACAGACGTCTCCATACCGATCCGCGAGACTCTACTAAACCAGTTTGTGAATCACGACACCTATGAAGCTAGTGCTCTGATAACAACTTGTCACGACCCAATTTTCCCCTCCGTGTGACGCTGTGACGGCACCTAGTCTCTACAACTAGGGAAGCCTAATATTTTCCGGAATAATGAAATAAAAATATAAATTTAACCAACTATTCAACAATACACAACAAATCCCAAAACCCGGAATATCGTGAATCACAAACTACAGAAGAAAAAGTCTAGTGTCTCTATACATCAGAATCTAACAAGGAAAATACAGAAGATAATGGACCTGAGAAAGAGTAGAAGGGGACTCCGAGGTCTGCGGATGCGGCAGATATACCTTGAAGTCTCCAAAGCTGTCCCGGCTCACTCAAAGTGCGGCTGATAAGGTGCACCCAGATCTGCACACGAAAAAAAACATGTGCAGAGAGTAGCATTAGTACACCACAATCGGTACCCAGTAAGTGCCAAGCCTAACCTCGGTCGAGTAGTGACTAGGTCAGGTCAGGGCCCTACTGGCAAATATATAATAAAAATAATATAAAGTGTAATACCGCAATAAAACAAGGACAGAAATTTAACAACAATGAAATCATAGAAGGTAACAACTCAATACACAGAAAACACAACAGGGGATCTCCCGAGATACCATCTCGTAGTCCCAAACGTAAATGTGCAGGGGGATCTCCCGGAATACCGTTTCGTAGTCCCAAAGTAAATATTCAAGACATGAGGATCTCCCGGAATACCATTCTATAGTCCCAAAGTAAATATGCAGTACAGGAGGATCTCTCGGAATACTGTTCCGTAGTCCCAAAGTAAATATGCAGTACATGGGGATCTCCCAGAATACCGTTCCATAGTCCCAAAGTAAATATGCAGCGAGAACGATAGAAATACAACTACATCACGAAATGCTTACAATTTAGACTAAGTACCAGTTAGGGAAGAAGCATGAAATTCACAAAGCATGTTGCACAGAATTCACATAAACAATTAAGACACGTAGACATGTTGTATTAGACTAAACATGATATCTAGACATATTGGAATAACTCAATTAAGAATGAAAATAGATTAGTACTCATTAAAATGGTATAACTCAAAATAACAGGAAAACATGTTGCTGCTCAGTAAGAAAATCGGGTTTTACCACAATTAGCTTGTATACGTACTCATCACCTCACGTACACGGCGCTCACATATTACAATGGTTCCAAATCTTAAGGGTATTTCCCCTACACAAAGATAGGCAAGCCACTTACCTCGAACAAAGCTCAATAAATCGGTCACAATGCCTTTCCCACGAATATCCGACACTGAATGGCCCAAATCTAGCCAAAAGCAATTACATATCATAAATACAACCATAATAGACTCATCTAATTAATGAAATCAACACTTTACCAAAAATTCCGAAATTAACTCAAAAATCGCCTGTGGAGCCCACGTCTCGGAATCGGGTAAAAGTCACAAAATACGAACACCCATTCACTCACGAGTCTAACCATATAAATATTACTCAAATCCGACCGCAAATTCTCTTTCAAAACTCAAAATCTTTGTTGAAGAAGTTCTTCCAAATTTTCCCAATTTCAACCCCAAAATTCGAAATTAAATGATGAAATCAACCATAGATTAGTGGAATATAACCATAAAGGAGTTAAGAATTGTTACCCAATCGATATCTCTGAAAATACCTCAATACCTCGTCCAAAATCCGAGGTCCCAACTCAAGTTTTTGATAAAAATGACAAAACCCCCGTTTTTGGAGACTTTAACACTGCCTAGTGATTCCTTAATCGTGATCGCGGAAACACCCTCGCGATCGTGAAGAACAACTTCGCTACACCATTATTTTACTCTACGTGAACGCATAACTCTCCACGCGAACGCGATGAAATAGCTCCTCAGATATATGCGATCGCGACTGACCTCACGCGATCGCGAAGAACAACACCCAATTCCACTGCTACCTTATTTCTTCTTCGCGAACGCGGCCTAGCCTACGCGTTCGCGATGCATAACCTGACAAACCTACGTGATCGCGTCCCATTCTTGGCGAACGCGAAGAGATAACCCAGCTGGTCTCCCAATTACTCTACGCGATCGCGAGCCTTATCACGCGATCGCGATGAAGGAAACTAGCTGTAGAATACCAACAAAAACTGCAAACTCCTTAAGTCCAAAAATGACCCGTTGAGTATTCGAAACACACCCGAGGCCACCGGGACCTCGACCAAACATACCAACCAATCATAAAACACTATATGAACTAAGTCGAGCCCTCAAATCACATCAACTAACGCTAAAATCACAAATCATCCCCCATTCAAACTTAAAGAACTTGAAACTTCCAAATTCGACAACCGACGCCGAAACCAACCAAACCACGTCCGATTGACCCCAAATTCTGCACACAAGTCATAATCAACATTACTGACCTACTCCAATTTCCGGAATCGGAAAACGACCCCGATATAAAAAATTCCACTACCGGCCCAAAACTCTAAAAATTTGACTTTCGCCATTTCAAACCTAAATGAGCTACGGACTTCCAAAACACAATTCGGACACGACCCTAAACCCAAAATCACCTAACGGAGCTAACAAAACTGATAGAATTCCATTCTGGAGTCGTCTTCACATGGTTCCGACTACGGTCCAAATCCTAAGGCTTAAACCTCCATTTAGGGACTAAGTGTCCCAAAACACTCCGAAACCAAAAACAAAACCTCCCGCCAAGTCACCTAAGCAGAAAAAGGTACGGGGGAAGCAATAAATAGGGGATCGGGCTCAAAACGACCGGTCGAGTCGTTACAATCAATGTGGAACACTATACATGAACTAACTCTAACACTTGTTATACTCTTTTTCCTTGCTCAACATATCGACATTGTATTGAACCGGATATCTTTACTTTGTTTAATCGCCTGATGATAAATTACCTTTGCATACTTTATTAAAGATAAAAGATCGATCTCCTTTCTTGTACTCTCCGTTCTGCCCTTATTTTAGATAAAAACTCTTCAGTTTTTATATCCTTGCCACTTTAGATTTTCTACATGAAAAACTTTGATAGAAAATTGGGTATTTTACAGGGAAGAAAATCGAATTTATCTCGGTAGGTGGCAGGCTATGGCTCTCTAACATTGTTCTTTTGTGTAACTGTCTCAAGTGTGATCTTGATAAAGACATTTTTTTTAATCCTAAACATCAGCCTTTGTGGCAGACCTACAAAAGATAATAAAACGCAATCAAAGGGGAAGAAGACTGAGGCAGACTAGGAATAAGCAGAAATAACTGTAATAAAAGTATTTGTCACGACCCAAAATCACACCTGTCGTGATGGCGCCTATCTAAATACTAGGCAAGAAAAAAATCCCAATAAACCACCATTTTTTTTTAAAATTTGAAAATAAAATAAATAAATTTAGCGGAAGAAATCTAAAAATTTCAAATATATCACTCCCAAAACCTGGTGTCAGTGAGTACATGAGAATCTAATGTGAATACAATATTTGGCTGATAAAAACCACTACCTGAAAGTATAGAACAGTACAATAACTGAAGAAAGGAGAGACAAGGTCAGCGGACACCGAGCAACTACCTTGATAGTCTCCAACTGATAGTACTCTAAAATCTAATAATCTCCATGTCCGAAAGCACCTGGATCTGCACACGAGGTGTAGAGTGTAGTATGAGTACAACTAACTCAATAAGTAACAAGACTAACCTCTGGGCTGAAAGAAAAGATGAGCTTCGCAGGTACAGTCTAGTAAAAATAATGGTATAGAAATATAGACATGCTTTCAAGTTCAACAGATAAACTCAGTACAAGTGAAATAGATCAATACTGCATGATATAAAGAATATGACATCTCAACAGCAAGACCTCTTGTAGATACTGGTCACCAATTATTTGGTCATTTGGTACAGTTTATGGCCAGTCCAGCACCGGGGTATTCCAACCCGTATATATATACACATCGATTGACAACCAGTCATTTAGTACCGTATAAGGCCAATCCAACCCTGGGGTAATTTATCCCTAAATGCAAATGATATGGATAAGATCCATGTCCAGGTAAATTCATTACAATATAAATAAGTAAGGCAAGTCCATGCCCTAGGAAAATCCATCCCAAACATATATATAAGCAGTAAGTAAGGCAAGTCCATGCCCTGGGAAATTCATCCCGAATTTATATAATCATCTACGCTCACTGGGGGTGTACAGACTCCGGAGGGGCTCCTTCAGCCCAAGCGTTATAAGTCGACCGCGCCCACTAGGGGTGTGTGCAGACTCTCGGAGGGGCTCCTTCAGCCCAAGCGTGATATAAAGCCAATATGGCCTACTGCAAGTGGGCAGTCCCGATCCGTATAATATTAAAGCCAATGAGACCTGCTGCAGGCGGGCAGCCCCGATCCATTTAATAATAAAGCCAATAAGGCCTGCTGCAGGTGGGCAACCCCGATCCATAAAATAGTAAAGCCAATAAGGCCTGCTGCAGGTGGGCTGCCCCGATCCAGAACAATAATAATGTATAAAGCCATTCAGGCCTGTTGCAGGCGGGCAGCCCCGATCCATTTAATAATAACATATATAAAGCCAAATGGCCTGCTGCATTGCGCAGCTCAATCCCATAAATATCCTCACAATGGACAATTATTACTGAGTGTGAAATATATATTTTAGAACAATTAATTCAACAGCATCATGACCTCATGGGTCCTAAAATATCGACACATAGCCTAAACATGATCTTTATTACTAGCCCCAGTTTAATTCCTTTAACACGTGCCACATGTTCAGATAATAACATGATTCTTTAATTTTTCTTCTTCACATGATTTATTCAAGACACACTTTCTGTGGTGCACGTCTACATGTTCATCACCTATCGTGTGTGTCACCTCCAAACAATTCATATCATATCAAATTCGGGGATCATACCCTCATAACCAAGTTTAGAAGTGTTACTTACCTCAAACCGTATAATTTTTTACTCCGGTATTCCTTTGCCTCGTGAATTTGCCTCCAAACGCCTCGAATCTAGCCACAATTAATTTGATTCATTCAATAAAATTTATTGGAATTAATTTCATAAGAAAATGCTAATTTTCCATAAAATTTCGAAATTTAGCTCAAAAATTGCCCGTGGGGCCCACATCTCGAAATCCGACGAAACTCACAAATTTAGCAAGTACAGCCTCTCGGGGCAACAGTCACTCAACTCGTCACAACAGCTCAACCACTCAGCTCTCAGCCCTTAGCACTCACACTCAATGGGTACCCACGCTCACTGGGGGTGTACAGACTCCGGAGGGGCTCCTACAACCCAAGCGCCATAATTCGCACGGACAACTCACGTGCTGCACGGACAACTCACGTGCTATAATATCCTGCACGGACAAATCACGTGCCATAATATCCTTACCTCACCGACAGGCCCTCGGCCTTACTCAGTCCTCAACCTCTCTAGTCTCTCGGGCTCTCGGAAATCACAAAGATCAGCCTAAACAAAGATAACATAGTAAATCAACAAATATCAAGAAAGGCCGAGGTATGATGCACAAGTAAAATCATGACTGAGTACAAGACATCAATTAGCAAATAATTCAACAAGTACGCGACATCTATGGGTACAATACTATCACATAGCCTAAGAATGATTTTTAACATGATTTACAGTCAAATCTCTTCAACACAAAGAGAGCATATAGCTAAGAACAAGTTATTCAACTTTACAGTTACATGGGACGGACCAAGTCACAGTCCCTTCGATGCACGCCCACACGCCCGTCACCTAGCATGTGTGTCACCTCCAAAATAATCACATGACACAAAAATCCGGGGTTTCATACCCTCAGGACCAGATTTATAACTGTTACTTACCTCAAAACGTGAAATTCTTTACTCTGCTATGCCTTTGCCTCCCAAATCAGTCTCTGAATGCCTCGAATCTAGCCACAAATAATTTGTCTCAGTCAATAAAATTTATTGAAATTAATTCTATAAGAAAATATTAATTTTCCATAAAAATCTAAATTTTAGCTCAAAATTGCCCAGGGGCCCACGTCTCGGAACCCGAAAAAAGTTACAAAATCCGAAAGCCCATTCAACCACAAGTCTACCCATACCAATTTTACCAAAATCCGACCTCAACTCGACCCTCAAATCTACAAATCTTATTTCAAAATTTTTAAGTTCAAATCTCTGATTTGCACCCCAAAAACATGTAATCTTGACGGATTATTCGATGATAATTCAATATTATGGAGTAGAAATGATCACAAGGGACTTACCTCAAGTTTTCCTTGAATATATATAAAAAAATCGCCTCTTCTCAAGCTCCAATTTGTCAAAAATGGCGAATGGGACGAAGTCCCCTGCTTTATAGTTCTACCCAGACAACCCCTCGATCCTGCTTCGATCATGGGCCTTCGATCGTGTTCCTCGATCCTGGGACTCGATTCTGACCCTCGATCCTGGCCCTCGATCATGGCCCTCGACCCTGGCCTTCGATCTTGCTTTCGATCGTGGCTTCGATCCTGGGCTCGATCATGGCCCTCGACCCTGCCTTCGATCGTGGCTTCGATCCTGGGCTCGATCATGGCCATATTCTGGGCACGATTCAGGGCTCGATTCTGGGAGATGGAATTTGCAGCAGGTATTTTAGTCCACTTTTTGATCCTTTAACCATCTGAAACTCACTCGAGGCCCTCAGGACCTCAACCAAATATATCAACAAGTCCTAAAACATCATACGAACTTAGTCGAGTCTTCAAATTACATCCAACAACACTAAAAACATGAATCACACATAGATTCAAGCCTAATTAACTTTGAGATTTCAAGTTTTCACAAACGACGCCGGAACCTATCAAATCACGTCCGATTAACCTCAAAATTTGCACACAAGTCATAAAATGACATAACGGAGGTATTCCAATTTTCAGAATCAGATTCCGACCCCGATATCATAAAGTTAACCCCCAGTCAAACTTCCCCAAAAATACAACTTTCTGCATTTCAAGCCAAATTCCACTACGGATCTCCAAATAATTTTCCGAACACGCTCCTAAGTCCAAAATCACCATACGGAGCTATTGAAATCATCAAAATTCAAATCCGAGGTTGTTTATACATAAATCCACATCCGATCAACTTTTCTAACTTAAAATTTTAAATTATGAGACTAAATATCTCATTTCTCTCCGAATTTCTTCTGGACCTGAAACAACTAACCCAGAAAGTCATAAATCAATTGTAAGGCATAAATTGAGCAGTAAATGGGGGAACAGGGTTATAATACTCAAAATGACCGGTCGGGTCATTATATTCTCCCCCTCTTAAACAAACGTTCATCCTCGAACGGGTTTAGAATAATACTTGGAGTCTCAAATAGGTGTGGATATTTATTCCGCATTTCCTGTTCAATTTCCCAAGTAGCTTCTTCGACTGGGTGGCCTCTTCACTGTACCTTCACTGATGCTATGTTCTTTGACCTCAACTTTCGAACCTTCCAGTCTAAAATAGCCACCGGCTCCACATCATAAGTCAAATTACTGTCGAGTTGTACTGTACTGAAATCCAGAATATGAGATGGATCCCCGACATACTTTCAGAGCATGGATACATGGAACACTGGATGAACACCTAATAGACTAGGTGGAAAAGCAAGTTCATAAGCCACCTCTCCAATTTTCTTAAGTATCTCAAAAAGGCCCAATATACCGAGGGCTCAACTTGCCCTTCTTCCCGAACCTCAACGCACCCTTCATGGGTGAAATCTTGAGCAGAACCTTCTCCCCAACCATGTAAGTAACATCACGGACCTTCCTGTTGGCATAATTCTTTTGTCTAGACTGCGCTATGCGAAGCCATTCCTAAATCACTTTGCCTTTCTCTAAAGCATCCTGAACCAAGTCAGTACCCAATATTCTAACCTCACCCTACTCAAACCAACCCACCGGAGACCGACACCGTCTCCCATATAAAGCTTCATACGGAGCCATCTGAATGCTCGACTGGTAGCTATTATTGTAAGCAAACTCCGCGAGTGGCAGAAATTGATCCCAAGAACCCTCAAAATCAATGACACAAGCGCGTAGCATATCCTTCAATATCTGAATAGTGCACTCGGACTGTCCGTCCGTCTGAGGGTGAAATGTTGTATTCAACTGAACCTGTGTGCCCAATTCTCGTTGCACTGCTCTCCAAAATTGTGAGGTAAACTGCGTACCCTGATCTGAAATGATGGACACCAGCACACCGTGTAGGCAAACAATCTTGCGAATATAAATCCCAGCCAACCGCTCTGAAGAATAATTAGTACCAATTGGAATAAAATGTGCAGATTTGGTCAACCGATCTACTATCACCCAAACAACATCAAACTTTCTCAAAGTCCGTGGTAGCCCAACTACGAAGTCCACGGTAATATGCTCCCACTTCCACTCCGAAATTTCAAGTCTCTGTAGTAATTCGTCCGGTCTCTGATGCTCGTACTTTACCTGTTGACAATTTAAACACCGAGCTACAAATCCAACTATATCTTTCTTCATTCGCCTCCACCAATAGTGCTGCCTCAAATCCTGATACATCTTCGCGGCGTCTGGATGAATAGAGTACCATGAACTGTGAGCTTCCTGGATAATCAGCTCACACAAACCATCTACATTAGGCACACATAGCCTTCCATACATCCATAATACACCGTCATCTCCAATAGTGACTTCCTTGGCATCACCGTACTGAACCGTGTCCTTAAAGACAAGTAGATGTGGATCATCATACTGGCGCTCTCTAATGCGATCATATAAAGAAGATCGAGAAACCACACAATCCAAAACTCGATTCGGCTTGGAAACATCCAATCTAACAAACTGGTTGGCCAAGGCCTGAACATCCAATGCTAAAGGCCTCTCTGCTACCGGTAAGTATGCTAAGCTGCTCAAACTCTCCGCCTTATGACTCAAGGCATTGGCCACTATATTGGCCTTTCCAGGATGATAGAGAATGGTAATATCATAATCCTTAAGCAACTCTAACCACCTTCGCGGCCGCAAATTATGATCCTTCTATTTAAACAAATCTTGTAGACTCTGATGATCGGTATATACCTCACACTAGACACCGTACAAATAATGCCGCCAAATTTTCAAGGCATGAACAATAGCTGCTAACTCAAGATCGTGGATTGGATAATTCTTCTCATGCACCTTTAACTGTCTGGACGCATAGGCAATCGCCCTACCATCTTGCATCAGCACTGTGCCGAGACCAATATGCGACGCGTCACAATACATAATATAAGACTCTGAACCTATAGGCAACATTAATACTGGAGCTGTAGTCAAAGCTGTTTTGAGCTTCTGAGCTCTCTTCACACTCATCCGACCACCTGAACGGAGCACCTTTCCGGGTCAATTTAGTTATAGGCGATGCAATAAACGAGAAGCCCTCTACGAAGCGACGATAATAACCGACCAAGCCGAGAAAACTCCGAATCTCAGTAACTGAAGATGGCCTGGGCCAATTCTGAACTGCCTCAATATTTTTCGGATCCACCCTAATTCCTTCACTGGACACTATATGTCCCAAGAATGCAACTGAATTAAGCCAGAACTCACACTTAGAGAATTTGGCATAAAGTCTCTCCTCTCTCAGCCTCTGTAATACAATACCCAAGTGTTGTGCATGCTCCTCCTGGCTACGTGAGTATACCGGAATATCATCAATAAATACTATGACAAATAAATCAGATATGGCTGGAATACACTATTCATCAAATGCATAAATGTTGCTGGGGCATTGGTTAGCCCATAAGACATCACAAGAAATTCGTAGAGGCCATAACGAGTTCTGAATGCCGTCTTTAGAATATCCGAATCCCGAATTTTCAACTGGTGATACCCCGATCTCAAATCAATTTTGGAGAACACCCTCGCTCCCTGAAGCTGGTCAAATAAGTGATCAATACGTGGCAAAGGATATTTATTCTTGATTGTAACTTTGTTCAACTGCCTATAATCAATGCACATCTGCATAGTACCATCATTTTTCTTCACAAACAGAACCGGTACACCCCAAAGTGACACACTAGGCCTAATAAACCCCTTTTTAAGGAGTTCCTGAAGTTGCTCTTTTAATTCTTTCAACTCAGCTAGTGCCATACGATACAGAGGAATAGAAATGGGCTGAGTGACCTGCACCAAGTCAATACCGAAATCAATATCCCTATCGGGTGGCATATCCGGAAGGTCTGCAGGAAATACATATGGAAAGTCTCGCACGACCGGTACTGAATCAATAATAGGAGTATTTGTATCAACATCTCTCACAAAGGCCAAATATGACAAACATCCCTTTCCAACCATACGTTGGGCCTTCAAATAAGAAATTACCCTACTAGGAACAAAATCTAGAGAACCTCTCCATTCAACCTTTGGCAACCCCGGCATCGTCAACGTCACTATTTTTGCGTGACAGTCCAGAATAGCATGACATGGAGACAACCAATCCATACCCAGGATTACATCGAAATCAACCATACCGAGTAATAAGAGATCAACTCTGGTCTCCAGTTTCCCAATAGCTATCACACACGACCAATACACACGGTCCATAGTAATAATATCGCCCACCGGTGTAGATATACAAACAGGTGAAACTAAGGACTCACAGGGCATATCCAGATAATGAGCAAAATACGATGATACATATGAATAAGTGGAACCAGAGTCAAATAATATAGAAGCCTCCCTGTGGCACACTGAAACAATACCTGCGATCACTGCATCTGAGGCAACAGTACCTGGCCTGGCAGGAAAAGCATAGAATTGGGCCTGACCGCCACCTGACCGGCCTCCCCCTCTTAGCAGACCCTTAGCTGCCTGACTCCCACCCTGAGCTGACTAGGCGGGTGGTGTAACTGCTGGTACTGGTGTCGTCTATCGAGAACTCTGCTATAGAGCCCCACTCAACAGCCTAGGACAATCTCTCATGAAATGACTCAATTCTTCGCACTCGAAACAACCCCTCCTCTGACGGAACTGTTGCTCCTGATAACCCAAAGAATTACTTGTAGAAGCCTGAACCGATGAGGCATGATGAGAACTCTGCGCTGGAAGTGCACTGAATGACGACTAGCTTGAGTGAGCACTGTAAAAACCGTGGCTAGGTGATGCACCACGATGAGCTGGACGAGTCGCTTGAGCGTGTCTGAAAGAACGACCCCTACTGCGGTAAAACTGACCCTCTGAAGGAACACAGCTGAAATCACCTGAACCATGAGGCCTCTTAGCCTCCCTCTTAACTCAAACCTAGCTGTGAACCATCTCAATCTGACGAGCAATGTCGACAACCTCATCGAAAGTAGCACCATACACCCTCCCTCTAGTCATGAGTAATCGTAGCTGAAAAGTGATGCCATCTATAAACCTCCTGATCCTTTCTCTATCTGTGGGAATCAACTAGATAGCATGACGGGCCAATTCATAAAATCTCATCTCATACTGTGTCACAGACATATCACCCTGACGAAGCTACTCGAACTGCCTACACAACTCCTCTCTATGGGACTGAGGCACAGACTTCTCCAGGAATAGACCGGAGAACTGCTGCCAGGTAAGGGGTGCTGCACCGACTGGCCTACACCTCTCGTAATCCTCCCACCATCTGAAGGCAGCCCCAGAAAACTAAAAAGTAGTGAATGAGACCCCACTGGTCTCTAGAATACCCGCTATTTGAAGCATCCATTGACACTTATCCAGAAAACCCTAAGCATCCTCTAACTGAGCACCGCTAAATGGTGGAGGTCAAAGCCTCTAAAATCTCTCAAGTCTTCTCTGCTCATCATCTACCATAACAAGAACTACCGGGGCCTGAGCAGCTGCAACCGGTTGGGCTGGTGGTGCCCCCGGTATATGAAGTCCCTGTACTAACTAGTCTGGGGTATGTGCAATAGGGGTATGAGTACCTCCCCGACTGAGAAGTGGTAGGTGCGGCCTGAGCCGAAACCACCTGAGCAAGACCAGTGCAAACTGTCACTATCTGGGCCAAAGTCTCCTGAATGCCTGGAATCTCAATAGGCACAGCTGGTGCTTGAGCTGGTCCTGTCGGCTCAGCTATATCTGGAATCTGCTCCTAACCTGGAACAACTAGTGGTATTACAGGTGCGGGTCCAACTGTGGTATGAGCTACACCTCGGCCTTTACCTCGGCCACGGCCTCTCGCGGCCCTAACTAGTCACACTGGTGGATGACCGTCCGATCCGGTAGTATGTGTCTTCACCATCCGTGAGAAAATAGAATAACAAAAATTTAGTTTCCAGAATCAACAATTCGCACGATAGAATACAAGAAAGTGAAGTTTTCCTAAGGGTTCTGCAGCCTCTCGAAGATAAGTACAGACGTCTCTGTACCGATCCACAAGGCTCTACTAAATCTGCTCATGACTCGTGAGACCTATGTCACCTAAAGCACTGATACCAACTTGTCACGACCCAAAATCCCAACCTGTCATGATGGCGCCTATCTCGATACTAGGCAAGCCGATAATATCAATAAACCACACTTTCATTTAAGTTTGAAAATATAATATTTAAATACAATACAAAATCCCACAAATACTGATACGAACACTCCCCAAAACCTGGTGTCACTGAGTACATGAGCATCTAATATGAATAAAAGTCTGGAAAAATACGGTCTATAATAGTCTAAGACCAAAATACAGTAAACAAGGAGATAGGGAAGGAGAGACAAGGTCTGCGAAACACGGCAGCTACCTATAAATCTCCGGAAGATCAACTATACAAGAGAATCCATACCCGCTATGTCCAGAAGCACATGGATCTGCACACGAAGTGCAGGGTGTAGTATGAGTACTACCGACTTAGCAAGTAATAAATAATAACTAAGGAACTGAAGATAGTGATGAGCTACACAGTTATAGTTCACTTTCAGTAATTCCAGCAAGGAATAGACATGCTTTCAAATCCAGCAGTTTAAGTCAAATCAATTTTATACAATTCATATTCATGTAATCCGGATATAGAATCTTTCAGAGAATTTCACAACAATGACACATAGCAACTAAATGCAACAACAAATGAAAAGCAAGTACAGCCTCTCAGGGCAACAGTCACTCAACTCATCACAACAGCTCAATCACTTGTCTCTCATCCCTTAGCAGTCACACTCAATGGGTACTCACACTCACTGGGGGTGTACAGACTCCAGAGGAGCTACTATAGCCCAAGCGCCATAATCGCACGGACAACTCACGTGCTGCACAGACAACTCACATGCTATAATATCCTGCACGGACAACTCACGTACCATAATATCCTTACCTCACCGACAGGCCCTCGGCCTTACTCAGTCCTCAACCTCTCTAGTCTCTCGGGCTCTCGAAAATCATATAGATCAGCTCAAATAAAGATAACATAGTGAATCAACAAATATCAAGAAAGACTGATGTATGATGCACAAGTAAAATCATGACTGAGTACAAGACAACAATTAGCAAATAATTCAATAAGTACACGACCTCTGTGGGTCCCAACAGTACTATCACATAGCCTAAGCATGATTTTTAACATGATTTACAGTCAAATTTCTTCAACACAAAGAGAGCATATAGCTAACAACAAGTTATTCAACTTTATAGTTTCACGGGACGGACCAAGTCACAATCCCTTCGGTGCACGCCCACACGTCCGTCACCTAGCATGTGCGTCACATATAAAATAATCACATGACACAAAAATATAGGGTTTCATACCCTCAGGACCAGATTTATAACTGTTACTTACCTCAAAACGTGAAATTCTTTACTCTGCTATGCCTTTGCCTCGTAAATCGGCCTCTGAATGCCTCGAATCTAGTCATAAATAATTTTTTTTAGTCAATAAAATTTATTGGAATTAATACCATAAGAAAATACTAATTTTCCATAAAAATCTAAATTTTAGCTCAAAAATCGCCCGTGGGGCCCACGTCTCGGAACCCGACAAAAGTTACAAAATTCGGAAGCCCATTCAACCATGAGGCTACCCATACTAATTTTACCAAAATCCGACCTCAACTCGACCCTCAAATCTACAAATCGTATTTCCAAATTTCTAAGTTCAAATCTCTTATTTACACCTCAAAAACATGTAATCTAGTTAGATTATTCGATGATAATTCAATATTATGGATTAGAAATGATCACAAGCGACTTACCTCAAGTTTTCATTGAAAATCTATCAAAAATCGCCTCTCCTCAAGCTCCAATTTGTCAAAAATGGCGAATGGGACGAAGTTCCTGCTTTATAATTCTCCCTAGACAGCTCTCGATCCTGCTTTGATCCTGGGCCTTCGATCATGTTCCTCAATCCTGGGCCTCAATTCTGACCCTCGATCCTGGCCCTCGACCCTGGCCTTCGATCCTGCCTTTGATCATGGCTTCGATCCTAGGCCCTCGATCCTGGCCCTCGATCACGGCCCTCGATCATGGCCCTCGACCCTGCCCTTCAATCCTGCCTTCGATCGTGACTTCGATCTTGGGCTCGATCATGGTCTTCAACCCTTCTTTCGATCGTGGCTTCGATCCTGGGTTCGATCATGGCCCTATTCTGGGCACGATTCAGGGATCGATTCTGGGAGATGGAATTTGCAGCAGAAGGAAATTGCAGCAGTTATTTTAGTCCACTTTTTTATCCGATAACCATCCGAAACTCACCCGAGGCCCTCGGGACCTCAATCAAATATATCAACAAGTTCTAAAACATCATACGAACTTAGTCGAGTCTTCAAATCACATCCAACAATACTAAAAACATGAATCACACATAGATTCAAGCCTAATGAATTTTGAAATTTTAAGTTTCCACAAACTACGCCGGAACCTATCAAATCACGTCCGATTAACCTCAAATTTTGCACACAAGTCATAAATGACATAACGGAGGTATTCCAATTTTTAGAATCGGATTCTGACCCCGATATCAAAAGTCAACCCCCCAGTCAATCTTCCCAAAAATTCAACTTTCGGCATTTCAAGCTAAATTCCACTACGGACCTCCAAATAATTTTCTGATCACGCTCCTAAGTCCAAAATTACCATACGGAGCTATTGGAATTATCAAAATTCAAATCCGAGATCGTTTACACATAAATCCACATTCGACCAACTTTTCTAACTTAAAATTTTAAATTATGAGACTAAGTGTCTCATTTCACTCCGAATTCCTTCTAGACCCGAACCAACTTACCCGATAAGTCATAAATCAATTGTAAGGCATAAATTGAGCAGTAAATGGGGGAATGGGGTTATAATACTCAAAACGACTGGCCGGGTTATTACATATTTCCAGATTTGCTGGGTACGGGATACACACCTTTCTTAATTCCAGATCTACTAAAATCAATGCATTTACTTTGTGTCACAGTTCTCTTTCGTTTCCCCAAAACCTTTGCCGCAGGGAAATCATTTCTTTGTTTTCAGAGTTAGTTGATAATAGTTAATGCATTATCATAATTTTGCTTCTAAATCAACCATACGGTGAGCAATGAAAAGCTGAAATTTTTATGTAATTCTTTTTTTTGAATGGGTGTGAAGAAATGGGGTTATGGTATTTGTGGGTTTTGTTCTAAAACCTAATATTGATAGTGGTGACAACAGTGATAATAAGGTGATGGCAATGACAATTTTAATGGTAGAACTTTAATGGAGAAGATGACTAAAAAAGGGGGTTGGGGAAGATGAGAGATAGGTTGGGAAGGGGGGTCCTTTTATATTTTTTTTAAAGAAAGAAATAAGTATTAATTAAGGTGTAAATTACATATTTTTTTGTTCTGACACATGTCACGACATTATTGGTGCGTGATATCATATGTATTTTAAAAAACTAGGCAACAAAAAAGTTGTGTGTCTTAGGCACACTGTGGAGAGGTTGAGTGCGTAAGGTAATTTTCGTCCGCAAAAGGTGTATAAGAGGGATTTGATCCATAGTTCAGGGGGTAACTTATGTATTTTGCCTAAATAATAATATAAAATTATACTTGATCACCTTGTTATTCCCTTGTGCTTTAAACGACAAGTTGTAATGACCCGGCCAATCGTTTTGAGAGTTCTAGCCCCATTCCCCCATTAATTGCTCAATTTATGCTTCACAGTTGTTATGTGACTTACCGGGTTAGTTGGTTCGGGTCCAGAAGGATTTCAGAGTGAAATGAGATACTTAGTCTCACAATTAAAAACTTAAGTTGGAAAAGTTGACCGGATGTTGACTTATGTGTAAACGACCTCGAATTTGAATTATAATAATTCTAATAGCTCCGTATGGTGATTTTGGACTTAGGAGCATGTCCGAAAAAGTATTTGGAGGTCTGTAGTGGAATTAGGCTTGAAATGGTGAAAGGTGAATTTTTGGGAAGTTTGACCGGTGGTTGACTTTTTGATATCGGGGTCAGAATATGACTCTGGAAATTTGAATAGGTCGATTATGTCAATTATGACTTGTGTGAAAAATGTGAGGTCAATCGGACGTGATTTGATAGGTTTTGACGTCGTTTGTAAAAATTGGAAGTTTCAAAGTTCATTAGGCTTGAATTGGGGTATGATTCATGGTTTTAGCGTTGTTTGATGTGATTTGAGGCGTCGACTGAGTCCGTATGATGTTTTAGGACTTATTGGTATATTTGGTTGAGGTCCCGAGGGTCTCGGGTGAGTTTCGGATGGTTAACAGATCAAATTCGGACTTAGAAGAAAATCTGAAAGTATTTTCCATCTGATGTAACCGCACCTGCGGGTGAAGGAGCGCAGAAGCGAGCTCACAGGTGTGAGCCGGGATGCGCAGAAGCGGAGGGCGCATATGCGGAAGGAACTTTGCAGGTGCGCACTCGCACCTTGTAACGACCCGGCCGGTCGTTTTGAGAGTTAGAGCCCCGAACCCCTATTAACTACTTTCCCCATATCTATTTCTGCTATTGTGACTTGCCGAGATGATTGGTTTTGAGTTTCAGAGTGTTTTGGGACACTTAGTCCCTAAATGAGAGCTTAAGCCTTAAGATTTGGACTGTAGTCGAAACTATGTGAATACGACTCTGGAATGGAATTCTGTCGATTTCGTTAGCTCCGTTAGGTGATTTTGGGTGTAGGGGCGTGTGCGGATTGTGTTTTGGAGGTTCGTAGCTCATTTAGGCTTGAAATGGCGAAAGTCAAATTTTTGGAGTTTTGGACCGATAGTGGAGTATTTGATATCGGGGTTGTTTTCCGATTACGGAAGTTGGAGTAGGTCCGAAATGTTGATTATGACTTGTGCGCAAAATTTGAGGTCAATCGGACATGATTTGATAGGTTTCGGCGGTTGTGGAATTTTGAAGTTTCAAGTTCTTTAAGTTTGAATTGGAGGGTGATTCATGAATTTAGCGTTATTTGATATGATTTGAGAGCTCGACTAAGTTCGTATGGTGTTTTAGGATTGGTCGGTATGTTTGGTCGAGGTCCCGAGGGCCTCGGGTGAGTTTTGGACGCCCAACGGGTTGATTTTTGGACTTAGGAGGTTGCTGAAGTTTTCTGGTGTCTGAGTTCTGGTTTCCTTATACGCGATCGCGTGGGGTGATCCGCGATCGCGTAGTCTTAGCTGGGCAGAGGATGGAATTGTTCTTTACATTCGCGGACATGGGCATGCGAACGCGTAGTGATGTGAGGTGGTGGTTCGTGAACGCAGAGACAAGGTCGCGATCGCGTAGGGTTAAGTGTACCGAAGCTGGACCACGCGCTTTGCTAATCGCGAACGCGTGTTGCGATGACCCAAAATGTCATCTTTAAATTTAACAAGTAATTCTGTGTTCTAAAACCTCGAAAAGCACCATTTATCATTCCTCGACTTACGTGCGCAGTCCGTACAATTTTTCGAAAAGTTTTTTGTGAAAAATGGATTAAAATGTGAAATAGAGCTTTAAAAACTCAACTGAGTTGACTTTATTCAACATTTTGAGAAAACGGACCCAGATCAGTGTTTTGACAATTCCGGTAGGTCCATATCGTGATTTGGGACTTGGGCATATGCCCAAAATCGAATTTCGAGGTCCCTAGCTCGAGATATGGAATTTTGATGAAACATTAAAAGCTTGAAAGCTTAATGATTTTTAAGAAATTACTCATATTGGATTTATTGACCTCGGGTCCGTATTTTGGTTCTGGAACCCGATGTAGGTCCACTATAATATTTATGACTTGTCTGCCGAATTTGGTGAGAATCGGAGTTGATTTGACATGATTCAGACGTCTAGTTGTAAAAGTATAAGTTTTAAAGTTTTCTTGGAAATTTCCTTTGATTTGGTGTCCGATTCGTAGTTCTTGGTGTTATTTTGGCGATTTGATCGCGCGAGCAAGTTCATATGATGTTTTAGGACTTGGGTGCATGTTTGATTTGGAGCCCCGAGGGCTCGGGTTGGTTTCGGGTGGTTAATGGATTATTTTCGGACTTAGGAAATCTGGTTTTCTGCATACTTCATGCTTCTGGTGTGTTCTTCTTCAAGTTCGCGAAGGTACTCTCGCGAACGCGAAGAGCAAATTGGGGATGGCATATTTTGTGCTTCGTGTTCGCGACAGAGAGACTGCGTTCGCGAAGGCTTGAGGTTCAAAGCTTCGTGTTCGCGACCGAAGCCTCGTGTTCGCGAAGGGAAAGAGGCTGGCCAGGATTATTGCCTTCGTGTTCGTGAAAGGCATCTCGCGTTCGCGGAGGTGGTTGGAGTTGCTTAAGGATTATGATATCACTATTTTGTACCACCTTGGGAAGGCCAATGTGGTGGCCGATGCTTTGAGTCACCGAGCAGAGAGTTTGGGGAGTTTAGCATATCTACCAGCAGTAGAGAGGCCACTGGCGTTGGATGTTCAGGCCTTAGCGAGCCATTTTGTGAGATTGGATATTTATGAGCTGAGTCGAGTATTGGCTTGTGTGGTCTCTCGGTCTTCTCTTTATGATCGTATCAGGGAGCGTCAGTATGATGACCCCCATTTGCTTGTCCTTAAGGACACGATCCAGCACGGTGGTGCTAAGGAGGTCACTACTGGGGATGATGGTGCATTGAGGATGCGTGGCAGGCTATGTGTTCGCAATGTAGATGGTTTGCGTGAGTTGATTCTTCAGAAGACTCACAGCTCGCGGTACTCCATTCATCCGGGTGCCGCGAAGATGTATCAGGACCTGAGGCAGCATTATTGGTGGAGGAGGATGAAGAAAGACATAGTAGAGTATGTGGCTAAATGTCTAAATTGCCAGCAGGTGGAGTATGAGCATCAATGACGGGGTGGGTTGTTTCAGAAGATAGAGATTCCGGAGTGGAAATGGGAGCGGATCACTATGGACTTCGTTGTTGGTCTCCCACGGACTCAGCAGAAGTTTGATGCAGTTTGTGTGATTGTGGAAAGGCTGACCAAGTCGGCTTATTTCATTCCTGTGATGACTACATATTCTTCCGAGTAGCTAGCTCGAATCTACATCCGTGAGATCGTCAGGCTTAATGGCGTACCGATATCTATTATCTTTGACCGGGGTACGTAGTTTACATCACGGTTCTGGAGAGCTGTACAACATGAGTTAGGTATTAGGGTTGAGTTGAGCACAACATTTCACCCTCAGACGGACGGGCAGTCCGAGCGCACTATTCAGATATTAGAGGATATGCTCTGTGCTTGTGTGATAGATTTTGGGGGTGCTTGGGACTAGTTCTTGACACTTGTGGAGTTTGCTTAAAACAACAGTTATCAATCCAACATTCAGATGGCACTGTATGAGGCTCTGTACGGTAGGCAGTGTCGGTCCCCAGTGAGTTAGTTCGAGCCCGCCAAGGCCAGATTATTGGGTAAGGACTTGGTTCAGGATGCCTTGGAAAAGGTGAAGGTAATTCAGGATAGACTTCGCATAGCCCAGTCCAGACAGAAGAGTTATGCGGACCGGAAGGTTCGCGATGTGGCATTCATGGTTAGAGAGCGAGTCTTGCTCCGGGTTTCGCCTATGAAGGGTGTTATGAGGTTTGGAAAGAAGGGCAAGTTGAGCCCAAGGTTCATTGGTCCATTTGAGGTGTTGCATCGAGTTGGGGAGGTTGCTTATGAGCTTGCCCTGCCTCCCATTCTAGCAGGAGTTCATCCGGTATTCCATGTCTCTATGCTCAGTAAATATCAAGGTGATCCGTCCCATGTGTTGGATTTTAGCTCAGTTCAATTGGACAAGGATCTATCTTATGTTGAGGAGCCAGTGGCTATTTTAGACATGCAGGTCAGAAAGCTAAGTTCAAAGAACATTTCTTCCGTGAAGGTTCATTGGAGGGGATAGCCGGTCGAGGAGGCAACTTGGGAGACCGAGAAGGATATGTGTAGCCGTTATCCTCATCTTTTCACCACTTCAGGTATGTCTCTATGTTCGTTCGAGGATGAACGATTGTTTTAAGAGGGGGAGGATGTAACGACCCGGCTGGTTGTTTTGAGAGTTAGAGCCACGAACCCCTATTAACTACTTTCTCCATATCTATTTCTGCTATTGTGACTTGCCGAGATGATTGGTTTTGAGTTTCGGAGTGTTTTGGGACACTTAGTCCCTATATAAGAGTTTAAGCCTTAGGATTTGGACCTTAGTCGGAACTGTGTGAAGACAACTCCGGAATGGAATTCCGTCGGTTCCATTAGCTCCGTTAGTGTTTTGGAGGTCCGTAGCTCATTTCGGCTTGAAATGGCTTAAGTCGAATTTTTGGAGTTTTGGGCCAGTAGTGGAACTTTTTATATCGGGGTCGTTTTCTGATTTCGGAAGTCGGAGTAAGTCTGAAATGTTGATTATGACTTGTGCGCAAAATTTGAGGTCAATCGGACGTGATTTGATAGGTTTCGGCATCTGTTGTATAATTTTGAAGTTTCAAGTTCTTTAAGTTTGAATTGGAGGGTGATTCATGATTTTAGCATTGTTTGATGTGATTTGAGAGCTCAACTAAGTTTGTATGGTGTTTTAGGATTGGTTGGTATGTTTGGTCGAGGTCCCAGGGGCCTCGGGTGAGTTTCGGACGCCCAACGGATCGATATTTGGACTTAGGAAGTTGCTGAAATTTTCTGGTGTCTGAGTTCTGGTTTCCTTATACGTGAATGCATGGGGTGATCCGTGATCGCGTAGGCTTAGTTGGGTATAGGATGGAATTGTTCTTCGCATTCGCGGACATGGGCATGCAAACACGTAGTGATGTGAGGTGGTGGTTCGCGAACGCAGAGAAAAGGTCGCGATCGCGTAGGGTTAAGTGTACCAAAGCTGGACCACGCGCTTTGCCCATCGCGAACGCGTGCGGATGTTCACGATCGCGTGAGTAGGGGAACCAGAGCATTGCGTTCGCGTGGTGTGTTACACGATCGCGTAGAGTAATTTCTGGGGCAGCAAAGTTGTTCTTCGCGATCGCGAGGCTATTTCCGCGATCGCGATTACGGAATCGCTGGGCAGTGTTAAAGTTTCCAAAAAACGGGGGTTTTGCCATTTTACCAAAATATGAGATAGGGAGCTCGGATTTGGACGAGATTTCGAGGGATTTTCAGAGATATCGATTGGGTAACGATTCTTAACTCCTTTATGGTTATATCCCACTAATCTATCATTAATTTCCTCTTTGATTTCGGATTTTGGGGTTGAAATTGGGGAAAACAATTTGGAAGAACTTCTTCAACAAAGATTTCGAGTTTTGACGAGGATTTGTGGTCGGATTTGAGAAATTTTTATATGGTTAGACTCGTGAGTGAATTGGTGTTCGTATTTTGTGAATTTTACCCGATTCCGAGATGCGGGACCCATGGGCGATATTTGAATTAATTTAGGAATTTTTGTTAAAGTGTTGATTTCATTAATTAGATGAGTCTATTATAGTTGTATTTATGATATGTAATTGCTTTTGTGGGAAAGGCATTGTGACCGATTGATTGAGCTTGGTTCGAGGTAAGTGGCTTGCCTAACCTTGTGTTGGGGACTTCTCCCTTAGGATGTTTGATATTAATTGATGTGTGGGCGTCGTGTACGTGAGGTGACGATTACGTACACGGGATATTATTGCAAAAATCCCGTCTTTCCTTTCTAAATCATAAACTGTTTTTCCCTTATTAAATTGTACTAATACGTTTAATTGTTTAGCTTACATTAGAGAAGCATGCTTACGTGTTTTAACTGCCTATTTGACATTCTGTATGCCATGCTTAGTTAAGTCCCTATTTTCCTTATCTGTGTTCTGTATAAACTGTATAACTCGATGCCTTACCTGCCATTTCATCTTGCGTTGCATATTTAAATTGAGAATACGGACGTATTCCGGGAGATCCCCCAGCACTGCATATTTACTTTGGGACTACGGACATATTTTAGGAGATCCCCCAGCACTGCATATTATTTAGGGACTACAGACGTATTTCGGGAGATCCCCATGTACTGTATATTCATTCGAAACTACGGGACGGTATCCCGGGAGATTTCCCATTGTGTTTACCTTGTTCTGAGCCGACGACTCCCTTAACTGTTAAATTTCCGAGAATTTCTTTAACTGTGTTACTGTAAATTTTATTTATATCTTTTACCATTTAATTTATTATATTTACTCCGGTAGGGCATTGACCTGACCTCGTCACTACTCGACCGAGGTTAGGCTTGGCACTTACTGGGTACCGATTGTAGTGTACTCATGCTACTCTCTACACATATTTTTCATGTGCAGATCCAGGTGCACCTTACCAGCCGCACTATCAGTGAGTCGGGACAGTTTTGGAGACTTCAAGGTATATCTGCCGCGTCCGCAGACCTCGGAGTCCCCTTCTACTCTTTCCCATGTCCATTATCTTCTGTATTTTTCCTTGTTAGACTCTGATGTATAGAGACACTAGATCTTTCCTTCTGTAGTTTGTGATTCACGATGTTCCGGATTTTGGGATTTGTTGTGTATTTTTGAATAGTTGGTTAAATTTATATTTTTATTTCATTATTCCGCAAAGTGTTAGGCTTACCTAGTTGTAGAGACTAGGTGCCGTCACGACGTCACACGGAGGGGAAATTGGGTCGTGACACACCTGCACGTGGAGGATCGCAGAAGCGGCATTTGGCTTGGGAGCCGCTGGTCTGCACAAGCGAACATTTTTGCGTAGATGCGCACCCACAGAAGCGGGAGTTTTACAGCAGAAGCGGTGCCGCAAAAGCGGCTAAGTGCCCGCAGAAGCGAAAATCCTTATTAGAATGTTAAAAACAGAGGAGTCCGAGATTTTTGTCATTTCTAACATTTCCAACATGGGTTGAGGCGATTTTTGAGCAAGAAATTACGGGAAAACTTGAGGTAAGTAACATGTGATCATTTTTAGTCAATAATATGGGATTATCATTGAGTATTTCGACTAGATTACATGTTTTAGAGGTGAAATTAGAGGATTTAAGCCTTGGGATTTCAAAATAAGAATTTGAGATTTGGAGGTCGAGTTGATGTCGGATTTTAGTAAAAATTATATGGTTGGACTCGTGGTTGAATGAGCGTTCATATTTTATAACTTTTGTCGGGTTTCGAGTCGTGGGCCCCACGGGCATTTTGGGTTAAATTTCGAATTTTGTTAGAAATTTTTTATTTCATATGGAATTTATTTCTATAATTTGTATTGATTGAATCGAATTAATTATGACTAGATTCGAGCCGATCGGAGTCGGAAAATCAAGGAAAAGGCATACTACTTGACTGATTGAGTGTGGGTTGAGGTAAGTGACTTGTCTAACCTTGTGTGAGGGAAATTTCCATTAGGATTGGTATTGATATGAAAATGTTGATTTGTTGAAAGTCGTGTACGCGAGGTGATGAGTGTGTACACGGGCTAAATGTGGAAGATTATGTCTTTAAATTGTATAGATTACTGATGCATATTAATTACATTATTTTATCCTGTTATATTCACCATCATTGATCTATTTTATGTTTTTAAATTTACCTAACATGTTTTCTACTAATTACTTTACCTATTTAGTTGAAACTTTGTTTCTTTTATTCTGTGCTCAATATTTGAAAGTTGAATTTTTTAATTGAATTATTATTAATATGAAGTATTTGATATTTTTAAAATTGGTATTGAGGTAATGTGCTAAAAAATGTGAAATATTATTTTGATGAGTTATTCATTCCCGAATATTTTGTGAGATTTTTATACTCATTGTGATTGAGCTGCGAGCTCCTTATTGTGAAAATATTATTGTTTTTGATTTATTTTGGCAAGTTGAAATATTTGGGCACTTGAGGTGTAAGTTGTGATATATTGTGATATTGATACACATGCGGTGGTATAAGGTCTGGGTGTTGAAACGCATGCGGTGAGATAAGGGTGGCTTGATACGCGTGGCTAGTAGGAGAACGACTAGAAGTCAGGCGGTATGATAAGGGTGGCTAAAACGCGGGATGCTATTTTGGAAAAAATATTTTCTTTAAAATTTAATGTGAAGACCCCCACGGTGATATAAGAAAATGAGATATTGTGAATTTACTTATGATTTGAGACTGCAAGGCGGTACCTTGGGAGTGCCCTTGTTGATATATCTTTACGGCTGCATTGCCTTTGGTAATTTTGGTGAATTTTCTTAAAGTTGCAAATTTCTATTTTTCCTTCCGTGAGGTATTATTTGCCCGTATTCGGTATAGTTAAATTGTGACATACTACTTACTTGATTCATCCCCATTATTATTATTATTATTATTATTATTATTATTATTATTATTATTATTATTATTATTATATTGTTAAATTGTTCGCCTTGTCTTTTATTAGTTTCGATAGGGCCCTGACTTGACCTCGTCACTACTCTACAGAAGTTAGGCTTGGCACTCACTGGGTACCGTTGTGGTGTACTCATACTGTACTTCTGCACATCTTTTTGTGCAGATCCAGATACTTCCTATCAGACCAGGCATTAGTGAATTAGACTGTACACGGAGAGTTCAAGGTACATCTGCTAGCGTCCGCAGACCCCAAAGTCCACTTCTATCCTTATTATATCGTTTTCCTTTTTTCTTTAGACTCTGGTGTATAGAGACACTGAGGATAAATTCTTAGAAGCTTGTGACTTATTCCTACCGGGTTTTGGGAGTTGAAATTGTTAAATTGCAGTTTTTATTTATTCGACTGCTAAGGATTAAATTTCAGTTATATTCCGCATTGATAGGCTTAACTAGTCTTAGAGACTAGGTGTCATCACGACATCCTACGAAGGAAATTTGGGGTCGTGACACAAGTAGATTGAAATCATTTTTATCAATTCTTGTGGCCAAAATATTCCAATAATCATTTATTTCTTGTGGCCAAGATTTTTCAATAATTATACTTTTGGTTACATAACTTTTACTGGCCAGTTAATTGTGAGGAATAATTGTAGTTAATTAGATCCCTCTCACTCTACTTTTCTAGCTTTAGATGTCATTGGTTTTGGAGGTTTAATTACTTTATGAAGCAGGGTGAACAAATCATTTTTTGGTTGTAGTAATATGACAATCTTACATTTGATAAACTAAATCTTTCAAGAAGATTGATGGAACTAGGGGTGTACATGGACCGGGTTGGTTCGGTTTTTATCAAAACCAAACCAAACCAACTACATCGGTTTGGATTGGTTCAGTTTTGTAGGATTTTTTGGGTTTTTCGGATTTTTTTGTTACATGAATATTTTTTAATCTTAATTTGTTAAAGTTATAGATAAAGTTTTGATAAGTGAATATATGTTTAGTAAAAAGTTAAAAAATTGAATAACATATGTCTATTAAAATATTTTTATGGGAGAATTTTCTTAGTAACACATGAGAGTTATTTTCTTAGTTGTCTAACAATAATTTTTTTATTAATGTACGCTTTAAAGGTTAACCGAATTAAACATAAAAATTAAGATGATACCTAAATAATGATATATTCTATTTAATTCTAAATCAAATTCGAAAAAGATATAAGAAATCTTGACATATGAATATGGAAGAACAAATAGATGATTGACGCATTTCAGTAGAACTTAATAAGAATGTGATACAACCCATTATTTATAGTAAATAAAAATAAATACACTTTATAGTTCTATTAAATATTACATCTCATGAGAGGATCTCGAATATTTCTATATTTTTTAAAGAAAATTCAATATAAAATCATAAAAGTATATATTTATATGTCGGTTTGGTTCGGATTTTTTTACTCAATACCAAACCAAATCAAATCAAACCAAACCTAGTCGGATTTTTTAATCGGTTTGGTTTGACTTTTCGATTTGGTGTGGTTTTCCGGTTTGGTGTGAATGCCCCTAGATGGAACTATAACAAAGACATAATAGGGCCATACAACTTTTTTATTGTAGCTCTATTATCTTTTTGACATACAGACTTGGTTTTCGACCCCCGAACGTGATCCCAACTTAATATTTTGGGCTTCTACTCAAACTTTAAAGCTCCAAATCATCCATTTTAGCTCCAAACTTGTTTCTTTACTCAAAATCACATCCTACACAATATAACACACGTAATAAGTACAAAGTACTAACAGTTAGGCTTAATATAATCAAAGTGTCGTAATTAGAGTGCAAAATGTAGCTAAAAAACGAGCTCCTAACCTACCTTCATGATGTAAGTCAGCAAAAGAGGGAAACTCCCAATCATAATGAACTTGCTGAGGGAGTGTTGGTAATTTTGTCTGAGAAACAAGGTGTAAAGGGAAAATTGACTCATAGAAGACTACATCTCTGCTCATAAATATTGTCATGTTTTCAATGTCATGTAGTTTATATTGCTTTTGAGTGGGCAAATATCCCTACAGGACTGCTTTGGTAGCCCTAGGTCCAAATTTGTCCCTTCTCAGCAAATTAGTTGCACAGTAAAGACAACCAAGAGTTCCTATATGTGATAAGGAAGGTTGTTTCTGATAAAGTAATTTATATGGCATCTTATTTCCAAGTACTGAAGATGGTACTCGATTGATGATGTAAACTGCAATCTCAATGCAATCACCCCAAAAATCTGATTGGGAGATGACCTTGAAATCTAAGTGCTTGAGTAGTTTCAAGGATGTGTCTGTGTCTCCTCTCCACCACCCCATTTTGTTGGGGTGTGTATGGACATGAACTTTGATAAATTATCCCATGTCGTTTGAATAACTCTGCATAGTTCTGGCTATAAAATTCAGTTCCATTATCTGGCCTGAAAGTTTTAACCAGTTTCCCAAACTGAATATGAACAAAACTAAGGATGTTTTTAAGTATAGTAACTACATCAGATTAGATGCATCAAGAATACCCATGTCCATCTAGAAAAATCATCAACTACTGTAAGAAAATACCTCATTTCATTGTATGTAGGCACTTTATAAGGACCCCAAACATCTATATGCAATAAATTGGAAGTTTCAACAGATTTATTATCACTAGTGGGAAATGGCATTCTAGTCTGACTAGCTATTGGACATACATCACAGTGATCAATGCTGAAACTAGATTTATTATTAAACTCAGTAATCTTCCTCAATACACACATAGGAACATGTCCCATCCTTTTATGCCAGGTATTTGCATCTACCGTCTCTGTTACTGCCATAGATGTAATGATCCAACCGGTCGTTTTGATTTTTAGAACCACATTCCCCTAAATAAAACTTCCCATATGTACTTTTACTGTTTTATAACTTGCGGGGATGGTTGGTTCAGGATTTGGAAGTGTTCGGGCTGAAATCGAAACACTTAGTTCCTTAATTTGGCTCTAAAAGGGTAGTTTCACTTTGATCAACATTTTTAGAAAATGACCCCGGAATCGGGATTTGACGGTTCCAATAGGTTTGTATGATGATTTTGGACTTGGGCGTATGTTCGAATCGGGTTTTGGACAACCCGGGAGCGTTTCAGCGCTTAATAGTGAAAACTAGCTATTTGAAGGTTTTAAGGTTCTTTAAATTTGGTTTGGAGTAGGTTTGGAGAAATCGAGGTCCGTTTGAAATTTCGAGCTTGGAATAGCTCTGTATGGTGATTTAAGACTTGCACGCAAAATTTGATGTCATTCCGAGTAGTTTAAGTATGTTTCAGTACGTTCGGAGTAAGTTTGAAGAATTTGAAAATTCTAAGTTGAATCAATTTGGTTTGTAGTATGATTCTTAGTTTTGATATTGTTTTAAACATTCAAAGGTTTCGTGCGAGTCTGTTTTATGATTTCAAACTTGTTGGTATGTTCGGGCGGGGCCCCGAGGGCCTCGGGTGTTAACCGGACGAGGCTCGGACCAAGTTTGGATTTTTGAAGGGCAGCTGTTGCACCAGGCTTCTGGTGAAATCGCACCTGCGGCCAAGAGTTGGCAGCCTAGAAGGCGCAGGTGCGGACGAGTTGGGCGCAGATGCGCGACCACAGGAACGGTCCAAGGGCCGCAGAAGCGAAAGCTAGCGCAGGTGCGGCGCATGCACCGCAGAAGCGGGTAAACCGGCTAAGGGGGAGAGCCGCATCTGCGAGGTCTTTTCCGCATATGCAAAGCCGCAAAAGCGAAAGGCCTGTTTGGGCAGAGTGTTTAAAGAAGCGACCAAGAGTTGGCAGCCCAGAAGGCGTAGGTGCAGACGAGTTGCGCACAGATGCACGACCGCAGGAGCGGTCCAAGGGCCGTTGCAGCGGAAGCAGCGCAGGTGCGGCGCATGCACCGCAGAAGCGGGTGAGCCGGATAAGGGGGAGAGCTGCATCTGCGAGGTATTTTCCACATATGCGGAGCCGCAAAAGCGAAAGGCATGTTCGGGTAGAGTGTTTAAATGAACGGAAACAATCATTTTTGCCCACTTTTCTTCATTCTTCGGCGATATTTGGTGCTTTTGAGAGGGGATTTCAACTAGCAACTTGAAGATAAGTTAATTCTACACACTTTAAGTTAAATACATAGATTATGGGTAGATTATAACCTGTAAATCATGGAAATCAAGGGTTTAGATGAAAAACCTAGGTTTTGATAAAAATGAGATTTTAACCACGAAAATGGTTATGGAATTGGATGGAAATTGTATATTTGAGTTTTTGAGATTATGGATAACGTTTTCCTCCAAACGTTTCCGGAATCCGGGCACATGGCCTGGGGTGAATTTTAGAAATTTTACCATTTTGGGTTGGGTAATTAATTTATTAGTCTAACTTCGAATTATTGAGCATGTATTAATTATTTTATATAACATTTGGATAGTTTCGGATTTTTTGGCATCGGATTGAGACTTTAACGCGACATTGTGATCGGGAAGTGGACTTTGAGACAAGGCAAGTCTATTGTCTAACCTTGTAAGAGGGAATTTACCCCATAGGTGATTTAAAGTAATAATTATTGTTAATTGTGGGGGCTACATACGCATGAGATAACGAGAGTCCGTGCGTAGCTACTAATTATGTTATGTCTAGGTGGTTTAGGACTCAAATCATGAATTACTTGTGATAATTGCATCTTTTTTTTTAATTAAAGTACTGGAATTATATTGTAAATTGTTAGAAGAAATAGTAAAAGACTGAAGTTTCGCATACTTGAATTTTTGTGCAAATTATTTTACTATTAATAGAAATTGTACATCCTTATGTGTTAGCCTTATAATAACTTCTCTTTCCGGAGATTCATAAGAAAATGTCCTCCTTTCTTGTGGAGCGGGCCAAACGCCTCGGTAGTATAGATGCATCTATGGATCATGCCGCACATCCCTTGGCAGTGTACACG
Source organism: Nicotiana tabacum (assembly GCF_000715075.1). Taxonomy (NCBI): domain Eukaryota; kingdom Viridiplantae; phylum Streptophyta; class Magnoliopsida; order Solanales; family Solanaceae; genus Nicotiana; species Nicotiana tabacum. The sequence continues at coordinate 19,344,733 of NC_134083.1, read as the reverse complement.
ACACTCTGAACCAGACTGAACGACCTCGGCATAAATCATGCCTAATAATAATTATAATTACACGATACCCTAACATTTTATTGCAGCTTGTGAAGTTAATTGATAAATTGAAAATTATCAAAATTTAAAGAATTAATTAATTATGTTTGTTAAGGAAATTATTGTTGTTCATATAAATCACGGTTAATTAAATGTTTTTATTTTTAATATTATCGACCCATAGTGAGTGTCAAAGTCGACCTCTCGTCACTACTTCTTCGAGATTAGACTTGATACTTATGGGTACACGTTGTTTACGTACTCATGCTATACTTGCTGCACTTTTTGTGCAGGATCTAAGACAAGAGTTTTAGGTGGTCCTACCGGAGCGCATCCACGTTACCCCGAGGCCTAGTGGTGAGCTGCCTTTCTGAGTCGTTCTGCAGCAACTAATGCCTCTCCTTGTATATGTATTCTGTCTATTTTAATTCAGACAGTATTTATAATTTTTATATAATCTACTAGATGCTCATACACTTGTGACACCATGTCTTGGCACACACACTAGTAGAATTGTGGATTTAAATATTTTTCTTGGTTTTTATTTAATTAGTCCCTTTATATTTTCTTAAATATGGCAAGTGAGAAGAGTTTAATTACACAGAAAAATTACTAAAAGAATAAATATATGTTTAATTCACTAGTAGGCTGGCCTAGCTGTGATGTTGGGCTCCATCACGACCTATAGGCAAAATTGGGTCGTGACAATATGGTATCAGATTACTAGGTTCACGTAGGTCTCACAAGTTATGAGCAGCCCTAAAGAGTCTTGCGGATCAGTACGGAGACGTATGTACTTATCTTCGAGAGGCTATAGGGTGTTAGGAAACTACCTTTCTTTATCTCCCATCGTGCAATTGATGTAGTGCTAAATATCTTTCTCTTATTCTCTCATAGATGGTGAGAACGCGCTCTAATAAGGTTCCAGGCCAGGGAAGAGCTGATCCCCCTGTTGTTAGAGGCCGAGGCAGAGGACGAGGGAGGGTTCCAGCTTGTGGTAGGGGACGAGAACGTCCCAGAGTTATTTCAGTTATGCCACCAGTGGATCCAGTAGAGGATCCTAATATCGAGGAGCAGGGAAAGGTGCCCATAGTCGAGCCAGCTCCGGTGGATTTCACATCCGCACCTGAATTTTAGGAGGTCATGGGCCGTATGCTACTGTTCATGGACACTATGACTCATGCCAGTTTATTTCCGGTAGACCCAGCCATATCTCAAGCGGGCAGGGGAGAACAAACCCCTACCGCACAGGCTCATGGGTAGGCAGCTGTCGTATATTAGACCCAGGGTGCACTACCCGTGGGTGGAGCCCAACCACTGGCAGCAGCTACACCTGAGCCCAGACCAGCTGCAACCGCCGAGCCACAAAAGCTATTAGACAGATGGACTAGTCTACATCCTCCTGTCTTTTGGGGAGAGCGACATGAGGATCCCCAGGACTTCATTGATCGGTGCAGGGATGGACTGCATAACATGAGGATATTGGAGTATCATGGGGTAGACTTTGCTACCTTTCAGCTGGAGGGCAGGGCCCGTAGATGGTGGAAGTCCTATCTTCTTGGCAGACCAACAGATTCTCCTCCCATGACTTGGGACAGGTTCACCCATATTTTCCTGGATAGGTATATTCCACCCTTCCAGAGGGAAGAGTTACGGTTTCATATTGAGAAGTTCCAGCAGGGTCAGATGTCAGTGACCGATTATGAGGCAAACTTTTCTGAGTTATCTCGCCATGCACTTATGCTACTCAATATTGATGCAGAGAGAGTACAGAGGTTTGTTGCGGGTTTGCATACTAGAATTCAGGCCACTATGGCCCGAGAGGTTGAGATGGAGACTTCTTATGAGTTGGTTGTGGAGATAGCCCGGATGATTGAGGGTGTTCGTTAGCGTAGCCGAGAGCAGGTTATGAGAGATAAGTGGTTTAGATATTCTGGAGAGTTTAAAGGTGCTCTGTCTGGGAGTAGAGGTCAGTTCGTGACACGGCCGTCCAGCAGGCCCCCATATCCAGTACCACCACCTCCTCGGGGTGCTCAAATGCGACCTTATTTCAGCGCTATGTTAGAGAGTTCTTACCGCCCACCGGCTATTCAGGGTTCTTCCAGTGGGTATTCAGGTCACTAGGGCCAGACTTCAAGTCAGCAGCCCATCACGCCGATAGGTTGTTTCGAGTGCAGGGATTTCAGTCACGTGCGGAGATTTTGCCCCAGGCTTCGAGGTAGACCAGTACAGCAGGGTCAGCAGCCTATGATTGCTGCACCAGTTGCTCCACCAGTCGTCTGGCCGCCCAGAGGCGGAGGGCAGGTGGGGAGGGGCCGTCCTAGAGGTGGAGGCCAGCCAGTTGGTGCTCCCGCTCAGTTCTAAGCTTTTTCGGCCAGACCAGATGTAGAGGCCTCAGATGCCATGATCACCGGTATTATTTCTGTTTGCGGCAAAGATGCCTCTGTATTATTTGATCCAGGGTCTACATATTCCTATGTATCATCTTTATTTGCTCATTTCCTGGATGTTTCTCGTGAGTCATTGGGTACTCATATTTATATGTCCACTCTTGTGGGCGATTCTATTCTTGTGGATCGGATCTATCGGTCCTGCATTGTTATATTCCGTGGTTATGAAACTAGAGCAGATCTTCTGCTGCTTGAAATGACTAACTTCGAGATCATCCTGGCATGGACTGGTTATCTCCATATCATGCCATCCTAGATTTCCATGCCAAGACTGTTACCTTGGCGATTCCAGCGTTACCTATATTGGAGTGGAAAGGTTTGTCTGTCAGCGCATCTAATAAGGTCATTTCCTTTCTAAAAGCTCGACACATGGTCGAGAAGGGTTGTTTGGCTTATCTATGTCACGCCCCAAACCTGGGGGTCGAGACCGGCACCCGGTGCCTCACCTAACCTAGCATACCAATTTGCAACTAAGGGACTCTGAACATATAATGTCATAATTTGGCCATGGGATCACATTGCAAGACACTTTGCGAAGCAAAATATAAAACTGAATAGAAACTAGCGCTGACTAAACATCAATATAAAGCTGGGCTGACAAGGCCGTCATAACTACTACAGCTGACAAACCAACAAATTATACATACCAGGCCTACAAGACCAACATACTGCACTAGCTGGCAGGATATGTCTACAAGCCTCTACTAATGGATGTATTGTGATCGGAACAGGGCCCCGACCTACCCATAACATATATACATATATATAGAAGATGTTCACGAAACCCTAGACCCGATAACTCCGAAGGACGTGGAGCTTACCGATCAGGCTGAACTCGGGAAACACCTACTGAGGAGGACTACCTGCATGTCTATCTGAACCTGCACACATGAAATGCAGCGTCCCCAGAAAAGGGACATCGGTACGAAATAATGTACCGAGTATGTAAGGCAATAACATAAATGAAAGCTGAAACTCAACTGATAATATAATAACTGAAAGTAACTGGGAGTCACAGATGATCTGGAGATATACTTACCTTCTGATACTAACTTAACCCCTTCAATATAGTAAGTAAAATAATTATCTGACCCTATAAGGCTCGGTACATGTAGCTGCTCGGCCGTAGTAGGCTCACTCATAGGTACTCGGCCATACTAGGCTCTATATCTCGGCCATCCTGGGCTCGCTCATAGGTGCTCGGCCACATTAGGCTTGGTATATAACTTACCATCTGATTAGAGGTTTCCCAATAGGGGCCTACCCATCGATTATAACTCGATGGTGGTGAAAATACTGTAATACTGTATATATAGACCCTCTGCTCTCTTGACTGAAAGAAGACAATACTCAATTGAATATAAAGTCCCGATAAGGGAAACTACTGTAACTTATGAGACTAGGATAATGTATATAAATTCGGGAGCATGAACTTCTCTTTAGGCCTCATTATCAAACACATGTAGTTACGAGATCGTGCCAAAATGAAGGAAGGGCTTAGCCTTAACATACCTTATCACCATCTTTCCAATCACCAAGTTGAACTCGCCTCTTCGCACCTTAATCTACAACAACGATAATAATACTATCATTAAGTTACGAAGGGTACAATTATCGCACAACGAACAACAAGCTTATTTTGTATTAAAACGGGCAACATCTCCCCTATAATCCTTACTTCCTCCAAATTCAAGATAACACCAACAACACAAGAACGCAATAATAACAACATATATACATTATTTACCAACCTTATATACACCACAAAATACTACAAAATAACCCAACACACCCCAATCACTTCATACGTAAAACGACCACTGTAGTAGTGTCAAACAACCTGAAAATGTTACGACGAATGACCAGCCCACCACCCTGAATTTATGTGGTGTTTCTCGACACCCTTCCTTCTCCAAAACTCTACAAAACAGTAGTAAAACACGCAGCCCAACAGCAACACAAAACAGTCCACAAAACAGTCCGCTACAAGTGAATAACTCGAACTCACGGCTTCCGATCACCGTCCCGTGAGTTCTTACAAATATAGAATGACTTACTATGAATTTACAGCAGAAAAAAATGGATTAAATATATCAGAAAACTTACCTTATTTGTTGGATAACTCAGCTCCTATCTTGGTTCTTCAAACTCTAAGGTTTACCTCCAAATAGAACTTGGAAGGGAGAGAAAATCAATTGGGGTTTGTGGGAACTTTTTGGGAGGATTTATGCAGAGCTTATGTCTGGTTATTATGCCCTATTATCAGTTTAATATATGAAGGAGATAGGCCTTTAAAAGGTCCTCTTTGAATGACCCGAACTGGCCCATTTTTGGACGACCCGAACTGGCCCATTTTTGGACTCTTATTTAAGCAAGTAGGGGACAGTCTGCGCAGACTCACAAAAACTCCCATATATCTCTACTCCAGTATCGTATTGACAAATGGTTTAATGCATTAGAAAATTGACTCATAGATATTCAATTTGATGGGTTGAAAACCCCATAACTCTAAGTATATTGGGAGAAAATCGCAGTTACATTTGACCCAAAGTTTCAGTAAAACTTATGAACGTAACTTGTGATGACTTTCATCGACTTTTGTTCCACCACTCGCTTGACTTCAAAACATAACATACAACTATCATAAGACTATCATAACTCATAACATAACCTCCTTATCATGTTAAGCATCCTGGTCTCACCCCAAAAGTACATGTTATAACATTCCCAACTTGTCGACTTTCGACGAAACATTATTTTCTTCAATTCCTTTAGCTTCTGAACCTTCCAACCCTCTTTGTACTTGTTGTTTATGATCTTCAATATTTGTAACCTCCGAGGTAACATGATTAACTTACTTTATATATTTTCAAAGATGATATCATTTTTGGTCCTACATTAGTTTGCTCACAATGCACTTTTATGTACACAAATATAGGGTGTAACATCATTCCCGCCTTGGGAACATTCGTCCTCGAATGTTTACTCTTAGAGACTTTGGAAAATTTTTGCCAGAGTCTCCTCTATACACTAGACTTAAAGTAACCTGCATGCAGCTAGAAAACATAGTATGCATGCCACACATGGCCAATGTCTATAAATAGCAACACTTTGCCTCACACAACCGTAAATCATAAATACTAAAAGTCAAGAAATAAGAGCTTACCTGATGACCTACTAGCCTGAATAGAGCTGTGCTGTAGCATCCCATCTCGAGCCATATCTTTTGTTTGAAATAATTGGGGGTATTTAGACTTCATTGCTTCCTCCGCTTCCCACATCATCTCTTCTACATTCTTTCTTCTCCATAAAACCTTCACGGAGGCTACCTCCTTATTTCGTAGCTTGCGGATTTGTCGGTCTAGGATAGCAACTTGAATTACCTTGTATGACAAGTCCTCCGTAATCTGTACATCATCCGTGGGCACCACTCTGGTAGGATCGCCAATGCACTTCCGTAGCATAGATACGTGAAAAACCGGATGGACTGACTCCAATTCTGAGGGCAATTATAACTCATAAGCTACTTGGCTTACTCTTCGAATGATCCTATAAGGCCCAATATACCGTGGGCTAATCTTGCCTTTCTTGCCAAATCTCATCACAACCTTAATAGGTGATACCTTTAAGAATACCCAGTCATTAACCCCAAACTCTAAGTCTAGTCTCCGTACGTTAGAATATGACTTCTGACAACTCTGAGCTGTCAACAGTCGCTCCCGGATAAACTTTTCTTTCTCTACGGCCTGCTGAACTAGGTATGGATCATGTAACCCAGATTCTCCAACATCAAACTACCCTATAGGAGATCTACACTTACGCCCATACAAAGCCTCGTATGGAGCCATATGGATACTGGAGTGGTCTAAATTGTGCGCTCGGCTTGTCCATCAGTCTGTGGATGAAAAGTTGTGCTGAGATTCACCTAAGTCCCTAAACCTCTCTAAAATGATCTCCACAAATGTGCTGTAAACTGGGCCCAACAGCCAGATATAATAGATACGGATACTCTATGTAGCCGCACTATCTCCTTAATATATAACTTTGCATAATCTTCTGTTGTATATGTAGATCTGACCTGTAGGAAATGAGCTGATTTCGTGAGCCTATCGACTATCACCTATATAGAATCGAACTTATGATGAGAACGAGGTAAACCCGTGACAAAGTCCATGTTTATCGCCTCCCATTTCCACTCCGGGATCTCTATAATCTGCATTAGCCCTCCGGACATCTGATGCTCTACCTTCACCTACTGGCAACTAGGACACTAGGCGACAAACTCAGCAATGTTCTTCTTCATATCATTCCACCAGTACACATCCTTAATGTCATGATACATCTTCGTCGACCTAGGATGAATGGAGTACCACGAATAAAGTGCCTCTAACATAATCCTGTCTCGTAGCCTTGCTATATCTAGAACAGACAGACGACCCCTGTATCTGAGAACCCCATCTCCCTTGAGCTCTAACAATGGCTTTTTCTACTGCAGAACTCGCTCTCTCAACTCGACCAACTCTGGGTCCTTGTACTGCCTTTCCTTGACTTCATCTATGAGTGATGATTTTCCAGTGTTTTGGAGTACAACTCCACCATCATCGGAATCTACCAACCGAAGCCCAAAACAAGCCAATTGATAAATCTCTCTAGTTAATTGTCTTTTCTCGGCCTCTACATGTGCTAAGCTACCCATAGATCGGTGACTTAAGACATCTGCTACAACATTAGCTTTCCCTGGATGGTAGAGAATGTAAACATCATAATCTTTCAATAACTCAAGCCAACGCCTTTGTCGCAAATTCAACTCTTTTTGCTTAAAGATATATTGCATGCTTTTATGATCTGTAAATACATCAACATGAACACCATATAAATAATGCCACCATATCTTAAGTGTATGGACAACCGCAGCTAACTCGAGGTCGTGGGTTGGATAAGTCTTCTCATGCTTCCTTAACTGCCTTGAAGCATACGCAATTACCTTACCATGTTGCATCAGGACACATCCTAATCCGACACCTGAGGCATCACAATACACGTCATAACCCTCTGGACCCTCTAGAAGTGTTAGAACTAGTGTTGAGGTCAACATGTTCTTAAGCTCTTGGAAACTCCGCTCGCAAGCCTCCGTCCACTGAAACTTAGTTGCTTTTTGCGTCAACTTCGTCAATGGTGCCGCAAAAGAAGAAAAACCCTCTACAAACCTCCGGTAATATCCTGCTAAGCCTAGAAAGATACGAACCTCTGTCGGAGTGGTAGGTTTAGGCCAAGATTTCACGGTCTCAATCTTATGAGTGTCTACCTTTATACCTTTATCGGATACAATATGTCCCAAGAATGCTATAGACTTCAACCAAAACTCACATTTATAAAACTTAGCATACAACTTACGATCACAGAGGGTTTGGAGTAGGTGGTCCGCATGCTCATCCTCTAAACTTGAATAAACTAGAATATCATCAATAAATACTATCACGAATAGATCTAAAAATGGCCGGAATAGGCTAGTCATCAAGTCCATAAATACGGCGGGTGAATTCGTCAACCCGAAGGACATGACAAGGAACTAGAAGTGGCCATATCGGGTCCTGAAGGCTGTCTTCGGAATATCTTTCTCCCGAACTCTGACCTGGTGATATCCCGACCTCAAATCTCTCTTTGAAAAGAATCTAGCCCCCTGAAACTGATCAAACAAGTCATCGATCCTTGGAAGTTGATACTTATTCTTAATAGTTACCTTGTTCACCTTCCTATAATCGATACACATCCTCAGCGAGCCATCTTTCTTCTGCACAAACAGTACCAGTGCACCCCAAGGTGAGGTACTGGGCCTGATGAAACCTTTCTCCAGCAAATCTTTTAATTGCTCCTTCAACTCCTTCAATTCAGCAGGTTCCATTCTATATGGAGGGATGGATATTGGTGGAGTTCCTGGAAGCAAATCGATGCTAAAATCAATCTCTCGCTCTGGAGGAATACTTGGAAGCTCATCTGGAAACACATCTACATAGTCTTTGACTACGAGAATAGACTGAAGTGTAGGTATCTCAGCATCTGCATCTCTAACTCGCACAATATGATAAATGCACCTTTTTTGTCATTTTCCTCGCCTTCAGATTGGAAATAAACCTACCTCTGGGTGTCACTGTATTACCTACCCATTCAAGGACTGGATCACCCAAACAATCAAATCTGGCTGCCGTTGCTCGGCAATCAACTGTGGCATAGCAAGCTGCTAACCAGCCCATGCCCATGATAGCATCAAAATCCATCATCTCTAGCTCAACTAGGTCGGCTGAGGTGTGACATCTATAAAATTTCACCGTACAATCTTGGTAAACCCGTCTAGAAATAATTGGTTCTCCGACCAGTGTAGATATCGCAAAAGGATCACTTAGTATTTCAGGCACAATACCAAACTTCCTCACGACAAATGGGGTAATATACGATAAAGTAGATCCTGGGTCTATCAAGGCATAAGCATCGTGAGAGAAAATGGTCAATATACCTATCACAACATCTGGTGAAGACTCTAGGTCCTGTCGACCCGCTAAAGCATAGATACGGTTCTGATTACCACCTGAACTAGAACCCCTACCTCTACCTTGACCTCTACCAGCCAAAGGCTGAGACTCGCGCCCTGAAGGATGCACGGACATAGATGATCCTGTTGCTGAACTCGCTGGTTGTGCCATACGCTCCAAAATCTCTAATTGGGCAATCTCTCATCATATGCCCCAGACGCCCACATGTATAACAGGCATCAGAACCTTCTCGGCATTGGCCTAAGTATCCTCTACCACAGATGTCACACCGCGGTGGAAATGACCATGTCTGCCTTGAAATTCGTTGTCGCTACAAACCCGATGCCCGTGAGCTCTCACCTGGTCCTGACTGAGTATAGCGGTCATACCTGTAACCCTATAACTGAGGTGATGGAGGCCAAGGTGGCCGTCCTAAGTACTGGGGCCTATAACTACCCTAAGACTGCTCTTGAGACCAGGGAAATCTCATCCTCTTACGCTACCCTTGCTCAGTCCTCTCTGTACCCTGCTGCCGGCGCCTACCCCTTTCTATATCCTGAGAGAATGCCTGAATCTGGGAGATATCCATACTATACTGCAATACAGCGGTGGCGCATACCTCAGTCAACTCTGGGGATAACCCTGCTATAAACCTGTGGATCCTGTCCCGCATAGTGGCAACTATGGATGGTGCATATCTGGCCAATGAGTCAAAACGGAAACTATACTCTCAAACACTCATATTTCCCTGCTTGAGGGCTAGAAACTGATCGACCCGAGCCTGTCGGATCTCCCGCGGTAAGTACTGGTCAAGGAAGGCATCTGAAACATTCTCCCTACTAGCTGGAGGTGCATCATGTGACGTGGACCTCTCCCATCCCTCGTACCAAAAGGATGGCTATATCTCAGAGTCAAAAAGCTGCTAGCTCAACTGCCTCTTTATCTGTGGCATGCATAACCCGAAAGATCCTATGAAGCTGATCTATGAAATCATGTGGGTCCTCCATCTGATCTTTTCCCGTGAACTCTGGGGGACTCAAAGCAATAAACTCTCGGACCCTTGAACTCCCAAACCCCTCAGAAGATCTTGCACTAGCTGATGCCCTAGCTTCTTGATATGAAGGAAGTGGAGGGGGAACTGGGTGTGCGGTATCCCTAGGAATCTCCTCAGATGGTGGAGGAGCCGGTATTGGCTGAGTAGGGGACTCGCCCTAGGCCTCAGACTGGGACCCATCTACTGAGGGTACCCTGCTGGTCCCCTCACCTGCTACTGCATCTCCCCTCTGGCTAGCCGTAGTCTTCCTAGCCACTGTAATTTGTGTATGCAACACCAACACGTAAGTTTAACTCAAATATCCTCTAACTCAGTTCTACATCACGATTTAGATTTGAATGAAGGGTAACCAACTCCCAAATGCCCTCTAGTTCCCTGCTTATATAATGTGGTGCACAACACATCTATAAACAAGACCCTATTAGACACGGCTTGTAGACTCCCTAGGACAGAACTTCTCTAATACCAAGTTTGTCACTCCCCGAACCTAGGGGTCAAGACCGAAACCCGGTGCCTCACCTAACCTAGCGTACCAACTTGCAACTAAGGGACTTTGAACATATAATGTCATTATTTGGCCATGGAGCAACATTGCAAGACACTTTGCGAAGCAAAATATAAATCTGAACAGAAACTAGCACTGACTAAACATCAATATAAAGCTGGGCCGACAAGGCCGTCATAACTACTACAGCTGACAAACCAACAAATTATACATACCAGGTCTACAAGCCCAATATACTGCACTAGCTGACAAGATATATCTACAAGCCTCTACCGATGGATGTATTATGATCGAAACAGGGCCCCGACCTACCCATAACATATATACATACATATAGAAGATGTACATGAAACCCTAGACCCGATAACTCTGAAGGACGTGGAGTTTACCGATCAGGCTGAACTCGGGAAACAATTATTGAGGAGGTCTACCCGTCTGTCTATCTGAACCTGCACGCATGAAATGCAGCGTCCCCAGAAAAGGGACGTCAGTACGAAATAATGTACCAAGTACGTAAGGAAATAACATAAATGAAAGCTGAAACTGAACTGATAATATAATAACTAAAAGTAACTATGAGTCAAAGATGATCTGGAGATATACTTACCTGGTGATACTGACTCAACTCCTTCAATATAGTAAGTAAAATAATTATCCGTTCCTATAAGGCTCGGTACGTGTAGCTATTCGGTCGTAGTAGGCTTGCTCATAGGCGCTCAGCCATACTAGGCTCTGTATCTCGGCCATCCTAGGCTCGCTCATAGGCGCTCGACCATATTAGTCTCTGTATATAAAAGGGAGAGAAAATCAATTAGGGTTTGTGGGAACTTTTTTGGAGGATTTTTGCAGAGCTTATGTCTAGTTATTATGCCAATTATCATTTTAATATATAAAGGATATATGAATTTTAAAAAGGTCTCTTTGGATTACCCCGAACTGGCCCATTTTTGGACTCTTATTTAAGCAAGTAGGTGACAGACTGTGCAGTCTTGCATAAACGCCCATATCTCTCTACTCCGATATCATATTGACAAACGGTTTAATGAGTTAGAAAATAGACTCATAGATATTCAATTTTATAGGTGGAACACCCCATAACTCTAAGTATATTAGGAGAAAATTGCAGTTATATTTGACCCAAAGTTTCAATAAAACTTATGAACATAACTTGTGATGACTTTCATCGACTTTTGTTCCACCACTCGCTTGACTTTAAAACATAACACACAACTATCATACAACTATCATAACTCATAACATAACCTCCTTATCAAGTTAAGCACCCTGGTCTCACCCCAAAAGTACATGTTATAACATTCCCAACTTGTAGACTTTCGATGAAATATTATTTTCTTCAATTCCTTTAGCTTCTGAACCTTCCAACCCTCTTTGTACTTGTTGTTCATGATATTCAATATTTGTAACCTCCGAGGTAACATGATTAACTTAATTTATATATTTTCAAAGATGATCTCATTTTTGGTCCTACATTAGTTTACTCACGACACACTTTTACATACAAAAATATAGGGTGTAACAATCTAGCCTATGTTCGGGACACTACTGTAGAGACTCCGACTATTGATTCAGTGCCTGTAGTTCGAGAGTTCTCCGGTGTATTTCCTTCAGATCTTCCAGGCATGCAACCCGATCGTGATATTGATTTTTGTGTTGACTTGGCTCCAGATACCCAGCCTATATCTATGCCACCGTATCGCATGGCTACGAAAGAATTGAAGGAGTTAAAAGAACAACTTGAGAACTTACTAGCCAAAGTGTTCGCCAGACCGAGTGTATCGCCTTGGGGTGCACCGGTATTATTTGTGAAGAAAAAGGATGGAACTATGTGAATGTGTATTGACTATCGCCAATTGAACAAAGTCACCATTAAGAACAATTACCCATTGCCGCATATTGATGATCTATTTGACCAGTTTCAGGGCTCTAGGGTGTTCTTTAAGATCGACTTGAGTTCGGGGTACCATCAGTTGAAGATTCGGAATTCGGATGTTCCGAAGACCGCTTTCCAGACTAGATATGGTCATTATGAATTTCTGGTGATGTCTTTCAATTTGACTAATGCCCTAGCGGCGTTTATGGATTTGATGAACAGGGTATTCAGTCCATATATTAATTTGTTTGTCATTGTCTTCATTGATGACATTTTAATCTACTCGCGCAGTAAGGAGGAGCACGGGCAGCATATGAGAGTGGTGCTTCAGACGTTGCGAGACCAAAAGCTATATGCTAAGTTCTCCAAATGTGAATTTTGGCTAGACTCTGTAGCATTTTTGGGGCATATTGTATCGGGCGAGGGTATTAAAGTTGATCCCAAAAAGATCGAGGAAGTTCAGAATTGGCATCGTCCCACTTCGGCGACAGAGATCATGAGTTTCCTAGGTTTAGCGGGTTATTATCGTCAGTTCGTGAAAGGTTTTTCATCTATTGCAGCACCTTTGACCAAACTAACCCATAAGGGTGCTGGGTAAGGATGGTCCGATGATTGTGAGGTAAGCTTTCAGAAGCTCAACACAGCATTGACTACAACACTAGTGTTAGTGTTGCCTTTCGGGTCGGGAATGTATACAGTGTATAATGACACTTCACGCGTTGTTTTGGGTTGTGTATTAATGCAGGAGGGGCGAGTTATTGCATATGTTTCATGTAAATTGAAGCCTCACAAAAAGAATTACCCGGTACATAATTTGGAGTTAGCTACTATTGTTCACGCTCTTAAATTTTGGAAGCAATATCTTTATGGGGTGTCTTGTGAGGTTTTCACTGATCATCGCAGTTTGCAGCATTTGTTCAAACAGGGGGATCTAAATTTGAGGCAGCGCAGATGGCTTGAGTTACTAAAATATTATGATATTACTATCCTGTATCATCCTGGTAAAAGAAAATGTAGTTGCAGATGCCTTGAGTAGAAAGGCGGAGAGTATGGGTAGTTTGGCTTTCATTTTAGCAGAGGAGAGGCCATTAGCTTTGGATATTCAGTCCTTGGCTAACAGACTCGTGAGATTGGATATTTCAGAGCCCAGTCAAGTTCTTGCCTATGTTGTTGCCCAGCGTTCCCTATTTGAGCAGATCAAGGCTCGCCAATTTGATGATCCACACTTATTGGTTCTTCGAGAAACGGTACTACGGGGTGGTGCCAAGGAAGTTACTATTGGAAAAGATGGTGTTCAGCGACTCCAGGATCGTCTATGTGTTCTTAATGTGGATGGACTGAGGAAGAAGATCCTAGAGGAGGCACACAGTTCTTGGTATTCTATTCATCCAGGTGCTACGAACATGTATCGTGACCTAAAGCAACATTTTTGGTGGCGGCGGATGAAAAAGGACAAAGTTGAGTATGTAGCTAGGTGCCTAAATTTCCAGCAAGTTAAATATGAGCACCAAAGGCCAGGTGACCTACTTCAGCAAATGACTATACCGGAGTGGAAATGGGAACACATTACTATGGACTTTGAAGTTGGGTTGCCGCGGACCTTGCTGAAGTTTGATGCATTTTGGGTCATTGTAAACCGGTTGACCAAGTCGGCACACTTCATTCCGGTTGTGACTATGTATACTTCAGACAGGTTGGCCCAGATTTATATTCAGGAGATAGTTCGGTTGCACGGTGTGCTAATTTCCATCATATCAAATAGAGGCCTTCAGTTTATTTAACATTTTTGGAGAGCAGTACAGAGTAAATTAGGGACACGTGTAGAGCTCAGCACAACCTTTCATCCGCAGACCGACTGACAGTCGGAGCGGACATTTTACATTTTGGAGGATATGCTCAAGGCATGTGTGATTGAATTCAGAGGTCAGTGGGATCGTTTCTTGCCTTTGACCGAGTTTTCTTATAACAACAATTACCAATCCAACTTCGAGATGGCTTCATTTGAGGCTTTATATAGTCGGCGATGTTATTCGCCCATCGGATGGTTTGAGCCTGGTGAGGCTAAGTTATATGGCACTGATTTGGTGAAAGATTCCTTGGAAAAGGTAAAGTTAATTCAGGAGTGACTTCGTACAGCACGGTCTAGACAAAAGAGTTACGCGGATCAGAAAGCGCGTGATTTATCATTTATGGTGGGTAAAAAAGTTCTCTTGAATGTTTTGCCGATGAAGGGAATCATGATATTTGGGAAAAAGGGCAAGTTGAGCCCAAGATTTATAGGCCCATTTAAGGTGTTGAAACGAGTTGGGGAGGTTGCTTACAAGCTTTCTTTGCCTCCCAATCTATCGGAAGTTCATCTGATTTTCCATGTATCTATGCTCCGGAAGTATCATGCCGACCTATCACATGTGTTAGCCTTCAACACAGTTCATCTAGTTAAGAGCTTGGGTTATGAAGAGGAACCGGTTGCCATTGTTGATAAACAGGTTCGCCAGTTGAGGTCCAAGAAGATTTCTGTGGTAAAAGTCCAGTGGAGGGTCCACTCAGTCGAGGAAGCGACTAGGGAGGCCGAGGAGGACAGGTGGAGCAGATATCCACACTTATTCAGCACTCCAGGTATAATTCTAAACTCGTTCGAGGACGAACGTTTGTTTAAGAGGTGGAGAATGTAACGACCCAACCGGTCATTTTGACTTTTAGAACCCCGTTCCGCTGTATATAACTCCTCGTATGTGCTTTTACTATTTTATGACTTGCGGGGATGGTTGGTTCGGGATTTGGAAGTGTTCCGGTTGAAATCGGAACACGTAGTTCCTTAATTTGGCTTTAAAAGGAAAAGTTTGACTTCGGTCAACATTTTTAGAAAACCACCCCGGAATCGAGATTTGACGGTTCCAATAGGTTCATATGATAATTTTGGACTTGGGTGTATGTTCGAATCGGGTTTCGGACAACCCGGGAGCGTTTCGGAACGGCGCTTAATAGTGAAAACTAGCTATTTGAAGGTTTTAAGGTTCTTTAAATTTGGTTTGGAGTAGGTTTTGGAGAAATTGATGTCCGTTTGAAATTCTGTGCCTGGGAATAGCTCTGTATGGTGATTTAAGACTTGCACGCAAAATATAGTGTCATTCCGAGTAGTTTAAGTATGTTTCGGCGCGTCCGGAGTAAGTTTGAAGAATTTGAAAATTCTAAGTTGAATCAATTTGGTTTGAGGTATAATCCTTAGTTTTGATGTTGTTTTACGCGTTCTGAGGGTTCGAGCTAGTCCGTGTTATGATTTCAAACTTGTTGATATGTTCGGGCGAGGCCCCGGGGGCCTCGGCTGTTAACCGGACGAAGCTCGGAGCAAGTTTTGATTTTTGAAGTGCAGTTGTTGCACCAGGCTTCTGGTGGAATCACACTTGCGGTGGGCTAGCCGCAGGTGCGAGCTTGCAAAAGCGAGCCCAAAGTTCGTAGAAGCGGCCAAGAGTTGGCAGCCCAGAAGGCACAGGTGCAGACGAGTTGGGCGCAAATGCACGACCGCAGGAGCGGTCCACAGGCCGCAGAAGCGGAAGCCAGCGCAGGTGCGGCGCATGCACTGCAGAAGTGGACTCGCAAGTGCGAGTCACTGACCACAGAAGCGGGCGAGCCAGCTAAGGGGAAGAGCCGCATCCGCGAGGTCTTTTCCGCAGATGCGAAGCTGCAGAAGCGGCTTGCGAGCCGCATAAGCGAAAGGCCTGTTTGGGCAGAGTGTTTAAAGGAATGGGAAACAACCATTTTTTCCCACTTTTCTTCATTCTTAGGCAATATTTGGAGCTTTTTGAGAGGGGATTTCAACTTGCAACTTAAAGGTAAGTTAATTCTACACACTTTGAGTTAAAAACATAGATTATGGGTAGATTATAACCTGTAAATCATGGAAAACAAGAGTTTAGATGAAAAACCTAGGTTTTGATAAAAATGAGATTTTAACCACGAAAATGGTTATAGAATCGGATGAAAATTGTATATTTGAGTTCTTGAGATTATGGGTAACGTTTTCCTCCAAAACTTTCCAGAATCCGGTTACATGGGCCCGGGGTGAATTTTAGAAATTTTACCATTTTGGGTTGGGTAATTAATTTATTAGTCTAATTTCGAATTATTGAGTATGTATTAATTATTTTGTATAACATTTGGATAGTTTCAGATTTTTCGGTATCGAATTGAGACTTTAAAGCGACATTGTGATCGGGAAGTGGACTTCGAGACAAGGTAAGTCTCTTGTCTAATCTTGTAAGAGAAAATTTACCCCATAGGTGATTTAAAGTAATAATTGTTACTAATTGTGAGGGCCTACGTACGCACGAGATGACTAGAGTCCGTGCGTAGCTACTAATTATGTTATGTCCGGGTGGTTTAGGACTCAGATTATGAATTACTTGTGATAATTGCATCTTTTATTTAATTAAAGTACTGGAATTATATTGTAAATTGTTAGAAGAAATAGTAAAAGACTGAAGTTTCGCATAATTGAATTTTTGTGCAAATTATTTGACTGTTAATAGAAATTGTACATCCTTACGTATTAGCCTTATAATAACTTCTCTTTCCGAAGGTTCATAAGAAAATGTCCTCCTTTCTTGTGGACCGGGACGAACGCCTCGGCAGTATAGATGCATCTATGGATCGTGCCACACGTCCCTCAGCAATGTACACGACACTCTGGACCGGGTCGAACGACCTCGGCAGAAATCGTGCCTAATAATAATAATTACGTGATACCCTGACATTTTATTGCAGCTTGTGAAGTTAATTGATAAATTTGAAATTATCGAAATTTAAAGAATTAATTAATTCTCCTTGTTAAGGAAATTATTGTTGTTCATATAAATCACGGTTAATTAAATGTTTCTATTTTTAATATTATCGACCCATAGTGAGTGTCAAAGTCGACCTCTCGACACTACTTCTTCGAGATTAAACTTGATACTTACTGGGTACACGTTGTTTATGTACTCATGCTACACTTGATGCACTTTTTGTGCAGGATCTGAGACGGTCCTACCGGAGCGCATCCACGTTCCCCCGAGGCCTTGTGGTGAGCTGCCTTTCTGAGTCATTCTGCAGCAACCAGTGCCTCTCCTTGTATTTGTATTCTGCTTATTTTATTTCAGAGAGTATTTAGAATTTTTGTATAATCTACTAGATGCTCATACACTTGTGATACCAGGTCTTGGCACACACACTAGTAGAATTGTGGATTTAAATATTTTTCTTGGTTTTTATTTAATTAGATCCTTTATATTTTCTTAAATATGGCAAGTGAGAAGAGTTTAATTACTCGAAACAATTATTAAAAGAATAAATATATGTTTAATTCACTAGTAGGTTGGCCTAGTTGTGATGTTGGGCGCCATCACGAGCTATAGGCAAAATTGGGTCGTGACAATAGATCTCTTACCAACTGATATTCTTCCTTTCCTACGAGAATATATGACATACAAACCTTCTTCCTCTCTACCAATCTCCTTCACCTTCCTAGTGAAGAGATCCTGAAATATGAAGAAGTTAGGGAAGAAGGTAGCATAACAGTTCAAGCTCTTAATCAACTTTGAAACAGACAAGAGTTTGAACTTAAATTCTGGCACACATAATACATTCTAAAGTAGATCACCTCCAGTTAATTGATAATTCCCTATCTGAGTTATGGCTGCAGCCTCCCCATTTAGCAATTGCACATTTCGATAATTGTCTACCATTGTGCCATTATATAAAGCATTTTTATCACTAATCTTGTGATTTGTTGCCCCTGTATCTACTATTCATTTTAAGTCAGCCTCATTGATTGAAGAGACTATACCTGCCATGTTTGCACTATGTTCAATCATTGGAGATTTGCTCAACATGTTTAAGATCTGTTGGAACTGCTCTTGTGTAAAGTGTAGTGCATGTGGTCTGTTCCAGTGTGTTGAGGCATGGTGTTTTCACCATTGCTCAAGTTTCCTCCTACTGCATTAGCCTTCTTTTTTCCCTTGAAATCATCGGGATATTCTATGATCTTGTAGCAGTTCTCTTTAAGATGCCCCTTCATATGACAAAACTCGCATTGCATCAGCTTGTTGCAGTTATCCTTTGTGTGTCCTTTCATGTTGCAAAAATCACAATACACAGATGGCTTTCTCTGCTTCTGTAATCCATTTCTTGCAGTGAAAAGAGTTGTTGGCTCCATATGTTCATTCTAATTGTAAGCTCCTTCTCCAACTAGTTTTTGACTTTCATCTTGCACAATTAATGCATAACAGGTCATTTTAACAGAAGATACTAGTTCCCTTATTTTCTCTTCGTTGTATACTAGTTTCCTTTTAGTTATTTCTTTTTTATTCATTTACAACTTATTTATTTTTTCTAAGTCCTTTCATCCAATAGAAAATTTCTAGTCAACAGTTTTTTTAACAGAAGAAAAGGCAAGGGTAATTTAGACTTCCCTCTTTTACATTTACAAGCCTTTTACGTTAAAATTCAATTAGTGCGTTGAATCGGAAATTTTCTGTAACGACCCGGCCGGTCATTTTGAGAGTTAGATCCCCGAACCCCTATTAACTGCTTTCCCCATATCTATTTCTGCTATTGTGACTTGCCGGGATGATTGATTTTGAGTTTCGGAGTGTTTTGGGACACTTAGTCCCAAAATGAGAGCTTAAGTCTTAGAATTTGGACCGTAGTCGGAACTGTGTGAAGACAGATCCGGAATGGAATTCCATCAAATCTGTTAGCTCCGTTGAGTGATTTTGAGCTTAGGAACGCATCCGGAATGTATTTTGGAGGTCTGTAGTAGATTTAGGCTTGAATTGGCGAAAGTTACATTTTCGGCGATTTCGACTGATAGTGAAAATTTTGATATCGAACTCGGAATGAGTTTTCGAAAATGGATGTAGGTTTGTAGTATCATTTGTGACATGTGTGTAAAATTTGAGGTAATTCGGGCTACATTTGATGTGGTTCGGAGTCGTTTGTAGAATTTGGAAAATTCTAAGTTCTTAGGCTTGAATCCGTGCTTAATTGATGATTTTTGGTGTTGTTCGATGTGGTTTGAAGGATCGACTAAGTTCTTATGGTATTATAGGATTGTTTGGTAGGTTTGGTTGAGGTCCCGGGGGGTCTCAGGTGTGTTTCAGATGCTTAACGGAATGAAATCGGACTTAGGAAAAATCTGGTGCTTTTGCTGGGTTTGCTGTAATCGCACTTACGCAAGGCTGCCCGCAGGTGCGAGCAAATTGGCGCAGAATTGGGAAAATGGAGGAGTGCCAGGGATCGCAGGTACGGGGTGTTTTCTGCATCTGCGATGCCCGCAGATGCGTTAGGGGTCTTCGCAGGTGCGCAAGGTCCGCAGAAGCGGAAGGGAATTCCGCAGGCGCGCACGCGCAGATGCGGCCCTTTCATCGCAGGTGTGAAGGTAGAGGGGGCAAGTGAATTGCGCAGATGCGCACAACTTCCGCACAAGCGCACCCGCAGGTGAGAGCCTAGGCTCCGCATGTGCAGAAATACCTGGGCAGTGGTTAAAACCGAAGGGCTTCGCGATTTTTGTCATTTTTGGACTTTGCAACTCGGTTTAGGGCGATGTTTGAGAGCATTTTCGAGGGATTTCTTGAAGTAAGTCACTTGTGCTTATTTTTGATCAATAATCTTGCTTCCCCATGTATTTTCCCACCTAGTTAGTGTGTATTTAAGGTGAAAATTGGGAATTGGAGGTTAGGGATTTGGAAGTTTGATTTGTGGATTTTGAGGACCATTTGGTGTCAGATTTTAGTAATTTTGATATGGTTAGACTCGTGAGTGAACGAGCTTTTGTATTTTATAATTTTTATCCGATTCCGAGACGTGGGCCCCACGGGCAAAATTTGAGTTAATTTTGAAATTTTTGTTAAAATGTTGATTTCATTAATTAGATGAGTCTATTATTGTTGTAATTATGATATGTAATTGCTTTTGGCTATATTGGGCCATTCAGAGCCGGATATTCATGGAAAGGGCATTCTTACGGATTGATTGAGCTTGACTCAAAGTAAGTGGCTTGCCTAACTTTGTGTGGGGGAAATCCCCTTAAGATTTGGAACTATTGTGTTATGTAAGTGTCGTGTACGTGAGGTGACGAGTATGTACA
Organism: Nicotiana tabacum; assembly: GCF_000715075.1. Lineage (NCBI taxonomy): Eukaryota > Viridiplantae > Streptophyta > Magnoliopsida > Solanales > Solanaceae > Nicotiana > Nicotiana tabacum. Next base: position 19,324,145 of record NC_134083.1, on the reverse strand, counting down.
CGGGCTAGTTGTGGTAAAACCCGATTTTCTTACCGAGCAGCAACATGTTTTCCTATTATTTTGAGTTATACCATTTTAATGAGTACTAATCTATTTTCATTCTTAATTGAGTTATTCCAATATGTGTAGCTATCGTGTTTAGTCTAATATAACATGTCTATGTGTCTTAATTGTTTATGTGAATTATGTGCATTATGCTTAGTGATTTTCCTGCTTCTTCCCTGACTGGTACTTAGACTAAAATTGTAAGAATTTCGTGATGTAGTTGTATTGCTATCATTCGCGCTGCATATTTACTTTGGGACTACGGAATGGTATTTCGGGAGATCCCCCTGTAGTGCATATTTACTTTGGGACTATAGAACGGTATTTCGGGAGATCCTACTGTACTGCATATTTACTTTGGGACTACGGAACGGTATTCTTGGAGATCCCCCAGTACTGCATATTTACTTTGGGACTACAGAACGGTATTCCGGGAGATTCCCCTACTCATTTACGTTTGGGACTACGAGATGGTATCTCAGAAGATCCCCTGTTGTGTTTCTGTGTACTGAGTTGTTACCTTCTATGATTTCATTGTTATTAAATTTCAACCTTTATTTTATTGCGGTATTATACTCTATATTATTTTATTATATATTTATCCGTAGGGTCCTGACCCGACCTCGTCACTACTCGACCGAGGTTAGGCTTGGCACTTACTGGGTACCGATTATGGTGTACTCATGCTACTCTCTGCACATATTTTTCGTGTGCAGATCCAGGTGCACCTTATCAGCCGCACTATCAGTGAGCCGGGACAGTTTTGGAGACTTCAAAGTATATCTGCCGCGTCCGCAGACCTCGGAGTCCCCTTCTACTCTTTCCTATGTCCATTATCTTCTGTATTTTTCCTTGTTAGACTCTGATGTATAGAGACACTAGATCTTTCCTTCTATAGTTTGTGATTCACGATGTTCCGGGTTTTGGGATTTGTTGTGTATTTTTGAATAGTTAGTTAAATTTTTATTTTTATTTTATTATTCCGCAAAAAATGTTAGGCTTACCTAGTTGTAGAGACTAGGTGCCGTCACGACGTCACACGGAGGGGAAATTGGGTCATGAAAAGTTGGTATCAGAGCTCTAGGTTCTTTTTGTGTATTGTAATTCTTTTTGTGTATTGTAAGAAACATAGTGAGAGTATGAAAAATTATTAGAGAAGTGAATATTAAGAAACACTTGTATAAAATTTCTCCCTAAATTTGTGAGAAATTCTCTTAGGTATATATAGCCTAGTTATATTAGATATACATCTCTACTTTTGTACTTTTATGTATAGACGTGATTTAGTAGGACTCGATGAAGATATATTTGTTCGAACCACGTAAAAAGCTCAGAGTAAGTGGATTCTTTTTTTGTTATTCAGATTGCATCGGATTAGATTCAATGTTGAGGGCAAAGTGTATGCCCAATTTGCAGGATAATTGAGATGGAAATTAGCAAATTTTTGTACATCGTGAAGCTGAAAGACATGAACAACAAATCATCGTCCTTTACCTTCCGGACCTCATAAAAGTACTCAATTTCCGTCTTCTATCTCCTGACAATTTGGGCATTTCATTATGCCCTTCGCATTGAATTCGGATCCGATGCAGTCTGCATAACAAAGAAAAAATCCATTATCTGCAAGGAAACTCCGCTTTTGTCGAGCTAAAGCTAATCGAAGATGTCCATATGTTGCAACATATTTGACTTGGGAAACGTTAATGGAATTTTGAGATATTTAGAATAATTCCTTCTAAAGTGTTGAGTTTATATCATCATCTTTTAATATCCTCCTTTATTCATATATATTTTATTCAATTCATTCATATATCTGTTTTGGTTATGTACCTACATTTCTTGAAAAAGTATACACTGGTTATATATTGCCTCGTCGCAAAGTGGATGCTAAGCTATTATTTTAATATGCTAAAATATATACATCGATTATACATTAATCGGGTTTTGAAAAAGTGCTTGTTGCTACCGCCTTTTTATCACCCTTCTCTCCGTGGTGAATCCAGAATTTTAAAGTCATGGGTGCTCGCCGATTAAAATTTCAAAAGAAGAAGAAAATAGAGTTTAGTTGTGGGTGCTTACTCAATATTTGTATAAATTACCTATGTAAAATACTAAATATGATCAAAGGTAATGGGTGCTTAAGTACCCACAAGTGTGTATGTAGATCCGCTAATACTTCTCTATAGATGTTCAAGTTTAAAATTAAACTAAAATATTTTCAATCTGGGAACGATTTTGATTAATTGTATACCGACTTGTCATGAGACTTGCTTGTTTGGCCAAGCTTCTCCAATCCTAGAAGCACTTTTTGTTTTTAAAAAAGTATTTTTTTTTCAAAGTTGAAGTATTTGGCCAAGTTTTTGGAAGAAAAAAAAAGTGTTCTTGAGGAGAGGCAGAAGCAGTTTTGGAGAAGCAGAAAAAATACTAATGGCTGCTCAGAAGTGTTTTTCAAGTTAACTAGCCAAACACGGACTGCTTCTCACCAAAAGTACTTTTGAGAAAACACACTTCTCAAAATAAGCTGATTTTTGAAGGTTGACCAAAAAGGCTATTAATTAAGATAAAGGATCAGTGAACTCATGGAAATCTCCAAACACCAAACATTTCCTTTTTTCACATTTGCGGATCAAAATTTTGGTCCCATTTGAGGAGCCCAAATCATCTTTTTGGCCCGTAACTGAAATGACGCCAAAGTATTTTTTTTTTAAATCCCTCCCAAATTAGGTAGAGTTGGTTTAAGCAAGCCTCACTTGTCGGTAGTTTCACTCAGCTGCGAGGCCGCTCCTCTCCATCCTCTCTGGCGAATTGAGTTGTAAGTCCCCCCTCCCAGTTCTATAAAATAAACATTAATTTTTATATGTGATGATGGCTCCAAGATTGTGGTGCTACATTAATTACGATTCAATTTCTTCAAAAAAGAAAAGAAAAAAATATTATCATCTTGTTTCGAATTTTTAGTTCTTCAAATAAAAGTAACAAATTAAATTTATCTACTCTTCTAATAATCACAGACACTGGTTTCAATCTCTAAAAAATTTCAAACAACTAATAATTAGAGTGCACCGCATTATTCTGAAATTTTGTTTTTTATCCTATCCATGAGCTCTTCAAGTTAGTCGTTTATTAGAAAATTTGTTAGCTAATATTTATAACAGTATGTAATTATAGAGCTCACTGAAGGTTCTTCTTAGCGTTTATACCGTCTTTAAAATGTTGCAGATAATCTATAGGTTATTTGTAGTGTGTGACCCGAAGCAGTTGTTTCAAGCTAAACAAACATGATTGTGAGTGGATGTTGACCTGCATTTGGTGGGTTTAACAAAGTAGTACAAAATTTAAACCTACGTCAAGTGATAATGGTTAGCTGTCAGTTGCTTTTATTAAGAGACAACGACTGAGATGACGCCCTTTGTCATCTTAAAATTTAAGCCTAAGGTACATAATCAAATTCCATGTAGTGTTACTTGACAAAAAGGTTGAGATTGCTTGTGATATATCCAAGGTGTTTATTATTACAAGCAGATAATCAGATTGGCCTTTACGTGATTTTGTTCCAATGAGTAGAAGTTTAATTTGCTAATATATTTTATCTATTTGATACATCTCAATTTCAAATGGAAGAAGCTTCTCTTGATGGTGAGCAAGATGTTACTCGGCAAGGCAGGAGGAGATTGCAAGAAATAGAGTCAGATACATTAGATGACCAGAACAGTGAGCAAATTGAGTCGGATGAATTATTTGCTCAACATGGTGGGCAAATAAAGTCAGATAGATTAGATGATCAAAATGGTTTTACTGATGGGCAGAAGGAATTTGTTGCCCCACCGCTAGGAATGGAGTTTGAATCGTATGATGATGCTTACAACTATTATAATTGTTATGCCAAGGAGATTGGTTTTCGTGTTAGAGTAAAGAATTCTTGGTTCAAAAGAAATAGCGGGGAGAAGTATGGTGCAGTGCTATGCTGCAGTAGCCAGGGCTTTAAGAGAATTAAAGATGTAAACCGGCTGTGTAAGGAAACTAGAATTGGTTGTCCTGCAATGATGAGGATCAGAATGGTGGACTCCAAAGGATGGAGAGTACTTGAAGTTACCCTTGAACATAATCATTTGTTAGGTGCAAAAGCATACAAGTTTATTAAGAAGACAGGTGCTGGAAATAAGAAAAGTTAGATTTTAACTATGATGCTGAAGTCCGAACAATCAAATTATATCAGGCACTTGTGATTGATGCAGGTGCGAATTGGAATGCCAATTTTAGTGCAAGGAGGTGCAAAACTTCATTTGATTGTCACGATAAGCTGAACTTGAGAAAGGGAGACACGCAAGCCATGTATAATTATTTCTGTCGTACGCAATTGACAAACCCAAACTTCTTTTACTTGATAGATCTGAATGATGAAGAGAAGTTGACGTCTGTGTTCTGGATTGATGCCAGGTCAAGGGCATATGCTTACTTCATTGATGTGATCTATTTTGATAATTCATATTTGTCCAACAAATATGAGATTCCTCTTGTGGCATTTGTGGGAACAAATCACCATGGTCAATCATTGTTGTTGGGCTGTGGCCTGCTTGCGGGCAAGGCAAAAGCCTCTTATATTTGGGTGTGTGTTCAAAGCTTCGCTCACCTGCTCACTTGGATGTTTCCCTCAAACAATTATTACAGAAAGATGCAAGAATTTGGAGAGTGTTATAAGTGTGTTTTTCTGAGGTCTTTTCATTGTTTTGCTCTATCACACATCATGAGGGAAGTTCCAGAAAAGTTGGGAGGGTTGCATAACCATGATGCTATTAGAAAGGCATTAATTAAAATAATATATGAGGCTCTAAAGCCATTTGATTTCGAAGCAGCATGGAGATTTATTATCCAAATATTTGGAGTTGGTGATCATGAGTGGATTCTTTCACTCTATGACGACCAAGCTAAATGGGCTTCAGTTTATTTGAAAAATACTTTTTTTGTTGGAATGGCCACTGCAAGGTGTAACGAGACATTGACTGCTTTTTTCGATAAATATTTGCACAAGCAAACTCCTCTAAAAGAGTTTCTTGACAAATATGAATGAGCTTTGCAGAAAAAGAACAAGGAAGAAGCAGTTGCAGATACAAAGTCGAGAAACTCGAACCCTGAATTCAAAACAAGATGTTCTTTTGAGTTGCAGCTTTCAAAAGTGTACACTAGAGAGATCTTCAAAAGATTTCAGTTAGGGGTGGAGGAGATGTATTCTTGTTTCATCACAACACAGTTACATGTTGACAGGCGGATGGTAACATTTTTGGTGAAGGAGCGTGTTTTGGGAGAGCAAAATAGGAGAGAGATATGAGATTATGAAGTTCTGTACAACAGAGCTGCAGCCGAAGTTCGTTGTATTTGCAGCTGCTTCAACTTCTATGGATATCTATGCAGGCATGCGTTGTGTGTACTGAACTTCAATGGTGTGGAAGAGATCCCTTCAAAGTACATTTTATCACATTGGAAAAATGATTACAGCGATTATGTGCATCAGATCTTGAATCCAGTTCTACTGAGTCCGCTGAACACGTTCATGATTTAGCCAGTTGTATAGAAGTGCATTACAAGTTTTGGAGGAAGGGGTGATTTCCTTAGATCATTAGAAAGTATCTCCAAGTGCATTTGAAGAGTCTCTGACCAGAGTTCACCACATTGAAGAAAACATAAATGTTATGGCATGAAAAAGAACAAAAAATAAAAAATAAAATAAGATGTTGTGGTACGTGAACTCAGGCGCTCACCGGAACCCTAGCTTCTGCTAGGCGCGTGAGGGGGCCTTTGGTCGCCGGTGCTTTCTGAACCTAATGGTGTTGTTGGTTTTTGCACAACACTCACCGAAAGTATGTTTACGCAGATCAGATCGGAGGAGTCACCGGAAAGACGTACGTCGACTGATTTTTTTCTGTCCTGGATATTTCCCATTGCCGCTCTGATGCCATGTGAGAAATAGCAAGGGAAAAATATATTATTGATATGTTCTATGAAGTGTTTTACAATAGAGTTATTTATATACAATATTTACATATACCTAAAACCTTCTCGATCAATGTGGAACACTATACATGAACTAACTCTAACACTAGTTATACTCATCTTCCTTGCTCATCATATCAACATTGTATTGAACCAGATATCTTTACTTTGTTTAATCGTCTGATGATAAATTACCTTTGCATACTTTATTAAAGATAAAAGATCGATCTCCTTTCTTGTACCCTCTCTTCTGCCCTTATTTTAGATAAAAACTTTTCAATTTTTATATCCTTGCCACTTTAGATTTTCTACATGAAAAACTTTGACAGAAAATTGGGTGAAAATCGAATTTATCTCGGCCGGTGGCAGGGTATGGCTCTCTAACACTGTTCTTTGGTGTAACTGTCTCAAGTGTGATCTTGATAAAGATGTTTATTTTTAATCCTAGACATCAGCCTTTGTGGCAGACCTACAAAAGATAGTAAAACGCAATCAAAGGGGAAGAAGACCGAGGCAGACTAGGAATACGCAGAAATAACTGTCATAAAAGTATTCAAGTGTAGGTGAAAAGGAAAGTCGAGGTATCAAATGTGGATTTTTGTCAACTTTAAGGAAGTGGCAGCATGTAGTGCTTTTTGTTATCACAAGGTGGTAATTGCCGATAAATGGCTACTAAAGTTGTATGATTTGTAATATTTCACTAGCTATTTTCGTCACGACCCAAAATTTCTCACCGACGGAACCGTGATGACGCCTAACATTTTACTTGCTAGGCAAGCCAACGTTAGAAAAATAATCGTCAAACAATTCCTTATTTTCATTCAGTAATAACCATAATTAACTAAGATGAAATATATTAAGTGCGGAATATCATAAAACTGTATTAATTACTACCACCCGGATCTGGAGTCACAATTCACGAGTATTTTAGAATTTGCTACAAGTAATAGTCAGAAAGAAATATAATTGTCTGAATGAAAGAAACATTAGGACAGAGAAGATAGACGGGGACTTCAAGGTCTGTGAACGCCGACAGATCTACCTTGAGTCTCCGGACAGCGGACCAATAGCAAAAATCTCGATCAACCCAAGCCAGTACCAAAATCTGCACAGAAAGTGCAGAGTGCAATATCAGTACAACCGACCCCATGTACTGGTAAGTGTCGAGCCTAATCTCGATGAAGTAGTGACGAGGCTAACGCAAGGTACCTACAAATCAACCTGTACAATTTAACAGTGTATATACAAATAACAGAAATGAAGAACTAAACAGAAAATGTCGGGAGGGCAACATGCTGAGGGAAATACGAGATAAAAAAATACAACAGAATGATAACCGGAGAAGTCAACAGACCATGAATCAACAGGAATAATAAATACAGTAAAGGAAAAATGCACGGCATCACCCTTCGTGCTTTTACTCTCAATCTCACCATAAAATTTATAGAAATGACACGGCATCACCCTTTGTGCATTAACTCTCATATTATGGCACGACATTACACTTCGTGCATTAACACTCACAATATGGCACGGCATCACCCTTCATGCATTAACACTCACAATATGGCACGGCATCACCCTTCATGCATTAACACTCACAATATGTCACGGCATCACCCTTCACGCATTAACACTCACAATATGGAACGGCATCACCCTTCGTGCGTTAACACTCACAATATGGCATGGCATCACCCTTCGTGCATCAACACTCTCCCTTACCATAATGCAATGCATAAATAACAACAGGGAGATAGAATAACAAGTACAACCCTTACTTCAACATTTGGTTCCATAATATCAATCTCAACTTTGAAATCAAAACTCAATTATCACCAGAAAATCCGTAAACATGATAAGAACGATAAATTGAACAACACTAGTATAACACGTAGCAATTTGGCATAGGAATGGAACAATAAAAGAAAAACAGATAAATGGAAAACAGGTACATTGGCGGCACATAAGTACTCGTCACCCCACATATACGCCGCTCACTTGAATTTCACTTAGAAAGTAATCTAAGATTCCTAATTCTCTCAAGTCAGGGTTAAATACAACACTTACCTCACTCCGAAGGTCACTTAATTCTCAATCACAGCTTTTCCTTTGGAATTCACCTCCAAACCACTCGTATCTATTCAAAAATGACTCAATAATATCAAATATTGCTAAAGGAATCAATTATATTGCATAAATTAAATTTTCCTCCAAAAAGTCGAAAAATCGACTCTGGGCCCGCTTGGTGAAAACCCGAGGTTCGGACAAAAATCCATTTACCCATTCATCCCCGAGTCCGAATATATAATTGGTTTTGGAATCCGACCTCAAATTGAGGTCTAAATTCTCAAATTCCCGAAATTCCTAGTTTCTACCCTAACCCTTAATTCTACCATGAAAACTCTAGATTTTAGGTTGAAAAATTTCAAGAAATGTAATGGGTAATTGAAAGAAAATGGTGTAGAATCACTTACCAATAATTTGGGGAAGAAATGACTCTTGAAAAATCGCCTCTTACCGTTTGGTTTTTGAGAAAAATGAGTTTTTGGCTAAAATCCTGTTTTTGGATTCTGTTAAGTGCTAGGCGACAATATTCATCGCGTTCGCGACAGCATTGTCGCGTTCGCGAAGGGTACTGGCTGCCAAGCCTTCGCGTTCACGAGACCCAGCTCGCGTTCGCGATGATTACTCTCCCCTGGCCTTCGCGTTCGCAAGATATGGCTCGCGTTCGCGAGACATGGCTCATGTTCGCGATGAAGCAATGACCAACCCCCCCCCCCCCCCCAGGTCCCCACATGCTTCCCGTTCGCGTTGAGCCAGTCGCATTCGCGAAGGGTAAGTTCCCCATCACTTCGCGTTCGCGACCATGCCTTCACGTTCGCGAGGAAGAAAACTTCAGCTGCCCAGTTTACTCTTCGCGTTCGCGAGAGTACCTTCGCGAACGCGAAGAAGGACATGCCAGAACACAGACTCTGCAGAAAAACCAGATTTCCAAAGTCCAAAACATCACGTGGCCTATCCAAAATACACCCGAGCCCTCGGGGCTCCAAACCAAACATGCACTCAAGTCTAAAAATATCATATGAACTTGCTCGCGCGATCAAATCGCTAAAATAACACCTAGAACTACGAATTTAGCAGCAACTCGAATGAAATCCTCAAGAACACTTTAAAATTACTATTTTCTCAACCGAAGGTCCGAATCACGTCAAATCAACTCCGTTTCTCATCAAATTTCTCAGACAGATCTTAAATATTATAATGAACCTGTACCGGGCTCCGAAACTAAAATACGGACCCGGTACTAACAATGCCCAACATCAATCAATTCTTAAAAATAATTAATTTTCAGACTTTTAATTTTCATCAAAAATTCATAATTTGAGCTAGGGTCCTCCGAATTTGATTTCGGGCATACGCCCAGGTCTCATGATTCGATACGGACCCACCGGGCCCATCAAAATACAGATTCGGGCCCGTTTACCAAAAATATTGACCAAAATCAACTAAAATTAACTTTTAAGGCAAAAATTCTTATTTTCATTAGTTTTTAACATAAAAGCTTTTCGGAAACCTGCTCGGATTACGAACACAGATCGAGGAGGGTAAAAATATAATTTTTAAGGCTTAAGAGCGCAGATTCGAGTTCTAAAATATAAGATAACCCTTTTGGGTCATCACATGTTTAGACCTAGGTCAGGTTCGCTGTGGATGTCTTTTGCAACTTCTGCCATGGGTAAAAATTGGTAGTACTATGTTTTAGGAAATTGTCTTAAAGCTTCTGAAGGTTTAATAGGGCTTGAACGTAACGCCTCATAATGGTTACTTTGTTAGTAATCACTCAAACCATAGAACATTTTTTATTATGTCATTACACAACCAGTCTATTGGCAGTCAACATCTGTTTAGATCGAAGGTATAGTGCTAATATAATTTACTTATTTATTCGTGTATAGTTCCATTGATGTGCTAGCAATCTACTAGTAGTACCTAAAAGAAAAAAGTGAAAATTAAAGTAAAAGGAATATAAATTCAGTAATTTCCTTCGGGTTTTAAGGTTCTTATTGTAAATTGTTTCTATGGCATCATAAAAAATTAAAGCAAATTTGGACAAAATGTGAGGGTTACGCAAAAAATGTTTTCATGGTTTATTATTGTTAAAAAAAAATGAAGCGTCTTAGGATGTTCATTTTAAAGTAATATTGAATAGACGATGTTTTATGTTCTCAATATTCAAGTGTATAAGTTTCGTTTTCATTACTATATTCAATTTATTTTATTAATTTTTTCCTTATTCTAAGTGACGTCATATCTTACAATTTAATTTCATTATTTACCATTTAGGACAAGGCATGGTCGGGCATAGGACCACGGACATATGTCGCGACCCCGCCGGCTATCTTTGATTGTCTTAGTCGGAAAGTTGGGGTCTTTCGAGTCTTGAGTACCTTTGAGAAAGAAAAGAAAAAGAGAGTATGGACTATTAAGTATGGTGCAAGGGACAATCAATGGTAATTGGTATGCTGTCACGACCTGGAATTTCTCACCGACGGGACCGTGATGGCGCCTAGCATTTCACTTGCTAGGCAAGCCAACGTTAGAAAATCATTAAACCAATTCCTTATTTCCATTCAGTAAATAACAATAATTAATTAAGATGAAATATGATAAGTGCGGAATATTATAAAACTGTATTAATTACTACCACCCGGATCTGGAGTCATAATTCACGAGTATTCTAGAAATTTCTACAAGTAATAGTCTGAAAGAAATACAACTGTCTGAATGAAAGAAACATTAGGACAGAGAAGATAGACGGGGACTTCAAGGTCTGTGAACGCCGACAGATCTACCTTGAGTCTTCGGACAGCGGACCAATAGCAAAAATCTCGATCAACCCGAGCCGGTACCAAAATCTGCACAGAAAGTGCAGAGTGTAGTATCAGTACAACCGACCCCATGTACTGGTAAGTGTCGAGCCTAACCTCGATGAAGTACTGACGAGGCTAAGGTAAGGCACCTACAAATCAACCTGTACAATTTAACAGTGTATATACAAATAACAGAAATGAAGAACTAAACAGGAAATGTCGAGAGGGGAACATGCTGAGGGGAATACGAGATAAATAAATACAACAGAATGATAACCGGAGCAGTCAACATACCATGAATCAACACGAATAATAAATACAGTAAAGGAAAAATGCACGGCATCACCCTTCGTGCTTTTACTCTCAATCTCACCATAAAATTTATAGAAACTGCACCGCATCACCCTTCGTGCATTAACTCTCATGTCATGGCACGACATCATCCTTCGTGCATTAACACTCACAATATGGCACGACATCACCCTTCGTGCGTTAACACTCACAATATGGCGCGACATCACCCTTCGTGCATTAACACTCTCCCTTACCATAATGCAATACATAAATAACAACAGGGAGATAGTATAACAAGTACAAATCTTACTTCAATATTTGGTTCCATAATATCAATCTCAACTTTGAAATAAAAACTCAATTATCACTAGAAAATCCATAAACATGATAAGAAAGATAAATTGAACAACACTAGTATAGCACGTAGCAATTTGGCATAGGAATGAGACAATATAAGAAAAACAGAGAAATATCGAAAACAGGTAAATTGGCAGCGCATAAGTACTCGTCACCCCACATATACGCCACTCACTTGAATTTCACTTAGTAAGTAATCTAAGGTTCCTAATTCCCTCAAGTCAGGGTTAGACACAACACTTAACTCGCTCTGAAGACCACTTAATTCTCAATCACAACTTTTCCTTTGGAATTTACCTCCAAACCACTCGTATCTATTCAAAAATGACTCAATAATATCAAATATTGCTAAAGGAATCAATTATATTGAATAAATTAAATTTTTCTCCAAAAAGTCAAAAAATTGACCCCGGGTCCGCTTGGTCAAAACCCGAGGTTCGGACCAAAATTCATTTACCCATTCATCCCCGAGCCCAAATATATAATTAGTTTTGGAATCCGACCACAAATTGAGGTCTAAATCCCCAAATTTCCGAAATCCCTAGTTTCTACCCTAACCCCTAATTCTACCATGAAAACTCTAGATTTTAGGTTTAAATTTCAACAAATGTAATGGGTAATTGAAAAAAAATGGTGTAGAATCACTTACCAATAATTTGGGGAAGAAATGACTCTTGAAAAATCGCCTCTCACCGTTTGGTTTTTGAGAAAAATGAGTTTTTGGCTAAAATCCCGTTTTTGAATTCTTTTAAGTGCTAGGCGACAGTATTCATCGCGTTCGCGACAGCACTGTCGCGTTCGCGAAGGGTACTGGCTGCCAAGCCTTCGCGTTCGCGAGACCCAGCTCGCGTTCGCGATGATTACTCTCCCCTGGCCTTCGCGTTCGCGTTGAGCCAGTCGCGTTCGCGAAGGGTAAGTTCCCCATCACTTCGCGTTCGCGAGGAAGAAAACTTCAGCTGCCCAGTTTACTCTTCACGTTCGCAAGAGTACCTTCGCGAACGCGAAGAAGGACATGCAAGAATACAGACTCTGCAGAAAAACCAGATTTCCAAAGTCCAAAACATCCCGTAGCCTATCCGAAACTCACCCGAGCCCTCGGGGCTCCAAATCAAACATGCACTCAAGTCTAAAAATATCATATGAACTTGCTCGCGCGATCAAATCGCTAAAATAACACCTAGAACTACGAATGTAGCAGCAACTCGAATAAAATCCTCAAAAACACTTTAAAATTACTATTTTCTCAGCCGAAGGTCTGAATCACGTCAAATCAACTCTGTTTCTCACCAAATTTCTCAGACAGGTCTTAAATATCATAATGAACCTATACCGGGCTCCGGAACCAAAATACGGACCCGGTACTAACAATGCCCAACATCAATCAATTCTAATTTTCAGACTTTTAATTTTCATCAAAAATTCATAATTTGAGCTAGGGACCTCCGAATTTGATTTCGGGCATACGCCCAGGTCCCATGATTCGATAAGGACCCACCGGGCTCATCAAAATATAGATCCGGGCCCGTTTACCAAAAATATTGACCGAAGTCAACTAAAATTAACTTTTAAGGCAAAAATATTTATTTTCATTAGTTTTCAACATAAAAGCTTTCCGAAAACCTGTCCGGATTGCACACGCAAATCGAGGAGGGTAAAATACGATTTTTAAGGCTTAAGAGCGCAGATTCAATTTCTAAAACATAAAATGACCCTTTTGGGTCATCACATGTTTAGACCTAGGTCAGGTTCGCTGTGGATGTCTTTTGCAACTTCTGCCATGGGTAAAAATTGGTAGTACTATGTTTTAGGAAATTGTCTTAAAGCTTCTGAAGGTTTAATAGGGCTTGAACGTAACGCCTCATAATGGTTACTTTGTTAGTAATCACTCAAACCATAGAACATTTTTTATTATGTCATTACACAACCAGTCTATTGGCAGTCAACATCTGTTTAGATCGAAAGTATAGTGCTAATATAATTTACTTATTTATTCGTGTATAGTTCCATTGATGTGCTAGCAATCTACTAGTAGTACCTAAAAGAAAAAAGTGAAAATTAAAGTAAAAGGAATATAAATTCAGTAATTTCCTTCGGGTTTTAAGGTTCTTATTGTAAATTGTTTCTATGGCATCATAACAAATTAAAGCAAATTTGGACAAAATGTGAGGGTTACGCAAAAATTGTTTTCATGGTTTATTATTGTTAAAAAAAATGAAGCGTCTTAGGATGTTCATTTTAAAGTAATATTGAATAGACGATGTTTTATGTTCTCAATATTCAAGTGTATAAGTTTCTTTTTCATTACTATATTCAATTTATTTTATCAATTTTTTCCTTATTCTAAGTGACGTCATATCTTACAATTTAATTTCATTATTTACCATTTAGGACAAGGCATGGTCGGGCATAGGACCACGGACATAAGTCGCGCCCCCGCCGGCTATCTTTGATTGTCTTAGTCGGAAAGTTGGGGTCTTTCGAGTCTTGAGTACCTTTGAGAAAGAAAAGAAAAAGAGAGTATGGACTATTAAGTATGGTGCAAGGGACAATCAATGGTAATTGGTATGCTGTCACGACCTGGAATTTCTCACCGACGGGACCGTGATGGCGCCTAGCATTTCACTTGCTAGGCAAACCAACATTAGAAAATTATTAAACCAATTCCTTATTTCCATTCAGTAAATAACATTAATTAACTAAGATGAAATATGATAAGTGCGGAATATTATAAAACTGTATTAATTACTGCCACCCGGATCTGGAGTCATAATTCACGAGCATTCTAGAAATTTCTACAAGTAATAGTCTGAAAGAAATACAACTGTCTGAATGAAAGAAACATTAGGACAGAGAAGATAGACGGGGACTTCAAGGTCTGTGAACGCCGATAGATCTACCTTGAGTCTCCGGACAGCAGACCAATAGCAAAAATCTCGATCAACCCGAGCCGGTACCAAAATCTGCACAGAAAGTGCAGAGTGCAGTATCAGTACAACTGACTCCATGTACTGGTAAGTGTCGAGCCTAACCTCGATGAAGTAGTGACGAGGCTAAGGCAAGGCACCTACAAATCAACCTGTACAATTTAACAGTGTATATACAAATAACATAAATGAAGAACTAAAAAGAAAATGTCAGGAGGGGAATATGCTGAGGGGAATACGAGATAAAGAAATACAACAGAATGATAACTGGAGCAGTTAACATACCATCAATCAACAGGAATAAGGAATACAGTAAAGGAAAAATATACGGCATCACCCTTCGTGCTTTTACTCTCAATCTCACCATAAAATCAATAGAAACGGCACGGCATCACCCTTCGTGCATTAACACTCACAATATGACACGGCATCACCCTTCGTGCATTAACACTCACAATATGGCACGGCATCACCTTTCGTGCATTAATACTCACAATATGGACGACATCACCCTTCATGCATTAACACTCTCCCTTACCATAATGCAATACATAAATAACAACAGGGAGATAGAATAACAAGTACAAACCTTACTTCAACATTTGGTTCCATAATATCAATCTCAACTTTGAAATAAAAACTCAATTATCACCAGAAAATCCGTAAACATGATAAGAACGATAAATTGAGCAACACTATAAAAACACGTAGCAATTAGGCATAGGGAAGAGACAATATAAGAAAAATATAGAAACATGGAAAACAGGTAAATTGGCGGTGCATAAGTACTCGTCACCTCACATATACGTCGCTCACATAAATTTCACTTAGCAAGTAATCTAAGGTTCCTAATTCCCTTAAGTCGGGGTTAGACACAATACTTACCTCGCTCCGAAGGCCACTTAATTCTCAATCACAGCTTTTCCTTTGGAATTCTCCTCCAAGCCACTCGTATCTATTCAAAAGTGACTCAATAATATCAAATATTGCTAAAAGAATCAATTATATTGCATAAATTAAATTTCTGAAAATTTCCTCCAAAAAGTCGAAAAATTGACCCCGGGCCCGCTTGGTCAAAACCCGAGGTTCGGATAAAAATCCATTTACCCATTCGGCTCCGTGCCCGAATATATAATTGGTTTTGGAATCCGACCTCAAATGGAGGTCTAAATCCCCAAATTTCCGAAATTCCTAGTTTCTAACCTAACCCCTAATTCTACCATGAAAACTCTAGATTTTAGGTTGATAATTCATAAAGTGTAATGGGTAATTGAAAGAAAATGGTTTAGAATCACTTACCAACACTTTGGGGAAGAAGCTGACTCTTGAATATTGCCTCTACCCGTTTGGTTCTTAAAATATGTTGAAGAAATGGCTTAAACCCGTGTTTGATTCTGTTTTATGCACTGGGCGACAGTGTACATCGCGTTCGCGAGGCCACTATCGCGTTCTCAAAGTGCATTGGCTACCAAGACTTCACGTTTGCGTAGGCTACCCCCTGGCCTTCACGTTTGCGAGACATTGCTCGTGTTCGCGATGAAGGAACGATCGACTCTTCCCCAGGTGTGCCTAACACTACGCGTTCGCGAGGAGCTGGTCGCGTTCGCGCAGTGTAACGCCCCCATCGTTTTGCGTTCGTGACCAAGAGTTCGTGTGCACGAAGAAGAAAATTCCAGCTGCCCAGTTTACTCTTCGCGTTCGCGAGAGTACCTTCGCGAACGCGAAGAAGGACATGCCAGAACACAGACTCTGCAGAAAAACCAGATTTCCAAAGTCCAAAACATCATGTGGCCTATCCAAAATACACCCGAGCCCTCGGGGCTCCAAACCAAACATGCACTCAAGTCTAAAAATATCATATGAACTTGCTCGCGCGATCAAATCGCTAAAATAACACCTAAAACTACGAATTTAGCACCAAATCGAATAAAATTCTCAAGAACACTTTAAAATTCATATCTTCTCAACTAGACGTCCGAATCACGTCAAATCAACTCCGTTTCTCACCAAATTTCACAGACAAGTCTTAAATATCATAATGAACCTGTACCGGGCTCCGAAACCAAAATATGGACCCGGTACTCACAATGCCAAACATCAATCAATTCTTAGAAATAATTAATTTTTAGACTTTTAATTTTCCTCAAAAATTCATAACTCGAGCTAGCGACATCCGAATTCGATTTCGGGCATACGCCCAGGTCCCATAATTCAATATGGACCCACCGGGACAGTCAAAACATGGATACGGACCCGTTTACCAAAATGTGACCAAAGTCAACTAAAATTAACTTTTAGGGCATAAATTCTTATTTTCATCAGTTTTCAACATAAATATTTTTAGGAAACACTTCCGGACTGTGCACGCAAATCGAGGAGGGTACCTAGGCTGGTGAAAAGGTGGGGATATCTACTCCGTATATCAGACTCGGACTCCCAAGTAGCTTCCTTAATAGGCTGACCTCTCCACTGCACACGAACAGAAGGGTAACTCTTTGATCTCAACTGGCAAACTTGCCGGGATAAAATAGCCATCGGCTCCTCCTCGTAAGTCAAATCCTTGTCCAACTGGACAGAGCTGGAATCTAACACATGGGACGGATCGCCGTGATACTTTCGAAGCATGGATAAGTGGAATACCGGATGAACATCTGCTAAACTAGGTGGCAACGCAAGCCTGTAATCCACCTCTCCCACTCTCTCCAGAATCTCAAAAGGTTCGATATACTTAGGGCTCAACTTGCCCTTCTTTCCGAACCTCATTACACCCTTCATGGGTGATACCTGAAGTAACACTCTCTCTCCGACCATGAATGCAACATCACGAACTCTACGGTCGGCATAACTCTTCTGCCTGGACTGAGTTGTACGAAGTCGATCCTGAATAATCTTGACATTACCCAAAGCATTCTGTACTAAGTCTGTGCCCAACAATCGATCCTCTCCCGGCTCGAACCACCCAACTGGCGACCGTCACCGCCTACCATATAATGCCTCATAGGGAGCCATTTGAATGCTCGACTGGTATCTGTTGTTGTAGGCAAACTCTGCAAGGGGCAAGAACTGATCCCACGATCCTCCGAAGTCTATAACACATGCGCGGAGCATATCCTCCAAGATGTGAATAGTGCACTCGGACTGCCCGTCCGTCTGAGGATGGAATGTTGTGCTCAACTCAACCTTCGTACCCAACTCACGCTGTACTGTCCTCCAGAAGTGTGAGGTGGACTGCGTACCTCGATAAGAGATGATAGACACGGGCACCCCATAAAGACGAACGATCTCACGAATGTAAATCTCTGCCAACCGCTCTGAGGAATAGGTAACTGCCATAGGAATGAAATGCCCTGACTTAGTCAGCCTGTCCACAATGACCCAAACTGCATCGAACTTCCTCTGAGTCCATTGAAGTCCAACAACAAAATCCATAGTGATACGCTCCCACTTCCACTCAGGAATCTCCATCTTCTGAAGCAAACCACCAGGTCTCTGATGCTCGTACTTTACTTGCTAACAATTTAGACACCGAGCTACATATGCAACTATGTCTTTCTTCATCCCCCTCCACCAATAATGCTGCCGCAAGTCCTGATACATCTTGGCGGCGCCCGGATGAATAGAATACCGAGAATTATGGGCCTCCTCAAGAATCAACTCACGAAGTCCATCCACATTAGGAACTCAAATACGACCTTGCATCCTCAAAACTCCGTCATCTCCAACAGTAACCTGCTTGGCACCACCGTGCCGCACTGTGTCTCTAAGGACAAGTAAATGAGGATCGTCATCCTCCCGATCTCTGAGGCGCTCAAACAAAGAAGACCGAGCAACTGTACAAGCTAGAACACGGCTGGGCTCAGAAATATCCAACCTCATGAACTGGTTGGCCAAGGCCTGAACATCCAATACAAGCGGTCTCTCACCAACTGGAATATATGCAAGGCTACTCATACTGACTGTCTTTCTACTCAAAGCATCGACCACCACATTGGCCTTCCGAGGATGATACAATATGGTGAGATCATAGTCTTTCAATAGCTCCAACCACCTTCTCTGCCTTAAATTGAGTTCCTTCTGCTTGAACAAATACTGCAAGATCCGATGATCCGTGAATACCTCACATGGCACGCCGTAAAGATAGTGCCTCCAAATCTTCAGCGCGTGAACAATGGCTGCCAGCTCTAGATCATAAACAGTGTAATTATTCTCTTGAACCTTCAACTGCCACGAAGCATATGCAATAACCTTGCCACCCTGCGTCAATACCGCACCCAAACTAATACGGGATACATCACAATATACTGTATAAGTCCTGAACCTGTGGGTAACACCAATACCGGTGCCGTAGTCAAAGCTATCTTGAGCTTCTGGAAGCTCGCTTCACACTCGTCTGACCACCTAAACGGGGCACCCTTCTGGGTCAATCTGGTCAACGGGGCTGCTATGGATGAAAACTCCTCCACAAATCAATGATAATAGCCCGCCAAACCAAGGAAACTACGGATCTCTATAGCCGGTGTGGGTCTAGGCCAGTTCTAAACTGCCTCAATCTTCTTAGGATCCACCTGAATACCCTCTGCTGATACAACGTGACCCAAGAAAGCAACTGAACTTAACCAAAACTCACATTTTGAGAACTTAGCATATAACTGGCTATCTTACAGAGTCTGAAGAACGATCCGAAGGTGCTGCTCATGCTCCTCTCGACTGTGGGAGTAGATCAAGATATCATCAATAAACACAACCACAAAGGAATCCAAGTAGGGTTTGAACACCTGGTTCATCAAATCCATGAATGTTGCTGGGGCATTTGTCAGCCCAAATAACATCACTAGAAACTCAAAATGCCCATACCGAGTCTGAAAAGCTGTTTTAGGAACATCGGATGCCCTAATCCTCAACTGATGGTAGCCAGATCTCAAATCAATCTTTGAAAACACCTTGGCACCCTGAAGCTGATCAAATAAATCATCAATCCTCAGTAATGGATACTTGTTCTTGATAGTGACTTTATTCAACTATCGATAATCTATACACACCATCATCGATCCATCTTTCTTCTTCACAAACAACACGGGTGCTCCCCAGGGCGAGACATTAGGTCTAATGAAGCCCTTATCAAGCAAATCTTGCAAATTGTTCCTTCAATTCTTTCAACTCTGGCGGGGCCATGCGGTAGGGCGGAATGGAAATAGGCTGAGTCCCCGGAGCTAGATCAATGCAGAAAGCATTGTCCCTGTTGGGTAACATCCCCAGCAGGTCTGTAGGAAACACCTCTGGAAACTCACGAACAACTGGCACTGAATCCACGGAAGGAACCTCTGCACTAGAATCGCGGACATAAGCCAAATAAGCTAGACACCCCTTCTCGACCATATGCCGAGCCTTCACATAAGAGATAATCCTGTTGGTAGAATGGCCAAGAGTCCCTTTCTACTCTAATCGAGGCAATCCCTGCAGGCTAAGGTCACCGTCTTGGCATGACAATCTAATATAGCATGATAAGGTGACAACCAATCCATACCCAATATGACATCAAAATCAACCATATCGAGTAGTAGAAGATCTACACGAGTCTCAAGACTCCCAATGGTGACCGCACACGAACGATAAACACAATATACAACAATACCATCCCCCACTGGTGTGGACACATACATAGGAGCACTCAAGGAATCACGGGGCACAACCAAATATGAAGCAAAATAGGATGACACATAGGAGTAAGTAGACCCGGGATCAAATAGAACTGAAGCATCTCTACTGCAAACTGAAACAGTACCTGTGATTACAGCGTCAGATGACTCAGCCTCAGGACTGGCTGGGAAAGCATAACATCGGGGCTGGGCCCCACCACTCTGAACTACGTCCCTGGGACGACCTCTAACTGGATGGTCTCCACCTCTAACGGCCTAACCTCCACCTCTAACACTCTGGCCTCTACCTCTGGCTACCTAACCCCTGTCTCTGGCTGGCTGAGCAGGTGGTGCAGCAAATGGTGCCGGAACCATGGCACGAGAACTATGATACTGTGAGTTGCCCGTTGCCTGAGGGAAAAATCTAGAAACGTGCCTCGGATCACCACAAATAGAACATAACCTCGGCTGCTAAGACTGCTGACCCTGAAACTAACCCTGTCGACCTGAATAACCACCCGGATAACTCTGGAGTGGAAGTGCACTAATAGGAGTTGGTGGTGCACTGTAGGCTAGCTGGTCAAAATAATGCATCTGAGGGCCACGACCACCTGAGGCATCGTAGGATGCCTGGAGTGTTGAATGAAATGGCCTGGGAGGATGGCCTCTACCAAAAGTACTCTTGCCTCTAGATGTGGCACCGCTAAACTCACCGGAATAACGAGGTCTCTTATCAGACCCCTGACCTCCCTGAGTAAGAACCATTTCGACTCGTCTGGCGACATTAGCAGCCGCCTGAAAAGAAATCTCACTCCCAGTCTCCTTAGCCATCTACAATCTGATAGGCTGAGCAAGTCCATCAATAAACCTCCTCACCCCCCCTCTCTCTCTCTCTCTCGGTAGGGAGAAGAAGAATAGCATGACAGGCCAAATCCACAAAACGGGTCTCATATTGGGTAACAGTCATACTGCCCTGCTGGAGACGCTCAAACTGACGGCGACACTCCTCTCTCAATGTGATAGGCAGAAACTTCTCTATGAAGAGCTGGGAGAACTGGTCCTAAGTTAGAGAAGGCGACCCAGCTGGTCTGGTCAACAAATAATCTCTCCACCATTTCTTGGCGGAACCAGTCATCTGAAATGTAGCAAAGTCGACCCCATTGGTCTCCACTATACCCATGTTCCGTAGAACCTCGTGATAGCTGTCAAGATAATCCCAGGGATCCTCTGAAGGAGCACCATTGAAGTGAACTAGGAAGAGCTTGATAAACTTGTCCAGCCTCCATAAAGCCTTAGAAGACATAGCTGACCCATTACCGGTTTGTGGCGCAATAACTGGCTGAACTACTCCGACTGGATGAGCTGTTGGAGCCTGATACTGGGGAGCTATCTGCTCCAGAGCGGAAGTAGTGGGAGTCTGGGCCCCTCCTCCAGCCTGAGAGACAGCTGGTGTCATAGGAAATGCGCCAGTCTGGGCCACACTCTCCATAAGGCCCACCAAATGGACCAAAGCGTCCTGAAGTACTGGGGTGGCAATGAATTCCTCTGGAACCTGAGCTGGTCCAGCAGGAATAATCTGAGCTAGAATCTCCTCATCAAGATCTATCTGAGGCTCCACTACTGGGGCTGCTGCTGAGGCTCTGGACTGCGCCCTGCCCCTACCTCGGCCTCTGGCACGGCATCGGCCTCAACCTCTACCCCTCGTAGGAGTTGCCACTAGAGGCTCTGGCTACTGCTCAGCTGAGGAAGCGGTACGTGTTCTCGCCATATGCGAGAGAATAAGAGTAGAAGAGTTAAATCAGTATTGAGAAAACAGCATCGCACGACAGAGGAAAATAAATGTGAAATTTGTTCCTAAACTTCATAGCCTATGGAAGATAAGCACATACGTCTCTGTACCGATCATCCAGACTCTACTAAGCTTGCTCGTGAATCGTGAGACCTAGGCAACCTAGTGCTCTGATACCAACTTGTCACGACCCAGAATTTCCCTCTGACGGGACTGTGATGGCGCCTAACATTTCACTTGCCAGGCAAGTCAACGTTAGAAAATTATTAAACCAATTCCTTATTTCCATTCAGTAAATAACAATAATTAACTAATATGAAATATGATAAGTGCGGAATATTATAAAACTGTATTAATTACTACCATCCGAATCTGGAGTCATAATTTACGAGCATTCTAGAATTTTCTACAAGTAATAGTCTGAAAGAAATACAACTGTCTGAATGAAAGAAATAGTAGGACAGAGAAGATAGATGGGGACTTCAAGGTCTGTGAACGCCGACAGATCTACCTTGAGTCTCCGGACAATGGACCAATAGCAAAAATCTCGATCAACCCGAGCTAGTACCAAAATCTGCACAAAAAGTGTAGAGTGCAGTATCAGTACAACCGACCCCATGTACTGGAAAGTGTCGAGCCTAACCTCGACGAAGTAGTGACGAGGCTAAGGCATGACACCTACAAATCAACCTGTACAATTTAACAGTGTATATACAAATAACAGAAATGAAGAACTAAACAGGAAATGTCAGGAGGGGAACATGCTGAGGGGAATACAAGATAAAGAAATACAACAAAATGATAACCGGAGCAGTCAACATACCATGAATTAACAGGAATAGTGAATGCAGTAAAGGAAAAATACACGGTATCACCCTTCGTGCTTTTACTCTCAATCACACCATAAAATCAATAGAAACTGCACGACATCACCCTTCGTGCATTAACTCTCATAGCATGGCACGACATCACCCTTTGTGCATTAACACTCACAATATGGCACGACATCACCCTTCATGCATTAACACTCACAATATGGCACGGCATCACCCTTCGTGCATTAACACTCCCCCTTACCATAATGCAATGCATAAATAACAACAGGGAGATATAATAACAAGTACAAACCTTACTTCAACATTTGGTTCCATAATATCAATCTCAACTTTGAAATAAAAACTCAATTATCACCAGAAAATCCGTAAACATGATAAGTACGATAAATTGAACAACACTAGTATAACACGTAGCAATTAGGCATAGGAAAGAGACAATATAAGAAAAACAGAGAAACATGGAAAATGGGTAAATTGGCGGTGCATAAGTACTCGTCACCTCCCATATACGCCGCTCACATGAATTTCACTTAGCAAGTAATCTAAGGTTCCTAATTCCCTCAAGTCAGGGTTAGACATAATACTTATCTCGCTCCGAAGGCCACTTAATCCTCAATCACATCTTTTCCTTTGGAATTCACCTTCAAACTACTCGTATCTACTCAAAAGTGACTCAATAATATCAAAAATATTGCTAAAGGAATCAATTATATTGTATAAATTAAATTTTCAAAATTTTGCTAAAAAAAGTCGAAAAATCGACCCCGGGCCTGCTTGGTCAAAACCCGAGGTTCGGACCAAAATTCATTTACCCATTTACCCCCGAGCCCGAATATATAATTGGTTTTGGAATCCGACCTTAAATTCAGGTCTAAATCCACAAATTTCTGAAATTCCAAGTTTCTACCCTAACCCCTAATTCTACCATGAAAACTCTAGCTTTTAGGTTGATAATTCATAAAGTGTAATGGGTAATTGAAAGAAAATAATTTAGAATCACTTACCAACACTTTGGGGAAGAAAATGACTCTTGAATATCACCTCTACCCATTTGGTTCTTGAATAATGTTGAAGAAATGGCTTAAACCAGTGTTTGATTATGTTTTATGCATTGGGTGGCAGTGTGCATCGCGTTCGCGAGGCCACTGTCGCGTTCGCAAAGAGCATTAGCTACCAAACCTTCGCATTCGCACGACAGTGTTCGCGTTCGCGTAGGATACCCCCCTGGCCTTCGCGTTCGCGATGACGGAACGATCGACTCTTCCCCAGGTGTGCCTAACACTATGCATTCGCGAGGAGCTGGTCGAGTTCGTGAAGGGTAACGCCCCCATCGCTTCGCATTCGCGACCAAGCCTTCGCGTTCGCGAAGAAGAAAATTCTAGCTGCCCAGTTTACTCTTCGTGTTCGCGAGAGTACCTTCGCGAACGCGAAGAAGGACATGCCAGAATACTTGCTGCAACAAAATACTAGATTTTTTAAGTCCAAAACATCCTGTGGCCTATCCGAAACTCACCCGATCCCTCAGGGCTCCAAACCAAACAAGCACACAAGTCTAAAAATATAATACGAACTTTCTCGCATGATCAAATCGGCAAAATAACACCTAGAACTACGAATTTAGCACCAAATCGAATAAAATTCTCGAGAACACTTTAAAATTCATACCTTCTCAACTGGACGTCCGAATCACGTCAAATCAACTCCGTTTATCACCAAATTTCATAGACAGGTCTTAAATATCATAATGAACATGTACTGAGCTCCGGAACCAAAATACGGACCTGGTACTCACAATGCCAAATATCAATCAATTCTTAGAAACAATTAATTTTCAGACTTTTAATTTTCCTCAAAAATTCATAACTCAATCTAGGGACCTCCGAATTCAATTTCGGGCATACGCCCAGGTCCCATAATTCAATACGGACCTACAAGGATCGTCAAAATACGGATACGGGCCTGTTTACCAAAAATATTGATCGAAGTCAACTAAAATCATCTTTTAAGGCATAAATTTTTATTTTCATCAGTTTTCAACATAAACATTTTTCGGAAACACGCCCAGACTTTGCACGCAAATCGAGGAGGGTAAAAATGAGATTTTTAAGGCGTAAGAGCGCAGATTCAAGTTCTAAAATATAAGATGACATTTTGGGTCATCACATATGCGTACATGAGACTATTACCCTTCATTGTGGCACTAGGGGTGTGGTTAGAAGTAAATTCAAATGTTTTGTTTTAGCGTCAACTCAAAAAGATTATACAACCATATATGTGTAATGTATAACACTTCAAATATACACTTTTTCTCATCATGCTATTTCCACAAATAGGATCTCAACTTTTTGTTAAATCAAAATTATACAAAAGTTAGTTGAATTTGCTCATGTGACAAACATATACTAAATGTGAAATATGGTTGTACAAACTTCGAAATCGAGTAGTAATAATAATTTGATATCTGAAATTAATGATAACTTAAATTCTTATTTTGCGAAGTAGTAAATCAGTAATCACAGTCAGATGGCGATTTAAAGCTTTCACATTGGGTAACAGAAAAGAAACAGTTGTGTGCAGCTTTACTCCTCTAACGTTATCAACATCGTCATTTTAGGTATTAGCAAAGTACTTAAAATTTTTCAGATTTACGAAATGTACTGAACAGCTAAAGTAATAAAGGACTAATCAATATGCAAAAATATACTTGCAAAAAGTGGCATGTACACAACATTTAGAAGGATCTAATGCATTCCAAATAAGGGCTTTAGAATAACGTTATTTTCTTGAACATAAGAAGATAAGTGGAGTAATAAAGGCATATATATAGGGGTAAAATATACCTTCAGAAATAGCGACACTAGGAATGGGGTTGGAATTAAATTAAAATATGTATGGTTTTAGCGTCAACTGATAAAGATTGTCCAAATTCAACTTGGTCGCTAATTTAACTCATGTGGACCAAATGGAAAAGGATTTTGATTATGTTGAAAATTTTACCTATAAATAGAGGCAACTTCTTCTCATTTTTCTATCAATCTTTTATCAATTCTTCTTGAGTGTTGTAAGAAATATATTGGGAGAAAGAGAGTTGTGAGATATTATTAGAGAAGTGAGTGTGAGAAACATTTGTATAAAGTTTATCCTTGAGTGAATTTGTGAGAGACTTCCTTCTATTTTTTCTGTGTAAAGTAGAGCGAGATCTCTAATTTCGTTTTCTATATACTTTATATAGTGAAACTATTCCTTCTTACCAGCAGACATATTGGTCGAGCCAGGTAAATCTCGATGTCACTATTTCTTATCCAGTCTGCCGCATAACATGAATCGTAGATGCGAAAAAGGTACACCCAAAGTACACGAACAACAAAGTCAGATAGTGAATATTTTTGGTTATGCAAACTGTATTGGATCGGATTTAATGGTAAGGGCGGAATGTATTCCCCAAACTGTAAGATGACTTAAGAAGGAAACTGGATGTTATTTGTAGGTCATGAAGGTGAAGAACCATGATTTGTTGTTCAGGTTCTGTCACGACCCAAATACCTAACCTGTCATGATGGTGCCTATCGTGGTACTAGGCAAGCCGACTCAATCCAAAACCAACCGATATTTTCATTTCAAGGATAATTTCAAGACTTTTTAGCGTAAAAATCTTCGTAAAGGAGTTCAAATCAAAACAAAAGTGCGAAAAAAAAAGCCCGACATCGGAGTGTCACTAATCATGAGTATCTATTACAATCTGTCTAACAATATCAAGGCTAACTCAGCCTGGAAAATAGCTAAATACAACTAAAGGAAGATAAGAGGGAGAAGAGCAGGGGCTGCGATCGCCAAGCAGCTACCTTGCTATCTCCGAGAAAAATCTGCAACCAGAATAATTAACAACAGCTACCGTGTCCAGCTACACCTGGATCTGCACACAAGGTGCAGGGAGTAACGTGAGTACGCCAACTCAGTAAGTAACAACAATAAATAAAGACTGAGCAGTAGTGACGAGCAATAAAACATATAACGTTCATATCATGAAATCTCAGTAAAATACCACATGATTTTAAAATCAGGATTTGAATCAAAACATCTCGTTTAAAACTAGTTCCAGTAAAAATCATTTAAAGATATTTTTAACAGTTTTCAAACAGAGGAAAAATGCACAGGTGAGCAAAAATGATGAAATCATAAACAACCCCTTGGGCAAGGCATCACTCGTATACAGCCCCTCGGGCAAACCTCACAGTCGCTCGTGCCACTCGGGCATACCTCACAATCACTCATGCTTCTCAGTCACTCAGCACTCGGTACTCGGCACTCGCACTCAGTAGGTACCTGTGGTCACTGGGGGTGTGTACAGACTCCGGAGGGGCTCCTTCAGCCCAAACGCTATATCAAGCCAAATCATGGCATAGATCACTCAGGCCCTCAGCCTATATCAAACATGCTGCGGCGTGCAGCCCGATCCCATAAATATCCTCACAAATCAGGCCCTCGTCCTCACTCAATCATAAACCTATCAAGCCCCTCGGGCATTTCAGTAAAAACAAGGCATTCAACCCAAAACAATATTTATATGCATCAAGTGTTGGATGTTCAGGCCTTATCCAACTAGTTTGTGAGATTAGATATTTCTGAGCCTAGTCGAGTGTTGGCTTGTGTGGTCTCTCGGTCTTCTCTTTATGATCATATCAGGAAGCGTCAGTATGATGACTCCCATCTACTTGTCCTTAAGGACACTGTCCAGCACAGTGATGCTAAGGAGGTCACTATTGGAGATGATGGTGCATTGAGGATGCAGGGCAGGCTATGTGTGCCCAATGTAGATGGTTTGCGTGAGTTGATTCTCCAGGAGGCTCACAGTTTGCGGTACTCTATTCATCTGGGTGCCACAAAGATGTATCAGGACTTGAGACAGCATTACTGGTCGAGGAGAATGAAGAAGGACATAGTAGAGTATGTGGCTCGATGTCTGAATTGCCAGCAGGTAGCATATAAGAATCAGCGACGAGGTGGATTGCTTCAGAAGTTAGAGATTTCGGAGTGGAAATGGGAGCGTATCACTATGGATTTCATTGTTGGACTCCCACGGACTCAGCGGAGGTTTGATGCAGTTTGAGTGATTGTGGATAGGCTGACCAAGTCGGCTCATTTCATTCCTGTGATGACTACCTATTCTTCCAAGCAACTAGCTCAAATCTACATCCGTGAGATCGTCAGGCTTCATGGCGTACCAGTATCTCTTATCTCTGACCGGGGTACGCAGTTTACATCACGGTTCTGGAGAGCTGTGCAGCATGAGTTGGGTACTCGGGTTGAGTTGAGCACAGCATTTCACCCTCAGACGGACGGACAGTCCAAGCGCACTATTCAGATACTGGAGGATATGCTCCGTGCTTGTGTGATAGATTTTGGGTGTGCTTGGGATCAGTTCTTGCCACTTGCAGAGTTTGCCTACAACAATAGTTATCTGTCCAGCATTCAGATGGCACCGTATGAGGCTCTATATGGTAGGCAGTGTCTGTCTCCAGTGGGATGGTTTGAGCCGGGCGAGGCTAGATTATTGGGTACAGACTTGGTTCAGGATGCCTTGGAGAAGGTTAAGGTGATTCAGGATAGACTTCGCACAGCCCAGTCAAGACAGAAGAGTTATGCTGACCGGAAGGTTCGTGATGTTGTATTCATGGTTGGTGACCGAGTCTTACTCCGGGTTTCGCCCACGAAGGGTGTCATGAGGTTCGGAAAGAAGGGCAAGCTGAGCCCAAGGTTCAATGGTCCTTTTGAGGTGTTGCGGCATGTTGGGGAGGTTGCTTAGGAGCTTACCTTACCTCCCAGCCTAGCAGGAGTTCATCCAGTATTCCATGTTTCTATGCTCCGGAAGTATCACGACGATCCATCCCATGTGTTGGATTTCAGCTCAGTCCAGTTGGACAAGGATCTATCTTATGTTGAGGAGCCAGTGGCTATTTTAGATAGGTAGGTCAGAAAGCTAAGATCAAATAACATTGCTTCCGTGAAGGTTCATTGGAGGGGGCAACCGGTCGAGGAGGCAACTTGGGAGACCGAGCATGTTATGCGCAACCGTTACCCTCACCTTTTCACCACTTCAGGTATGTCTTTATGCTCGTTCGAGGACAAATGATTATTTTTAGAGGGTAAGGATGTAACGACCCGGCCAGTCGTTTTGAGAGTAATAACCCCGATCCCCTATTTACTGTTTCTCCCATATCTATTTCTTCTATTATGACTTGCCGGGAAGTTTCGTTTTGGTTTTTAGAGTGATTTTGGACACTTAATTCCTAAACGAAAGCTTAAGTATTAGGATTTTT
Organism: Nicotiana tabacum; assembly: GCF_000715075.1. Lineage (NCBI taxonomy): Eukaryota > Viridiplantae > Streptophyta > Magnoliopsida > Solanales > Solanaceae > Nicotiana > Nicotiana tabacum. Next base: position 19,295,085 of record NC_134083.1, on the reverse strand, counting down.
GACCGTAGTCGGAACTGTGTGAAGACGACTCCATAATGGAATTTTGGAGGTTCCGTTATCTCCGTTGGGTATTTTGGACTTAGGAGCGTGTCCGGATTATGTTTTGGAGGTCCGTAACTTATTTAGGATGGAAATGGCGAAAGTTGAATTTTTGGAGTTTTGGGCCGGTAGTGGAATTTTTGATATCAGGGTCGTTTTCCGATTCTGGAAGTTAGAGTAGGTCCAAAATGTTGAATATGACTTGTGTGCAAAATTTGGGGTCAATCGGACGTGGTTTGGTTGGTTTTGGCATTAGTTGTCGAATTTGGAAGTTTTAAGTTCTTTAAGTTTGAATCGGAGGATGAATTGTGATTTTAGCGTTGTTTGATGTGGCTTGAGGGCTCGACTAAGTTCTTATGGTGTTTTAGGATTGGTTGGTATGTTTGGTTGAGGTCCTGGGGGCCTCAGGTGAGTTTCGGATGGTTATCAGATCTTTTTTTGGACTTGGAAGAGTTTTCTGGTGATAGGCTGGTTCTGCATTAATCGCACATGCGTAAGGCTGCCTGCTGGTGCGATCCCACAGGTGCGAGCAAATTGGCGCAGAAGCGAAGTTGGGTGGATTGGTCAGGGGTCGTAGGTGCATGGAAAAAGGCCGCATCTACGATGCCCGCAAATGCGCAAGGTTGTTCGCAAGTGCGCAAGGTACGCAGAAGCGGAAGGGATTTCCGTAGGCGTGCACGCGCAGGTGCAGCCCTTTTGTCGCAGGTGCGAAGACAGAGGCGATAAGTGTTTTGCGCAGATGCGCACATTTTCCGCCCAAGCGCACCCGCAGGTGCGAGCCCAAGTTCCGCAGGTGCGGAAATACCTGGGCAGTGGTTAAAACCGAAGAGCTTCGTGATTTTGGTTATTTGTGACTTTGCAAACTCGGTTTAGGGCGATTTGTGAGAGAATTTTGGAGGCATTTATTGAGGTAAGTCCCTTGTGCTTATTTTTGATCAATAATCTTGCTTTCCCAAGTATTTTCCCATCTAGTTAGTGTGTATGTAAGGTGGAAATTGGAAGTTAGAGGCTAGGGATTTGGAAGTTTGATTTGTGGATTTGGAGGACCATTTGGTGTCGGATTTTAGTAAATTTGATATGGTTAGACTCGTGAGTGAATGAGCTTTTGGATTTTGTGACTTTTACCCGATTCCGAGATGTGGGCCCGGGTCGACTTTCAGGGCGAATTTCAGATTTTTGTTAAAGTATTGATTTAATTAATTTGATGAGTCTATTACGATTGTATTTATGATATGTAATTGTTTTTTGCTAGATTTGGGCCATTCAGAGCCGGATATTCATGGGAAAGGCATTCTTACCGATTGATTGAGCTTGGTTTGAGGTAATTGGCTTGCCTAACCTTGTGTGGGGGAACTCCCCGTAAGAATTGTACTGTTTGTGATATATGAGCGTCGTGTACGTGAGGTGACGAGTACGTACACGGGCTAATTGTGTAAAAACCCGATTTTTCTACTAAGTAATAACCTGATTTCTTCGTTATTTGAGTTTCATCAACATGTGTAATATCCTGCTAGATTAGAATACCATGCCTACTTGCCTTAACTGTTTACTTGAACTACGTGCAGCATGTTTGGTGAATTTACATGTCCTTCCTTAACTGATACTTAGGTTGAACTGTAGAATTTTGTGCCGTGATTATTGAATTCTATTATTTTTCACTGCATATTTACTTTGGGACTACGGAACGTTATTCCGGGAGATCCCCCTGTGCTGCATATTTACTTAGGGACTACGGAACGGTATTTCGGGAGATCCCCCTGTACTGTATATTTACTTTGCGACTACGGAACGGTATTCCGGGAGATCCCCCTACTCTGCATATTTACTTTGGGACTACGGAACGGTATTCCGGGAGATCCCCCTGTACTGCATATTTACTTTGGGACTACGGAACAGTATTCTGGGAGATCCCCTGTTGTGTTTCTGAGTAATGAGCTGTTACTTCTATGATTTCATTCTTGTAAATTTCAGCCTTTATTTTTCTGCGGTATTACACTCTATCTTGTTTTATTATATATTTACCAATAGGGCCCTAACCTGACCTCGTCACTACTCGACCGAGGTTAGGCTTGGCACTTACTGGGTACCGATTGTGGTGTACTCATGCTACTCTCTGCACATGTTTTTCGTGTGCAGATCTAGGTGCACCTTATCAGCCTCACTATCACTGAGCCGGGACAACTTTGGAGACTTCAAGCTATATCTTCCGCGTCCGCAGACCTCGGAGTCCCCTTCTACTCTTTCTCATGTCCATTATCTTCTGTATTTTATTTCCTTATTAGACTCTGATGTATAGAGACACTAGATTTTTCCTTCTGTAGTTTGTGATTCACGATGTTCCGAGTTTTGGGATGGTTGTGTATTTTGAATAGTTGGTTAAATTTATATTTTTATTTCATTATTCCGTAAAATGTTAGGCCTACCTAGTTGTAGAGACTAGGTGTCGTCACGACGTCACACGGAAGGGAAATTGGGTCGTGACACCTTGTGACACCTCATTTCATAATTATAAAACTACGGGTCTCAACCCATTTCCTTATCTCCACAACACTTCGTGCCCATATTTCTATCACAACTGCACGGACAACTCACGTGCCAATAATATCAATGTACATAAGATCCACATGATCAATTTATTTCCACTAAAGTGAGTTTACAATTATTTTAAATCTAGTAAGAAATCAACAAAGAAATGAATTTATTTTAGAAATCATTTGGGTGAAAAAAATAACATTGCACTTAAATTAAAACATCAGATAAACTACTGATTTGGATGTAAAACTATTTAATTTAAAACATAATAATAATTTTTTTTATTTAAATCAACTCAATCATCGAAAATCAGTAAGAAAAACCAGAAATATACTTATTCATAGTCTCGTGCTAAAAAGCCAAAGCAACCAAAATACAACTAGTAGCACAAAACACATAATAATAAAGTCAACTAGTACATCACGGAAGAAGACAAGAATTTACATATTAAATGAAAAAAATCACCCAAGACAAGAACATAAATAAAGAAATATCAACAGGGCGCTCCCGAGGTACCGCCTCGTAGTCCCAAATCATAAATAAATTGACAATATCTCATTTCCTTATATCACCGCGGGAGCCTTCACATTTAATTTTATAGAAATTATTTTTCCCGAAATATCATCGTGCATTTTAGCCACCCTTATCACACCGCATGACTTCTAGTAGTTCCCCTACTAGCCACGTGTTTCAAGCTACCCTTATCTCACCGCATGCCTTTCAACACTCTGGCCTTATATCACCGCATGCGTATCAATATCACAATATTTCACAAATCGCACCTCAAGTGCCCAAATATCACAGCATAATACAACTTGCACCTCAAGTGCTCACATATCACAACATATCCCAAATTTCACATCAAGAGCTCAAATATTACAACATATCACAAATTGCACATCAAGTGCGAAAATATTACAACATATCACAAATTGCACATAAAGTACTCAAATATTATAACATATCACAAATTGCACATAAAGTGCTCAAATATTACAACTTTCCACAGAAATCAACAATACATTATTTTTCCGCAATAAGGAGCCCATGGCTCGACCATAATGTGCACAAAATCTTAACAAATATATCCGAGAGTGAACAACTCAACAAAATAATATTTTATATAAAAATCAAGGTGGCAATCTGTCACGACCCAAAATCCCAACCTGTCGTGATGGCGCCTATCTCGATACTAGGCAAGCTGATAATCTCGATAAACTACAATTTCTCTTAAGTTTGAAAATACAATAATTTAATAAAATACAAAATCCCATAAATACTGACACGAACACTCCCCAAAACCTGGTGTCACTGAGTACATGAGCATCTAATATGGATACAAATTTGGAACATAAGGTCTACAATAGTCTAAGACCAAAATACAGTAAACAAGGACATAGGGAAAGAGAGACAAGGTCTGCGAAACACGGCAACTAGCTCTGAATCTCCTGAAAATCAACTGCGAGAAATGATCAACACCCGCTATGTCCGGGAACACCTGGATCTGCACACGAAGTGCAGGGTGTAGTATGAGTAACCAACTCAGCGAGTAACAATAATAACTAAGGAACTGAAGATAATGACGAGCTACACAGTTACAGTTCACTTTCAGAAATTCCAGATATAAAATCTTTCAGAGATTTCACAACAATGATAGATAGCAATCGTGTGCAATAACAAATGCAAAGCAAGTACAGCCTCTTAGGCAAAAGTCACTCAACTCATCACTCAACTCTCAGCCCTCAGTACTCACACTCAATGGGTACCCGCGCTCACTGGGGGTGTACAGACTCCGGAGGGGCTCCTACAGCCCAAGCGCCATATTCTGCCCAGACAACTCACGTGCTGCACGAAAAACTCACGTGCTATAATATCCTGCACGGACAACTCACATGCCATAATATAATTACCTCACCGACAGGCCCTCGACCTTACTCAGTCCTCAACCTCTCTAGTCTCTCGAGCTCTCAGAAATCACAAAGATCAGCCCAAACAAAGATAACATATTGCATCAACAAATATGAAAAAAGACTGAGGTATGATACGCAAGTAAAATCATGAATGAGCACAAGATAAAAATTAGCAATTGATTCAATAAGTACGTGCCCTATGTGGGTCCCAACTGTACTATCACATAGCCTAAGCATGATTTCTAACATGATTTATAGTCAAATTTCTTCAACACATAGAGAGCATATAGCTAACAACAAATTATTCAACTTTACAATTTCACGGGACGGACCAAATCACAATCCCCTCGGTGCACGCCCACACGCCTGTCACCTAGCATGTGTGTCACCTCCAAAATAATCACATGACACAAAATTCTGGGGTTTTATACCCTCAGGACCAGATTTAAAACTATTACTTACTTCAGAGCGTGAAATTCTTTACTCTGCCATGCCTTTGCCCCGCAAATCAGCCTCTGAATGCCTCGAATCTAGTCACAAATAATTCATTTAAGTCAACAAATTTTATTGGAATTAATTCCATAAGCAAATTCTAATTTTCCATAAAAATCCGAATTTTAGCTCAAAAATTGCCTGTGGGTCCCACGTCTCGGAACTCGACAAAAGTTACAAAATCCGAAAGCCCATTCAACCTCGAGTCTAACCATACCAATTTTATCAAAATCCGACCCCAACAGGACCCTCAAATCTTCAAATTAAACTAAGAGGATTTTCAAACTTTTCCAACTTAATTTACCAATTAAATGATAACAAAAACTATGGATTCGGGTAATTTAACCAATATTGAGTTAAGAACACTTACCCCGTTGTTTCCTTGAAAAACTCTCGAAAATCGCCTCTTCTCGAGCTCAAATCCGCCAAAAACTGAAAATGGGACTAAGTCCCATTTCAGAACTTAAACTCTCTGCCCAGACATTTGCTCTACGCGATCGCGGACTTTCCCATGCGATCGCGAAGCATAACATCACAGACCTACGCGATCGCAGACTCGTCCACGCGATCGTGAACCACAAAACGCGTGACTTCTATTTCCGCTCTACTTACTCTAAGCGAACGCGACCTTCTTCACGCGTTCGCGAGTCACAAAATCCCATAGCTACGCGATTGCGTCCCGCTTTACGCGATCGCGAAGCATAAAATGCCACTGTCTCACATTAACCCTACTCGATCGCAGATATCCCCATGCGATCGCGTAGAAGAAAAACCCCCACTAACCAACTATGCCTACGCCATCGCAGACGCATTCACACGATCGCGTAGAAGGAAAACATCATCAGATATCAGAAAATTCCAGCAGCTGTTCAAGTCCAAATTTTAGATCTGTTAACCATCCAAAACTCACCCCGAGCCCCTCGAGACCTCAACCAAATATACCAACAAGTCCTAAAATATCATACGGACTTAGTCGAACCCTCAAATAACCTTAAACAATGTTAAAATCATGAGTTACACCATAATTCAAGCCTAATGAACTTTGAAAATTTTAATTTCTACAAACGACTCCGGAACCTATCAAATCACATCCGATTTACCTCAAATTTTGCGCACAAGTCATAAATTATATAACAAAGGTATTCCAATTTTCATAATCAGATTCCGACCCCGATATCAAAAAGTCAACCCCCGGTCAAACTTCCCAAAAATTTAAATTTCGGCATTTCAAGCCCAATTATTCTACGGACCTCAAAATAATATTCCGGACACGCTCCTAAGACCAAAATCGCCATACGGATCTATTGGAATCATCAAAATTCAAATCCGAGATCGTTTACACATAGGTCCATATCCGATCCACTTTTCTAACTTATATTTTCAATTATGAGACTAAGTGTCTCATTTCACTCCGAATTCCTTCTGGACCCGAACCCACTAACCCGGTAAGTCATAATATAACTATAAAGCATAAATTGAGTAGTAAATGGGGGAACAAGGTTATAATACTCAAAACGACCGGCCCGGTCGTTACATTCTCCCCCTCTTAAACAAACATTCGTCCTCGAACGGGTTTAGAACAATACCTAGAGTCTCAAATAAGTTTGAATATTTGCTCCGCATCTCCTGCTCAATCTCCCAAGTAACTTCTCTGGCTGGCTAGCCTCTCCACTACACCTTCACTGATGCTATGCTCTTTGACCTCAGCTTTCTAACCTGTCGGTCTAAAATAGCCACCGGTTCCACATCATAAGTCAAATTACCGTCCAGCTGTACTGTACTGAAATCCAGAATATGAGACGGATCCCCGACATACTTTCTGAGCATGGATACATGGAACACTGGATGAACACCTGATAGACTAAGTGGCAAAGCAAGTTCATAAGCCACCTCTCCAATTTTCTTAAGTATCTCAAAAGGCCCATTATACCGAGGGCTCAACTTGCCCTTCTTCCCGAACCTCAACACACCCTTCATGGGGGAAATCTTGAGCAGAACCTTCTCCCCCACCATGTGAACAACATCACGAACCTTCCTGTCAGCATAACTTTTCTGTCTAGACTGTGCCGTGCGAAGCCGTTCCTGAATCACTTTGACCTTCTGTAAAGCATCCTGAACCAAGTCAGTACCCAATAGCCTAACCTCACCCAACTCAAACTAACCCACCGTAGAGCGGCACCGTCTCCCATACAAAGCTTCATACGGAGCCATCTGAATGCTTGCCTGGTAGCTATTATTGTAAGCAAACTCCGCGAGTGGCTGAAATTGATCGCAAGAACCCCCAAAATCAATGACACAGGCGGGTAGCATATCCTCCAATATCTGAATAGTGCGCTCGGACTGTCCGTCCATCTGAGGGTGAAATGCTGTACTCAACTGAACCTGTGTGCCCAATTCTCGCTGCACTACCCTCCAAAACTGTGAGGTAAACTGCGTACCCCAATATGAAATAATGGACACTGGCACACCGTGTAGGCGAACAATCTCGCGAATATAAATCCCAGCTAACCGCTCCGAAGAATAATTAGTACCGACTGGAATAAAATGTGCAGATTTGGTCAACCTATCTACTATCACCCAAACAGCATCAAACTTTCTCAAAGTCCGTGGGAGTCCAACTACGAAGTCTATGGTAATACGCTTCCACTTCCACTCCGGAATTTCAAGTCTCTGTAGCAATCCGCCCGGTCTCTGATGCTCGTACTTTACCTGTTGACAATTTAAACACCGAGATACAAACCCAACTATATCTTTCTTCATCCGCCTCCACCAATAGTGCTGTCTCAAATCCTTATACATCTTCGCGGCGCCTGGATGAATCAACTCACGCAAACCATCTACATTGGGCACACATAGCCTGCCATGCATCTGTAATACACCGTCATCTCCAATAGTGACTTCCTTGGCATCACCGTGCTGAACTGTGTCCTTAAGGACAAGCAGATGTGGATCATCATACTGGCGCTCTCTGATGCGATCATATAAATAAGACCGAGAAACCACACAGGCCAAAACTCGATTTGGCTCGGAAATATCCAATCTAACAAACTGATTAGCCAAGGCCTGAACATCCAAGGCTAAAGGCCTCTCTGCTACCGGTAAGTATGCTAAGCTGCCCAAACTCTCCGCCTTACGACTCAAGGCATCGGCCTCCACATTGGCCTTTCTGGGATGATAGAGAATGGTGATATCATAATCCTTAAGCAACTCCAACCACCTTCGCTGCCGCAAGTTAAGATCCTTCTATTTAAACAAGTGTTGTAGACTCCGATGATCGGTATATACCTCACACTAGACACCGTACAAGTAATGCCGCCAAATTTTCAAGGCATGAACAATAGCTGCTAACTCAAGATCGTGGAATGGATAATTCGTCTCATGTACCTTTAACTGTCTGGATGCATAGGCAATCTCCCTACCGTCTTGCATCAGCACTGCGCCGAGACCAATACGTGACGCATCACAATACACAGTATAAGACTCTGAACCTTTAGGCTACACCAATACTGGAGTTGTAGTCAAAGCTGTCTTGAGCTTCTGAAAGCTCTCTTCACATTCATCCGACCACCTGAACGGAGCACTTTTCTGGGTCAATTTAGTCATAGGTGATGCAATAGATGAGAAACCCTCCACAAAATGACGATAATAACCGGCCAAGACAAGAAAACTCCGAATCTCAGTAACTGAGGATGGTCTGGGCCAATTCTGAGTTGCCTCTATTTTCTTTGGATCCACCTTAATTCCTTCACTGGACACTATATGTCCCAAGAATGCCACCGAACTAAGCAAGAACTCACACTTAGAGAATTTGGCATAAAGTTTCTCATCTCTCAGCCTCTGTAATAGAATACCTAAGTGTTGTGCATGCTCCTCCTGGCTACGTGAGTACACCAGAATATCATGAATAAATACTACGATAAATAAATCAAGATATGGCTGAAATACACTATTCATCAAATGCATAAATGATGTTGGGGCATTGGTTAGCTAAAACGACATCACAAGAAATTCATATGGCCATAACGAGTTCTGAATACAGTCTTCAGAATATCTGAATCCTGAATTTTCAACTGGTGATACCCAGATCTCAAATCAATTTTTGAGAACACCCTCGCTCCCTGTAGCTGGTCAAATAAGTCATCAATACGCGACAAAGGATATTTATTCTTGATCGTCACTTTGTTCAACTACCTATAGTCAATGCACATCTGCATAGTACCATTTTTCTTTTTCACAAACAGAACCGGTACACCCCAAGGTGACACACTAGGCCTAATAAACCCTTTTTCAAGGAGTTCCTGAAGTTGCTCTTTTAATTCTTTTAACTCAGCTAGTGCCATATGATACGGAGGAATAGAAATAGGCTGAGTGCCCTGCACTAAGTCAATACCAAAATCAATATCCCTGTCGGGTGGCATACCCAGCAGGTCTGCAGGAAATATATCCGAAAAGTCTCGCACGACCGGTACTGAATCAATAATAGGAGTATCAATATCAATATCTCTCACAAAGGTCAAATATGACAGACATCCCTTTTCAACCATACGTTGGGCCTTCAAATAAGAAATTACCCTACTAGGAACAAAATCTAGAGAACCTCTCCATTCAATCTTTGGCAACCCCGGCATCGTCAACATCATGATTTTTGCGTGACAGTCCAGAATAGCATGACATGGAGACAACTAATACATACCCAGGATTACATCAAAATCAACCATACCAAGTAATAAGAGATCAAATTTAGTCTCCAATTTCCCAATAGTCACCACACACGACCGATACACACGGTCCACAGTAATAATATTGCCCACCGGTGTAGATACAAAAACAGGTGAAACTAAGGACTCACAGGGCATATCCAGGTAATGAGCAAAATACGATGATACATATGAATAAGTGGAACCAGGGTCAAAAAATATATAGAAGCCTCCTTGTGGCACACTGAAACAATACCTGTGATCACTGCATCTGAGGCAATAGAATCTGGCATGGAAGGAAAAGCATAGGATCGAGTCTGCCTGCCACCTTATCGGCCTTCCCCTCATGGGCGAGCCCTAGCTGCCTGACCCCCACCCCGAGCAGGCTGGACTGGTGATGTAACTGATGGAGCTGGTGCCGTTGGTCGAGAACTCTGCTATGGAGCCCCACTCAACAGCCTAGGACAATCTCTCTTGAAATGACCCAATTCTCCGCACTCGAAACAACCCCTCCTGTGACAGAACTGCTGCTCCTGATAACCCGAGGAATTACCTGTAGAAGCCTGAGCAGACGAGGCATGATAAGAACTCTGCGTTGGTAGTGCACTGAATAAAGACTAGCCTGAGTGAGCACTGTAAGAACCGTGGCTAGCTGATGCACCACGATGAGCTGGACGACCCGCCTGAGCGTGTCTGTAAGAACGACCCCTACTGCAAAAAAAACTGACCCCCTGAAGGAACACCACTGAAATCACCGGATCCACGAGGCCTCTTAGCCTCCCTCTCAAGCCGCTCCTGGCTACGAAGCATCTCAATCTGATGAGCAATGTCGACAACCTCGTCGAAAGTAGCACCAGACACTCTCTCTCTAGTCATGAGTAATCGCAGCTAAAAAGTGAGGCCATCTATGAATCTCCTGATCCTTTCCCTGTCTGTGGGAATCAACCAGATAGCACGACGGGCCAATTCTGGAAATGTCATCTCATATTGTGTCACGGACATATTACCTTGACGAAGCTCCTCAAACTGCCTACGCAGCTCTTCTCTGCGAGACTGAGGTACGAACTTCTCCAGGAATAGACTGAAGAACTGCTGCCAGGTAAGGGGTGCTGTACCGACCGGCCTACACCTCTCGTAAGACTCCCACCATTTGAAGGCAGCCCCAGAAAACTGAAAAGTAGTGAATGATACCCCACTGGTCTCTAGAATACTCGCTGTCCGAAGCATCCGCTGACACTTATCCAGAAAACCCTGGGCATCCTCTTACTCAGTACCGCTAAATGGTAGAGGTCGAAGCCTCTCAAATCTCTCAAGTCTCCTCTGCTCATCATCTCCCATAACAGGAACTACCGGGGCCTGAGCAGTTGCAACCGGCTAGGCTGGTAGTGCCCCCGGTATCTGAAGTCCCTGTACTACCTAGTCTGGAGTACGGGAAACTGGGGTATGAGTACCTCCCCCGGCCTGAGAAGCGGCAGGTGCGGCCTGAGCCGAAACCACCTGAGCAAGACCAGTGCAAGCTGCCAATATCTGGGCCAAAGTCTCCAAAGGCCTGGAATCTCAATGGGCACAGCTGGTGCCTGAGCTGATCCTGTCGGCTCAGCTATATTCGGAATCTGCACCTGAACTGGAGCAACTGGTGGTACTACAAGTGCTAGTCCAACTGTGGTACGAGCTACCCCTCGACCTCTACCTCGGCCTCGGCCTCTACCACGGCCCCGGCCTCTCGCGGCCCTAACTGGTGGAACTAGTGGTTGACCGTCCGATCCGGTAGTACGTGTCCTCACCATCTGTGAGAGAATAGAATAGCAGAAATTTAGTTTCCAGAATCAACAAATTTGCACGACAGAATACAAGAAAGTGAAATTTTCCTAAGGGTTCTGCAGCCTCTCGAAGATAAGTACAGACGTCTCAATACCGATCCACAAGACTCTACTAAACCAGCTCATGACTCGTGAGACCTATGTAACCTAAGCTCTAATACCAACTTTTCACGACCCAAAATCCCAACCTGTCGTGATGGCGCCTATCTCGATACTAGGCAAGCCGATAATCTCAATAAACCACAATGTCTCTTAAGTTTGAAAATACAATAATTTAATACAATACAAAACCCATAAATACTGACACTAACACTCCCCAAAACCTGGTGTCACTGAGTACATGAGCAACTAATATGGATACAAATCTGGAACATAAGGTCTATAATAGTCTAAGACCAAAATACAGTAAATAGGGAGATAGGGAAAGAGAGACAAGGTCTGCGAAACACGGCAGCTACCTCTGAATCTCTTGAAAATCAACTGCGCGAAATGATCAACACCCGCTATGTCCGGGAACACCTGGATCTGCACACGAAGTGCAGGGTGTAGTATGAGTACAACCAACTCAGCAAGTAACAATAATAACTAAGGAACTGAAGATAATGACGAGCTACACAGTTACAGTTAACTTTTCAGTAATTCCAGATATAAAATCTTTCAGAGATTTCACAACAATGATAGATAGCAATCAAGTGCAATAACAAATGCAAAGCAAGTACAGCCTCTCAGGCAAAAGTCACTCAACTCATCACTCGGCTCTCAACCCTCAACACTCACACTCAATGGGTACCCGCGCTCACTGGGGGTGTATAGACTCCGAAGGGGCTCCTATAGCCCAAGCGCCAAAATCTGCACGGACAACTCACGTGCTATAATATCCTGCACGGACAAGTTACGTGCCATAATATCCTTACCTTACTGACAGGCCCTCGGCCTTAATCAATCCTCAACCTCTCTAGTCTCTCGGGATCTCAGAAATCACAAAGATCAGCCCAAACAAAGATAACATAATGCATCAACAAATATCAAGAAAGACTGAGGTATGATACGCAAGTAAAATCATGACTGAGCACAATATAAAAATTAGCAATTGATTCAATAAGTACGTGCCCTCTGTGGGTCCCAACAATACTATCACATAGTCTAAGCATGATTTCTAACATGATTTATAGTCAAATTTCTTCAACACATAGAGAGCATATAGCTAACAACAAATTATTCAACTTTACAGTTTCACGGGATGGACCAAGTCACAATCCCCTCGGTGCACGCCCACAGTCCCGTCACCTAACATGTGCGTCACCTCCAAAATAATCACATGACACAAAATTCCGGGGTTTCATACCCTCATGACCAGATTTAAAACTATTACTTACTTCAGAGCGTGAAATTCTTTACTCTGCCATGCCTTTACTCTGACATAACAGAGGTATTCTAATTTTCAGAATCGGATTCCGACCCCGATATAAAAAAGTCAACCCCTCGGTCAAGCTTCCCAAAAATTTAACTTTCGGCATTTCAAGCCTAATTCCTCTACTGACCTCCTAATAATAATCCGGACACGCTCCTAAGCCCAAAATCACCATACGGAGCTATTGGAATCATCAAAATTCAAATCCAAGGTCGTTTACACATAGGTCCATATCCGATCCACTTTTCTAACTTAAATTTTCAATTATGAGACTAAGTGTCTCATTTCACTCCGAATTCCTTCCGGACCCGAACCCACTAACCCGGTAAGTCATAAAACAACTATAAAGCATAAATTGAGCAGTAAATGGAGAAACGGGGTTATAATACTCAAAACGACCGGCCGGGTCATTACACAATCACACCAAATCATCATATAAAAACAAATCCAACAAAACAAGGATTTAGGTAAGACAATTAAAGGATTTAATAAGTGCCAATAATTTCAAATTTAATACATAAAGGCGTCTAAGGATTTTAACCAATGTAATTTGCACATATAAAGCAAGTACGTACTCGTCACCTCGTGTACATGGTTTTCAATTACACAAATTGCACATAAGACTCAATGCCTAAGGGGAATTTCCCCCACTCAAGGTTAGGCAAGATACTTACCTTTTTGAAGTTAGGCTGATATTCCAAAATCATCTTCTTGCTTGAATTGACTTCTGGACAACTCAAATCTAACCAAATTAATTCAATTCAGTGAATACTAATTATAGGAATTAATTCCATATGAAAATACAAATTTTCCAACAAAATCCAAAATTTAACTCAAAACTCGCATCTCGGAATCCAGCGAAACTCACAAAATCCGACAACTCATTCAATTACGAGTCCACCCATACCAATTTTATCAAATTCCCATAACAACTCGACCTCCAAATCTAAAATTTTCGTTCTTGAAAAGTTTTGCAAAAATCTTGATTTCTTCCCTTTAAATCCGAAATAAATGATGAATATAACCATGGATTTATGAAATATAATCACTTTTGGATATAGGACACTTACCCAAGTCAAAGTCGTGGAGAAATACTCAAAATCGCCCAAGAACCGTGCTCCAAAATCCAAAAATGAAATGAAGGAAATGACCATTTTTGGTCCTTAAGTTTCTGCCCATCCATCACTAAAAGTCCATTTTCCGTCACTAAAAGTCAATTTTTCGTCACTAAAAGTCCACACCAGAACTTGCTTGCACCAGCAGTTATGTTTTTCACTAAAAATGCTCTAACTCCATCATACGAACTCGGAATTCGACGATTCTTGTTCCTATGAGTCACAAATAATAATACGAACTTAGTCGTTCAATCGAAACTCAACTCAAAGCTCATTTACTCAATGCAACACCAATTTTGCTCGTTAAATAATTAACTCATGTTTTGCGCTAAAAACCCAATCGCAACTTGATGAAATTAGACCAAACTTTCCAGATCACTCCTATAATTCATTATCAAAATCCCGAAAGTCTCAAAATCAAATTTCGATATTTAGAACTAAAAATGGACCTTTGGATCATTACATGCTTATGTTGAAAACATCAAACTCTTCCAAAACTCTTCCCCGACAGCCTGTAGTATATCAACCATAACTTCTTATACTCAACTCCAACTGCCAAACGGTTTAAATTTCTGCAAACTAGATACAAAGGGCTATATCTTTTATGTTTTTCTCATCGTCCTTATAGATTGCGAGATATAAGCTCTCAAAGTCAGCCCTGTGCAGCAGAAGTTTCTGGCAATGCACACTGTTGTAGCCAAAAACTGCAGTACCAGCTTCAGTCAATCGATCATAACTTTTTTGTACAAATGTCCGAATGATAAATGGTTTATCATTCTGGAAACTAGAATCAAATAGATATAACTTTCATGCTTTGATAATTTCCATATTCCTTATAGATTTCGAGATATAAGCTTCCAAAGTAGGCTCCACGCATCATAAATATCTGGTGAAACTGCTTTACTAGTTTTTATTCAGTCGACCATAACTTTCTATACAAATGTCCAAATGATGAATGGTTTAACTTTCTGGAAACTAGAATCAAAGAGATACAACTGTCATGTTTTGAAAATTTTCAGATTCCTTATAAATTTCAAGATATAAGCTTCCAAAGTCGGCTATGTGATTGTACCAGTTGCTGTCCAAAAACAGCTTCTGTAGCAGAAAAATTCCAGCAACTCCTTTTGTCCGAAATCCATTGCGTTAACCTTCCAAAATCCACCCGAGGCCCTCGGGACCTTAACCAAATATACCAACATGTCCCAAAATATAATACGAACTTAGTTGAGGCTTCAAACCATGCCAAACAATGCCGAAATTACAAATCGTGCATCGAATCGAATTATGAGTTTTCAAATCTTCCAACTTCTATATTTTGCGCCGAAACGTATCAAATCAATTCCGATTGACCTCAAATTTTGTACACAAGTCATAAATGAAATAACAGATCTATGAAAAATTTCAGAACTGGATTTCGGCTCCGATATCGAAAAGTCAACTCCCCGGTCAAACTTCCCAAAAATTCAACTTTCGCCATTTCAAGCAAAATTTCACTACGGACTTCCAAAACAAATTTCGGACACGCTCCTAAGTCCAAAATTACCATACGGAGCTATTGGAATCATCAAAACTCCATTTTGGGGTCGTTTACACATAATTCACCATCCGATCAATTATTTTAACTTAAGCTTCCAAAATAAGAATTGTTCTTTCAATTAAATCCTGAATCATCCGAAAACCAAACTTGACCACCCTCACAAGTCATAATACATATTTCAAAGCTGCTCGAGACCTTAAGCCACCGAACGGAACGTAAGTTCTTAAAACGACAAGCCGGGCCATTACATTTAGGATGTTGTTCTATTAGATTTAGGGTTTATTAATTATTAATACTAATTGAGTTGGGTCACATAATGGGTTAACTAATTCTAATTGAAGAATTGTCACGACCCAAAATCCATTAAAGGTCGTGATGGCGTCGGATACTACTGTCAGGCAAAGCAATAATAAATACTCAATTTGGTTCTCGCTTTTAATATTTTGAAATCACATTTTTCCTTCAATTAAGTAATAATAGATGGAATTTACAAGATAACTAATAATGTTTTCAACAAATTTCAATACGGGACGACCCATAATCACCCCAAAATCTCGTGTCACAAATGCATGAGCATCAACTAGGAAGTAAAATAAAATACAGCATCTGTCCGGAATAAAAATTTGGAAAGGAGAAATATAAATACTCTGAAGAAGACTCTGCTGGCTGCGGATCGTAATAGAGAGTGCAGCTTACCTAAGTCCCCGCAATAACCACGCCTCTGCGCCCACAAGGCCTCTAGACATATATATACCTGCACAAAACAAATGTGCAGCAAGTGTAGTATGAGTACGTAAATCAACGTGTACCTTGTAAGTATCCCGCCTAACCTCGAAGAACTAGTGATGAGGGGTCGGCTCCGACACTTACTATGGGCTATAAATAAATTTCCAGTGATATAGTTCAAATATGAGTTATATAAAACGGCTGTAAGCTCGATAATTAAGAAATCTCCAAAAATTATTTCTAATCATTTAACAATTTATCTCAGGCCAAAGAGGCAATATCATTTATTATAAATTCCAAAGCAATCAATTCAATTATGCGCAAATCATGTCGAGGTCGTGCTGTCCGATCCAACATAATATTAAACGGTGCACTGCCGGAGGGTCGAACGGTGCGAACCATAGATGCATCTATTTAATCTGTCGAGACGTTCGGCCCGTTCCACAAAAGATAAACACATTCAAACAACCAAATCAAAGATTTATTTAGGTTTGATGTTCAAAGAAATATCAATTATCATTAACGGTCAAGTAACTCGTCCGAAACCCAAGAAGGTGAAGTTTAACCTTTTGAAATTCCTTTATTAAGTTCCATAAACGGTTAAATTAACAAGTAGGATGCAAGCATCGCAAATATATTCGGGTCCTAGACTACCCGGACATAAGCATAATAGTAGCTACGCACGTACTCTCGTCACCTCGTACGTATGTAGCCCCCACAAATAGAAGCACATATTGAATTATTTCACCTATGGGGTAAATTCCCTCTTACAAGGTTAGAAATGAGACTTACCTCGCTCCGCAATTCCATAACCAGCTCCAAAGCCGCTCCAACAACTCAAATCGATGTTCGTCGATCCAAAACTAGTCAAATAAGATGCAACCAAATCAAAATATGCTCTAATACTCATAATTAATCAATTTACAACAATTTTCATCTCCGCTCGAAAAGTTGATAAAAGCACCCTCGGGCCCACGTGCCCAGATTCTGAAATGTTTTGAAGATAACCATTACCCATAGCCTCACAAACTCAAATATATAATTTTTTCTCAATTTCATGCCCAAATTCGTGATCAAAATCCAAAAATACCAATTTCTAGATTTTTCTTCAAAATCCCAAATTTCTATTAATTTTCATGTCTAAATCCGTATATAATCTAAGTATTTAACTTGCAATAGGTGGGAATCACTTACCTTGACATAGATGACGAAAATATCCCCTTGAAGCTCTCCAAAATCGTCCAAACCAAATGAAAATGGGCCAAGTCCCATTTTTAAAGAGCACATTGCCCAGCCCCGTCCTTCGCGCCTGCGGTCAGGTAGCCGCACCTGCGACTTCGCAAGTGCGAGAAACCTTTCGCTTATGCGCCAGCTTCCACTTCTGCGAGGCACTTTCTACTTCTGCGCTTGCGCGGATGCGGTCAAAAGCTCCGCACCTATGGTCCTTCACCTAGCCATCCTGCTCCGCTTCTATGACTCTAATGTTGCTTTTGCGCCCTCCGCACCTGCGGTCAAAACCTCGCAGGTGCGGGTACACCAGATATTAGTTGCCTCAACTCTTCTTCAAATTCCAAATTCGATCTGTTAGCCACCCGGAATCCACCCGGGGCCCTCGGAACCTTAACCAATTATACCAACACGTACCAAAACACATTACGAACTTAGTCGAGCCTTCAAATCACGTCAGACAACGTCGAATTCATGAATCGCACCCCATTCCAAGCTTAATGAACTTTGAAACTTCAACTTCTATAATCGATGCCGAAACCTATCAAATCACGTCCGATTGACCTCAAAATTTTCACACAAGTCACATTCGACATTACGGACCTACTCCGACTTCCGGAATCGGAATCGGACCCCGATATCAAAAAGTCCACTCCCGGTCAAACTTCTCAAAAGCCTTCAAATTTCTAACTTTCGCCAAATGACCCCAAAATGACCTACGGACCTCCAAATCCACATCCGGATGCGCTCCCAATACCAGAATCACCATACGGAGCTATTCCCAGACTCGGAATCCCAAATGGAGTCGATATCTTTGAAATGCACTTCAACTCAAATTTATGAAATTCTTCCAAATGCAACTTTCCACAATAGGCGCCGAAATGCTCCCGAGTCATCCAAAACCCGATCCGGACATACGCCTAAGTCCAAAATCATCATACGAACCTGTTGGAATCTTGAAATCCCGATTCCGAGGTCTTCTACTCAAAAATCACACTTTAGTCAATTTCTCCAACTTTAAGCTTTCGAAATTAGAATTTCTTTTTCCAAATCAACTCAGAACTTTCCGAAATTAAATTCCGACCACGCGTACAAGTCCTAATACCTGAAGTGAAGCTGCTCAGGGTCTCAAACCGTTGAATGACGTGCTAGAGCTTAAAATGATCGGCTGGGTCGTTACAACAATTTAGCATAGGTCCGACAACACCATCTCAGTTGAGATTATTTCTTTTGTCCTCATTTATAAACTTTAAAGCCAACTTCTTACACTCTAATTAATTTCAAAAGGCCTTATTATCACATCAACGCATGATATTAGTTTCAACAAGCTATAGCAACTCGTGTCTATGCACACATCAACGTATGCCCATAACCACATCTCTGGTCATAATAGTTGTTCATAATTAATTTCAACATCCTCAATTAATCTCATATTAACTAAAATTTCATTTCAAATTTTCGCAACACTGACAGCAACACGCGAGGCATGAAGACCTCATATTTATTTATCTGAATCAACGAGTCGCATTTAACACCACCTGGGCACTTACCTTATAGGCTAAAATGCAATGTTTGCAGCATGAATATAGATAAATATGCACAAAAATATATTAAAAAAATTATCAAATAGGCCTAACAGGCATGACTCCCCATTAATAGTATAGTTCAAATTTAATTTCACAAAGGGAGAATTTAAACTCATAAAATTTTCACCACAAGGACCTCGCCCTTATATAACTTCCATTGCGGCTTGTAGCCCAGTTTAAATATTTCACATCATATAAAAATGCGAGGATCTCGTCCTTAACTTCGAATCACAAGTATTTTGCACATTGTGCCAACTGTAATTTTCAATTTCCTTTCTTTCTTCTTTTCAATAAATGTCGTAAACAATTTTCTCAACACATAATGAACCCCTCATTCCAATAGGGCATAAAATTCATAAAATTGAAATTAATTATTCCGAAATCACATCAAAACCCACTGTAGTGAATAATAAAAATCACTTTTGGACTTATAGCGCTCAATGGTGTACAAAAATAAAAATGAAAGACACGGGCTAACATCATCAAATCTCCCAACATGCATAAACATATAAGTGGGTCACAAAGTTACAAAGCTCACCCATAAGCGGAGCATAATAGGAGGACTCGCCTCAATATTCAGAACTGAATCAAATTAAGGAAAACTATTCTTTTATAACAGATCAGGATCATACCTGTAACGACACCATCTGGTGTAGTGGCTTCAGCCACACCATAGTAAATATATCAATGGGCTGGGCCTCCCCCTCTAGGGCGCCCTTTACCCGCCTGTACTCCACCTCTAATTGGTTGTACACGTGGACTATTAACTGGAATAAAGCTTGTAGCTTGAGTGCTCTGATGAAATCCACCCCTCCCAAGTCTGGGACAATTTCTCTTGATGTGTCTAATATCACCACACTCATAACAACCCCTCTGCGAGTTTGGCTGCTCACACTGAGTCTATGTCGGATAACTGGAATAACCATTATAGAAACCCCGTGTTGGTGGTGCATTAAAAGAAGTTACTGGAACACCCCGAGTATTCTGAAATTATTTCCATGACCCCGTTGATACTGGAATGTAGAATTATTAAGGACACGGGAATACCGCAAGTCCCAGCATCATCCCATAAAAATATCAGCTCTTAATCATATACAAGTTTTGGAGAACCTTTCAATACCACATAAATACATCTCAGGCCAAAACTCATATAACACATGACCCCGCAATCTGATCTTTGATAGTGGACTCCCTTCACTTGGCGCGAAGCCATAGGACACAGTTCGATGATCCACAATACTAACCTTTACCGCTCGTACGACACCAGTCATAAGACACCTTAAATCATTTATTTGGCGCATGTAATCCTCGTGACAGTTAAATTCGCTTCCTCCAGTGCCTTGACTGCTAGTATGTACCCTTCACTAAATGGAAATCCCATACGAACCACATAGTCTCTAATACCACCAACTATCTTCAGAACTACATCCACCTCGTGACCCTACCACAATTGTGATGATTAGGTAACTAACTAAACCTTATTAAGATCGTAATTACCAACTGGATGTCAGAACTTGTTGCACCTCCATGTGCACAACTGAATTATCTCTCAATACTTCCGCATCCTCGATCTGGACGACACGTGGTAACAATGGTTGAGCAACCCTAGCTCCCTTATAACCCCTTTGTAGTATCACTAACTATTGACGCATAGTTGATACCGAGTGCGCAATTTCATGCATGAGTGGATGCAAAAGAACATAAGATATATGCTTCAAGCTAAATAAATACCGCATGATAAGGAATGAAAGAAGTGAAAAATTTTCCTACTAGCTCTGTAGCCTCTCGAAGATAAGTACAGACGTCTCCGTACTGATCCGCAAGACTCTACTAAACTCGTTCGTGACTTATAGAACCTATGAACCTAGAGCTCTGATACCAACTTGTCACGACCCAAAATCCCACCACAGGCGTCGTGATGGTATTTAGTCTCTAAGACTAGGTAAGTCGATTACAATTACAATTCAAGCCTTTTTTTAATAAAGATATAATTTAATACACGTGTCAAAACCAATAGCGGAAATAATTTTAAAAATCTCCCAAGACTGGTAATACTGAGTCACGAACTATAATTGAATTTATGAAATGATCTCAAGGATCGAATATATAATACTGTTCGAATAATAATTAACAGTACAATAAAATAGAAAGACTCCGAGGGCTGCGACGATCAAGCAGCTCTACTTTGAATCCTTGCGATCAACACACTAACTCTGCGCGAGTCCGATATCTCCAGTACCTGGCTCTGCACAAAGATGTGCAGAAGTATAGTATGAGTACATCACGGTCGGTACCCAATAAGTATCAAGACTAACCTCGGTGGAGTAGTGACGAGGTACAATCAAGACACTCACTAATCAATTAACTTATAATAATAATAATAATAATAATAATAATAATAATAATAGTAATAATAATAATAATAATAATAATAATAATAATAATAATAATAATAATAATAATAGAAACAAATGGCAATGGAAACAAGAATAAATAAATAAATGATGTAAACAACAAGGCAACCAGAACACCATAAATATTGCTCAAACGAATAAGGAACACAAATACAACCAATCAATCAAGTCCCTCAAATATATGTCTTTCCAATGTAAGTACTTCAAGTATAAATCTTTCAAATATAAGTTTTTCAATAAATATCCTTAGAATATAACCTTGTCAAATAAATATATATTTCGAATATACTCCCTTCAAATAAATTTCTTTCAACTATAATTCTTTCAAATAATATTTTTGGAATATAATTCCTTCAAATAAAAGTTACCTTGTGACACCTCATTTCATAATCATAAAAATACGGGTCTCAACCCACTTCTATATCACCACGGCACCTCATGCCCATATTTCTATTACAACTGCACGGACAACTCACGTGCCAATAATATCAATGTATATAAGATCCACATGATCAATTTATTTCCACTAAAGTGAGTTTATAATTTTTTTAAATCAAGTAAGAAATCAACAAAGAAATGAATTTATTTTAGAAATCATTTGGGTGAAGAAAATAATATTGCACTTAAATTAAAGCATCAGATAAACTTCTGATTTGGATGTAAAACTATTTAATTTAAAATATAATAATAATTTATTTTATTTAAATCAACTCAATCATCGAAAATCAGTAAGAAAAACCAGAAATATACTTCTTCAGAGGCTCGTGCTAAAAAGACAAAGCCAACACAATACAACTAGGAGCAAAAAACACATAATAATAAGGTCAACTAGTACATCACGGAAGAAGACAAGAATTTACATATTAAATGAAACAAAATCACCCAAGACAAGAACATAAATAAAGAAATATCAACGGGCCACTCCTGAGGTACCGCCTCGTAGTCCCAAATCATAAATAAATTGACAATATCTCATTTCCTTATATCACCGCGGGAGCCTTCACATTTAATTTTAAAGAAATTATTTTTTGTGGTGACCCAAAAGATCATCTTATGTTTTAGAACTCGAATCTGCGCTCTTAAGCCTTAAAAATCTCATTTTTATACTCCTCAATTTGTGTGCTAGTCCGGGCATGTTTCCAGAAAGCTTTCATGTTAAAAATTGATGAAAATAAGAATTTATGCCTTAAAAATTAATTTTTGTTGACTTCGGTCAACATGTTTTGTAAACAGGCCTGAATCTGTGTTTTGATGGTCCCGGTGGGTCCTTATCGAATTATGGGACCTGGGCATATGCCCGGAATCGAATTCGGAGGTCCCTGGCTCAAGTTATGAATTTTTGATGAAAATTAACTGTTTTTAAGAATTGATTGATATTTGAAATTGTTAGTGCCGGGTCCGTATTCTGGTTCCGGAGCATGGTACAGGTTCATTATGATATTTAAGACTTGTCAGTGAAATTTGGTGAGAAACGGAGTTGATTTGACGTGATTCAGACGTCCAGTTGGGAAGATATGAATTTTAAAGTGTTCTTGATAATTTCATTTGATTTGGTGCTAAATTCGTAGTTCTAGGTGTTATTTTGGGAATTTAATCATGCGAGCAAGTTCGTATGATGTTTTTAGACTTGTGTGAATGTTTGGTTTAGAGCCCCAAGGGCTCGGGTGAGTTTCGGGTAGGCCACGGGATGTATTAGACTTTAAAAATCTGGTATTTTGCTACAGCAGGTGTTCTGGCAGGTCCTTCTTCGCGTTCACGAAGGTATTCTCGCGAACGCGAAGAGTAAACTGGGTAGCTGAAGTTTTCTTCTTCGCGAACGCGAAGGCTTGGTCGTGAAAGAGAAGCGATGGGGGTGTTACCCTTCACGAACGCGACCAGCTCCATCACGAACGCGTAGTGTTAGGCACTGGGGAGGGGGAGTCAGCCTTTTCTTCATCATGAACGCGAACAATGACTCGCGAACGCGAAGACCAGGGAAGGGTAGCCTATGCGAACGCGAGCACTGTCTCACGAACACGAAGGCTTGGTAGCCTATACTCTTCGCGAACGCGACAGTGCTCTCGCGAATGCTATGAACACTGTCGCCCAGTACTTAACAGAATCCAAACACGGGATTTGACCAAAAAATCATTTTTCTCAAAAACCAAATGGTGTGAGACGATTTTTCAAGAGTCATTTCTTCCCCAAAGTGTTGGTAAGTGATTCTAACCCATTTTCTTTCAATTACCCATTACAGTTCTTGAATTTTCAACCTAAAATCTAGAGTTTTCATGGTAGAATTAGGGGTTAGGGTAGAAACTAGGGATTTCGTAAATTTGGGGATTTAGACCTCAATTTGAGGTCGGATTCCAAAACCAATTATATGTTTGGGCCACGGTATGAATTGGTAAATGGATTTTGGTCCAAACCTCGGGTTTCGACCAAGCGGGCCCGAGGTCGATCTTCGACTTTTTGGAGGAATATTTTGGAAACCTGTAATTATTCATTAAAGTTGATTCCTTTAGCAATTTTTGATATTATTGAGTCATTTTGGAATAGATACGAGTGGTTTGGAGGTGCATTCCAAAGGAAAAGTTGTGATTGAGAAATTAGTGGCCTTCGGAGCAAGGTAAGTGTCGTGTCTAACTTTGGCTTGAGGGAATATGTATTATGCATTTATTTGCTATGTGTTTGGTTGTTAAATACGATGTATAGGTGAGGTGACAAGCATCTATGCGTCGTTGTCGAGTCATAGCATGCGAGTGAAATTCTATTCTTGTCTATTTTGTAGCCTTAAATTTTACTATCCATGCTTAGCGGGTTATTTGATATGTTGGGTGACTTATATCTAGTTTCACTGAGATTTGGTAACCTTCGAATATTGATTCAAGGTTGAGGTTACATTGTGCTATTGATTATAGGTAAAATATTGGTTTCTTTGTGATACTCCAATCTATCCGTTGTTATTGATTCTGTAATTTGTGAAGAGGAGTGTAAAGCACGAAGGGTGATACCGTGCATGCATTATTTATATTGTGAGGAAGAGTGTAATACACAAAGGGTGATGCCGTGTATATTATGATAGGTTTAATGCACGAAGGTGATGTCGTGCCGTTCTATTTATTTATTTGTCGAGGTTGAGAGTAAAAGCACGAAGGGTGATGCCGTGCCATTCTATTTATTTATTTGGTGAGGCTGAGAGTAAAAGCACGAATGGTGATGCCGTGCCGTTCTATTTATTTATTTGGTGAAGCTGAGAGTAAAAGCACGAAGGGTGATGTCGTGCCGTTCTATTTAATTATTTGGTGAGGTTGAGAGTAAAAGCACAAAGGGTGATGTCGTGCAGTTTTCCTTTGCTGTTTTATTTGCTCAATTCATTTAAGGATTTTTGGTTTAATTCTGTCTTTTCATTGTTCTCACTCTTTATATTGTGTTCCCCCACTGTATGTTCCCTTCCCATTATTTCTACATTATTTCTTTATTTACTATTGTTGCCACTAGCATGATTATATTGTTCTGGTTATATGTGGGTGTCTTGTCCTAGCCTCGTCACTACTTCACCGAGGTTAGGCTCGACACTTACCAGTACATGGGGTCGGTTGTACTGATGCTGCACTCTGCACTTTCTGTGTAGATTTTGATACCGGTTCAGGTTGATCGAGATTTTGCTATTGGTCCGCTGTCCGGAGACTCATGGTAGATATGCCTGCATTCACAGACCTTGAAGTCCCCGTCTATCTTTTATGTCCTACTGTTTTCTTTCATTCAAACAGTTGTATTTCTTTCAGACTATTACTTGTAGTAAGTTCTAGAATGCTCGTAAATTATAACTGCATATCCGGGTGGTAGTAATTAATACAGTTTTTTAATATTCCGCACTTATTATATTTCATCTTAGTTATTTATTGTTATTTACTAAATGGAAATAAGGAATTGGTTTAAATATTATCTAACGTTGGCTTGCCTAGCAAGTGAAATGCTAGGCGCCATCACAGTCCCGTCGGTGGGATCGTGACAGTTGGTATCAAAGCACTAGATTGCCTAGGTCTCACAATTCACGAGCAAGCTTAGTAGAGTCTGGAGGATCAGTACGGAGACGTCTGTGCTTATCTTCCAGAGGCTATGAAGTTTAGGAAGAAGTTTCACTTCTATTCTTCTCTGTTGTGCGATTTTTCTTTCTCAGTGCTGATTGAACTCTTCTACTCTTATTCTCTGGCAGATGGCAAGAACACGTACCGCTTCCTCAGCTGAGCAGCAGCCAGAGCCTCCAGTGGTAGCTCCTACGCGGGGTAGAGGTCGAGGCCGAGGCCGTGCCACAGTCCGAGGCAGGGGCAGGGCTCAGCCCAGAGCCGGAGCAACAGACCCAGTAGTGGAGCCTCAGATAGAGCTTGACAAGGAGTTCTTGCCCAAACTGTTCCTACCGAACCAGCCTAGGTTCCAGAGGGGTTCATTACTACCCCAGTACTTCAGGATTCTTTGGTCCGTTTGGTGGGCCTTATGGAGTGTGTGGCCCAGACTGGCATATTTCCCATAGAACCAATAGTCTCTTAGGCTGGAGGATGAGCCTAGACTCCTACCACTCCCTCTCCATAGCAGATAGCTCCCCAGTATCAGGCTCCAGCAACTCATCCAGTCGGATTAGTTCAGCCGGTTATTGCGGCACAGGTCGGAGATGGGCCAGCTATGTCTTCTAAGGCTTTGTGGAGATTGGACAGGTTTATCAAGCTCTTTCCTGTTCACTTCAGTGGTGCTCCTTCAGATGATCCTCAGGAGTATCTTGACAGCTGTCACGAAGTTTTATGAAACATGGGTATAGTGGAGACCAATGGGGTCGATTTTGTTGCATTTCAGATGACTGGTTCCGCCAAAAAATGGTGGAGAGATTACTTGTTGGCCAGACCAGCTGGGTTGCCTGCTCTTACTTGGGACCAGTTCTCACAGATCTTCATAGAGAAGTTTTTTCCTATCACATTGAGAGAGGAGCGTCGCTGTCAGTTTGAGCGTCTCCAGCAGGGCAGTATGATTGTTACTCAATATGAGACCCGTTTTGTGGATTTGGCCCGTCGTGCTATTCTTCTGCTTCCCACCGAGGCAGAGAGGGTGAGGAGGTTTATTGATGGACTTGCTCAGCCAATCAGATTATAGATGGCTAAGGAGACTGGGAGTGAGATTTCTTTTCAGGCGGCTGCTAATGTCGCCAGACGAGTCGAAATGGTTCGTACTCAGGGAAGTCAGGGGTCTGACAAGAGACCTCGTCATTCCGGTGCATTCAGCGGTGCCTCGTCTAGAGGCAGGAGTACTTTTGGTAGAGGCCATCCTCCCAGGCCATTTCATTCAGCGCTCCAGGTATCCCATGGTGCCTCAGGTGGTCGTGGCCCTCAGATGCATTATTCTGACCAGCTAGCCTACAGTGCACCACCAGCTCCTATTAGTGCACCTCCACTCCAGAGTTATCAGGGTGGTTATTCAGGTTGACAGGGTCAGTTTCAGGGTCAGCAGTCACAGCAGCCGAAGTTATGTTATACTTGTGGTGATCCGAGGAACATTACTAGATTTTTCCCTAGGGCAACAGGCAGCTCACAGCATCAGAGTTCTCATGCCATGGTTCCGGCACCAATTGCTGCACCACTTGCTCAGCCAGCCATAGGCAGGGGTCAGGCAGCCAGAGGTAGAGGCCAGACTGTTAGAGGTAGAGGTCAGGCCGTTAGAGGTGGAGACCAGCCAGTTAGAGGCCATCCCAGGGACGTAGTTCAGGGTGGTGGGCCCCAGCCCTGGTGTTATGCTTTCCCAGCCAGGACCGAGGCTGAGTCATCTAACGTTGTTATTACAAGTACTGTTTCAGTTTGCGGTAGAGATGCTTCAGTTCTATTTGATCCAGGATCTACTTACTCCTATGTGTCATCCTATTTTGCTTCCTATTTGGTTGTGTCCCGTGAAACGGTGAAAGGATAGTAAGAAAAGGCCCCTAAGGGTCCAAACATCACTGGCACAAGGCCCAAACATGGCATTAACAAAATATGCAACCTTACAGTTGCTACGGGACGGACCAAGTCACAATCCCCAACAGTGCACGCCCATCACCTAGCATGTGCGTCACCTCAAAATTGTAGAATGATACAAAAATCCAGGGTTTCATACCCTCAGGACTAGATTTACAATCGTTACTTACCTCAAACCGGTCAAATCTCTACCCCGCAATGCTCTTACCTCTGGACTCGGCCTCCAAATGTTCCAAATCTATTCACAATCAAAACAACACCATCAATATACGCTAATGGAATGAATTCCACAAGAAAAACTATCAAATTAGCCCAAAACCCAAAATTGGCTCAAACCCGGCCCCCGAGCCCACGTCTCGAAATCCGACAAAATTTACAAAAATTGAAAGCCCATTAACTCACGAGTCTAGTCATACCAAATTTACCAAAATCCGACAAAAAAATTCCCTTCAAAACCCCAAAATTCCATCTCAAGAATTCTTCCCCTTTTCCCCAATTTTTCACCCCAAATCACAATTTAGATGATAAAAATCAAGATAAAATCATGAAATTTAACCAAAACCAAGTGAGAAACACTTACCCCAATCAACTCCCTGAAAATTCTTTCAAAAATCGCCTAAATCCGTGGTCTCTAGCTCAAAATATAAAAAATGAGTCCAAACCATCGATTTTGGAATTTAACACTGCTGCCCAGATTTTCCTTAATCGCGATCGTGAAAAAGTCCTTGCCATCGCGAAGAACAACTTCGCCCCCTCAGAAATTTACTCTACGCAAACGCAGAATCTCCCACGCGAACGCGTATCAGTGCTTCCCAAACCTACGCGATCGTGTAGAGCAATCACCTTGCCTCTTCACCAGCTCGATACCTCTATGCGAACGCGGCACTGTCCACGCGTTTGCGAAGCACAACTTCACACACGCATGCGATCGCGTCCCAAATCCTGCGATCACATAGAACAACTCGTGTGTGCCCCCAAATAAGCCTACGCGATCGCGGACCTACCCATGCGATCACGTATAAGTAAACCAGAAAGTTCATACCAGCAGATTAGCCATTTTGCAAAGTCTAAAAACTATTCGTTAACCATCCGCGAGGCCCCCGGAACCTCAACCAAACATACCGACCAATCCTAAAACCTCATATGAACTTAGTCGAACCTTCGAATCACTCAAAACAACATCAAAACACAAAATTACCCTCGGATTCAAGCCTAAGAACTTCTAAACTTCCAAATTCCACAACCGACGCTGAAACCTACCAAACCACGTCCGAATGACCTCAAATTTTGCACACGCGTCAAAAATGACACCACGAACCTACTCCAACTTTCGGAATTCCATTCCGACTCCGATATCAAATTTTCCACTGCCGACCGAAATCGCCAAATTTTAAATTTCACCAATTCAAGCCTAATTCTACTACGGATCTCCAAATCACATTCCGGACGCATTCCTAAGTCCAAAATCACCTAACGGAGCAAATGGAACCATCAAAATTCAAATCCGAGGTTGTTTACACATAAGTCAATATCCGGTTGACTTTTCCAACTTAAGTTTCTACTTAAGAGACAGTGTCTCAATTCACTCTAAAACCACTCCGGTCCCGAACCAACTAACCCGATATATCATAATATAGCTGAATAACACAAAAAGAAGTAGAAATGGGGAAAATGGGGCTATAACTCTCGAAACGACCGGCCGAGCTGTTACATCCTCCCCCTCTTAAATAACCGTTCATCCTCGAACGGGTCTAGAAACATACCTGGAGTCTCGAATAGGTGTGGATATATTCTCCACATCTCCCGCTCGGTCTCCCAGGTGGCCTCCTCCACAGGTTTACCTCTCCACTGCACCTTCACCGAAGCTATATCCTTTGACCTCAACTTTTTAATTTGCCGATCCAAAATGGCCACCGGCTCCACATCATAAGTCATATCACCCTCCAACTGAACCGTGCTGAAGTCCAAAAAATGGGACGGATCGCCAACATACTTCCCGAGCATGGAAACTTGAAACACTGGATGCACACTCGACAAGCTAGGTGGCAAGGCAAGCATATAAGACACCTCCCCTATCCTCTGAAGCACCTCAAAAGGCCCAATGAACCGGGGGCTCAACTTGCCCCTCTTCCCAAACCTTATAACACCTTTCATGGGTGATACCTTCAGCAAAACTTTCTCCCCAACCATAAAAGACACATCACGGACCTTCCGGTCCATGTATCTCTTCTGCCTAGACTGCGCCGTGCGAAGCCACTCCTGAATCAATTTCATCTTATCTAATGCATCCTGGACCAAGTCTGTACCTAAGAGCCTAGCCTCACCCGGCTCAAACCATCCAACCGGAGATCTACACCTCCTCCCATATAAAGTCTCGTACGGAGCCATCTGAATACTCGACTGATAACTGTTGTTATATGCAAACTCCGCGAGTGGCAGAAACTGGTCCCATGAACCCCCAAAGTGAATGATACAAGCGTGCAACATGTCCTCCAATATCTGAATAGTGCGCTCGGACTACCCATCCGTCTGAGGATGAAAAGTTGTGCTCAACTCAACCTGAGTACCCAACTCTCGCTGCACTGCCCTCCAAAACTGTGAGGTAAATTGAGTGCCCTTTTCTGAAATGATGGAAACTGGGACACCATGCAGGCAAAAAATCCCTCGGATGTAAACCTCAGTCAACCGCTCGGAAGTGTAAGTAGTACCAACTGGAATGAAGTATGCGGACTTGGTCAGCCGATCCACAATAACCCAAATAGCATCGAACTTCCTCGAAGTTCGTAGGAGCCCAACTACAAAGTCCATGGTGATCCGCTCCCACTTCCACTCTGGGATCTCTAATCTCTGAAGCAAGCCACCCAGTCTCTGATGCTCATACTTAACCTGCTGACAGTTGAGACACCGAGCCACAAACCCAACTATATCCTTCTTCATCCGCCTCCACCAATAGTGCTACCTCAAATCTTGGTACATCTTCGCGGCACCCAGATGGATGGAATACCACGAGCTGTGGGCCTCCTCAAGAATCAACTCCCTTAGCCCATCTACATTAGGCATATATATCCGGCCCTGCATCCTCAACACACCGTCACTGCCAATAGTCACATCCCTAGCATCACCTCTCCGAACCCTGTCCTGAAGAATGAGCAAGTGGGGGTCATCATACTGACGCTCCCTGACACGGTCATAAAGAGAATACCTGGAGACCACACAAGCCAATACCCGACTAGGCTCCGAAATATCCAATCTCACAAGCTGGCCCGCTAAGGCCTGAACATCCAATGCCAAAGGTCTCTCTACTGTTAAAAGGTATGCTAAGCTCCCCAAACTCTCTGCTCGGCAACTTAAAGCATGGGCCACCACATTGGCATTCCCCGGATGGTACAAAATAGTGATATCGTAGTCCTTAAGAAGCTCCAACCATCTCCGCTGACGCAAATTAAGATCCTTCTGTTTCAACAGATACTGCAAACTCCAATGATCAGTATAGATCTCACAATTAACCCCATACAAATAATGGCGCCAAATCTTCAAGGCGTGAACAATAGCTGCTAACTCAAGATCATGGATAGGATAGTTCTTCTCATGGGTCTTCAACTGGAGCGAGGCATAGGCAATCACCCTACCCTCCTACATCAGAACACATCCAATTCCTATCCTCGAGGCATCACAATACACGGTGTAAGAACCTGAAGCTGATGGCAGAACTAACACTAGAGCTGTGGTCAATTCAGTCTTGAGCTTCTGAAAGCTCTCCTCACACTCTTCCGACCACCTGAATGGAGCACCCTTTTGGGTCAGTTTGGTCAAGGGCGATGCGATAGACGAGAAACCTTGAATGAACCAACGGTAATAACCAGCCAAACCAATAAAGCTCTGAATCTCTGTAGCTGATGACGGTCTAGGCCAACTCTAAACCGCCTCTATCTTCTTCGGATCAACGTGAATACCCTCACTGGACACCACGTGTCCCA
This sequence comes from Nicotiana tabacum, assembly GCF_000715075.1. Classification (NCBI taxonomy): domain Eukaryota; kingdom Viridiplantae; phylum Streptophyta; class Magnoliopsida; order Solanales; family Solanaceae; genus Nicotiana; species Nicotiana tabacum. Next base: position 19,263,624 of record NC_134083.1, on the reverse strand, counting down.
AAAATGCTACTGAACTGAGCCAAAACTCACACTTGGAGAACTTTGCATAAAGCTTCTCCTCCCTCAATCTCTGTAATACAATCCTCAAATGCTGAGCGTGCTCCTCCTGGCTACGAGAGTACACCAGGATGTCATCAATGAATACAACAACGAATGAGTCCAAATAGGGCTGGAATACACTGTTCATCAAATGCATGAACTCTGCTGGGGCATTGGTCAGCCCAAATGACATCACTAAGAACTCATAATGGCCATATCGGGTCCTGAAAGCTATCTTAAGAATATTAGAATCCCGAATCTTCAGCTGGTGATAACCGGACCTCAAATCAATCTTGGAGAACACCCTCGCTCCCTGAAGCTGGTCAAATAAATCATCAATACGAGGCAAAGGATACTTGTTCTTGATTGTGACCTTGTTCAACTGCCTGTAATCAATGCACATTCTCATGGAACCATCCTTTTTTTCTTACAAATAGAACCGGTGCACCCCAAGGTGACACACTAGGCTGAATAAACCCCTTATCAAGAAGTTCCTGAAGTTGTTCTTTCAATTCCTTCAACTCCGCCGGTGCCATACTATACGGTGGAATAGAAATGGGTTGAGTGCCCGACACCAAATCAATACCAAAGTCAATATCCCTGTCAGGCGGCATGCCCGGCAGGTTTGCAGGAAACACATTCAGAAAATCGTGTACCACCGGAACAGAATCAATGGCAGAAGTCTCTACACTAACATCCCTCAAAAAGGACAAATAGGATAGACAACCCTTCTCAATCATACGTTGAGCCTTCAGGTACGAAATTACCCTACTAGGTACATAGTCTATAGAACTGCTCCACTCAACTCTCGAAAATCCCGGCATAGACAATGTCACCGTCTTAGCGTGACAATCTAGAACAGCATGACATGGAGATAACCAATCCATACCCAATATCACATCAAAGTCAGCCATACTGAGCAACAAAAGGTCCACTCGGGTCTCCAGACCCCCAATAGTCACCACACATGACCGATATACGCGGTCCACAATAATAGGATCGCCCACATGAGTAGATACATGAACAGATAAAACTAAAGACTCACGGGGCATATCCAAAAAATGGACGAAATATGAGGAAACATATAAATACGTGGAACAAGGGTCAAATAATACTGGGGCATCTCAGTGACAAACTCAGACAATACCTGTAATCACAACATCTAAAGCAATAGCGTCTGGTATAGTAGGGAGGGCATGGAAATGGGCCTGGCCACCCCATGATCTGCCTCCCCCTCTAGGACGACCTCTAGCTGACTGACCTCCACCCCGAGTTGACTGGGCGGGTGGTGAGGTAACTGGTGCTGAAGTCGGAGGCTGACTCCTCTGCTGAGATAGACCTCCATGACGACGAGGACACTTCCTCCACATATGCCTAAGATCCCCACACTCAAAATAACTCTCTAGTGCTGGCGGCGGAAACTGAAAGGAACCCCTAGCACCGGGATAACTGGTAGAAGAACCTGGCATGGAAGAGCCCTGAACAGGTGGAGCACGGGACGAACTCTGAGCTGGAAGGGCACTAAGTGATGAGTGGCCCTAATGAGAACTGTGAGACTATGGCCGGATGATGCACCACGATGTAATGGCCGAGCTGACTGAGCCTGTCTGAAATGACGACCTCTATCGTGATGGAACTGACACCCAAAAGGAGCACCGCTGAATCCACCCTGACCACGAGGCCGGTTGGCCTCCCTCTCAACCCTTTCTTGACCGCGAACCATCTCAATCTGCCAAGCAATGTCGAAAACCTCATCAAAAGTAGCACCTGAAACCCCCTCTCTGGTCATAAGCAATTGTAGCTGATAAGTAAGACCATCAATAAACCTCATGATCCTCTCCCTGTCTGTGGGAACCAACAAGATATCATGACAGGCCAACTCAGAGAACCGCATCTCATACTGTGTCTCAGACATATCACCCTGGCGAAGCCGCTCAAACTGTCTGCGCAGCTCCTCTCAGCGTGATCGAGGCACGAACTTCTCCAAAAAGACTACAGAGAACTACTGCCAAGTAAGGGTTGCTGCGCCAACATGCCTACGCCTCTCGTAAGTCTCCCACCATCTGAGTCCAGCCCCGAAAAACTGAAAAGTAGTGAAGGAGACCCCACAAGTCTCCAGAATACCAGCAGTACGGAGTATCCTCTGACACCTATCCAAACATTCCTGAGCATCCTCTCTCTCTGTGCCACTGAAAGGTGGTGGATGGAGTCTCCCAAACCTCTCCAACCTACGCTGATCATCCTCAGGCATAGTAGGAACTACATAATCCTGAGCAACTGCAACAGGTTGGGCCGGTTGTGCCCCCGGTGTCTGGAGTCCCTGAACAACCTGCTCGGGTGTGCGAGTGACGAGAGTCTGAGTGCATGTGCCTCCCCCGGCCTAAGAAGTGGCTGCGGCCGTCGAGATAGAGACCGCCTGAGCAAGGCCAGTACACGCTATCATAATCTAAGCTAGGGCCTCCTGAAGGTCTGGAATTACAATAGGCACAGGTGGTGCCTGAGCTGGTGTATCAACAATTGGAATCTGGTCCTGATCTGGGATAACTGGTGGATCTGTAGGTACTGCCCCAGCTGCGGTACGAGCTGCACCTCTTCTCCTGCCATGGCCTCTGGCGCGGCCCTGGCTGGTGGTACTGGTGGCTGGCCCTCCTGACCGGTAGTACGAGTCATCACCATCTGTGAGAAAATGAAACAACAAATGTATAGTTACTAGAATCAATAGATTCGCACGACAAGAATTCAAGAATGTGGAATCTTCCTAAAAGTTCTACAGCCTCTCGAAGATAAGTACAAACGTCTCCGTACAGATCCACAAGACTCTACTAAACCCGCTCATGACTCGTGAGACATATGTAACCTAGGCTCTCATACCAATCTGTCATGACCCAAATACTTAACCTGTCGTGATGACGCCTATCGTGGTACTAGGCAAGCCGACTCATTCCAAAACCAACTGATATTTTCATTTCAAAGATAATTTCAAGGCTATTTAGCGTAAAAACCTTTGTAAAGGAGTTCAAATCAAAAAAGAAAAGTGCGGAACAGAAAAGTCTAACATCAGAGTGTCACTAGTCATGAGCATCTACTACAATCTGTCTAACAATATCAAGGTTAACTCAGCCTGAAAAATAGCTAAATACAACTAAAGGAAGATAAGAGGGAGAAGAGCAGGGACTGCGATCGCCAAACAGCTACCTTGCTATCTCCAAGAAAAATCTGCAACCAGAATAATCAACAGCCGATATCGTGTCTAGCTACACCTGGATCTGCACACAAGGTGTAGGGAGTAACGTGATACGCCAACTCAGTAAGTAACAACAATAAATAAAGACTAAGCAGTAGTGATGAGCAATAAAACATATAACGTTCATATCATGAAATCTCAATAAAATACCACATGCTTTTAAAATCAGGATTTGAATCAAAACATCTCGTTTAAACCTAGTTCCAGTAAAAATCATTTAAAGATATTTTTTAACAGTTTTCAAATAGAGGAAAAATGCACAGGTGAGCAAAAATGATGAAATCATAAACAGCCCCTCAGGCAAGGCATCACTCGTATAGCCCCTCGGGCAAACCTCACAGTCGCTTGTGCCACTCGGGCATACCTCACAATCACTCATACCTCACAATCATTCAGTACTCGGCACTCAGCACTCGCACTCAATAGGTACCTGCGCTCACTGAGGGTGTGTACAGACTCCGGAGGGGCTCCTTCAGCCCAAGCGCTATATCAAGCCAAATCATGGCATAAATCACTCAGGCCCTCGGCCTATATCAAACATGTTGCGGCGTGCAGCCCGATCCCATAAATATCCTCACAAATCAGGCCCTCGTCCTCACTCAGTCATAAACCTATCAAGCCCCTCGGGCATTTCAGCAAAAACAGGGCATTCAACCCAAAACAACATTTATATGCATCAAAATAGAGTAATAAGACTGAGTTATGCAGTAAACAAGTATAACCATGACTGAATATAAATTTTCAATCAAAAAACGGTGAAAGGATAGTAAGAAAAGGCCCCTAAGGGTCCAAACATCACTGGCACAAGGCCCAAACATGGCATTAACAAAATATGCAACCTTACAGTTGCTACGGGACGGACCAAGTCACAATCCCCAATAGTGCACGCCCACACGCTCGTCACTTAGCATGTGCATCACCTAAAATTGTAGAATGATACAAAAATTCGGGGTTTCATACCCTCAGGACTAGATTTACAATCGTTACTTACCTCTAACCGGTCAAATATCTACCCCGCAATGCTTTTGCCTCTGGACTCGGCCTCCAAATGTTTCAAATCTATTAACAATTAGTACAATACCATTAATATATGCTAATGGAATGAATTCCACAAGAAAAATAATCAAATTAGCCCAAAACCCGAAATTGGCTCAAACCCGGCACCCGAGCCCACGTCTCAAAATCCGACAAAAATAATAAAATTTGAAAGTCTATTCAGTCACGAGTCTAGTCATACCAAATTTACCAAAATCCGACAACAAAATTCCCTTCAAAACCCCAAAATTCCATCACAAGAATTCTTCCACTTTTTACCCAATTTCAACCCCAAATCACAATTTAGATGATAAAAATAAAGATAAAATAATGGAATTTAACCAAAACCAAGTGAGCAACACTTACCCCAATCAACTCCCTGAAAATCTCTTCAAAAATCGCCTAAATCCGTGGTCTCTAGCTTAAAATATAAAAAATGAGTCCAAACCCTCGATTTTGGAATTTAACACTACTGCCCAGATTTTCCTTAATCGCGATCGCGGAAAAGTCCTCGCCATCGCGAAGAACAACTTTGCCCCCTCAGAAATTTACTCTACGCGAACGCGAAATCTCACACGCGAACGCGTATCAGTGCTTCCCAAACCTACGCGATCACATCCTAACTCACTCGATCGCATAGAGCAATCACCTCGCCTCTTCACCAGCTCGATGCCTCTATGCTAACGCGGCATTGTCCACGCGTTCGCGAAGCACAACTTCACACACGCACGCAATCACGTCCCAAACCCTGCGATCGCATAGAACAACTCGCGTGTGCCCCCAAATAAGCCTACGCGATCGCGGACCTACCCATGCGATCGCATAAAAGGAAACCAGAAAGTTCATACCAGCAGATCAGCCATTTTGCAAAGTCTAAAAACTATCTGTTAACCATCCTAAACTCACCCGAGGCCCCCGGGACCTCAACCAAACATACCAACCAATCCTAAAACCTCATACGAACTTAGTCGAACCTTCGAATCACTCAAAACAACATCAAAACACCAAATTACCCTCGGATTCAAGCCTAAGAACTTCTAAACTTCCAAATTCCACAACCGACGTTGAAACCTACCAAACTACGTCCGAATGACCTCAAATTTTACACACACGTCACAAATGACACCACGAACCTATTCAAACTTTCGAAATTCTATTCCGACTCCGATATCAAATTTTCCGTTGCCGACCGAAATTGCCAAATTTTTAATTTTGCCAATTCAAGTCTATTTCTACCACGGACCTCTAAGTCACATTGCGAACGCACTCCTAAGTCCAAAATCACTTAATGGAGCTAACAGAACCATCAAAATTCAAATCCGAGGTCGTTTACACATAAGTCAACGTACGGTTGACTTTTCCAACTTAAGTTTCTATTTAAGAGACAGTGTCTCAATTCACTCTGAACCACTCCGGTTCCGAACCAACTAACCTGATATAACATAATATAGCTGAATAATACAAAAAGAAATAGAAATGGAGAAAAAAGGCTATAACTCTCGAAACGACGTCATAACAGGTTCTTTACCTTCAAGACCTGCAAACAACATCCGGTTTCCTTCTAAAGTCTCTACAGTTTGGGCATTGCATTCAGCCCTTGCCATTAAACTCCGAGCCAATGCAGTCTGCATAATAAAAAAGATCCACTCTATGTCTAATTGTTTGTATACTTTGGTTATGTCTTTGTCACATGAACGATTCATACCGTTGATATCTGCTAAAGGAGATTCTGCTTCTGTCATGCTACAGTTGATCGAAGATGTTGGCCATATGCTGTAAAAGAATTGTTAACACGTTGCAACACTTTAATTTGATTACGATTATTTGCGCATTAAATGTACTGAATTGCGAGATCTTGAATTATTCTTGTCAAGTGTTGTCTTTATATCACCACCTTTTCAGATCTCCTTGGTTCATATTTTCTCACTTCATTCATATAATAGTATTGATTTTGTAAAGGCATTTCGTGATAAAGGTGTCAAATGTTTCTGAGTGGAACTATACTAAAATTGCTTTATGGTGTAAAGAATGTTGAATATAAGATTTATTTTTCGGTATTCAAATGTAATAAGTTTCTTTTGTAATCTTCTATTCAATTTACTTTATTAGCAATAAATTATTTTTTTCCTTTACTGTTGGATCTATCAATTTAATTCAATTTTCTTAAAGAGTCTTTTGGTCATAGCGAAAATTTATATACCCATAGTAAATATATCGATTTTTTGGTGTTTTTTGTTTTTATTTTATTTTATATAATATCAATTAGATTAAGATGAGTTTAATTGAGCGACATGAGTAGTAAGAATTTATATATCCGGCCCGACTTGCTTGGGGTCTTAGTAGTAGTTGTTTTTCTTTTTTCTTTCTTAATGATGTTTCTCTTTTATGTGATTTAATGAAGCCTTAAAGTTTTTCGAGTTTCATGCATATTCGTTAAGTAGTTTAGAGAGCCTTTCTTTTTCAACTTAAATTTTATTTTACAAAAATGAAACAACAAAATAGTACAAAAGTTAAATTTTTCTAGTTGGTTGTAAATTTTGGAAATTTTTTACCAAACACACAATTTTTTTGCTAGTTTCCTGAAAACTCGCAAAAAGATATTACACTTGAATATTGAATCAAAATTATATATAAGTTAATTAAATTTGTTCCCGTAACACACACATACACACAAAAAAATGTAGCAATACAAGCTGGACAACTTGATGTTGTATACATCTTTCATGTCTAATATTAATAACAACTTAATGTATCGTTTCCAGAAGTAGTAAATCGATAATAACAATCAGGCTATAATATAATAATTTCTCAAAGACTTAAATATTAAAAACAATTGCGTACATATTTACACTCCAGACAACATTTATTTTGGGTATTTAGCTAAGCACTTTTTTTTTTTTTGTATTTACGAAAATGTATTGGATAACCAAAGTAATAATGAATTTATCAAATAGAACTTTTTCTAAATCAAACCTACAAAAGTTAATTAAATTTGGTTTAGTGATGAACATATGCAAAAAGGAAATCTGGCAGTAATGACAAGTTGATGTCTAATATTAATGATAACATAATTTCTCATTTTGTGGAAGTAATAAATCTGTAATCACAATCTGATCATTTTCTAATGCTTAATGACAACTTAATAACTTATTTTCGAAAGTAGTAAATCGGTAATAAAATTAGGTTGCAGTCTAATACTTTCTACATTGACTTACATAAAAGAAATAGATTTGAGCATTTTTACTCTTCTTAAATATTTTGCAGCATCTTTTTGCCTATTACTTCTTTTTTTGGTTAAAAAAAGTAATAATTCGTGTGCAAAACAGACTTGAAAAAAGTGGCAGTCTCCCAACTTTTAAAAGGACCTAACAGCTAACACATTGAAAAAAACCCTCTAAATTAGCATTATTTACTTGAACATAAATGAAATATTGAAGGCATATACATATGTGTAAATTCTAAGCATTTCTAAGCATAATTCGAATAAATATTCACTAATCTTCTCTTTTTCTCATCCCTTTGTTCCTAAAAGTAGGATCTCAACTTTTGCTAAATCAAAACTATAAAAATTAATTAAATTTGCTCCAGTGAGAAACACACACACACAAAATAATGTGTCAGTAATGACAATTTGATCCAATATTAATGATGACTTAATTTCTCATTTTTGCAAAAATAGTAAATCATTACTTACAATCTGATTACGATTTAATGCTTTCATATTGGCTAACAAAAAAGGAAAAGAAATAGATGTGTGTATTTGGTTACACCTATGACGTCATTAGCATCACCATTTTAGGTATTAGCAAATCACTCAAAGCTTATCATATTTATGAAAATATATTAAATAACAAAAATAAAAAAAAAGGACTAATCGAAGGTCAAAAATTTCTTGAAAACAGTGGCATGTAGAAGGATCCAACGTATTCCAGATAAGGGCTATAGGATTGCGTTATGTTCTTAAAACAAGAGGGTAAGTGGAGTATTAAAGAAATATACATAGGGGTAAAATAGACCTTCAGAAATAGCATCACAAGAGGTGAGGTTAGTTTTACGGCAAAAACTTTCAGCATCAGCGTTTACACCAAGCAAATAAATAAATGACACTTGTCACTATATTTAATAATAATTGTTAGTACTTAACTACGGTTAGCTACCTTTTATTTTATACATGATCTTAAATAACAGGCAAAATACATAAGGTACCCCCTGAACTATGGACCAAATCTCTGTTACACATCTTTTGCAGACGAAAATTACCTTACACACTCAACCTTTCCAAAGTGTGCCTAAAATACACCATTCTTTTACAGCTGGCACGAGCGTGTTTTAGACGCGAGTGAATGTAAAGTTTTTAGGTCTGAATCATTATCAAAACGCCACATGTCCAACCTTTTTTATTTTAAATTTTTTATAGCCATTTTTTATTTTTTTTCTATTTTTAATTATTATGTCTCTAAATAATTTGGTCCCTCTTCCACACCCTACCACCCCCCACCCATTTTTCTTCCCCAAACACTCACATTTGCCTTCTCCATAGATTAAGCTTTCATTGACTAAAATAAATTTAGAGCTAAATTCAAATTCTAAATTAATTATTCATCTCCTCTAAATTTGACTAAAGTATTTTCAGATTTGCTGGATACATGATACACACCTTTCTTAATTTCAGATCTACTAAAATCAATGCATTTACTTTGTGTCATAGTTCTCTTTCGTTTTCCCAAAACCTTTGCCGCAGGGAAATCACTTCTTTGTTTTCAGAGTTAGTTGATAATAGTTAATGCATTAATTTTGTTTCTAAATCAGCCATACGGTGAGCAATGGTGTCACGACCCGAAATTTCTCATCGACGGGACCGTGATGGCGCCTAACATTTCACTTTAGGAAAGCCAACTTAGAGAATCATTAAACCAATTTCTTATTCCCATTCAGTAATTATCAATAATTAACTAAGATAAAATATAATAAGTGCGGAATATCATAAAACTGTATTAATTACTAGCACCCGGATTTGGAGTTACAATTCACAAGCATTCTAAAATTTACTACAAGTAATAGTCTGAAAGAAATACAACTGTCTGAATGAAAGAAACAGTAGAACAGAAAAGATAAACGGGGACTTCAAGGTCTGTGAACGCCGACAGATCTACCTTGAGTCTCCGGACAGCGGACCAATAGCAAAATCTCGATCAACCAGAGCCGGTATCAAAATCAGCACAGAAAGTGCAGAGTGCAGTATCAGTACAACCGACCCCATGTACTGGTAAGTGTCGAGCCTAACCTCGACAAAGTAGTGACGAGGTTAAGGCAAGGCACCTACAAATCAACCAGTACAATTTAACAGTGTATATACGAATAACAGAAATGAAGAACTATATAGAAAATGTCGGGAGGGGAACATACTGAGGGAAATATAAGATAAATAACTACAACAGAATGATCACCGGAGTAGTCAATATACCATGAATCAACAGGAATGGTGAATACAGTAAAGGAAAAATGCACGGCATTACCCTTCGTGCTTTTACTCTCAATCTCACCATCAAATTAATAGAAACGACACGGCATCACCCTTCGTGCATTAACTCTCATATCATGGCACGGTATCACCCTTCGTGCTTTTACGCTCACAATATGGCATGACATATCACCATTCGTGCATTAACACTCACAATATGGTACGACATCACCCTTCGTACATTAACACTCACAATATGGCTCGGCATCACCCTTCGTGCATTAAAACTCACAATATGGCACGACATCACCTTTCGTGCATTAACACTCTCTCTAACCATAATGCAATGCATAAATAACAACAGAGAGATAGAATAACAAGTACAAACCTTACTTCAATATTTGATTCCACAATATAAATCTTAACTTTTAAATGAATACTCGATTACCAACAGAAAATCCGTAACCATGATAATGACGATCAATTTAACAACACTAGTATAAACATGTAGCAATTAGGCATAGGAAAGAGACAATATAAGAAAACGGAAGAAACATGGAATACAAGTAAATTGGCGGCGCATAAGTACTCGTCACCTCACATATACGCCGCTCACATGAATTTTACTTAGCAAATAAGCTAAGGTTCCTAATTCCCTCAAGTCAGGGTTAGACACAACATTTACCTTGCTCCGAAGGCCACTTAATTCTCAATCACAACTTTTCCTTTGGAATTCACCTCCAAATCACTCGTATCTATTCAACAATGACTCAATAATATCAAATATTGCTAAAGAAATCAATTATATTTCATAAATTAAATTTCTCAAATTTTTCTCCAAAAAGTCGAAAAATTGACCCCGCGCCCGCTTGGTCAATACCCGAGGTTCGGATCAAAATCCATTTACCCATTCACCCCCGAGCCCTAATATTTAATTGGTTTTAGAATCTGACCTCAAATTGAGGTCTAAATCTACAAATTTTTGAAATTCCTAGTTTCTACCCAAACCCCTAATTCTACCATGAAAACTCTAGATTTTAGATTGATAATTCAAGAAATGTAATGGATAATTGAAAGAAAATGGTTTAGAATCACTTAACAACACTTTGGAGAAAAGGGCTTAAACCCGTGTTTGATTCTGTTTTATACACTAGGCGACAGTGTGCATCGCGTTTGCAGGGCCACTGTCACGTTCGCGAAGGGTACTGGCTGCCAAGCCTTCGCGTTCGCGAGACCCTGCTCGCGTTCGCGATGGTTACTCCCCTTGGCCTTCGCGTTCGCGAGACATTGCTCGCGTTCGTGATGAAGGAACGACCAACCCTCCCCCAGGTGTGCCTAACACTACGCGTTCGCGAGGAGCTGGTCGCATTCGCGAAGGGTAACTCCCCTATCGCTTCGCATTCGCGACTAAACATTTGCGTTCGCGAAGAAGAAAACATCAGCTTCCCAGTTTACTCTTCGCGTTCGCGAGAGTACCTTCGTGAACGCGAAGAAGGACCTACCAGAACACCTGCTGCAGCAAAATACCAGATTTTCAAAGTCTAAAACATCCCGTGGCCTACCCGAAACTCACCCGAGCCCCTCGGGGCTCCAAACCTAACATGCATACATGTCTAAAAATATCATACGAACTTGTTCGCGTGATCAAATCGCCAAAATAACACCTAGAACTACGAATTTAGTACCAAATCAAATGAAATTCTCAAGAACACTTTAAAATCCATATCTTCTCAACTGGACGTCCGAATCACGTCAAATCAACTCCGTTTCTTACCAAATTTCACAGACAAATCTTAAATATCATAATGAACCTGTACCGGGCTCCGGAACAAGAATACAGACCCGTCACTAACAATGTCAAACATCAATCAATTCTTAAAAATAATTAATTTTCAGACTTTTAATTTTTATCAAAAATTTATAACTTGAGCTAGGGACCTCCGAATTCGATTCCGGGCATACGACGAGGTCCCAAAATTCGATACAGACCCATTGGGACCGTCAAAACATGGATCTGGGCCCGTTTACCAAAAATATTGACCGAAATAAACTAAAATCAACTTTTAAGGCATAAATTCTTATTTTCATCAATTTTTAACATAAAAGCTTTCCGGAAACATACCCGGACTGTGCACGCAAATCGAGGAGGGTAAACCAACGTTAGAGAATCATTAAACCAATTCCTTATTCTCGTTCACTAATTATCAATAATTAACTAAGATGAAATATAATAAGTGCGAAATATCATAAAATTGTATTAATTACTACCACTCGGATCTGGAGTCATAATTCACGAGCATTCTAGAATTTACTACAAGTAATAAAAAATACAACTGTCTGAATGAAAGAAATAGTAGGACAAAAAAGATAAACGGGGGCTTCAAGGTCTGTGAACGCCGACATATCTACCTTGAGTCTCCGGACAGCGGACCAATAGCAAAATCTCGATCAACCAGAGCCGATATCAAAATTTGCACAAAAAAAGCAGAGTGCAGTATCAGTACAACCGACCCCATGTACTGGTAAGTGTCGAGCCTAACCTCGACGAAGCAGTGATGAGGCTAAGGCAAGGCACCTACAAATCAACATGTACAATTTAACAGTGTATATACAAATAACAAAAATGAAGAACTATACAGGAAATTTCGGGAGAGGAACATACTGAGGGGAATACAAGATAAAGAACTACAACAGAATGATCACTAGAGCAGTCAATATACCATGAATCAATAGGAATGGTGAATACAGTAAAGGACAAATGCACGGCATCACCCTTCGTGCTTATACTCTCAATCTCACCATCAAATTAATAAAAATAACACGGCATCACCCTTCGTGCATTAACTCTTATATCATGGCACGACATCACCCTTCGTGATTTGACACTCAAAATATGGCACGACATCACCCTTCGTGCATTAACACTCACAATTTGGCACAGCATCACCCTTCGTGCATTAACACTCACAATATGGCACGACATCACCTTTCGTGAATTAATACTCACAATATGGCACTGCATCACCCTTCGTACATTAACACTCTCCCTTACCATAATGCAATATATAAATAACAACAGGGAGATAGAATAACAAGTACAAACCTTACTTCAACATTTGGTTCCACAATATAAATCTCAACTTTTAAATGAATACTTGATTACCAACAGAAAATCCGTAACCATGATAATGACGATCAATTTAATAACACTAGTATAAATATGTAGCAATTAGGCATAGGAAAGAGACAATATAAGAAAATGGAAGAAACATGAAATACAGGTAAAATGGCGGCGCATAAGTACTCGTCACCTCACATATACGCCGCTCACATAAATTTCACTTAGCTAATAATCTAAGGTTCCTAATTTCCTCAAGTCAGGGTTACACACAACACTTACCGTGCTCCGAAGGCCACTTAATTCTCAATCACAGCTTTTCCTTTGGAATCCACCTCCAAACCACTCGTATCTATTCAAAAATGACTCAATAATATCAAATATTGCTAAAGAAATCAATTATATTGCATAAATTAAATTTTCCAAATTTTCCTCCAAAAAGTCAAAAAATCAATCCTGGGCCCGCTTGGTCAATACCCGAGGTTCGGACCAAAATTCATTTATCCATTCACCCCCGAGCCCGAATATATAATTGGTTTCGAAATCCGACCTCAAATTGAGGTCTAAATCCACAAATTTTCGAAATTCTTAGTTTCTACCCTAACCCCTAATTCTACCATGAAAACTCTAGATTTTAGGTTGATAATTCAAGAAATGTAATGGGTAATTGAAAGAAAATGGTTTAGAATCACTTACCAACACTTTGGGGAAGAAAATGACTCTTGAAAATCGCCTCTACCCGTTTGGTTCTTGAAAAATGTTAAAGAAATGGCTTAAACCCGTGTTTGATTCTGTTTTATGCACTGTGCGACAGTGTGCATCGCGTTCACGAGGCCACTGTCGCATTCGCAAAGGGTACTGCTTGCTAAGCCTTCGCGTTCATGAGACCCTGCTCGCGTTCGCGATGGTTACTCCCCCTGGCCTTCAAATTCGCGAGAAATTGCTCGCGTTCGCGATGAAGGAACGACCAACCCTCCCCCCAGGTGTGCCTAACACTACGCTTTCGTGAGGAGCTGATCGCGTTCGCGAAGGGTAGCACCCCCATCGCTTCGCGTTCGTGACTAAGCCTTCATGTTTGCGAAGAAGAAAACTTCAGCTGCCCAGTTTACTCTTCGCGTTCGCGAGAGTACCTTCGCGAACGCGAAGAAGGATCTTCCAGAACACCTGCTGCAGCTAAATACCAGATTTTCAAAGTCCAAAACATCCCGTGGCCTACCCGAAACTCACCCGAGCCCCTCGGGGCTCCAAACCAAACATGCACACAAGTCTAAAAATATCATACGAACTTACTCGCGCATTCAAATCGCCAAAATAACACCTAGAACTACGAATTTAGCACCAAATCAAATGAAATTCACAAGAACACTTTAAAATTCATATCTTCTTAACTGGACATGCGAATCACGTCAAATCAACTCTGTTTCTCACCAAATTTCACAGACAAGTCTTAAATATAATAATGATCGTGTACCAGGCTCCGGAACTAGAATACGGACCCGGCACTAACAATGCCAAACATCAATCAATTCTTAAAAATAATTAATTTTCAGACTTTTAATTTTTATTAAAAATTCATAACTTGAGCTAGGGACCTCCGAATTCGATTCCGAGCATATGGCCATGTCCCATAATTCGATACAGACCCACCGGGACCGTCAAAATATGGATCTGGCCCCGTTTACCAAAAATATTGACCGAAGTCAACTAAAATCAACTTTTAAGGTATAAATTCTTATTTTCATCAATGTTTTTACATAAAATCTTTCCGAAAATATGCCCGGACTGTGCACACAAATCAAGGAGGGTAAAATAAGAGTTTTAAGGCTTAAGAGCGCAGATTCGAGTTCTATAATATAAGATGACCTTTTGGGTCTTCACAAATGAAAAGCTGAAATTTTTGTGTAATTTTGTTTTTGAATGAGTGTGAAGAAATGGGGTTATGGTGTTTGTGGGTTTTGTTCTAAAACTTAATATTGATGGTAATGAAAATGGTGGTAATAAGGTGATGGCAATGATAATTTTAATGACAGAACATTAATGGAGAAGGTGACTAAAATAGGGGGTTGGGGAAGATGAGAGATAGGTTAGGAAGGAGGATCCTTTTATATTTTTTTTAAAGAAAGAAATAAGTATTAATTAAGGTGTAAATTACAAAAAAATTTGTTCTGACACATGTCATGATATTATTGGTACGTGATATCACACATATTTTAAAAAATTGGGCAACAAAAAAGTTGTGTGTCTTAGGCATACTGTGGAAAGGTTGAGTGTGTAAGGTAATTTTCGTCCGCAAAATGTATATAATAGGGATTTGGTCCATAGTTGTAACGACCTGATTTGTCGTTTTAAGAATTTACGTTCCGTTCGGTGGCTTAAGGTCTCGAGCAACTTTAAAATGTGTATTATGACTTGCGAAGGTAGTCAAGTTTAATTTTCGGATGATTCAGGATTTAATTGAAAGAACAATTCTTGTTTTGGAAGATTAAGTTAAAATAATTAACCGGATGGTGAATTATGTGTAAACAACCCCAAAATAAAGTTTTGATGATTCTAATAGCTCTGTATGGTGATTTTGGACTTAGGAGCGTGTCCGAAAATGATTTTGAAAGTCTGTAGTGAAAATTTGCT
This sequence comes from Nicotiana tabacum, assembly GCF_000715075.1. Lineage (NCBI taxonomy): Eukaryota > Viridiplantae > Streptophyta > Magnoliopsida > Solanales > Solanaceae > Nicotiana > Nicotiana tabacum. Next base: position 19,248,099 of record NC_134083.1, on the reverse strand, counting down.
TGAAATGGCGAAAGTTGAATTTTTGGGAAGTTTGACTGGGGAGTTGACTTTTTGATATCGGAGTCGGAATCCAATTCAGAAAATTTTCATAGATCTGTTATATCATTTATGACTTGTGTGCAAAATTTGAGGTCAATCGAAATTGATTTGATATGTTTCGGCGTAAAATATAGAAGTTGGAAGATTTGAAAACTCATAATCCGATTCGATGCGCGATACGTAATTTCGGCGTTGTTTGGCATGGTTTGAAGCCTCAACTAAGTTCGTATTGTATTTTGGGACATTTTGATATATTTTGTTATGGTCCCAAGGGCCTCGGGTGGATTTCGGAAGGTTAACGGAATGGATTTCGGACAAAAGGAGCTGCTGGAATTTTTCTGCTGTAGAAGCTATTTTTGGACAACAACTGGTACAATTGCAAAGCCGAATTTGGAAGCTTATACCTCAAAATTTATAAGGAATCTGAAAAGTTTTAAAACATAAAAGTTGTAGCTCTTTGATTCTAGTTTACAAAAAATTAAACCATTTATCATTTTGACATTTGTAAAAAATGTTATGGTCGACTGAATAAAGGCTGGTAAAGCAGTTTTGCCAGATATTTCTGATGCGTGGAGCCTACTTTGGAAGCTTATATCTAGAAATCTTTAAGGAATCCAGAAATTATCAAAACATGAAAGTTATAGCCCTTTGATTCTAGTTTCCATAATGATAAACCATTTATCATTCAGACATTTGTACAAAAGGTTATGATCGATTGACGGAAGCTAGTACTGCAGCTTGTGGCTACAGCAGTGTGCATCGCCAGAAATTTCTACTGCACAGGGATGACTTTGGGAGCTTATATCTCGCAATCTATAAAGAGGTTGGGCGATGAGAAAATCATGAAAGTTGTAGCCCTTTGTACCTAGTTTACAGAAATCTAAACCGTTTGGCAGTTGGAGTTGAGTATAAGAAGTTATGGTTGACATACTACAGGCTGTCGGGGAAGAGTTTGATATTTTCAGCATAAGCATGTAATGATCCATAGGTCCATTTTTAGTTCTAGATATCCAAATTTGATTTTGAGAATTTAGGAATTTTGATAATGAATTATAGGAGTGATCTGGAAAGTTTGGTCTAATTTCATCAAGTTGCGACTTGGGTTTTTAGTGCAAAACATGAGTAAATTGTTTAACGAGCGAAATTGGTATCGCATTGAGAAAATGAGCTCTGAATTGAGTTTCGATTGAATGACTAGGTTCATATTATTATTTGTGACTCCTAGGAAGAATTGTCGAATTCCGAGTTCGTATGATGGAGTTAGAGCTTTTTTTAGTAAAAAAACATAACTGTTGGTGCAAGCAAGTTCTGGTTTGGACTTTTAGTGACGAAAAATGGACTTTTAGTGACGGATGGATAGAAACTTAAGGACTAAAAATGGTCATTTCCTTCATTTCATTTTTGGATTTTGGAGCACGGTTGTTAGGCGATTTTGAGTATTTCTTCACGACTTCGACTTGGGTAAGTGTCCTATATCCAAAAGTGATTATATTTCATAAATCCATGGTTATATTCATCATTTATTTCGAATTTAAAGGGAAGAAATCAAGATTTTTGCAAAACTTTTCAAGAAAGAAAATTTTAGACTTGGAGGTCGAGTTGTTATCAGAATTTGATAAAATTGGTATGGGTGGACTCGTAATTGAATGGTTTGTCGAATTTTGTGAGTTTCGTCGGCTTCCGAGATGTGGGCCCCCACGGGCGATTTTTGAGTTAAATTTCGAATTTTGTTGGAAAATTACTATTTTTCATATGGAATTAATTCCTATAATTAGTATTCACTGAATTGAATTAATTTGGTTAGATTTGAGTTGTCCGTAAGTCAATTCAAGCAAGAAGGCGATTTTGGAATATCTGCCTAACTTCAAAAAGGTAAGTATCTTGCCTAACCTTGAGTGGGGGAAATTCCCCTTAGGCATTGAGTGTTATGTGCAATTTGTGTAATTGAAAACCATGTACGCGAGGTGACGAGTACGTACTTGGTTTATATGTGCAAATTACATTGGTTAAAATCCTTAAGATGCTTTTATGCATTAAATTAAAAATTATTGGGACTTATTAAATCATTTAATTGTCTTACCTAAATCCTTGTTTTGTTGGATTTATTTTTATATGATGATTTGGTGTGATTGCCGCCTTAATATTTATATGAAATATTATTTTGTTGAGTTGTTCACTCCCGGATATATTTGTTAATATTTTGTGCACATTATGGTCGAGCCATGGGTTCCTTATTGTGGAAAAATAATGTATTGTTGATTTCTGTGAAAAATTGTAATATTTGAGCACTTTATGTGCAATTTGTGATATGTTATAATATTTCAGCACTTGATATGCAATTTGTGATATGTTGTAATATTTGAGCACTTGATGTGCAATTTATGATATGTTGTGATATGTGAGCACTTGAGGTGCAAGTTGTATTATGCTGTGATATTTGGGCACTTGAGGTGCGATTTATTTTAAGGTCAGGGTGTTGAAATGCATGCGGTGAGATATGTGTGGCTTGAAACGCGTGGCTAGTAGGGGAACTACTAGAAATCATGCGGTGTGATAAGGGTGGCTAAAACGCGGGATGCTATTTCGGGAAAAATAATTTCTTTAAAATTTAAATGTGAAGGCTCCCGTGGTGATATAAGGAAATGAGATATTATCAATTTATTTATGATTTGGGACTACGAGGCGGTACCTCGGGGAGTGCTCTGTTGATATTTCTTTATTTATGTTCTTGTCTTGGGTGATTTTGTTTCATTTAATATGTAAATTCTTGTCTTCTTCCGTGATGTACTAGTTGACTTTATTATTATGTATTTTGTGCTCATAGTTGTATTGTGTTGACTTTGTCTTTTTAGCACGAGATTCTGAAGAAGTATATTATGTGTTTTGTGCTCCTAGTTGTATTGTGTTGGCTTTGGCTTTTTAGCACGAGACTCCGAAAAAGTATATTTCTGATTTTTCTTACTGATTTTCGATGATTGAGTTGATTTAAATAAAAGAAATTATTATTATGTTTTAAATTAAATAGTTTTACATCCAAATCAATAGTTTATCTGATGCTTTAATTTAAATGCAATGTTATTTTCTTCACCCAATGATTTCTAAAATAAATTTATTTCTTTGTTGATTTCTTACTTGATTTAAAAAATTGTAAACTCACTTTAGTGGAAATAAATTGATCATGTGGATCTTATATACATTGATATTATTGGCACGTGAGTTGTCCATGCAGTTGTGATAGAAATATAGGCACGAGGTGCCGTGGAGATATGGAAGTGGGTTGAGACCCGTATTTTTATGATTATGAAATGTGGTGTCACAAGGTGACTTTTATTTGAAGGAATTATATTCCAAAAATATTATTTGAAAGAATTATAGTTGAAAAAAAATTTATTTGAAGGGAGTATATTCAAAATATATATTTATTTGACAAGGTTATATTCTAAGGATTTTTATTGAAAACTTATATTTGAAAGATTTATACTTGAAGTACTTACATTGGAAAGACATATATTTGAGGGGCTTGATTGATTGATTTTATTTGTGTTTCTTATTCGTTTGAGCAATATTTATGGTGTTCTGATTGCCTTGTTGTTTACATCGTTTATTTATTTATTCTTGTTGCCATTGCCATTTGTTTCTATTATTATTATTATTATTATTATTATTATTATTATTATTATTATTATTATTATTATTATTATTTATTATTATTATACTGCACAAGTTAATTGATTAGTGAGTGTCTTGATTGTACCTCGTCACTACTCCACCGAGGTTAGTCTTGATACTTACTGGGTACCGACCGTGATGTACTCATACTATACTTCTGCACATTTTTGTGTAGAGCCGGGTATTGGAGATATCGGAATCGGGCAGAGTTAGTGTGTTGATCGCAAGGATTCAAGGTAGAGCTGCTTGGTTGTCGAAGTCCCTTGGAGTCTTTCCATTTTATTGTACTGTTAATTATTATTTGAACAATATTGTATATTCGATCCTTGAGATCATTTCATAAATTCAGTTAGAGTTCGTGACTCAGTATTACCAGTCTTGGGAGGTTTTAAAATTATTTTTGTTGTTGGTTTCAACACGTGTATTAAATTATATCTTTATTAAAAAAAAGGCTTGAATTGTAATTATAATCGGCTTACCTAGTCTTAGAGACTAAGTACCATCACGACGCCTGTGGTGGGATTTTGGGTCGTGTCAAGTTGGTATCAAAGCTCTATGTTCATAGGTTCTACAAGTCACGACCGAGTTTAGTAGAGTCTTGCGGATCGGTACAGAGACGTCTGTACTTATCTTCGAGATGCTACAGAGCTAGTAGGAAAAATTTTCACTTCTTTCATTCCTTATCGTGCGGTATTTATTCAGCTTGAAGCATATATCTTATGTTCTTTTGCATCCACTCGTGCATGAAATGTGTACTCGGTATCTACTATGCGTCAATGGTTCGTGATACTACAAAAGGGTTATAAGGGAGCCAGGGTTGCTCAACCATTGTTACCACGTGTCGTCCAAATCGAGGATACGAAAGTATTGAGAGATAATTCAGTTGTGCACATGGGGGTGCAACAGGTTCTGACATCCGATTGATAAGTACGATCTTAAGAAGGTTTAATTAGTTACCTAATCGTCATAATCGTGGTAGGGTCACAAGGTGGATGTAGTTCTGAAGATAGTTGGTGGTATTAGAGACTATGTGGTTCGTATGGGATTTCCATTTAGTGAAGGGTACATACTAGCAGTCAAGGCACTGGAGGAAGCAATTTTAACTGTCACGGGGATTACATGCACCAAATAAATGATTTGAGGTGTCTTATGACAGGTGTCGTACAAGCGGTGAAGGTTAGTATTATGGATCATCGGACTGTGTCCTATGGCTTCGCGCCAAGTGAAGGGAGTCCACTATCAACGATCAGATTACGGGGTCATGTGTTATATAAGTTTTGGCCTGAGATGTATTTATGTGGTATTGAAAGGTTCTCCGAAACTTGTATATGATTAAGAGGTGAGATTTGTATGGGATGATGTTGGGACTTGTGGTATTCTCGCATCCTTAATAATTCTACATTTCAGTATCAACGGGGTCATAGAAATAATTTCAGAATACTCGGGGTGTTCCAGTAACTTCTTTTAATGCACCACCAGCACGGGGTTCCTATAATGGTTATTCCAGTTATCCGGCACAGACTCAGTATGAGCAGCCGAACCCGCAGAGGGGTTGTTATGAGTGTGGTGATACTAGACACATCAAGAAAAATTGTCCCAGACTTGGGAGGGGTGGATTTCATCAGAGCACTCAAGCTACAAGCTTTATTCCAGTTAATAGTCCACGTGCACAACCAATTAGAGGTGGAGGACAGGCGGGTAAAGGGAGCCCTAGAGGGGGAGGCCCAGCCCGTTGATATATTTGCTATGGTGTGGCTGAACCCACTACACTAGATGGTGTCGCTACAAGTATGATCCTGATCTGTTATAAAAGAATATTTTTACTTAATTTGATTCGGTTCTGAATATTGAGGCGAGTCCTCCTATTATGCTCCGCTTATGGGCGAGCTTCGTAACTTTGTGAACCACTTATATGTTTATGCCTGTTGGGAGATTTGATGATGTTAGCCTGTGTCTTTCATTTTTATTTTTGTACACCATTGAGAGCTATAAGTCCAAAAGTGATTTTTATTACTCACTACAGTGTGTTTTGATGTGATTTCGGAATAATTGATTTCAATTTTATGAATTTTATGCCCTATTGGAATGAGGGGTTCATTATGTGTTGAGAAAATTGTTTACGACATTTATTGAAAAGAAGAAAGAAAGGAAATTGAAAATTTCAGCTGGCACAATGTACAAAATACTTGTGATTCGAAGTTGAGGACGAGATCCTCACATTTTTATATGATGTGAAATATTTAAACTGGGATACAAGCCGCGATGGAAGTTATATAAGGGCGAGGTCCTTGTGGTGAAACATTTATGAGTTTAAATTCTCCCTTTGTGAAATTAAATTTGAACTATAGTATTAATGGGGAGTCATGCCTGTTAGGCTTATTTGATAATTCTTTTATATGTTTCTGTGCATATTTATCCATATTCGTGCTGTAAATATTGCGTTTTAGCCTATAAGGTGAGTGCCCAAGTGGTGTTAAATGCGACTAGTTGATTCAGATAAATAATTATGAGGTCTTCTTACCTCGCGTGTTGCTGTCAGTGTTGCAAAAATTTGAAATGAGAATTTAGTTAATATGAGATTAATTGAGTATGTTGGAATTAATTATGAACAACTATTATGACCAGAGATGTGGTTATGGGCATACGTTGATGTGTGCGTAGGCACGAGTTGCTATAGCTTGTTGAAACTAATACATTGCGTTGATATGATAATAAGGCCTTTTGAAATTAATTGGAGCGTAAGAAGTTGGCTTTAAAGTTTATAAATGAGGATAAAAGAAATAATCTCAACTGAGATGGTGTTGTTGGATCCATGCTAAATTGTTGTAATGACCCGGCCGGTCGTTTTGAGCTCTAGCATGTCATTCAATGGTTTGAGACCCTGAGCAGCTTCACTTCAGGTATTAGGACTTGTACGCGTGGTCGAAATTTTATTTCGGAAAGTTCTGAGTTGATTTAGAAAGAAAATTCTAATTTCGGAAGCTTAAAGTTGGAGAAATTGACTAAAGTGTGATTTTTGAGTAGACGACCTCGGAATCGGGATTTGAAGGTTCCAACAGGTTCGTATGATGATTTTGGACTTGGGCGTATGCCCGGATCGGGTTTTGGATGACTCGGGAGCGTTTCGGCGCCTATTGTAGAAAGTTGGCGTTTGGAAGAATTTCATAAATTTGAGTTGAAGTGCATTTCAATGATATCGACGTCCGTTTGGGATTTTGAGTCTGGGAATAGCTCCGTACGGTGATTCTGGTATTAGAAGCGCGTCCGGATTTGGATTTGGAGGCCCGTAGGTCATTTTGGGGTCATTTGGCGAAAGTTAGAAATTTGAAGGCTTTTGAGAAGTTTGACCGGGAGTGGACTTTTTGATATCAGGGTCGGATTCCAATTTCGAAAGTTGGAGTAGGTCCGTAATGTCGATGTGACTTGTGTGTAAAATTTGAGGTCAATCGGACGTGATTTGGTAGGTTTCGGTATCGATTATAGAAGTTGAAGTTTCAAAGTTCATTAAGCTTGGAATGGGGTGCGATTCATGAATTCGACGTTGTCTGACATGATTTGAAGGCTCGACTAAGTACGTAATGTGTTTTGGGACGTGTTGGTATAATTGGTTAAGGTTCCGAGGGCCCCAGGTGGATTCTGGGTGGCTAACGGATCGAATTTGGAATTTGAAGAAGAGTTGAGGCAGCTGATATCTGGTGTACCCGCACCTGCGAGGTTTTGACCGCAGGTGCAGAGGGCGCAAAAGCGACATTAGAGTCGCGGAAGCGGAGCAGGCTGGCCATGTGAAGGACCGCAGGTGCAGAGCTTTTGGCCGCATCCACGCAAGCGCAGAAGCGGAAAGTGCCTCGCAAAAGCAGAAGCAGGCGTAGAAGCGGAAGGTTTCTCGCACCTGCAAAGCCGCAGGTACGAAGGACGGGGATGGGCAGTGTGCTCTTTAAAAACGGGACTTGGCCCATTTTTCTCCCATTTTCATTTGGTTTGGATGATTTTGGAGAGCTTCAAGGGGAGATTTTCGTCATCTATGTCAAGGTAAGTGATTTCCACCTAGTGCAAGTTAAATACTTGGATTATATACTAATTTAGACATGAAAATTTGTAGAAATTTGGGATTTTGAAGAAAAACCTAGAAATTGGTATTCTTGGATTTTGATCATGAATTTGGGCATGAAATTGAGAATAAATTATATATTTGAGTTCGTGAGGCTATGTGTAATGGTTATCTTCAAAAGTTTTCGGAATCCGAGCACGTGGGCCAGAGGGTGCTTTTATCGACTTTTCGAGCGGAGATGAAAATTGTTGTAAATTGATTAATTATGAGTATTAGAGCATATTTTGATTGGGTTGCATCTTATTTGACTAGTTTTGGAGCGACGAGCATCGGTTTGAGTTGTTGGAGCGGCTTTGGAGACGGTTATGGAATTGCGGAGCGAGGTAAGTCTCCTTTCTAACCTTGTAACAGGGAATTTACCCCATAGGTAAAATAATTCAATATGTGCTTCTATTTGTGGGGGCTACGTACGTACGAGGTGACGAGAGTACGTGCGTAGCTACTATTATTCTTATGTCCGGGTAGTCTAGGACCCGAATCACGTTATATTTGCGATGCTTGCATCCTATTTGTTAATTTAACTGTTTATGGAACTTGATAAAGGAATTTCAAAAGGTTTCGGACGGGTCACTTGACCGTTAATGAGAATTGATATTTCTTTTAATATCAAACCTAAATAAATCTTTGATTTGGTTGTTTGAATATGTTTATCTTTTGTGGAACGGGCCGAACACTTCGACAGATTAAATAGATACATCTATGGTTCACGCTGTTCGACCCTCTAACAGCGCACAATCTAATATTATGTTGGATCGGGCCGCACGACCTCAGCATGATTTGCGCATGATTGAATTGATTGCTTTGGAATTTATAATAAATGATATTGCCTCTTTGGCCTAAGATAAATTGTTAAATGATGAAAAATAAATTTTGGAGATTTCTTATTATAAAGGAATTGCTTATTTACTTCAAAATATCGAGCTTACAGCCGTTTTATATAACTCATGTTTAAACTATATCACTGGAAATTTATTTATAGCCCATAGCAAGTGTTGTAGCCGACCCCTCGTCACTACTTCTTTGAGGTTAGGCGGGATACTTACTGGGTACACGTTGATTTACGTACTCATACTACACTTGCTGTACATTTGTTTGTGTAGGTATATATATGTCTAGAGGCCTTGTGGGCGCAGAGGCGCGGTTATTGAGGGGACTTAGGTGAGCTGCACTCTCTACTACGATCCGCAGCCAGCAGATTCTCCTTCAGAGTATTTATATTTCTCCTGTCCAAATTTGTATTCCGGACAGATGTTGTATTTCATTTTACTTCCTAGTTAATGCTCATGCACTCGTGACATCAGATTTTGGGGTGATTATGGGTTGTCCCGTATGGAAAATTGTTGAAAACATTATTAGTTATCTTGTAAATTCCATCTCTTATTACTTAATTGAAAGAAAAATGTGATTTCAAAATATTAAAAACTAGAACCAAATTGAGTATTTATTGTTGGCTTGTCTGACAGCGGTGTCCAGCGCCATCACAACCTTTAATTAATTTTGGGTCGTGACAATTGTGGTGACGTAGAATCAACCGCGAGTATGCGTGTAATAGCACACATAAAAATTTAATGTCCTCAGAATAATTCTTGGCACGTTCGAGAACGAACGTATGTTTTAAGAGGGGGAGGATGTAATGACCCGACTTGTCATTTTAAGAATTTACATTTCGTTCAGTGTCTTAAGGTCTCGAGTAGCTTTGAAATGTGTATTATGACTTGCGAGGGTGGTCAAGTTTGGTTTTCGGATGATTCAGGATTTAATTGAAAGAACAATTCTTGTTTTGCAAGATTAAGTTGAAATAATTGACCGGATGGTGAATTATGTGTAAACAACCCCGAAATAGAGTTTTGATGATTCCAATAGCTCCGTATGGTGATTTTGGACTTAGGAGTGTGTTCGGAAAATATTTTGGAAGTCCGTAGTGAAATTTTGATTGAAATGGCGAAAGTTGAATTTTTGGGAAGTTTGACAGGGGAGTTGACTTTTTGATATCGGAGTCGGAATCCAGTTATGAAAATTTTCATAGATCTTTTATGTCATTTATGACTTGTGTGCAAAATTTGAGGTCAATCGGAATTGATTTAATACATTTCGGCGCAAAATATAGAAGTTGAAAGATTTGAAAACTCATAATTCGATTCGATGCGCGATTCATAATTTCGGCGTTGTTTGGCATGGTTTGAAGCCTCAACTAAGTTTGTATTGTATTTTGGGACATTTTGGTATATTTGGTTAAGGTCCCGAGGGCCTCGGGTGGATTTCGGAAGGTTAACGGAATGGATTTCGGACAAAAGGAGCTGCTGGAATATTTCGACTGCAGAAGCTGTTTTTGGACAGCAACTGGTACAATCGCAGAGCCGACTTTGGAAGCTTATATCTTGAAATTTATAAGGAATCTGGAACTTTTCAAAGCATAACAGCTGTATCCCTTTAATCTAGTTCCCAAAAATTTAAACCATTTATCATTTGGACATTTGTACAGAAAGTTATGGTCGACTGAATGAAGACTAGTAAAGCAGTTTCACTAGCTATTTCTAATGCGTGGAGCCTATTTTGGAAGCATATATCTCGAAATCTATAAGGAATATGGAAATTATCAAAAAATGAAAGTTATATATCTTTGATTCTAGTTTTCAGAAGGATAAACCATTTATCATTTGGACATTTGTACAAAAAGTTATGATCAATTAACTAAAGCTGGTACTGCAGTTTTTGGCTACAACAGTGTGCATCGCCAGAAATTTCTGCTGCATAGGGCTGACTTTGGGAGCTTATATCTCGCAATCTATAAGGACGATGAGAAAAACATGAAAGATGTATTCTTTTGTATCTAGTTTGCATAAATTTAAATCGTTTGGAAGTTGGAGTTGAGTATAGGAAGTTATGGTTGATATACTACAGGCTGTCGGGGAAGAGTTTTGGAATAGTTTGATGTTTTCACCATAAGCATGTAATGATCCAAAGGTCCATTTTTAGTTCTAAATATCAAAATTTGATTTCGAGATTTTCGGGATTTTGATAATGAATTATAGGAGTGATCTGGAAAGTTTGGTCTAATTTCATCAAGTTGCGATTGTGTTTTTAGCGCAAAACATGATTTAATTGTTTAACGAGCGAAATTGGTATCGCATTGAGAAAATGACCTTCGAATTGAGTTTGGATGAAACGACTAAGTTCGTATTATTATTATTTGTGACTCATAGGAACAAGAATCGTCGAATACCGAGTTCGTATGATGGAGTTAGAGCTTTTTTAGTGAAAAACATTACTGTTGGTGCAAGCAAGTTCTGGTGTGGACTTTTAGTGACGAAAAATGGACTTTTAGTGACGGATGGGCAGAAACTTAAAGACCAAAAATGGTCATTTCCTTCATTTCATTTTTGGATCCATGGTTATATTCATCATTTATTTCGGATTTAAAGGGATGAAATCAAGATTTTTGCAAAACTGTTCAAGAACGAAAATTTTAGATTTGGAGGTCGAGTTGTTATCGAAATTTGATAAAATTGGTATGGGTGGACTCATAATTGAATGGGTTATCGGATTTTGTGAGTTTCGTCGGATGCCGAGATGTGGGCCCTACGGGCAATTTTTGAGTTAAATTTCGGATTTTGTTGAAAAATTAGTATTTTCATATGGAATTAATTCCTATAATTAGTATTCACTGAATTGAATTAATTTGGTTAGATTTGAGTTGTCCGGAAATCAATTCAAGCAAGAAGACGATTTTGGAATATCGGCCGAACTTCAAAAAGGTAAGTATCTTGCCTAACCTTGAGTAAGGAAAATTCCTCTTAGGCATCGAGTCTTTTGTGCAATTCGTGTAATTGAAAACCATGTACGCGAGGTGACGAGTATGTACTTGGTTTATATGTGCAAATTACATTGGTTAAAATCCTTAGACGCCTTTATGTATTAAATTGGAAATTATTGGCACTTATTTAATCCTTTAATTGTCTTACCTAAATCCTTGTTTTGTTGGATTTGTTTTTATATGATGATTTGGTGTGATTGTGTAACGATCCGGTCGGTCGTTTTGTGTATTATAACCCCATTCCCCCATTTACTGCTCAATTTATGCTTTATAGTTCTTTTATGACTTACCGGGTTAGTGGGTTCCGGTACGGAAGGAATTCGAAGTTAAATGAGACACTTAGTCTCATAATAGAAAATTTAAGTTTGAAAAGTTGACCGGATATGGACCTATGTGTAAACGACCTCGGATTTGAATTTTGATGATTTCAATAGCTCTGTATGGTGATTTTGCGCTTAGGAGTGTGTCCGAAATATTATTTGGAGGTCCGTAGAGGAATTGAGCTTGAAATGCTGAAAGATGAATTTTTGGGAAGTTTGACCGGGGGGTTGACTTTTTGATATCGGGATCATAATCCGATTCTAAAAATTGGAATACCTCCGTTATGTTATTTATGACTTGTTCGCAAAATTTGAGGTAAATCGGACGTGATTTGATAGGTTCCATAGTCATTTGTAGAAATTAAGAATTTCAAAATTCATTAGGCTTGAATTGGGGTGTAATTCATGGTTTTAGCATTGTTTGAGGTGATTTGAGGGTTCGACTAAGTCCGTATGATGTTTTAGGACTTGTTGGTATATTTGGTTGTGGTCCCGAGGGTCTCGGGGTGAGTTTTGGATGGTTAACGGATCAAAGATTTGGACTTGAACAACAGCTGGAATTTTCTGATATCTGATGATGTTTTCCTTCTACGCGATCAGCGTGAATGCGTCTGCGATTGCATAGGCTTAGTTTGTCAGTGGGGGTTTTTGTTCTACACGATCGCGTGGGGATATCTGTGATCGTGTAGGGTTAATGTGAGGCAGTGGCATTTTGTGCTTCGCGATCGCGTGAAGCGGGAAGCGATCGCGTAGCTCTGGGATTTTGTGACTCGCGAACGCATGAAGAAGGTTGCGTTCGCGTAGAGTAAGTAGAGCGGAAATAGAAGTCACGCAATTGTGCTTCGCGATCGCGTGGACGAGTCCGCGATGGCATAGGTCTGTGATGTTGCGCTTCGCGATCGCGTGGGAAAGTCCGCGATTGCATAGAGCAAATGTGTGGGCAGGGAGTTTAAGCTCTGAAAATGGGAGTTTTTGACAGATTTGAGCTCGGGAAGAGGCAATTTTCGGGAATGTTTCAAGGAAAACAACGGGGTAAGTGTTCTTAACTCAATATTGGTTAAATTACCAGAATCCATGGTTGTTTTTATCATTTAATTGGTGTATTAAGTTGGAAAACGTTTGAAAACCCTCTTAGTTTAAATTGAAGATTTGAGGGTCGAGTTGGGGTCAGATTTTGATAAAATTGGTATGGTTAGACTCGTGCTTGAATAGGATTTCGGATTTTGTAACTGTTGTCAAGAACCGAGATGTGGGACCCACATGCGATTTTTGAGCTAAAATTCGGATTTTAATGGAAAATTAGCATTTTCTTATGGAATTAATTCCAATAAATTTTGTTGACTGAAACATATTATTTGTGACTATATTCGGGGCATTCGGAGGCCGATTTGCGAGGCAAAGGCATAGCAGAGTAAAGAATTTCACGCTCTGAAGTAAGTAACAGTTTTAAATCTGGTTCTGAGGGTATGAAACCACGGAATTTTGTGTCATATGATTATTTTGGAGGTGACGCACATGCTAGGTGAATGGCCTATGGGCATGCACCGAGGGGATTGTGACTTGGTCCGTCCCGTGAAACTGTAAAGTTGAATAATTTGTTGTTAGCTATATGCTCTCTATGTGTTGAAGAAATTTGACTATAAATCATGTTAGAAATCATGCTTAGACTATGTGATAGTACTGTTGGGACCCACAGAGGGCACGTACTTATTGAATCAATTGCTAATTTTTATCTTGTGCTCAGTCATGATTTTACTTGCGTATCATACCTCAGTCTTTCTTGATATTTGTTGATGCATTATGTTATCTTTGTTTGGGCTGATCTTTGTGATTTCTACGAGCCCGAGAGACTAGAGAGGTTGAGGACTGAGTAAGGCCGAGGTCCTATCGGTGAGGTAAGGATATTATGGCATGTGAATTATCCGTGCAGGATATTATAGCACGTGAGTTATCCGTGCAACACGTGAGTTTTCCGTGCAGATTATGGTGCTTGGGCTGTAGGAGCCCCTCCAGAGTCTGTACACCCCCAGTGAGCGCGGATACTCATTGAGTGTGAGTGTTGAGGGCTAAGAGCCTAGTGATGAGTTGAGTGACTTTTGCCTGAGAGGCTGTACTTGCTTTGCATTTTTTATTGCACTTGATTGCTATCTGTCATTGTTGTGAAATCTCTGGAAGATTTTATATCTGGAATTACTGAAAGTGAACTGTAACAGTGTAGCTCGTCATTATCTTTAGTTCCTTAGTTATTATTGTTACTTGCTGAGTTGGTTGTACTCATACTACACCTTGCACTTCGTGTACAGATCCAGGTGTTCTCGGACATAGCGGGTGTTAATCATTTCACACAGTTAATTTGTAGAAGATTCAGAGGTAGATGCCTTGTTTCGCAAACCTTGTCTATCTTTCCCTATATCTTTGTTTACTGTATTTTGGTCTTAGACTATTATAGACCTTATGTTCCAGATTTGTATCCATATTAGATGCTCATGTACTTAGTGACACCAGGTTTTGGGGAGTGTTCGTGTCAGTATTTATGGGATTTTGTATTGTATTAAATTATTGTATTTTCAAACTTAAGAGATATTGTGGTTTATCGAGATTATCGGCTTGCCTAGTATCGAGATAGGCGCCATCACGACAGGTTGGGATTTTTGGTCGTGACAAGTTGGTATCAGAGCCCAGGTTACATAGGTCTCACGAGTCATGAGCAGGTTTAGTAGAGTCTTGCGGATCGGTATGGAGGCATCTGTACTTATCTTCGAGTGGCTGCGGAACCCTTAGTAAAATTTCACTTTCTTGTATTCTGTTGTGCAAATTTGTTGATTTTGGAAACTAAATTTCTGCTATTCTATTCTCTCACAGATGGTGAGGACACGTACTACCGGATTGGACGGTCAGCCACTAGTGCCACAAGTTAGGGCTGCAGTAGAGGTCGAGGTAGAGGTCAAGATGTAGCTCGTACCACAGTTGGACCAGCACCTGTAGTACCACCAGTTGCTCCAGCTCAGGAGCAGATTCCGAATATAGTTGAGCCGATGGGATCAACTCAGGCACTAGCTGTGCCCATTGAGATTCCATGCCTTTAGGAGACTTTGGCCCAGATATTTGCAACTTGCACTGGTCTTTATCAGGTGGTTTCAGCTCAGGCCACACCTGCTGCTTCTCAGGCCAGGAGAGGTACTCATATCCCCGTTGGCTGTACTCCAGACCAGGTAGTACAGGGACTTCAGATACCGGGGGCACTACCAGCCTAGCCGGTTACACCTGCTCAGGCCCCGGTAGTTCCTATTATGGAAGATGATGAGTAGAGGAGACTTGAGATATTTGAGAGGCTTCGACCTCCACCATTTAGCGGTACTAAGTCAGAGGATACCCAGGGTTTTCTAGATAAGTGTCAGCGGATGCTTCGGACAACAGGTATTCTAGAGACCAGTGGGGTCTCATTCACTACTTTTTAGTTTTCTGGGGCTGCCTTCAGATGGTGGGAGTCTTACGAGAGGTGTAGGCCGGTTGGTGCAGCACCCCTTACCTGGCAACAGTTCTCCAGTCTATTCCTGGAGAAGTTCGTGCCTCAGTCCCACAGAGAGGAGCTGCGCAGGCAGTTTGAGCAGCTTCGTCAAGGTGATATGTCCGTGACACAATATGAGATGAGACTTTCAGAATCGTCGCGTTATGCTATCTGGTTGATTCCCACAGATAGGGAAAGGATCAGGAGATTCATAGATGGCCTCACTTTTTAGCTGCGATTACTCATGACTAGAGAGTGAGAGTGTCTGGTGCTACTTTCGACAAGGTTGTCGACATTGCTTATCAGATTGAGATGGTTCGTAGCCAGGAGCAGGTTGAGAGTGAGGCTAAGAGGCCTCGTGGTTCTGATGATTTCAGCGGTGTTCCTTCAGGGGGTCAGTTTTACCGCGGTAGGGGCCGTTCTTACAAACACGTTCAGGTGGGTCATCCAGCTCATCATGGTGCATCAGCTAGCAACCGTTCTTATAGTGCTCACTCAGTCCAGTCTTTATTCAGTGTAGTACCATCGTAGAGTTCTCATCATGCCTTGTCTGCTCAGGCTTCTAAAGGTAATTCTTCGGGTTATCAGGAGCAGCAGTTCCGTCAGAGGAGGGTTTGTTTCGAATGGGGAGAATTGGGTCATTTCAAGAGAGATTGTCCTAGGCTGTTGAGTGGGACTCCACAACAGAGTTCTCGACCAACGTCACCAGCTCCAACAGTTACATCACTCGCCCAGCCAGCTCGGGGTGGGGGTCAGGCAGCTAGGATCCGCCCAAGAGGAGGAGGCCGATCAAGTGGCGGGCAGACTCGATTCTATGCTTTTCATGCTAGGCTAGATACTGTTGCCTCAGACGCAGTGATCACAGGTATTGTTTCAGTATGCCACAGGGAAGCTTCTATATTATTTGACCCTGGTTCCACTTATTCATATGTATCATCGTATTTTGCTCATTACCTGGATATGCCCTGTGAGTCCTTAGTTTTACCTTTTTGTGTATCTACACTGGTGGGCGATATTATTACTGTGGACCGTGTGTATCAGTCGTGTGTGGTGACTATTGGGAAATTGAAGACTAAAGTTGATCTCTTATTACTTGGTATGGTTGATTTCGATGTAATCCTGGTTATGGATTGGTTGTCTCCATGTCATGCTATTTTGGACTGTCACGCAAAAATCAT
Source organism: Nicotiana tabacum (assembly GCF_000715075.1). Classification (NCBI taxonomy): domain Eukaryota; kingdom Viridiplantae; phylum Streptophyta; class Magnoliopsida; order Solanales; family Solanaceae; genus Nicotiana; species Nicotiana tabacum. The sequence continues at coordinate 19,231,463 of NC_134083.1, read as the reverse complement.
GATGTTGACTATGCCGGGGTTGCCAAAGTTTGAATGGAGAGGTTCTCTAGATTTTGTTCCTAGCAGGGTAATTTCTTATTTGAAGGCCCAATGTATGGTTGAAAAGGGATGTCTGTCATATTTGTCCTTTGTGAGAGATATTGATATTGATACTCCTATTATTGATTCAGTATCGGTCGTGCAAGATTTTCCGGATGTATTTCTTGCAGACTTGCCGGGTATGCCACCCGATAGGGATATTAATTTTGGTATTGACTTGGTTCAGGGCACTTAGCCTATTTCTATTCCTCTGTATCGTATGGCACCAGCTGAGTTAAAAGAATTGAAAGAACAACTTCAGGAACTCCTTGAAAAGGGGTTTATTAGGCCTAGTGTGTCACATTGGGGTGCACTGATTCTGTTTGTGAAAAAGAAAGATGGCACTATGCGGATGTGCATTGACTATAGGCAGTTGAACAAAGTGACGATCGAGAATAAATATACTTTGCCGCGTATTGATGACTTATTTGACCAGCTACAGGGAGCGAGGGTGTTCTCAAAAATTTATTTGAGATATGGGTATCACCAGTTGAAAATTTGGGATTCAGATATTCTTAAGACGGCATTCAAAACTCGTTAGGACACTATGAATTTCTTGTGATGTCTTTTGGGCTAACCAATGCCCCAACAGTATTTATGCATTTGATGAATAGTGTATTTAAGCCATATCTTGATTTATTTGTCGTAGTATTTATTGACGATATTCTGGTGTACTCACGTAGCCAGGAGGAGCATGCACAATACTTAGGTATTGTATTACAGAGGCTGAGAGATGAGAAACTTTATGCCAAATTCTCTAAGTATGAGTTCTGGCTTAGTTCAGTGGCATTCCTGGGACATATAGTGTCCAGTGAAGAAATTAAGGTGGATCCGAAGAAACTAGAGGCAGTTCAGAATTGGCCCAGACCATCCTTTGTTACTGAGATTCGGAGTTTTCTCGGCTTGGCCGGTTGTTATCGTCATTTCGTGGAGGGTTTCTCGTCTATTGCATCACCTATGACTAAATTGACCTAGAAAGGTGCTCCGTTCAGGTGGTCGGATGAATGTGAAGAGAGCTTTCAAAAGCTTAAGACAACTTTGACTACAACTCCAGTATTGGTGTTGCCTACATGTTCAGAGTCTTATACTGTGTATTGTGACGCGTCGCGTATTGGTCTCGGTGCAGTGCTGATGCAAGACGGTAGGGTGATTGCCTATGCGTCCAGACAGTTAAAGGTACATGAGAAGAATTATCCAGTCTACGATCTTGAGTTAGCAGCTATTGTTCATGCCTTGAAAATTTGGCGGCATTACTTGTACGGTGTCCAATATGAGGTATATACCGATCATCGAAGTCTACAACACTTGTTTAAACAGAAGGATCTTAACTTGTGGTAGCGAAGGTGGTTGGAGTTGCTTAAGGATTATGATATCACCATTCTCTTTCATCCCGAAAAGGCCAATATGGTGGATGATGCCTTGATTCGTAAGACGGAGAGTTTGGGCAGCTTAGCATACTTACCGGTAGCAGAAAGGCCTTTAGCCTTGTATGTTCAGGTCTTGGCTAATCAGTTTGTTAGATTGGATGTTTCCGAGCCATATCGAGTTTTGGCCTGTGTGGCTTCTCGGTCTTCTTTATATGATCGCATCAGAGAGCGCCAGTATGATGATCCACATCTGCTTGTCCTTAAGGACATGGTTCAGCACGGTGATGCCAAGGAAGTCACTATGGGAGATGACGGTGTATTACAAATGCAGGGCAGGCTATGTGTGCCTAATGTAGATGGTTTGTGTGAGTTGATTCTCCAGGAAGCTCACACTTCACGGTACTCTATTCATCCAGGCGCCGCGAAGATTTATCGGGATTTGCGACAGCACTATTGGTAGAGGCGGATGAAGAAAGATATAGTTGGGTTTGTATCTCGGTGTTTAAATTGTCAAGAGGTAAAGTAAGAGCATCAGAGACCGGATGAATTGCTACAGAGACTTGAAATTCCGGAGTGGAAGTGGGAGCGTATAACCATGGACTTTATAGTTGGACTCCCACGGACTTTGAGAAAGTTTGATGCTGTTTGGGTGATAGTAGATCGATTGACCAAATCTGCGCATTTTATTCTAGTCGCTACTAATTATGGCACGTGAGTTGTCCGTGCAGCACATGAGATGTCCATGCTGATATTGTGCTTGGGCTGTAGGAGCCCTCCGGAGTCTGTACACCCCAGTGAGCACGGGTACTCATTGAATGTGAGTGCTGAGGGCTAAAAGCCGAGTGATGAGTTGAGTGACTTTTTCCTGAGAGGCTGTACTTGTTTTGCATTTGTTATTGCACTTGATTGCTATCTCTCATTGTTGTGAAATCTCTGAAAGATTTTATATATGAAATTACTGAAAGTGAACTATAACTGTGTAGCTCATCATTATCTTCAGTTCCTTAGTTATTATTGTTACTTGCTGAGTTGGTTGTACTCATACTACACCCTGCACTTCGTGTGCAGATCCAGGTTGTTCCCGGATATAACGATGTTAATCATTTCACGTAGTTGATTTTCAGGAGATTCAGAGGTAGCTTCCTTGTTTCGCAAACCTTGTCTATATTTCCCTATCTCTTTGTTTACTGTATTTTGGCCTTAGACTATTATAGACCTTATGTTCCAAATTTGTATCCATATTAGATGCTCATGTACTTAGTGACACCAGGTTTTGGGTAGTGTTCGTGTCAGTATTTATGGGATTTTGTATTGTATTAAATTATTGTATTTTCAAACTTAAGAGATATTGTGGTTTATCGAGATTATCGGCTTGCCTAGTATCGAGATAGGCACCATCACGATAGGTTGGGATTTTTGGTCGTGACAAGTTGGTATCAGAGCCTAGGTTACATAGGTATCATGAGTCATGAGTAGGTTTAATAGAGTCTTGCGGATCGGTATAGAGACGTCTGTACTTAACTTCGAGAGGCTACAGAACCCTTAGGAAAATTTCACTTTTTTGTATTCTGTCGTGCAAATTTGTTGATTCTGGAAACTAAATTTCTGCTATTCTATTCTCTCACAGATGGTGAGGACACGTACTACCGGATTGGACGGTAAGCCACTAGTGCCACAAGTTAGGGCCGCGGTAGAAGCCGAGGTCGAGGTAGAGGTCGAGATGTAGCTCGTACCACAGTTGGACCAGCACCTGTAGTACCACCAGTTGCTCCAGCTCAGGAGCAGATTCCGGATATAGCTGAGCCGACAGGATCAACTCAGGCACTAGCTGTGCCCATTGAGATTCCAGGCCTTCAGGAGACTTTGGCCCAGATATTTGCAGCTTGCACTGGTCTTTCTCATGTGGTTTCAGCTCAGGCCGCAACTGCCGTTTTTCAGGCCGGGGGAGGTACTCATATCCCCATTGCCCGTACTCCAGACCAGGTAGTACAGGGACTTTAGATACCGGGGGCACTACCAGCCTAGCCGGTTATAGCTGTTCAGGCCCCGGTAGTTCCTGTTATGGCAGATGATGAGCAGAGGAGACTTGAGAGATTTGAGAGGCTTCGACCTCTACCATTTAGCGGTACTGAGTCAGAGGATGCCTAGGGATTTCTAGATAAGTGTCAGCAGATGCTTCGGATAGTGGGTATTCTAGAGACTAGTGGGGTCTCATTCACTACTTTTTAGTTTTTTGGGGCTGCCTTCAGATGGTGGGAGTCTTATGAGAGGTGTAGGTCGGTTGGTGCAGCACCCCTTATTTGGCAATAGTTCTCCGGTCTATTCCTGGAGAAGTTCGTGCCGCAGTCCCGCAAAGAGGAGCTGCGTAGGCAGTTTGAGCAGCTTAATCAGGGTGATATGTCCGTGACAAAATATGAGTTGAGATTTTTAGAATTGGCTCATCATGCTATCTGGTTGATTCCCACAGACAGGGAAAGGATCAGGAGATTCATAGATGGCCTCACTTTTCAGCTGCGATTACTCATGACTAGAGAGAGAGTGTCTGGTGCTACTTTCGATGAGGTTGTTGACATTGCTCATCAGATTGAGATGGTTCGCAGATAAGAGAGGGTTGAGAGGGAGGCTAAGAGGCCTTGGGGTTCCGGTGATTTCAGCGGTGTTCCTTCGGGGGTCAGTTTTACCGTGGTAGTGGCCGTTCTTACAGACATGCTCAGGTAGGTCGTCCAGCTCATCATGGGGCATCAGCTAGCCGCTGTTCTTATAGTGCTCACTCAGGCCAGTCTTTATTCAGTGCACTACCAGCGCAGAGTTCTCATCATTCCTCGTCTACTCAGGCTTCTACAGGTAATTCTTCGGGTTATCAGGAGCAGCAGTTCCGTCAGAGTAGGGGTTGTTTTGAGTGCGGAGAATTGGGTCATTTCAAGAGAGATTGTCCTAGGCTGTTGAGTGGGGCTCCACAACTGAGTTCTCGACCAACGACACTAGCTCCAGCAGTTACATCACCCGCCCAACCAGCTCGGGATGGGAGTCAGGCAGCTAGGGGCCACCTAAGAGAGGGAGGCCGGTCAGGTGGCAGGCAGACTAGATACTATGCTTTTCATGCCAGGCCAGATATTGTTGCCTCAGACGCAATGATCACGGGTATTGTTTCAGTGTGCCACAGGGAAGCTTTTATATTATTTGACCCTGGTTCCACTTATTTATATATATCATCGTATTTTGCTCATTACCTGGATATGCCCTGTGAGTCCTTAGTTTCACCTTTTTGTGTATCTACACTGGTGGGCGATATTATTACTGTGGACCATGTGTATCGGTCGTGTGTGGTGACTATTGGGAAATTGGAGACTAAAGTTGATCTCTTATTACTTGGTATGATTGATTTCGATGTAATCCTGGGTATGGATTTGTTGTCTCCATGTCATGATATTCAGGATTGTCATGCAAAAATTGTGATGTTAACGTATGGTGGAAAAGGGATGTCTGTCATATTTGGCCTTTGTGAGATATATTGATATTGATACTCCTATTATTGATTCAGTACCGGTCGCGCGAGAATTTCTGGATGTATTTCTTGCAGACCTGCCGGGTATGCCACCCGACAAGGATATTGATTTCGGTATTGACTTGGTGCAGGGCACTCAGCCTATTTCTAGTCCTCCGTATCGTATGGCACCAGCTGAGTTAAAAAAATTGAAAGAGCAACTTTAGGAACTCCTTGAAAAGGGGTTTATTAGGCCTAGTGTGTCACATTGGGGTGCACTGATTCTGTTTGTGAAAAAGAAAGATGGTACTATGAGGATGTGCATTGACTATAGGCAGTTGAACAAAGTGACGATCGAGAATAAATATCCTTTGCTGTGTATTGATGACTTATTTGACCAGCTACAAGGAGCGAGGGTGTTCTCAAAAATTGATTTGAGATCTGGGTATCACCAGTTGAAAATTCGGGATTCAGATATTCTTAAGACGGCATTCAAAACTCGTTATGGCCACTATGAATTTCTTGTGATGTCTTTTGGGCTAACCAATGCCCCAACAGTATTTATGCATTTGATGAATAGTGTATTTAAGCCATATCTTGATTTATTTGTCGTAGTATTTATTAACGATATTCCGGTGTACTCACGTAGCCAGGAGGAGCATGCACAATACTTAGGTATTGTATTACAGAGACTGAGAGATGAGAAACTTTATGCCAAATTCTCTAAGTGTGAGTTCTGGCTTAGTTCAGTGGCATTCTTGGGACATATAGTGTCCAGTGAAGGAATTAAGGTGGATCCGAAGAAACTAGAGGCAGTTCAGAATTGGCCCAGACCATCCTTTGTTACTGAGATTCGGAGTTTTCTCGGCTTGGCCGGTTATTATCGTCATTTCGTGGAGGGTTTCTCGTCTATTGCATCACCTATGACTAAATTGACCTAGAAAGGTGCTCCGTTTAGGTGGTCGGATGAATGTGAAGAGAGCTTTCAAAAGCTCAAGACAACTTTGACTACAACTCCAATATTGGTGTTGCCTACATGTTCAGAGTCTTATACTGTGTATTGTGACGCGTCGCGTATTGGTCTCGGCGTAGTGCTGATGCAAGACGGTAGGGTGATTACCTATGCGTCCAGACAGTTAAAGGTAAATAAGAAGAATTATCCAGTCCACGATCTTGAGTTAGCAGCTATTGTTCATGCCTTGAAAATTTGGCGGCATTACTTGCACGGTGTCTAGTGTGAGGTATATACTGATCATCGAAGTCTACAACACTTGTTTAAACAGAAGGATCTTAACTTGCGGCAGCGAAGGTGGTTGGAGTTGCTTAAGGATTATGATATCACCATTATCTATCATCCAAGAAAGGCCAATGTGGTGGACGATGCCTTGAGTCGTAAGGCGGAGAGTTTGGGCAGCTTAGCATACTTACCGGTAGCAGAGAGGCCTTTAGCCTCGGATGTTTAGGCCTTGGCTAATCAGTTTGTTAGATTGGATGTTTCCAAGCCATATCGAGTTTTGGCCTGTGAGGTTTCTCAGTCTTCTTTATATGATCGCATCAGAGAGCGCCAGTATGATGATCCACATCTGCTTGTCCTTAAGTACACGGTTCAGCATGGTGATGCCATGGAAGTCACTATTGGAGATGACGGTGTACTACGAATGCAGGGTAGGCTATGTGTGCCTAATGTAGATGGTTTGCGTGAGCTGATTCTCCAGGAAGCTCACAGTTCGCGGTACTCTATTCATCCAGGCGCCGCGAAAATGTATCAGGATTTGAGATAGCACTATTGGTGGAGGCGGATAAAGAAAGATATAGTTGGGTTTGTATCTCGGTGTTTAAATTGTCAACAGGTAAAGTACAAGCATCAGAGACCGGGCGGATTGTTACAGAGACTTGAAATTTCGAAGTGGAAGTGGGAGCGTATTACCATGGACTTCGTAGTTAGACTCTCACGGACTTTGAGAAAGTTTGATGCTGTTTGGGTGATAGTAGATCGGTTGACCAAATCTGTGCATTTTATTCCAGTCGCTACTAATTATTCTTCGGAGCGGTTGGCTGGGATTTATATTCGCGAGATTGTTCACCTACACGGTGTGCCGGTGTCCATTATTTCAGATCGGGGTACGCAGTTTACCTCACAGTTTTGGAGGGTAGTGCAGTGAGAATTGGGCACACAGGTTTAGTTGAGTACAACATTTCACCCTCAGACAGACGGACAGTCCGAGTGCACTATTCAGATATTGGAGGATATGCTACGCGCCTGTGTCATTGATTTTGGGGGTTCTTGGGATCAATTTCTACCACTCGTGGAGTTTGCTTACAATAATAGCTACCAGCTAAGCATTCAGATGGCTCCGTATGAAGCTTTGTATGGGAGACGGTGCCAATCTCCGGTGGGTTGGTTTGAGCCGGGTGAGGTTAGGCTATTGGGTATTGACTTGGTTCAGGATGCTTTAGAGAAGGTCAAAGTGATTCAGGAACGGCTTTCGCACGGCACCGTCTAGACAGAAGAGTTATGCCGACAGGAAGGTTCGTGATATTGTTCACATTGTGGGGGAGAAGGTTCTTCTCAAGATTTCCCCGGTGTGTTGAGGTTCGGGAAGAAGGGAAAGTTGAGCCCTCGGTATATTGGGCCTTTTGAGATACTTAAGAAAATTGGAAAGGTGGCTTATGAACTTGCTTTGCCACCTAGTCTATCAGGTGTTCATCCAGTGTTCCATGTATTCATGCTCCAAAAGTATGTCGGGGATCCGTCTCCTATTCTTGATTTCAGTATAGTACAGTTGGACGGTAATTTGACTTATGACATGGAACCGATGGCTATTTTAGATCGGCAGGTTAGAAAGTTGAGGTCAAAGAGAATAGCATCAGTGAAGGTGCAGTGGAGAGGTCAGCCAGATGGAGAAGTGGAGAAAATTTCCACACTTATTTGAGACTCCAGGTATTGTTCTAAACCTGTTCGAGGATGAACGTTTGTTTAAGAGGGGGAGAATGTAACAACCCGGCCGGTATTTTTGAGTATTATAACCCCGTTCCCCCATTTACTACTCAATTTATGCTTTATAAATGTTTTATGACTTACCGGGTTAGTGGGTTCGGGTCCGGAAGGAATTCGGAGTGAAATGAGACACTTAGTCTCATAATTGAAATTTTAAGTTAGAAAAGTGGACTGTATATGAACCTATATGTAAACGATATCGGATTTGAATTTTGATGATTCCAATAACTCCGTATGGTGATTTTGGGCTTAGAAGCGTGTCCGGAATATTATTTGGAGGTCCGTAGAGGAATTAGGCTTGAAATGCCGAAAGTTGAATTTTTGGGATGTTTGACCGGGGGTTGACTTTTTGATATCGGAGTTGGAATCCGATTCTGAAAATTGGATTACCTCTGTTATATCATTTATGACTTGTGCGCAAAATTTGGATTAAATCAGACGTGATTTGATAGGTTCCGGAGTCGTTTGTAGAAATTAAAAATTTCAAAGATCATTAGGCTTGAATTGGGGTGTAATTCATGGTTTTAGCATTGTTTGAGGTGATTTGAGGGTTCGACTAAGTCCGTATGATGTTTTAGGACTTGTTGATATATTTGGTTGAGGTTCCGAGGGGCTCGGGTGAGTTTAGGATGGTTAACGGATCAAATATTTGGACTTGAACAACTACTGGAATTATATGATATCTGATGATGTTTTCCTTCTACACGATCGCGTGAATGCGTCTGCGATCGCGTAGGCTTAGTTGGTCAGTGGGGGGGGTTGTTCTACGTGATCGCGTGAGGATATCTGTGATTGCGTAGGGTTAATGTGAGACAGTGGCATTTTGTGCTTCGTGATCGCGTGAAGCGGGACGCGATCGCGTGGCTCTGGGATTTTGTGACTCGCGAACGCGTGAAGAAGGTCGCGTTCGCGTAGATTAAGTAGAGCGGAAATAGAATTCACACGTTTTGTGCTTCGCGATCGCGTGGATGAGTCTGCGATCGCGTAGGTCTGTGATGTTGCGCTTCGCAATCGCGTGGGAAAGTCCGCGATCGCGTAGAGCAATAGTCTGGGTAGGGAGTTTAAGTTCTGAAAATGGGACTTCGTCCCATTTTCAGTTTTTGACGGATTAGAGCTCGGGAAGAGGCGATTTTCGGGAGTTTTTCAAGGAAAACAACGGGGTAAGTGTTCGTAACTCAATATTGATTAAATTACCCGAATCCATGGTTTTTGTTATCATTTAATTAGTGAATTAAGTTGGAAAAGTTTGAAAACCCTCTTAGTTTAAATTGAAGATTTGAGGGTCGAGTTGGGGTCAGATTTTGATAAAATTGGTATGGTTAGACTCATGGTTGAATGCGCTTTCGGATTTTTTAACTTTTGTCGAGTTCCGAGATGTGGGCCCCATTGGCGATTTTGAGCTAAAATTCGGATATTTATGGAAAATTAGAATTTTCTTATGGAATTAATTCCAATAAATTTTGTTGACTTAAACGAATTATTTGTGACTAGATTCGAGGCATTTAGAGACCGATTTGTGAGGCAAAGGCATAGCAGAGTAAAGTATTTCACGCTCTGAAGTAAGTAACAGTTTTAAATCTGGTCCTGAGGGTATGAAACCCAGAATTTTGTGTCATGTGATTATTTTGGAGGTGACGCACATGCTAGGTGACGGGCGTGTGGGCGTGCACCGAGGGGATTGTGATTTGGTCCGTCCCGTGAAACTGTAAAGTTGGATAATTTGTTGTTAGCTATATACTCTCTATGTGTTGAAGAAATTTGACTATAAATCATGTTAGAAATCATGCTTAGGCTATGTGATAGTACTATTGGGACCCACAGAGGTCACGTACTTATTGAATCAATTGCTAATTTTTATCTTGTGCTCAGTCATGATTTTACTTGCGTATCATACCTCAGTCTTTCTATATATTTGTTAATGCATTATGTTATCTTCGTTTGGGCTGATCTTTGTGATTTGTGAGATCCCGAGAGACTAGAGAGGTTGAGGACTGAGTAAGGCTGAGGACCTGTCGGTGAGGTAAGGATATTATGGCACGTGAGTTGTCCGTGCAGGATATTATAGCACGTGAGTTGTCTGTGCAGCACGTGAGTTGTCCGTGCAGATTATGTTTCTTGGGCTGTAGGAGCCACTCCGGAGTCTGTACACCCCCAGTGATCCCGGGTACCCATTGAGTGTGAGTGCTGAGGGCTGAGAGCCGAGTGATGAGTTGAGTGACTTTTGCATGAGAGGCTGTACTTGCTTTGCATTTGTTATTGCACTTGATTGCTATCTGTCATTGTTGTGAAATCTCTGAAAGATTTTATATCTGGAATTACTGAAAGTGAACTGTAACTTTGTAACTCGTCATTATCTTCAGGTCCTTAGTTATTATTGTTACTTGCTGAGTTGGTTGTACTCATACTACACCCTGCACTTCGTGTGCAGATCCGGGTGTTCCCAAACTGTCACGACCCAAAATCCAACTAGTCGTGATGGCATCTAACCCATCCTGTTAGGTAAGCCAATTTCCAACTAACCAATTTCAATAATAATTATTAAAGCAATTTAAGTGAATAAAGATCCTGATCTTATACAATCCCCAAGAACTGGTAGTAAAAATCATGAGCTTCTAAGAATAGAGTATACAAAGCGGAATGAAATAAATACATAGTCTGTTTGACTAATACATAAACAGAGCTTTTATAAATCTAAGGCTACCCTGAACAAGAGGCAGCTACAACAGGAACGCAGGTACATCTTCAAATTCCGCAACCATCGAGCACAGCAACAATAGCAGCCAACATCTGCACGCAATGTGCAGAAGTGTAGTATCAGTACAACCGACCCCATGTACTGAGTAAGTAACAAACCTAGTCGTAGGTTGAAAGTAGTGACGAGCTTCCACCAAGGTCGGGTCCAAAACCAATAGTCCACAACAATCCATAACAACATAAAGCAAATAATACCAGAAGTAACTCAGGGATAAAATACTCAGCCAGATAATGATTTCAAAAAACATAGTAGTTCTTTCTTTCAAATACATCAGTGAAAACCCAAATCGTTTGCCGAAGTTGCCAATAATATGAATAGTTTGAAAACAATAAATTTCTCCAAAATTCTTCTCAATAATAAATAATATGTTTCATTTTCCTTCCTGATAACCCGTGTAAAACAAATGCATCACTATGCCCATATGTCAAAATGTGTGAGAAATCATGAATGATGTGATGTTGTACAATATGAGAAAAAATACATCTTTATGCCTGTATGTCACATGTGCATGCCAATGCGATGCAACTCAGTGATAAAATCATAAACAGCCTCTCAGGCAGAACATCACTCATATACAGCCCCTCGGGAAAACCTCACAGTCACTCGTGCCACTCGGGCATACCTCACAATCACTCATGCCTCCCAGTTACTCAGCATTCGGCACTCGCACTCAGTAGGTACCTGCGCTCAGTGGGGTGTGTACAGACTCAGGAGGGGCTCCTTCAGCCCAAGCTCTATAATCTGCACGGACAACACACGTGCTGCACGGACAACTCACGTGCTATAATAATAAAGTATACTGTAGGCAGGCAGCCCTGATCCACACTCATCCTCACAATCAGGCCCTCGGCCGATATCAAACATGATGCGGCTTGCAGCCCGATCCCATAAATATGCAATATGCTGCGGCGTGCAGCCCGATCCCATAAATATACTCACAAATCAGGCCCTCGGCCTCACTCAGTCATAAACCTCTCAAGACACTCGGGCATTTCAGTAAAATAGGGCATTCGGCCCAAAACATTTATGGGCATCAAAATAGAGTCATAAAACTGAGTTATGGTATGCAATGAAAAAAATATGACTGAGTATGAATTTTCAATTTTAAACAAATAATTCACAGCAATATGACCTCTGTGGGTCTCAATAATACTGGCACATAGCCTCAATCATAATTTTTAATATGTTTTTCAGCTTAATTTCTCTAACTCATAAAACGCATGGAAAATGCCAAGATCATTTAACTACAAAATTTCCACAAAAACAATTATGTCACAATTTCTATAGTGCACACCCACACGCCCGTCACCTAGCATGTGCGTCACCTCCCAACAATTCACGAAATACATATATTCAGGGTTCATACCATTAACTCCAAGATTAGAAGAGTTACTTACCTCGAACATGCCAAATCCAATGTCGAGCAAGCTAAGCAATGCTCCAGAAATTCCATTCTGCGCGTATCAACTTCCAAATGGCTCGAATCTAGTCACAATAATTTGACTTAGTCCACAAAATTTATAAGAATTAATTCCATATCAAAACGCTAATATTTTCCATAAAATCCGAAATTACGCCCCAAAAATCACCCGTGGGGCCCATATCTCGAAATCTGATGAAACTCACAAAATACGACAACCCATCCAATTACAAGTTCATCCATACTAATTTTACTCAAATCCGACTCCAAATCGGTATTCAAATTTGACAAATTCATTTTGTGACATTATAGAAATTTCCTTCTATTTCTCTTGAAGATTCAATAATCTTACACCAAAAATGAAGATAAATTCATGGAATATAATCACAAGGGAGTTAAGAACACTAACCCAAGTTGTGTGGAAAATTTCCTCTCCAAAATCGCCCAAACCGAGCTCCAAAAATGTCCAAAATGAAAAAGAATCTCGGAACCCTCGTTTTAAACACTGCCCAGGCATTTCCGCACCTGCGGTGCTTGGGCTCGCACCTGCGCATCCGCATTTGCGAAATAAATTGCGCGCCTGCGGAAAATGCCAACCTTTCAAAACCTCGCATTTGCGGTGTCCTTCTCGTATCTGCGGGCTCGTAGATGCGCAAACCCTTCGCACATGCGTTCGCCCTAGGCCAGCCCCAGTCCACATCTGCGCCAACACCTTCGCACCTGCGGCCTCGCAGATGCGGCAAATTCCTCGCACCTGCGAGCACTGCCCAGTCCCACTCTTGGCCGCTTCTGCGGCTTATTTCATGCACATGCGGCATCGCACATGCGATCAAAATCTTCACAGGTGCGATCACACTGGTAGGCAGCAGTTCCAGCATTTCCTTAAGTCCAAATTTGATCTGTTAACCGTCCGAAACTCACCCGAGGCCCCCGGGACCCCAATCAATTGTATCAACAAGTCCCATAACATAACACGGACCTACTCGAGGCCTCAAATCACACCTAACAACATCGAAATGATGAATTACTCCTCAATTCAAAATCAACAAACTTTGCACTTTCAAATTCTACATCTTGTGCCGAAATACATCAAATCAATCCGGAATGACTTCAAATTTTGTGCACAAGTCACATTTCACATTACGGACCTATTCCAATTTCCAGAATCAGATTCCGACCTCGATATCAAAAAGTCAAACCCCCGGTCAAACTTCCCAAAAATTCAACTTTCGGCAATTCAAGCCAAATTCCACTACAGACCTCCAAATAATTTTTCGGACATGCTCCTAAGTCCAAAATCACCATACGGAGTTATTGGAATAATCAAAATTCGAATCCGAGGTTGTTTACACATAAGTCCGCGTCCGGTCACTATTTTAACTTAAGCTTTAAACCTTGGAACTAAGTTTCATTCCAAAACCTCACTGGACCCGAACCAATTACCCCCGGCAATTCACACAACAACTATAAAGTAAAATTTGTAATGCTCAAAATGACACGCCGGGTCGTTACACGGACATAGCGGGTGTTAATCATTTCACGCAGTTGATTTTCAGGAGATTCAGAGGTAGCTGCCGTGTTTCGCAGACCTTGTCTCTCTTTCCTTATGTCCTTGTTTACTGTATTTTGGTCTTAGACTATTGTAGACCTTATGTTCCAAATTTGTATCCATATTAGATGCTCATGTACTCAGTGACACCAGGTTTTGGGGAGTGTTCGTGTCAGTATTTATGGGATTTTGTATTTTATTAAATTATTATATTTTCAAACATAAGAGAAATTGTGGTTTATCGAGATTATCGGCTTGCGTAGTATCGAGATAGGCGCCATCACAACAGGTTGGGATTTTGGGTCGTGACAGATTGCCACCTTAATATTTATATGAAATATTATTTTGTTGAGTTGTTCACTCCCGGATATATTTGTTAAGATTTTGTGCACATTATGGTCGAGCCATTGGCTCCTTATTATGGAAAAATAATGTATTGTTGATTTCTTTGAAAAGTTGTAATATTTGAGCACTTTATGTGCAATTTGTGATATGTTGTAATATTTGAGCACTTGATGTGCAATTTGTGATTTGTTGTGATATGTGAGCACTTGAGGTGCAAGTTGAATTATGCTGTGATATTTGGGCACTTGAGGTGCGATTTGTGAAATATTGTGATATTGATACGCATGCGGTGATATAAGGTCAGGGTGTTGAAACGCATGCAGTGAGATAGGTGTGGCTTGAAATGCGTGGCTAGTAGGAGAACTACTAGAAGTCATGCGGTGTGATAAGGGTGGCTAAAACGTGGGATGTTATTTCGGGAAAAATAATTTCTTTAGAATTAAATGTAAAGGCTCCCGCGGTGATTTAAGGAAATGAGATATTATCAATTTATTTATGATTTGGGACTATGAGGCGGTACCTCGGGAGTGCCCTGTTGATATTTCTTTATTTATGTTCTTGTCTTGGGTGATTTTGTTTCATTTAATATGTAAATTCGTGTCTTCTTCCTTGATGTACTAGTTGACTTTATTATTATGTGTTTTGTGCTCCTAGTTGTATTGTGTTGGCTTTGGCTTTTTAGCACGAGACTCTAAAGAAGTATATTTCTGTTTTTTGTTACTGATTTTCGATGATTGAGTTGATTTAAATAAAAGAAATTATTATGTTTTAAATTAAATAGTTTTACATCCAAATCAGTAGTTTATTTGATGCTTTAATTTAAGTGCAATGTTATTTTCTTCACCCAAATTATTTCTAAAATAAATTTATTTCTTTGTTGATTTCTTACTTGATTTAAAAAAATTGTAAATTCACTTTAGTGGAAATAAATTGATCATGTAGATCTTATATACATTGATATTATTGGCACGTGAGTTGTCCGTGCAGTTGTGATAGAAATATGGGCACGAGGTGCCGTGGAGATAAGGAAGTGGGTTGAGACTCGTGTGTTTATGATTATGAAATGAGGTGTCACAAGGTGACTTTTATTTGAAGGAATTATATTCCAAAACTAGTATTTGAAAGAATTATAGTTGAAAGAAATTTATTTGAATGAAGTATATTAGAAATATATATTTATTTCACAAGGTTATATTCTAAGGATTTTTATTGAAAAACTTATATTTGAAAGATTTATACTTGAAGTACTTACATTGGAAAGACATATATTTGAGGGACTTGATTGATCGGTTGTATTTGTGTTCCTTATTCGTTTGAGCAATATTTATGGTGTTCTTGTTGCCTTGTTGTTTACATCATTTATTTATTCTTGTTGCCATCATTGCCATTTGTTTCTATTGTTATTATTATTATTATTATTCTCGGGGTTTCTTGGTGCCAAGATAGATTCCTGTGTTACTATAGTAGAAAGGTTCAGACTTTTTGGATTGGACAGTACCCTACGGACTGAGAGGAAAATATTTCGCAGAAGAACGCGTTTCTACGGCCCATTATGCGACCGAATAATCACTCTGCGGACCGCATAATGGCCGCAGAGTGAAGCAGTAACTTTGGCCAATTTGAGGTCAGTTTTGCGGTTATGCGACCGCATAATCGATATGCGGACCGTATAATCGATATGCGGACCGCATATCGGTCGCGTAATTCCTCTTGGGTTTCTGTGGAGGGAGTTCTGCGGTGCATTATGCGACCGCAGAACAAGTATGCGGACCGCATACTTGTCGCATACCTGAACCGAAAGTTTAGGCCCCTGAGGTCCATTTCTGCGGTCACTTTGCGAACCGCATAACCATTATGTGGTCGCATATGCGACCGCAAACCTGTGTCGGGGCACTATTTTTCGTAATTTAAAACCCGACCCCATTCCGTTAAAATACCCATTTAGTCTATTTTAAAGCTCATTTCTGATGTTTCTAGAGTGAGAGAGAGAGAGAGGGTTCTAGAAGGAGGACCTAATTTTCATCAATTAATCTTCAACCATCACTCAAAGCTTGGAAATATTCATGTAGAGCACCAAATTCTTCATCCAAAAAGGTAAGACTTCATCACCCCAGCTCTTAATTTCAAACATAGATATAATGTGGTACTAGTGTGATACTTCACGGGTATAAGGGTGGTTTATCTTGCATGCATGTATGATAAAGAGTGGGAAAAAGTGAGCTAGAACCATGAATGTTTTCCTAATTCTGGGTTCAATTTGTATATTGCTAAAATAGATTGAGGTTGCTAAGGGTTCTGGATAATTAAAGAGTCTAAAGAAGCGTAATTGAGGTATGTATGGCTAACTCTCTTCTTCCTAGAATCGAACTCCTGGTGTCCGAATAATGGGTGTAAGTTCTAACTTGATCATACTAGAATTGTTTTCCTTAGTGTGTTGGATTGAAAGATTCATGTTCCCTAATTGTTTTAGATGGTTACCATGTCATCATGCTATTTGAGAACGTAATTATGATTTTTCAAACTCCTTCCCTTACGTGTGAAATGCCTTATGTGATGATACTTATCGACATGAATGATGATGTAATTTGGACGAATAAAAAGGGAAAGACTTGAATTGTAAAATGTTCCCAAGTGCCAAGAACTAATTAATAAATGAGGTTGTTTGTGCCATGTAACAAAAGATGGGAAAGAAATGTGAATTGAGTGATCAATTGAAAGAGGTTATGTCTCAAGTGAGATGGCTTAGCCGATCGGGCCGAGATCGGACGCCATGCTGTACACATGGTGGAAATTGTGTTGGAATTATTGATTTACATTGTGGATATGGATATTTCTCACTTGAGATGGCTTAGCCGGTCGGGCCGAGACCGGACTCCTTGTAAAAACACGGTGGCATTGTGAGTTGTGGCTTTGGCACTAAAGATTATTAATCTAAAAAGATGGAAAGATTGAATTGGAAAATATGTGATCCTTACTTGGTGTTTCTTTGTATTTCCATGAAGTACTTATTGATTATTATGACTGCCTTCTCTTTGTTTCACTGTTCATTCTACTAAGATTGGTGTTTGCCTTACATACTAGTACTATTCGACAGTACAAACGTCCCTTTTGCCGGGGGCGCTACATCTTTGAATGGATGTAGGTGGTTCCATCGCAGATAGTGCCGATCGCAGATAGTGGTGCTCTCTTTCTCTCCTCACAGCAGTCTTGGTGAGCCCTATTTCTCCCAGGGATCATGTAGTCCTTCTTTTGTATAAGTTTTCATATTTTGAGGTATAGCCTGGGCCTTGTTGCCGGCATTGTCATATTGCTCTTTTGTACTCTTAGAGGCTCTGTAGATGTTTATGTGGGTCATGTATGTATGTTGGGGTGGTCGTTGGATCGAGTTGTATTTTGGGACCTCAACTATGGCATAATGTATATAAGAAAAAATGAACTAGCAACGTTTATATATTTATATAACTGATCTCTCCCATGTTTTACAAATGGTGATGCGATCCCTTTTTGGATTATGAATGAGTCGGGTAGGAAAGGTTTAATAGGCTTGCTCGAACGAGTTCACTCGGTTGAGCGTCGGTCGCGCTCCCCGAGGTTGGAGCGTGACAAACTTGGTATCAGAGCCTAAGGTTTTAAAGTGTCCTAGGATGTCTCGAAGTCGTGTCTAGTAGATCCCTTCTTATCGGTGTGTTGTCGACCATATCTATAATTAGTGGGCTACTTGGACATTTAGGAATAATACCCTTCATTGTTGTTCTATACGTGCGATTGAGCGAAATGTGAGGTTGTTCTCCTCTAACTCGTGCATTGTTCTAACTTTCTGTAAATGGCACCTAAGAAGAGAGCGAGAATTGGCCAAGAAGCCAATGCTACCCCATGAGTGGCTGTTGATCCCCTACTTGATAATGCGGGTGAGGATAATCCCCCTACTATCACACTGCCTGATTCGTCTACTCCAGAATGGACTACCCCAGTTCCTACACCCGCGGAGGATGCCACAATCACTCCCGTCGATACACCTGTTCCACCTCCAGCCCCAGCTCCTGGTCCCGATATTTCCGATGGGGATCTTAGAGGAGCTATTCAGATGCTGACTCAGTTAGTAGTTTCCTAGGCTCGAAGGTCAAATGTTGCACCCACCTCATTTAGCTTACAAGGAGATTCTTCCGGTTCCAGGGTGAACAGGTTCCTTCAGTTAGACCCTCCAGTGTTCACAGGTACTTATCCCGGGGCAGACCCTCAAGATTTCATTGATGAGATGCATAAGACTCTCCGAGTTATGCGTGCTACTGAGACGGAGGGAGTAGAGTTGGCCTCCTATTGTTTGAAAGGGGTGGCATATTCCTGGTTTGAGATGTGAGAGGATTCCCGTGAGGAGAGGAGCCCTCCGGCGAGATGGAGTGAGTTCGCGGATGCCTTCATAGACCAATTCTTGCCTGTCGAGACTAAGGCAGCCCGTGCTCTAGAGTTTGAGACCCTTAAACAAGGTAGTAAGAATGTGTGGGAGTATCACATGTAGTTCGTGAGCCTGTCGAAGTATGTTGTTCATATGATGCCGACTATGGAGGCAAGAGTGCGTCGATTTGTGCAGGGCCTTAGCCCTTTGGTTATTAATGAGGCTACCACAGCTGCTCTAAATTCTGACATGAACTATGGAAAGATGGTGGCATTTTCCCAAGCTACGGAGGATCAAAAATTAAAGCTCAGGATAGAACGAGAGGGTAGTAGTTGGGCCCGATCAGCAAGCAACCTTGGGGACTCGTTTGGAGGTGGGAGATCAGCTTTTCGGGAAGATCATTAGGGCCATCCTAGTCTTATGCTCAGTCTTCAGTTATTGCCCCGCCAGCAGGGCACGGTCAGCAGCAGATGACTCGCTTTAGGACCGGCCAGGGCAGCAGGGGGTCCCACCATCAGGGCCGATCAGGAGGGAGATTCCAGCAGCAGCAGAGGGCCCCATGACCTAAGTGTGGGAGGATACATTCGAGAGTCTACTACCTGGACATGCCAGTATGTTACGGATGTGGAATGAGAGGTCATATTCAGAGGGAGTGTCGTGCATCCCGTCAAGGTGCAGGCAGGGGCACAGCTCAGTACATCCAGTCCTACGGCTGCTATATCTTCAGCACACCTCCAGCTCGAGGCTCTCCAGCACCCACAGGGTATGGTGCAGCTAGGGGTGGTGCACAGAGTTCGGGCGAACCCAGCCGATTCTATGTTATGAGTGGTCGACAGAGTGCGGAGGCTTCCCCAAATGTCGTCACAGGTATATTGACCGTTCAATCTCATGATGTGTATGCCCTTATTGATGCCGGATCTTCTTTGTCCTATGTTACTCCTTATGTTGCTACAAGCTTCGGGACAGAACCAGAACAGCTTCATGAGCCGTTCTCTGTATCTACCCTAATTGGCGAGTCTATTACGGCCGCGCGGATTTATAGAGATTGTGTTGTCACGGTGCGTGGTCGGGATACCATGGCTGATCTTATTGAACTAGGGATGATTGATTTTGATGTAATAATGGGAATGGACTGGCTCTATTCATGTTTTGCCAAACTCGACTGTCGGACCAGAATTATGAGACTTGAGTTTCCTAACGAGCCAACTGTTGAGTGGGAAGGGAATAATGTTATGCCAAAAGGTAGGTTTATTTCTTACCTTAAGGACACAAAGATGATCAGGAAGGGGTATATTTATCATTTAGTCTGAGTTTCGGATACCACTGTTGAGGTGCCTGCCCTTGAATCTGTACCAATTGTGAATGATTTCCCCGATGTCGTTTCGGATGAACTCCCTGGAATTCCTCTAGACCGGGAGATTGATTCTGGGATTGATATGATGCTAGACACGCAGCCTATATCCATTCCACCTTATAGAATGGCGTCGGCAGAATAAAAAGAGCTAAAGGAACAACTAAGGGATTTGCTAGAGAAAGGTTTCATCCGACCGAGTGTGTCACCTTGGGGCGCACCGGTTCTCTTTGTCAGAAAGAAAGATGGATCGCTGTGGATGTGTATTGATTACCGGCAACTCAACAAAGTCACAATCAAAAACAAATACCCATTGCCTAGAATAGATGATTTGTTTGACCAATTACAAGGTGCTAAGTTCTTCTCCAAAATTGATTTGCGGTCTGGGTACCATCAATTGAAGGTAAGGGAGCAGGATATTCCGAAAACAGTTTTCAAAACTCGGTATGGGCACTTTGAATTTTTGGTAATGTCTCTCGGGCTAACAAATGCCCCGACAGTTTTCATGGATCTTATGAATCGAGTCTTCAGGCTGTTTCTTGACTCCTTTGTGATAGTATTCATTGACGACATCCTTGTATATTCACAAAGTCGAGAGGATCATGCCGACCACCTCATGGCAGTTCTACAAACTCTTCATCACCACCACTTGTATGCAAAGTTCTCGAAATATGAATTTTGTCTTGAATCTGTTACATTCCTGGGTCATGTCGTCTCCGGAGAAGGAATTAAGGTTGATCCTCAAAAGATTGCGGCGGTGAAGGATTGGCCTAGACCTACTACTCCAGCAGAGATTCAAAGTTTCTTGGGTTTGGACGGGTATTATAGGAGGTTCGTGGAAGGGTTCTCCACTCTTGCCTCTCCATTGACTAAATTGACACAGAAGGCGATTAAGTTCCAGTGGTCTGATACCTGTGAAAGGAGCTTCCAAGAATTGAAATCAAGATTGACCTCGGCGCCGGTAATGACCCTGCCAGAGGGTATCGAGGGGGTTTGTGGTGTATTGCGATGCTTCAAGGATCGGTCTTGGGTATGTATTAATGCAACATGGTAAGGTTATAGCATATGCTTCAAGGCAACTTAAGAATCATGAAAAGAACTATCCAACTCATGACTTAGAGCTTGCGGCGGTGGTTTTTGCATTAAAACTTTTGCATCATTATTTGTATGGAGTCTATGTAGATGTAATCAAGGACCACAAAAGTCTTCAATACATTTTCAAGCAGAAGGAATTGAACTTAAGGCAGAGAAGGTGGCTTGAGTTGCTGAAAGATTATGACATTGACATTTTGTATCATCCGGGGAAGGCTAATGTGGTGGCGGATGCTCTTAGTCGGAAATCTATGGGTAGTTTGGCTCACTTGGAGGCATGTCAAAGGCCCTTGGCCCGGGAGGTTCACCAGTTGGCCAGTTTGGGAGTTTGTCTTGCGAACTCTAATGAAGGGGGAGTGATTGTGCGGAATAGGACGGAATCATCACTTGTGACGGAGGTCAAGGAGAAGCAATATAGTGATCCAATGTTGGTGCAGCTGAAGGAAGGGATTCATAAACATAAGACTACGGATTTTTCTCTTGTCATGGATGACAGTACATTACGGTACCAAGGACGACTATGTGTTCCAAATGTAGATGGTCTCCGGGAAAGAATCATGGCAGAAGCTCATACTTCTAGATATTTCGTGCACCCAGGCTCTACAAAGATGTATCATGATCTCAAGGAAGGTTACTGGTGGAATGGCATGAAGTGGGATGTGGCGGACTTTGTGGCAAAATGTTCAAACTGTCAACAAGTGAAGGCCGAGCATCAAAGGCCCGGTGGGTTAGCATAGAGTATAGAAATTCCAATGTGGAAATGGGAAATGATCAATATGGATTTTGTGGTAGGGTTGTCGTGCACTCCGCATAAGTTTGACTCAATTTGGGTGATCGTGGATCGACTCACGAAATCAGCACACTTCTTACCAGTTAAATCCACCGACATTGCGGAACAATATTCTCAATTGTATATCAAGGAAATAGTCAGGCTTCATGGCACTCCAGTTTCCATCATTTCCGATAGAGGGGCCCAATTTACAGCTAATTTCTGGAAGCAATTTCAGTAAGGTTTGGGTACGCAGGTAAATCTTAGCACGGTTTTCCATCCACAGACTGACGGGCAAGCAGAACGGACTATCCAGATGCTTGAGGACATGTTGCGTGCGTGTGTGCTTGACTTCAAGGGTAGCTAGGATGATCATTTTCCGCTCATAGAATTTGCTTATAACAACAGCTTCCATCCCAGTATTTAGATGGCGCCGTTTGAGGCCTTGTATGGTAGAAGATGTAGATCACCGATTGGGTGGTTCGAGGTTGGAGAAGCTGAACTAATAGGACTAGATCTTGTGCATCAGGCTATGGAAAAAGTTAAGATCATAAAAGAGCGGTTGAAAACTTCTCAGAGTCGTCAAAAATCCTACTCGGATGTTTGTCGCAGAGACTTAGAGTTCAAAGAAGATGATTGGGTGTTCTTGAAGGTATCTCCTATGAAGGGGATCATGCGGTTTGGAAAGAAAGGGAATTTAAGTTCGAGGTATGTCGGGCCGTATAGAATCATTCAAAGGATAAGGCAGGTGGCGTACAAGCTTGAACTACCACCTGAGATGTCATTAGTACACCCGGTATTCAATGTGTCCATATTGATGAAGTTAGTTAGAGATCCATCCGCTATTGTGCCGGTTAAGACCATCGAGGTTAGTGAAGAATTGTCATATGAAGAAATTCTGGTTGCTATTCTTGATAGGCAGGTCCGAAAGTTGAGAAACAAAGAAATTGCATCCGTGAAGGTGTTATGGCGAAACCAACTAGTCGAAGAAGCTACTTGGGAAGCCGAGAATGAAATGAAAGAAAAGTACCCTCATTTGTT
Organism: Nicotiana tabacum; assembly: GCF_000715075.1. NCBI lineage: Eukaryota > Viridiplantae > Streptophyta > Magnoliopsida > Solanales > Solanaceae > Nicotiana > Nicotiana tabacum. Next base: position 19,208,821 of record NC_134083.1, on the reverse strand, counting down.
TGAATAGCCATGTAATAGTTCTATGAAGTTGTTTCCCCTAAAGTTTGTATCACTTGTTCGTCTAATATAAAGACACTCCTTTCTAGCTATATGTTCCCCATGAGGCTTCGGTTGGTGTTATTTTGCATTTTGTTGTGTCATTTAATTCTATATATGTTGCTAAGGTGTGCTTTGGGGGATCTTTGGCAGGTGGATAGGCCTAAATACAAAGGAAACTCTGGCAAAATCAGGAACTTAAGAAGTTAGGAAAATTTGGGGCTGATGGTATGTGGCATAACTGAAACTATGTTAAGTGAACTTGATCCTCATTCGAGGACGAATGATCTTAAGTGGGGGAGGATGTAAGGACCCGTAAAAATTTTAACCAAAATACTCGGGGTTTCATGGTGCCAAGATAGATACATGTGTTACTATAGTAGAAAGGTTCGGACTTTTTAGATTGGACAGTACCCTACGGACTGAGAGGAAAATGTTTCGTAAAGGAACGTGTTTCTGCGGCCCATTATGCGGACGAATAATCACTCTGCGGCCATTATGCGGTCCGCAGAGTGAAGCAGTAAGTTTGGCCAATTTGAGGTCAGTTTTGCGGTCGATTATGTGACCGCATAATCGATATGCGGACCGCATAATCGATAAACAGACAGCATATCGGTCGCGTAATTCCTCTTGGGTTTCTACGGAGGGAGTTCTGTCGTGCATTATGCGACCGCAGAACAAGTATGCAGACTGCATACTGGTCGCATACCTGAGCCGAAAGTTTGGGCCCCTGAGGGCCATTTCTGCGGTCACTTTGCGGACCGCATAAACATTATGCGGTCGCATATGCGACCGCAAACCTGTGTCATGGCACCATTTTTCTTAATTTAAAACCTGACCCCATTCCATTAAAACACCCATTTAGTCTGTTTTGAAGCTCATTTCTGATGTTTCTAGAGTGAGAGAGAGAGGGTTCTAGAGGGAGGGCCTAATTTCTATTAATTAATCTTCATCCATCACTCAAAGCTTGGAAATATTCAAGTAGAACACCAAATTATTCATCTAAAAAGGTAAGACTTCATCACCCAGCTCTTAATTTCAAACATAGCTATAATGGGGTACTAGTGTGATACTTCATGGGTATAAGGGTGGTTTATCTTGCATGCATGTATGATAAAGAGTGTGGGAAAAGTGAGCTAGAACCATGAACGTTTTCCTAATTCTGGGTTCAATTTGTATATTGCAAAAATAGATTGAGGTTGATAAGGGTTCCGGATAATTGTAGAGTCTAAAGAAGTGCAATTGAGGTATGTATGGCTAACTCTCTTCTTCCTAGAATCGAACTCCTGGTATCCGAATAATGGGTGTAAGTTCTAACTTGATCATAATAGAATTGTTTTCCTTAGTGTGTTGGATTGAAAGATTCATGTTCCCTAATTGTTTTAGATGGTTACCATGTCATCATGCTATTTGAGAAGGTAGTTATGATTTTCTAAGCTCCTTCCCTTATGTGTGAAATGCCTTATGTGATGGTACTTATCGACATGAATGATGATGTTCTTTGGACTAATAAAAAGGGAAAGACTTGAATTGTAAAATGTTCCCAAGTGCCAAGAACTAATTAATAAATGAGGCTATTTGTGCCATGTAACGAAAGATGGGAAAGAAATGTGAATTGAGTGAACAATTGAAAGAGGTTATGCCTCAAGTGAGATGGCTTAGCCGATCGGGCCGAGATCGGACGCCATGCTGTACACATGGTGGAAATTGTGTTGGAATTATTGATTTACATTGTGGATATGGATATGTCTCACTTGAGATGGCTTAGCCGGTCGGGCCGAGACCAGACTCTTTGTAAAAACATGGTGGCATTGTCAGTTGTGGCTTTGGCACTAAAGATTATTAATCTAAAAAGATGGAAAGATTGAATTGGAAAATATGTGATCCTTACTTGGTGTTTCTTTGTATTTCTATGAAGTACTTATTGATTATTATGACTGCCTTCTCTTTGTTTCACTGTTCATTCTACTAAGATTGGTGTTTGTCTTACATACTAGTACTATTCGACAGTACTAACGTCCCTTTTTGCCGGGGGTGCTACATCTTTGAATGGATGTAGGTGGTTCCATCGCAGATAGTGCCGATCGCAGATAGTGGTGCTCTCTTTCTCTCATCACAACAGTCTGGGTGAGCCCCATTTCTCCTAGGGGTCATGTAGTCCTTCTTTTGTATAAGTTTTCATATTTTGAGGTATAGTCGGGGTCTTGTTGTCGGCATTGTCATGTTACTCTTTTGTACTCTTAGAGGCTCCGTAGACGTTTATATGGTTCATGTATGTATGTTGGGGTGGTCGTTGGATCGAGTTGTATTTTGGGAACTCAACTATGGCATAATGTATATAAGGAAAAATGAACTAGCAACGTTTATATATTTATATAACTGATCTCTCCCCTGTTTTACAAATGGTGATGCGATCCCTTTTTGGATTATGAATGAGTCGGGTAGGAAAGGTTTAATAGGCTTGCTCGACCGGGTTCACTCGGTTGAGTGCCGGTCGCGCTCCCATAGGTTGGGCATGACAGGTTTGTTATATACTGCTACACTGCACAGGTTAATTGATTAGTTAGTTTCTTGACTGTACCTCGTCACTACTCCACCGAGGTTAGTCTTGATACTTATTGGGTAACGACCGTGGTGTACTCATACTACACTTTTGCACATCTTTGTGCAGAGCCAGGTACTGGAGATATCGGACTCGGGCAGAGTTAGTGTGTTGATCGCAAGGATTCAAGGTAGAGCTGCTTTGTTGTCGCAGTCCCTTGGAGTCTTTCCATTTTATTGTACTGTTAATTATTATTCGAACAGAATTGTATATTCGCTCCTTGAGATCATTTCATAAATTCAGTTAGAGTTCATGACTCATAAATTATTTCCGTTGTTGGTTTCGACACATATATTAAATTATATCTTTATTAAAAAAAAGACTTGAATTGTAATTGTAATCGGCTTACCTAGTCTTAGAGACTAAGTGCCATCACGACGCCTGTGGTGAGATTTTGGATCGTGACAATAATTCAAGGGGTAACTTATGTATTTTACCTAAATAATAATATAAAATTGTACTTGATCACCTTGCTATTCCCTTGTGCTCTAAACGGCAAGTTGCAACACTCCGGCCAATCGTTTTGAGAGTTATAGCCCCATTACCCCATTAACTACTCAATTTATGCTTCACACTTGTTATGCGACTTACCAGGTTAGTTGGTTCTGGTCTGGAAGGATTTCAGAGTGAAATGAGACACTTAGTCTCATAATTGAAAAGTTAAGTTGGAAAAATTGATCGTATGTTGACTTATGTGTAAACGACCTCGGATTTGAATTCTAATGATCCTAATAGCTCCGTATGGTGATTTTGGACTTAGAAGCGTGTCCGAAAAATTATTTGGAGTTTTGTAGTGGAATTGGGCTTAAAATGGTGAAAGACGAATTTTTGGGAAGTTTGACCGGGGGGTTGACTTTTTTATATCGGGGTCGGAATCCGATTCTGGAAATTTAAATAGGTCTGTTATGTCATTTATGACTTGTGTGAAAATTTTAGGTCAATCGGATGTGATTTGATAGGTTCCAGTGTCGTTTGTAGAAATTAGAAGTTTCAAAGTTCATTAGGCTTGAATTGGGGTACGATTTGTGGTTTTAGCGTTGTTTGATGTGATTTGAGGCCTCGACTAAGTTCGTATGATGTTTTAGGACTTGTTGGTATATTTGGTTAAGGTCCCAGGGGCCTCAGGTGAGTTTCGGATGGTTAACGGATCGAATTCGGACTTAGAAGAAAATCTGAAAGTTTCTGCCATCTGATGTAACCGCACCTGCGGGCGAAGGAGCGAGCTCGCAGGTGTGAGCTGGGATGCGTAAGGGCGCAGATGCAGAAGGAACATCGCAGGTGCGGACTCGCATCTGTGCGTGGAGGATCGCAGAAGTGGCATTTTGGCTTGGGAGCCGCTGGTCCGCAGAAGCGGACATTTTCGCGCAGATGCGCACCTGCAGAAGCGGTGCCGCAAAAGCGGCTAAGTGCCCGCAGAAACGAAAGTCCTGGTCAGAATGTTGAAAACAGAGGAGTCCGAGATTTTTGTCATTTCTAACATTTCCAACACGGGTTGAGGCAATTGTTGAGTGAGAAATCACGGGGAAACTTAAGGTAAGTCGCATGTCATCATTTTTTGTCAATAAATGGGATTATCATTGAGTATTTCGACTAGATTACATGTTTTCGAGGTGAAATTAGAGGATTTGAGCCTAGGGATTTCAAAATAAGAATTTGAGATTTGGAGGTCGAGTTGATGTGGGATTTTAGTAAAAATTATATGGTTGGACTCGTGGTTGAATGAGGCGTTCGTATTTTGTAACTTTTGTCAGGTTCTGAGACATGGGCCCCATGGGCGATTTTTGGGTTAAATTTCGAATTTTGTTAGAAAAGTTTTCTTTCATATGGAATTTATTCCTATAATTTGTATTGATTGAATCGAATTAATTATGACTAGATTCGAGCCGATCGGAGTCAAAAAATCGAGGAAAAGGCATACTACTTGACTGATTGAGCGTGGGTTGAGGTAAGTGACTTGTCTAACCTTGTGTGGGGGAAATTCTCATTAGGATTGATATTGATATGAAAATGTTGATGTGTTGAAAGACGTGTACGCGAGGTGATGAGTGTGTACACATGCTAAATGTGGAAGATTATGTCTTTAAATTGTATAGATTAGTGATGCATATTAATTACATTATTTTATCCAGTTATATTCATCATCATTGATCTATTTTATGTTTTTAAATTTGCCTAACATTTTTTCTACTAATTACTTTACCTGTTTAGTTGAAACTTTGTTTCTTTTATTTTGTGCTCAATATTTGAAAGTTGAATTTCTTAATTGAATTATTATTAATATGAAGTATTTGACATTTGTAAACTTGGTATTGAGGCAACGTGCTAAAAATTGTGAAATGTTATTTTGCTGAGTTATTCATTCCCGAATATTTTGTGAGATTTTTATACTCATTGTGATTGATCCGCGAGTTCCTTATTGTGGAAATATTATTGTTGTTGATTTATTTTGGCAAGTTGAAATATTTGGGCACTTGAGATATAAGTTGTGATATTGATACATATGCGGTGTTATAAAGTTTGGGTGTTGAAACACATGCGGTGAGATAAGGGTGGATTGATACGCGTGGCTAGTAGGGGAACTACTATAAGTCATGCAGTGTGATAAGGGTGGCTAAAATGGGGGATGCTATTTCGGAAAAAATATTTTCTTTAAAATTTAATGTGAAGGCTCCCACGGTGATATAAGAAAATGAGATATTTTAAATTTATTTATGATTTGGGACTACGAGGCGGTACCTCGGTAGTGCCCTTATTGATATTTCTTTGTGGCTGCACTGCCTTTGGTTATTTTGGTGAATTTCCTTAAATATGTAAATTTCCATTTTTCCTTCCGCGAGGTATTATTTGCCTGTATTCTATGTAGTTAAATTGTGACATACTACTTACTTGATTCATCCCCATTGTCATTATTATTATTATTATTATTATTATTATTATTATTATTATTATTATTATTATTATTATTAATAATAATAATAATACATTATTATTATTATTATATTGTTAAACTGTTCGCCCTGTCTTTTATTATTTTCAGTAGGGCCCTGACCTGACCTCGTCACTACTTTACAGAGGTTAGGCTTGGCACTTACTGGGTACCGCTGTGGTGTAATCATACTACACTTCTGCACATCTCTTTGTGCAGATCCAGGTACTTCCTATCAGACCAGGCATCAGTGAATTAGACTGTACACAGAGAGTTCAAGGTACATCTGCCAGCGTCCGCAGACCCCCGGAGTCCCCTTCTATTCATATTATATCATTTTTCTTATTTTCTTTAGACTCTGATGTATGGAGACAATGAAGATAAATTCTTAGAAGCTTGTGACTTATTCCTATCGGGTTTTGGGAGTTGAAATTGTTAAATTACAGTTTTTATTTATTCGACGGTTAAGGATTAAATTTTAGTTTATATTCAGTTATATTTCGCATTGATAGGCTTACCTAGTCTTAGAGACTAGGTGCCATCACGACATCCTACGGAGGGAATTTGGGGTCGTGACACAAGTAGATTAAAGAAAAGTAGTGAATCATTTTTATCAATTCTTGTGGCCAAAATATTCCGATAATCATTTATTTCTTGTGGCCAAGATTTTTCAATAATTATACTTTTGGTTACATAAATTTTACTGGCCAGTTAATTGTGAGGAATAATTGTAGTTAATTAGATCCCTTTCACTCTACTTTTCTAGCTTTAGATGTCACGGGTTTTGGAGGTTTAATTACTTTACGAAGCAAGGTGAACAAATATTTTTTTGGTTGTAGTAATATGACAGTCTTACATTTGATAAACTAAATCTTTCAAGAAGATTGATGAAACTAGGGGTGTACATGGACCGGGTTGGTTCGATTTTTATCAAAACCAAAACCAAACCAACTACATTGGTTTGGATTGGTTCGGTTTTGTCGGATTTCAAATTTTTCAGATTTTTCTGTTACATGAATATTTTTCAATCTTACTTTGTTAAAGTTATAGATAAAGTTTTGATAAGTGAATATATGTTTAGTAAAAAGTTAAAAAATTGAATAACATATTCTATTAAAATATTCTTATGGGAGAATTTTCTTAGTAACACATGATAGTTATTTTCTTAGTTGTCTAACAATAATTTCGTTGTTAATGTACCCTTTAAAGGTTAACCGAATTAAACATAAAAATCAAGATGATACCTAAATAATGATATATTCTATTTAATTCTAAATCAAATTCGAAAAAGATATAAGAAATCTTGACATATGAATAAGGAAGAACAAATAGATGATTGATGCATTTCAGTAACACTTAATAAGAAAGTGATACAATCCATTATTTATAGTAAATAAAAATAAATGCACTTTGTAGTTCTATTAAATATTACATCTCATGAGAGGATCTCAAATATTTTTACATTTTTTAAAGAAATTTCAATATAAAATCTTAAAAGTATATATAAAAATTATATATTTATATGTCGGTTTGGTTCGAATTTTTTTACTCAATACCAAACCAAATCAAATCAAACCAAACCTAGTCGGGTTTTTTAATCGGTTTGGTTTGACCTTTCGATTTGGTGCGGTTTTCCAGTTCGGTTTGAATACCCCTAGATGGAACTATAACAAAGACATAACAGAGCCCTAAAACTTTTTTATTGTGGCTCTATTATCTTTTTGACATCCAAACTTGGTTCTCGACCCCCGAACATGATCCCGACTTAATATTTTGGGCTTCTACTCAAACTTTAAAGCTCCAAATCATCCATTTTAGCTTCAAACTTGCTTCTTTACTCAAAATCACATCCTACACAATATAACACACATAATAAGTACAAAGTACTAACAGTTATGCTCAATACAATCAAAGTGTCATAATTAGAGTGCAAAATATAGCTAAAACACGAGCTCTTAGCCTACCATCATGATGTAAGTCAGCAAAATAGGGAAACTCCCAATCATAATGAACTTGCTGAGGGAGTGTTGGTAATTTTGTCTGAGAAACAGGGTGTAAAGGAAAAATTGACTCATAGAAGACTACATCTCTGCTCACAAATATTGTCATGTTTTCAATGTCATGCAGTTTATATCCCTTCTGAGTGGGCAAATATCCCAGCAAGACTGCTTTGGTAGCCCTGGGTCCAAATTTGTCCCTTCTCAACAGATTGGTTGCATAGTAAAGACAACCAAGAGTTCCCATATGTGAGAAGGATGGTTGTTTCCGATAAAGTAATTTATATGGCATCTTATTTCCAAGTACTGAAGATGGTACTCGATTGATGATGTAAACTACAGTCTCAATGCAATCATCCCAAAACCTGATTGGGAGATGACCTTGAAATCTAAGTGCTCGAGTAGTTTCAAGGATGTGTCTGTGTCTCCTCTCCACCACCCCATTTTGTTGGGGTGTGTCACGACCCAATTTCCCCTCCGTGTGACGTCGTGACGACACCTAGTCTCTACAACTAAGTAAGCCTAACATTTTGCGTAATATTGAAATAAAAATATAAATTTAACCAATTGTTCAAAAATACACAACAAATCCAAAAACTCGGAACATCGTGAATCACAAACTACAGTAGGAAAAATCTAGTCTCTATACATCAGAGTCTAACAAGAAAAAATATAGAAGATAATGGACATGAGAAAGAGTAGAAGGGGACCCCGAGGTCTGGGGACGTGGCAGATATACCTTGAAGTCTCCAAAGCTATCCCGGCTCACTGATAGTGCGGCTGATAAGGTGCACCTGGATCTGCACACGAAAAACATGTGCAGAGAGTAGCATAAGTACACCACAATCGGTACCCAGTAAGTGCCAAGCCTAACCTCAGTCGAGTAGTGACAAGGTTAGGTCAGGGCCATACTGGTAAATATATAATAAAACAATATAGAGTGTAATACCGCAATAAAAATAAAGGCTGAAATTTAACAACAATGAAATCATAGAAGGTAACAGCTCAGTACACAGAAACACAACAGGGGATCTCCCGAGATACCGTCTTGTAGTCCCAAACGTAAATGTGCAGGGGGAACTCCCAGAATACCGTTCCGTAGTCCCAAAGTAAATGTGTAAGGGGATCTCCCGGAATACCATTCCTTAGTCCCAAAGTAAATATGCAAGACAAGTGGATCTCCCAGAATTACCGTTCCGTCGTCCCAAAGTAAATATGCAGTACAGGGGGATCTCCCGGAATACCATTCTGTAGTCCCAAAGTAAATATGCAGTACAGGGGAATCTCTCAGAATACCGTTCTGTAGTCCCAAAGTAAATATGCAGTGCGAATGATAGAAATACAACTACATCACGAAATTCTAGGGTTGTAGTCAAAGCTGTATTGAGTTTCTGAAAGCTCTCCTCACATTCCTCTGTTCACCTGAACGGAGCACCCTTCTGGGTCAGCCTGGTCATACGTGCTGCAATAGATGAAAATCCCTCTATAAAGTGACGGTAATACCCCGCCAAACCAAGAAAACTTCGGATCTCTGTAGATGAGGACGGCCTGGGCCAACTCTGCACTGCTTCAATCTTCTTCGGATCAACCTGGATCCCCTCACTTGATATTATATGACCCAAGAATTCCACTGAGTCTAACCAAAACTCACACTTTGAAAATTTTGCATATAACTTCTTTTCTCTCAAGATCTGAAGTGCAGTCCTCAGGTGATGCTCATGATCCTCCCGGCTCCTGGAGTATACCACAATGTTGTCAATAAACACAATGATGAATGAGTCAAGATAGGGCTGGAACACACAGTGCATCAAGTGCATAAAAGTTGCTGGGGCATTGGTCAGCCCAAAAGACATCACAAGAAACTCATAGTGACCATATCTGGTCCTGAAAGCAGTCTTTGGGATATCCGTCTCCCGAATCTTCAACTGAAGATAACATAAACGTAAGTCAATCTTGGAAAACACTCTAGCACCCTATAACTGATTAAAGAAGTCATCAATACGAGGCAATGGATATATGTTCTTCACTGTGACTTTGTTCAACTGGCGGTAATCAATACACATCCGCATAGAACCATCCTTCTTCTTCAAAAATAAGACAGGAGCACCCCAAGGTGACACACTGGGCTGAATGAAGCCTTTATCAAGCAATTCTTGTAACTGCTCTTTCAACTCCTTCAATTCAGGAGGATCCATATGATATGGAGGAATAGAGATGGGTTGAGTGCCCTGCAACAAATCAATGCCAAAATCAATATCTCTATCGGGCGGCATGCTTGGAAGATCAGCTGGAAACACATCTGGAAAGTCCCTCACTACTGGAACTGACTCCACTATAGGTATATCAATATTGATGTCTCTCACATAAGCTAGATACGCGCCACACCCCTTCTTAACCATTCGTTGAGCTTTAAGAAATGAAATAACTCTGGTAGGAGTATACTCTAAGGTACCTCTCCACTCTAACCGCGGTAAACCTGGCATAGCCATCGTCACGATTTTAGCGTGACAATCAAGAATAGCATAATGGGGCGACAACCAGTCCATGCCCAAAATAATATCAAAGTCCACCATGTTGAGCAATAATAAATCGGCTCTGGTCTCAAAATCACTAAGAGCAATCAAACACGACCGATACACGCGGTCCACAATAAGAGAATCTACCACAGGAGTGGATACATAAATAGGGGAACTCAACGAATCCCGAGATACACCCAAATACAGAGCAAAATAAGAGGACACATAAGAATATTAAGAGCCTGGGTCAAATAATACCAACGCATCTCTATGACAGATCAGAACAATACCTGTAATGATAGAATCAGAAGCAACTGCCTCTGTACGAGCAAGAAGTGCATAATATTTGGCCTGGCCTCCCCCTCTAGGGCAACCTCTACCTCCCCGACCTCCACCTCAAGCTGGTTGAGCCGGTGGGGTGGCAACTGGTGCTGTAATCATAGCCTGATGACCCGGTGGAGCACGCTGTGGTTGAAAAGTCTGTGGAGGTGCACCCCTCCTAATCCTGGGGCAATCTCTCACCATGTGGCGAGTGTCGCCACACTCAAAACAAGCTCTGGGAGGGCGTGGCTGTTGTGACTGGCTCAGGCCAAGTCTGCTAGACTAGCCGCTAGGAACACCCTACGCAGGAGGCACACTAGATACTGGCAGTGCATAATAAGGCTCCTGGGGTCTAGAAGGAGCTGGAACACCGCTGGAGGCTGGAAGAGCTGAATGAACGGGGTGGCTCACATAACCCCTACCATGGCGAGCTGCTGGGGCACGAGCTCTAGAATAATAACCAGCCTCTCGAGACCTCTTGTCCTCCCTCTCCTCTCTATCCCGGGCAAACATGCCCTCGAATCTCCTAGCAATACCCACAACCTACTGATAAGAAATATCCATCTCCAATTCCCTGGCCATACTACTCCGGATGCTGGGATGGAGACCCTCAATAAACCGTCGAACCCTCTCTTGAACTGTGGAAACTAAGGCCGGTGCATGTCGGGCCAAATCACTAAAGCAAACTGCATACTCTGACACATTCATAGCACCCTGGCGCAACTACTCAAACTCCGCGCGCCATGAGTCCCTGAGGCTCTGAGGGACATACTCTCTCAAAAACATTTTCGAGAACTGAGTCCATGTAAGTGCAGCTGCCTCAGCCGGACTACCCAACTCATAAGCACGCCACCACTGATAAGTTGCTCCTCTAAGCTGGAATGTGGTAAAAGAAACCTCGCTCGTCTCCGCTACGCCCATAGTACGGAGAATACGATGACACTCCTCGAGAAATACCCTGAGCATCATATGTAGCCAATCCGCTGAAGGTAGGTGGGTGGTACTTCTTGTACCTCTCAAGTCTGAGTTGCTCCGCCTTAGAAGCTGCTGCCCTAACCTCGAGCTGAGATGGAGCTACCGGCTACATTGGTACAATCTTTGGAACCTGGTCGACCTGAACCCACTGCTCTGGAGTACCAGCGACGGGAGCCTATGCTCCTCCCCCGGCCTGAGATATGGCAGGAGCAAGTGGAATCAATCCAGCCTGAGTTGGTGAAGCAACAAGTATCTCAGGTGTCTGCCCTCCAGCTTGAGCTACTGGGGGCTCCTTCGTAGCAGCTCGTGCGGGTGCTCTGGCTGCACCACATGGACGTCCTTGGCCTCTACCCCGGCCTCTCGCAGCTCTAGCAGGGGGTGCGGGTGCCTGTTCATCAGATCCGCTTGTACGTATCCTCACCATCTGTGAGAGAATAGAATACAAAAATTTAGAATCTCTGAAGTCAATAATTTTCGCACGACAAGGAATCAAAGTAGTGAAATTTTCCAAACAGTTCCATAGTCTCCCGAAGATAAGTACAGACGTCTCCGTACCGATCTGCGAGACTCTAATAAACCGACTTGTGACTCACGACACCTACGAACTTAGAGCTCTGATACCAACTTGTCATGACCTAATTTCCCCTCCGTGTGACGTTGTGACGGCACCTAGTCTCTATAACTAGGTAAGCCTAACATTTTGCGGAATATTGAAATAAAAATATAAATTTAACCAATTGTTCAAAAATACATAACAAATCCCAAAACCCGGAACATCATGAATCACAAACTACAGAAGGAAAAATCTAGTGTCTTTATACATTAGAGTCTAACAAGGAAAAATACAGAAGATAATGGACATGAGAAAGAGTAGAAGGAGACTCCGGGGTCTGCGGACGCGGCAGATATACCTTGAAGTCTCCAAAGCTATCCCGGTTCACTGATAGTGCGGCTGATAAGGTGCACCTAGATCTACACACGAAAAACATGTGCAGAGAGTAGCATGAGTACACCACAATCGGTACCCAGTAAGTGCCAAGCCTAACCTCGGTCGAGTAGTAACGAGGTCAGGTCAGGGCCCTACTGGTAAATAGATAATAAAACAATATAGAGTGTAATACCGCAATAAAAATAAAGGCTAAAATTTAACAACAATGAAATCATAGAAGGTAACAGCTCAGTACACAAAAACACAACAGGGGATCTCCCGAGATATCGTCTTGTAGTCCCAAACATAAATGTGCAGGGGGATCTCCCGAAATACCATTCTGTAGTCCCAAAGTAAATGTGCAGTGGGATCTCCCGGTATACCGTTCCTTAGTCCCAAAGTAAATATGCAAGACAGGGGGATCTCCCGGAATCACCGTTTCGTAGTCCCAAAGTAAATATGCAGTACAGGGGAATCTCCCGGAATACCGTTCCGTAGTCCCAAAGTAAATATGCAGTATAGGGGGATCTCCCAGAATACCGTTCCGTAGTCCCAACGTAAATATGTAGCGCGAATGATAGAAATACAACTACATCACGAAATTCTTACAATTTAGACTAAGTACCAGTCAGGGAAGAAGCGGGAAATTCACTAAGCATGTTGCGCATAATTCACAAATTCACTAAGCATGTTGCACATAATTCACATAAACAATTAAGACACGTAGACATGTTGTATTAGACTAAACATAATAGCTACACATATTTGAATAACTCAATTAAGAATGAAAATAGTTTAGTACTCATTAAAATGGTATAACTCAAAATAATAGGAAAACATGTTGCTGCTCGGTAAGAAAATCGGGTTTTACCACAACTAGCCCGTGTACGTACTCGTCACCTCACGTACACGGCGCTCACATAACACAATAGTTCCAAATCTTAAGGGGATTTCCCCCACACAAAGTTAGGCAAGCCACTTACCTCGAGTCAAGCTCAATCAATCCATAAGTATGCCCTTTCCACGCATATCCGGCTCTGAATGGGCCAAATCTAGCCAAAAGGCAATTATATATCATAATTACAACAATAATAGACTCATCTAATTAACGAAATCAACATTTTTAACAAAAATTCCGAAATTAACTCAAAATTCGCCCATGGGGCCTACGTCTCGGAATCGGGTAAAAGTCATAAAATACAAAAGCCCGTTCACTCACGAGTCTAACCATATTAAAATTACTAAAATCCGACACCAAATGATCCTCCAAATCCACAAATTAAACTTCCAAATCCCTAGCCTCCAATTCCAAATTTCCACCTTAAATACACACTAACTAGGTGGGAAAATACATGGGGAAGCAAGATTATTGATCAAAAATAAGAACAATGGACTTACCTTAAGAAATATCTCGTAAATGATCTCAAAATATGCCCTAAACCGAGTTGCAAAGTCTAAAAATGACAAAAATGGCGAAGCCCTTCGGTTTTAACCACTGCCTAGGTATTTCCGCACCTGCGAAGCCTGGGCTCACACCTGCGGGTGCGCTTGTGTGGCAAAATGTGCTCATCTGCGCAAATCCCTTACCCCTTATGCCTTCGAACCTGCGATGAAGGGCCGCACCTGCGCGTGCGCGCATGCAAAAAATCCCTTCCGCTTCTGCGGACATTGCACACTTGCGATGACCCTGACGCATCTGCTGGAATAGCAGATGCAGAATTCACCTCGCACCTGCGACCCCTGGCACTCCTCCATTTTTCCGCTTTTTCGCTTGCCTCTCCACACGTGTGACCACGCACCTGCGGTCTCTCCACCGCAAGTGCGAAAATGACAGATGCCTGAAGACTTCAGCAGCAACTCAAATCCAACTTTTGATCCGTTAAGCACTCGAAACTCACCCGAGGCCCCCGGGACCTCAACCAAACATACCAACCAATCCTAAAACACCATACGAACTAAGTCAAGCCCCCATATCACATCAACTAATGCTAAAATCATGAATCACCCTCCAATTCATACTTAAAGAACTTGAAACTTCAAATTTCTACAACCGATGCCGAAACCTATCAAACCACGTCCGAATGTCCCCAATTTTGCACACAAGTCATATTAAACATTATGGACCTACTCCAGCTTCCAGAATTGGAATCCGACCCCGATATCAAAATTTCCACTACCGGTCCAAAACTCTAAAAATTCGCTTTTTAGCCAATTCTAAATAAGCTACGGACCTCCAAAATACAATAAAGACATTCCCCTAAGTCCAAAATCACTTAACGGAGCTGACGAAGTCGACGGAATTCCATTTCGGATCCGTCTTCATACTGTTCCGACTACGGTCCAAATTTTAAGACTTAAGCTCTCATTTAGGGACTACGTGTCCCAAAACACTCCGAAACTCAAAACCAATCATCTCGGCAAGTCACAATAGCAGAAATAAATATGGGGAAAGCAGTTAATAGGGGTTCGAGGCTCTAACTCTCAAAAAAAACGGTCGGGTCGTTACAAGGTGTGTGTGGACATGAACTTTGGTGAATTATCCCATGTCATTTGAATAACTCTGCACAGTTCTGGCTATAAAATTTAGTTCCATTATCTGACCTAAAAGTTTTAACCAGTTTCCCAAACTGAGTATGAACCAAACTATGGAAGTTTTTAAGTATAGTAACTACATCAGATTTTAGATGCATCAAGAACACCCATGTCCATCTAGAAAAATCATCAACTACTATAAGAAAATACCTCATTTCATTGTATGTAGGCACTTTATAAGGACCCCAAACATCCATATGCAACAAATTGAAAGTTTTAATAGATTTATTATCACTAGTGGGAAAAGGCATTCTAGTATGCCTAGCTATTGGACATACATCACAGTGATCAATGCTGAAACTAGATTTATTATTAAACTCAGTTATCTTCCTCAATACAGACATAAGAACATGTCTCATCCTTTTATGTCAAGTATCTGCATCTACTGACTCTGTTACTGCCATAGATGTAACGATCCAACCGGTCGTTTTGACTTTTAGAACCCCGTTACCCTAAATATAACTCTCCGTATGTGCTTTTACTGTTTTATGACTTGCGCGAATGGTTGGTTCGGGATTTGGAAGTGCTCGGGCTGAAATCGGAATACTTAGTTCCTTAATTTGGCTCTAAAAGGGCAGTTTGACTTTGGTCAAGATTTTTAGAAAATGACCCCGGAATCGGGATTTGATGATTCCAATAGGTTCGTATGATGATTTTGGACTTGGGCGTATGTTCAAATCGGGATTCGGACAACCCGGGAGCATTTCGGCGCTTAATAGTGAATATTAGCTATTTGAAGGTTTTAAGGTTCTTTAAATTTGATTTAGAGTAGGTTTTGGAGAAATCGAGGTCCGTTTGAAATTCTGAGCCTGGGAATAGCTCTGTATGGTGATTTAAGACTTGCACGCAAATTTTGGTGTCATTCTGAGTAGTTTAAGTATGTTTCGGCCCGTTCGGAGTAAGTTTGAAGAATTTGAAAATTCTAAGTTGAATCAATTTGGTTTGAGGTATGATTCTTTGTTTTGATATTGTTTTACGCATTATGAGGGTTCGAGCGAGTCCGTTTTATGATTTCAAACTTATTGGTATGTTCGGGCAGGACCCCGAGGACCTTAGGTGTTAACCGGACGAGGCTCGGACCAAGTCTGGATTTTTGAAGGGCAGCTGTTGCACCAGGCTTCTGGTGTAATCGCACCTGCGGTGGGTTAGCCGCAGGTGCGAGCTCGCAGAAGTGAGCCCAAAGTTTGCAGAAGCGGCCAAGAGTTGGCAGCCTAGAAGACGCAGGTGCGGACGAGTTGGGCACAGATGCGCGACCGCAGAAGCGGTCCAAGGGCCGGAGAAGTGGAAGCCAGCGCAGGTGCGGCACATGCACCACAGAAGCGGACTCGCAGGTGCGAGTCGCTGACCGCAGAAGCGGGTGAGCCAGCAAAAGGGGAGAGCCGCATGTGTGAGGTCCTTTTCGCAGATACGGAGCCGCAGAAGCGACAGGCCTGTTTGGGTAGAGTGTTTAAAGGATCGGGAAACGTCCATTTTTGCCCACTTTTCTTCATTCATGGGCGATATTTGGAGCTTTTTGAGAGGGGATTTCAACAAGCAACTTGAATATAAGTTAATTCTACACACTTTGAGTTAAATACATAGATTATTGGTAGATTATAACCTGTAAATCATGGAAATCAAGGGTTTAGATGAAAAACTTAGGTTTTGATAAAAATGAGATTTTAACCAAGAAAATGGTTATGGAATTGGATGGAAATTGTATATTTTAGTTCTTGAGATTATGGGTAACGTTTTCCTCCAATTATTTTAGGAATCCGAGCACGTGGGCCCGGGGTGAATTTTAGGAATTTTACCATTTTGGGTTGGGTAATAAATTTATTAGTCTAATTTCGAATTATTGAGCATGTATTAATTATTTTGTATAACATTTGGATATTTTCGGATTTTTCAGCATCGAATTGAGACTTTAACGCGACATTGTGATCAGGAAGTGGACTTTGAGATAAGTTAAGTCTCTTGTCTAACCTTGTAAGAGGGAATTTACCCCATAGGTGATTTAAAGTAATAATTGTTGCTAATTGCGGGGGCTACATACGCACGAGGTGACGAGAGTCCGTGCGTAGCTACTAATTATGTTATGTCCGGGTGGTTTAGGACTCAGATCATGAATTACTTGTGATAATTGCATCTTTTATTTAATTAAAGTACTGGAATTATATTGTAAGCTGTTAGAAGAAATAGTAAAAGACTAAAGTTTCGCATACTTGAATTTTTGTGCAAATTATTTGACTATTAATAGAAATTGTACATCCTTATGTATTAGCCTTATAATAACTTCTCTTTCCGAAGGTTCATAAGAAAATGTCCTCCTTTCTTGTGGAGCGGGCTGAATGCCTCGGCAATATAGATGCATCTATGGATCATGCCGCACGTCTCTCGGCAGTGTACACGACACTCTAGACCGGACCGAATGACCTCGGCAGAAATCGTGCCTAATAATAATAGTTACACGATACCCTGACAGTTTATTGCAGCTTGTGAAGTTAATTGATAAATTGAAAATTATCGAAATTTAAAGAATTAATTAATTCTGCTTGTTAAGGAAATTATTGTTGTTCATATAAATCACGGTTAATTAAATATTTCTATTTTAATATTATCGACCCATAGTGAGTGTCAAAGTCGACCTCTCGTCACAACTTCTTCGAGATTAGACTTGATATTTACTGGGTACACGTGGTTTACGTACTCATGCTACACTTGTTGCACTTTTTGTGCAAGATCTAAGACAGGAGTTTTAAGTGGTCCTACCAGAGCGCATCCACGTTACCCCGAGGCGTAGTGGTGAGCTGCCTTTATGAGTCGTTCTGCAGCAACTAGTGCCTCTCCTTATATTTGTATTATGTCTATTTTATTTCAGACAGTATTTAGAATTTTTGTATAATCTACTAGATGCTCATACACTTGTGACACCAGGTCTAGGAACACACACTAGTAGAATTATGGATTTAAATATTTTTCTTGGTTTTTATTTAATTAGACCCTTTATATTTCCTTAAATATAGCAAGTGAGAAGAGTTTAATTACTCGAAAAAATTACTAAAAGAATAAATATATGTTTAATTCACTAGTAGGCTGGCCTAGTTGTGATGTTGGGGGCCATCATGACCTATAGGAGAAATTGGGTCGAGACAACATGGTATCAGAGCACTAGGTTCACGTAGGTCTCACAAGTTATGAGCAGGCCTAATAGAGTCTTGCAAATCGGTACGGAGACGTCTGTACTTATCTTCGAGAGGCTATAGGGTGTTAGGAAACTACCTTTCTTGATCTGCCATCATGCAATTGATGTAGTGCTAAATATGTTTCTCTTATTCTCTCACAAATGGTGAGAACGCGCTCTAATGAGGTTCCAGACCAGGGAAGAGCTGATCCCCCTATTCTTAGAGGCCGAGAGAGAGCTCCAGCCCGTGGTAGGGGATGAGGACGTCCCAGAGTTGTTCCAGTTATGCCACCAGTGGATCCAGTAGAGGATCCTATTATCGAGGAGCACGGCGAGGTGCCCACAACCGAGCTAGCTCCGGTGGATTTCACATCCGCACCGGGATTTCAGGAGGTCATGGGCCGTATGCTGCGATTCATGGACACTATGACTCAGGCCAGTTTATTTCTGGCAAACCCAGTAACATCTCAGGCGGGCGGGGGAGCACATACCCCTACCACACAGGCTCATGGGTAGGCAGCTGCCGTATATCATACCTAGGGTGCACTACCCATGGGTGGATCCCAACCAGTGGCAGCAGCTACACCTGAGCCCAGACCAGCTGCAGCCGCCAAGCCACAGAAGCTATTGGACAGATGGACTAGGCTACATCCTCCTGTATTTGGGGGAGAGCGACATGAGGATCCCCAGGACTTCATTGATCGGTGCAGGGACAGACTGCACAACATGAGGATATTGGAGTCTCATGGGGTAGACTTTGCTACCTTTCAGCTGGAGGGCAGGGCCCATAGATGGTGGAAGTCTTATTTTCTTGGCAAACCAGCAGATTCTCCTCTAATGAATTGGGACAGGTTCACCCGTATTTTGCTGGATAGGTTTATTCCACCCTCCCAGAGGGAAGATTTACGGTTTCAGTTTGAGCAGCTCCAGCAAGGTCAGATGTTAGTGACTGATTATGAGGCGAGGTTCTCTGAGTTATATTGCCATGTACTTATGATACTCCCTACTGATGTAGAGAGAGTACGGAGGTTTGTTGCGGGTTTGCATACTGGCATCCATGCCACTATGGCCCGAGAGGTTGAAATGGGGACTTCTTATAAGCTTGTTATGGAGATAGCCCGGAGGATTGAGGGTGAGCGTCAGCGTAGCCGATAGCAGGTTATGAGAGATAAGCGATTTAGATTTTCTGGAGAGTTTAGAGGTGCTCCATCTGGGAGTAGAGGTCAGTTCGTGAGAGGGCAGTCCAACAGGCCCCCATATCCAGCACCACCGCCTCCTCGGGGTACTCTAGTGCAACCTTATTTTAGCATTATGCCAGAGAGTTCTTACCGCCCACCGGCTATTCAAGGTTCTTCCAGTGGGTATTCAAGTTTCTAGGGCCAGACTTCCAAGTCACCATCCCATCGCACCGAGAGGTTGCTTCGAGTGCGGGGATTTCAGTCACATGCGGAGATTCTTCCCCAGGCTTCAGGGTAGACCAGTGCAGCAGGGTCAGCAGCCTATGATTACTGCACTAGTTGCTCCACCAGCCATCCGGCCGCCCAAGGGTGGAGGGTAGGTGGGCAGCCGTCCTAGAGGTGGAGGTCAGCCAGTTGGCACTCCAACTCGGTTCTATGCTTTTCCAGCCAGACCAGATGCAGAGGCCTCAGATGCCGTGATCACAAGTATTATTTCTATTTGCGTCAAAGATGCCTTCGTATTATTTAATCGAGGGTCTACTTATTTCTATGTGTCATCTTTATTTGCTCATTTCCTCGCTGTTTCTCGTGAGTCCTTGGGTACTCCTATTTATGCGTCCACTCTTGTGGGCGATTTTGTTATTGTGGATCGGATCTATCGGTCCTGTATTGTTACATTCTATGGTTATGAAAATATAGCAGATCTTCTACTGCTTGAAATGACTGACTTCGAGATCATCCTAGGCATGGACTGGTTATCTCCATATCATGCTATCCTAGATTGTCATGACAAAACTGTTACCTTGGTGATTCCATCCTTACCTGGATTGGAGTGGAAAAGTTCGTCTGTCAGTGCATCTAATCAGGTCATTTCCTTTCTAAAAGCTTGACACATGGTCGAGAAGGGTTGTTCGGCTTATCTATGTCACGCCCCGAACCTGGGGGTCGAGACCGGCGCCCGGTGCCTCACCTAACCTAGCGTACCAACTTGCGACTAAGGGACTCTGAACATATAATGTCATAATTTGGCCATGGGGCCACATTGCAAGACACTTTGCGAAGCAAAATATAAAACTGAACGGAAACTAGTACTGACTAAACATCAATATAAAGCTGGGCCGACAAGGCCGTCATAACTACTACAGCTGACAAACTAACAAATTATACATACCAGGCCTACAAGCCCAACATACTGCACTAGCTGACAGGATATGTCTACAAGCCTCTACTGATAGATGTATTGTGATCAGAACAGGGCCCCGACCTACCCATAACATATATACATACATACAGAATATGTACATGAAATCCTAGACCTGATAACTCCGAAGGACGTGTAGCTTACCGATTAGGCTGAACTCGAGAAATACCTACTGAGGAGGTCTACCCGTCTGTCTATCTGAACCTGCACGTATGAAATGCAGTGTCCCTAGAAAAGGGACGTCAGTACGAAATAATGTACCGAGTATGTAAGGCAATAACATAAATGAAAGCTAAAACTGAACTGATAAAATAATAACTGAAAGTAACTGGGAGTCAAAGATGATCTAGAGATATACTTAACTGTTGATACTAACTCAACTCCATCAATATAGTAAGTAAAATAATTATCCGACCCTATAAGGCTCGGTATGTGTAGCTGCTCGGCCATAGTAGCCTCGCTCATTGGTACTCAGGCATACTAGGCTCTGTATCTCGGCCATCCTGGGCTCGCTCATAGGCGCTCGGTATATAACTTACCATCTGATCAGAGGTTGCCCAATAGGGGCCTGCCCACCGATTATAGATCGACGGTGGTGCAAATACTATAATACTGTATATATATATATAGACCCTCTGCTCTCTTGACTGGAAGAATACAATACTCAATTGAATATAAAGTCCCGATAAGGGAGAATACTGTAACTTATGAGACTAGGATAATGTATATAAATTCGGGAGTATGAACTTCTCTTTATGCCTCATTATCAAACACATGTAGTTATGAGATCATGCCAAAATGAAGGAAGGGCTTAGCCTTAATATACCTTATCACAATCTTTCCATTCACCAAGTTGAACTCGCCTCTTCGCACCTTAATCTATAACAATGATAATAATACTATCATTAAGTTACGAAAGGTACAACTATCGCACAACGAACGACAAGCTTATTTTGCATTAAAACGGGCAATATCTCCCCTATAATCCTTACTTCCTCCAAATTCAAGATAACACCAACAACCCAAAAATTCAATAATAACAACATATATACATTATGTTTCAACCTTATATACACCACAAAATACTACAAAATAGCCCAACACACCCCAATCTCTTCATACACAAAACGACCACTGTAGTAGTGTCAAATAGCCCGAAATTGTTACGATGAATGACCAGCCCACCACCCTGAATTTATGCGGTGTTTCTCCACACCCTTCCTCCACTAAAACTCCACAAAACAGTAGTAAAATACGCAGCCCAACAGCAACACAAAACAGTCCATAAAACAGTCTGCTACAAGTGAATAACTCGAATTCACGGCTTCCGATCACCGTCCTGTGAGTTCTTACAAATATAGAACGACTTAGTATGAGTTTGCAGTAGAAAAAAATGGATGAAAGAGAGCAGGAAACTTACCTTATTTGTTGAATAACTCAGCTCCTATCTTGGTTCTTCAAACTCTAAGTTTTACCTCCAATTAGAACTTGAAAGGGAGAGAAAATCAATTGGGGTTTGTGGGAATTTTTTGTGAGGATTTTTGCATAGCTTATGTCTGGTTATTATGCCCTATTATCAGTATAATATATGAAGGAGATTGGCCTTTTAAAAGGCCTCTTTGGACGACCCGAACTGGCCTATATTTGGACTTTTATTTAAGCAAGTAGGTGACAGTCAGCGCAGTCTTGCAAACATGCCCATATCTCTCTACTCCAATATCGTATTGACAAACGGTTTAATGCGTTAGAAAATAAACTCATAGATATTAAATTGGATAGGTGGAATACCCCATAAATCTAAGTATATTGGGAGAGAATCATAGTTACATTTGACCCAAAGTTTTAGTAAAACTTATGAACGTAACTTGTGATGACTTTTATCGACTTTTGTTCCACCACACGCTTGACTTCAAAACATAACACACGACTATAATACGACTATCATAAGTCATAAAATAACCTCCTTATTATGTTAAGCACCCTGGTCTCACCCCAAAAGTACATGTTATAACATTCCTAACTTGTCGACTTTCGACGAAACATTATTTTCTTCAATTCTTTTAGCTTCTGAACCTTCCAACCCTCTTTGTACTTGTTGTTCATGATCTTCAATATTTGTAACCTCCGAGGTAACATGATTAACTTACTTTATATATTTTCAAAGATGATCTCATTTTTGGTCCTACATTAGTTTGCTCACGATGCACTTTTACGTACGAAAATATAGGGTGTAACATCATTCCCCCCTTGGGAACATTCGTCCTCGAATGTTTACTCTTAGAGACTTTGGAAAATTTTTGCCAGAGTCTCCTCCGTACACTAGACTAAAATCAACCTGCATGCAGCCAGAAAACATACTATGCATGCCACACATGGCCAATGTCTATAAATAGCAACACTTTGCCTCACATCCATAAATCATAAATACTGAAAGTCAAGAAATAAGAGCTTACCTGATAACCTACTAGCCTGAATAGAGTTATGTTGTAGCATCCCATCTCGATCCATATCTTCAGTTTGAAATAGTTGGGGGTATTTAGACTTCATTTCTTCCTCCGCTTCCCACGTCATTTCTTCTATATTTTTTCTTCTCCATAAAACCTTTACGGAGGCTACCTCCTTATTTCGTAGCTTGCGGATTTGTCGGTCTAGGATGGCAACTAGAATTTTCTCGTATAATAAGACTCTGTAATCTGTACATCATCTGTGGGTACCACTCTGGTAGGATCGCCAATGCACTTCTAAATCATAAGCTACTTGGCATACTCTTTGAATGATCCTATAAGGCCCAATATACCGTGGGCTAAGCTTGCCTTTCTTGCCAAACCTCATCACGCCCTTCATAGGTGATACCTTTAAGAATACCAATCATTAACCCAGAACTCTAAGTCTCGTCTCCGCACGTCAGAATATGACTTCTGATAACTCTGAGTTGTCAACAGTCACTCCCAGATAAAATTTACTTTCTCTATGGCCTGCTGAACTAGGTCGGCCCCATGTAACCCAGATTCTCCAACATCAAACCACCCTATAGGAGATCTGCACTTACGCCCATACAAAGCCTCGTACGGAGCCATCTGGATACTGGAGTGGTAACTGTTATTATATGCAAACTCGATAAGAGGTAGATGTTCATCCCAACATCTTTTAAAATCCAACACACATGCTCGTAACATATCCTCGAGCATCTGAATTGTGCGCTCGGCTTGTCCATAAGGCTCTGAGATTCACCTGAGTCCTTAGACCTCTCTGAAATGACCTCCAAAAATGTGTTGTAAACTGAGCCCCACGGTCAGATATAATAGAAACTGGTACTCCGTGTAGCCGCACTATCTCCTTAATATATAACTTTGTATAATCTTCTGCTGTATATGTAGATCTGACCGGTAGGAAATGAACTGATTTTGTGAGCCTATTGACTATCACCCATATTGAATCGAACTTACGATGAGAACGAGGTAAACCCGTGAAAAGTCCATGTTTATCGCCTCTCATTTCCACGTTGGGATCTCTATAGTATGCATTAACCCTCCGGGCTTCTGATGCTCTACCTTCACCTGCTGGCAACTAGGACACTGGGAGACAAACTCAGCAATGTTCTTCTTCATATCGTTCCACAAGTACACATCCTTAATGTCATGATACATATTCGTCGACCTAGGATGAATGGAGTACCACGAATAATGTGCCTCTGACATAATCATGTCTCGTATCCCTACTACATCTGGAACACACAGACGACCCCTGTATCTAAGAACCCCATCTTCTTTGAGCTCTAACAACGACTTCTTCTGCTGCGGAACTTTCTATCTCAACTCGACCAACTCTGGGTCCTCGTACTGCCTTTCCTTGACTTCAGCTATGAGAGATGCTTTTGCAGTGTTTTGGAGTACAACTCCACCATCGTCGAAATCTACTAACTGAACCCCCAAATAAGTCAATTAATGAATCTCTCTAGTTAATTGTCTTTTCTCGGCCTCTACATGTGCTAAGCTACCCATAGATCGGTGACTTAAGACATCTGCTACAACATTAGCTTTACCTGGATGGTAGAGAATGTTAACATCGTAATCTTTCAATAACTCAAGCCAATGCCTATGTCGCAAATTCAACTCTTTTTGCTTGAAGATATATTGCAGGATTTTATGATCTGTAAATATATCAACATGAACACCATATAAATAATGCCGCCATATCTTAAGTGTATGGACAACCGCAGCTAACTTGAGGTCGTGGGTTGGATAATTCTTCTCTTTTTTTTCCTTAACTACCTTGAAGCATACGCAATTACCTTCCCATGTTGCATCAGGACACATCCTAACCCGACATCCGAGGCATCATAATACACGGCATAACCCACTGGACCTTCTGGAAGTGTTAGAACTGGCGCTGAGGTCAACCTGTTCTTAAGCTCTTAGAAACTCCGTTCGCAAGCCTCCGTCCACCGAAACTTAGTTTCTTTCTGTGCCAACTTTGTCAATGGTACCGAAAGGGAAGAAAAACCCTCTACGAACCTCCGGTAATATCCTGCTAAGCCTAAAACGCTATGAACCTCTGTAAGAGTGGTAGGTCTAGGCCAAGATTTTACGGCCTCAATCTTTTGAGTGTCTACCTTTATACCTTCATCGGATACAATATGCCTGAAGAATTCTACAGACTTCAACCAGAACTCACATTTAGAAAACTTAGCTTACAACTTACGATCACGGAGGGTTTGGAGTAGGTGGTCCGTATGCTCATCCTCTGAAATTGAATAAACCAAAACATCATCAATAAATACTATCACGAACAGATTTAAAAATGGCTGGAATAGGCTATTCATCAAGTCCATAAATATGGCGGGTGCATTCATCAACCCGAAGGACATGACAAGGAACTTGAAGTGGCCATATCAGGTCTTGAAGGCTGTCTTCGGAATATCTTTCTCCCGAACTCTGACCTAGTGGTATCCCGACCTCAAATCTCTCTTTGAAAAGAATCTAGCCCCCTGAAACTGATCAAACAAGTCATCGATCCTTGGAAGTTGATACTTATTCTTAATAGTTATCTTGTTCAGCTGCCTATAATCGATACACATCCTCAGCGAGCCGTCTTTCTTTCGCAAAAACAGTACCGGTGCACCCGAAGGTGAGGTACTGGGCCTGATGAAACCTTTCTCCAGCAAATCTTTTAATTGCTCCTTCAACTCCTTTAATTGTGAGGGCTAGAAACTGATCGACCTGAGCCTGTCGGATCTCCCGCGGTAAGTACTGGTCAAGGAAGGCATCTAAAAAATTCTCCCAACTAGCTGAAGATGCATCACATGACCTGGACCTCTCCCATCCCCCGTATCAAAATATGGCTATATCTCGGAGTCAAAAAGCTGCTAGCTCAACTGCCTCTTTATCTGTGGCATGCATAACCCGAAAGATCCTGTGAAGCTGATCTATGAAATCTTTAGGGTCCTCCCTCTAACCTGTCCCCGTGAACTCTGGGGGACTCAAAGAAATAAACTCTCGGACCCTTGAACTCCCAGGCCCCCAGAAGATCCTGTACTAGCTGATTCCCTAGCTTGTTGTTGGGTAGCTACCAACTGTGTCAACAAATGCACCGCACTCCTCAAGTCTTGATCTGATGGAAGTGGAGGGGGAACTGGGTGTGCGGTATCCCTAGGAATCTCCTCAGGTGGTGGAGGAGCCGGTAATGGCTGAGTAGGGGTCTCTCTCTGGGCCTTAGACTGGGACCCATCTACTGAGGGTACCCTGCTAGTCCCCTCACTTGCTATTGCATCTGCCCTCTGGCTAGCCGTAGTCTTCCTAGTCACCGTTATCTGTGTGTGCAACACCAACACGTAAGTTTAACTCAAATTTCCTATAACTCAGTTCTACATCACGATTTAGATTTGAATGAAGGGTAACCAACTCATAAATACCCTGTAGTTCCCTGCTTATATAATGTGGTGCATAACACATCTATAAACAAGACCCTACTAGACACGGCTTATAGACTCCCTGGGACAGAACTGCTCTGATACCAAATTTGTCACGCCCCGAACCTGGGGATCAAAACCGGCACCCGGTGCCTCACCTAACCTAGCGTACCAACTTGCGACTAAGGGACTCTGAACATATAATGTCATAATTTGGCCATGGGTCCACATTGCAAGACACTTTGCGGAGAAAAATATAAAACTGAATGGAAACTAGTGCTGACTAAACATCAATATAAAGCTGGGTCGACAAGGCCGTCATAACTACTACAGCTGACAAACCAACAAATTATACATACCAGGCCTATAAGCCCAACATACTACACTAGCTGACAGGATATGTCTACAAGCCTCTACTGATGGATGTATTATGATCGGAACAGGGCCCCGACCTACCCATAACATATATACATACATACAGAAGATGTACACGAAACCCTCGACCCGATAACTCCGAAGGACGCGGAGCTTACCGATCAGGCTGAACTCAGGAAACACCTACTGAGGAGGTCTACCCATCTGTCTATCTAAACCTGCACGCATGAAATGCAGCATCCCCAGAAAAGGGACATCAGTACAAAATAATGTACCGAGTATGTAAGGCAATAACATAAATGAAAGCTGAAACTCAACTGATAATATAATAACTGAAAGTAACTGGGAGTCAAAGATGATCTGGAAATATACTTACCTGCTGATACTGACTCAACTCTTTCAATATAGTAAGTAAAATAATTATTCGACCCTATAAGGCTCAGTACGTGTAGCTGCTCGGCCATAGTAGGCTCGTTCATAGGCATTCAACCATACTAGGCTCTGTATCTTGGCCATCCTAGGCTCGCTCTTAGGCGCTCGGCCACATTAGGCTGGGTATATAACTTACCATCTGATCAGAGGTTTCCCAAAAGGGGCCTGCCCACCGATTATAACTCGATGGTGGTGAAAATACTGTAATACTGTGTATATATAGACCCTCTACTCTCTTGACTGGAAGAAGACAATACTCAATTGAATATAAAGTCCCGATAAGGGAGAATACTGTAACTTATGAGACTAGGATAATGTATATAAATTCGGGAGTATGAACTTCTCTTTATGCCTCATTATCAAACACATGTAGTTACACGATCATGCCAAAATGAAGGAAGGGCTTAGCCTTAATAAAACTTATCACCATCTTTCCAATCACCAAGTTGAACTCGCCTCTTTGCACCTTAATCTATAACAACGATAATAATACTATAATTAAGTTACGACAGGTACAACTATTGCACAACGAACGATAAGCTTATTTTGTATTAAAATGGGCAACATCTCCCCTATAATCCTTACTTCATCCAAATTCAATATAACACCAACAACACAAGAACGCAGCAATAACAACATATATATACATTATTTTCCAGCCTTATATACACCACAAAATACTACAAAATAGCCCAACACACCCCAATCTCTTCATACACAAAACGACCACCGTAGTAGTGTCAAACAACCCGAAAATATTACGACGAATGACCAGCCCACCACCCTAAATTTATGTGGTGTTTCTACACACCCTTCATCCTCCAAAAATCCACAAAACAGTAGTAAAACACGCAGCCCAACAGCAATAGAAAATAGTCCACAAAATAGTCCGCTACAAGTGAATAACTCGAACTCATGGCTTCCGATCACCGTCCCGTGAGTTCTTACAAATATAGAATGACTTACTATGCATTTACAGCAGAAACAAATGTATGAAAGAGAACATTAAACTTACCTTATTTATTGGATAACTCAGCTCCTATCTTGGTTCTTCAAACTCTAAGTTTTACCTCCAATTAGAACTTGAAATGGAGAGAAAATCAATTGGGGTTTGTGGGAAGTTTTTAGGAGGATTTTGGCAGAGCTTATGTCTGGTTATTATGCCGTATTATAATTTTAATATATGAAGGAGATAGGACTTTTAAAAATGCCTCTTTGGATGACCCGAACTGGCCCATTTTTGGACGACCCGAACTAGCCCATTTTAGGACTCTCATTTAAGCTAGTAGGTGACAGTCTGTGCAGTCTTGCAAAAAGCCTATATCTCTCTACTCTAATGTTGTATTGACAAACAGTTTAATACTTTAGAAAATAGACTAATATATCTTGAATTTGATAGGTCGAACACCCTATAACTCTAAGTATATTGGGAGAAAACCGCAGTAACATTTGACCCAAAGTTTCAGTAAAACTTATGAACATAACTTGTGATGACATTTATTGACTTTGGTTCCACCACTCGCTTGACTTCAAAACATAACACACGACTATCATACGACAATCATAACTCATAACATAACCTCCTTATCATATTAAGAACCTTGGTCTCACCCCAAAAGTATATGTTATAACATTCTCAACTTGTCGACTTTCGATGTAACATTATTTTTTTCAATTCCTTTAGCTTCTGAACCTTCCAACCCTCTTTGTACTTGTTGTTCATGATCTTCAATATTTATAACCTCTGAGGTAACATGATTAACTTACTTTATATATTTTCAAAGATGATCTCATTTTTGGTCCTACATTAGTTTTCTCACGATGCACTTTTACGTACGAAAATATAGGGTGTAACAATCTAGCCTATGTTCGGGACACTACTGCAGGGATTTTGACTATTGATTTAGTGCTTGTAGTCTGAGAGTTCTCCGATTTATTTCCTTCATATCTTCCAATCATGCCACCCGATTGTGATATTGATTTCTGTATTGACTTGGCTCCAAATACCCAGCCTATATCTATCCCACCGTATCGCATGACTCCAAAAGAATTGAAGGAGTAAAAAGAACAGCTTGAGGAGTTACTAGCCAAAGAGTTCGCCAGACCGAGTGTATCACTTTGGGGTGCACCAGTATTATTTGTGAAGAAAAAGGATGGAACTATGCGAATGTGTATTGACTATCGCCAATTGAACAAAGTCACCATTAAGAACAAGTACTCATTGATGCGTATTGATGATCTATTTGACCAGTTGCAGGGTGCTAAGGTGTTCTCTAAGATCGACTTGAGTTCGGGATACCATCAATTTAAGATTCGGGATTCGGATGTTTCGAAGACCGCTTTCCATATTAGATATGGTCATTATGAATTTCTAGTAATGTCTTTTGGATTGACTAATGCCCCGGCGGGGTTTATGGATTTGATGAACAGGGTATTCAGGCCATATATTGATTCGTTTGTCATTGTCTTCATTGATGACATTTTGATCTACTCGCGCAGTAAGGAGGAGCACGGGCAGCATATGAGAGTGGTGCTTCAGACGTTGCGGGAACAAAAGCTATATGCTAAGTTCTCCAAATGTGAATTTTGGCTAGATTCTATAGCATCTTTGGGGCATATTGTATCGGGCGGGGGTATTAAAGTTGATCCCAAAAATATCGAGGCAGTTCAGAATTGGCATCGTCCCACTTCGGCGACTGAGATCAGGAGTTTCCTAGGGTTAGCGGGTTATTATCGTCAGTTCGTGGAAGGTTTTTCATCTATTGCAGCACCTTTGACCAAATTAACTCAGAAGGGGGCTGAGTAAGGATGGTCTGATGATTGTGAGGTGAGCTTTTAGAAGCTTAATACAGCATTGACTACAGCACCAGTGTTAGTGTTGCCTTCCGGTTCGGGGATGTATACAGCGTATTATGACACTTTGCGTGTTGGTTTGGGTTGTGTATTAATGCAGGAGGGGCGAGTTATTGCATATTCTTCACGTCAACTGAAGCCTCACAAGAAGAATTACTCGGTACATAATTTGGAGTTAGTTGCAATTGTTTACGCTCTTAACATTTGGAGGCATTATCTTTATGGGATGTCTTGTGAGGTTTACACTGATCATCGCAATTTGCAGCATTTGTTCAAGCAGAGGGATCTAAATTTGAGGCAGCGCAGATAGCTTGAGTTACTAAAAGATTATAATATTGCTATCCTGTATCATTCGGGCAAAGTAAATGTAGTTGCAGATGCCTTGAGTAGAAAGGCAGAGAGTATGGGTAGTTTGGCTTTCATTTCAGCAGAGGAGAGGCCATTAGCTTTGGATATTCAGTCCTTGGCTAACAAACTCGTGAGATTGGATATTTCATAGCCCAGTCGAGTTCTTGCATGTGTTGTTGCCTAGTCTTCACTATCTAAGAAGATCAAGGCTCGCCATTTTGATGATCCACACTTATTGGTTCTTCGAGAAACGGTACTATGGGGTGGTGCCAAGGAAGTTACTATTGGCAAAGATGGTGTTCTGCGACTCCAGGATCATCTATGTATTCCTAATGTGGATGGACTGAGGAAGAAGATCCTAGAGGAGGCATACAGTTCTCGGTATTCTATTCATCCAGGTGCTATGAAGATGTATCGTGACCTGAGGCAGCATTTTTGGTGGCGTCGGATGAAAAAAGACATAGTTGAGTATGTAGTTAGGTGCCTAAATTACCAGCAAGATAAATATGAGCACCAGAGGGAAGGTGGCCTACTTCAGTAGATGACTATACCGGAGTGGAAATCGGAACACATTACTATGGACTTTGTAGTTGGGTTGAGGCGGACCTTGCGGAAGTTTGATGCAGTTTGGGTCATTGTCGACCGGTTGACCAAGTCGGCACACTTCATTCCAGTTATGACTACGTATACATCAGAGAGGTTGGCCCAGATTTATATTCAGGAGATAGTTCGGTTGCACGGTGTGCCAATTTCCATCCTATCAAATAGAGGCCCTCATTTTACTTAACATTTTTGGAGAGCAGTACAGAGTGAATTAGGGACACGTGTAGAGCTCAGCACAACCTTTCATCCGCAGACTGATTTTGGAGGA
This sequence comes from Nicotiana tabacum, assembly GCF_000715075.1. NCBI lineage: Eukaryota > Viridiplantae > Streptophyta > Magnoliopsida > Solanales > Solanaceae > Nicotiana > Nicotiana tabacum. The sequence goes on along the minus strand of NC_134083.1, from coordinate 19,177,599 downwards.
TATGCTCAGGGCATGTGTGATTGACTTCGGAGATCAGTGGGATCATTTCTTGCCTTTGGACGAGTTTTCTTATAACAACAGTTACCAATCCAGCATCGAGATGGCTCCATTTGAGGCTTTATATGGTCGGCGATGTCGTTCGCCTATCGGATGGTTTGAGCCCGGTGAGGCTAAATTATATGGTACTGATTTGGTGAAGGATGCCTTGGAAAAGGTAAAGTTAATTCAGGAGTGACTTCGTACAGCATAGTCCAGACAAAAGAGTTACGCGGATCAGAAAGCGCGTGATTTATCATTTATGGTGGGTGAAAAAGTTCTCTTGAAAGTTTTGCCGATGAAGGGAATCAAGAGATTTGGGAAAAATGGCAAGTTCATCCCAAGGTTTATAGGTCCATTTAAGGTGTTGAAATGAATTGGGGAGGTTGCTTACGAGCTTGCTTTGCCTCCCAGTCTATCGGAAGTTCATCCGTTTTTCCATTTATCTATGCTCCAAAAGTATCATGCCGACCTATCACATGTGTTAGACTTCAACACAGTTCAGCTGGATTAGAGCTTGGGTTATGAAGAGGAACTAGTTGCCATTGTTGATAAACAGTTTCGCCAGTTGAGGTCCAAGAAGATTTCTGCGGTAAAAGTCCAGTAGAGGGGCCAACCAGTCGAGGAAGCGACTTGGGAAGCCGAGGAGGATAGGCGGAGCAGATATCCACACTTATTTAGCACTCCGGGTATAATTCTAAACTCGTTCGAGGACGAACGTTTGTTTAAGAGGTGGAGAATGTAACAACCTAACCGGTCATTTTGACTTTTATAACCTCGTTCCCCTAAATAAAACTCCTCGTATGTACATTTACTGTTTTATGACTTGCGGGGATAGTTGGTTCGGGATTTGGAAGTGTTCGGGTTGAAATCGGAACACTTAGTTCCTTAATTTGGCTCTAAAAGGAAAAGTTTGACTTCGGTCAACATTTTTAGAAAATGACCTCGGAATCTAGATTTGACGGTTCTAATAGGTTTGTATGATGATTTTGGACTTGGGCGTATGTTCGAATCGGGTTTCAGATAACCCGGGAGCGTTTCGGAACGACGCTTAATAGTGAAAACTAGTTATTTGAAGGTTCTAAGGTTCTTTAAATTTGGTTTGGAGTAGGTTGTGGAGAAATCGAGGTCCGTTTGAAATTCTGAGACTGGGAATAGCTTTGTATGGTGATTTAAGACTTGTACACAAAATTTGGTGTCATTTCGAGTAGTTTAAGTATGTTTCGGCGCGTTCGGAGTAAGTTTGAAGAATTTGAAAAATTCTAAGTTGAATCAATTTGGTTTGAGGTATGATCCTTAGTTTTGATGTTGTTTTACGCGTTTTGAGGATTCGAGCTAGTCCGTTTTATGATTTCAAACTTGTTGATATATTCGGGCAGGGCCCCCGGGGCCTCGGGTGTTAACCGGACGAGGCTCGGACCAAGTTTGGATTTTTGAAGGACAGCTGTTGCACCAGGCTTCTGGTGTAATCGCACCTGCGGTGGGCTAGCCGCAGGTGCGAGCTCGCAGAAGCGAGCCCAAAGTTCGCAGAAGTGGCCAAGAGTTGGCAGCCTAGAAGGCACAGGTGCAGACGAGTTGGGTGCAGATGCGCGACCGCAGGAGCGGTCCAAGGGCCGTAGAGCGGAAGCCAGAGCAGGTGCGGCGCATGCACCGCAGAAGCGGACTCGCAGGTGCGAGTCACTAACCGCAGAAGTGGGCGAACCAGCTAAGGGGGAGAGGCGCATCTGCGAGGTCTTTTCCGCAGATGCGGAGCCGCAGAAGAGAAAGGCATGTTTGGGCAGAGTGTTTAAAGGAACGGGAAACAACCATTTTTGTCCATTTTTCTTCATTCTTAGGCGATATTTGGAGCTTTTTGAGAGAGGATTTCAACTAGGAACTTGAAGGTAAGTTAATTGTACACACTTTGAGTTAAAAACATAGATTATAGGTAGATTATAACCTGTAAATCATGGAAATCAAGGGTTTAGATGAAAAACTTAAGTTTTGATAAAAATGAGATTTTAACCACGAAAATGGTTATGGAATTGGATGAAAATTGTATATTTGAGTTCTTGAGATTATGGGTAACGTTTTCCTCCAAAACTTTCCGGAATCCGGGCACGTGGGCCCGGGGTGAATTTTAAAAATTTTACCATTTTGGGTTGGGTAATTAATTTATTGGTCTAATTTCGAATTATTGAGCATGTATTAATTATTTTGTATAACATTTGGATAGTTTCGGATTTTTTGGCATCGAATTGAGACTTTAATGCGACATTTTGATCGGGAAGTGGACTTTGAGACAAGGTAAGTCTCTTGTCTAACCTTGTAAGAGAGAATTTACCCCATAGGTAATTTAAAATAATAATTATTGCTAATTGTGGGGGTTACGTATGCACGAGATGACTAGAGTCCGTGCGTAGCTACTAATTATGTTATGTCCGGGTGGTTTAGGACTCAAATCATGAATTACTTATGATAATTGCATCTTTTATTTAATTAAAGTACTAGAATTGTATTGTAAATTGTTAGAAGAAATAGTAAAAGACTGAAGTTTCGCATACTTGAATTTTTATGCAAATTATTTGACTGTTAATAGAAATTGTACATCCTTATGTGTTAACCTTATAATAACTTCTCTTTCCAGAGGTTCGTAAGAAAATGTCCTCCTTTCTTGTGGAGCGGGCCGAATGCCTCGGTAATATAGATGCATCTATGGATCGTGCCGCACGTCCCTTAGCAGTGTATACGACACTCTAGACCGGGCCGAATGACCTCAGCAGAAATCGTGCCTAATAATAATAATTACACGATACCCTGACATTTTATTACAGCTTGTGAAATTAATTGATAAATTAAAAATGATCGAAATTTAAAGAATTAATTAATTCTGCTTGTTAAGGAAATTATTGTTGTTCATATAAATCACATTTAATTAAATGTTTCTATTTTTAATATTATCGACCCATAGTGAGTGCCAAAGTCGACCTCTCGATACTACTTCTTCGAGATTAGACTAGATACTTACTGGGTACACGTTGTTTACGTACTCATGCTACACTTGCTGCACTTTTTGTGCAGGATCTGAGACATGATTTTTAGGTGGTCCTACCAGAGCGCATCCACATTACCCCAAGGCCTAGAGTGGTGAGCTGCCTTTCTGAGTCGTTTTTCAGCAACTAGTGCCTATGCTTGTTAAGGAAATTATTGTTGTTCATATAAGTCTTGTTTAATTAAATGTTTCTATTTTTAATATTATTGACCCATAGTGAGTGTCAAAGTCGACCTCTCGTCACTACTTCTTCGAGATTAGGCTTGATACTTACTGGGTACACGTTGTTTACGTACTCATGCTACACTTGCTGCACTTTTTGTGCAGGATCTGAGACATGATTTTTAGGTGGTCCTACCGGAGCGCATCCACATTACCCCAAGGCCTAGTGGTGAGCTGCCTTTCTAAGTTGTTCTGCAGCAACTAGTGCCTCTCCTTGTATTTGTATTTTATCTATTTTATTTCAGACAATATTTAGAATTTTGTATAATCTACTAGATGCGCATACACTTGTGACACCAGGTCTTGCATACACACTAGTAGAATTGTGGATTTAAATATTTTTTTTTTGGTTTTTATTTAATTAGACCCTTTATATTTTCTTAAATATGGCAAGTGAGAAGAGTTTAATTACTCAATAAAATTACTAAAAGAATAAATATATGTTTAATTCATTAGTAGGTTGGCCTAGCTGTGATGTTGGGCGCCATCACAACCTATAGGCGAAATTGGGTCATGACAATAGATCTCTTACCAACTGATATTCTTCCTTTCCTACGAGAATATAGGACATACAAACCTCCTTCCTCTCTACCAATCTCCTTCACCTTCCTAGTGAAGAGATCCTGAAATATGAAGAAGTTAGGGAAAAAGGTAGCATAACAGTTCAAGCTCTTTATCAACTTTGAAACAGACAAGAGATTGAACTTAAATTCTGGCACACATAATACATTCTCAAGTAGATCACCTCCGGTTAATTGATAATTCCATATCTGAATTATGGCTGCAGCCTCTCCATTTGGCAATTGCACAGTTCCAGAATTTTCTACCATTGTGCCATTACATAAAGTATTTTTATCACTAATCATGTGATTTGTTGCCCCTATATCTACTATCCATTTCAAGTCAGCCTCATTGATTGAAGAGACCATACCTGCCATATTTGTATTATGTACAGTCATTGGAGATCTGCTCAGCATGTTTAAGATCCGTTGGTACTACTTTTGCGTAAAGTGTGGTGCCTGTGGTCTGTTCCAGTGTATTGAGGCATGGTATTTTCACCATTGCTCAAGTTTCCTCCTACTGCATTAGCCTTCTTTTTTCCCTTGAAATCATCAGGATATCCTATGATCTTGTAGCAGTTCTCTTTAAGATGCCCCTTCATATGACACCGCTCCATTGCAACTTGCAGTTATCCTTTGTGTGTCCTTTCATATTGCAAAAATCACAATACACAGATGGCTTTCTCTGCTTCTGTAATCCATTTCTTGCGGTGAAAAGAGTTGTTGGCTCCATATGTTCATTCGAATTGTAAGCTCCTTCTCCAACTAGTTTTTGACTTTCATCTTGCACAATTAATGCATAACAGGTCATTTTAACAGAAGAAACTAAAAAGATACTAGTTCCCTTATTTTTTCTTCGTTGTATACTAGTTTCCTTTTAGTTATTTCTTTTTTATTCATTTACAACTTATTTATTTTTCTAACTCCTTTCATCCAATAAAACAATTTCTAGTCAACAGTTTTTTTAACAGAAGAAAAGGCAAGGGTAATTTAGACTTCCCTCTTTTTTATTTACAAGCCTTTTACGTTAAAATTCAATTAGTGCGTTGAATCGGAAATTTCCAAAATTAACAGCTTCTTTTTTTTTAAACTAGAAATGAAAAACATATTTTACGCCAACCCAATGAACAAATCCGTGACTTTTGTTAACGATAGGTGCAAATCAGATCTTGGGCAAGCTAGCTGTAGATTAGAATATATAAAATGGAATTATTTCAAAGACCTACAAAAATTGTGGCACAAGAAGTGCGGTTGGAATTATTTAAGATATATTCGGTTTTAGGGTCATGAGATTGTTCAACCATTTATGTGCAATGTATAACATTTAGCATAATTCCAAATAAGTATTCATTGATTTTCTCTTTTTCTTGTCCTAGTATTCCTAAAAGTAGGATCTCACCTTTTGCTAAATTAAACTAGAAAAGTCAATTAGTTTCTCGTGTAACAAACACACACTAAAAAAAAAAAAAATGTGATAGTAATGACAATTTGACATCTAATATTAATGATAACTTAATTTCTCATTTTGTAGAAATAGTAAACCAGTAATTAAAATCAGATTACAATTTAATGCTTTCATATTGAATAATAGAAAAAGTAACTTTATGCTTTTTTGCTCCTCTGACATCATCAGTTGCGTCACTTTGGGTATTAGCAAAGCACTCAAAGTTCGTCATATTAACAAAATTGTACTGCACAACTAAAGTAAAAACGAACTAGTCAATGGGCAAAATGATTTTTGAAACTAGTGGCCAGTACACATCTTTAGGAAGATCCAACACATTCCAAAAAAGGGCTTTAGCATTATTGTTATTTTGAAAGCAAGAAAATAAGTGGAGTAATAAAGGCATATACATAGGGGTAAAATAGACCTTCGAAAATAGCGGCACAAGGGGTTAGGTTGTAATTAAATTAATACATTTAGCATCAACTCATGAAAACTGTCCAATTTTAATTTGGTAGCTAATTTAATTCAAGTGGACCAAGTTGAAAATGGTTTTGATTATGTTGGAAAATTTTGCCTATAAATAGAGACCAGTTCCTTCTCATTGTTTCATCAATCTTTTATTAATTCTTTTTGTGTATTGTAAGAAAAATATTGAGAGTATGAAAAATTATTAGAGAAGTGAATATTAAGAAACACTTGTGTAAAATTTCTCTCTAAATTTGTGAGAAATTCTCTTAGGTATATATATCCTAGTTATATTAGATATACATCTCTACTTTTATACTTTTATGTATAGACGTGATTTAGTAGGACTCGATGAAGATATATTTGTTCGAACCACGTAAAAAGCTCAGAGTAAGTGGATTCTTTTTTTGTTATTCAAATTGCATCGGATCAGATTCAATGCTGAGGGCAAAATGTATGCCCAATTTGCAGGATGATTGAGATGGAAATTAGCAAATTTTTGTACGTCGTGAAGCTGAAGGACATGAACAACAAATCATCGTCCTTTACCTTCCAGACCTCATAAAAGTACTCAATTTCCGTCTTCTATCTCCTGACAATTTGGGCATTTCATTATGCCCTTCGCATTGAATTCGGATCCGATGCAGTCTGCATAACAAAGAAAAAATCCATTATTTGCAAGGAAACTCCGCTTTTGTCGAGCTAAAGCTAATCGAAGATGTCCATATGTCGCAACATATTTGACTTGGGAAACGTTAATGGGATTTTGAGATATTTAGAATGATTCCTTCTAAAGTGTTGAGTTTATATCATCATCTTTTAATATCCTCCTTTATTCATATATATTTTATTCAATTCATTCATATATCTGTTTTGGTTCTGTACCTACATTTGTTGAAAAAGTATACACTGGTTATATATTGCCTCGTCGCAAAGTGGATACTAAGCTATTATTTTAATATGCTAAAATATATACATCGATTATACATTAATCGGGTTTTGAAAAAGTGCTTGTTGATACCGCCTTTTTATCACCCTTCTCTCCGTGGTGAATCCAGAATTTTAAAGTCATGGGTGCTCGCCGATTAAAATTTCAAAAGAAGAAGAAAATAGAGTTTAGTTGTGGGTGCTCACTCAATATTTATCTAAATATTTGTATAAATTGCCTATGTAAAATACTAAATATGATCAAAGGTAATGGGTGTTTAAGTACCCACAAGTGTGTATGTAGATCCACTAATACTTCTCTATAGATGTTCAAGTTTAAAATTAAACTAAAATATTTTCAATCTGGGAACGATTTTGATTAATTGTATACCGACTTGTCATGAGACTTGCTTGTTTGGCCAATCTTCTCCAATCCTAGAAGCACTTTTTTTTAAAAAAAAGTGTTTTTTTTTTTCAAAGTTGAAGTAGTTGGCCAAGTTTTTGGAAGAAAAAAAAAGTGTTCTTGAGGAGAGGCAGAAGCAGTTTTGGAGAAGCAGAAAAAATACTAATTGCTGCTCAGAAGTATTTTTCAAGTGAATTAGCCAAACACGGACTGCTTCTCACCAAAAGTACTTTTGAGAAAAAACACTTCTCAAAATAAGCTGATTTTTGAAACTTGACCAAAAAGGCTATTATTTAAGATAAAGGATCAGTGAACTCATGAAAATCTCCAAACACCAAACATTTCCTTTTGTCAGATTTGCGGATCAAAATTTTGGGCCCATTTGAGGAGCCCAAATCATCTTTTTGGCCCGTAACTGAAATGACGCTAGAGTATTTTTTTTGTTTTTAAATCCCTCCCAAATTAGGTGGAGTTGGTTTAAGTAAGCCTCACTTGTCGGCAGTTTCACTCAGCTGCGAGGCCGCTCCTCTCCATCCTCTCCGGCGAATTGAGTTGTAAGTCCCCCCTCCCAGTTCTTTAAAATAAACAGTAATTTTTATATGTGATGATGGCTCCAAGATTGTGGTGCTACATTAATTACGATTTAATTTCATCAAAAAAGAAAAGGAAAAAACATTATCATCTTGTTTCGAGTTTTTAGTTCTTCAAATAAAAGTAACAAATTAAATTTATCTACTCTTCTAATAATCACAGACACTGTTTTCAATCTCTAAAACATTTCAAACACAAGCATTTAATTAAAAGACCCCGTAAATTCAGAGTATGAGTCTTTTGTGTTTAAGCTAGTAAACTGGGAACTTGGTAATTAATCTCTGTAACAGCTAATAATTAGAGTGCACCACATTATTCTGAAATTTTATTTTTTATCCTATCCATGAGCTCTTCAAGTTAGTCGTTTATTAGAAAATTTGTTAGCTAATATTTATAACAGTATGTAATTATAGAGCTCACTGAAGGTTCTTCTTAGAGTTTATACAGTCTTTAAAATATTGCAGATAATCTATAGGTTGTTTGTAGTGTGTAGCCCGAAACAGTTGTTTCAAGCTAAACGAACATGACTGTGAGCGGATGTTGACCTGCATTTGGTGGGTTTAACAAAGTAGTACAAAATTTAAACCTACGTCAAGTGATAATGGTTAGCTGTCAGTTGCTTTTATTAAGAGACAACGACTGAGATGACGCCCTTTGTCATCTTAAAATTTAAGCCTAAGGTACATAATCAAATTCCATGTAGTGTTACTTGACAAAAAAGTTGAGTTTGCTTGTGATATACCCAAGTTGTTTATTATTACAAGCAGATAATTAGATTGGCCTTTACGTGATTTTGTTCCAATGAGTAGAAGTTTAATTTGCTAATATATTTTATCTATTTGATACATCTCAATTTCAGATGGAAGAAGCTTCTCTTGATGGTGAGCAAGATGTTACTCGGCAAGGCAGGGGGAGATTGCAAGAAATAGAGTCAGATAGGTTAGATGACCAAAACAGTGAGCAAATTGAGTCGGATAAATTATTTGCTCAATATGGTGGGCAAATAGAGTCAGATTGGTTAAATGATCAAAATGGTTTTATTGATGGGCAGAAGGAATTTGTTGCCCCACCGCTAGGAATGGAGTTTGAATCGTATGATGATGCTTACAACTATTATAATTGTTATGCCAGGGAGATTGGTTTTCGTGTTAGAGTAAAGAATTCTTGGTTCAAAAGAAATATCGGGGAGAAGTATGGTGCAGTGCTATGCTGCAGTAGCCAGGGCTTTAAGAGAATTAAAGATGTAAACCGGTTGTGCAAGGAAACTAGAACTGGTTGTCCAGCAATGATGAGGATGAGAATGGTGGACTCCAAAGGATGGAGAGTACTTGAAGTTACCCTTGAACATAATCATTTGTTAGGTGCAAAAGCATACAAGTTTATTAAGAAGACAGGTGCTGGAAATAAGAAAAGTTGGATTCGAACTATGATGTTGAAGTCCGAACAATCAAGTTATATCGGGCACTTGCGATTGATGCAGGTGCGAATTGGAATGCCAATTTTTAGTGCAAGGAGGTGAAAAACTTCATCTGATTGTCACGATAAGCTGTACTTAAGGAAGGGAGACACGCAAGCCATGTATAATTATTTATGTCGTATGCAATTGACAAACCCAAACTTCTTTTACTTGATGGATCTGAATGATGAATAGCAGTTGACGACTGTGTTCTGGATTGATGTCAAGTCAAGGGCATATGCTTACTTCATTGATGTGATCTATGTTAATAATTCATATTTATCCAACAAATATGAGATTCCTCTTGTGGCATTTGTGGGAACAAATCACCATGGTCAATCATTGTTGCTGGGCTGTGGCCTGCTTGCGGGCGAGGCAAAATCCTCTTATATTTGGGTGTGTGTTCAAAGCTTCGCTCACCGGCTCACTTGGATGTTTCCCTCAAACAATTATTACACAAAGATGCAAGATTTTGGAGAGTGCTATAAGTGTGTTTTTCCAGGAAAGTTGGAAGGGTTGCGTAACTATGATGCTATTAGAAAGGCATTAATTAAAACAATATATGAGGCTCTGAAGCCATTTGATTTCGAAGTAGCATGGAGATTTATTATCCAAAGATTTGGAGTTGGTGATCATGAGTGGCTTCTTTCACTCTATGACGACCGAGCTAAATGGGCTCCAGTTTATTTGAAAGACACTTTTTTGCTGGAATGGCCACTGCAAGGTGTAACGAGACATTGACTGCTTTTTTCGATAAATATTTGCACAATCAAACTCCTCTAAAAGAGTTCTTTGCAGAAAAAGAACAAGGAAGAAGCGGTTGCAGGTACAGAGTCGAGAAACTCGAACCCTGAACTCAAAACAAGATGTTCCTTTGAGTTGCAGCTTTCAAAAGTGTACACTAGAGTGATCTTCAAAAGATTTCAGTTAGGGGTGGAGGAGATGTATTCTTGTTTCAGAACAACACGTCGACGGGCAGATGGTAACATTTTTGGTGAAGGAGCGTATTTTGGGAGAGGGAAATAGAAGAGAGATACGGGATTATGAAGTTCTGTACAACAGAGCTGCAGCCGAAGTTCGTTGTATTTGCAGCTGCTTCAACTTCTATGGATATCTATGCAGGCATGCGTTGTGTGTACTGAACTTCAATGGTGTGGAAGAGATCCCTTCAAAGTACATTTTATCACATTGTAAAAATGATTACAACCGATTATGTGCATCAGATCTTGAATCCAGTTTTACTGAGTCCACTGAACACGTTCATGATTTAGCCAGTTGTATAGAAGTGCATTACAAGTTTTGGAGGAAGGGGTGATTTCCCTAGATCATTAGAAAGTATCTCCAAGTGCATTTGAAGAGTTTCTGACCAGAGTTCACCACATTGAAGAAAACATAAATGTTATGGCATAAAAAAGAACAAAAAATAAAAAAAATAAAATAAGATGTTGTGGTACGTGAACTCAGGCGCTCGCCGGAACCCTAGCTTCTGCTGGGCGCGTGAGGGGGCCTTTGGTCGCCAGTGCTTTCTGAACCTAATGGTGGTGTTGGTTTTTGCACAACACTCACCGAAAGTATGTTTACGCAGATTAGATCGGAGGAGTCACCGGAAAGACGTACGGCGACTGATTTTTTTCTGTCCTGGATTTTTTCCATTGCCGCTCTGATACCATGTGAGAAATAGCAAGGGAAAAATATATTATTGATATGTTCTATGAAGCGTTTTACAATAGCGCTATTTATATACAATGTTTACATATACCTAAAACCTTCTCGATCAATGTGGAGCACTATACATGAACTAACTCTAACACTTGTTATACTCATCTTCCTTGCTCATCATATCAACATTGTAGTGAATCGAATATCTTTATTTTATTTAATCGCCTGATGATAAATTACCTTTGCATACTTTATTAAAGATAAAAGATCGATCTTCTTTCTTGTACTCTCTCTTCTGCCCTTATTTTAGATAAAAACTCTTCAGTTTTATATCCTTGCCACTTTAGATTTTCTACATGAAAAACTTTGACAGAAAATTGGGTATTTTGCAGGGAAGAAAATCAAATTTATCTCGGCCGGTGGCAGGATATGGCTCTCTAACACTGTTCTTTGGTGTAACTGTCTCAAGTGTGATCTTGATAAAGACATTTTTTTTAATCCTAGACATCAGCCTTTGTGGCAGACCTACAAAAGATAGTAAAACGCAATCAAAGGGGAAGAAGACCGAGGCAGACTAGGAATAAGCAGAAATAACTGTCATAAGAGTATTCAAGTGTAGGTGAAAAGGAAAGTCAAGGTATCAAATGTGGAATTTTGTCAACTTTAAGGAAGTGGCAGCAGGTAGTGCTTTTTGTTATCACAAGGTGGTAATTGCCGGTAAATGGCTACTAAAGCTGTATGGTTTGTAATATTTCACCAGCTGTTTAGACCTAGGTCAGGTTCGCTGTGGATGTCTTTTGCAACTTCTGCCATGGGTAAATATTGGTAGTACTATGTTTTAGGAAATTGTCTTAAAGCTTCTGAAGGTTTAATAGGGCTTGAACCTAACGCCTCATAATGGTTACTTTGTTAGTAATCACTCAAACCATTGAACATTTTTTATTATGTCATTACACAACCAGTCTATTGGCAGTCAACATCTGTTTAGATCGAAAGTATAGTGCTAATATAATTTACTTATTTATTCGTGTATAGTTCCATTGATGTGCTAGCAATCTACTAGTAGTACCTAAAAGAAAAAAGTGAAAATTAAAGTAAAAGGAATATAAATTCAGTAATTTCCTTCGGGTTTTAAGGTTCTTATTGTAAATTGTTTCTATGGCATCATAAAAAATTAAAGCAAATTTGGACAAAATGTGAGGGTTACGCAAAAAATGTTTTCATGGTTTATTATTGTTAAAAAAAAATGAAGCGTCTTAGGATGTTCATTTTAAAGTAATATTGAATAAATAAAAAGTTATTTTATGTATCAATCCTTACATCTCCGACAACTGGTGGAGTGACAGCAGGTTTTGGTATGTTGGGGGATATCATTATTGCCGAACCCAATGCCTACATTGCATTTGCAGATAAAAGAGTAATTGAACAAACATTGAATAAAACAGTACCTGAAGGTTCACAAGCAGCTGAATACTTATTCCAGAAGGGTTTATTCGACCTAATTGTACCACGTAATCTTTTAAAAAGCGTTTTGAGTGAGTTATTTAAGCTCCACACCTTTTTCCTTTGAATCAAAAGTCAAGCAAAATCAAGTAGAGCACTAAGTTCAATTATTTTATTTGTGTTTGTAGCAAAAAAGTAGTTAGTTTGTCGGAATCAAAGTAAATAAGATAATAATGGCGCTTTCTTTGGTGATAGAAGATCTAATTGTAGAAAGAATCAAAACTAAAGTTGAGGATAACTCTTTTTTTGACATATATTCCTGATTACGAATCAAGAAGCCTTTATCAACAAGAGTGAGTTCTTCCTTTCGTGAAATTAGGAAAATAAAACAAATTTCTTCTTCTTGTCTTAGGTATATAATTTGAAATTCAAATATAGATAATAGAGTTTTGTCTCTTTCTCTATCTCCCGAAAAATCATTTTAGCTAAAAATTCATGTTGGGTCGGATTCGTACGAATCTTTCGATAATCTCTAAGAAACTCTTTATCTATTTTTAGAAAATTAGAAGACAAGAACAAAAGACAAAGAAATGAAGAAAAATAATAAAGTTTATTATCATACATATCTTTCTCATAAAGGAGATGAATAAGTCCATTTATTTAGTTCTACAGGTCTACATTCTTTGCACTTATTATACCTACTCAGTTAGATTTAGATATATAGATACTTAGATCTATACTAAGAATTTCAAATTCTTCAAATTCTATTAATAATAAATATTATCTAATTTCTAATTATTAATTAGAATTTAAATTCTTAATTTAATTATTATTATTACAAGATATCTTTATTTATATAATAACATAATAACATATACAAATAGTAAATCGAGGTACCCCTTCTATGACAAATTTGAACCTTCCATATATTTTTGTGCCGTTAGTAGTCCTAGTCTCTCCGGCAATTGCAATGGGGTGTTCCGATCGTAATGCATGACTACTTAACGGGGGAATTTACCGCAAATACTAGCTTGGCTCATTATTGCCGAGATAATGGTCTACTTCTTCACATCCACCGTGCAATGCATGCGGTTATTGATAGACAGAAGAATCATGGTATCCACTTCCGGGTATTAGCAAAAGCGTTACGTATGTCTGGTGGAGATCATATTCACTCTGGTACCGTAGTAGGTAAACTTGAAGGTGAAAGAGACATAACTTTGAGCTTTGTTGATTTACTGCGTGATGATTTTGTTGAACAAGATCGAAGTCGCAGTATTTATTTCACTCAAGATTGGGTCTCTTTACCAGGTGTTCTACCCGTGGCTTCAGGAGGTATTCACGTTTGGCATATGCCTGCTCTGACCGAGATCTTTGGGGATGATTCCATACTATAGTTCGGTGGAGGAACTTTAGGACATCCTTGGGGTTAGGGGTGGCAAGTGGGCCGGGCCCGGTCCTAAGTGGGCTTCGCGGGCCCCGTCCTAAGTGGGCCGGTCCTATGTGGTCCGGTCCTAAACGGTCCTGGGCCTCGCGGGCTTATTGCTGGAACCAGCTCGGGACCGGGACCACGAACTAACGGGCCCGGGTTTAGTGGGCCGGTCCCGGTCCGGTTCCGGGCCCAAACGGACCTAAAGCGGGCCCAACAGAAACTTTCTATTTTTAATTTTTTTTATAG